>NC_060141.1:676408919-677658919 GCF_021461385.2 Schistocerca piceifrons
TTTCTTCCATGTATTGCGTTTACTCATACACTATGTGAAACCTGTTAAGGCGTATAGTTTCTGCAAGTATTTCATTGTTCCTTGTGCTTCGTGCCTATTGTAGCTGTGTCTGCCGTGTAGTCTGTAAATTCCAGTATTTATTTTTACGTGTTCTTCCTAACTTAACCCCTTCGACTTTTGTTTCCATTGTTTGATAATCTTGTGCAAAACCAAGTAGAATAAAATATGGGCCATCTTTGCATGGGCTGCATTTCAGCATCGAAATATTTGCCTTTTATTTTATGTTCCGTATGAAGCAGTAGATCTGTCAGAATGGTCGTGGAAATTGGAGAAATCTTACTCTTTTCAATGTAAAGCACTACAAGTCTATAATTACACACGTATTTCATCAGGAACGGTACACTGTCCGTAGTTGTTCCGGAAAACAATTAATAACGCTTACATTATAATTAGCTTGTACGCACAGGCATGTTTAATATAAAAAACTGTTCTTACGGGAAGGAAGAAGACAAGGTTTAAGTCAACGTTTTATTGCAAATGCAAGAAAACGCTCACTGGTCCTATATTAAGAAAATTTGTTGACTTAGGCTGTATGCTACCTACAAGGTAAACGACATCATCGGCTATAAATAACTTAAACGTGTATCGAGAAGTATACAATTATTTGAATATAACTTGTATCAATATATAATTAATGTAGTCGTTTTGAAGTGTCCTCTAAGTGAATGTAATAATGGAACTGCAATGGCGTAAAGAATCCACTGCAGCTTTTTCGCCAACCGACATTTAGTGGCAGAGCTGTTTCTGTTGCTGTGCACAATACAGATAAAAGGGTACATCTTCTTGTCCATCCACTGTAGTTATCTCTAATGGTCCTAAGGTGTCTTTCACAAATTATATTCTGCATGTGGTACCCTTGAGAGTGTATTGTACAGGTGCCCTAATCTCTCTGTCTTTTATACAAGTCTGTCAAAGAAAGTCTGCTTCTCTATGGAGTCGTTGGCTTTTTTAAGGCCCACAAATGTGATCACAGTGTTACTCGCGTTCCCGACTTTTGGAAGTGTTCAGATTGTCAACATCTTTTTTAATACGTAATCTTACTTTTCTGATGTCTGCTTGGTAACCACCTAACTGTAGCATCAACTTGTGGTTCCAGTCGGTTGACTTAGGTCATGATCAAAATTTCGTATAGAAACGATTATAATTAGGTGCGTTTGTAACTATTGAAGTCTTTCTTGACGGACGCTTTGTGAATCAACACGCCTCTGCATTCCAGTAGGATTTCATCTGTAATCCATATTCATGAGAGAATTTTACGAATGTTCTTATCGATGATTTGCTCTTTGAGTTTCCACATTTCGTTGATAGTGCCATCTTCTCCTGGGGCTATGTTGCTTTTTAGATCTATTATAATATTCTCCTGTGCTCTCGCTCTGTGATGTTCGGAATCTAGATTTGGTACTCTTTTCGTGAAGTTTAATTTTTCTTTAGGCTTCTCGGCATTGAAGATTTTTTCAAAGAATAGTTTTTTGAGAACTTTTCTTCAGTATTTATTCCCAGAGGTCTGTCTGTTCCTTTTAACTATATATTTGGAGGGTGATAACCCTTTAAATTTTCGTAAATATTCAGTAGAAATTTACCTCTTCATTTTTTTCTGAAATCGCCTACGATTTCACTTAGTATACTCGACGTGTACCTTTTCTAATCTTCCAGTATCATTCGAAGATTATTTTTGGACTTTTTTGAAAATCATGGCTTTTTCTGTTGTTCTGTTAGAGCTAACGTTATTCCACGGCAGAATTCTTCGTTTAGTGGTCTCGTAAGAAGTTGCGTTCCACCATTTATGCTTGTGTTTCCTGGGATGAAGGCGCCATCCTACTCATGGGAATCTTTCTTCCCGAGGTCTTTCGATTTTTCGGTTGTCTTTTGATTAAATTCTTCAATGTATTTATCTTTGTTTAACTACACGTATTTTGCATCCAGTATTATAATTATGTTCTGTATTATATTTCTGTTTTTGGGACTGGCCCAATTTTTGCTTGTGGCAAGTGATGATCGGACTCGAAGAATCTTTAACTTGAAACTTCCTCGGGGATTAAAATTGTGATCCGGACCGAGGGTCGAACTCGAGACCTTCGTCTTTCGTGGCACCTCAGTCACTATCCCTGACCCATTCTCACAGCTTCACATCTGCCGGTACCTCGTCTCCTACCATCCCAACTTTACAGAAGTTTTCGTTGCGAAACGTGCAAGACTAGCACTCCTGGAAGAGGGATACTGCGGAGACATGGCTTATCTGCAGCCTGCGGGATGTTTACGGAATAAAATTTTCATTCCACAGCGGTGTGGGCGTAGATTTTGCATTGACATAATTTTTGTGTTAAAATTTTGATAATAATACATTAGATGATATTAATTTTCTTGTTTGTGTTCTATGTAAGGGTCAGTGTACTTTCCCCTTCAGCTAGTGGTACCTTGAAGTCTCCAAATACAGCTTTAATTTGTGTTTGTGATATTTTGTTATCTTTCCGTAGCTCCATAAAACTCTTGGACTTGTTGCAGTTTCTTTATGTTGTGATCATTCACCGACGCATGTGCGTTGATGGTGGCATATCTTCCGTTTCCTGATTTGAAGGCGATGGTGAAGAAACGTTCTGATATTGAAATGAACTACAGGATGTTGTTTTTGACTGATTTGTTTACTGGAAATCCTGTGCCAAATATTGTTACTGTTTCCCGTCTGACGTCATTTTTAGCTTCGTATTGTGCGTACTGGACGTTCAGAAAGGAAGACCAATTTTATTCGCGGTTTAACTCTCGCAATACCAAGCGAGGAGGGGGGAGAGAAGGGAATACTTGATACCTACCTCTGGAAATATTGCAGTTTACTCAGCTGCGTTACATTTTAATTCGAGAAACGACATTTATTGTTTTATTGCGTTCTTCTATCTGATTCCATGTATATTTTAAATTATTGTGTTAAACTTAACCAAAAATTTATGTCACTGTAGGAGATCTCTCGTTAGCCAGTGAATATTGTGTCCAATATTACAGGGTTTGTGGCCTTAGGTACATATCACTCCTTCTTTGTAAAATATCTTGAGAGTGAAAGTCAACGACAATGAACTATATTTACAATTTTAGTTGTTTTGTGTACTGGCCACGAATTCGGTAGTACACTTTACTGAAACAGAGATGAATTGCTAAGAGAGTGCCAGAAAAGTGTTTCCAGTTCTTGACCCTACTTACACATCAGTAGCTCTTTGTAAAGTATGCTGTTAACGTAAATCAACAATAGTTAATGTATTTTGCAGTTTTTAAAATTTTCGGTTGGGCGTAAAGTACCACCTTACCCCCATTTGTAAGCCGCGTTGTGGAACATGTCTGATATTGCAATCGTGAAAAATTTTTAAATTTAATTTTTCAACTATTACTCATCGCACAATGTAGAAAGTTTTTCTGCAGAACTGTGGTTGAGCTTTGGCAGGCGGGATCGCCCCGGCGTATTGTCCCGTTTTCACTGCTGTGAGTGGCCTGTAAAAGAAGGAACATGCACTGTGTTCACTGATGTGTTTCCCAAGCTAAAGCGCCATTTTATTGGATTTCGTATTTGTTGTTGTGTGTTACGAGAAGATGAAGTTTATTTGATGCACAACCATGAAAGACTACATGAAACCGCATTGTTTATGTACTATGTGAGGAGGAAACGTGACTGTAACTGTGACTTCGTTGCTTTAAACTCTTAATTTTGTATTCCGTCTGGTAGGCGGCGCGTGAGTCTGGTTCTATAATGTGAATGGTAGGCCGAATGTAGGAAGCTAGGAAGAGCAGGCGAGGTAGAACTCTCGGTACTGCAGTGTGAATTTAAATCACCTTTACTTCAGCAAGAAGATGAATACGTAACTTTGCACTGAGGAGCACGTAGGTGCGAAGCCGGATGTCTCAAGCTCACAGAAGTTACACAGGCCAAATCTGTATTGGCTCGCCCACGATGAAATAGAAACGATGTTGCTTGATCGTCTACTCGGAATCAAAAGGGCTGAATCCGGAGCGGCGCTGCACAGCGCCGGCTAGAGGGCGCTGTCGTCGGCGTCGGTGTCATAGTGCCAACCTAGTAGAGCGCACCTATGTTGTGGCGTCGAAGCTATCGATACCGTACTCACCTTTATTTTCAGTCAAAAAGCCTTAATGATCATGACGTAATTGTGGTAAAAGGATTTTTTTACTGTGAAAGAAGCAAAGTAATAATAAAACTAAAGAAAATTTGTAATAACCAGCAGCCTGAAATTAGCAGTGTAATTGTTCCTGAAAACGTAATGTCACCAGCTGTAATGTTTATCCCTGTGGAGTGCCTGGACTACATCTCACGCGGTGTCTCCTCTGCACAGATGTTTTCTCGTGTGAGGGAGTGGTTCTGCTGGCGGTCAGCAGCACCAGGGGAGGCGGAGGAGACGCGCGTGGGGGACGACGTCTCTCCAGCAGAAGACGCCTTGCAGGTGAGTCTCGTCGTGCTACATTGCTTCCGAGAGCAAAACTTAAATTGTAAGGGATGACGATTGTTCATTCGTTTTTCTTTCGAGTCAGTTAGACTCTGCCGGGATGCAAACAGTTTAATGTGGAGTGCCTGGACTACATCTCACGCGGTGTCTCCTCTGCACAGATGTTTTCTCGTGTGAGGGAGTGGTTCTGCTGGCGGTCAGCAGCGCCAGGGGAGGCGGAGGAGACGCGCGTGGGGGACGACGTCTCTCCAGCAGAAGACGCCTTGCAGGTGAGTCTCGTCGTGCTACATTGCTTCCGAGAGCAAAACTTAAATTGTAAGGGATGACGATTGTTCATTCGTTTTTCTTTCGAGTCAGTTAGACTCTGCCGGGATGCAAACAGTTTAATGTTACTGAGAGAACTGAAGTGTCCAAAAGCCACTTGCTCTGGTGATGTATAGAAAGAGTCTTCCAGGCGTTGAGGATGCACTGAATGTCCTTGTGTTGTGAAGCGCCTTTCTTATGAGTAGCGGAGGCAATGTGATGAGTCTTTGCACTAGTTTGACGCGACCACAAAGAATAAAAGAACACTGTGCCCACTTCTTCGTCTCAGAATATCTTTTACAATCATCGTCCTGAATTATTTGCTGAACGCGTTAGAAAATGTGCTTTCTTCAGAAGATTTGACTCTCTACGGCGCGATGTGGTTAAATGGAATTTATTCCTTGACATCGTGATAAATTTCAATTCATGAAGTTCGTGATTGTAGGCCGTGGTTTTTAATATATATTTTTTTCTCAACGGAGGAACTTATTATTTCTTATCTTACCAGTTTTCCGAATTTTGAATTAAGTCTCTGACAGCACCTACCGAACGCTACTAATCTTTGTTTGACGTTAGCAGGCTGCTTTTTACAGAGGATCGCTGTGTTCATCTCTTCTAGTCTACTACTTGTAGCTTTCTTGTTTGACCATCCTGTGTTATTTAGCTTCCAAAGTAGGAGTACTCCTCCCCCCTCCACCTGATTGGTTACTTATTAATTGCATCCCTCAGAAAGACTACTGTCTGCTCATTACGCTGCTCAGTTCACTCTCTTTGTTTCGTAAACCTTTCTACCATTCACAGAGGATTGCACTCTTAGTGAATTTTACCACTCATATTCTTTCGCTCCGCATTTTAATTGCACTGAAGACCCTTCCTCTTATTTTCTTCAATGATTCTTTGATGTACAGCAATGACAGTAGGGAAAGAAGACTGCATCCCGGTTTTACTACGTTTTTAATCAGAACACGTTTCTCTTAGTTTTCCATTCTAAATCTTTCCTCTTGGTTGTTGTAAATACTGTGTATTGTCAGTCTTTTACTAGAGTTTCCATGTAATTCCACATGCAAACAAGACTCGAAAGCGTCAACTTAAAACGTCGGACTGACCAACGATGACGTGATAACTCCAATTGGCGAATGTTTCTATTTTAATCAGACAACATAGACGTAGACATTTATTGCGGCCGTAGAATATGTGATGACTGTTACAGCACCGAATAGTAAACACACGTTGAATATTACAGCGTCCCAATATCTCAACTAAATGTTCGCCGGTTACACTCGTACTTTCTTCTCCAACAGGTGCGAGCTTTGACACTGGACGAGTTCTTTGATGTGTTGATGGAAAGCCGCCTGCATGAAGAGGAAGAGCGTGGAGCTGGAGTGGTGAGTACCACAGGTTCCGTACTCTTCCTTGATAGGAGTGGTCTAGAGCCAATTACTAGAAACTTCCTCCAGTCATTACATGTTAGCAGTGCATACGAGGATATTTTTGCCTGGCCCATTTATTTTGCACAGATGACGCAATGCAACCCTTGTCACTTATGTTAGGTGTCTGAGAAAAATATGTATTCATATATAAACATATATATTCGTATAATTCGTAACACATAACTTTCAATGCGAAGGCAGCAACTTTAGCTTACCGCTAATGCTTATATCCTTACCAAACACATCAGTCCAGCACACTATTACTAGGTGGCGCTATTTCAAGCTTTTTAACTTTTTTCTCCAGGACAATGGTGGCTCCTGGTCTGCCTGCTGGACTAGTGTGGACACCGAGCCGTCCCGCTCTTCAGAGACACCACACCACGCGTCGCGCCTGTGGCGTTGGCGCCCTAAACCCACGGGAGAGGGAAGACGATCTGGACGCCACACGGTACGTCCCCAAAACAGTCGCCATTAGTATTCGAACACAGAGCGCAGTTGCAGTAAAGATATAGTCTGACAGGATGGCATGTTTTCAATTCTTAGTTGGCACAATGAAGTAAAAAACAGTAGCAATGGCATTGTAGGGCGGAAGATGTGTAGGGGTTCTTAAGTCTACCGAATTGATGACCTAGAATACTGGGTTTTCATTCCATAAGGTAACTGCTGTCTGCTAGTAACGTAGCTGCATTATCTGGAACTGCAACGTTTATTTGTAATACTGAAGATCCACACACTTTGACACATAGTCAGGTGTTTATCAGCAAAGAGGACATAGCTCGTAATTCTTTCATGATCTGCACCGTATAGCATCAGCAGAATGTCTTAAATTGCATTGCATTTCGCTTGCTCTGGCCACTGTCTCACACGTTGTTGTGTTTATGCAGATCTTCCAACGCATCAGGAACCTATGCTGCCTGGGCGCCGGATACCAGGAGATGGAGGAGGACGTGGAAGAGGAGGAGCAGAGCCGAGCTGCGGTCCCAGACACTCTGCAGGTGAGGTCTCTCGTGTTATGTAGCTAATGACAGGGCAAACGGAACAGTGGGAACTACGGGCAACCTGGTTGCATTTAACACATCCACTAGTTACTAAACTCTATCGCGTTTCCCTGGATCTCCAATAAAACTTTGCTAAATTGATTTTTCCGCTCTGTTTCACAAATAATAGGACTGTAGTGAATCCTCTCCTCTAAAGTGTTCTTATCGCACCATTTTGTATTCACATATGTAATGTTGGGTGTAAGTATAGTTCAGCTAACTCAACTCTCCAATTTGCGTTTGTGTCCTGAGACACTTCATTCTTACTTTGTGTGTGACGGAGAGGTCTTCTCGTACCACTGTCGCTTCACCCACTTCTGTGCTGCTTTGCGAATGTAGTGTGGGTGGAGTGAATGTCTGTTGTTTATCTCTGAATCAGCTATATGTTCTCTGACTTTTTCGCCGTTCTCATTTCGTCCGGCACGAGCAGCAGGAAATCAGGGAGGAAGTACTCAATATGTCACAGTCGGCAGCAGTATTATGTCGTACACTCCTATTCAGATACAGGACCCCTAAATTTAAGCAACAAAGTTTCGGGAGAAGTGGGTAGTCTTTCGTCCAAAGAGTCCCATTAAAGTTAGGCGTGCATCTCTGTTTCTTTTCATATGGGCTAAACCTACCTCTCCCCATCGTAGGAGTACGCTTCTGAATTCGTTCTGTGCGAACAGTCCTTCTTACTTAACTAAAACTCCTTTAACGCAAAAACAATATCCCAGAATTGTTATATCGAATTCCTTTCATGAAATTTTCCTTATATACGCAGTGTATTTTCCCAGTACCGTTCCAAGAAGGCTCTGACTTCCATTTTCGTTTGTTAATACTGATTTAAGTATTTGTCCCACTCTGTATTGGTTCTTATAATTACCTCTTAATTCTTATTTGAGGAGACTTGTCTAGTTGGGCAGAATGAGGGGTACTTCTCTTGTTTATAGAAATAATCTATTTACGTTCATTTAGAGAGTTCTGCCATTAATACACCTAGTGGAAATTTCTTGTAATTCTCATCACATTTCCGTAATTTCGTCATATGGCGACAGTTTCTTGTAGACATCTGATACTGCTGATAGCAGGAGATAATTATATTAAGTATACTGACAACATTACAAGTGCTATTAAGTCTGCTTGTTGGATAACCGATGTCAGTTTCGTTTCCGCGCAACATTCTCCACTCAGTATAAAGTGCCAGATTATGGTAGTGAGCTATTTAACGGGTGAAAGACGAGTCTGAAAAACACTCCGTATGACCGTCTTGATAGTCACCCATGTAGAACAGTGTCTGACAACCACGAGCACCAGTGAACTGACCACACAAATGTCTATGAACTGCGAATCCGACCAACCTGTGCTTTCGATTATTTGAAAATCGGAACAGCATGGTTACGACACTCACGTTAACTGACAGCACTTGGAATTAACGCAATTTTCTTCCATTTACTTTGAAATAATGCATTGCAGTACGCAGACTAGTGTTTGGTGGCGAAATTCTCAAGCTTCTCTATTCCGCCTACAGGACGCTGGAGAGCCCCTACCTCCCACCGCTGCGGTTCTCCCCATCGAAGCGTCCGGCACTTCTGAGCCGCCGACAGGCCCGACACATTTGCAAGGGCGTCGACGTTCTCGTCGTCAGCGGCGCTTCGTACGGAAGCGAGCTGGACACGTGGCGGCTCGGCTGAGAAGTCGCCGCCATTACTGCCTGTTTTTGCGACTTCTGTTCTAACAACTATTCAGACTGTTGTTGAAGGGGAAGAAGCATGAGGGGGTGAGGGGAATACTGCCTTACTATTTAATAAAGTGTGATGCAGATTTAATACCGTCTCCTACACATTATTTATTTACTCAGTTATTTATGCAAGCATCAAGTGTTTAACGCATCTGCTGGATGTTGGTATTGATGTGTGACACCACTATTGGATATGGTTGGATGTTGTGCATGAAGAACGAAGTGCCACAACGGGCTCGTGTTCATTGTTGTAGAAAAGTTTCAAAAAATTCGATCCAGGAAACGCAGCTCGGTAAACATCCTCTTAAGAGCTAATGGTGCTTGATATAATTGTTTAGCACGAACCACTGATTAAATCTGAAAAAACAACCGCCTATCTCTCATTAGTCATCATAACATAATGTCAGCTGCCACGCAGCACATCTAGGAAATCATTATGTGACACACAAATACATAGAACCTAATGTCTGACGACCACACCCATTTGCACGCACGATATTGCAATTTTACACAAACAAAACGAGATGCGGAACTGAAATACGATTCTAACACCAGAAACTGGCATTGTAAGTACCAAAATGTATGTTCTATAGCTTGACAGCGTTAATTACGTGGTTTTAAAACAATTTTGTGACAATAGCTGTGAGTGTGTGCCTGTAATAAGTTCGCAGCAAAAATTGCAACAACCCATGCTACCGCAAAAACTGTTGGAACCTATGTTACAGCAAAAATTGCATCAACCTATGTCACAGCAAACGAATTGCCTGTTGATAATCCAAAATTTTAACACTACATACATTGAGTCATATACACCTTAGCAGAAAGGTGTTATAATGAGTAACAATTTTCCTGCGTCTCTGCTTTAGACTGAAACTATTTTCCTGTGTAAAAGTTGTTAGGGTAATTATTTCGCAGTATAAACATCTTCCTGTGTAAATGTTTTCCAGTGATAGGTTAATGGGCAATGGCGGCCGACGACCGACGCAAGTGCCTTCGCTAACAGCGCCACCTCTGAGCTCGTCACCACATCGGTTGGATCCTAGACGACTGGAAAACCGTGGCCTGGTCAGATGAGACTCAGTTTCCGTCGGTAAAGGCTCATGGTAGGGTTAGTGCAGCGCAGACCCCACGAATCCTTGGCCTCAAGTTGTCGACAAGGCACTGCGCAAGCCGGCGGTGGCTCCATAATGATGAGGGCTGTGTTTACATTGGGTTCCCTGGTCCAATTGAACCTATAGTTGATTGGAAATGGTTATGTTCAGCTACTTGGAGACCATTTGCTGTCATTCGTCGACTTCATTCTCCAAAACAACGATGAAATGGACAACAATGTGCCATGACACTGGGCCACAGTTATTCGCAATTGGTTTAAAGAACAGTCTGGACAATCCGAGTGAATGATTTGACCACCAGATCGCCCGACGTGAATACCATGGAACATATATGAGACATAATCTAGAGGTCGATTCGTGCACAAAATCTTGCACCTTTAACACCTTCCGTAATCACGGACTGCTATAGATGTAACATGGCTCAACATTTCTGTAGAGGACTTCCAACGACTTGTTAACTCAATGTCACTTCTAGCTTCTGAATTACGACGGGCAAAAGAAGGTCCGGCACCATTTTAGGAGGTATCCCACGACTTTTGTTGCATCAGTGTATGTATGTGTAAATTTAGTGTAGAGGTAGGCCGTGCTCACTAAATCCTACTACTGCGGAAGACATCTTCGGAGAGAGAAGGGCATCTCTGTCGAGGGTTGGAAGGACCCCCAAATGTATACCCCTGTATAGAGGTCACGAACATTGGGTATGTGAAGCCGAATGCGTGACTGTCGACACGAAAAATAGCTGCTGCATAAGAAATATAGTAGGTTGGTTCTTACAAAAGAGACTTTAGCGGAACATGTTTCCGAAACGGAAGTCACGAAATAAATTTCAGCGAGACGGGCGTTGTAACAAAGACAACGCATTAACATGCGAGTGGGTATGGCGAGGCCATAGAGGTTGAAGAACACTAGAAGACGTTTAGCAGAACTTCTAATCAAGAACGACAACAGTGGCCAAAGACGATCTCGCATATGGTGTCACAAGACGAATGGTGGTGCCCTCTATAGCGATGTGTAAATTCGGTGGCACCTCACGAGCGAGATGTAGTTCGGTAGACGGAGAATAGAGTATATATCGACCACGGTGACCACAACTTTTATTTATCCGTACGCAAAGCACATTTCCTGCTGAACCATTGCAGATACAAAGTTGAATTTTGCTATAGTCTACTTACATGCTACAACACAACTTTCGGTGGTTCAAAAGGTTTAAAAGTGAGTTACTGTCAGACACAATTGAAGTTTAGTCGAATAAAAATTTCCATGTATTTAGGTATCATACACAAAAAATTTTAAAAACTGTGCGGGAGTTCTTAGTCGGATATTAAAAAACAGTTGCACGTATTAGTTCGTCTAGTAACTAAGAATAATCCGCCCCATTTTTAAACTGGTGGGTATAGTAATTTTGACAAAATGTGTCTTGTCTTTTGTCAAATGTTCTGAAGGTATGCAGCAACGTCCCGATCAAATTATTCGGCAAAAAATTGAATAAATGCAGATTATAGCAAATAACCTAATACCAACATGGGCAAAATTTGATTCAATTATCTCTCAGAGAGAAAAAAAGGTGCATTAGGCTTACATTTACACCTATATTTTGTCATACACCGCCGCTTCAGTCGCCTATTTCTTCAAGAAGGCATAGATGAGGAAAAAAAAAAGAGGACGATGAAGAAGAAATAAAAAGCACAACCCTCTGTAACACCGGAAAACAGGGAAACGGGATGAAAGAATAAAAAATTTGAACCCTCTATAACACTGGAACAGAGGAAAACGGGAAGAAAGAAGAGTTAATAGTCCATAGAGAAAGGGACAGGAAAATGAAGGGGAAAGAAAAAGTACAACCCTCTGTGACACCGTTTCGCGTCCAACTCTCTCGCGGATTGTAAAATTGTTGCTCTTTGGTTTATTTATTCTCTTTGTAACAACACATTTACGAAAAGAGTTACGTGAAATACTTTTAGCAATGCTGTGCTTTACTTTTCTTTATCATCATTACCTTTTAGCGGAATAAAATGTATATATGGAAGCCTTATTGTTCTGTATCTGGCCTACACTTTAAGGAACGATTTTTCGTAACTGCAACTCATGCTAAGAATCAATATATCTTCCCTACTTCATAGTGATTAAAAGTTGAAATTACTTTGTTATGAACACTGATGTTACAGTTCGTGTGATCGTTCAAAAACACAAGTTCGCAGTGGATTTTATTTCTCGTTAAAATGCTATTTCATACCACGACTAGCCCAAGAACATGAGACTCTCATTAAAAAATACGTTGTCACTATAAAGGTTGCCAGATCAGAACGGAGCACAGCAAGATTCCTATCAGATTCTGAAGGTACATTAAATTATTTGCCCTGTAAATTATATCCTATCAGCAGCCCGCGTCAATCTGCAACACATCATAAAATCTGCTGATCTTCACTGCCAGTCTGGGAGCTAAAAGAAATAATATTATTTTACTATTATTTTCCCGCTTCCTTGCGGTATGCTCGACTATATTGTAAGTCGTTTAAATACGCCGCGGCAGCGGCTCTTCGTTCTCCACGCAGCTCAGCACCACAGATAATATTTATATAACTGAAAATTGTCTCAACAGGGTGGGATAATATGCAAGCAAGCTTAACAATAAATAATACAAGTTTTCATTTAAACAACTCTATTAAAACCTTTTAAATATCTCAGTGATTACAGACCTTTGTGAATTCACACGTAATGGCGTACATTGCTTAGTCTCGACAAAAGAATGCTACACTAGCGTTCGCTACTACGACACAGGATATCTTACTCGTTCGACTCCCAGATGAAGAAGACGAAGAAATTGCTATTCGTCACGTATTATATACTAATTACTTATTTTCATCTTTGTTCGACATTTATCGTCTGTGGCGGTTTCATTACTCGCCGACGCAGATATTCTCAAAAATAAATAATAAAAAAAAATACATAATTTTATACAATGACACAATATGATACATCTAATTCTCTAATTACTACATAATATATTGTTTTTGTTTCTCTAGACGTTACAATGCCCCCTGGCAGCAATTGACTAACGTTGGAAATGTTCGGCAATATGCTGCCACTAACGTCTGTTTGGTTATTGTCTGTTACCTTGGTTGGATCATTCATTTTACACTTTTTAGTTCTTTTACACTGTAGGTTTAATTACACTTTTTATACTGTTCTTTCACTTTGCGAGGTGACCGTCAACCTAGTCCCAGGGTCATTACATTTATTTGGCTCCCCCATTCGGGCTACGTGCGATCAGAAAACCTGGGAAAACTGCGCCGGAGCCATGGTCATCTCGTCTGGTTTGTTTTAATACCCAGTTTGATCACAAAAAGTTCAGATTCTATCCAATGTTCACATATAACAAAGGCTATTTGTGAGAGCATGTTAAACCTTTAGTCTCTTTGTTACCCATACAATATTTGTGTTTTGGATTGTAATGAAAGTCACTTGTTACACATTTTTACAGTAGTATCATGAATCGTCCTTGCATTTACTCGCGACAATTGGTTTAAAATGTCCAGCATTCATGCGAGTATACTTCATTAACATGACGAAAACATATTATATCTATATATCACTGAACCAATGAATACTTTGAGTCCGTATTGAATAACTCAAGAAAAAACAAATGTTTGTCACGACATTTCGTGTCCACTAAACCCTATTCATGTTAGTGCATTAAACACATCTTTGATAGTTCATTTGAATGACAACAATGTTGTACGGAGCTGGCGGCGCGAAGCAATTGTTGAGTAGCGTCGTCTGGAACGCCGCGTGCCGACGGCCGCTGGGTTCGACGACCGGCTCTCAGTAACAGCGACGTCGTGCTGACGTGGCGCCCAAGCAGTCGCGCACCGCGGCGAACCATTCGCCGATGTCGGCGAGTGGCAGTGGTTTACCGCGACCGGCTGGCTGGCGGCACGGCACTCGTCTCGGCTTCTCCGCATGGCTCCCCGTTGTAGCGCATGAAACAAACATTCCACAACGGTGTACTGTCTTTAAGGACACAGATTACTAGCTGTGGAAGAAGATGCAACTTGTTAAAAGCGTTTATTGTTCAGTAAGCCGTCGCTTCACTGGTATGCACAGGATGGTTTGGCGTGATAACAGGTTTCTTGTGGCATTGTGACACTGGTATTCAAGGTTCGTCACACGCACATTGTACTACACATTTTCACTCACTCCACGGTTGGTACACTGCCAGAGCGTCTTTCAACACGTGAAAATGTTTCGTAACACACATACTAAATGTCCCCGTCGATCGATGTTCGTTTAACTCGACTCCGAACGAATCAATAACTACTGTTTTTATACACTGTCTATTGTTCGTTGAGCACTGCACTAGGACAGTCTGTCACTCAACACTAGACTTATCGACTTATATATTGGTGCAGATACAACAGTCATTTTCTGTCCCTGCTACACACAATATTCCGTCCTTTCCTCCATTGTTTATGCACACAGTTTATTTTTTAATACCTTTTAACTGTTCTTCGCATACTCACTCTCATCTACATGGCGTCTATTTGTTTTTACCTTATCACAACACACTTTTCATATTGTTACTAGGCGTATATAGCCCTTTTGTGAAATTTTTTAATTTTCTTATCAGTGTAGCTTGCCTGGTTATCACCCATCTATCAAACAGATTTTACCATGTGCATGACAGCTTGACTTGGGCATATTGATCAATAAATACTTCATTTAGCACTAGCATTATTTTTAATGATTTTTCCTATATGACTACAGTGTAGGTTCCACATTGGTTGACTTAATTCGCGTATCGCGTAATGAATATTCAAGGGCGTGTACCAAGTACACAGGCTTCAATTGAAGCATTGTTATATACAAAGCGGATTTTCCACGGAACGGGCTTGTTTTTTGATTAGCTTATGCTCCAGTGTCGTTCTCATATCACTACTGGCAGCAAACATCACATAATTGTTGCATATTACAGAGTCCATGTTTGGCTACTCAAGACTCTCTCTCTCAGGGTTCCTTATCCTAATACAATTACAACAGTTACCTTACTATATTAGATTGCATCATTAATTGCACTTACATACTACACATAGAAAATAGTTCAAGAACTTAATCCTTTGTATAATGATTCAAGAAATTAATCCTCACTTTATCAACAAGAAGATTGTTCATTGCTTAATGAGCCTATAATTTTTAAATGGCTCTAATTGTCTGTAAACAAAATCTTTCCTGTGTAAGCTATTGCCTACTTTCTGAATCCACTTCCTCCAAGTTTCATTACACACAAATTTCTTTCTTAATACTAACATACTTATATTCTAAAACACAATTAAAATCTTCTTACAGCTATTACTCTTTATATGTGATATGTCACTGAATAAATAACTTCACATCTTTACGTGGATACAATCCTTTGATCTTCCCCGTATGGGGATGTGCTAACAAATAGCTACATTCGTGTGGCACGCTTATTACTTCAAAAGGCCCTGAATATAGCAATTGCCACTTACTATTCTGTTTTAAGGTGGCTGAGGATTTAGCGTGGTTACGAATAAGTACTAGATCTGCTACATTATATTTCTGTTCGTTAGTTACACCTCGGTCGTACTTCCTTTTCCTCTTTGCCGCACAGCTGGTTAGTCTGTTCCATATCTTTTTCATCTTTTCCTCCCTTGTTTCTGCCTTGACTGGTAGTCTCGGCAAAGGCGTGAGCCATTCATTCGGTGTCTCATTATATCCCTTCAATATCTCTACCGGTGGATAGCCTGTACTTGAATGGGGTGTTAAATTTGTGTATTTCTACAAATTTCGGTATTAGCCCTGGCCGTTTTGTATGTTGGTTTCCTATGTAGATTCTAAGGAACTTATTCAATTCTCTGAATATTCTTTCAACTAGACTGGCTTCGGGATGGAACCGGGATACCAGAATATGCTGTATATTTTGTTCCCGTAGGTAATTTTTCCAAGTTCGACCCGTGAAATAAGAAGCATTATCAGTCGTTATGGCTTCGGGTTTTCCCACTTGGGGCAAGTATTCTTGACTGATCCGCCTGACCATGGTTTTGGCAGTAGCTGATTTTATGCAATAAATTGCCAAGTATTTGGAAAAAATATCGTACATGGCCAGTATATATTTCATACCTCCTCTGGCCATGGGATAAGGACCGGCTACATCCACAGATACTATTTGAAGCGGCCTGAGTGGAACTATGGGATGTAGCTCAAACTTAGTGGATCTATTATAATGTTTTGCTTTTTGACATATCACGCAAGTTCTAACTGTTGCCTGAATCTGGTGTTTCATACGGGGAAAGTAGCAGTATCTCGCCAGGATCTCTGCACACTTTCCAATCCCTGCATGGCCCCATGCCAAGTGCGTGTGCCATATTATAACTTTTACCGACTGGTTAGGTATACATACTGCCCAGCAGTCTTCTTTCGTACTAAGTTTATGATACAAAATATGGTTCACTATTTTAAAACCTTGCTCACCTCTATTGTTAACACTCTCTTCAATATTATTAATGATTTTTTTCCACATCGGATCTGCCCTTTGTAATTCGCACATGTTTTTACATATATATAAAAAATCCCTCATGTAAGTATTGTCACGCACTAACAGCACTTTATACTACGCGGATTGCTCTAACATTTCTGCTAAATCCGGTAATCCTACCGGCAGTCGCGACAGAGCATCCGCTATTACGTTATCTTGGCCTTTTATGTACATAATCTTTATCCGGTATTCTTGTAAGACAAGCATCCATCTCCTCAGTCTGGTATGGAATAGTTTGCATGACATCAAAAAACTTAACGCCTGGTGGTCACTATACACTTTAATCTCCTTCCCTTGTAAATAATAATTAAACTTTTTCACAGCCCAGACTACTGCAAGTGCTTCCAGTTCGGTTGCCGAGTAGGCTCTCTCGCAGCTAGTTAAAGTCCTACTGGCGAAGCCGATAATCTTTATTGTTGTCGGGTCGTTTCCTTCCTCCCACTGAAATAAGCACGCTCCCAGGCCATAGGAACATGAATCCGTCGCAAGACAAAAATCTTTTGACAGATCTGGGTGCTGCAAAATATTTGCATTCAGTAGGGCGGTTTTAATCGCTTCAAAAGCTTGTTGACATTTGTCCGTCCAAACCCACTGCACACTTTTTCGTAGCAGATTTAGTAGCGACGCGTCATTTAACAACTGATTGGGCACAAACCTTCTGAAAAAAGACGTGAGCCCAAGAAACGCTTTCAATTGCCTCTTAGTGCGGGGGCTTGGAAATTCTCGGATCGCCTCTAGTTTTTTGTTGTCTGGGCGTATACCAAGTGGTGTAATAAGATGGCCTAAAAATTTAATTTTATTTCGTCCAAATTTTGACTTTTCTAGGTTTGCTGTCACACCTGCTTGCTTAAATCTCTCTAGTACTCTACGCAACAATTCCATATGTTCGTCCCAAGTAGCAGTAGCGATTACCAGATCATCAACATATACAGTGATTTTTTCTAATAAGTCTGGACCCAGTACCGTGTCTAGTGCAGTAATAAACACTCCAGCACTCACATTCAATCCGAAGGGAAGTACCTTGAATTGGTAACTCCGCCCTCCGAATATGAAAGCTGTGTACTTCCTGGATTCCGGTGTAAGGGGAATTTGCCAATATGAACTTTTCAGATCGACCGAGGTCAAGTACTGTGCTCCATGAAATTGTTGTATCTGCTCATCTAAATTCTCAGGGCGAGTCCGGACAGGTATGATAATTTTGTTAATGTCCCTCGCATCTAACACTAGCCTGATTTTTCCATTGGCTTTCGCCACTGCTACAAGAGGACTACTGTATGGAGAGAAGGAGGGCTCAATGATATCCCAATCTAACATCTTCCGAATCTCTTTAGCTACTAATTCCCTCCTCGACCAAGGGATGGAGTAAGCTGCGCGACAATATGTTTTGTGGGGCATCACCTCTATGTGATAGTGGTACCCTTTGACTATTCCTGGTCGGTCGGTAAATACCATAGTGTAGTCCGATAGCAGCTGCGTCAACTGTTGCTTTTGTTTATCGCTTAAACCTTCAGATTCCTGCACTTTGGTTTGAAATGCCTCAACATTTGTTTCAAAATTTCGATCCTCTAAATTCGGGTAATAGAGGTCTGTTGCATGTGACAAATCATCAAGGTGTAGTACCCAAGGGTTCCTACCCTTGATATTGATTCGATTACAACACGGCACAAGTACCTCCTTCGATTTCATCATAGATAACTCAATCCTCCTACCCCTATTAACTATGCTTAATTTCCCCAAGGAGAGGTCGACCAATGCATCCCTCTCACGGAGAAAATCTACTCCCAGAATGCAGGCCACCTTCAATCCTTTAACCACGAGGAACGAGCTCACTATGGCTTCGCCCTCCTTACAAATCTCCACCTGCACCTGGTACTTAACTGATTGGCTCTGTGCACCAATGGCTCCAGACACCTTACAATTATTAACCGGGAAAGTCGGAACGCTATGTCCTTTTCCCAGTGCCTTAAATAACTCCATACTCATTACACTTACTGAGGCACCTGTGTCGATGATTATATTCACTGCAACATCATTGATTTTCGCTTCGATAATAGCTTGCACATTTTCGTTATTATCTTTCTTACATTCGTGTGGTTCGTTCAGTAGATCTTTATCCATACTGACACCATCGTTGTATCGCAGCATACGTATCCCAGGTATATTATTATCACTCGTGTTGCTCTCACTCCATCCCTCGGCCATCGATGGAGAGCATATCGAGGCCGATTCTAGTTTGTTGAATTAGTTACTTGTGAAGTACTTGGAAGGCTATTGTCCGCGACCTCCACTATATGTACACTCTGATTTGTCGGCCGCCACGGCTGCGCAATAGGCGCGTTTTGCGGCGGTGGTCTATTGTTGTCATACCGGTCATTACCCTGTCGCTCTGGGCTTCTTCGCTGATTTTGCTGCCAATTTCGATTACTATCACTATAATTGCTCTGCCACTGACCTCGCGCATTTTTCCCGCGGTTGGTCCCTGACATTCCAGATTCGTACCGGTCGTCAAATCGACGCCTTTTGTTATAGGTTGTTTGTCCATACCCGTTCTGGCCTCTACCATTACTACCATTTTGTGAATGTTCTTGCCGCTTGTTACCACCCCCACCATTTCCATGGTTGTGGTTTTGTGCACTACTATTTCTGTCATGTTTACATCCTGACCCATTATTCCGCGAGTGATCACACGCTGATTTTGCGTCTTCCTGTATCAAGTCTATAGAATCTAGAACAGACAGGAAGTTTTCCATATCGCTTTCTGGTACGTGTATTAATTTCTCTTTGATATGAATGGGTAAATGTGATTTTAGTAGTCTTATTATGTCTCTTGGTGATATAGGCTCGTCCCAGTAGCGTGTTTTGTTTATATATTTTTCAAAATGCCGTCTCAAATTCCCCAGACGAGGTGAGTACGGTTCGGGATTATATACTTCTTTTCTTAGCCGCTCTTGTATACAAGGCGACCAATATTTCGATAGAAATGCCCTTTCGAACTGTTCATATGTCATGCAGCTGTCTGCTACTTCTGTAGCCCACAACGCTGCATCACCTTGAATGTACGACATTACGTATTGAATTTTCTGTGTTTCGTTCCACACACTGGGCAAGATATTTTTAAAGCTTTTTATGAATACTACTGGGTGTACTGATTTCCGTTCAGTAGTAAACGTTTGAAATTGTCTATTTTTGATTAAACTTTCTTCCACTAATATTTTTGAACTACATGGTTTTGCTCCTTGGACATATGCTGTGTGCTCCGAACCGAAGCTACAGCTCTTCGCATTATCGACTACAGATTCCCCATTGTTGTATCGCGTATAAGTTTGTGCGTTGCCAAAACCATGGGCTGTTGGCGACAGAGGTTCCTGTTCCAAATGTTTTCTGCTTTGTGCTAAACCCTTCTCCAGGTCGGATATCCGTTTCTTCATATTCACTTGCCACTGCGGAATATCCTCACTGAGTATTTGTTTGATGGTTTGCACGTCGTTCTGTACCTGACTATTCACTGCGGTACTGAACGATTCGGATCCTCTATTTGCTATGGCTGCTTGTACTTTGGAATTAATGTTCTTGTCAATCTCACACTCCTTCACTTCTAGCCATGAGTCGAATTCTGTTTCAATTTTAGTTGCTTGTTCGTTCCACTTCTGCTCTACAAGCTGCGTGGAATCTGTTTCTAGCTTTTCTACTCGATTGGCTAATACACCTATTTCGTCTACCGTGTTAGTGTTTGCTACTTGCAGGTTGTTGACCTGTTCAGTCAGCTCCTGCACGGCCTTAGGTATCGATTCATAATTCTGTTTCATATCTGCAATCTCTTTTTTCATGTTTTCTAACGATTGCACAAGTTGCTGGTCCCGCTCAGCTTGCCGGCGATCTCGCCCAGCTTGCTGGGCAAGGAAACTTTCTGTTAACTGGCGATCTCGCTCAGCTTGCTGGGCAAGTAAATTTTCTGCTAGCCTACGATCTCGCTCAGCTTGCTGGCGGTCTCGCTCGACTTGCTGTTGCGCAAATTCTGCCTGGTAATTCAGCACGCGCTCTAATATAGCCTGAAGCGAATACCCACCAGGCAGATTACCACTCTCTGGTTCCTGCTTTTCTGGTGGTGGTACAACTTCTTTCTCTACATCCCCTTGAGGACTAATGGGCGGTGGCACCACTTCCTGTGCCCCTGCCCCCACATTCTCACATGTTATATCCTCAAAGAGAATACTAGTACTACTTGAGGTACCCGGTTCCACATTTCCTGCACTAACTAATTGTTGTTCCTCAGTATCCATATTGCTCGGACGTTGACTACGCAACTTAACCATATTCATAAATTGCTTACTAAACCACAAAGTCTGACAGTTTTGCCCCTTGCACACAAAATACGTTAATTTATCTACACTAACTGCACACTAAAAATTACTATCTACCATCAACTTTGTCCTGTCACAAACACTAACATCAAACTACGCACAATATGCACACCACTAGCGAAATGAGATCACTTCACTGGAGCTCGACTTCTACAAACAGGACAACTACACTGTAGTCTTACCTTTAGTTTATCTTATCTCGGGGTTCGGCTGCCCCCGGATTACGTAGTCGTTACCGCTTCTCAGTACTATCAGGATCGTCTTCTCAGACTCGTTTGCAGTAGTACGTTTTGTCATGAAAGAGTGTTTACACAATCATTAATACATAGCATTGATCATGATATACATACATACATTTATCACTAAATACATATATATCTACATATACATAACAATCAACACTGAAAGAAAAATACATAAAATTTTATATTTGTGGCCACTGCAAATTCGCGCCCCACGTTTTTGGGCGACAGTTTCGCGTCCAACTCTCTCGCGGATTGTAAAATTGTTGCTCTTTGGTTTATTTATTCTCTTTGTAACAACACATTTACGAAAAGAGTTACGTGAAATACTTTTAGCAATGCTGTGCTTTACTTTTCTTTATCATCATTACCTTTTAGCGGAATAAAATGTATATATGGAAGCCTTATTGTTCTGTATCTGGCCTACAATTTAAGGAACGATTTTTCGTAACTGCAACTCATGCTAAGAATCAATATATCTTCCCTACTTCATAGTGACTAAAAGTTGAAATTACTTTGTTATGAACACTGATGTTACAGTTCGTGTGATCGTTCAAAAACACAAGTTCGCAGTGGATTTTATTTCTCGTTAAAATGCTATTTCATACCACGACTAGCCCAAGAACATGAGACTCTCATTAAAAAATACGTTGTCACTATAAAGGTTGCCAGATCAGAACGGAGCACAGCAAGATTCCTATCAGATTCTGAAGGTACATTAAATTATTTGCCCTGTAAATTATATCCTATCAGCAGCCCGCGTCAATCTGCAACACATCATAAAATCTGCTGATCTTCACTGCCAGTCTGGGAGCTAAAAGAAATAATATTATTTTACTATTATTTTCCCGCTTCCTTGCGGTATGCTCGACTATATTGTAAGTCGTTTAAATACGCCGCGGCAGCGGCTCTTCGTTCTCCACGCAGCTCAGCACCACAGATAATATTTATATAACTGAAAAATGTCTCAACAGGATGCGATAATATGCAAGCAAGCTTAACAATAAATAATACAAGTTTTCATTTAAACAACTCTATTAAAACCTTTTAAATATCTCAGTGATTACAGACCTTTGTGAATTCACACGTAATGGCGTACATTGCTTAGTCTCGACAAAAGAATACTACACTAGCGTTCGCTACTACGACACAGGATATCTTACTCGTTCGACTCCCAGATGAAGAAGACGAAGAAATTGCTATTCGTCACGTATTATATACTAATTACTTATTTTCATCTTTGTTCGACATTTATCGTCTGTGGCGGTTTCATTACTCGCCGACGCAGATATTCTCAAAAATAAATAATAAAAAAAATACATAATTTTATACAATGACACAATATGATACATCTAATTCTCTAATTACTACATAATATATTGTTTTTGTTTCTCTAGACGTTACAACCGTTATACAGGAAAATGGGAATAAAGAAGAGTCAATAGTCCGTACAAACAGTGATAGGAAGATGGAGGAGAAAGGAAATGTAAAACTCTCTGAACACTAGTACACAGGAAAACAGGAAGGAAGATGAGTTAATAGTCCACACAAACAGAGACAGAGAACGTTATCAGACAGAACCAGGATGGGGAAGTGAACAGCCATATTCCATATCGAAGTAATCCCAGCATTCATCACAGGCATTTCAGGGAAAACTCGGAAAATGTAAGCCTGAGTACTTGAAAACCCGGCAACTCCCGAAGGCGAGTTCAGTGTGCTAACCACCAAAGCCCAACACCCGGTGCTGGGGACAGCAGTGCGGTATCGGCCGGCTTAAGTTTTTTGACTTTACTGTCCTTCTACATCTACATCTACATACATACTCCGCAAGCCACCTGACGGTGTGTGGCGGAGGGTACCTTGAGTACCTCTATCGGTTCTCCCTTCTATTCCAGTCTCGTATTGTTCGTGGAAAGAAGGACTGTCGGTATGCCTCTGTGTGGGCTCTAATCTCTCTGATTTTATCCTCATGGTCTGTTCGCGAGATATACGCAGGAGGGAGCAATATAATGCTTGACTCCTCGGTGAAGGTATGTTCTCGAAACTTCAACAAAAGCCCGTACCGAGCTACTGAGCGTCTCTCCTGCAGAGTCTTCCACTGGAGTTTATCTATCATCTCCGTAACGCTTTCGCGATTACGATATGATCCTGTAACGAAACGCGCTGCGCTCCGTTGGATCTTCTATCAACCCTATCTGGTACGGATCCCACACTGCTGCGCAGTATTCTAGCAGTGGGCGAACAAGCGTACTGTTACGTACTTCCTTTGTTTTCGGATTGCAATTCCTTTGGATTCTTCCAATGAATCTCAGTCTGGCATCTGCTTCACCGACGATAAACTTTATATGATCATTCCATTTTAAATCACTCCTAATTCATACTCCCAGATAATTTATGGAATTAACTGTTTCCAGTTGCTGGCCTGCTATATTGCAGCTAAATGATAAGCGATCTTTCTTTCTATGTATTCGCAGCATATTACACTTGTCTACATCGAGATTCAATTGCCATTCCCTGCACCATGAGTCAATTCGCTGCAGACCCTCCTGCATTTCAGTACAATTATCCATTGTTACAACCTCTCGATATACCACAGCATCATCCGCAAAAAGCCTCAGTGAACTTCCGATGTTATCCACAAGGTCATTTATGTATATTGTGAATAGCAACTGTCCTACGATACTCCACTGCGGCGCACCTGAAATCACTCTTACTTCGGAAGACTTCTCTCCATTGAGAATGACATGGTGGGTTCAGTTATCTAGGAACTCTTCAATCCAATCACACAACTGGTCTGATAGTCCATATGCTCTTACTTTGTTCATTAAACGACTGTGGGGAACTGTATAGAACGCCTTGCGGATGTCAAGAAACACGACATCTACCTGGGAACCTGTGTCTATGGCCCTCTGAGTCTCGTGGACGAACAGCGCGAGCTGGGTTTCACGCGATCGTCTTTTTCGAAACATATGCTGATTCTTACAGAGTAGATTTCTAGTCTCCAGAAAAGTCATTATACTCGAACATAATACGTGTTCCAAAATTCTACAACTGATCGACGTTAGAGATATAGGCCTATAGTTCTGCACATCTGCTCGACGTCCCTTCTTGAAAACGAGGATGACCTGTGCCCTTTTCCAATCCTTTGGAACGCTACGCTCTTCTAGAGACCTACGGTACACCGCTGCAAGAAGGGGGGCAAGTTCCATCGCGTACTCTGTGTAAAATCTAACTGGTGTCCCATCAGGTCCAGCGGGCTTTCCTCTTTTGAGAGATTTTAATTGTTTCTCTCTCACTCTGTCATCTGCTTCGATGTCTACCATTTTGTCATCAGTGCGACAATCTAGAGAAGGAACTACAGTGCAATCTTCCTCTGTGAAACAGCTTTGGAAAAAGACATTTAGTATTTCGGCCTTTAGTCTGCCATCCTCTGTTTCAGCACCATCTTGGTCACAGAGTGCCTGGACATTTTGATTTGATCCACCTACCGCTTTGACATAAGGCCAAAATTTCTTAGGAATTTCTGCCAAGTCAGTACATAGAACTTTACTTTCGAATTACTTGAACGCCTCTCGCATAGCCCTCCTCACACTACATTTCGCTTCGCGTAATTTTTGTTTGTCATCAAGGCTTTGGCTATGTCTATGATTGCTGTGAAGTTGCCTTTGCTTCCGCAGCAGTTTTCTAACTCGGTTGTTGTACCACGGTGGCTCTTTCCACCTCTTACGATCTTGCTTGGCACATACTCATCTAACGCATATTGTACGATGGTTTTAAACTGACATGGTTAAACGGAATATTAATAAACCATTATCCTACCTCACGGTATGATCTATGAATAGTACAGTTTAATGGTATTTATTTTTTATTTATAGTACTTAATTACATCGAAAGTAAAAGAGCTACAATTACAATGCTTGTGGAAAGTGTCTTGCATCATCGTCCATTGTATTTTCCGTGATCATGCCGTTTGTTAATTGAACACTGTTACTTATTGAATAATGATATAAGATGTAGGTATGGG
This sequence comes from Schistocerca piceifrons, assembly GCF_021461385.2. Taxonomy (NCBI): domain Eukaryota; kingdom Metazoa; phylum Arthropoda; class Insecta; order Orthoptera; family Acrididae; genus Schistocerca; species Schistocerca piceifrons. The sequence continues at coordinate 676,434,201 of NC_060141.1, forward strand.
AAGTTATTGTTACAGTTTCAGTTCAGTTCACGAATGTTTAACTCACCGTTTTACAGAGATCGGAAATAAAATATGAAATGTTCTGTGATACACTCACCAAACATATGCTTAGCCTCTACACTTGCCTACACAGGACCCAGATTTCTTCAAATGACTCCAGACATACAACACATTTTCCAGCCTCTTCTGTCGATACATTATTTTATGTAAATTCCAGTTTTCTTCACCGTTTGGGAAAAATAAGCTTTCCACGTGCTTTGCGTGTGTGTGTGTTTGTGTGGTTTTTTTTTTTTTTTTTTTTGCAGTACCCTACCCTACTTTAGCTCAGCTTTCTTCATCTTCTTACAGACTTCATGTTTTCTGCTTTTAATCTCTTCTCTTCGGTGGCGATCTTTTTATTTCTGCCTGTTGAAGACCATTCAGCTGCCTCCCTTCTGTCCTTTCATTAGACGTTACCCTGCTCACAGTCATTTCCATGCACTCTTCATTCCATTGCCCTCTTACTTTTTTCTTTTTTCTCATTTTCCGCCATTTGAGTCAGAGAAGAAGTAAGAAGATGAAACTGTAATTTAAAAACTTAAATTACCTCTGGCCGATACTGAAAGACAATCGGTGACAGGTTCTGCACAACAAACACGTCGTAGGGTCGAGTCATACTGTACCCTCTTGTATGGAAATTATCATGAAATGTTTGTTTGATGTTATTCCTTACATAACACAGATAACTTAAATACAGCATAAAAAATTAATCCCTTCCTTATAAACGGGTACCACAGGCCTCAAGACATACTCCTGGCGATAAGAGCTACAGGAGTACCATCAAGCACCCACAATAGACAATACATTGAAGAGAGCAAGAAAATAAGCCGATTCTAGAGCACATTGACATACAAGCTTGCAGCTGCTTGATGTACGCTTCTGCCATTTGATGGCGGAAAGGGAAATCACCGTAATGGCTGATATTGTAAACCGGCCAATACTGCACGACTCTTCCCTACACAATGAGTCATCCCAACATTCTACGTCAATAGGGAAGTTAAGTTCGACGGACAACAGGGCCACCACTTAAATGAGCGCTCTGGTCGCTTTGGAGTGCTGCAGATGGTGCAGAGCACAATGGACACAATGGTGCGGACTTATTCATGGCGGTGAAGTGGTGTGACTGTGTCAGCTCTGTCAATTGGTTGTATGGTATCAGTGCAGTGAAGTTGAACGGCGTGAAGAAGTAGCAGTTGTACAAAATGGAGCTATCTTATGGACGTGCCTATGAACACAACGTGTACCGTACAGCTCGCCTACGGGGTGTAAAATACCACTGGAAATCAAGTAATGTGGCCCAGTAACAGGTAATGGTTTCTCGGAAATTTATGCGTGATGTTAACTGGTTCCCGAGCGAATATCGCGAAGGAGCCTGTCTGCAACACCTGAAGTCGGGTACAGGCGCCCATATTGGCTGCCCATCTTCAGTGGCCAATCGGCCAGGCAACACAAGAAACGGACAGTATCTGAATACCAACATGTGGTGAAATCCGACGAACGGTGATACTGATTCTTTTCAAATGACACAATGCGGTTGCACCAGCACACTAATGACGCTGAACTGGAGTTTGTTGTGACTGTATTCCATGACAGAGGAGGTACTGTGATGTTTTGAGGATTTTTTTCATGCCGAGACCAGGACGCAATCTGGTTACCGTGAACATGAACCTGGACGTTAATTTCAATGTTATCGACGACTACATTTGTCCTTTCTTCTACATCTTCATGACAGGTACACCTGAGAGACTTTCATACGCCTCTACTTGGAAGGACAGCAAGGAAAGTCTGGGAAAATGGGGAATGAGCATCATTAGTTAATGCGGACTTGAACTTTTTTTTTTGAGTCATCACTCTTCTGACTTATTTCACTCGGGCCGCCATAGATTCCTCACCTGGGCCAAACTCTCCATCTCAGAGCATTACTTTAAACCTAGGTCCTCAATTATTTGATGCGTGTATTACAATCTCTGTCTTCCTCTACGGTTAATGCCCTCTACAGATCCCTCTTTTACCGTGGAAGTCAATCCCTGATGCCTTAACAGATGTTTCATCATTCCGTCCCTTCTTCCTGTCAATGTTTTCCACATAATCTTTTCATCTCAGAATCTGCGCTGAAACTCTTCGTTTACTACCTTATCAGTACTACTTCTTTATAACACTCGTTAGTAGTACCACATCTCAATTGCTTCGATCCTCTAATGTTAAGGTTTTCCCACAGTCCATGTTTCACAACCATACATTGCCGTGCTCCAAAGTACATTCTCAGAAATTTCTGCCTCAAATTAAGGCCTGTGTTTTATACCAGCAGGCTTCTCTTGGCCTGTGTTAGTTTGATTTTTACGTGCTCCCTGCTCCATCCGTTATAGTTTATTTTGCTACCTAGGTAGTGGAATTCCTTAACTTCATCTGTTTCATGACCAACGACCCTGAACAGAATCTTCCGTCGGTTCTTGGTAAAACAACATTATAATAAATGAAAAGCACCAGTTTGCTTTTGTTCTAAAATATTACCTTTATTGTTAACCCGTTTTCGGCTTACAAGGCCATCTTCAGACATTTAATGTAGAACGAAAGCAAACTGGTGCTTTTCATTTATTATAACAATCCTGAAATTTCTCACTGTTCTCATTTCTGATACGACTCAGACCTTTATTCGATTTACTCTCAATCCGTGAATGTACTTATTATACTGTTCACTCCATTGAACAGATGATGTAATTCTTCTTTACTTTCACTCAGGATAGCAACATTATCAGCGAATCGTACATTGAAATCCTTTCTCCTCCAATTTTAATTCCACTCCTGAACAATTTTTTCATATCCCTTACTGCTTCTTCGATGTGTAGAATAAACAATATGGGGGGAAGACTACTTTTTAATCCAAGCACTTTGTTGTTGGTCTTCAACTCTTATTATTCTCTCTTGGCTCTTGTACATGTTGTATAGTTGATCGTATTTCTCTCAGAATTTCGAACATCTTGCATCATTTGACTATGTCCAACGATTTTCAAAGATCGACAAATGACACCGACGTTCTTAGCCTTGCTTCCATTACCAACCGGAACGCCAGAATTGTCTCTCTGGTGCCATTACATTTCCTAAAGCCAAACTGATTGTCATCTAACACACACACAACTTCTTTTTTCCCATTTTTCTGTATACCATTCCTGTCAACAACTTGGATGCATGAACTATTAAGTTCACTGTGCGATAATTTTCAGACATGTCAGCTCTTACAGTCTTCGGAATTGTGTGTCTGACATTTTTTCGAAAGTCAGATGAAATGTCGCCAGGCTCACAAATTCTACACACCAACGTGAATAGTCGTTTTGTTACCAATCCCCTCAATGATGTTAAAATTCTGATACAATGTTATCCATACCTTCTGTCTTATTTGATCTTACAGCTCTTTTAAATTCTGATTCTAATAGTGTATCTCATATCTCTTCCAGTCCCTTCTTCTGTCACATCAGAAAATTTTCACCCTCCTTGTGGTCTTCAGTGTACTCTTTCCACCAATCTCCTCTCTTCTCTGCATGTTACAGTGGAGTTCCCGTAACACTCTCAGTGTTACGACACATGTTACTAATATCACGGGAGGTTGTTTTGACTTTCCTATATGCTGAGTCGTTTCTTCCGTAAGTCATTTCTTTTTCGATTTCTTCACATTGTTCATGCAGACATTTTGTCTTAACTTCCCTACACTTACTATTTATTTCATTCCTCAGCGGCTTCTGTTTCTGTATTCCTGAATCTCCCTGATCATTTTTGTGCTTGCTTCTTTCATCAGTCAAGAAGTATTTCTTCTGTTAGCTATGGTTTTTTCTCAGTTACCTTCTTTGTACCTGTCTTTCTCTTTCCAGCTGTGATTTTCTTTTTTAGAGACGTCCATTCGTCTTCAACTGTACTGCCTATTCAGCTATTCCTTACTGCAAGATCTATAACAGAAGAGAGCTTTAAGCGTATCTCTTCTTCCTTACTAATCTCATAAACTTCAGTCTGATCTTCATCCCCACTACATTGGGGACTAATGACCTCGGCAGTTGAGTCCCATAGTGCTCAGAGCCATTTTTTGAACCCACTACATTGCGATCTGCATCTGTATCTACTCAAGGGTACGTCATACAATCCTGCGTCTGATTTGGGAATCTGTCTCTGAAGTCTTCCCATGCCTTTTCCTAGTATACCTCCTCCTATTGTGATTCTCGAACAGAGTGTCCGCTATCACTAGCTGACATTTGTTACAGAACTCAATTAGTCTCCCTTCTCTCATTTAAACTACAATTTATTAAAATTAGAATATTCTACATAATTCGCTAAGCCGGCCGGAGTGGCCGAGCGGTTCTACGCGCTACAGTCTGCAACCGCGCGACCGCTACGGTCGCAGGTCCGAATCCTGCCTCGGGCGTGGTTGTGTGTGATGTCCTTGGGTTGGTTAGTTTTAAGTAGTTCTAAGTTTTAGGGGACTGATGACCTCAGATGTTAAGTCCCATAGTGCTCAGAGCCATTTGAATCATTTGAACATAATTCGCTAAATTATCAAATTTTAAAGGATGTCCCCCAGATGAAAGGACGTAGTTACTAATTTCCAAATTGGAAGCTCAGCAAACCAAAAACTTCGATACCGTGAAATCTGGGAGGTATACTTATCTCCATCCAGTAATTACATAATTATATCGGTGTAGACCTTTAAGGGGAGGTTTACTGTCTTTGGTCCGAAAAAAGCATCTCATTTGAGACCTTTTGTCTCGGGATGTGTTATAAATATAAATGTCAAATTTGGTCAAAATCTTTATTGATATTTCCTCTACAAACTGGAATTTTTTCGACCGGAAATGTCGAAGACAAAAGGCGGAAGTGCCGTCGGAACGAAACAAAATTTCGATATAGACCTCCACGCGCGGTATGTCAAAGTTCAGCTGTTTTTTCTGAAATCAAAATTGAGTTGACGTTAGCGAATTATATAAGATTCTGTAGGAGTTTTACCTCGCTTGAGTTATTTGGTCGATAGGGTACAAAACGGCGGCCATTTGAAGAGAATATAATTTTTTCATCGATTTTCCGAATTCGTCGGCCAAGTAAAATTATTTATAGTTGATGAATCGGAATAAAAGTGGTAGGACTCCTAGACAATTTAGTTAGCTTCGTCGGAAACAAAGAAACATGCCAAACGGTTCAGTAGATTTGAATAACCCGCGATAAAAAGAAACGTCATTTCGAGAAAATCGCGTTTGAGGTTTTGACTACATATAAATGCAATATTCTACAACTTACGTTCAATCTGCTATTGCGGGTCCATAAATTAGTCCTTCCTCTTCCTCATAGAGGGCGTTCTCCTCGATCTGGGCCATCCTGCCCTGCACCAGAGCCACTCGTATGGCCGGTGACGAGCGGTTTTTGGCCGCTTGAATCCGGTGGCCATCTGAATGCTTGGCGAACTGCGTCGAATAGAGTCCCAGGGTGACGTCCATCGTTGTCACAGTCTTCAGAATTGCTGAATACCCTTCGTTGAAGCAGCTCACTTCCATGAATGTCGCAATCTCCACGGTCTTCGCACCAGAATACAAATGCTTGTGGGCTAACTTCCAAACACACGCTTCCAGGCCATCATTTGAGTTTTGCTAGTTTCCTCCCAAGCACCGTTACAATAACCTGTCCTCCGAAAGAAAAAAACTGGTGCGTGAAAAAGGCTGATTTCAGGCAGGTGCATTTTTTTCTTCAGCCGCGAATAACAACATTTCCGTTCGATATTCAGAAAAACCGTTTCAGGGGTGGACTCCAAACACTTTCATGGATCCAAACATGCAATTTTAAAAAATACGATATTTGAACCAAAAGACAGTAACCCCCCCTTAAATAAAATCACCTAAAACCCTTTAGCAGTACGTCTAATAATTTACATAAGCTCACAGAAACACTCAGCTGAACCTGAACTGCCAGAATCCAGTGACATTTAAATCAATTTAAAGAATGTTTTAGGAAAACATATGTACAACAACTGTTAAAATAAATTTGAAGGAGAGAAATTACAAAATAGTTGGGGCAGTCTCCTGGCGTGCAAGCGATTGGCAGCGGGCGTTAGAAGCCGCAACAATTCACAACGACACCGCCAAATAGCCCATATTAACTGGTTCTAAGACATACGTAAGGCTATTACTAACAACGCAACAGCATTAACACACGCAGTACAGTGCAGCAACAAATATCTGGATCTTACACTGTGAGGATTAAGTTTAAAGTTCAGCTACTCGCCTGACTTCAATACCAGTCAGTTTTACACTATGAAAAGGGACAAGTAAAAATTCCTTATACCATGTAATACAAAAGAAAACTACAATAAATAGACATAGTTTTGCTGCATTTGCAACAAGTGGAACATTTTTGTCGCAAAAACCGTAGTATGGGATTCAATAAAACTACCTCATTAATGGCTTATGAAACCAGGCTTGGCCAGATCCATAACGAGCAAAGACCTTGGTGGAGCGTCAAAAGTCACACCGAAACTTTACGCTGTCCACAGTGGAAAAATTCACTGAATGGAAGGTCGAATGTCCTTATTCAGGTTCCTCAACCAAGGACCAACACAGTAAACAGCAAGCATGTAATTAGAGGGAAGCTTTACCACGGGAGGCTGCACCTTTTTGAACATATCAAGTGATTAAATATTGGGATGACAACAAGCGGATATCGGATTCTCACAGAGGCTTGTCCAGATAACGAGCATTACCCACGTAACTGCACTGCAGCGCACTCGGCTGATATAACGCGTCGCAATGGCAAGTAACAACACTGCTGCACTTCTAAAAGTAAGCAAATTCAAATGCTTCTCACAGGGTGTTTACAGCGGGACGTTGAAACGTCCCCTTAGAAAAATTATATACGTTACTGGGCTTAAACTGACACACAATGTTTTTAGCGCAACGCAATCTGACTTTCAAAAATCCCTACAAAAGAATGACCCTGACTAACAATAACCTATACCTTTCACAAATCACTTACCTCACCAAAAGTCTTCGTTACTCGAACTACTGCAATACAGCGAGCGCCACTACTGCCAGCTAAATAAAAGATTCAAACTACTGAAGGCACTAACTTCTAATAGGCATAGTTAGCAAATGAAAGATTTTGATAGAGAACAAACAATGTATTTACCTCAATAGTGTTCAAAAGTCATAATGTATACAGCAGTTCATGACATCCAGTCTTACAAATTTCAAAACTCAACCATCTCTCTCCCCACATCCACCACCGCTGGCGGCTCACCTCCAACTGCCGAACGCTATGCGCTGTTAACATCCAGCTGCCCAACACTACAATGGCAGACAACAATGCAAACTAGCCACAGACTGCACGCAGCACAGCCTGTGATTTTCATACAGAGCGCTACGTGGCGTTACCAATAAGAAACGCTAAACAGCCTACTTACATAGCCCCCACGCTCCCCACAAAGAATTTTACAAACTTTTTTGGGCACTTGCCAATACATATTTGTTAAAAAAAATTTTCACACTTTCAATAACAAAGATATCAAATGCACACACTTATTGATACAATGTTGGTCATCCATCACAGAAAAATTGCAGTGTTTTTTTTTCTCAAAGTCTCAGCAGTAAAAGAAAATGCACACAGAAGTAGTAGATTTCCATGCAATCTTGAACAAGTACTGTTGTCCTTCCAACGGAAAGACAGTGCTGACTCTTGACATGCAGACAGGTATTGGTCCACAACAGAGCAAACCCACACAGAGTCAGTCGAAATTTTGAAGAGTATTGGTAGGTAGGTCATCACAGAGCAGACCCACTGTAGTCCTGGTAGAGATTGTGGTATTGGTGGGCTACCAGAGTTGCAGACCCACTGAAGTCCTTGTAGAAATAATGGTATTGATGGATCAGCAAAGATCCAGACCCAGTGTAGTCCTTGTAGAGACAGCCAGCAACCATCTGTTGCTACTGTGCAGGTGCACAACCACCATCGACGAGTCTTGCAGACAATATAGCAAGTCCATAAACTACCACTTGTGCACTTACAAAAAAAAAAATTAAATTGTCCTTAGAACCAGCAATGCTGTTATCCAGTCCCTTGCTGAATTATTAACACACGTGCAAACACTATGAGTCCCTACTTCTCACATATTGTCCATATACTATGACCAACAGAAGCATGTGCAGTGAAATGTAACTTACAAGTTACTTAATTTGATGAACTGAATCAATTACAATTTTATAACATAAGAATACAATAACAAAGGTACAAAATACATCATTAAAACATAATAATACAGATAACATTTGTAGTAATAGGGGCTTTACAAAAGAATAGAAACAAACATATACATCAGTGTTACAGGAATTATGACATAAGTAAATACATAAAAGAACAAAATAATTATTGAAACATCAACTTCACACATGATCATTAAAACAGAACAGAATTAATAATGTCTAACATCTTTATAAAGTAAATAAAATATGATTAAGGCAAATTATGTTTGAGGATAACAGTATTCCTCATCATACTTCATGTAGCTGAGTATTAGAAAAATTCTACAACATAAGTCTTATCAGATAAACATATAAAGACAGGAAGAACATAAATACACAAGGGTACACAAACACATAGTGGGATAACTCAAGGAAAGGACAGGGTTTGTTTTAGTGCAGTATTTTGCAAACTAAACTTTCTTTACTTCTCGGAGATCTCCCTTCGTTCTTCATTATTTCCAAAAAGTCCTATCTATACCTGCTTTCTGTACTTTTCTCGTATCTCCTCTCAGTGCATTTCTTCAAATTCATCACAACTCATTCTCTTATAGGCTACCCCCTCTTAAGCTAACTTAAATCTACTGAGCTCAGATGCATAAACTAAGGGATGAGGCAATGCAGCAGCACAAAACAATTAACACAAACAGCAATGACAAATAAAAATGGAAATTGGCAAAGCAAGCTACAGTAAATCTAAATTACCAAGCAATGCAACATTACAACTAATACGAGCCAATGTGCAGCAACAAGAAAAATACATCAGTAGTAAAACTAGCTTAACAGACTAATACAAAGTGAAATTTAGTAGCACTATGCCTGGCAAACAGCAGCAGCAAATGCAATAACTTATATCTGAACATGAGAAAGCTCAAGTAGAAAAAATATTACAGTAAAAATGGCCATGTTTAATACCTATGTCACATCTTAACACTAGAGTGATGCATCACTGTAACTTGCTCTAGCAGACAAGTTACCAAGTCACTGACAAAAATTATGTATGCAATTCCTGTGAAGTGGAAATGTCTTTTTGTGCTCTCTCATTTTTTTGGAGTACATCCATCATAAAGTTATTTTTTACTGGATCTGTAGGCATAAAATATTTATATTAGTACATCTATAAAATATTATTTTAACGAACGCTGTAGTGCAGCTAGGAACTAGATATTGAACAAAATAGGCAAAGCAAGGTGTGAAACGTCATTCACTAGCCATATGGCATTTCATAATGCAGTAAACAATCTTTCAACTAGCAAGACAATAGACATGAAATGTTTCTCATCATTTCATTTCAGTAAATATCATAAATTAAGAACTCTACAGTGTAATCATGTTTTCAAGTTTGAGGGTGTCATATTTACGATGCTTTCTACAAAGGAATGTCAATAGCGAGGTTAATGGCCTCTTTTATTTTTCTTCTCCACCTGTGCCTCTGAAAGGCACACACTAATGGGTTTTTTCCAGGCGTCTGTCTTGCAGCTGGGTGCCCACGATGCATTACGTGAAGGTGGTCACTTAACTTTCTTACCGAAATATTTACAACAGCAGTTTCCGCTGCAGTGACAGTCTCATTTAAAAATTTCACAGGTCGAGAATTTGCGTTACAAATGTGTAGAAACAAAATCCTGTGAATATAACAGTCTCCAAAAAGTTTTCGTCGGCATTGTGATACATTCACGCATTTACACGCATTTCATAACTCTTAAAGTACGATTCTTGGTTTTCAACGTCCTTTTTCACAAGTCAGAGTCCCTAACCACTACTCATTATTCCTTACCTTATTACACAGATACATAGTTGTCGACACTTCTTCAATATTTCGTCATAATAAATAAGTAACATAATCAAATTCCTCATATAGCATCAGCTTATTGATCATAAACATATCGCAACAGCGTAATACACATTGTCATCGTAACATCATAAAACTTCAGCCAAATCCCAAAATTGTCGTAGCTTCCTCCAATAATTTCAAAACCCAAAAAAAATTCTCTGCTCATTTAATAGTGTCATCTACCTCAAACGTACTTTAAAAATCACGATCCCATACCAAATACATCATTCAAAGCTCTCATGACATCACAATGGTTCTGTAAAAGCATGAACAGTTCACAAAGTACAGACAAAATACAATTTCATAAGTGTGAAGTTATCCAATAGTGTAATTACGTAAACATCTATCACTGATGTAGTACAAAAATGTTTGTCTCTCTCTTAAATTATCAGATACCTGTGTAATTATGTGTTAGAGAAATATGGTACCGATAAGCAAATACCATATTAGCTAGGGCTCCTTCTGCTTACCACACACATGGTACACAAAGTAAGTGTGTACCCCCATGAGGATTAATGTAATTATACCCTCAGGTGTACAGATTACAGCAATGGAATGAAATGAATCACGGAAAACCTTTGTATCATTGTACTTCAAATATCCTTAAAAATAAATGTTTTAAGTACAAAATTAATCATTCAAATACATGTACTGTAGCGCTAAACTGTGCGTCATGTTGTAAGATAATCTCTGTGGAAGTCTCGTAGTTATCGACCTCCAAAAGCTAAGTTCTGCAGAAGTCAATGTACTTACCTCATGATAAACAAAAGTGAAATGCTTTGCGTATAGATATCTTAGTTATTAAGCTTACTGTTGTGATGAAGAAAGTACTGTGCTGTAACATATTGTTGTGCTACGGAAAAGGCTGTCTCCTTGTGGCTACACTCCTGGAAATTGAAATAAGAACACCGTGAATTCATTGTCCCATGAAGGGGAAACTTTATTGACACATTCCTGGGGTCAGATACATCACATGATCACACTGACAGAACCACAGGCACATAGACACAGGCAACAGAGCATGCACAATGTCGGCACTAGTACAGTGTATATCCACCTTTCGCAGCAATGCAGGCTGCTATTCTCCCATGGAGACGATCGTAGAGATGCTGGATGTAGTCCTGTGAAACGGCTTGCCATGCCATTTCCACCTGGCGCCTCAGTTGGACCAGCGTTCGTGCTGGACGTGCAGACCGCGTGAGACGAAGCTTCATCCAGTCCCAAACATGCTCAATAGGGGACAGATCAGGAGATCTTGCTGGCCAGGGTGGTTGACTTACACCTTCTAGAGCACGTTGGGTGGCACGGGATACATGCGGACGTGCATTGTCCTGTTGGAACAGCAAGTTCCCTTGCCGGTCTAGGAATGGTAGAACTGTGGGTTCGATGACGGTTTGGATGTAGCGTGCACTATTCAGTGTCCCCTCGACGATCACCAGTGGTGTACGGCCAGTGTAGGACATCGCTCCCCACACCATGATGCCGGGTGTTGGCCCTGTGTGCCTCGGTCGTATGCAGTCCTGATTGTGGCGCTCACCTGCACGGCGCCAAACACGCATACGACCATCATTGGCACCAAGGCAGAAGCGACTCTCATCGCTGAAGACGACACGTCTCCATTCGTCCCTCCATTCACGCCTGTCGCGAGACCACTGGAAGCGGGCTGCACGATGTTGGGGCGTGAGCGGAAGACGGCCTAACGGTGTGCGGGACCGTAGCCCAGCTTCATGGAGACGGTTACGAATGGTCCTCGCCGATACCCCAGGAGCAACAGTGTCCCTAATTTGCTGGGAAGTGGCGGTGCGGTCCCCTACGGCACTGCGTAGGATCCTACGGTCTTGGCGTGCATCCGTGCGTCGCTGCGGTCCGGTCCCAGGTCGACGGGCACGTGCACCTTCCGCCGACCACTGGCGACAACATCGATGTACTGTGGAGACCTCACGCCCCACGTGTTGAGCAATTCGGCGGTACGTCCACCCGGCCTCCCGCATGCCCACTATACGCCCTGGCTCAAAGTCCGTCAACTGCACATACGGTTCACGTCCACGCTGTCGCGGCATGCTACCAGTGTTAAAGACTGCGATGGAGCTCCGTATGCAACGGCAAACTGGCTGACACTGACGGCGGCAGTGCACAAATGCTGCGCAGCTAGCGCCATTCGACGGCCAACACCGCAGTTCCTGGTGTGTCCGCTGTGCCGTGCGTGTGATCATTGCTTGTACAGCCCTCTCGCAGTGTCCAGAGCAAGTATGGTGGATCTGACACACCGGTGTCAATGTGTTCTTTTTTCCATTTCCAGGAGTGTATAAACACAAAAGTTACTACTAAAACATGTTTTACTTTCCAGAATAATACAGAAAAACTGTGCAGATATAAAACAGAAACACTGCAAAAGCAACATTGTAAATTGTCACTCATTAGTAACGTCGTGATATAATCGTGTAGCTGTCACATAAACTAACCACTGTGTCATCTGGTATCTCACAGAAAGTACTTTAAATCCAGAATGTATCTTCAAGTAAACCAAAATGTTGCATTAAAATCTTATTAGCAGTACCAGTATATGTTCTAAGTATGTAAGCTTTATAGTCGTTACGTAATCATGCAACTAACAAGCAAGAATGTACACACACAATAACACTGTGACGTCTGTTCACTATAACAATGCATTCGTAATTTCTATTTAAATAAGTTCTCTTGGTTCTTGATTGGATATTTAACTTCAAACATTGTTGCATGGTAACAGTTTCTAAGTCTGACAACGCATACTAGAAATGTGAAGTGAAAAGTTTTATGGCAAAGACAAAGTTAAAAAGCAGATTATCTTTCAATAAACGGTTTTACATGTGAAATGTGTTGTAAAGCTTTACTCTTCCTAGTACTCAGAGTTTGAACTTGAATGCAATTATCATGTGGTATACGTCGGTAAAGAATACTGGAATTTTTCTCAAAGTTAGCGTCTTTGTTATTTTTCTCGGAGCCAGCTGGCGCACGCGGCTGCCTGCTGTACGAGTCATTGTCTGTCTCTTTGTTGGCGCGCGTCGTTATTAAGATTAGGAGACCTAACTTCTACAAATTCACCTTTTCGAGAGTGCCCTGCTCTGTTTGAACCCCGCCAGTTCTGATAAAATTCAGGTCTGTCGTTATGATTATATCGTCTGTTGTCATGTCGGTAGATTCAACAGTTTCTTTCTTGTCGGTCACGTGGTGGAGAATTTCTCCCTGAATCGTAACTGCGCTCTGAACTGTTGCGTCTGAAATTATTCTGTCTCCCTTGATAATAATAGTTCTGGTTACCATATTGTCTGTTTCTATGATTGTCTCTCTCATATTCATTACTACGGAAATGCGAAATTTCTCTGTAACTATTACTCTGCCAGTGGTTGTCATACAGGTGGTGTCTGTTTTGTTCACGATTTGCGTTGTAAGAATAGACTTGTCGTGTCCAGTTATTGTTTCTGTCGTCACGGAATTGTGACGGATGTGACCCGTAGTGATTGTTTTCCTGTTTTTGCATCCCACGACTGTCTGTGTCAATTTCTAATTATTGTAACAGTCCTTGAAAAGCTTCAATGTCGTCTTTGCAACGTCCTGCCAAAGTAATATTTCTTAAATGTTCAGGCAATTTCATTAAGCAAATGCGGATGAGCTCTGAGGGGCTGTATGGGTTTGACAAGTACTGATTCTTGTGCAACATGTCTTCAAAATATTTCACAAGACTGGAAAATTCAGATTGTTCGAAATGTTTCATCATTATGATGCCATGTTTTACTCGGTCTTGTGTGGCTTGAGACCAATATGCTGAGAGGAAGGCATGGTAAAACTCTCCTTCACTGTGGCAATCGTGAATGACCGATCGCATTCTTACAGCTGGTTCATTCTGTAAGTAGCCACACATAAATTCTAATCTGTGTTCTAATGACCAGTTTGGAGGAAAACAATGAGAGAATTGATGAAGCCACGCTTGTGGATGAATGTCGTTGCCAGAATTCTTAAATGTTTTGAATTTACATGCAGTAATGAACAGCTTATAGTCAAAATCATAATGTCGGCAAGTCGCAAATCGGTCATTGTTACTTCGTTTCGGCGGTTCCATCTCAAAATTCGGTGTACCTTGCAAATTTCTTTCATAATTTCCGAAGTGCCTCGTGTTATTATTTTGTGGCTGTTCCGTATTTCTATGTCGCTCTTCCCGTATTGGAGCGCGAATGTCCTCTGAAATACGTAATTCTTGTATTACCTGTGTCAGCTGACATTGTACTTCCCGGATTTCTCTTTGGTGTTGCGTATTAATTTGATTCTGATTTTGTTTGAATTTCCTAATTTGTTCGCACTCTTCTGTGTCATTAAAGACTACCGGTCTTGCGTCATTCAGATTATCATCTACCTTCGTAGATAAATTATTTAGCTGATCCGAAAGTTCGACTACTTTCTCTGATAGGGAACTAATTTCCTCCATGTGTCTTTCTGAACCAATTTTCAGAGTATCTACTGTGTCCTTTAAGTTTTCCTGAGTTTTTGCAAGTTGCGTAACCGAATCGGTAGATGCAACTGAGTCAATTTTAGCTTGCAAGGTCTCATGATTTTACTGAACAATAGTTTGCAGCTCTTTTATGGCTGCTTCGTTATTCTGTAATGCATTTTCATGACGCGAAAAAATAGGTTGTAAATGCTCACAAATTTGTGTTTTTACGTCATTACTGACTTTTTGACATATCGATTCAATGTTATGTAACTCAGTAGTTAAATCTTCACGTGTTTGTTCAAGTGTGGTGTCTAACTTTTGAAGCTTTTGCTGTGTTTGTCTCTGATTTTGTTCCATTGTGTCTAACTGTTGCTGTGTTTGTCTCTGATTTTGTTGTGTTTGTCTCTGATTTTGTTCCATTGTGTCTAACTTTTGAAGCTTTTGCTGTGTTTGTCTCTGATTTTGTTCCATTGTGTCTAACTTTTGAAGATTTTGTTCCATTGTGTCTAACTTTTAAGATTTTGTTCCATTATGTCTAACTTTTGAAGCTTTTGTCCCATTTGTTGCATTAATTGTAAGAACAATGCGCTGGTGTCTGAAACATGTTCCTCAGTGCTAATCGGCAATGCATTTGAACCGGCAGTATTCGCAGTTTGAAAAGTAGAAAATGTGTCTTGACTTATTTGAGAAAACAGTGAGGACGCAAAACCTGAATCTACAGTATTTGCAAGATTGTGTCCTGTCATTTCGGATTCCTGAGGCAAGCTGTTGCCGACCGATCGATCGATAATGCTTCCCTGTTCACTAATTGTTTCACTGTCCACACCATTGTTTGCAGCCCGCTCCATTTCCCTATGCACAATTACCAAATTACTGTGTTGAACATTGGTTAATTCATTACTCGGTGGCGCT
Source organism: Schistocerca piceifrons (assembly GCF_021461385.2). Classification (NCBI taxonomy): domain Eukaryota; kingdom Metazoa; phylum Arthropoda; class Insecta; order Orthoptera; family Acrididae; genus Schistocerca; species Schistocerca piceifrons. The sequence continues at coordinate 676,449,709 of NC_060141.1, forward strand.
AACACACTGCTTTCGACTTCACTGTCATATCTCAGTTTACTTTGGAGCCTAGTATTACGTTTTTCACACGCCATTATTGTCATAATATTTCACACGATAACACAGAAAAGCACAATTTGAAGAGCAAAAATAAGAGAACACATTAACGTAGCACTGAAAATAATATCTCGTTAATTGCAAGCGCAGCTGCGAAACACTTGCTGCAAATCTACATGCATGCCACAACTGTTTTACTGTACAACAATAAAAAACTACAACTACAAAGGAAATTCTCTCTGTAATTACGCACTAGCAATAAACAATAGCGACACTAATTACACAAACTGCAAGAAAAAATCAGAATATTCCAGTGAGGTATCCTCAGCTAAGGATCGACATATGAAACGTCCCCTTAGAAAAATTATATACGTGACTGAGCTTAAACTGACACACAATGTTTTTAGCGCAACGCAATCTGACTTTCAAAAATCCCTACAAAAGAATGGCCCTGACTAACTTTAACCTATACCTTTCACAAATCACTTACTTCACCAAAAATCTTCGTTACTCGAACTACTGCAATACAGCGAGCGCCACTACTGCCAGCTAAATAAAAGATTCAAACTACTGAAGGCACTAACTTCTAATAGGCATAGTTAGCAAATGAAAGATTTTGATAGAGAACAAACAATGTATTTACCTCAATAGTGTTGAAAAGTCATAATGTATAGAGCAGTTCATGACATCCAGTATTACAAATTTCAAAACCCAGCCATCTCTCTCCCCACATCCACCACTGCTGGCGGCTCACCTCCAACTGCCGAACGCTATGCGCTGTTAACATCCAGCTGCCCAACACTGCAAAGACAGACAACAATGCAAACTAGCCACAGACTGCACGCAGCACAGCCAGTGATTTTCAACAGAGCGCTACGTGGCGTTACCAATAAGAAAAGCTAAACAGCCTACTTACATAGCCCCCACGCTCCCCACAAAGAATTTTATAAAATTTTTTTGGGCACTGGCCAATACATATTTGTTAAAAAAATTTTCACAATTACAATAACAAAGAAATCAAATGCACACACTTATTGATACAATGTTGGTCAAAAGCTAAAATTTTCTCACAGTCCATAAAGACAGTCCTGATCGTTCATCACAGTAAAATTGCAGTGTTTTTTTTTTCTCAAAGTCTCAGCAGTAAAAGAAAATGCACACGGAAGTAGTGGATTTCCATGCAGTCTTGAAGAAGTAGTGTTGTCCTTCCAACGGAAAGACAGTGCTGACTCTTGACATGCAGACAGGTATTGGTCCACAACAGAGCAAACCCACACAGAGTCAGTCGAAATTTTGAAGAGTATTGGTAGGTAGGTCATCACAGAGCAGACCCACTGCAGTCCTGGTAGAGATTATGGTATTGGTGGGCTACCAGAAGTGCAGACCCACTGAAGTCCTTGTAGAAATAATGGTATTGGTGGATCATCAAAGATCCAGACCCACTGTAGTCCTTGTAGAGACAGCCAGCAACCATCTGTTGCGACTGTGTAGGTGCACAATCACCATCGAAGAGTCTTGCAGACAATATAGCAAGTACATAAACTACCACTTGTGCACTCACAATTTTTTTTAAATTGTCCTTAGAACCACCTAAGCTGTTATCCAGTCCCTTGCTGAATTATTAACACACGTGCAAACGCTACGAGTCCCTACTTCTCACATATTGTCCATATACTATGACCAACAGAAACATGTGCAGTGAAATGTAACTTACAAGTTACTTAATTTGATGAACTGAATCAATTACAATTTTATAACATAAGAATACAATAACAAAGGTACAAAATACATCATTAAAACATAATAATACAGATAACATTTGTAGTAATAGGGGCATTACAAAAGAATAGAAATAAACATATACATCAGTGTTACAGGAATTATGACATAAGTAAATACATAAAAGATCAGAATAATTATTGAAACATCAACTTCACACATGAGCATTAAAACAGAACAGAATTAATAATGTCTAACATCTTTACAAAGTAAATAACATATGATTACTGCAAATTATAATTGAGGATAACAGTTCTCCTCATCATAGTTCATGTAGCTGAGTATTAGAAAAATTCTACAACATAAGTTTTATCAGATAAACATATAAAGACAGGAAGAACATAAATACACAAGGGTACACAAACACATAGTGGGATAACACAAGGAAAGGACAGGGTTTGTTTTACTGCAGTATTTTGCAAACAAAACTTTCTTTACTTCTCGGAGATCTCCCTTCGTTCTTCATTATTTCCAAAAACGCCTATCTGTACCTGCTTTCAGTACTTTTCACGTATAGCCTGTCAGTGCATTTCTTCAAATTCATCGCAACTCTCTTATAGGACTGTACACAGCACAGCCAGTGATATTCATATAGAGCGCTACGTGGCGTTACCAATAAGAAAACCTAAACAGCCTACTTATAACGTAAACATCAGCAGCCTGTCCCATGGCGGCACATAGAGTACAACTCTGACACCAGTCTTTAAGCCGCAATGGACAAGGCCTCCCCCTGCCCCCCTTCTACACCTTGCAGTCCAGGACTCTTATGGGTCTGCACTCCCGATGACCAATTCTGCTAGACATCGACTACCTCCTCGGCGGACTGCCAGCAAGCGTGCCAGCGAGCTCGCCAGACTCCACATAGAAGTCGCCCGTGGACGCCCACTAGCCACAGATGGTGCGCACGAAAGCGTGGCGCGACAGGTAGACTGTCAACACGGCTCAATACCGTGGCTCCTCCCAAGATGGACGTAGCCGTGTTCACAGCATATCACACATACGTTTATACAGGCTGTCTCAAAAGTCGGGACTGGGCTAAATATCGCGAAAATGCTAAGAGGCGAGGACGGGGTGGATACGAGGCGGGAGGAAACTTTTACGGGACCTACGAGACCCATCCGCCTTATTGGTATGCGACATAATGCACACAGCTGAGATTTCTTCAATTTCAGGAAGGTCATCTGATGCAAGTTTTTTAGGATAGAATTTGCGAGAAACACATTGTTGGAGTCCTTTTTGCTGTGTCTTTGATAGTCACAAAGAGCATAACGCAAAATACCGCCTGCCCGTTGTTGTAGTTCCTTCATGGTGGTTGTGCTTAACAAACCACGTACTGCCCTCACTGGCGCAATGCGCGTAAATTACCTGCTGCAGAAAGACTCAGCGACAATGCATATGATTTATACGTTCACGCCCGTAACGCCTGAAGCAGTTTCTACAGGCTAAGTAAAGATATCAGTTGCAACCTGAAATATATTACTGTGCCAGTAAGGCCACATCTAGCATTTTACAGCTGAGGATGTTGGTGAATAGGGGAGATATAAATGTATAACTCAGGCACATCTCCAGTAATTTCAACCAAATTTGGTATGTAGGTTTACATTTCTCATTTACTTTGTTAACTGGTTCTCTTGTCTGTCTGCTTGTACGTTCAGCGGAGATTTTGCAATTGATTTTAAGCTGACATCCCCATGAGGTGGAGACCTGAAACTTTCAACATATCCCAAAACTGGGTGACTATATAATACTGAATCGCTTTCTTGTGTGGTTTGCTGCGGAGAGTTCCTCCTTTACCGCTGTCCTTTCCTAAAGAGCTAAAGTATTGAGACTTTCAACATAGCTCAGAAGTGGATGACAGTGGAATATTAACTCGGTTTCATTTCTGGTGTGTGGTGGGAGGTATGTGTACGAGGTGTGGCTAGAATAAAACCGGACTAGTACTGGTGAAACAATAAAACGAATGCAATAAGGCTGAAAGTCGCGTGGCCTGTCACGTGACTCTCGCTCCGCCTACTGCTCGAGTTTCATCTGCCTTCTGCACTCAGTCTGCCCGTGGCGTCTGTTTTAAGTAGTTGACGTTTTGTCTGTGCGTCGGAAAATGTTGAGTGTACAGAAAGAACAGCGTGTTAACATCAAATTTTGTTTCAAACTAGGAAAACCTGCAAGTGAAACGTTTGTAATGTTACAACAAGTGTACGGCGATGATTGTTTATCGCGAACACAAGTGTTTGAGTGGTTTAAACGATTTAAAGATGGCTGCGAAGACACCAGTGATGACACTCGCACTGTCAGACCATTGTCAGCAAAAACTGATGCAAACATTGAAAAAATCGGTAAACTTGTTCGATAAGATCGCCGTTTAACAATCAGAGCAGTGTCTCAGTTAACAGGAGTTGACAAGGAAAGTGTTGGGCAGATTCTTCATGAAAGTTTCAACATGAACAAAGTGTGTTCAAAAATGGTTCCAAAGTGTCTCACAATTGAACAGAAGGAAAGCCGAAGAATGATTTGTTCTGACATCCTGGAAAACATTGAAAGTGATCCCACCTTCTTACAAAATGTTATTACTTGCGATGAATCGTGGTTTTTTACTTACGATCCCGAAACTAAACGCCAATCGATGCATTGGAAAACTCCTGGTTCTCCACGACAAAAAAAAGCACGCATGTCAAAATCGAAATTCAAGGCAATGATGATTGTTTTTTTTTTGACATCAAAGGGATTGTGCACATTGATTGGGTACCAGAGGGACAAACAGTGAATCAGCATTACTACATTAGCGTCCTGGCTACCCTACGTGAGCGAGTACGGAGAAAACGGAACGATTTGTGGAGAAAAAAGTCATGGATCCTTCACCAAGACAATGCCCCAGCTCACAGTGCGTTGTCGGTGAAGACGTTTTTGGCAAAACACAACATTCCCATCTTAGATCATCCACCCTACTCACCTGATTTGGCCCCCTGTGAATTTTTTCTTTTCCCTAAAGTCAAGTCAGCTTTGAAAGGAACTAGATTTGAGACTGTTGAAGCAGTAAAAGAAAAAGCGACGGAAGTAATGTATGGACTTAACGAAAATGATCTGCAGCATTGCTATGAACAGTGGAAAATTCGTATGGAGCGGTGTAGAGACCGAGGAGGAGAGTACATTGAAGGAGATAACATGAAATTGTAAATAATTGTAAATAAATGTTTTTTCCAGCATCAGTCCGGTTTTTTTCTAGCCGCACCTCGTATTGTGTATTGTATTGTGTATTAAACCGGGGAACTAGAAAAGACGGAGAGGCTTCGTACTGCTGTAGCCCTCAGTGGATCACAACCACAAAACAGGCCACAGCAGTCCACCCAACCCACCGCCGCCTCACACCGAACCCAGGGTTATTGTGCAGTTCGGCCCCCAGTGGACCCCCCGGAACGTCTCATACCTGACGAGTGTAACCCCAAATTTTTGAGTGTTAGAGTAATTATGGTGTACCTGTACGTGGAGACAGGTGGTGGACGTATATCACTACCATTTCTTCCTTTTGCTGTCCCAGTCACAACTGGTACTCGGGAAGAACGATTACTTTTAAGCCTGCGTGTGTGGTCTAATCTCTAAATGTTATTTTCGTGAGTTATTGCCGGTGGAAACATTATAACGCTTAGCTCGCCTGAAAAGACCCTGAAATAAACCTGAAATTTGCTACATGTATATGATGAAATATTATTAGAATTTTTAAAATCGGTTGATCAGTTTCGCAAGCACAAGATTAATAAGCAGAACATAATTATGTAAAGAAAAATGAAAGTTCTGCTATAACGCGTTTTTTAAAGTGGACTAAAAAGTAGGAAGTAATTTCTCCTAGCCTCATCATAAACATTCCTAACCGCTCGCACATAGGGCTGAATTTATGATTCTAAATTTTTAATAGCTATGAAAGTACTTGCAAAAGTTTTCATAAAATAAAATGGGACACGTGTCGTACGTTACTGGTGCAAGAATGTATCAACTTCTACTATCTACAGCATGTTTTTCGTTATAAATCTTACAAGTACCTTCAAAGCTGTTAGAATTTCACAATGACAGATTTTGCGAACCATCTGTTTGTGTTTATAAATACAAAAGCATCCGATAAAAAGTTTGACACTCTATTGCACTGCCTGTGTTGTTAAGAAGAATAATGCAGTCTTCCTTTGGACACGTAATTACACTGTACGGGAATTACACAATGTGTGTACGAGTACAGGTTGTGATGCAGGAACGGCGACATGGAAGTTTGGGTCTGTCCGTGAGTCGTGCACAGATAGCCAAAGCGGTTAAGGCGGATATTCGTATTGGAATCCCAGTCCAGCACAAATTTTCATTGTCGTCATTCACTTATATAGCTGATGGCTGATCGTATTCACGACTGTGGCTACATTTCATGTAAGACAAAAAAGTTAGTCTGTCATACAGACTTCGTTAGAATCATCATTTTCTACCTTGTAATTCTGCCCGTGGACTTGATAACTGTCTGTATTTGGTAAGAAAATGAGTCTACAGGGTTGTGCAGGTACGTCGATCCACTTTATACTAGACACTGGGATTTGATCTCGCAATTGCAGCAAATTTCGGGGATGCGGCGGGGTATTACCCGCTGTTGTGACAAGTCACACAGATTTTCTATAGGGTTCAAGTCATGTGATCAGAAAGGTAACATAATTAGAGATTGTGGGGTAATACACACAGTACCATGCAGCCTCAGTTATGGTATGGTTTTCTCCCAAAGGCTGGTACTGTTCCTCATACGTTATGCTCTAGGTCCCTCTTCCTGCCACACTAATTGGTGATGATGTCTCCGATTCACTTGTCTTGCTGACTCACCTTGTAATGGATGTCATACAGTGTTGTACACAATGGTTTCGTATTTGAATCGTGAGCTGGCCATCATGGTGTTTACTTATGGAAAGGCAAATGTCAACGGGCTGCGGGCCACGGTAATTGGTGATGTCTTCGATTCACTTCTCTTGCTGACTCACCTTGTGATGGATCTGATACAACGTTGTACACAGTGGTCTCGTATTCGAATCGAGAATTTTCCGATATGGTGTTTACCTATGCAAAGGCAAAATCGAAGACGTGCTGATAAAGCAGAGTTACTACCACAGCCTTCCGAAATGCCTTCGCAAAAGAAGACGAAGTAAGTATCCCAGAATTCGAATCAAGAAGAGCTCCCAACACGAGTAACGTAGAAGTAAATATCCTAGGAGTAGTGAAGCAAGTTAAATCACTTAATAAAGGCAAGTCTTCTTTCTGGTCCAGACTGTATACCAATTAGGTTCCTTTCCGAGCATGCTGATGCATTAGCTCCATACTTAACAATCATATACAACCGTTCGTTCGACGAAAGATCCGTATCTAAAGACTGGAAAGCTTCACAGGTCACACCAATATTCAAGAAACGTAGTAGGTGCAATCCCATATCGTAGGAGCAGGCCCATATCGTCAGTCTCGATATGCAGCAGGATTTTAGATCATGTGTTCGAACATTATAAATTATCACGAAGGAAACGGTCTATTGACACACAGTCGACATGGGTTTAGAAAACATCGTTCCTGTGAAACACAACTAGCTCTCTATTCACATGAGGTGCTGTGTGCTATTGACAAGGGATTTCAGATCTATTCAGTATTTCTGGATTTCCGGAATGATTTCGACACTGTACCACGCAAGCGGCTTGTAGTGAAATTGCGTGCTTATGGAATAGCGTCTGTTATGTGACTGGATTTGGGATTTCCTGTCAGAGAGGAACAGTTCGTAGTAATTGACGGAAAGTCATCGAGTAAAACAGAAGTGATTTCAGGCGTTCCCCAAGGTAGTGTAATCGGCCCTTTGTTGTTCCTTATCTATATAAATGATTTGGAAGACAATCTAAGCAGACGTGTTCAGTTTACAGATGACGCTGTCGTTTGTCGACTGATAAAGTCAGCAGAAGATCAAAACAAACTGCAAAACGATTTTAAAAAAATATCAGAATAGTGCGAAAAGTGGCAGTTGACCCTAAATAATGTAACGTCTGAGGTCATCCACAAGAGTGCTAAAATGAACTCGTTGAACTTCGATTACACGATAAATCAGTCTAATCTAAAAGCCGTAAATTCAACTACATACCTAGGTATTACAGTTACGAACAACTTAAATTGGAAAGAACACATAGAAAATGTTGTGGGGAAGGCTAACCAAAGGCTGCGTTTTATTGGCAGGACACTTAGAAAATGTCAGAGACCTACTAAGGAGACTGCCTACACTACACTTGTCCGTCCTCTCTTAGAATACTGCTGCGCGGTGTGGGATCCTTACCAGATAGGACTGACGGAGTACATCGAAAAAGTTAAAATAAAGGCAGCACGTTTTGTGATATCGCGAAATATGGGAGAGAGTGTCACAGAAATTATACAGGATTTGGGCTCGAAATCATTAAAAGAAAGGAGTTTTTCGTTGCGACGGAATCTTCTCACGAAATTCCAATCACCAACTTTCTCCTCCGAATGCGACAATATTTTGCTGACACCGACGTACATAGGGAGGAACGATCACCACGATAAAATAAGGGAAATCAGAGCTCGTACGGAAAGATATAAGTGTTCATTCTTTCCGCGCGCTATACGAGATTGGAATAATAGAGAATTGTGAAGGTGGTTCGATGAACTCTCTACCAGGTACTTAAATGTGATTTGCAGAGTATCCACGTAGATGTAGATGTAGAAATATCAACTTAAAGCGGGTACAAAAAGTTATACCAGGAAAGCTAACCCGCCGCCAACAACCACTGCATTCAGTGTTTGCACCAGTGTTTCGCTATTTGTCTCAAACCGAGTCGTTTTAGGAAGCAGGAACTCATGATACACGTGCCCGAAATGGTTATACACAAGACTTAGAGAAATATGTGATAAACATTGTGCAAGGCGACCTCCTTTTCAGTACCAGGCAGTTGGTCCTCCAGTAGGGTAAGCCAGACGATCACGTAGAACATTCTCCATGGCAACTGTTGCTACTCTTATCACTTACAGCGTGTGCAGGGCTTACTAGCGACAGACTTTCGACATAGGGAGCAGTTTTATCACTGGTTTCCTCACCAGGTTACCACGATTCCGGGATTTGTGTCATCCACCACATTCAAAAATGAGACCAACTTTATGCACAGTGGTATCTTCAACTTTCATAACAGTCACCTGTGGGACAGTACGCAGAGCCCCCTTGAATCCCTTTGAGTCATCAGCATCAGAGCAGCCGGGATACGTGGACCGGGATAATTGGCGACCGTATTTTGGGACCAGTCTTCCTTCCACGTCGCCGCCTCCCCTGATGTATGAAGTACAATTGATGATTCGTAGGGTTATGTGGCTGCTACAGCGCAATTCACCGTTAACTTCCTGTCGCATCTCCATCGTGTCCTCTATGGTCGATGGATCGGACAAGGGGGTCCAGTTGCATGGCCTGCTCGTTCACCGGATTTCAATCCCTGCGATTTCCCGTTATGTAGCCATCTCAAAAGTACCGTGCATGGAGAGCCCGTTCCAGATGTGCAGACACTGTACCAGCGTATTCATGCTGCATTTGACACAGTTCCTGTGCAGCCTGGCCGATATGAACGTGTGAGACAGGACATGCTACGGCGCATACACGCATGCGTTGAGGCACATGAAAACCATTTCCAACACATAGTGTAACTGTGGCTTCTTAGTGCAGGGCGTGTTAGACCGCAGTCCCTGTAGCAGTGTGAGACTGAATAAATGGTCTCTAGCACGGAAAGCATGCATTTGTTGACATAAGTCTATTACACCCTTTTCGTTCCGTATCCTCTCATCGACCAATCCCTAGAGCTTCTACGCAATGGAAAAAATCACATTTTATAATAGGAATAGAAATATTCGTGCATCAGTAAGGTACTGCTAGTGCCCCGTCTCATTTCATTATCAATCTTACAAGTAATTTCACAGCTATTAAAAATTCAAAATCATACAATTTCAGAAGTTTCTGTGAGGTGCCAGGCTAAGAGGAAATCTTTATTTTTTTTTAGTCCGATTTAAATACATGTTATAGTAACACTTTATTTTCATTTAAATAACTATGTTCTGCTTGTTAGTGTTGTGTTCTTGAGACTGTTCAATCGATTTCAAACATATAACTCAGATTACACAAGGTACATGTATATATTTCTGGTTATTTCAATTTCTCTTGAAGTCAGCCAACCATTGCTTCTTCTTGCATATATATCTCGCGAAAACACAGAAGTTAAAAATTTGATAGGTTGAACCGACAGGGGTTCAATATCCAGCTGGGACGGAGATTTTCTCCGTTTGGGGACTTGGTGTTGTTTTGCTCTTATCCTCATTTGAAAACTATCGATACGGAAGTCGCCCAGTGTGGCATCAAATGAAAAGACACGCAACTCGGCGGCAGAACTTTCCGAGGTGGGGGACTCCCGGCCCATCAATGCCTTAGGGTTATCATCATCAGTCCGATTTAAAGACGATACATTAAAAATTTATTTTCATTTCAATACTTGTTGTCCAGTGTGTATCTTACGAGGTACATCTCCAAAGAAAATAGGCTGGTTTAACAACACGTCTAGATGTTGCCGTTGATAATGGTTTAAAATTTGTACGTGTATTGCTGTCGTCTGCTAGTCACAGCACTGCCAATACAGCGGTGAACAAGGAAACGTAGAGGCGGAGCGTCGCCTGGCCCGGGATTCGGCAGCACTGCGGAAGACATGGCGGCAGGAATAATTAGGGGCGGAGCGGCGAGAATGAAGCGACGTCGCCACCGGCACGTGACGTGCGTTAGCAAGCACGTGCCCCGCGCGCGGCACGCACGTTGCCTCGTTTTGCATGTAGAACGTGAATGCTGGCGTAGCAAGTTAACTTCGTCGAGGATGCTGGAGATCGCCGGCGCTGACGGCAGAGTAAGAAGGCGCCAATGGCAGGTAACGCCCAGTGACGCTGCGAACTTTGCAGTGCGAACAACTGGGGCAGTCACGTTTGCATAATTCGGTTCAGAAACGATATCCAGGCGAAGAAACTCATGCCACGTGACGTCGTTTGCGTCATATTAGGATGAACTCAAATAGTCGATGCCGTTGCCAGTTCCAGCTTTGCTGTGTTTACCTTGATTTTCTCTAATTCTGCATTCTGAACGAACGAACAATAACCAGATCACCTCAGTGACAAACCACGAACACAACAACAACAACACACACACACACACACACACACACATACACACACATAGGTATGGCCCTTCTGTATTTCACTACCAATGGTTGAACTTCACAAATAATAATATATAGAATGCAACAAATAATAATAAGAAGTGGAGGAAGGCTAATTAGCTTCGCCTTCCCCAAGCGCTCCACTTGCTGCTCTTTGTCTCGACAATACTGAGACCAGAAGCACGCAAGCAAATGGCGAGATCTCACAATGGTGGAGGTTTCACTACTTGAATTGAGACCCTCTCTACTTCCTGGGTCCAGTTGACAATGACGTTGTACCCCTCGCGCCTACAGCTCCTGCATCCGGCAGTGCATGCATGCCGCCAGTGGTCCCGGCGTGTTCCGCGCTGCTTGGACCTGGCTGCTCGTCCGTCCCCAACCGACATACCGACTCACACGACACGGAAACACCACAACGTCGCCCCAAAGATAGTACCACCGTTACTAGATATCGGTAACCGCCGCTGCTGCCACTTGCGGACAGAAAACGCTTGCAAAAGGAGTGGCGCCAATGAAAACAAGAAGAAGACAACAACCATAACTATACCAACTAAATGATGCCAACCTAGCAACGGCACCAACGCGAACCGCAGCACGGCTCAATGACGTAGCCGTTATCGTAATCGATTTGATTATATCGTAGAAGCTTTCACTGATAATGGTCCGAGATATTTCGCAACTGTTCAAATTAAAAAAAAAATACTAATTATCACGGTCGCAACTGCAAATGATCACCATTAATGACTTCGATCATAACTAATGACAATTTTCTAATTTCATTATTCACGAGCTGTGTGGTGTCACAGTTCTTCAAAGAGCAAGACGTAGTCAAAGTTCTACAATAAAGATAACAACCTAAAAGTACGCTTACGAGGGCATTCCATGTCATGTAGCATTATAATAATATATTTTCTTTTTTCACATATTTATTTTGGCCTTCCATATGTGTTTCAGTTGTTCTTGTAATTCTGTCTAATGGTCGGTTGTCGTGTTCCAAACAAAGTCAGTTGTAACGTTTTGGATGTAATTTCAAGAATTTTCATTTGAGCTTTTTTTATTTTAAATCTTTCGTTTGATCTTACAGTTCACAGTCTAATTTGCTATAGGACTCTATGAGCAACATCGTACTCAATTAATCACTATGTCGACTTATTTGTGTCACTTGTTTTACTCTTATCTTTGACCCATCGTGTGCGACCCAAGAGTGCCTAGGGGCGGTAAGTCATACGAATAGCATGAAAATCAGTAGTTTTTTAATCCTTTAAGATGAAGCTTTCTTGTGCTGACTTCTGTATGACACTCTGGAGACTTGAATAGCTGTGTCTGTAACTACTTTGGGAATTATTCGAAGCCACTCTTGCAGTTTCGCCCGTTATTTGGAACAGCTTCGTGTGCAGCATTTTTTCTCTCTCTTTATATATATATCTCTCTCTATCTATCTCTCTCTCTCTCTCTCTCTCTTTCTCTCTCTATCTCTCTCCCTTTTTTTTTAAAAAAAAAAGAAAGAAACACCGGCTGCCTCAGTCATAAGCCATGTTAAAGAAATCGGCAAAGAACACAGCCACACGAGAACTAAAGATTTTCGTTACTAAATTTACGTTCGTGGACAACGGATTTCGCATCCTGCCGTTTAATCAGTGGCCGCTGAGGCAGGTTTGTAGTCACAGAACGGAGCCTTGTAACCTACAGGAGGTCCGTCATACCGCTTCCTAAGCGGGGGGTGCTGACTCGCGTAATCCTGCTGCGGCGTCGTTGCCGCATCGGTCAGTGTAATCACCACACTCCGGGCGAGCGAAGGAAGCCCCACCCAAGTAATACGGCGGCCTCTCCACTCGGCCGTCCACGGCCGGCTGGTGTGGACGAGAGGTTCTAGGCGCTTCAGTCTGGAACCGCCAGACCGCTACGGTCGCAGGTATGGGTGTGTGTGACGTCCTTAAGTTAGTTAGGTTTAAGTAGTTCTAAGTTCTAGGGGACTGATGACCCCAGATGTTAAGTCCCATAGTGCTCAGAGCCATTTGAACCATTTTCTTCGGGCGTCCACGTTGGGAACACATTCGCAGCAGAAGTTCGCCCCAAACGCTACAGCAACCCGTGGAATCCATTACGCCTTCCATTTGCGTTCTAACTCAGTTTTGCAGCGTTGTTCTTCCAAACGGTGCAGCTACCACAACAGCTGTCAATGGGGTCAATCTTGCAGAGGGGAATTGACTGAGGATTTGCTTTACATCAAACTGATGCGCTACACATTTCGTGCACATGCATGAACATGTTTGGCTAGGAGAACCTGTGATGTCTGCATCCTGGCATTTCAGTACCAAATAGATGAGTAGTTACAACATTTATCATTTAAAAAGTAGATCAAATTAAGTGCATTTAGTTAATAGTGTAAAAACCATACAATATGATTACATTTTAGTATGCTTCAGTAATATGACGAGTAGTATCGAACATGGATAAGTTCATTATTGACGTTATTAGCGAGGTACAAATGATCGTTCGTATTCTGTTTGCCATGGGCTTATTTATAGACTGCCACTTTTATTTCAAATTCACCGTTGGGGTTTGAGTTTATATACAGTCATTTGTCGTTTGGAGACAGTGAGTAGAGCTCTGGACTCTAAAAAATGGAGCGACAAGTGGAGAAATGGGAACATTTACGGCATATATTTATTATTAAAATCCGTTTTGATCACGATTAATTTATCAAGGTTACCGGTGTCGACCACTACTGTGGTCATCTTCAGACCACTGGGTAGGAACCTCTTTCTGTTGGAGAATCACTCAATCAGAAAGAGGTTCTTACCCAATGGTCTGAAGATGACCACAGTAGTGGTCGAAACCGGTCACCTTCATAAATAAATCGTGATCAAGACTGTTTTTAGTAGTAAATATTTGTAAGACATTGATCACTGCTTCTCCCATAATGTGTTCAAAAGAAATTAATGTACGGCATATGTTTCTTTCCTAGTTCAGTGGAAGAATGACAGCAGAGGAGGCAGCCAGTAACGTTTGCGCTGTGTATGGCAGTAGTGTCATTGGACAGAGCATGCAGTAAAATGGTTTTCCCGTTTTATACCGTTTTGACATTAGTGACACTCCACGTTCGTTAAGACCTTCAGGGTTTGATGAATATATTTTGAACCAATTAATCCAACATTATCCACACCAGTGTACTCGAGAACTGGCAAATGTGATGAACTGTGGTCATTCCATCATCGTGCGACATTTGCATGGAATGGAGAAGGTTCAAAAATTTTGTGTATGTGTAGCGGGTACTCAAAACCAAATTCACAAAAATTTGTGGGTGGCCAAATGTGCATCTCTGCTAGTTCGTCATCAACTGATGCGTGAACAACACGGATCATTTATATCCTGTGTCGCTACTGGTGACATGAAATGATGTCTTAATGCTAACATAAGTAAAAGAAAGTAATTTTTGGGCCCAGACAAAGCATAGATGTGCGCCCACACACAAAAGATAGTATTACGCATCTGGCAGAACAGCGACGGCGTGTTGCATTACGAATTGCTTCCCCGAGGAAGCAACAAGTGGAACATCTGGTCTGAGTGAAGTGTAATAAGTTGATGAGGCATGTCTCGTGGCAACTAAGAGTTGTTAATTTATTTACAGTAATGGAGTGAGAGTAGAATTTAGCATCACTGCTAACATTTATGGTCGACAATTGAAAAGTGTTGCAGACGCAATCCAAGACAACGACCAGAAAGACTGCGTGAAGTGATGTTACTCCGTGATAACGGCCGCCCGCATTCTGCTAGACTGACAAAGAAAGACTGGACAGGAGTTTTGTTGGGAAGTCATTCGTCACCCACTTTACTTACCTGATCTTGCGCCACCAGATTTTCACCTTTTCAAGACACTCTACCTAACATCCCTAAAGGAACTGTCTCTGCAGACGAAAATGCGCTCCGAACGTAGCTCGAAGAGGTCTTCGCCTCAAAACGGCGAAATTTCTAAGGTCACTGAATCGAAAAGTTACTCCAGCGTTGACAGACTGTTGTAAATAGTGGACAACAATATGATATTGATGAATATGGTCTCTATTGTATGTACCTCATGTGTTCGTTAAACCTATGGAAAAACGCTAAGAACTTTTTCACCAACCCAGTTCAGTTCTTTTAATTAAGTGGAACTGCAGACACTGCACAAGAAGGTAATCAAATCTTTAAAAATGCTGCGGAGTTGGCCGAGTAACTAATGTGAAAGCACTGAACACGATCAAAGACAAGTGGAACATTCGGTCTGAGTGAAGTATGATAAGACTCCCAGACTCGAATATAGGATGCATGTTCAAATGGAACGACTCCAGCAAGCGGGTTCAGGACGATGTATCATAAAATATTTCGGCAGAAATGGACAGACTTGCACAGGATTCACTTGTGTGGGGACTGCATGTAAACAGTGTTAGACCTGATAGCCACAATAACAACAAATTTGTAATCACCTCTCGCTGTAAAGCTGCATGGTAAGATAGGAATCTACACTCCTGGAAATTGAAATAAGAACACCGTGAATTCATTGTCCCAGGAAGGGGAAACTTTATTGACACATTCCTGGGGTCAGATACATCACATGATCACACTGACAGAACCACAGGCACATAGACACAGGCAACAGAGCATGCACAATGTCGGCACTAGTACAGTGTATATCCACCTTTCGCAGCAATGCAGGCTGCTATTCTCCCATGGAGACGATCGTAGAGATGCTGGATGTAGTCCTGTGGAACGGCTTGCCATGCCATTTCCACCTGGCGCCTCAGTTGGACCAGCGTTCGTGCTGGACGTGCAGACCGCGTGAGACGACGCTTCATCAAGTCCCAAACATGCTCAATGGGGGACAGATCCGGAGATCTTGCTGGCCAGGGTAGTTGACTTACACCTTCTAGAGCACGTTGGGTGGCACGTGATACATGCGGACGTGCATTGTTTTGTTGGAACAGCAAGTTCCCTTGCCGGTCTAGGAATGGTAGAACGATGGGTTCGATGACGGTTTGGATGTACCGTGCACTATTCAGTGTCCCCTCGACGATCACCAGTGGTGTACGGCCAGTGTAGGAGATCGCTCCCCACACCATGATGCCGGGTGTTGGCCCTGTGTGCCTCGGTCGTATGCAGTCCTGAATGTGGCGCTCACCTGCACGGCGCCAAACACGCATACGACCATCATTGGCACCAAGGCAGAAGCGACTCTCATCGCTGAAGACGACACGTCTCCATTCGTCCCTCCATTCACGCCTGTCGCGACACCACTGGAGGCGGGCTGTACGATGTTGGGGCGTGAGCGGAAGACGGCCTAACGGTGTGCGGGACCGTAGCCCAGCTTCATGGAGACGGTTGCGAATGGTCCTCGCCGATACCCCAGGAGCAACAGTGTCCCTAATTTGCTGGGAAGTGGCGGTGCGGTCCCCTACGGCACTGCGTAGGATCCTACGGTCTTGGCGTGCATCCGTGCGTCGCTGCGGTCCGGTCCCAGGTCGACGGGCACGTGCACCTTCCGCCGACCACTGGCGACAACATCGATGTACTGTGGAGACCTCACGCCCCACGTGTTGAGCAATTCGGCGGTACGTCCACCCGGCCTCCCGCATGCCCACTATACGCCCTCGCTCAAAGTCCGTCAACTGCACATACGGTTCACGTCCACGCTGTCGCGGCATGCTACCAGTGTTAAAGACTGCGATGGAGCTCCGTATGCCACGGAAAACTGGCTGACACTGACGGCGGCGGTGCACAAATGCTGCGCAGCTAGCGCCATTCGACGGCCAACACCGCGGTTCCTGGTGTGTCCGCTGTGCCGTGCGTGTGATCATTGCTTGTACAGCCCTCTCGCAGTGTCCGGAGCAAGTATGGTGGGTCTGACACACCGTGTCAATGTGTTCTTTTTTCCATTTCCAGGAGTGTATAAGCAGGCTCCTATTGAGTGTTCGTTTCATACCCTACAAGTGTTTTAGACCTTAAAACTGATTTACAGCTCTCAGCGTATGCCACAATTGTTAACAATTTAATTAATTACTAATATGTACCAAGACATATCACGTAATAATACTAAAAATGTCACATCCGGCAAAAAATGTAGATGATTTTTAAGACCTCCTTGTTGAGACAGTTATTCATTAACAATGTAATGTGAAGGTTAAGGGAACCGTTACTCGTATTTGGTTATTAACTGTAATGTCGGCAGATTAAAGGGTGAGTGTAATTCATACAAAAATCATTTTACAAAAATTAAGTAGTAGAAGAAAATGGGAATTGTTAACCCATAGTTTCGTTCTTAATTATTTTAGTTATTTTTTCTACATGATTAAATAGAGGTGAAAATAAGATAATCCTCTTTTATTGTTCTATCTCATTTGCAGATTATCTAATTAGAAATATGCAGCTGAGACGGAACAGCCGGCCTGTGTGGCCGATTGGTTCTGGGCGCTACAGTCTGGAACCGCGCGACCACTACGGTCGCAGGTTCGAATCCTGCCTCTGGCATGGATGTGTGTGATGTCCTTAGGTTAGTTAGGTTTAAGTACTTATAAGCTCTAGGGTACTGATGACCTTAGAAGTTAAGTCCCGTAGTGCTCAGAGTCATTTGAACGGAACTACAAGTGAGTCTTCAATATCTAACCTGGTGCTGAATTTCTCAAGACAGATATGTTGACTACAATGAAAACTAAAACTGTCATGACATACCTTCCGATTTTCTCATTACATATAGTACTTAAAAACATTTATTGGAAAGTATTTATCTACGAAGAATGTGCTTACTAGAACGCTTCACATCTTGGCTCAAGGATTCCCATGGTTGGAATACTTGATCCATGGGGTGGGGACACTTGAACTGGAAAATAAAACATCATTGGGGTCTCGAAACATTTTTGTATGGGACTTAAAATCTCATGAAATCTCATGTTCATAACATTATAATGTCAAACACTTGAACTGCAAGAAATAAAAAGTACTTCAAAACCAGTTATGAAAGGGAAACCAGGTACACGATCAGTTTTGGTGTTGACTACGGGGTGCTGAAGAATCGCTTCTGTTTGATCTTCGTCAGCAACAGGAATGTCTTCAATTTGAGCGTAGCGTGCAACTCTCCTTGCAATCTTAACTTTCAGTCCTTCCTCTCCTTTATTCATAACTTTTATAAACAATCTGTTAACACATTTCTCCCATCTAATTTTACCAACAACCAATCCCTGGTGCTTGGCTACATGTCCACCACCACATCTTCACGTTCACACTAATTACTTAGTGTCATGGATGAAGTCGTGCTTTCTGTTGAATAACTGTCAGATAATTCTGATGAAGTCTTCATTTCGGGTTACTGCGAGAGGTGTTGGACTTTGTTTCCGTGTGGGCCGAAGTTTTTTAACTGACCTTTCCTTTTTTATTTAATTTTTTTCTGCTCTTTCCAGAAGGGACTTCACAATTTGTAGCTTTTCTGTAGTACAAGTTGCTTTCATCAAACGAGGCAAGGCTTTAGGATTGGGTATGACAATCTCCAGTGAAACAATGGCTTCACTTATTGAGGACTCCACACTGACCTTCACAGTATGACTAATGGTGACAGTCTACCTAAGACGACCCACTCCAGTCTGAATTTGGTAAGTACCTTTTTCTGATAATTTGAAGAATCTTCAGTATTTTGCAGAGGGCATGCGACTCTGTAAATGATCACTGAGTTACATATGAAGTCAGAAATTCACCAGCAGGGAAAATATTTTCAGTCAGGGGTAAAATATTCACAAGTGAAAGCTTGTCGATAAGCCTTATCTAACAAGGAAGTGTGGTATTATATAACTTGCAGTTGCCTAAATGTAATAACAGTTTTATAAAACCTTATGTAAGGAACGTTTTTTCTACAAAATGTAACTATAAACGCAGTTTTAGGTATAGTTTAGCCATGCCTCATATTTATTTTGATTAAAGATAAAAATTGCACCAAACAATAACTGAAATATCCCCACTCTCCCCTAAAGAAGAAATAGGTTATGGATAATATTGTCAGAGATCTCACAGTCGTTCGGAGAAAGCTGGACTTCATATGGCGTGAGGTCAGCGTGATGATAGCGCCAGATGGGGTACGCCTCGCAACACGAGCGTTTGAAGGAATGGGAAAAGTCTGTTTGTGTCAGTCCCCAAGAGTTACGGTGCGCCCGCCGGTGTTCTTCATTACGACACGGCCTAGAGGTGATATATGGATGACTTCACAAGGGGAAGAAACCTAGGGAAATTGTAAGAAGGTCGAAGTGTGACGAGTGTAGCCCAGGTGTTCGGTATCACTCACAGCATTGCATCACGTGCATGGGGAGCATTTCGAACCGCAGGCACTGCTGCCCAAAGTAAAGCAGGTGATCAACCACGGTCAAATATAGCACCAGATTACCTCCACATTGTCCAACAGTCTAGAAGGGACCCACATAAAACAGCCGGTGCAGTTGCAACCACGTTTAACAGGATTTCAAGGGAAGCAAACAAACAGTAAACCGCGGCACGGCTACTACTTAGGGGTGATCTCTTTGTACGACGACCAGCACGTTGTGTTTCGTTGACATCCGCACATCGGCGGCACCTTTTGATCTAATGCTAAGACCACAGGGACTGGACCAAAGAGCAGTGGCATCGCGTGCTCCTCTGAGGAGAGGTGATTGGATCTGACAAATGATTCAGAATGTAGCGTCACATGGCACGCGGTGGTGAAGTGTAACAAATCGATTTGGTTTAAAGTGATGTGTTGTACCTTGCTGTCTGAATCTGTCGAATAATGTCCGTGATTTTTAAAAAGAATTTCCTTTTTTTTATTTTTTTTTATGCCCGCTCAGTGTCTGCGAAAAGGGGTGGCAGACGGAGATACTACGGCACCTTGCCGCACTTGTTGCAGACAGCGATGACAGCGATTACGCCATGCCACTTACGTCCCGCCTAGGAGATACACTTCGGTCCACGGAAATCCTGGGACTTGGAACTTTGTCGTTGACGTCTCTAGGATGAAACAGTGAGACGTTTGTTGAAAGCTCTGACATACGAGGTGTTGTGTACTTTAGGGTTATAAACAAATGTAAAAATGCCATATACACGCTGTACTGGGAAGAAGCATCCTAAATCGTTCAGTAGCAGCTGGTCTTTTAAGCATCTTTTCAAGGTGACACAGGCGTCGTAGCAGAGGGAAAGCAGTCTGTAGCCACGATACCGTGGTTCCGGTACTTCTACAACTGCTTCCGAGTGCAAGAATGTAAATTTTATACTCTTCGGGGACTGTAAAATGTACACGCAAACGGACAGTACAGACGAAGTTACATTGCAATGAGAACACGTAATGCACCCAGGAACGTTGTCGAGGATAATTGTATTGGTGGTGCACTTGTTGCGGTGCGGAGAGGCACACTCCTGCATGAGCGTACTGAACTCCAAATCTTTGAACGCGGTACATTCACTGGTCAAATTATTGGGATACTGTACTCCTCTCCAATGTGCATCCTTTGATGGGTGAATTCAGCCCTGACTTCTTGTTAGGGTTCCGTGCTTCAGTCGGTAAAAACGGAACCCTTTGACTATCACTTTGTTGTCCGTTTGTCTGCTGTGTGTCTGTCCTACTGTTGATACTCTTATTTCTGCGGTCGGATACAGATATTATATTGAAATTTGGATCGTTAAGTCAATGTAATCAAAATAGAAGGCCATCTTTCTGATACACCCAAAATGACTCAACAAAACTTACAGTGTACTTGCTGGTGACCTAGAATCATGAATTTTGGCAAGAAGTATGGTTTCACAGTACAGATAAATGACGAAATCCGAAAACTGTTAATCTGTATATCACATCATTACTAACTTGTCTTCCATTCGTAATCCGCCAAAATTTTCAGGAACTACTGTGGGGATTTTGAGCTGGTTTGCGTAGATAGAGTGATTTGAGGAAGATTTCGGTATATAATTCACAAATAATTCAAGCTAATTGGCTGAACATCGACGAAGTGAAGTCTCCCGCCGCTGTGAAAACGATGCCTTGGCTCTATAGCGACGACAGACGTAAGGCATCCCGACTAACGAGGCACACCAGCGCTAGGGTTTACAGGTCCTTAACGAACTGCTCAGTCTACGTACAAACACTCCCTGACGGTACACGCATATGACACGTACAGCATCTGAAATGTTTCAAAGCAAACTAATACTGGTAGCTGATGCATGATTATACGCTCTTGTTTGGGATGAGGATCTGACATCCCACAACATATCCTTTGAAGCATCCCTTAGAACAAATCGACACTGACGTCACAAGGATAGCTTTTGAAGCATCCCTGAGAACAAATCGACACTGACGTCACAAGGATAGCTCTATACTCGTCTATACCGTTATCCTCCCTGGACCCTTCCGTGAAATATTACCAGGAATCGCAACAGGTACGAGAGCAGACGAAGTCAACGCTTCTGAAATTAGCATGTAGACGAGCATGATAAAAACAATTCCAAAATTATTAAAATGAATGAAAAATTATTAAAAAAACGAAATTGCACATAAATTTAAAGTCACAATATTAAAACATTCTCGGAAGTCCAGAATTCTCAGGACCGATGTCTCGCTAGTACTGACATCAATAACAGAAAAAATTCGTAAAGATTCTTGATTCTCGATGTGGATGAACTATCTATATGCGTAATTAAGTTTGTGTAGAACCCTCGGTGCGTGAATACCCCTCGCATTTGTTCATTTTTTTATTTTATTTGACCGTGCGTGACCTCATCGTCCAGCGCAGGTCTTAGAACGAGAAGATATTCGGCGGCTTAAATCCTATGAGTACGTGTGGGATGCGTTGGGGTTACTCATCGCAGCACCTCAGCATGAACCAACCGCCAGTAGTGGAGGGATGGAACGCACCAGTACAAGAACACCTTGTCGAGCTTGTGGCCAGCTTGAGAGCCCGTTGCAGAGAATGTACTGCCGCCCGTAATGACCTCAGGCACCCCATGGAGAAACATGTCCCGCATTTTGTAGTATCCAGTGGACCATCAAGTGTCGCGATGATACCAGTGTGATTACTGCCTTTGAAAAAATGACGGTAGGATCTATCAGCTCTGAATCTTTTAAAATTAGTAAAGGACTGAAATAAGGCTGCTGTTCATCTCCAATATTGTTCAAAATTGCCTTGCAGAACTGGCAACACAATTACGGAAAAAAAATTCACAATGCAAAGAAGGAGTTATGTGACAAACGTTAGTAGGCGTTGAAATTTCTTCATATAATTTTTACTTAAATTGAAATAACTCGGATGGTGAAACTTCTAAATTTAATTCTGAAACTGCTGAATGAAACTGAGTGCAAGTGAACCTGCTCAACTTGCGGATTGAAACTGAACGTACTGTTTCTTTGTTTGTCTTTATCATTTTATATGAGACCTACAGAATTATTCCTGACAAACACAACTCAAACGCAATCTGAGTGCTCAAATAATTAACACAACTGAATGGACCTGAATTGGAAGAAATCCTAACATTAACCTATACATTTCATGAGACACTTACCTCAAAGATAATCTTCGTTACACGAACTATAGCGATACAGCAAGCACCAATACAGCCAGCTATATACAAGTTTCTAAATACTGTAGGCTCTAACTACTAATAGCCATGTGCTTAGTTACAGAAAGACTTTGTAGCAGAGCAAACAATGTATTTAGCAAATTTTACCTTCCTATTGGGACATACAGTTCTAAAAACTATATAATCGTTCGTGACATCCTGATTCAAAAAATTATATAATCGTCAATAATTTTAAATCTCTATGGCGGACACGTCCAGACCGTACGCTAGCGCTAACACTTCAAACCCCTAACCTCCATCACTGCTAACTACACTACTGGCCAATAAAATTGATACACCACGAAGATGACGTGCTACAGACGCGAAATTTAACCCGACAGGAAGAAGATGCTGTGATATGCAAATGAGTAGCTTTTCAGAACATTCACACAAGGTTTGCCTACAACGTGGAGAAAGTTTCCTACAGATTTCTCATACAAAAACAGCAGTTGACCGACATTGCCTGGTGAAACGTTGTTGTGATGCCTTGTGTAAGGAGGAGAAATGCGTACCATCACGTTTCCGACTTTTATAAAGGTCGAATTGTAGCCTATCGCGATTGCTGCTCGCATTGGTCGAGATCCAATTGCTGTTTACAGAATATGGAACCGGTGGGTTCAGGAGGGTGATACAGAACGTCGTGCTGAATCCCAACGGCCTCGTATCACTGGCAGTCGAGATGACAGGCATCTTATCCGCATGGCTGTAACGGATCGTGCAACCACGTCTCGATCCCTGAGTCAACAGATGGGGACGTTTGCTAGACAACAACCATCTGCACGAACAGTTCGACGACGTTTGTAGCAGCATGGCCTATCAGCTTGGAGACTATAGCTACCGTTACCCTTGACGCTGCATCACAGACACGAGTGCCTGCGATGGTGTACTCAACGACGAACCTGGGTGCACGAATGGCAAAACGTCATTTTTTCGGATGAACCCAGGTTCTGTTTAGAGCATCATGATGGTCGTATCCGCGTTTGGCGACATTGCGGTGAACGCACATTGGAAGCGTGTATTCGTCATCACCATACTGGCGTATCACCCCGCCTGATGGTATGGGGTGCCATTGGTTACACGTCTCGGTCACCTCTTGTTCGCATTGACGGCACTTTGAACAGTGGACGTTACATTTCAGATGTATTACGACCCGTGGCTCTACCTTTCATTTGATCCCTGCAAAACCCTACATTTCAGCAGGATAATGCGCGACCGCATGTTGCAGGTCCTGGAAGGGCCTTTCTGGATACAGAACATGAGCGATTGCTGCCGTGGCCAGCACATTCTCCAGATCTCCCACCAATTGAAAACGTCTGGTCAATGGTGGCCGAGCAGCTGGCTCGCCACAATACGCCAGTCACTACTCTTGATGAACTGTGGTATCGTGTTGAAGCTGCATGGACAGCTGTACCTGTACACGCCATCCAAGCTCTGTTTGATTAAATGCCCAGGCGTATCATGGTTGTTATTACGGCCAGAGGTGGTTGTTCTGGGTACCGATTTCTCAGGATCTAAGCACCCAAATTACGTGAAAATGTATTCACATGTCAGTTCTAGCATAATATATTTATCCAATGAATACCCATTTATCATCTGCATTTCTTCTTGGTGTAGCAATTTTAATGGCCAGTAGTGTATTAACATCCAACCATCATAATTGCTAGCTATTCACCTCCAACTGCCATCACTGCTGGCGGCTCACCTCCAACCGCGAATCTGACCAGCCACAGAGTCTCTTACAGAGGGCGCACAGCGCTGTCAGAGTTATTAATACAGTCTAGCGCATTGCCAACATGTAAACATAAAAAGAGGCTACTTACAGCGCGTTTCTACATGTGGAAGATGGTTTACCTTAAATGCGCGCTGTAGCGGTCTTGATCGTAAGTTAACTTTGAGATTGGGAGCGGTGAGCTGTTGTTGGTCAAAAATGGCTTTAAGGTGCAAAGACGCCCTTATCAGCACCTTCCCGAGTTTGCACGAGATCGTTTAGTAGGGCTACGAGAAGCTCGATGTTCCTTCTGAGATACTGCAGAAAGACGTCCCAAGAATGTAGGTAATGTAAGGTCGCAGGAAGACCGGTCTCCGAACGGCTACGTGGCACTACTTCTATTTGCATCATCAGTCAGTTTCACTATAGTTTCTTTGCACTTACTACTTGTTTCATTCCTAAGTAACTTATGCAGTTTTGTTCCGTCTTTTTCTGGGTATTTTTTAACATAACTGTCTGTCCAGTCACTGTGATTGGCGTTGCCGGTCGAATGTCTGAGCGGACCGGAAATAGGAATCTCAGTTACCCAATGGATCTTTCTCAGAATTTTCATAGATAAACAAAGACTGAGAAATGGAGAAATGGTGTATGAGTCTGAGCAGAGTGGGTTCGAGTTCCGAAAAAAAGAGTATATATGCTTGAAAGTAATGACGTTAATTGAGTAAAATTAATTGCAAATGCGAGGAAATATTAAAAATGATATCTGACTTATTTATTGTGTGGAATTGTAAAAAATAATTAGTTCGATTCAGGTGGGGGTCGATACTGGTTGAAAGAGGTCACTGATTTTACTGCATAGGTTTGACAATGTAAAAACATAAAACGTGCTTGAAAACTGATCTTAGTACGTGAGTGAAAATGGTTGTAATAAGCTATACTAAGTGGTGAATGTAAATGTACTTGATCAGAATAAGAATCAGAGTAACTGTCACTACTGCATTTCGCATCAGCAAAAATAATAAAGGGCAGTTTTAGTTTGCTGCTACACATGGTAAATTTTTTCCACTCACTCCTGCCACTAGACATGATACTGTTGATTGAATCAGACAGTGCACAGTCAATCAAGTGTACATGTAACTTTTCTCTGAAATGAAAACAAAGCAGACTTGGTTTTATGATGATCAGAATATAATGTTTTTTTATAATAAAATTTTAATATACACCAGTTTTTGTTAGTTTTTCCCTTTCCTCTCTGTGATATGTAAAGCCATATTTTATTGTCCATGCAGCATTCTGACGAGATCTTGCCTTTGTTGCTGACATCACAGTTATCAACAAGAAAAATGAAGTAATGAATGTGTGGTACCACGCGCCGCGGAATTTTAATCCGCGTCAGACGGCATGGACATCGAAGACCCCTAGAGGTCTCTGCACCATCGCGCCGTAAGCCGTGGCAGCGCGGGCCTTCTGGCCCGCTTTTAGTGTGAGGGCGCCACAGTGGAACACGTGGTCCCAGCGGCCAATAGCGGCGTCCCCGATCGTGTATTTAAGTGCCTGCCTCTCGCTCAGCCAGTATCCCTCCAAAACCCAGGCGATCATTGTAGGCAAAACCACCCTCCTTCCGCCTCCTTGATTTCTATCTCACCATCTATGGCCGTCCTATCGCCCTCACTCCCACCCTTAAGTACCTTGGCGTCACCCTCGACCGTCGCCTCTCCTGGACTCCCCACCTCCGGACAATCCAAGCCAAGGCACACTCCCGACTCAGTCTCCTCAAGCTCCTCTCCGGCCGTACGTGGGGTCTGGACCCCTCCACCATCCTCCACACCTATAAATCCCTCATCCGCCCTATCCTTTGTTATGCCCATCCAGCTTGGATCTCCGCCCCCCCTACCTTTTACAAATCCCTCCAAATCCTTGAACACCATGCTCTCCGCCTCACCTATCGCATCCGTCTCCCCTCCCCCACGCGGATCCTGTACGATCTCATCCCCTTCCCCCACCTCCTCCTTTTCCTTGAAAGGATACGGATCCTGTACACCTCCCATAAACTCGATCCTCCTCATCCGCTGGTGTCCCCGATCCTCTCCCACCCCCGCCCGCTGCCGCGCTTGTATTCCCACGTCCCACCCGGTCTCCATTTCTCCACCCTCCTTACCCTCTCCCAAGGTGGCTTCCGCCAGCTCCCCCTCCCTGATGATGTCCTCCTCCCCTCCATCTACCCCTCCTATCAACTTTGATCCTCCCCCCCTTCCTGTGCCTTTCCTTTAGGCACCCTCCCTCCCTCGCTTCCCTTCCATTCTCTTTCCTTTCCCCTCTTCCTCCTCCCCTCTTCTCCCGGGCTTCCCCTGCCCCTTCCTCCCTCCCCCTCTCTCCTCTGCCCATGGCATCTCTGCTCTCCCCTCTCCCATTCCCCTCCTCCTCCTCCTCCACCACCACTCTTGGCAGGTCCCCGGACTCGTACACGCTCAGTGAACATTCGCGCGCCGGAGATCGTCGCCGTCAGTGTTTCGTGTGTGTGCCTTCGTTTGTGTGTAGTGTTGTTCGCCGTCACGCCACCACCGTTCACATGCCGTCGCCATCATCCATGTTCTGTGCACCGTGTCGCCTAGTGTTAGTGCTGTTTCTCGTCCAGCGTGAACGGCTCCATGTTTTTTCGATTTTTAGTGTCTACATTTTTTTGCCCACCGTTTTGACTGTCTTCTCTGTGCCACCTTTATGTGCTACTTGTTGTCAAACTCGAGGCTGAAGAGCGGCGTATTGTGCTGCTGACAGCCCACCTTTGTATAAGGTGTTTAAAATCACAATAAAGAAAAAAAAAAGCTCAGCCAGTCCCTGCCACGTCTTCACTGTTGTATCCCCCCTTCCCTCCATCTCTACACCCTACTTCTCCTATCCCAAGGTGGCTTCCATCAACTCCCCCTCCCGGATGATGCCCTCTCTCCCTCCATTTATCCCTACTATCAACTCTGATCCCCACCCCCCCCTTTCCTCCGTCCTTTCCCTGGGCTCCCTCTTCCTCCCCCCTTCCATCCTGTGTTTTCTCCCCACCTAACCTCTCCTTTCTCCCTTCCTGAGTCCTTTTTTATTCCCCTTCTCTGCCTTCCCCACTTCCTGGCACGTCTGCTCAGCACCCCCCCCTCTCCTCTCTTATGGATCCTCATCTTCCATTGGCTCCTTTCCCACCACCCCTTTCACTTTTCCTCTGCTTCCCCCCTTTTTTTCCTGTCATCTGTCCAGTTTCCCCCCACCTGCTCTCGGCTGTGGTATGTCATATCTGTGCCAACTTTTTAGTGCAGTGTTTAAGTGAGTGTTCAGTGTTGGGTGTCTTTCCACAGTGTTGCGAACAGAAAGCATGCTGTCGCTGGGTGTGCATTTTATATCTCTTGCGAACGGAAACCAGACTGTCGCCACATTTTTTAACTGTCTGTCTATTATTTTTCCGCTTCCTGTGTATTTTATTAGCAGCACCAACACTGTGTTTCATGTTTTAAGTCTCAGAATTTTCTGCCATTTTACCTTTAAGTCACAGATTTTATCGCCAACTGTTATTTTTTATTATCTTCATCTTTTTAAAACAAATTATGTGGGCTGAAGAGCGGTATAATAAGATGCTGCCAGCCTGCCCCCTTCAGGGGGAATCGAAACTCAATAAAGGAAAGAAAAAAAACCTCAGCCAGTCAGTTTACTCTTTGCATGCGTCTCTTGAAATATCGTCTGGATAACAGACAGCATGTTTACCGTTCTTTGTTTTTATTACTAGTGGACGTCTTGGTTTCGTTTGCTTGTGTCTGTCACCCCTTTGCTTCTTGAGTGTTGTCGTCGTTTTATTTATTTATTTATTTTTCCGTGGGACCAAACTAAGGAGAAATCTCCATGGTCATGGAACGAGACAATACATGAAATTATAACACGATAGTAGAAACAGATAAAATGAAATATAAAAAACATATTCAGGCGACAAGTCGTAAGTTTAAATAAAGAAAATCAACAATGTAACGCCGGAATTTACTTAATTTTTTAGCTCTTCCAGGAGCTCCTAGACAGAATAGAAGGAGTGAACCATGAAGAGACTCTTCAGTTTAGACTTAAAAGACTTTGGGCTACTGCTAAGATTTTTGAGTTCTTGTGGTAGCTCATTGAAAATGGATGCAGCATAATACTGCACTCCTTTCTGCTCAAGAGTCAAAGAAGTGCATTCCACATACAGATTTGATTTCTGCCTAGTATTAACTGAGTGAAAGCTGCTAACTCTTGGGAATAGGCTAATATTGCTAACAATAAACGACATTAAAGAAAATATATACTGTGAGGGCAATGTCAGAATTCCCAGACTATTTAATGGGGGTCGACAAGAGGTTCTCGAACTTACACCACATATAGCTCGAACAGGCCATTTTTGAGCCAAAAATACCGTTTTTGAATCAGAAGAATTACCCCAAAAAATAATACCATACGACATAAGCGTATGAAAATATGCGAAGTAGACTACGTTTCGTGTTGAACTGTCACTTATTTCAGATACTGTTCTAATGGTAAGTAAAGCAGCATTTAGTTTCTGAACAAGATCCTGGACATGGGCTTTCCCCAACAGCTTACTATCTATTCGAACGCCTAGGAACTTGAACTGTTCCGTCTCGCTTATAATATGCCCATTCTGTCTGATCAAAATATCGGTTCTTGTTGAATTGTGAGTTAGAAACTGTAAAAACTGAGTCTTACTGTGATTTAGCATGAAATTGTTTTTCACAAGCCACAAACTTATTTCATGAACTACATTTCTTGATACTGTTTCAGTATTACACACAAGATCCTTCACTACCAAGCTGGTGTCATCAGCAAACAGAAATATATTTGAATCACCTGTAATACTAGAAGGCATATCATTTATATAAATAAGAAACAGCAGTGGCCCCAGCACCGACCCTTGGGGAACGCCCCACTTAACAGTGCCCCATTGCGACTGAACATCACCACCACTCTCAGTATTGCGGAGAATTACCTTCCGGTTTCTGTTCTTAAAGTAAGAGGCGAACCAATTGTAAGCTACTCCCCTTACTCCATAACGGTCCAACTTCTGCAGTAATATTTTGTGGTCAACACAGTCAAAAGCCTTCATTAAATCAAAGAAAACATCTAGCGTTCGCCACCTTTTATTTAATCCGTCCAAAACCTCACAAAGAAAAGAGAATATAGCATTTTCAGTTGTTAAACCATTTATAAAACCGAACTGCACATTTGACAGTAAATTATGTGAATTTAAATGCTCCAGTAACCTCGTATATACAAACTTCTCGATAGCTTTAGCTAACACCGATAGAAATAGGTCTAAAGTTGTCAACACTATCCCTGTCTCCCTTTTTATAAAGTGGCTTTTCTACAGAGTATTTTAATCGGTCAGGAAACCGACCACTCCTAAAGGAAAAGTTACAGATATGGCTAAGTACTGGGCTAACATACAGAGAACAATACTTCAGTATTCTGCTAGATACCCCGTCGTATCCATGAGAGTTCTTGGTCTTTAGTGATTTAATTATTAAGTCAATCTCCCTCTTGTCAGTATCATGGAGGAGCATTTCAGGTAACAGCCTCGGAACAATTTTTTCTAAGAGCGCTATATGATTCCCTGTTGGGACTAGGTTTCTATTTAGTTCACCTGCTATATTCAGAAAGTGATTATTAAATACTGTACATATATGCGACTTATCAGTAACACGGACATTCCCACTACACACTGATTCTATATCCTCAACTTGTCTCTGCAGACCAGCTACTTCCTTTACGACTGACCATATGGTTTTAATTTGATCCTAAGACTTAGCTTTTCTATCTGCATACCACTTACTTTTTGCCTTCCTAATAACATTTTTAAGCACCTTACAATACTGTTTGTAATGGGTTGCTGCATTTAGATTTTGACCGTTTCTAACGTTTTGATATAATTGCCACATTGACAAACTGCCTATTGGCTTCTGTCTCGGGTTCTTCGGCCGACGTTCATCTAATGATTTTTCTGACGTTTCGCCAGCACGAGTGGCTGGCATTGTCAAAGCTTCACCCTCCATTGCCGGTGGTGAACTGGAGCCGAGCTCGCGGCCGCAGACTATGTGTACCTGGCGCGCCAACGCCCGAGGGCTTCTCCGCGGTCATTTCCGGTGGGGTTCTCCTCTTGCTACCTGCGACGGTCGTTCGCTGCAGTACGGGAAGCCAGGATCCGTTTACCTTAAGGCTTTCCTCTTTCTTGTTGAAACTGTTCGCGTGTTTTTGTATTTTTACAGCTTCTCTAAACAAGCGCGTGTGATAGTGCTTCTCTACAGCCAGAACTTCCGTGTCGTCGAATTTTATTACGTGGTCGGTCTCATTCAGTGCGTGCTCTGCCACGGCCGATTTCTCCACCTGCCCCAAACTGCAATGTCGCTTATGCTCTTTGATCCTGGTGTTAATGGATCGTTTTCGCCGGCGAAAACCTGGGACACAGCGTGTATCGAAAACCGACGCACACGGACCGATACCTGCACAAACTGTCAAACCACCACCCGAGCCAGAAAAGAGGCATGATTAGTACGCTCGTAACGAGAGCAGGACGAATATGTGAGCCGCAACACCTCAAACGAGAAATGCAACACCTGGAAACTGTTCTGAGGAGCAATGGGTACTCCACAAATTACATTAGAAGTGTAACAGAGCCAAACACTCGGCCAAGTAAGGAACCAGAAAAAGAAATGTCGCGTACAGCCTTTCTGCCATACATTCCCAGAGTGACGGACACAATCGGCCGTATATTACGCTAACATGGCGTAAAGACGATTTTCAAACCGACAAGTAAGATCAAAGAGTGTCTTAGATCGGCGAAGGAGAAAAGAGACCCACTTGCAATGTCGGGAATATACCGTATACCATGCACACGCGGAAAAGTTTATGTCGGAATGACTGGACGATCCTTTAACACCAGGATCAAAGAGCATAAGCGACATTGCAGGTTGGGGCAGGTGGAGAAATCGGCTGTGGCAGAGCACGCACTGAATGAGACCGACCACGTAATAAAATTCGACGACACGGAAGTTCTGGCTGTAGAGAAGCACTATCACACGCGCTTGTTTAGAGAAGCTGTAGAAATACAAAAACACACGAACAGTTCCAACAAGAAAGAGGAAAGCCTTAAGGTAAACGGATCCTGGCTTCCCGTACTGCAGCGAACGACCGTCGCAGGTAGCAAGAGGAGAACCGCACCGGAAATGACCGCGGAGAAGCCCTCGGACGTTGGCGCGGCAGGTACATATAGTCTGCGGCCGCGAGCTCGGCTCCAGTTCACCACCGTCAATGGAGGGTGAAGCTTTGACAATTCCAGCCACTCATGCTGGCGAAACGTCAGAAAAATCATTAGATGAACGTCGGCCGAAGAACCCGAGACAGAAGCCAATAGGGAGTTTGTCAACAAGTGGCCACGAAAGCCTTAACAATTTTGAATTGCCACTTTGTTCTACAAGATATTCTTATCCCTCTAGTCAGTCACTCAGGCTGCCTGTTTGTGCAAGTACCCTGTTTTGAACGTTCTAACGGAAAGCAACTTTCAAAGAGCACGAGAAAAGTCTTGAGAAAAGCATTATATTTATCGTCTACTGTATCAGCGCTATAAACATCTTGCCACTCTTGTTCCTTGACAAGGTTCACAAAGGTCTCTACAGAAACTGGATCAGCTTTCCTACACAGTTGATAACTATATTTAACATGTGTTGCAGCACAAAAATCTTTTAGAGTTAAAATGTGTGCATTATGAAGTGAAAGGCCATTCACCTTTTTGCTAACAGAATGCCCTTCTAGTAATGAGAAATGAACAAAAATGTTGTCTATGGTTGTTCTACTGTTCCCTTGCACTCTCGTTGGAAAGAATAGGGTTTGCATAAGATTATATGAATTAAGGAGGTCTACCAGCATCCTTTTCCTTGCACAATCACTTATACAATTAATATTGAAGTCACCGCATATAACTAACTTTTTGTAGTTCCTATCAAGTGAACCAAGAACCTCCTCTAGCTTTAGCAAAAAGTTGTGAAATGTGCGTCTGGGGATCTATAAATGACAACAGTTAGAAGTTTAGCTCCATTTAATTTAAGCGCACTTGCACAACATTCAGTCACCTTTTCAGTGCAGTACTTTGAAACATCAATTGACTCAAATGGGATGCGGTTTTTACATACATGGCTACACCCCCACACCGCAAAGAGCTCCTAGAAAAGCTGCCAGCCAACCTGTATCCTGGTAAAGGAAGCCTCTGAATTGTCTCCTTATTTAAGAAGTGTTCAGATATACCAATAATTTCAGAGTGAACATCTATAAGCAGCTCACTAACTTTATCTCTAATACCCCGTATATTTCGATGAAATATACTAATTCCCTCATTACTTGGATACCTAAGCTTTGTCAAAAGTGTTTCCTTTGTTAGAGAGACTTCCATTAAGCGGGAATACCTATCAGCTGACTTCAATCTAAAAAAGGTGCAGCTCTAACACCGACTACTGCAGAAATTTTCCCATGAGTGATCCCACCACCCCCACCTATGCTGTCACCTATAAGGTTTGCCAACCTCCCCTTCCCATACCTGTTGAGGTGCAGGCCATGTCTATTGAAACCCCTCCTGCTGATAGACTCCACCGACACCACTGAAATGTGACCCATGCTTTCTGTCATCAGCGCACCCCCAAGTCTCATGTTATTGCGCCTGACGGCTGTATTAAGATGATGCAGATCGTGACGCTGAAACAGTTCCACGAAATGCACATTCGTGTTACCAGACTGAGTGGCTATCTTTTCCAGGTCACCATCTATGTCATACTCCCCATCCCTATGAAAACTATTACCAGCCCCACCCACAGTCACTACCTGATCCTCTTTAGTAAAATCCCTACATAACCCGCCTATGTTAACAGTCACCTGATCCAATCCTGCGTTAGACTTCACAATGCTGGTGACCTGGTAAGGTCTCGCTCGATCGTTCGTCGCTGTTTCGTGTCCATCCTTTCCGTTCGTTTGTGTGTTCGCGGGCCGCTCTCCGCTTGGTCCCGCCGCGCTTTCTCGACCACCCTACGACTGTTTCGGTCGCGGTTACAACAGAAAGAGTAAAGCAATTTCTGATCAGCCTGTCAATGTTCGGATCTCTTTTATGGTACTGTTGGTATGTGGTTCACATTTCATAACCCCAAGTAAAAATTATGGACACAGAGAAATCAAATTTACATTAACTCTTTTTCATAAAATATAAATCAGAGAGAAATGAAATTTACTTGAGAGACAGTACAGTATTCGTTATAAACATTTTTTTTTTCACTGAAGCATAAAACCGGTAGATAGGGGGAGAATGAGAAGGAATATTATGCAAAGTGTGTGAATGGGTATGTGCTTGCCTGTGTGTGTGCGTGTGTGTGTGTGTGTGTGTCTTCCGAATTCTCGTCAACGTGATGTAGTCTAAAGAGCGTGTTGATCGAGACGTCATGATTATTGCGTCATAGACAAGGGAGCGTCGCTTGTTGTATCACGATGATGACATCATAGTCGGCGTATATGACTGATGCATCGTACTGAATATGCAGCAGCAACTTGAGTAGCAGTTTACGCCACAGTGACACAAAGAACTGTTACAAATCGTTTACTTCAAGGGTAGCTCCGAGCCATATGCCCGTAGCATGCGTTCCACTGACCCCAAACCACCACCACTTGCGACTTCAGTGGTATCAGGCGAGAGGGTTGAGGCCTGTTGAGTTTTCTGATGCAAGCTAGTTGTGCCTCGGTGCCACGTGACGGCCACGTGTTGGCTAGAAGGAAGCTAGCTGAGGGCCTGCGACCAACTTGTTTGTGTGCTAAACACATTGGATCTGTACCTGGAGTTGTGGCCTGGGGTGTGACTTCGTGTGACAGCAGGAGCATTCGAGTGGTTTTCCAACACACCCTGATTGTAAATCTGTATGTTAGTCTGGAGATTCGACCTGTTTTGCTGTCATTCATGAACAGCATTCCAGGGCGTGTTTTCCAATAGGATTACGCTCGTCCACATAGTGCTGTTGTAGCCCAACATGCTCTACAGAATGTTGATATGTTGCTGTGGCCTGCTCGATTACTAGATCTGTTTCCAATAGAGCACTATGGGACATCATAGGACGACAGCTCCAGCGGCATCCCCATAAACAACAATAATCGTCCCTGTATTGTCCGACCAAGTTGAATGGGCATAGAATTCCATCCCACAAACAGACATCATGCACCAGTACAACATTATGCATGCACATTTGCCGTGGATTATTTGGAGCTTACATTGTACTGTGATCTTGCAATGTTAATCATTTAAAAATATTACCTGGACAAAGGTAAACCGAAATTTCATTACTCTGCGTTAATTACTTTTTGGTGTAGCAACTTTTTTGCTTCAGTGTATGTATGGTCGAAGTGTAATCAAGCTGTATTATTTGGGAGTGACACACCATGTGAAAGTTAAGATTTGACACCTTTCTATCCGCATAATTCAATTTAGGATAACTACAGGCAAGCCAGTTACCAATACATTGTTTACAGTGAACGAAGAATTACTCTTACATAAAAGTGTCCAGTATTTGTCTCATGTCACGATTCATCTCATGTGTTGTTTTAACTGAATTTGGTAGTTCATACTAGTGCTAAATTGCTATATCAGATATTAACCGAAAGTTTAATCTAGATCGTTGCTATTGTAAACCGGTAATGGTGTTTGTAACGTAACACTCACAATTCTCAAGATGCATTATGCACAAGCCCATAGCTCAATGCGGTAGATTGGGGTGGGTTTTAATTGAGAATAAACTTGATGATTTAGGACGGGAATGAAGTCCAAGAAACTAGTTGAGTCATCCAGAACTTCACACCAGCGTGTCAGTAACTCTGGCTCAAAGGGATGTGCACACACTTAGTCAGAGAACATGCAATGTGAGAGTAGTGCAACGACTGACTAACTCATTTCAGTTGCACGTACTCAGTATCTCAAACAGCTGTTGCATTCTTTAATTGGGATGTGAATTCTCAAATACTCTGATCAGCCAAAAGATTATGAGAATTACCCATAGCGAGATGGAATGCCGCTTGCTAGCGTCGCTGCCACGTGGTGCAGAGGCGAATGGGAAATCGTTCTAGCAACAATTTGGGCGAAAAAGGGGAAATCCACCGACGTAACTGGCTTTACAAAAAAACAGACTGTTTGACTCAGGGTCTGCTAACAATTATGTCGGAAACGGCACCTACTATTGCCACGAGCAGCTGTGGAAAGTAGTTGATGTGCAGTGAAACGATGAGTAGGTGACAAGGCATTGGATGTACACTACTTGTCATAGAATGTAGAGAGGTTGGAGGCTTCTCCACTCTATAAAGCAAGGTGGTTGGCGGTCAGCAACAGATCTGACAAGTGAGTACATTGCAGGCGATGTCACGAGTTTTATTGGAGTGCAGCAGATGACACCCGCAGCCTGGAAGTGCCGTATTTAGTACCTCCGTCTGCGAACACAGGTACCTACATTGCGGAGATAGTCTGCCAGTCTCTCACGCTCCAGCTCCACAAGAGATACTCTCTTGGCAGACCCAGACGTTATCAGTATGGTAGACACGGTGTATCCAACGCAACAGTGTGGATTCTATCCAAAACAAGCCTATGTGTAAAGAAGTGGAACACCAGCCAGCACAACGGAAACATGGCTCTAGCGTCACAATGAGAGGGGCCAGTCTCGATTCCGGCAGTGTGCGCATCTTGAACCGCAGCGTCACAAGTGGAAGTAGTATTTTGCCCACGCAAATCACGCACCATACAAACATGATATCGCTCTGCTAGGCGTGTATTTATGACGGCATCCAGCCACTCACCTCCGGCTCAGTTCGCTGAGACCCTGCAAGCAGCTCCAATGCAGAGCGACCTCCACGATCGACGCTACGTGGCTCCAGAAGCTGTCCACTAGGCACTACGAACAGCCTGGCATCAGCCTGGGAACTTCAGTTAATAAGCGCCAGTGCTAAATGAACTTAGGATTTATTATCCTGATCGTAAATCAGTACAGTGACTCCAATCACCGTAATTTCTTCTGTGAATCTTACTATCTTTCAATAGTTTAATATTCTTACTGTTAATCATTAACTTGTGGTAGAGGTCGTCTGTGTTGGACTCACACAGGTAGACAAGAAGGAAAGATTAGTTGTAACTTGAATTTGGTGCGGAATTAAAGTAAATGTTACTTTCATACAAATTGGGAAAATCAGTTATTCGTACGTGCTACATATGGTATTGGTCCTCACCAGTGTCTTTGAAGAGCAAACAAAACATCCTAGATCCTGGGTTCGAATCACAACACCGCTTAAATTTTGAATAAAAATCACCAGCAATGACGACCAAAGGTTTAAGACACAAAAAGTAACCACCGTTCAGCAAAATATCTTGTCAATGAGCGAGAAGGAGCAGACAGAGGATCAGGGCAATCTTTGGGTCGTAAACTGCCCCTAAAAGTGCCTGAGACCACTGCATTAAAGACATGTAATGTGGACGCACAAACATGTGGCCTGTAAGTGAAAAAGAGTCACGACTATCCCTCCACTGACACAAGATGCCGGACTAGTCTTCCATTCGGAGCTTTCTGAACTCCAGAAGGTGACAACCAATGGGGAGCTGACCATGAGAAAAAGATTCAATAACCACGAAAGGATAACGTTGGAATGTCAGAAGTTTGAACATGGTAGGGAAGATACAACATCTAAAAGAGAAATGCAACTGTTCAGTCTAGATATAGTTGGGGTTAGGGAAGCGAAATGGAAAGAAGACAAAGCTGTGTTGTCAGAAGAGTATAGAGTAACCTCAATAGCAACAGAAAATGCTATACCAGGAGTAGGATTTGTTATGAACACGAAGGTAGGGCGAAGAGTGAGTTACTGCGAATAGAATCGACAGTTGACCAACAGTGAGAATAGTTTGGGTATACCTGCCGATGCCACAAGCAGAAGATGAAGGGATGGAGAAAATACACTCCTGGAAATGGAAAAAAGAACACATTGACACCGGTGTGTCAGACCCACCATACTTGCTCCGGACACTGCGAGAGGGCTGTACAAGCAATGATCACACGCACGGCACAGCGGACACACCAGGAACCGCGGTGTTGGCCGTCGAATGGCGCTAGCTGCGCAGCATTCGTGCATCGCCGCCATCAGTGTCAGCCAGTTTGCCGTGGCATACGGAGCTCCATCGCAGTCTTTAACACTGGTAGCATGCCGCGACAGCGTGGACGTGAACCGTATGTGCAGTTGACGGACTTTGAGCGAGGGCGTATAGTGGGGATGCGGGAGGCCGGGTGGACGTACCGCCGAATTGCTCAACACGTGGGGCGTGAGGTCTCTACAGTACATCGATGTTGTCGCCAGTGGTCGGCGGAAGGTGCACGTGCCCGTCGACCTGGGACCGGACCGCAGCGACGCACGGATGCACGCCAAGACCGTAGGATCCTACGCAGTGCCGTAGGGGACCGCACCGCCACTTCCCAGCAAATTAGGGACACTGTTGCTCCTGGGGTATCGGCGAGGACCATTCGCAACCGTCTCCATGAAGCTGGGCTACGGTCCCGCACACCGTTAGGCCGTCTTCCGCTCACGCCCCAACATCGTGCAGCCCGCCTCCAGTGGTGTCGCGATAGGCGTGAATTGAGGGACGAATGGAGACGTGTCGTCTTCAGCGATGAGAGTCGCTTCTGCCTTGGTGCCAATGATGGTCGTATGCGTGTTTGGCGCCGTGCAGGTGAGCGCCACAATCAGGACTGCATACGACCGAGGCACACAGGGCCAACACCCGGCATCATGGTGTGGGGAGCGATCTCCTACACTGGCCGTACACCACTGGTGATCGTCGAGGGGACACTGAATAGTGCACGGTACATCCAAACCGTCATCGAACCCATCGTTCTACCATTCCTAGACCGGCAAGGGGACTTGCTGTTCCAACAGGACAATGCACGTCCGCATGTATCCCGTGCCACCCAGCGTGCTCTAGAAGGTGTAAGTCAACTACCCTGGCCAGCAAGATCTCCGGATCTGTCCCCCATTGAGCATGTTTGGGACTGGATGAAGCGTCGTCTCACGCGGTCTGCACGTCCAGCACGAACGCTGGTCCAACTGAGGCGCCAGGTGGAAATGGCATGGCAAGCCGTTCCACAGGACTACATCCAGCATCCCTACGATCGTCTCCATGGGAGAATAGCAGCCTGCATTGCTGCGAAAGGTGGATATACACTGTACTAGTGCCAACATTGTGCATGCTCTGTTGCCTGTGTCTATATGCCTGTGGTTCTGTCAGTGTGATCATGTGATGTATCTGTCAATAAAGTTTCCCCTTCCTGGGACAATGAATTCACGGTGTTCTTATTTCAATTTCCAGGAGTGTATGTGAGGATAATGAGTGGGTAATTCAAGACGTAAATGGAGATGAAAATCCGTTAGTGATGGAGTATTGGAACGTAGTTGCAGCCGAAAGGATAGAAGGTAGCGTTCCACGAGAATATGGGCTTTGTAGCAACGAGAGAGAAGAAAGACAGAGTTCTATAACAAGTTTCAGCCAGTAATAGCGAACACTGTGTTCAAGAGTCACGTGAGGAAGAGGAATACTTGAATGAGGTCAGCATATACTTGAACATTTCAGTTGTATTACTCGATTACGAAATCAGGTACTGGGTTGCGAGGAATATTCAGGTGCAATATGGACTCGGATCACATGTGTTAAGATGGGAGTGGAGTGAAATTTAAGAGAGTAGACAGGGAGAATCAATGCGCAAGAAAGCGAAATACGGGATTGCTGAGGAATGAAGAGATGCGTTTGAAGTTCTCTGAGCTATAGAGATTTCGATAATGAATAGCTCAGTAGGCTGTTCAGTTGAAGAGGGAT
Source organism: Schistocerca piceifrons (assembly GCF_021461385.2). NCBI lineage: Eukaryota > Metazoa > Arthropoda > Insecta > Orthoptera > Acrididae > Schistocerca > Schistocerca piceifrons. Next base: position 676,488,977 of record NC_060141.1, read on the forward strand.
GGATATCTCTAAAATGGGCAGTCACAGAATTTGGAAGACTAACATAGGTAGAAGAAAGGTAACTGCGAGGAAACCATGGGTAATAGAAGAAATACTTCAGTCGATCGACGAAATAAAAAACGGAAAAAATGTTGAGAATAATTCAGGGATACAAATGACAATTACTTGGGATTAAAATAAATAGGAAGTGCAGGGATGGGAATGCGAAAAGGATGCATGAAAAATGTGAAGAAACTGAAAAGGAAATGATTGTCAGAAAGATTGACTCAAGATCTGGAAAAGACAAAATAACATTCGGTGAGATTTAAGGCAACGACGGTAATATTAACAGTGCTATGAGAATTCCAGTGTTAAACGACGAGGAGAGAGCGGATGGACGAAAATAGTAAACTGAAAGCCCCTACGACGGGGAGAACTTGTCTAATGGAATGATAGAGGAATCAACAGGTGTCGACAGGGCAGAGACAGGGGACCCTGTATTAGAATCAGAACTTAAAAGAGCTATGGACGACCGGTGATCAAAAAAGACAAAGGGCAAAAATAACAGTCGGAATTTCTAAACTTATTGGGCAAAGTAGCAACAAAACAACTATTTTCGTTGGTGTGTAGAATGTATGAGATTGGCGATGTACAATCACACCGATAACTATAGCACAGTCAGCTTAACAGTTCATGCATCCAAGTTTCTGACAAGAATAGGAGACAAAGGAACAGAACATAAAATCCACAATCTACTGGATTACGCTCCCTTTGGATTAAGGAAAGGTAAATGCACTGGAGGGGCAACTCTGACGTTGCAGTTGAAAATGGAAGTGAAGCTAAAGAAAAATCAAGACATGATGACAGGAACTGTCGACCTGGGAATGACGTTCCACCATGTACGAGTGGTGGAAGATGTTCGAAATTCCGAGAAAAACAGGGATAAGCTGTAAGAAAAGACTCGTAATATGCAATATGTACAAGAAATAATAAGAAGCAGCAATAGGCAGGATATATTAACCTTGAAATTTAATTCCGCTGTTGAACCTTTCTTTGACTTCTATTTTCGTCATTGCTTCTTCGATGTAAAGATTGAGCAATAGGGGAGAAAGACTATATCTCTGCACACACCCTTTTTAATCCGAGTTTCAGCCTTATCGAGTAGAAGGGCACCTTCAGTATTAGCAAAATTTTCTGCCAAACGTATTTCCATCGATTCCTTAGTAACTCAGTGCCCGTAGTATCTGGTTGTGGTTAAGATTTTCGAGGCAGAATAATCCACTGAATTTCTCCCAACCAGCATGATGTGGTAGCCAGCGTCTACTACCTTGGACTGCAGAATTCTGCCGCATATAAGACCGAGCAGAACAAAATTCAAGGCCAGAGCAAAACTTCTGGACGACTATGTTTCCACACAAGCGAAAAACCATGGCCGCACACCTGATAAGCTAGCCTAAATCCAAGACCTTCGCCAGATATAACACGCTTATCTCGTTCAGAGATGCCACAAGCGGCCAACGTGTATTCGAGTTTCCGAAAGTTTCTGGGTCTTTGGAAAATAGCGGAATGATAAGTGGCGTAAACACGGAGCTACACACTCATGGATATTTCACCGGTAGCGATGAACAACGCTTATTATATTACTGAGCAGGGAACATGATAATAAGAAAATAAGAATCGTTGCTTGTGAACGAGAGAAAATATTAATACTGTATTCACCAAGAGGAATTTCCCACAAACTCTAAGTGAATAGAGTAGAGACACGGATTGGAGTGGATCTGGTATTACACAAAGAATGAAATGAAACTCTAAGGCTTTATTGACATTTATCAGTGTAACACGTAATATCAACATTAGCTGAACACTTTCACCGTACTTTAAATTAGTATTTCATACTCAAAAATGAACTTCTAAAAATCTAAGCTCAATACCCTCTAACAATTTTTTACATGTACAAATATGAACCCTTACTCTATCAGTGTAAAGATATTAATATTTATACATAATGTCCATTAATGCCATGTGTCCTCAAATTTTCCAGTAAGTAAAAAACAATTTAACCTCTCAAAATAAAAAAAAAGTTTTAAATTTACATATGATAATTAAGGTAAATTAGTAAAAAAATGCAGGTTTGATTAAAAACAGTGATTACTGCTTGATCATTGGTCCACATTGGACCAAGTTACATATACACTTGAACTAATAATTATTTAGTTACCTACACTGTTGACCGTTCAGTTCTGAAAATTACTCGTATGACCTCAGTCTGTCCTGAACGCCAACAAGATGATTTTAACAATATATTGCAAGGTACAAGTCAGCTTAATGTGCGACAAACTGCCATTAGATTCATGGTGGTGTGAATGAAAAACTCTTACCAAGACTCCTTAGGCCAACGGCTTTCTCAATATCCCGTAAAACTACTGACAGAAACAAGTGCGTAACACAGTTCTATTGCGATTTTAAACACGACCACTTCCTTTAGTGAAACATAAACATGGAACCCCCCGCTCGAATGTTCACAGTGCCTGGAAAGTTCTATGGTCAATACACCGTATATCTGTACAATGTAGTCGACAATAACTTCTCATCTTCTTCATGCACTATGTTGAATCTCACTCCGTGTGCCTTCCCTGACATACCATGCACTAACTGTCGACACCTGCAAAGTCCAAACACTGTCTTGTCCATCTCGCCTGCTGATCTACTCACCCTTCTCTCTAATTGTGCGTGCAGTTGGCCTCTCCACTGCTGACCAGTCTCCAACCACTTCTCCCTGTCTGCTCCTCTTATTCGAGCCATAATCTACTGATTATATCCTGCGCTCCGCAGTAAATGTCACTGGAAGAACGTCGTTGGAGCCGCGCCAAATATGATAAAAAGTAATCGACCGTGTAACAGAGTTCACTAAGACTGACCACTGTAATAGAAAACTGCTGACAGCGTACACGAATAAAAATTGGCCAGTGGTTAGCAATGTGTGCACCTGCAGCTCTGTTATGTATCGTTCTGTTGCTTTGCCAATCGATTCGGTAGAAGAGAGCAATGAGCAGTTAACGCATCCGAGCCTCCCTGATATTCCGTAAGCCTTTTGGTAGTGAGTTGGTATGGCTCCAAAGATACCAAGGTGGGCCCATGACGTTTTGCCAAATCTCCTCGCACTAGCCAATGGAGGACAACTGACCACAGCTGTAACCACACTCACCCACCAACTGCACACCCAGCACAGCACACTGCAGCACACACAGCACCGCCCACCCAAATTGGCCAGCTAATACAACTACCCGATATGCTATTCACCTTGTTTTCGAGAAGTTTATTTACAGTGAAATTTGATGGTTATACATCAGTGGAAACGGTGAAAGCAAATGAGAAGGCTAATATGCTCACATCCCAATGACACTGAAATTGCTTCACATGTTGCCAATATGTGTCTGTTATTTAGGTGTGCTACAAGGGTTGTCCAGAAAGTAAGTTCCGATCGGTCGCGAAATGGAAACCACAATGAAAACCAGAAACGCTTTATTTGCAACAGTTAGGTATACCTTCCATCTACTTCTCTACATAGTCGCCACTCCAACTTCGACTTTTGTCGTAGTGTTGTATCATCTTTCCAATACCCTCGTCATAGAAAGCAGCCGCCTGTGCTTTCGGCCAGTTATCTGCACTGGTCTGCACCTCGTTGTCTGTGGAAAAACTTTGTCTTCATAGACAGCGGTTCTTGTGAGGAGAGATGAGACTCAGGGAGAGCCAATTACGGACAGTATTGTTGGGTGATCAAACACTTCTCATCGGAACGCTGCAGGAACGTCTTCATTGCCCCTGCAGTGTGCGGCCGAGAATTCTCATGAAGAAGGAACTGCTCGACAGTTGTGTTATGTGGGCTGCATGACACATGCGAAATCTATAACCAGGCCCTCATACTCGTCGGGCATTCTAGAGACACTGCCCAATACATCTGTGCAAAGCTTTACCGGATTTTTCCAGTGGTTTCCATTTCGCGACCGATCGGAACTTACTTTCTGGACAACACTCGTATATTCGAAACAAAACCAGGATTCAGTAAGACAGTTTATTATTGACCAGTTTCGACTAGAATAATTACCAGTGTAAAAACGTGATGACTGATAAGGATTGATCACCTGATTAGTCACTTCAGGACTCGCTAAGCAAATATACCTTCAGGTGCAAATCGTTAGCTGTAGCTCTTCGATGGGCTCCCATGTACGGCCGTAGATTCTCAATCAAATTATGGACTGCCTTCCTGCTCAGTAAGTATCTCGCGGCAAAGTTATCCTTCGTTATTTCAAAGCGGCCTGCCTCATCCCACAGAATACAATGGCAAATCGCGTAGCACCGCATTTATCCATCTGCTCTTACCTGCTTCTCAAGAGTGCTATGCATACCATGTCCACTTCCATAATTGTCGGCTGAAATGTGTGCATAATGAGGTTTATGAATCCACATGCTACTGGGATCCATCGCGGTGATTCTTCAATAAAATATAATCTCCACATGTAAAACTAAAAGTCACTCAGTATTCCTAAAATAGCGAATTGTCTCCATAATCAGAGCACACCGAACTTGAACGAACTGCCTTACTAACACCTTCCAGTACGGTAGACGAAAAATTGGAATGCGGACCATTAGTAACAAGCCTCAGTAGCGTACAGATTAGAGACTTCGGCTACCGAACCGAAAATGGCGCCACCACCGAGGCTAACCTAAAGATCTGAGCAGTATGGACGAAACAGAATAGGGGTAGCTGGTGACGGCTGAGCGGGTCGAAGAATGTAGGGTATTTGACATCCGACAAGGCCGTGGTACGCGGGTAAGCTGCTGCTGCACGCCGACTGCATAGCGGTTCGTGGAGCGTATGGAAGTACGGTCGGAGACAGGCGGCGGCCGATCGGGGCGATGCCGACACCGATGGAGAGCGTTCTGCAGGCAGTCCTTTGAGGTTGTGGCCGGCGGTACTGACTGCTTGTCTGCTCGTGGCACTTTGGTGGGTATGCATCCGGCTGCTGGTTATACAGTGATAAACCAAAGCGTTATGACCACATGCTTAATAACTGGTTTGTCCGTCTTTGAACGAAATATATCACTGATTCTGTGTATCAGCAATCCGAAAGTTTGTTGGTTGGTTTTTGGAGGTACGTGGCGCTGGAAGACTCCGCACAGACAATGTAGTCCGCGTAAATAATGAACCGCTGATTTGCATACCCGTTGATCGCGCCCGACAGTGACGCAGATGGGTTCGATAGCATTTATATCAGGCGAATGTGGTGGCTGAAAAGTCGAGTTCACTATAATGTTTTTCAAGCCACTATAGCACTATGGCTCCGAGACACGGGACAATTATACTGCTGCAAGGCGGCATCGCCATCGGGAAAGACACCAAGCACGAGGCGATGCAGGTGATTCTCAGCTGTCAGCGTATCTTCGCTTACTAGAACAGGTCACGTGCAAGCGCAGGAGAACATGTTCCATATCATAATACCGCTCCCACAAGCCTACGTCCGCGGCGCGCCGAACGTTTCGAGCCGCCGTTCACATTGATGAAGGCGTTTGTGGAGACGATCAACCTACTGGAGCACAAATGTGATTCGCCCGAAGGGCCGACACATCTCCATTGATCGATGGCCGAATCCCGATGCTCCTGTGCGCACTACAGTCGTAATTGACGATGTCATTGGATCAACGTGTGAACATGTGGGGGTGATCTGCAGCATAACTCTGCACCAGAGCTCATCATGTACGATGAACGATGTGCTCTGAAGTACTTGTGCGTTTACCATCATTGCGCTCTTTTGGCAGGGATGCCACAGATCACCATCTATCCTACTTTACAGAGCAGGAAAGCGTCCGAACCCCGTCAGAACTCCACGTTATGTGAAGAGTCGTGGACGGCCAACGATTTAGTGCCCAGTGGTAGTTTCAATGCCCTTCAACCTCTTTGCGTAGAATCTCACGACAGTCGCATGTGAACATCCGATCACAAGCTCTACGTAATAATAATCTGTCCTTTCTAAAGTCGCATATCTCAATGGATTTCCACATTTACTGCCCTTATATTATCTAGCCTAATGCCCCTCCCGTTTCTGGACCGATTGCGTATCTCTGCTACCGTGTCACGTTCCTACAACGCCACCAGGCACCAACCAAGGTCGAGTGGACAGTGCTTATAATGTCACACAAAATCACGGCTGTATTGTATTCTGAAGGATAACAAAGCTGCTATTATGGTGATGGTCGTAACGTTATCGCTCTGTGGCATTATTCTACATGATTTATGCATTTATCGAATTTTTACCTCACAAAATATGGCGTTACTGATTCTCGCACTGCAGTGGAGGCAGCGCATGCAGTCTCCGAAAAGCACACTGTATACCAAAACTTAACTGTTTAGCTGTTCCTTATGCCTTATGTAAGATTCTCGTCCACGTTATTTGTGCAGACACTGTCCATCCCAGAAGTCTTTTACTGTTCCAGACGATTAAGAGACGTCAGCACAGAAACTGCGGTGGTAACGTGAACTACCAACTGTAAACAATGTGGATCCGACCAGTTAGTTGTAAGCATTTAGTGTCAGGTAGTGGACATGCGGCCATAGTTTATCAACGTTGTCCCGCACTAAATGACTCCAGAACACAAACAACGACGCATGGACGACTGTCGTGACTTGACTGCAAATAAAAATGGCGACAACTCCTTTGTGAAAAAAAAAAAAAATCATCACGGTTGAGGACGTTGATGTTACCAGTACGAATCTACATTAATATGACAACAAAATGTAGAATTGGTCTCTGATGGTTTGATAAACCACCGATCAAGGTGCGAACGTGACGTGCAAGTTGAACAACCTCTCAAAGACGGAAATTTCTGATATTTTCACATGGTTATATGAAAGTTCTGTGCGTTGCAATCGTATGGCGGGAGATTGTGTAGCGTCATTTCAACTTTTCTCAGATTTTGTTAGTCGCAGTCTCGAAACTTTATGACTAGAGGCATAAGCCATGGAAATGAAATTTTGTTCAGAGACATATTGTGGTGTCACCGCCAGACACCACACTTGCTAGGTGGTAGTTTTAAATCGGCCGCGGTCCATTAGTACATGTCGGACCCGCGTGTCGCCACTGTCAGTGATCGCAGACCGAGCGCCACCACAAGGCAGGTCTCGAGATACGGAATAGCACTCGCCCCAGTTTTACGGACGACTTTGCTAGCGACTACACTGACGAAGCCTCGCTCCTTTGCCGAGCAGATAGTTAGAATAGCCTTCAGCTAAGTCCATGGCTACGACCTAGCAAGGCGCCTTTAGCCTTACATAGCAATTGATACTTATCGTATAAAGCATGTCTCATCAAGAACGATGTATACAACAAGGATGGATTAAAGTTAAGTATTCCAAAAGCTACGTACTTTTCTTTATAGCATTCATTACGTATCCTGTTTCAGACCTCACGCCATCCTTCGTGTGTTTATAGTGTGCATTGCGGTCCCCTCAAATCACACTGTGTCGGCACTTGTCCGACACATCACATATGGACGAAGACCTGCGGGTCAACGGTAGTTGTGTTCAGATACGTGCTATTGGCTGTCCCCTCGCTAAATGTGACGGTACACATAGATTCGAAATGAAGGCGCGCACACAGTTGAAAGAACGTTCAACATATCTGAAGATATGTCACTGGCATAATTTAATTGATTATAAACCTATTGGCTACACACTTCGCGCCGGCCAGAGTGGCCGAGAGGTTCTAGGCGCTACAGTCTGGAACCACGCGACCACTACGGTCGCAGGTTCGAATCCTGCCTCGGGCATGGATGTGTGGGATGACCTTAGGTTAGTTAGGTCAAGGTAGTTCTAAGTTCTAGGGGACAGATGACGTCAGAAGTTAAGTCTAATAGTGCTCATTTTAGTGAATACAACTCAGTTCATTATTTCTGTCATTGTACAACAAATAGTTGAAAAGAAAAGCGTATGATATTTAGGCTCCTTTTATCAAGATAGTGCTGTATCGCTACGTCATATTTATGATAAAATATTAGTTTGGGTGCTCGAAATTCAAAAATATTTTCTATTATGCAAGCATAGTTCTGTATCTCATGCAGTATCGCGTGGGAAGGAAACACGCACCAATCAAAATATTCCGTATTAGCATAGTATCCAAAGGTTTTAATTCAAGCTGATTATTTGAATGTTGTGTAATCGACTATGAGATATCGGTTGTCAGCGTGGGATTTTCCTACTGGTCCCGGACAGCTCTCGTTCTATTGTACTATAAATTCATCAGTTAGTTTTGTAAATAAAATGCAGGACTCTTGTTTCACAGCTACATCCAAATTGTACGTTTCGTGAACGCCTGTTCTCTTAAACTATACTAAATAGCAAGTCTGGTGCAGCCGAAGTCGTTAAGGATTAGGTAGAACAGTTTCTGGCAGCTTAAACACCTGCTGCATAACCCGATCATCGTCTGCAAATTATTAATTTACCGCAGTTAAGAGCAGCGCGCTTAAAGTTGGCAGAGAATCGTAATAGATGCACTTAAACAAGGAAAGAAATACGGTCTAAGAAAAGTGCAGAATCAATGAAGCGACGCGAACTTTCTCCCTCATTCTCCACTTTCTAAACGCTGTAATGAAATACGAAGTTGCTAAAACACTGATTACTGTTTGTGGCTGTTTTTATTTAACGGTCCAGACTTGCTGCTGTTTATGAAACACAGTAATGTAGGCAAAATGACAGTTGCAGAAAAAATAAAACATAGAATAATAATAATGTCAAGTGATACATCAGCAACTATTATACAAAATAAAGAAAACGTTGTGGTAAAACAAAGTGCTGTTGCCATCAATATAAAAAATACCAAGTTTATATTTCTACAATAAGCAGTCATCTGTTGCGTTTCATGACTATTGATGTCACAATCCTCACTTTGGTTTCTATGGTGCCACACGATTCATAGCACTTTTTGGGTGTGTAAAGCAAGCTGCGTTTCAAGACTGCGTTTATATTTCGTTGTCCACGTAGACAGAGATGTTTTCCCTGACAGAGATATTTTCCGAGAACTTTGGTGCGAGGGAACAGCGGTTTACGTTAGCTCGTTAGAAAGTAATATTGTGGTTATTATTTACTACTATCCACGGCTAGACGTCTGGCGTAGCGGCAACAAATTATATAGGCAAACCCACCTTGTGAAATAGTCTGTTTGTAGGTGAAAATCGTATCAAAACCACTAGGGTAGTTCTTGATATTATCGTTCACAAAAATACGGGGAAAGACGTTATTACACGAGGGCGCGCTGAAAACTTATGTCTCCGAATGTTTTATGTGAAAACTCGTAAAGATTTTTAAATGAAGCAAATGTATGATTCCGAGGAGGAGGAGGAGGATATTAATGTTTAACGTCCCGTCGACAACGAGGTCATTAGAGACGGAGCGCAAGCTCGGGTGAGGGAAGGATGGGGAAGGAAATCGACCGTGCCCTTTCAAAGGAACCATCCCGGCATTTGCCTGAAGCGATTTAGGGAAATCACGGAAAACCTAAATCAGGATGGCCGGAGACGGGATTGAACCGCCGTCCTCCCGAATGCGAGTCCAGTGTGCTAATCACTGCGCCACCTCGCTCGGTGTATGATTCCGAATTGTAGAGTGTATCATGATGGTGTGTAATGTAACTACGCCGGTGTTTGAGAAACAGCCTGCTGTAATCGAGTTTACAATTCGAAAGTTTCGTCCTTACATGTAGGATCTTTTCTGTCAACATAAAACGCTAGACTACACACGAATGCAGCGACGCGTGCAATAATCCGACGCCTTGGATTGACTGTCATCGGTCATCCTCCATACAGTCTCGATTTGGCCCAATCAAATTTTCATCTGTTTCCAAAAATTAAAGAATACCTTCGAGGACTTAACTTTAAAGGTTTTGAAGCGGGCAACCAGAGGTGAGCTTTTGACTCCATCAACAAAATCAAGCAATATACAGTGATAGTGACTGTATAAAATAATTGGACTTCGTCGGGAGAAACACGTTCTTCGCCAGCTTGAATATGTTGTGAAATAAATATGCAGGCGTGAAGAATAAAGGTGTAGACTATTCGTTTGTGCTAATTGAAAGGCCTTAAGAGTCTTTATATAAAAAATTTATAGGCATTACTTTTCGGCATAGATAAGTGACAATTTTGAACATGGCCGATAATGCAGCAACCGTAGACGAAATTTATAATATTGCTTGAAAATACAGCTCTTCGGTTGCACAAGTAAAAAGTTTTCAACTTTACCTAGGTTTCAACTGCTCTAAGGTAGCCTTAGATAAGTGAGATCAATAGATTGTGGCCAAACTAGGCTGTCCTAAGGAGTTGCCGCGGCTGCGAGCTGCAACGCTTTTCCCACAAGACACCGCCTCCTCTGCCGCTGAACAGCTTGTAATTCTCGTTATTGCCAAGATATATCATTTCGGAAGCCAATTAAACATAGAGCAGCTAAATATAAATATAATAAATACTCATTATTACTGAAAAAATGAATTTATATTCACAAACCATTCTCGTGAATCAATATATATCTTATGTAAATTATATCGTATTACTATAGTAGTTCCACAGATTAACCTTCATATGCAAACAGAAACTCCGGTAAGGGCTTTAATTTGAAATATGAACAGATTCGGTGTGTCGCCACAGTTTCCTTTGTTTATATGAAAATGGAGTCAGAGTGTAGAAAATGCCTATAATATGATGTCGAGGCAAACATCGATGTGTCATCGAACCTTTGGGATGTTGTGGCTGCCGTCGCAACGGTAAATGTCCCCCATAGTCCTGTCACGTCTCTCTTCCAGTACATTCAGGGAACCATTGCGTAAGGTGCACATCAGCCTGCTCTTCGTCAGACAACCTATCCGCATTGCTGCAATTGTCTGTTAAGGTGCCGGCTTGGGGTGGCCGATCGGTTCTAGGCACTACAATCTGGAGCCGCGCGACCGCTACGGTCGCAGGTTCGAATCCTGCCTCGGGCTTGGGTGTGTAGGATGTCCTTAGGTTGATTAGGTTTAAGTAGTTCTAAGTCCCGTAGTGCTCAGAGCCACTTTTGAACTGTTAATGTGTAGAGGACGTTGCTGGAAAAACAAATCCAATATTGACCCGAGCGGTGCTGAATGCAATCTTGACGTGTTACAGTATTTTCTGCAGCCAATACCGTGCGTGAATGGAACAAGAAGTTTCCAGACAACATACACAGCGCCTACCGTCTACTTTGCAGTATTGTGCAATTATTTTTAGTACATCATGTTACAAAGACTGAATGCGAAAAGAAAATAGAACTATGTGTAAAATCTCTGTGCCCAGCAAACTGAGATAATGGGACCACTGTGCCGAAACGCTCAGAAAATGTCTTTGCATACTTCCTTCATTTTTGCACCCAGTTCGGTTTCTTCAGGGTCTCAGGGTGTTTCACGATTTGTGTTAGAAGTTATGAGGCGTTATGGAGGGGGTTTAGTAAATAATCTCGATCATATTGATCAAAACGACCGACGCAAGCTTTAATAATAATTAGTGAAGACCACTTCAGCTGTATTACTATTCTTCTATTGTGGTACGACCGGTTTCGTTCCTAGAACATACTGAAGTTGGCTGCAGTTAAACAAAACGTTACATCAGGTACAGCTACAACATCGCAACGAAAAAATAAGTTTCTCGCACTCTTACAGTAAATCCTTCCTGACTTGCTATTACGTCATCACGTAAATGGTCTGGTCGTCGTATAAATTGTTAAGGACAAAATCCAGGAACAATGATGTCAAACATTCTGCCGACCACCCGGCGGAAATATGGCGAGCAGGCAGTGCGTTGTGGGTACAGTAAACTGTCCAGATAGGGCAGCTCAACGACAGAGCTAAACATGTAAACACAATTCTTGGCTGCTTTCCACTGCGATAGTCTATTGTGCGATCGTAATCATTACAAGGTAAGACAACAGAAACTATGTTAACGACTAAAATTCCACTACACAACTAATCTAAACGGTTTAAAAATACTTAGGATTAAGGGATAACAAAACAATTACGCGCACTAACAAGGGAAGAAGTGAAAATGCTTTGGTAAAACTGCATCGCCCTTTGACAGGAATGGCGATAAGTGAGCAATTATAAAATACAGATACAAAACTAAATATGTAAAATATTTCAGGAACGGCAATTACGAACTCACCTAACGATCGTAAGTCTGGAATAACTTAGTAACAAAAGACGCAGTGTCATTGAACTGAACGTGTAAAAGATCTAAAGCAAGAATCTGGTGGTTTTCGTCGTACGTTATCCATAACTTGTTAAAACTGTTTACAATGTAAGAAAACAAATTTCAGCTGTTACACAAAATTGTTCCGTCAGTCTGGTTAACTCGTACGACTTACACAAAATCGACCGTGAAATCATTACATAGAAAGAAACGGAGGCAGTAAATCACACAGGACTGTCATGACATTAGGATAAATTTAGCTGCAACCAACATGTTGTTATTGAACCTATTAAAGTATTAAAAACAAATGAAATGGATAGTTATTGACGTGTGTTACTAACAAAATGAAAGCTAACTGTATTGAATTTACTAGATATCTGCACAAGAAAAAGATAGATGCTGAAGCTTGAACAAGGTTGCAATGACGTTAGAAAGATGAAACAGTGAATAACTGATCACGGAAATGACTATGAGGTAATAATACACATCATGGCAAAAACCAGGAAATGTGCTCACACAAACTTTCCGTGAGCAATGAATAAAAGCGACTGCAAAATATCGTGAACTCTTTGACAAGTAGACGGCTAAAATAAATGAAGTGGATGATTTCATTCGTGTGTTGACAACTGAAACATACCTGTGTTAAACTAATTACGAGTATGTACTATAAGAGAGGAAATTACAGTGGTTGCACAAAGCTGTATCATAATTAAATTGATGCGCCAGTTAGTGAATGATGAATCAAGAACCTCTGACATAAAACATTAACTGATGGTTAAATGGCCATTATATGGAACAAAAGAATGTAAAATTTAGGAAACGATACAAAAACAGACATTGCAACATATTCAAAAGTTCGTCTTAAAGGACGTTACACGATTAACGTTTTGAGTATACATTTATAAATGCAACAAATACGTGTAAATATATGTTAATCATAAACTGGGTGGGTAAGTTACAGTCGGAAAGCACCTAATATACTAGCTGCAGCGTCCCGGCATGTGAGTGGACGTCTTGTGACAGCCAGAGCGAGAGCACCAGCAGCAGCGAGTACTGTTTGTATAAAGCGTTTTTGTACTTATTTGCTGCGCTTAGCTTTTAAATAGTTTTTCTGGGAAAACCTAGCGTAGTTTTCGCGTCTCGTATTTCAGTGAGTGTTTCTTGATTATCAGAGTAGCTCATCAGAAGATTATCTTGGGAATTTGTCACCGTATAGAGTAGGGTAAACATAGTCATGTGTAGGGACTGTGGTTGTTGTGAGCGGACGCAAGGAGAATTGGCCACTCTTCGGGGGCAGGTGGAGGCTTTGTCTGTTAGGCTCATCGTGCTCGAGGCGCAGGCGTCGGCTCGTAGTGACGTTGGGGCAACTGTGGTGAGACCTATGCCTACTTCGGTGGCCTTGGAATCACATGGAACCCCTGATGTCGCTGCGTCTTCCGGCAGTGAGCATCTTACCGGTCAGCCATCACTCCAGGGTGAATGGCGGACAGTGGTGGGCTCGCGCGTGCCTGGCCGAAAGGCGAAGGTGGGATCTGGCCGCGTGGCAGCTGCCTTACCCCTTTCCAACAGGTACGGGGTGCTTCCTAGTGGTGATGACATCGTTTCCGAGCCACCACAGGATGCCTCGCCTGTTGGGCCAGTGGCCGATTCTCCGGCAAGGTCCCGACAGTCACAGAGGGCGGGCCTATTAGTTATAGGGAGCTCCAACGTTAGGCGTGTTATGGAGCCCCTCAGGAAAATAGCGGGTAGGTCGGGGAAGAATGCCAGTGTGCACTCGGTGTGCTTGCCGGGGGGTCTCGTCCGTAATGTGGAGGAGGCCCTTCCGGCAGCTATTGAACGCACTGGGTGTGACCGGCTGCAGATAGTAGCACATGTCGGAAAGAATGACGCCTGCCGCTTGGGTTCTGAGGCCATCCTTGGTTCCTTCCGGCGGCTGGCTGATTTGGTGAAGACAACCAGCATCGCACGCGGAGTGCAAGCTGAGCTTAATATCTGCAGCATAGTGCCCAGAGTCGATCGCGGTCCTCTGGTTTGGAGCCGTGTGGAGGGTCTAAACCAGAGGCTCAGACGACTCTGCGACTATAATGGTTGCAAATTCATCGACCTCCGTTATTGGGTGGAGAACTGTAGGGCCCCCCTAGACAGGTCAGGCGTGCACTACACACCGGAAGCAGCTACTAGGGTAGCAGAGTACGTGTGGCGTGCACACGGGGGTTTTTTAGGTTAGAGGGACCCCCCCTTGGGCGAAACGATAAAATACCTGACGGCTTACCAGAGTATCATTGTTGATAAAGAACGTCCGTCCTCAAAGACCAAAAACAGGAAAAGTTAACGTAATATTGGTAAACTGCAGGAGTGTCCAGGGCAAGGTTCCTGAATTAGTATCTCTTATTGAAGGAAATAGTGCGCATATAGTATTAGGAACGGAAAGTTGGTTAAAACCGGAAGTGAACAGTAACGAAATCCTAGACACAGAATGGAATATATACCGCAAGGATAGGATAAACGCCAATGGTGGAGGAGTATTTATAGCAGTAAAGAATTCAATAATATCCAGTGAAGTTATTAGCGAATGCGAATGTGAAATAATCTGGGTTAAGTTAAGTATCAAAGGTGGGTCAGATATGATAGTCGGATGCTTCTATAGACCACCTGCATCAGCAACCGTAGTAGTTGAGCGCCTCAGAGAGAACCTGCAGAACGTCGTGAAGAAGTTTCGTGATCATACTATTGTAATAGGGGGAGACTTCAATCTACCAGGTATAGAATGGGATAGTCACACAATCAGAACTGGAGCCAGGGACAGAGACTCTTGTGACATTATCCTGACTGCCTTGTCCGAGAATTACTTCGAGCAGATAGTTAGAGAACCAACTCGTGAAGCTAACGTTTTAGACCTCATAGCAACAAAGAGACCGGAACTTTTCGACTCCGTGAATGTAGAAGAGGGTATCAGTGATCATAAGTCAGTGGTTGCATCAATGACTACAAGTGTAATAAGAAATGTCAAGAAAGGAAGGAAAATATATTTGCTTAACAAGAGTGATAGGGCACAAATCGCAGAATATCTGAGTGACCACCATCAAACGTTCATTTCTGAGGAAGAGGATGTGGAACAAAAATGGAAAAAATTCAGAAACATCGTCCAGTACGCCTTAGATAAGTTCATACCGACTAAGGTCCAAAGCGAGGGGAAAGATCCACCGTGGTATAACAATCATGTACGAAAGGTACTACGGAAACAAAGAAAGCTTCATCATAGGTTTAAGAGTAGTCGAATCATAGCTGATAAGGAAATGCTGAACGAAGCGAAAAAGAGCGTAAAGAGAGCAATGAGAGAAGCATTCAACGAATTCGAACATAAAACATTGGCAAACAATCTAAACAAGAACCCTAAAAAGTTTTGGTCATATGTAAAATCGGTAAGCGGATCTAAATCCCCTATTCAGTCACTCGTTGACCACGATGGCATCGAAACAGAGGACGACCGAAGAAAGGCAGAAATACTGAATTCAGTGTTCCGAAACTGTTTCACTGCGGAAAATCGTAACACGGTCCCTGACTTCAGCCGTCGCACGGACGCCAAAATGGAAAATATTGAAATAAACGATATCGGAATTGAAAAACAACTGCTATCACTTAGTAGCGGAAAAGCATCCGGACCAGACGAGATACCCTTAAGATTCTACAGTGATTATGCTAAAGAACTTGCCCCCTTTCTATCAGCAATTTATCGTAGATCGCTGGAAGAACGTAAAGTACCTAGCGACTGGAAGATAGCGCAGGTCGTTCCCATTTTCAAGAAGGGTCATAAATCAGATGCGAATAATTATAGGCCTATTTCGCTTACGTCAATCTGTTGTAGAATAATGGAACATGTTTTGCGTTCTCGTATTATGACGTTCTTAGATAATACAAATCTCCTTCATCATAACCAACATGGATTCCGCAAACAGAGATCATGTGAAACTCAGCTCGCCCTATTTGCCCAAGAAATTCACAGTGCCGTAGACACTGGCGAGCAGATTGATGCCGTATTCCTGGACTTCAGGAAGGCATTTGATACGGTTCCGCATTTACATTTAGTGAAAAAAATACGAGCTTACGGAATATCGGACCAGGTTTGTGATTGGATTCAGGATTTCCTAGAAGAAAGAACACAACATGTCATTCTTAACGGTTCAAAATCTGCAGATGTAGAGGTAATTTCGGGAGTACCGCAGGGAAGCGTGATAGGACCTTTATTGTTTACAATATACATAAATGACTTAGTTGACAACATCGGTAGCTCCGTGAGGCTATTTGCAGATGACACGGTTGTCTACAAGAAAGTAGCAACATCAGAAGACTCGTACGTACTCCAGGAGGACCTGCAGAGGATTAATGCATGGTGCGACAGCTGGCAGCTTTCCCTAAACGTAGATAAATGTAATATAATGCGCATACATAGGGGCAGAAATCCATTCCAGTACGATTATGCCATAGGTGGTAAATCATTGGAAGCGGTAACGACCGTAAAATACTTAGGAGTTACTATCCGGAGCGATCTGAAGTGGAATGATCACATAAAACAAATAGTGGGAAAAGCAGGCGCCAGGTTGAGATTCATAGGAAGAATTCTAAGAAAATGTGACTCATCGACGAAAGAAGTAGCTTACAAAACGCTTGTTCTTCCGATTCTTGAGTATTGCTCATCAGTATGGGACCCTTACCAGGTTGGATTAATAGAAGAGATAGACATGATCCAGCGAAAAGCAGCGCGATTCGTCATGGGGACATTTAGTCAGCGCGAGAGCGTTACGGAGATGCTGAACAAGCTCCAGTGGCGGACACTTCAAGAAAGGCGTTACGCAATACGGAGAGGTTTATTATCGAAATTACGAGAGAGCACATTCCGGGAAGAGATGGGCAACATATTACTACCGCCCACATATATCTCGCGTAATGATCACAACGAAAAGATCCGAGAAATTAGAGCAAATACGGAGACTTACAAGCAGTCGTTCTTCCCACGCACAATTCGTGAATGGAACAGGGAAGGGGGGATCAGATAGTGGTACAATAAGTACCCTCCGCCACACACCGTAAGGTGGCTCGCGGAGTATAGATGTAGATGTAGATGTAGATGTTACGTAGTTTATAACACTACGACCTACTAGGTGACCAAGCTACGAATCGGGAAGCACGTATTACACTACCTGCAGCGTCTCGGCATGTGACTGGACGTCATTACACAATTTTCAACACTACAACCTACATGAGATGTAGTTGACACGTGATGAGGGTATGAATATGACTTCCTGTTCAACAGTGCTGACAATAATACCGTTTACAAGCGATAGTTCTCTCAGCGATAGTACCCATTTTACCATTTTAACTGCTTCGTGTACGCTTCAGTGCTAAAAATAGTAACTGGGCTCAATTTTGAGACAAAGATGGTGCAATCATAGCTCACTCCCTTACAGTGGATACTACGGTGATACGTCCGAGACACCAAGATATTCTGAATAACAAGATACCGTCAGCATCGCAAGTAAAACGTTTCTTTTTCTTTTTATTTACTGACCTTCGGTTATATGATTCCACCTTTTGAAACAAATTTTAACTAATAATTTATAACTTCTGCGTGAACACGTGAATTAACACAGGAGGAAGCTCTTGATGCATGCGGACATACTTCGTAATCAGGCAGTTGGTTTGCATTCTGTATCGTGGGCAGCCGAAGATGCTATCAGTTTTCTGTAACTCCTTACAGACACAATATGGCGATCAATATCGCGACAGTCACAAGTGGATTGGATACATTTGTTTCGATGGTAGCTGTGGTTGAATTTCGATCTGGCAATGATTCACATAAACTAGCTTTCATTACCTATTTCAGTAGAGTTGCAGTTCAGAACCCACTTTTCAGCATACGGTCGGGACTTCGATAGGTCCACGTGCGTTTGTTTGTACTAGGTGCCCTTGCATAGATCTTGGCTATGTCTCAAACTACTGCCATAAGGTCATCCGCGCGGATGCTTTGTTGTTATATTCCAATCACCCTTGCGTCCATAAACATCCTGTCAGATTTCTCGTTACCCATAGTTCCAGCATGGCCCTCGATCCCCACAAATAGTGTTATCCATCTCTGACACAAAGAAAGCTATTTATTATGTCAAATAACAATTATCTTTGTCCTTACCAACAGAGTGTTTGCACTCGGAGAGCGCGTCCGTAAGTTTTACGATATAGTTAATTGCTATGGTTGTGCCTTGTCTTAACGCCCGTTCACTTGCCAGAAGAATTGACACCACTTTCGTTAGGGGGAATAGTTCTCTAATTTTGTTTCTAATACCTACATAGGCATGGTCATGGTATTTAAAGAGGTACTTGTAGGGATATGGTCATTGTTTGAGACGGATTTCTGAGTTACTGATTCTCAGTGTAGTACAGATTAGTGCTTACATCTAGTACCTGGTTGGTATGTTCGCACTCTAGCTGACTGTAGAACAGCAGTCGGGTTTTTGCAATAATATTCGGGTACTTTATGAGCGATTAATGCACCTCATAAAGTTGTAACTGTATTTTTCGGTCGGCCGTTGTGGCCGAGCGGTTCTAGGCGCTTCAATCTGAAACCGCGTAACTGCTACGATCGCAGTTTCCAATCCTGCCTCGGGCATGGATGTGTGTGATATCCTTAGGTTAGTTAGGTTTAAGTAGTTCTAAGTTCTAGGGGACTGATGACTTCAGATGTTGAGTCCCATAGTGCTCAGAGCCATTTGAACCATTTTGTATTCTTTCATCAGGACAGTGCACAACGGAATTAAGACGTGCGTGATGCTGCGATATCTTCCATAGGAACTACTTCAATGTGAATTATCTTACTCTATACTTCCTTTGCCTAGCTCGTAGGAGATTTGGTTTAGTTTTCCAAAGATGAAATACACTGAGGTAACAAAATTCATGGGATAACCATACGCACATATATGCATGGAGGCAGTATCACGTGGACAAGGTGGACGGCAATCAATTGGTGGGGAAGTCATTTATACTCAGGTGTGTAAAGGTTTTCGATATGATTATGGCCGCACGACGTAAATTAACAGACTTTGAATGCAGAATGTTATTTCGAGCATTCCATTTCTGAAATCGTTAGGGAATTCAATATTCGGAGATGTAGAATTACAGGAATTACCTCTAACCACGTACAACGAAGTGGCAGACGGCTTTCACTTAACGACCGAGAGCAGCGGCGTTTATGTAGAGTGGTTCAAATGGGTCTACGCACTATGGGACTTAACATCTGAGGTAACCAGTCCACTAAACTTAGAACGACTTAAACCTAACTAACCTAAGGACGTTACACACATCCATGCCCGAGGCAGGATTCGAACCTGTGAACGGAGCAGCAGCGCGGTTCCGGACTGAAGCGCCTAGAACCGCTCGGCCACAACGGCTGGCTGCTTATGTAGAGTTGTCAGTGCTAACATACAAGCAACACTACGTGAAATAATCACATATATCAGTATGGGGTGTTTGGCGAACGTATCCATCAGAAAAATGGGACGAAATTGACATTAATGGGCTATGGCAGAACAAGACTGAAGCAAGTGCCTTTGCTAACAGTACACCACCTGCAGCGCCGCTCTCTTGGCTCATGACCATATCGGTTGGCCCTAGACGAATGGAAATTCGTGGCCTTCTCAGATTAGTCCCGATTTGAGTTGAGAAGAGTCGATGATAGGGTTCGAGTGTGGCGCCGAGCCAAGTCGTAAAGAAGGTACTGTGCAAGCTGGGAGTGGCTCCATAATAGTGTGTGTTGGGTCCTCTGCTCCCCCTGAATCGATCATTGACTGGAAATAGTTATGTTCGGCTACTTGGAAACCAACTGCGGTCGTTCATATGCTTTATGTTTTCAAACAATGATAGAATTTTTAAGGTTGACAATGCGCCATGTAACTGGGCAACAATTGTTCGAGATTGATTTGAAAAACATCATGGACAATTCGAGTGAATAACGTCGCTCGACGTGAGATGTAGTCGAGAGGTCGCCTAATGCATAATAAGTGGCACATTTTCGCGATTATGGACGGCTACAGAGGCATCATGAGTTAGCATTTCTGCAGGGACTTTCGACGACAATGCCGCGTCGAATTGCTGCTCCACCCTGGGCAAAAGGAGGTCCGACACGGTATTCGGAGACACCCCACGACTTTTGTCAGCTCAGTGTAAACGCTTCGTTGCCACAGCGCTTTCTAAAAGGCAGTCGTCGGAGGAATTAGCAGCGGCTGTGGCATCAGGGACGATGTCGTGAATCACTGCATCGTCAGTATGATATTGCGAAATTACGTATTTCGTTTTTTTTAATGGAATATCACTAATAAAGTGGGGATTTTGGACAGACCGTAGCATCCAAGTTGCATTAAGAAATACTCATGTATCGTTTCAGTATTACACAGAAAGGACGCATGTTTGCATCTGCTTATAGTGCATGAAGTAGAAAGACTTTTGAGATATTCCGTATTCATCATTTTAACACTGCGCCATTAACATTACGTATTAGGATTTAATTGAAAAATGTGCCACCCCATTCGCCTTTGAAATACCTATTGCAAATCGAACGAAGTGTCTATTGAAGTGTTCTTTTGTATTTTCTGCGCATTTTGAAGGCCAGCGAAATGCAGGACGTCTCACAGCACAAAGTTCCCTAGGTATTCACGGGGAAAGTAGGAGTGAGAGAATGTTTCGTCTGCAATCAGTGGCTCCTTTTATGCAACTTCATATTATGTCACTGCAATTGACATGAACTGCAGTTCAACCAGCTGCAGAGAGCCACTGATCTGTCCATGTGTGTGTGTTCTATTCATCACTTGCCAGTAATGGCTGTATCAATAATCAATCGCCAAATAGTACGTAGGGCACATACAACCCGAGCGGAAATGCGACAAGGATTCACAAACCCCCATTTCCGCAACAGACCAGAGAGCTTTCTTCAATTACCATTCTCGAACGCTCTGACAGCTACGGTATCTGATGATCGCGTATAATTCCTCATGTAACTAATAGAACATATACAGGAAACTAACGTATGTTACCACTTTTAATCCGATACACTCAATAATAACTTTATAAAAATAGATTTCCATCTTCGGCAACTATTAAGATACAGAACGACTACACACTACAAATGGACTACAAATTCATCATAAGTCATTTTCCTTCCAGTGGCGGATACAGTATCTTCCCAACCTCCATTGTGGTCTTGAGCTCTAAGCAACGGTGTCACAGCACCATGTTTCAGATTTTGTGTTTCCACCTGCCTTGCATAGGACCTCACTGTGAGTTCTTCTTTTTGTTGTTCTTGGTTTGGTCTTCAGCATGAAAACTGGTTTGCTGCAGTTCTCCACACTAGTCAATTCTGTGCAAGTCTCTTAACCTCATCATTAATACTACAACTTACATGCATCTCATCTGTTTACGGCATTCACCTTTTAGTCGCCATCTAAAATTGCTACTCTCCCCCTCACTTCCCTCCATTTCCAAACTTATGCTTTCTTGATGCCTCACAATGTGTCTTGTCAACTTGTGATATCATGTATTGATACACCCCATGACGTATCAAGGTTAGTAACGGAACTGCGAGTTTCCATCTGACACCGCTAAAGATCACGCAAAACCTTTCGGATCGAATGGTGCGTATCCGCTGTGCCACAGCTCCACCAGCTCTGTACTACAAGCGACCCGTTCGTTGATACTTCATACTTGTTGGCGTTGAGGCAGCTACTCTTGTTTGTTGCTGCATTATTTGTAATGAGTATTCAAACACTTGGAGAATACAAGTTAAGTAAATCTTCTGATTAATGTGTGAACTTGTTTGCTGTGCTAACTTATTCGCCAATCATTTCTGCTCCTGTCAAGCTTTCCTACGACGACAGTTGCCACACCATTCTGTAGCCCATCTCTCGTCATCACAGTGTACAGCGTCGTACACAGTAGAACTGATCCCTTCGTTAAGTCGGTTGTGTCGGGTCTCCGATTTTCTACATTTTCCTTATAGTTGATAAATTGTCCATCTATTAATTCTTGTGTGGCATGACATTTAATAATCTTCTATTTCTCAGTACCCTGGTAGAAAATTTTGGTACGTTATATGAAGGTTGTTCTACAACTGTGGCTTTTGTCGGCAAACTTATAAGCGAGCAGCGCTCTTGATTGTGGACGTGGCCCCTCCAGGAAGGACAATGAAAGGACCCTGCAATTGCCCTACATGCGAGGCGAAAACAATTTGCCCAGTTCCTGTCCAAAAGTGTTGTGCAGCGTACGATGATTTACGTTGATTCTGTTCATGAGAATTCTCAGAATTCAGGTTAGTGTATTTCATGGTTTTTTAGTTCTTCAGAAGTAACGGATAAGCCTACTATACGGCAAGATAATGTGCTAAGTGTTTTCCGAGCGAAGAGTATTCAATCGTCTGTAGTGTAACTGCAGCTTATGTGAAACAACTGAACAGAAGAACTGTTGGCTAATGTTGCCAGCCTCCTGAAACAAACTGCAGAATTTTATACAACAGCCTTGCCACAATAAAACGCATTAGAAATAAAGACTAATATAAACCACTCGATTCGCCAAAAAAGAGCGCTAAGGATTTGCGAGGAAACCCAGCGGTACAGACAGTTATAAAATATTGTAATTCTACAAATTATGGACCTCTATACCAATGAAAACAATACTGCAGACATTAAATAAATTACTTATTCCAACCAAAAAAAAAAATCCATTTTTATTGACAAAGTGTTCTTTTGCACAGCACACTACGTGAAATGGGATTTCTGTGGAAAAGATATGAAAGTAAAAGAAAGGTTCTGGTAGAAATAATGTAAATGACAGCCGATGAAAATAACTGATGTATGAAAGAAAATTTGGTGGACAACTGTATTACCTCTAGAAAATGTTATATGCGTCCTAGCAATGACAGCATCATGGACAATCGTAGTGGAAACAACACAATTATTGTGGTGAATATTGGATGTAATGCTGGCTTTGTTTATTAGTCTACATCAATGTTATTATCTTGAAAACATTTCCATTTCAATGATGTACATATTTAAGCGCTTTTTCCTATACACGGAACACTTCTGGAACTCTGTCTTCGGGACAGCTTTTATTCCTCCCAGCAGCACGTTTTAATTTCCTCTAAGCCTGTAAAATACTGTCTCCCAAATTTTTGTTTATTTCTGGGAAAAAATAGTCACTTGGGGCCGAATATGGGACTAGGACGCCATTACGGTATTGTTTTTCGGCACAAATTCTTGATCACGAAATGAAATGTGACTAGGTGGCATAATCGTGGTGATGAATTCTTCTGCCATGAATCTAGACTTTTTTACGGGTTGCATCATGTAAGCGACTGTGAACTTCTATGTAGTACTTCGAATTGTTTGTTCCATTTTGTGGCAAGAACTAAACGTGTTCTATTATGTTAAAATCGAAGAGCAGTGTGACCATAACTGCATAACCTTCACAAGTTAGAGCGCTTATCGAGCTTTTTCGGTCATAGCGACCCAGCATGCTTCCACCAGGAAGCTTTAGATTCAACTTCATATCCGTCAACTCATGTTTCATTAGCCATTATACTAGTTTCAGTAGCTTTCATCTAGTAACTCCTCAGCAAATAACATTTGCTACTGTTTTTCTTCAACATTCAACAATTTCGGAACACATTTACCCGAAACATTCGAAAGAAATTTATGGGATGAACCAGCTGACATTTCAACTTTATTAACAACTTTATGATTTGATGACCATTCATAGCATTCCAGTTTCTTTCACTTTTCTGCGATTTCATCGTTAGATGTGTTTTGTGAGGTGATACTACTGCCTTGCAAGTTGTTGCACAAGATCAGTTCGTTTCAATGAAACGTTTGCGGTGCAGTGGTTAAACACATTAACTTTACAAAGTTCTCTTGAACTCTTCCGCTACTTAAACTTTCAAGTTCAAAACGATGAATAGCGATTAAATCTACTTTTTGGCATGGTGTTCTTGAAACGAGTGTTCTAAAATACTTTACGCAAGTCCTTTTGTTAATGATTGGGAATTTTGCTACTTCTTCTGTATATTTTTGTAAGTGCATTTGGAGCCTCAATTTCAGCTACACTATTTATAGTGGAAACACTTTTACTCGTAGATTTGGTGTACATATCGTTTAATGTTCATAAATACATGTAGCCGCAATTACACTCTGAATATGCAGTCTTATTAACTAAACAATCCTCAAGAATATCATGATAATTTTTTCCTGCTGGGTGATGTAGTTCTTTAGGTATTTGAGCTGAAATTCTTATTAAAATGACGCCAGCAACAAGAACCATATCTCATCAGAATGAAGAATAGAAACTGAAATACTTCTGTGTGTAATATATTACAGAGGGTTTCGGGGAAATAAAATGAAATACTCAAGATATAAATTGTATTACAAAAACGTCACATTTCCTTTTTTATTCAACAACACCCCCGATTGCTATCATTGGTGTCAACGGGGAAACCTCTCAAGTGACAAAGGCACAACCACTGATCCAGCAACTTTCCATTTAATTTAGCAGTTTGGCTCGTATTTATCAACACACGATTTGAATTTTTAAGATTGAAGATAGGGGCAACCCTTGTCCTCAGTATAACGCACATCATATTTTGGTGGCAAGTCCAGTTAGACTGAGTAATGGTCACAGTACAGTGAAACTTAACTGCAGTTAAATACAAAATCAACGATTCTCATAGGTCACGCAACCTGTCTCACTATGCGATCAAATGCGACCATAGTGATACTTCCAGAGTTCCAGAGTTCACCGTCTATCAATAAGCCAGCTTGCTACAAACAGCAATCAACTTGCCAACAACACAAGCACAATGATTGCTGAGAAAGTGGCCTGCACATATTTGATAACTGCATAATTTACACGTATTTCTACTCGATTCCGGACACCGCAATACTCCAGGTAGTTCAGAGGTGTTGATGCAATGGCGCTTCTCGTGTAAATGAAGCGCCTAGTCAAAGGGAGACACCGACACAGTATCGATTTGCTGACATTGGTTGACAGTACCAGGTAATCTTTCTATGTGTAAGAAGATCCAGACACATGTATGCCGTTCGCAGTAGTAGTAGTAGTAGTAGTAGTAGAGGGGTTTTGTGGGCGCACGACAACAAGGTCTTCAGCGCCCGTTCAGTATCATAGTTAGACGGGTGTCAAGAAAAAAAAAAAAACTCAGAATATTTACATAAAACGGAACATAAAACACGGGAAACAATCATCGGAAAAGATGTGCTCACCCAG
This sequence comes from Schistocerca piceifrons, assembly GCF_021461385.2. NCBI lineage: Eukaryota > Metazoa > Arthropoda > Insecta > Orthoptera > Acrididae > Schistocerca > Schistocerca piceifrons. Next base: position 676,514,504 of record NC_060141.1, read on the forward strand.
ACTGAAGCGTGGGATGAAGCAGGGCGTCAGCAGTAAAACATGGGCAACACAGGAAGAAAACGAGAGAGGGGGCTAAAACAATGTAGCAGATGGAAGTGGCCGGCTGACCGCAAGGAAAAAAAGGGAGGTGTCAGCCACTCTGCAATACACTAAAACCTCCAGCCTAAAAGTTTAGGCCAGAGTCCAGACACATCACAAAACTTAAAAACCCTAGACACACACGTCTCATCATTAGCTAAAACACAGGGCAGATCACCATCAACTTGTGCTTCTGCCCTTGCATCACGGTATAAAATGCAGTCTGTTAAAATGTGGCGGACAGAGATGTGCACACCACAAGCATCACAAAACGGAGGATCCTCCCGCCGTAATAAATAGCTATGCGTCAGAGGACAGTGCCCGATCCGAAGACGTGTGAGGGCCACCTCTTCCCGCCTGAGCAACCGACAGGAGGATCGCCACGGCCGAGTGGTTGACTTTACCGACCGCAGTTTATTGGCCGTCACCGCCAGCCATTCGTCCTCCCACAACTCCATGCACTTCCTGTGGAGTGCAGCGATGACTGACTGCAAGGGGATAGGACACTGGACCACATCCTGCTCTCTGCAGGCCTCCTTGGCAGCCCGATCAGCCTGTTCATTGCCTCATAGGCCGACATGACCAGGCACCCAGCAGAAGGATACCTCTTGACCCCGCTGTTGGAGCAAGTACAGTTGGCTATGTATCAGCTGGACCATCTCTTCAGTCGGGTACAGGTTCTGCAGCGATTGTAAGGCACTAAGAGAATCGGAGCACAGAAGAAAGCGATCGCCCCGAACTCGATGCATCTGCTCCAGTGCCGTCAGGATCGGGTGGAGATCCGCTGCGAAAACGGTATATTCAGCAGGGAGGCGAATCCGGGTAACATGGTCAGGGAACACGACAGAACAGCCAAGGAAATTCTCCTGTTTGGAGCCATCAGTGTAAACGACAGTGAAACCGGGATGCACATCTAAAATGTTAAAAAAAAGTGACTGGAATGTAAAATCTGGCGTGCCATCCTTCTTAAAACGAGTCAAATCTAAAATAAGTTTGGTTCTCCGGAGGAGCCAAGGTGGAGATCTGCTCCAACCGCGACGTAAAACACGAAGACCAGCCATAGACATTGCAGCGAGGCAATCCTGTGCGCGAATCCCATAGGGCTGCGTCGCATGTTGCCGGTTATGAAATAACCGTGCCAGAGGAGGCTGAGCAACGGTATGGTATGCAAGTGTGTACGGTGTGGACAAAGTTTTATACGCCTGGCGTACCGTAAGTAGCCGTCGCCGCATATGAAGTGGCGGTTCACCAGCCTCTGCACAGAGGCTTGGTATGGGGCTAGTTCGGAATGCCCCAGTGGCCAACCGCAGCCCTTCATGGTGGACAACGTCCAAAATCTTTAAGTACGAAGGCCTCGCAGACCCATACACCGTGCACCCATAATCGAGCCGAGATCGCACAAACGCCCTGTAAAACTGGAGCAGACAAGTCCTGTCAGCTCCCCATGTACTGTGGCTAAGACATTTTAAAATGCTTAAAGCCTGAAGTGACCGCCGTTTCAGGTCTTTAAGATGAGGTAACCACGTGAGCCTCGAGTCAAAAATGAGACCCAGAAATCTCACCGTGTCTTTAAAAGAAAGAATAGTGTCCCTCAAGCGCAACTCAGGAAAGGTGAAAATCGAACGAGAACGGTTAAAAAGAACACATACAGACTTCTCGGTGGAAAACTTAAATCCACTCTTCAGCGCCCAGTCACCCAAAAGCCTAATCGTAAGTTGCAACTGACGAGTTGTCGTTGCAAGGCTTGAAGAAGAGCAGAACAAAGAGAAATCATCCACAAACAAAGAACACTGGACAGGACTTTTCACCATGGACGTAATGCTATTAATAGCGATGGCAAACAGAGTCACACTTAACACGCTACCCTGTGGGACACCATTCTCCTGCTCAAAGCGATCAGACAGGACGTCACCAATTCGGTATCTAAAATATCGTGGCGAGAGGAAAGACTGAATAAAAAGAGGAGGACAACCACGAAAACCCCATTCGTGAAGCTGCTCCAGGATGAGACGCCGCCAAGTGGTATCGTAGGCCTTCTCGATGTCGAAAAATACACCTATAAGGTGATGACGGCGTAGGAAAGCTTGTTGGATAGCCGCCTCCAGGAGGGCAAGTTTATCGAAGGTGGAACGAAACCTCCTGAACCCACACTGAAAGCGACTAAGTAGTTGCCGGGATTCTAACATCCAGACAAGGCGGCGGTCGACCATCCGCTCCAAGGTCTTCCCTATGCAACTAGTGAGGGCAATACTACGGTAGCTACTTGGGCTCGAGCGGTCTTTCCCAGGTTTTAAAAAAGGGATTAAAACTGCCTCACGCCACGCGTCAGGAAAGTGACCCGACGCCCAAATGGCATTAAAAAGTGCGAGGAGGATTTCTTTGTTGCACATTGTGAGGTGCCATAGCATACTGTAATGGATCCTGTCGTGACCAGGGGAAGTGTCACGAGCTCCAGACAATGCAGAATCCAGCTCCCATATAGAAAAAGGGCAGTTGTAAACTTCATGAGAGGTGGGCTGGAAGTTCAGACTACACCTCTCAGCAACCGCTCTATGGCGCTGGAAACCTGGATCCTGACTGGTTGTGGCAGTAACTGTCGCAAAATATGCTGCCATAGTCTGGGCAATGTCTCGCGGATCTGTGTGGAGAGTGCCGTTATTCAGTACAGCAGCTATGGGGCGCCTCCCTCCTCTGCCAGAAATTCTCCTAATGGTCTCCCACACAATGGAACTTTTGGTGGAACGATTAACGGTGTTCAGGAACTTTTGCCACGACCTCTTCTTGCTCTCACGAATAATGCGGCGACATCTCGCCCTCGCCACCCGAAAGGCTGCAAGATTCTCAGCATTCGGCCGACACTTGAACCGCCGCAGAGCCGCACGCCTGGTCCTGATTGCAGAGCGGCATTCGTCACTCCACCAAGGCACAGGTGGCCTTTTCCGGTGACCTGTGGACTGTGGAATGGAAGCCGCAGCGGCATGGTGGACCGTTTTGGTAATATTATCCACCCACACCTCAACATTCGCACAGTGTTCGGATTGGGCCAACTGGCTATAAAGTGTCCAGTCAGCTCCACTGAGCACCCATAGTGGTGGTCTCCTGTCGGGGCCCACGCCATCTCGCAGGTGAATCCAGATTGGGAAATGATCACTGCCGTGCAAGTCAGCGACCACTTCCCAGTGAGCACTAGCGGCAAGAGCTGGAGAGCAAAGCGAGAGATCAATGGCAGAGAACGACCCAGTCGCCGTGCAGAAATGAGTACTCTGTCCTCCATTGAGCAAGTAGGCGCAGGATGACAGGAGAAGCCTCTCAATTGCTCTACCCCTGGGGCAGGTAATTGCAGAGCCCCAAAGCACATTGTGGGCATTAAAATCACCACAAATAATGAATGGCTGGGGGAGCTGTGTAAGAAGGTCGGTGAGGGCCACTTCATCAAGAGCATCATGTGGGGGCAAGTAAAGTGAACATACAGTCAATGGATGACGCACGTGCACGGACACAGCGACGGCCTGTAGAGTCGTCGTAAGTGAGAGAGGCGAGGAATGGTAGTCCGTCCTGACGAAAATACCTACGCCTCCTCTAGCTCTCTCTCCACGCAGGTCGTCCTTTTTGTGGAGTGTATAGCCTCGTATCTCAGGGGAGTATGATGGATGGAAATACGTCTCCTGGAGACAGAGACACAATGGTCGACCCTGAGAAAGTAGACGAAGTTCCTCCACATGCGTCCTGAACCCTTGCAAGTTCCACTGGAGTATGGGAGCCATCTATGTTGGGGGTAGCACCTTCATCCTGTCTCTCCGACGGGGTGGGGAGACCGCAGCAGGAGGAGGGGCAGGCGTGGGACGAGATGATTGCCCCACACATACATCGTACTCCATCAACTCTGGGGAAGAGTCAGATGAAGCCTCGCGTAAAACAACATCCGCATGGTCAGATGGTTTACCACGGGATTTGACCCGCTGTTGCTGCTGCACAGTAGCTTGCTGTGGCTTGGTGGACTTTGGGGGAGCGGATGTGGGAGTGGTAAGTGGCGCACTGGGCTTGGGGACAACCTCAGCTGTTGGAGGCGCGAGGGGCTGGACCAAGTCCGCCACTGTACTTTTGCCTGCCGTTCGAGTAGGGGCTACTGGCTCTGGAACACTGGCTGCGTTGCAAGTGCACTGACAGCTACAGGTGTTAGTGCCAACACTCACCACCTCAGTCTGCGTTGAGGCATCGACTTTTGAAGTAGGCTTCTGTACCAGGGAAGCAAAAGATGTAGCAAATGTGGGAGGTTGCATCGACTTATAAATCTTCTTGGCCTCACCATAGGGGATACGCTTGGATGTTTTTATTTCCTGGACCTTGCGTTCCTCTAAAAATATGCGGCAGTCCCTACTCCAAACAGTGTGGTTCCCAGAGCAATTAATACATTTAGCCGGAGTCGAGCAACCAACTCCTTCATGAGCAGCCTGACCACAGTTTCCACAAGTCGCTTCGCCTTTACAGCCTAAGGTGGTATGCCCAAAACGCTGGCATTTGAAACAGCGCATTGGGGCCGGGAAATAAGGCCTCACACTAAGGCGAAGGAAGCCAGCTTTAACATGTTCAGGAAGTGTTGTGCTACTGAAGGTCAGAATAAAGGAGTCGGATTTGACAAGAGTGCCATTAACCCTCTTCATGATGTGTTGGACATCAACGATACCTTCCGGAGCCCACTCACGTTGCAGTTCTTCCTTGGGAATATCAGCTAGATCCCGGCATGTCACAACACCTTTGCTATAGTTCAAGGTGCTGTGCAGTTCGGTGTCTATGGCATACTCTCCAAGGCATTTAGCAGATTGGAGGTTAGTTGCTTGCTGGGAAGTGGAAGTTTCCACTAGCAAGGTCCCATTACGTAAGCGCTTCACCGATTTTAAGGAGCCACAGATTCCCTCCAATCCCTTTTGTATATAGAAGGGCGAAACCTTCTCGAAACTACCCTCCTTCCGTTTCACAATGAGAAACACATTCGGATTACCAGAATGCATTCTGTTACCTAAGACTGGACTTTTCAAAGAAGCGCCGGAGTCAGGGGGACTGACTTCACGGGCCCTCTTAAGAGACTGGGTGTTAGAACCTTCCAGCGGCCCACCCTTTCCGCTGGGAGGAAGAAAAGAGAATTTCGAAGGATCCATCTCGGTCCCACGAGCAGCTAGGGAACTAGAAGTCCACCTAGACAGAGCCCCGCGTGCCTAGGTAAGCCTTATACAACTGAGGTGCGGCAGGTTCCCCAGAGGTTGCCCGCTATCGACTGTTCCACCTCAACAGCCATGCATCTCATCAGCGCGCAGCACACCTTGAGATTGAGGGGTTTTTTATAGAGGTTTATTCCATCCTCGCGATCCGGGCGGTCAAGCCAAGATCCCCATTCCCTGAGACACACAACATTCTACCGCCGCGCCGCACGGTGGTCGTTGAAGTATGCTTAGAGGTTACGGTGACAGGGGACTGGCGGCGCTTACCAGTCCCCAGCTCAGGAACCCCGGGGTCGCCAAGCCCGTACCCAGCAAACGAATGCTGAGCCCCTGGGGGGTGCCGTTCGCAGTAACGGTCGAATACCCTCCGCCCACTCTACCCTTTTTCTCTCGCGGCTGTGAATCTCCAATGCAACGTCCAGAGGTTGCTCTGCGAACATTAATGAAACAATAGCTGAGTAAGCCAAATGCACAAGCGGCGCCTGTAATTGAAGGATACCGGTGACTGGTGACGTTGGCAGTGTGCCACCTTCCGAACACCCGCAGCAGCCAATGGCTCATGTATGTCATTGAACATATCGGTGAGCTGCTGTATTTACGCATAGGGTCTTATTAACAAAGATGCGTCAGTATCCTGTCTCAAACAAAATGCAATACGTAGTAACAAATACAATCATACATTTACTTGATACAGGAAAATCGTTAGGTTTGTAGTGTTCAGCGTGAGGATTATACCACTAAAGCTCCTGTCTCCCGGTCCTCAAATATAGTTAAATCTCTGACAACGTCTCATCGATGATACTGACATGAAGATGAAGGAAAATCAGATAACATCGGAGTCAGTTTGAGATTACTGTGAAGAGACGTCTGTATGTGCAGGCTGTCATGAAATCGTTGCATTCACTTGTAATGACCGTAGTCGTTGAACGTGACAATTTCCTCACATAGCGCTGCGGGGAAATTTTTTAAAGGGACATAAGTTTAATATAATTGTATCCCATACCTATTAATGCAATCTCATATGGATCTCAAATAAATTGGGGTAAGTTCCTACAGGACCAAACTGCTGAGAACATTGGTCCCTATACTTACAAGATACTTAATCGAATTTTAAATAACTGACACTAAGGACAACACACACACCCATGCTCGAGAGAGGACTCGAACCTCTGAGAAGGGTAACCGAGTGAACCGAGACAAGGCACCCAAGACCGCACGGCTACCCCGCAAGCCCTAATGGTCTCAAGCTGACAACCATATAACGTAATCTGACGTACTTTTTTATGAACACATATCGACAAACACACGAAATTGTTTCCTGAAACGTGCAAGTGATGAATAAGGATAGATTAGTTTGATCACAATGGTTAGTCAAAGATATTATATTACGAAGATACTACATAATCTATTGGTAGGCATATAGTTGCGCGCTTAGTCTGTAACCTTGCAATTCGTCATCCATTACGTCGTTCATTTTGTTTAATTTTGCTGTCCCAGTAGATTTCTCTTCCACCATATGATGAGAATCATGAAATTATTCATACCATCTAGAGAATAATTACTCTAATGATAGGTAAATGTCTATTTTTTGTCCATCCTCAACCAAACCACCTGAAAATCCGAATAAATGCTTGAAATGTGGAATGCAGATGATAAATAATTGTATATTAGATGGATCCAGGTAAACATCGGGTGATGAATCACTCACTGTTATATGTATCAGACAAGTAATTTGTAATGTTGGATGCATCACCTTCCTCGTCTTCACATTCCTTCTGCTTTAACTCCGCTATAATATAATGATCTTATATCTTAAGGCACACAAAAAAAACAAGCCATCTCTTTGGAAAGGTGTGCTTTTATTACTGGAGGAAATGCTAAAAATTCGAAACGTGTTACATAAGTGATAAAAGGCCACAGATTTCATCGATCATGATGGATATTATTATGATTGAATACTGTACCAGGCAACTGACCCAGTTTGTATGTTAAGTGCTACTGCACACATCAAAAAACGGATACATAGCAGTATATATTTTATTACTACAGTGTCAGACATTACGTCCAGTAAAAACAGTGAGGCAACACTCCCAAACCCGAAAAACTGTATGGTACAAAGCATTAATGCTACCCTAGCAAGCAGGGTTGTCATAATGTACGGATACTTCGTTATCATCTTAAGAGGATCTAAGACAAGTACTTGGACAAAAATGCTATGCTCATTATAGACTTAGGTCCTTAGTCCAGCGTTTAAGCACTCTCTGTCATCATAGTAAACGACTCAGTATACATGTATAGTATTTTTTATGAGCACAGAAACAGTGTCGGGAATCGACATCCACATTCACAGTGAAAATTATAGACAGTTAATATTTTGCATTGGACTCCCACAGGTCGAATACAGTTTAATCAACGATTGGTATCAATAGCAAAAAAGAGAAACATATGCATAATGAATCAAGATGTCAGCACTTTCGGTCATACCACTCTAAGTGTAGGAGTAATTACACTATTTTATGTATGTGCTACGCTGTGAGTACTCCAGGGCCCTCGGTAGGGTGGTTTTCTACCCTATGCCTGATGCTACTCAAAATGCAAACTAATGAAGCAAAAGTGTAGTTGCTTATTTAAAAATTAATTATGTATGACGCTAATATGTCAACAGATGAAGGCGACAGAAGTTTGCAAGTTGTCAGATAGAGCTATCGGCCAACCCTGGCAATCCATTTGCGAAACAGTTGTAGTACATACCACTATGACGATGCGATCTGTAGAGTATCTACACTGACCACATCTTAGACTCTGTCCCTGTATTTCGAACATGTGTTCACTGGCCTCCAAAGTAGGCAGTTTCATATGTGTTAAAAGCAATATATATATGTGTGTGTGTGTGTGTGTGTGTGTGTGTGTGTGTGTGTCTTAGACACTGTTGGAGAGAGAGAAACATGGAAAAAGTGATTAAAAGAAGGATAGTTACTTTAAAAATTCGACAAATGCTGGGCAATAGTGTTAGATGTGACTTCCGGCTCGCATGTATTCGGAGAGTATATCACAGCATGAGAATAAGAAAAAACTTTGCTGATTCGACATATGTACAGAACTATTTCGAGTATGACATTGTCCCGATGAAGCTATGTTTCATCCTCTAGAATGAAACGTCTTTCCTCTATTAAAGAACATGTTGGGTCATACCCTCTCCCTATAATCTGATCGTTACAGTCCCACTCTACTGATCACTCCATCTGTCTAGTGACCATTTTTTTTCTAAATGTGACATCATGAGTCTCCCTATCTCCCTCTGTGTAAATAAGAGACTCCATATCTTCAATGTAGGAAAAGACAAATTGCTGCTTACCATAAAGACACATTAAGTTGCAGACAGGCACAAGTAAAAGGCACTTTCGGTCACAGCATTCACCAGTAAAAGACACACAGAAACCATTCATAAACATAAGGAAGCAGACCTCATGCACACATGATCACCAGCATCTCGGGCCAGAATGTGTAGTTACTTGTGCTTACCGGTAACTTAACATGTCTTCTTTACGGTAAGCTGTAATCTGTCTTCACCTACTTTCTTGATATTCCTGACTGGCGCTTCCAATGCTTGAAACGCCAAATTTTGTTTTCGTAGAGGCATTCGAACTCTCTCGACCTTTAACGGATATCTTTCAGCCATTTACTGGAAGCAGATGCTGCTATGAGTTCGAAAGGTCTCTCATACTTGGCGAAAACTTGTAGCTTTCTCGGAAAATATCCGTCTCCAAACGATTTGATTCAGTGCTTACGTCACAACAAATTTAAGCTACTTCCTATGCGTAAACACAGATATTCTGTATAACCATATCTTATTCCGATATTTTACCAAATTTTTGGGTTTTACCATACATTTCCTTCAGTATTTAACGTTTTCTTCCACTTTTCCATTTCATAAATATAGATATAAATGTCTATATAGTTTCTAATTGCTTGCATTACCATCCCAACCCAACCATAATATCTACTAACTATACTTACTCCAAATGCAAGCACTTAACATTAAATGTCAAAACCAGTGCTAAAACACATTCCCAAATATGGAATGTTTTGGAGGTTGAGAGTTGACATTATTTTTTTGTAAACACACACACACACACACACACACACACACACACACACACACACACAGACACATAGCTAATAGTTAGCTTCCTGTTCGGATCCGCACTCTCTCCTCTTGGCGTCTTCGGCATTAGGCGGAAATGACAGCAGTAGCAGCAGCAACAGTGCCAGACCTGCCATAGGTGTACCCATATGTAGACGCTATAATAGATAGTACGTGGGTGGGCTCATACTGAACACTACCGCGGAAATATAACTCAGATGGATCCATCCTAAACAATGTCTCAATGTTTGCACACATGGAAGCACCCCAAACCACTATCCCAGACTCTTTGCAGATGGGTCTGTCCAGAAAAATATTCTCAGATGTAGAACATGGTGGCCCTGACGCAAATAATATTTCCAAACGTCACAGGTCGGGCATCCAGCATGAACAATATTCTACACCTTCTGAGAGTCATCAGGCGCATTTCTCCTCTCTTTTGGCAGCTATTACATTCTATTGTAAAAGAAAGGATATTCTCAGTATTTAAAAATTCGACATTCAAAACCTTTATTTAAAAACTGAGTCCGATGTGCTTTGTGTTTTCTACTACAACGTTAGCAGGTCACACTTTCGTCAATTGCTGATGTATTTCAGCGTACCTCATTCATTTATTGTCGTACGAACAACAGCAATAACATTACAATGCAATTCTTTTCCAAGCAAAGTTTTATAGCCAATTTTAAAGAAATCTGTTTTTCCTTTATTCATTCGATGAGGCGTTGAAGATACGCTGCCATCTTCCTTGCTCTGAAAGACTCCTGCACTGCGCTGCAATTATAAAACTTTTAGTGTACGTGAATGAACATCAACGAAAATGATGTAATAAATCCTCAGCATGGCTAATGGGTCTTCCATCACAGCAATGGCTTCGTATTCCAGTCTAACAGCATAATAAACTATGCATTTAGTGTTCCATGTCCCAGCTGCGGACGTATAACGAGATCACCCTCAAAGCGTAATTAACACTGCTTTGATATCAAGACCTAGCGTAATGGTTCCAACGGTGTGCTGTTAATCTTAACCGTCTCACAGCAGAGCAGATCGACCAAATGCCTGTCGATAGAGGTAATTATTCATGTAACTGCCAATTCTGTTATAACGGACACCGGTGTACACTTGTACTACTCTAGCAGCAGCTAGCTGGGATCTCATTAACAACGCACCGAATATTTTTCCACTTATCGGTTACATTGTTAATATAAAAAAAAATTGATCCACTGGAGCTAAAAGTAATGAATTTTTTTCCTTCAGAAATTTTGCTTAAAACATTTCAGCATTTTTACTGGCTTCCAAAAATGCACTGTTATTTATGTCATTAAGACGAAACAATACAGCAATCTTACGAAACTATAAAAGTCCGAACGTGCCCGTAAACAACAACACATCGCTATTGGCACAATTCACAGACGACCAACTTATTTTATACTCCGATTAAAATTACTTTGTTATCAACGTTTAAGCGAGTCTGGTGATACGGGCAAGCCGCCGTCCTATCGTAGTTATCTGTCGAGCGCCGCGTGAACGCTGTGTTGCCTCTGTTGCAATTAGGTGCAGCGCCTTGTGTAGCGTGGCTGTGCCCGATGGCAATACTACCCCGACCATCCCCACCATCGCCATCTCTCAATCACGAAGCAGTTTTAGTGGGAATGTAGCCTAACATAGGGAGGTATAGAGCAAATGACCATCAACTTGATACAAGAATGTACAAAGTAGGGTCACAAATTAAACATCATGGGAGTGAAGTACGTGGTAATTCATAGAATAAGCGAAGATTTAGTAGTGCAAAAAGGGATGGGTACGTTAGCAGTTACAGATTAATGTAAATACACGTGGTGAAGTTGTGACGGAGATGATAATTTCGTCTAATACATTTTGTTCGCTCTTAACATTCTAATGCAAATCCACATGTAATATATGTTATAATGTTTTTAAATACAAATTCTAAATCGCAGTGTAACTTATAAAATTGTGTGTTTGTTGTATTGTATGTACAACCATGTGCAAAATTTCACATAATTCAAATGTAAGTAGAAAGTGCTATGGCCTGGTACGTTTAATCTTTATCTTTGTAATGCTATAGTGGTAGTTGACGATAGGAATCTGATGTGAGAGATGGACTAAGATGACATGGCTATGTATTAGGGGAATTATTTTCTGTATTTTGAGGAAGGGAAGTAGTTTCGTTGTAGTAACGAACGGATGTAGCTACACGGACAGGAAAGTCAAAGTATTCAGCCAATGGGAGCTGTTTTTAAGTTTTGTCATGAGCAGAAAGAAGAAGTTTCCACAGATGGAGAAGAGTCCCTGAAAAGGGATAAGATAGAAGAGAGACCACTGAAGAACTAAAATTTACAAACGCAGAAAGGTGTCAGGGAACTCGAAGAATCCAAGACATCTGGGTTCACTCAAAAATAGATAAAGTTTACGGAATTATAGCACTGATTGAGTGAGGTGAAAAGACTTGTGTATTTTTACTGATACGAGTGGAGAAACAGTGAACTACAGAGAAAGAGTTGAATGTGTCAGTTTAAGACGCTGGTACGGGAAGAAATTATCGTTGACAGGGTAATCAGTAACAGAGCATTTATTTTCTGGACCAACTACTGATTACATTTTGAGTGTTAAAATATTAAAGGCTCGTCATGTAATGAAATTATTGCATGGTCGTCTATTGTTGTGTTTATGACACAATGTATTTCTGTTTGTGAATTAACCCAGTGCATCCCATTTAAATATCCGAAGTATTGAAAGAAGTTTTAATAGCGGTATGGTGTAACAAAGCTGCTGTATGAGACTTCAGTGTTTTCGCACCAATTTGCCCACTCACGAAATTGGTCATTGCAGCAATGACAGCTTCCCATTTCAACGAAACATCTGCTTAGATGGAGGTGTGCCACCTTCTTCAATCAGTGCTATTGCTACATATGCAGGTGAAGGGAGAAAATAAATAATTTGTACATATTTGGCGGAGCCATATTCACAACAAGAAATTGTGACAATGACTTTATTAACATGCCACTCGCAGTATTTCGGTATATTCGGCAGCAAAGTTGATCAGAATAATGATAATTGTTCCAAAAGTTGGAAACGAAACTAAATACGTTTTCTAAAGTGCATCACAGGGAAAGTTAAAATACTTCTTGCAGGCGAATGCTTAACATCACCGTCTAAACTAATAAGAAAACCTCCGTTGTTTGAACAGGAATTCTGTCTCAATGCTACTTCTGTCACCTCTCATTATTAACAGAACTTTGTTTTCTGGGGGATACGTCCAGTTCTGATATTACATTAATACAGCAATCAAAGATGACACTTGATGTACATGACTAAGTATCCAAATGAAATAATTTTGTCACGGCCATCTTTCAGTACAATTTCGGTTACAATTATTCACACATAGGTTGTGCGAATTGATTGTAATGAAGTTACAACACTTTTAATATTGATGAAAGAAAATTGACAATGGTGGTAGCAACACTCAGTATCTTTGGATAAGATGAAGCACAATCCACTCGCCTTTGCAAAATATTGACCATTTCTGTAATATTGTAAGCGTAACTATATTCTATGGGAGAATCAGTGCACGTGTGTAAACTGCAGTTTACTTTTATTAGCATGAGTGGACGTGAGACATAATCAGTTCGTTACAGGAATTTATTCAACCGTGATTTATTGTGACAAAACTGTAGTAAGTATGGAGACACTCAGTCATTCGAGTCTTGCTAAAAGAATTGAAGTTTAAGAAAAACAACACTTGGCTAAAAAAAGTGGCTGCGATTTATACACACATACTTAAAGACCAGTTTCCGATATTAGATAGGCGAATTAGCCGTTTTATTTAGCAACTGTGTGACAGGCGCCGTCAATATCATAACAGACAGCACCTGTTTAGACAATTTCAGCTGTTCCTGTACAAGGGATATAGACTGAGTTGAAGTTTATACTTATCTACACACGACAAAAACGAAAAGGCATCAAACTGGTCTTTATAGAAGAAACAATTGAACAGCCGGTCAGAGGCAACTCTGTTCAATACGAGGAAAGAGCAGATGAAGCAACGGAACGAGATCAGCCAACAATTACAAATATTACAGTACAGGCAGTTTCGCCGGAAGAACTGAGTATTAATCATATGTAATTATTCCAGATTATGAAGGAAGTTACAACATGATTACAAAGCAAAACCGTTACAGAAACGAAAGTAGGCCAAAGGCAACTCGAACATAAAATATAAACAAGAGAGAAAGAGATAAAATAAGTAAAAGCATATTGGAGTAAATCAGAGAGGCTGTATATAACGGAAACTAGTAACAATGAGCTGAGAAACAAAACAGAGGAGGTTCACACCAAGTTAGAAACTGAAATCTGAGCAAGCCACAGCCAACTTGAAAATAGGATTACATCATATCAGACTAAATTGGAAGAGGTCATTGCTCAGTCAAAGTAAAGACCACAGAAATACCTAAAAAAAACGTAAGGCAGGAAATCGTGAAGAAAATCGAAGTCCTAAAGAAACAGAGAAGAGGATATTGATTGTGACATATGAAGTAGAAACAAAAGTTGTAGAACAAGCCATTTCTATGGGGAGTAGCATGGAGGAGGTTACCGGAAAACATCAAACTGGGATCAGTGTATAAACACTGCAGGACCGAACCACTGTAGTAGAATAGGAAGTAAGAAACATAGTTCAACAAACTGAATATGTTCCTAGTCATAATGTGGTATGTGGGATACAGCACGCAAACTTGGAATGGAATTGTCAAAAAATAAAATTCGGCAATCTGAAATTTAGATTAGCAGAGTCTGTCCACTCTCAAGGTTTTGTGAATGAGTTACAAAAGAATATACCAACAGTGGGATTGATGTAAATAAGACAGAAGTTGCTTTGAGTTTGATGAAAGAATGCAGCAAGCATTGGGCACACGAGTTATGAAGCAAACGTGAAACGGATCGAGAGTTTAAGTAGAAATGTATCCAGAAATGTTGACAACTTAAATACAAAGGTAGTGAGCGGTTTTATGTGGAGCCCAGGGTACAAAACAGGAAGTGTTTCAGCCTACTGCCAGGTGCGCTACACAGACAAATGGTTCAAATGGCTCTGAGCACTATGGGACTTAACTTCTGAGGTCATCAGTCCCCTAGAACTTAGAACTAGTTAAACCTAACTAACCTAAGGACACCACACACATCCATACCCGAGGCAGGATTCGAACCTGCGACCGTAGCGGTCGTGCGGTTCCAAACTGAAGCGCCTAGAACCGCTCGGCCACATTGGCCGGCGCTACACAGACATGTTTGCTATCGACGAATTAGAGATTTCCGAAGTGTGGAGGAAACTGCTAAAAGCAGTACAAGAAATGGTTTCGTGGAGGACCGTGGCAGCATGTTGATAGTTCTGTGAGAGCAGTAAAGTGCACAGAATCAAAATTCAGTGTCAATAGATTGCCTGAATAACGCTTGAATAACAGAAGGGGCAGTTAATTGGAAACGACCAGATGGAAAAACAAGCTGTTCATTATTTCAAAAGAATCTTCATAACTGTTAATGCATTTATTCCACTGTGGGACAAGGCGGTCAGTGCTTCATGGAAAAATGTTTTTCGTTGCCTACGGAACCATGGTTACACCCAGGCCTGCACATCTCTGTCCGAAGCAAATCGACGGCTATGAATGTTTCTGGGTGATGTGTAAGGGCTTCTCAGTGAAATTTGTGCACCGTAATCGAAATAGCAAGCACGGCATCTCAAGGAAATTATTGACGAGCTTTTTCTTTGACTACAATGGCATGTTGGTCATTGATATTCTAGAAAACAGTTCTACAATTAACGCACAGCGATACGCCGACGTTTCAGAAAATAAAATGCGCCATGAAGTCCAAACGACCAGGAAAGTTGACGGGCGACTTCATTCTGTTGCAGGAAAATGCCCGCGCACGTATTTCCAAGGTTGTTTTGATAACGCTGCAGATATTTCGCTCAGAGGACCTATCGCGTCCATGATATTGTTGGAGCCCTCAAGAAAGATATTAATGGCCGTCGATTTGTTTCGGGCATAGAGGTGCGCTCTCGGTAGAATCTTAGCTCCATAGGTAACCAGAAACATTTTTCCATGAAGCGACTGATGGTCTTGTCTGACAGAGCGATAAATATGTAAAGAGTTATGGCGATTACTTATGAAATAATAAACAGTTTACCTTCTGTTGGTCCAACTGTCTGATTTTCGTTTGACTGCTGCTTCATACGTCGAAAACAGCAGATTTGAAGCATTGTGGCAGAGGCTACCCAAGATGACCTAACTATGGAATGTGTGTGAAATCTTATGGGACTTAACCGCTAAGGTCATTAGTCCCTAGGCTTACACACTACTTAACCTAAATTTTCCCAAGGACGAACACACACACACCCATGCCCGAGGGAGGACTCGAACCTCCGTCGGGACCAGCCGCACAGTACATGACTGCAGCGCCCTAGACCACTCGGCTAATCCCGCGCGGCCTTAACAATGGAAGAAGCAACGGAAGAACGCAAGTAGATGATAATAGTACAGATCATAAGCAAAACAATACAGAAAAGGGACGCGAGCATGTTTGAAGGTCTGCACGTACGCGAGGCAACAACCGGGGCTAGGAACAAGAAATAAACGAAGAAGAGGATACAGCCACTACGAGCCAGAATGCAGACAATATCCGAATAAAACAGAAAGATCTTACTGTGAATATTGTTTGTCAATTCTAAAAATTGTTCTACAACATGTCAGTGAAAGGGCTGAATACTTAGTATACCAAAGCAAGTGACAACACACGCAATACACTAGCACACAGACTCGGCAGTGAAGAAAGTAAAATATACGCTAGAGTACTATGTCGCAGAATTGTGGCATATGGCAGACAGCGGGAAGGCGGCATGCAGGCAGGCGAGAGTGATGTCATAGGCAGCTAAGCGTGGCGTCGAACGGCGAGCAACAAGAACAAATATTCCACTGACGGAAGTGACTTAACACGCGATAGTGAGTTACGTGAAGCAAACGGAGTGGAGTTCACTCGTGATGTAGAAAATGCGACGTCACTCACAACACCATGACGCAGAAGAGAATTATGAGGTGTTCGCCCACAATTACCATACAATGACAAACGCATGGAACCAAATAAGAGTCAGATTAAAGCAAATGCGGCTTAACGGAGATGAGGATACGGAATCCGAGTCTCTGTATGAGGGATGTGAAAGTGAAGTCAAAGAAACAGACGAATGACAAGATGAGGAGGAGGATGGAAGTGGATTAATACGTAAAAGGAAGAAGATGGAAGAAGGAATAGTTACATTATGTAGACAATTTCTTTCAAACCCACGACGTATATGGGCAATGGTGTTGCAAAAGGAAGGAAGAGACAAGCTGAAGGGGGAGTGGGGTATTACAGATAAATCTTTTGAGCAGAAACTATTGTTGTGGAAAGTGGAAGCGGATGAGCTAGTACTGTCAGTATTGTCAGTTGTCATGAGATTGGAAATGTCGGTATTTAGGGTAAAGAGGTACCAGTTGATGAAAGTGCATTGAAAGAGGATGTAAAGGTATGTAATTAAAGGGTGGGGATTGTGGAGGAGTAGGAGGGGAGTAGGATATGGAACAAAAAAATGTTCAAATGTGTGTGAAATCTTATGGGACTTAACTGCTAAGGTCTTCGGTCCCTAAGCTTACACACTACTTAAACTAAATTATCTTAAGGACAAACACACACAACCATGCCCGAGGAAGGACTCGAACCTCGGCCGGGACCAGCCGCCCAGTCCAGATATATAAGAAATCAGTAAAATGGAAGAAGGGGCTGGAGGGAAGAAATGAGCTGAAGAGGATGGACAGAAGGAATATACTGAATATACTGGCGACAGAGTGAAGCAGGAGACGTATAGTGAAGAGCTCATTAACAGCCGGAAGCGTAGCTAATGGCTTGTGATGTTTTGAGAGAGAAGACATGAATAACTTCAGCATTGCGAGCTAATCGGTGTTTTCGAGCTGACCTTATATATTACGGAGACAGGAGTATCAGTATCCAGCACCAAAAATTATTTGTTTAGTTAATTTGGAAGAGGGAGGGAAGGAGACACAGCAGAAAGTACTCGTCGCAGTCAAGATAATGAATTAACGACTGTAAGAAAACAACGATTTAAGAAGCCAGCAAGCGAAAGTGTTCATTTACGCAGGTCCGCGTGTAAAAAATAGACGATTGGTTAGAGAAGGCGTTCAGAGGAGAGAGTCCTACGCTGTTTCCTTATGTATGAAACTGGAAGGAATCCGGCGAGATTAGAACCAACCGAACCCGATGTTATCTCGCCATTCACTGTTAAGGCGACAGAGACCCCGGTTGTAATGAGGAAGACTCATCTGTCCGCTGGGCAAGAGTGGTAAAAAAAAGTACAGCAACGAGAACTGAATGAACGGAGGGAACGTAGATTGTGAACATGTATTCTGGAAGCGTCAACGCGAAAAACTGAACTGTGTCAAACAATGTTTAGGCAATTAGAGCGGTCAGTGAACGAGCATGGGTGCAGCAGCGCTCGTGTCACATAATACTAACAGTGCAGAAATTACGAGAGTGTAATTGTGTATGCGAATTAATTCCAGTTCATGTGGCACGTCTGAATTCTACTCCTCCACAAAACTGTACTCAGAGTACGACTTTCTCCCAAAGTTCTCAATTATTTATTTGATACACTCCAGTCTCTGCCTCCGTCAAGGTTTTTACCTTCTATAGCTTTCTTAAGTACTGTGTAAGTTACTACTTTCTATCTTACCACATTAGTTATCATCGGGTCATTCCTTTTCTCAACGTTTTCTACATGTTTCTCTCGTCACTGATTCAGCGGAGAACCTCCTCATTCCTTACCTTTTCATTCCATCTAATTCTCAAAATCATTCTACAGCATCACATGCCCAACGCTTCTATTCTCCTCTTTACCAGTGTCTTCTCATCCATAACCCACGTAAAACGATGTGCTCTTGCTTTATCAGTCCATCTAATTCTCAAAATCCTTCTACAGCACCACATCTCCAACGCTTCTATTCTCCTCTTTACCATTGTTTTCTCAGTCCAGAACGCACGTACAACACTGTGCTCCAATCAATAAAAATACATTCGAGATGAATATCTTTGACAAATTATGATCTCAGATTCACGCTCCCCGAGAAAGATGCTAGTTATTTCCAGAGTGATAATGCTTCAACGCATTTTCATCTTCGGAATACATATTAATTTTTTTAAAGTGGTCATCACGGTGTAGTGGGCACAGCGATAAACATTGACGTCGGAGTTTCCAGGTGCAGTGCCAGGCATTGGCAGGGGTCTTTCCATGTTCACTCAGCCTGCTACGAGATAAGAACTTGGGATCTTTACCGAGGGTAAGAGGTAGTCTTGGTGCAACCTACGCCCCCGCCGTAGCACGGTGAGTAAGTGCTGTACTCTATCTGCAGTCAGACCGATGGACCAGTCAATGACCTGTGCCACAGACTTTACCTTTTAATGTTTTAGCCCCTCTGTCTTCGTAATCCGGTTTGACAAAAGTATACCAATACGATTTACATTCAAACAGAGGTGATACTCTGGAGGGTACTAACATTTCTATTATTCTGATCATGTACTCGTGCATAAATGACCTTCATATTTTTCGATTGGCGCCCTAACAATAATATCACGGGCCACCATTACAAAGAAAGCTACATCACCTGGAGGTGGACTATGTCTGTTGCCCAATCTCTACGGAAGGTCCACATATGCTCCGTGTCAGTTGAGCTGAACACTTTTCGTTTGAAATACCCTCACCCGCAACACTGGTTTAGCCATCTTGTAATTGAAACCAGTGACCGTGTTTCATTCACTTGATTTATTCTGAGAGGCAAGTGAAACAAATCCACATACATTACCAAAGGCAAATTCAAATAATTCCCTGTGTCAGTGACTTATTATCTTCTTATGATACGTATTTCGAGGACACACAGGGTTATTTTCAAGTGAATCACTTGTTAAACTGTTTATATGTTTATACTTATAGGATGCCACTCTGGTATTCAAAGTCATGTTATACATATCCGAACTCTTCAAACATAATGTTTACTGGACAGTGAATTCTGACATAAATAAATTGAGAAAGCAGAACAGCATACAAGTTATCACTGCAATGAATTTCACTTAACAGTGAGCTAAAGCCTTAAGGAGGACATTTTCCTCCAAAGCGTCCTATGCCAACGAGAATCATTCGGCGGCATATATTACTAAGTGTCAAAAATGGGTTACACTTCTTACAACACAAGCAGGGCACGGTATCCATAATTTAAAGAGAAAATTTTCAAACTCAATCTTTTTATCTAGGATCCATTCAGAGTAGGATGTAGAAGCAGCTGGACTTCATTAGCAGCGGAAGTCTTGACTGCAGGCGCACTATTCAACGACATCTTTCGCTTCAGGTCGTTATTTGTTTCGCTTTGTATGGAGAGAGGCCCTTCTGATGAACAGGCGCTCCGGTTATTTCAAAACAACGAAGAGACGTCTCCTCTTATTTCTTTGTCTGCGTCCTGAGTCGATGCTCGCGCTTTCTACGTCGAATGGGGCACCGCTGTCACTAATTTCTTAAAACAATGTGAGCAGAACTCTTGTGTAGTTGAATGAATGAGCTTTTTAATCTCCTCTCTCCTCTGCTTTAATTTTGTGTCTTTCATCACCTTTCACTTCGAAAAGTCGAAATTTAGTCATCTTTAAGGATATCAATGACATATTTATTTACATAGTCTTGCTCTATACTTTTTTTTCGTGGATCCTCGGAATTATGTCTGTGAAACGTGGGATGAAGCCAAACAGTAAATATTATTTAAGTGCAATAAATGGAAACAGTAACATTAAGATATTTCATTCTTTAACAGTGGCAGTGGCAGTTACGTTACAATCAAGAAAATTGGTTTCCAAAGTTAATATGAAAACATTTTACTTCAGCATCTGCACATACACTTACACTCTGCAAACCACTGTAAAGTGTATAACCGAAGGTACACAAAACAAAAAAGTTTTGCATCACCTCGGTTCCGAGAGTTCCGGAATCTCTACAGAAAATTGGAATAGACACCAACATAAAAATCATTTCCGCCCTTTTCATTGCTCATGAAAAGCACACATGGTGTACCACGATACAGCGAGACCCTCAGAGGTGGTGGTCCCGATTGCTGTACACACCGGTACCTCTAATACCCAGTAACACGTCCTCTTGCATTGATGTATGCCTCTATTCGTCTATTTTCAGGAGTTCAGGGAAAAGGGATGATGGAAAACACTTTTTGATTTATGTATTTAGCACTGTACCACATTTTAGTGTTAGGTGATGCAATTAATTTTTTGTCTTCACTTAATATTCGATATTGAAACCTCGCGAGTAAGCTTTTGCGAGATAATGGACATCTGTTTTCAAGAGTGTATCAGTTCTACATCTACATCTACATCTACATTGATACTCCGCAAGCCACCCAACGGTGTGTGGCGGAGGGCACTTTACGTGCCACTGTCATTACCTCCCTTTCCTGTTCCAGTCGCGTATGGTTCGCGGGAAGAACGACTGTCTGAAAGCCTCCGTGCGCGCTCTAATCTCTCTAATTTTACATTCGTGATCTCCTCGGGAGGTATAAGTAGGGGCAAGCAATATATTCGATACCTCATCCAGAAACGCACCCTCTCGAAACCTGGCGAGCAAGCTACACCGCGATGCAGAGCGCCTCTCTTGCAGAGCCTGCCACTTGAGTTTATTAAACATCTCCGTAACGCTATCACGGTTACCAAATAACCCTGTGACGAAACGCGCCGCTCTTCTTCGGATCTTCTCTATCTCCTCCATCAGACCGTTCTGGTACGGATCCCACACTGATGAGCAATACTCAAGTATAGGTCGAACGAGTGTTTTGTAAGCCACCTCCTTTGTTGATGGACTACATTTTCTAAGCACTCTCCCAATGAATCTCAACCTGGTACCCGCCTTACCAACAATTAATTTTATATGATCATTCCACTTCAAATCGTTCCGCACGCATACTCCCAAATATTTTACAGAAGTAACTGCTACCAGTGTACGTTCCGCTATCATATAATCATACAATAAAGGATCCTTCTTTCTATGTATTCGCAATACATTACATTTCTCTACGTTAAGGGTCAGTTGCCACTCCCTGCACCAAGTGCCTATCCGCTGCAGATCTTCCTGCATCTCGCTACAATTTTCTAATGCTGCAACTTCTCTGTATACTACAGCATCATCCGCGAAAAGCCGCATGGAACTTCCGACACTATCTACTAAGTCATTTATATATATTGTGAAAACCAATGGTCCCATAACACTCCCCTGTGGCACGCCAGAGGTTACTTTAACGTCTGTAGACGTCTCTCCATTGATGACAACATGCTGTGTTCTGTTTGCTAAAAACTCTTCAATCCAGCCACACAGCTGGTCTGATATTCCGTAGGCTCTTACTTTGTTTATCAGGCGACAGTGCGGAACTGTATCGAACGCCTTCCGGAAGTCAAGAAAAGTAGCATCTACCTGGGAGCCTGTATCTAATATTTTCTGGGTCTCATGAACAAATAAGGCGAGTTGGGTCTCACACGATCGCTGTTTCCGGAATCCATGTTGATTCCTACAAAGTAGATTCTGGGTTTCCAGAAATGACATGATACGCGAGCAAAAAACATGTTCTAAAATTCTACAAGAGATCGACGTAAGAGATATAGGTCTATAGTTTTGCGCATCTGCTCGACGACCCTTCTTGAAGACTGGGACTATCTGTGCTCTTTTCCAATCATTTGGAACCCTCCGTTCCTCTAGAGACTTGCGGTACACGGCTGTTAGAAGGGGGGCAAGTTCTTTCGCGTACTCTGTGTAGAATCGAATTGGTATCCCGTCAGGTCCAGTGGACTTTCCTCTATTGAGTGATTCCAGTTGCTTTTCTATTCCTTGGACACTTATTTCGATGTCAGCCATTTTTTCGTTTGTGCGAGGATTTAGAGAAGGAACTGCAGTGCGGTATTCCTCTGTGAAACAGCTTTGGAAAAAGGTGTTTAGTATTTCAGCTTTACGCGTGTCATCCTCTGTTTCAATGCCATCATCATCCCGTAGTGTCTGGATATGCTGTTTCGAGCCACTTACTGATTTAACGTAAGACCAGAACTTCCTAGGATTTTCTGTCAAGTCGGTACGTAGAATTTCACTTTCGAATTCAATGAACGCTTCACGCATAGCCCTCCTTATGCTAACTTTGACATCGTTTAGCTTCTGTTTGTCTGAGAGGTTTTGGCTGCGTTTAAACTTGGAGTGGAGCTCTCTTTGCTTTCGCAGTAGTTTCCTAACTTTGTTGTTGTACAACGATGGGTTTTTCTCGTCCCTCACAGTTTTACTCGGCACGTACCTGTCTAAAACGCATTTTACGATTGCCTTGAACTTTTTCCATAAACACTCAACATTGTCAGTGTCGGAACAGAAATTTTCGTTTTGATCTGTTAGGTAGTCTGAAATCTGCCTTCTATTACTCTTGCTAAACAGATAAACCTTCCTCCCTTTTTTTATATTCCTATTAACTTCCATATTCAGGGATGCTGCAACGGCCTTTGATCACTGATTCCCTGTTCTGTACATACATAGTCGAAAAGTTCGGGTCTGTTTGTTATCAGTAGGTCCAAGATGTTATCTCCACGAGTCGGTTCTCTGTTTAATTGCTCGAGGTAATTTTCGGATAGTGCACTCAGTATAATGTCACTCGATGCTCTGTCCCTACCACCCGTCCTAAACATCTGAGTGTCCCAGTCTATATCTGGTAAATTGAAATCTCCACGTAAGACTATAACATGCTGAGAAAATTTATGTGAAATGTATTCCAAATTTTCTCTCAGTTGTTCTGCCACTAATGCTGCTGAGTCGGGAGGTCGGTAAAAGGAGCCAATTATTAACCTAGTTCGGTTGTTTAGTGTAACCTCCACCCGTTGCTCTCTAGAGAGATTAACAAACGTGTGAACATTCTTGGTACTCTTCTTTGTATAACTGCAGTATCCTCTATAAGTTCCATACGGGATGAACCCCACACTCTTGTGCAATATTCTAACAAGGAACCTATTGACTGCGGGGTCGCAAAACGAAAATGATGTTTACGGCATTCGACGCCCCACATATTGTTTGCCAAGCAACAACAACATTGGCTACTAATGGCAATAGGGGGTGGGACTGGAGGTATCCAATAGTGAGCACAGCTCTATGCCATGAAGCTTGTATTGTATTGTATTGTATGGTAACCAGGGACCTAGAAACGACGGAGAGGCTCCGTCCCCGCCGCAGCCGCAGTGGTCCACAACCCCACGACAACTATCACAGTCCACTTCATCCCTCCACCGCCCCACACCGAACCCAGGGTTATTGTGCGGTTCGGCCGCCGGTGGACCCCCCAGGGAACGTCTCACAGTAGACAAGTGTAACCCCTCTGCGTGGTAGAGTAATGATGGTGTACGCGTACGTGGAGAACTTGTTTGCGCACCAATCGCCGACATAGTGTAACTGAGGCGGAATAAGGGGAACCAGCCCGCATTTGCCGAGGCAGATGGAAAGCCGGCTAAAACCATCCACAGACTGGCCTGTTCACCGGATCTCGACAAGTATAATACCCACGTTCCATAGGACGATGATCTCTGCACCTCGTGCAGGGGACCAGGCGCTCCTTCCCGCCCGGAAAGGCGGGCACGCCACGTAGCTTTGTTGAACTGCTTAGTCTACTAGTAACCCATGACAGTTCTACAGTGCTAGTAGTGTTGATACAAAGCGGAGAAATGGCGACGATTAACAAAGATTGAATTACATCCACAATAGCAGTTCCCGAAGTTGAAGTTTCGTCAGAAAGGAACCCAAGTAATTTTGCGCAGTGAGAAAGAAGTGACAGAGGAAATATTAGCGTTTCATCATGATGAGTCAAGGTAATATGCGGTGTCGTATACGTTCTACTGTGTGGACAATATACATTAAAAGTACAAGGATGACGATATGCGCGTAACAAATGTGTCAAGCCATGTGTCTCATCGTCCTTGTCCGACAGGCAGTCACGAATTCCGTCTCCAGTAAAACGTAGTGAAGGACAATCGGTGTCGAAGGAGCGGGTACGTACATGGAAGACCATCCACAGAATAGTGAGAAAACCATTACGAAAAGATTTCGAATAAGTTCGCAGCAGTATGTCTGTGTTGTGCATAAGAAAAACTGCGTTTGTTCAAGAGAGGAGAGTGCGCACTTGTTACAAAAACTGCTCGATATTATTTACAGGATACGCATGATGCACATCAAACCGCGCGCGGCATAGATTACAGTGATTTCAAGTGAAGCAGTGGATGGTTGCATAGCTTCAGCGCTACAGAACTGGAAGACCTAAGACAACGAAATTTCAAACAAAGCGTCAACTTGTCGATGCATAGCAAACTGCAGAATTGGATTGAAAATTTGTAGATTAGCTAAACAAATTTTCCTATTGTCCATTAAGGAATTTGTTTTCAGCTACGACCAATCGGGATTTCAAGGGGAAACGCAAATGAAAGTTAACCTGAAAATTAAAGGTACCAAGAGAGTTGTATGAATATCAGCTAATATTGGTATATAATTACACCGACTGTTAATCTGGATGGTAAATTGGCTGGAAAGTTATTTATTGTGACGTGAGAAGTTGGAGGTGCTCTGCCATTTACAGTTCTCTCTGGTATGCGTGGTCTTGCAAGGGCGGTAGGGAATATTTACATCGTGGAAAATAAGAGTGGGAAAATGTGCGTAAGGGAACTACAGTTGTTCCTTTGGATAAAAACTGGCAAAATAACTTCCTTTTTGCTTGATTTCTTGTCTGTGTATAAAAATCATACTCCTTCAAAATATCCGTCCCGAAAAGTGTGCGACATTGCAGTTCATGCCACATGGAACCACTTGACAATTTCAGCTTCTGAGAGTTTGTTTTCCCCATGTGCACAAAACATAGGACTATCTGCAGCCACGCCTTAAAGGATAGTCAGTGTCTCGATAAGCTCGACGATAGACTGTTACGCATTGGCATACCATAGCATTCCAACAGTTCTCATCACCCCGTTACACTGATATGATTCTACATGTATTTTTTATGAATGAATACGTAGCCCAGAGTCTTGCACTGTTTGTAGCTCTCAAGAATTTCGCCTTAGATCTGGATGGTGCGAACCTTTATAATCATTGTGGCACGCCATTTTTCATTCTGTGTTCGTGGTACAAGTTAATGGTTCGTTTTTGTGAAGTATAATACCCACGTTCCATAGGACGATGACCTCTGCACCTCTTGAACACTCAATTTCTGTCGCGTTCCTGACACATATGGTGAGCCATTATCAGCTGATATTTTTCCTGTCATAACCGTTAATACTACACTTTCAAATGAACTTTACTGAAGACTGAACTACTGTCCTTGCACTCAACGGGTTCCTTGTGAGATGTAACACGTAAGTTGTAAGCAATCCTTTTTGTAGCTATTCAGTCTAAGTCTGCCACCTATTTTGCCTGAGACTGAGAAGCTTTTCTCTGTTGTAAGTCTAAGCAGAACTTTGTAACCCCTTTGAAACGCACGTTTCAATATTGTACTTGTGGTACTCGCTTTTCTCTGCACCCCAGGTATTCTATCCCCAGTCATAATTTTATCAAAGAATCTTAGCACAGCCTGCCGTGGTGGCCAAGTGGTTAACGGCGCTACAGTCTGGAACCACGCGACCGCTACGGTCGCAGGTTCGAATCCTGCCTCGGGCATGGATGTGTGTGATGTCCTTAGGTTGGTTAGGTTTAAGTAGTTCTAAGTTCTAGGGGACTGATGACCTTAGAAGTTAAGTCCCATAGTGCTCAGAGCCATTTGGACCAATCTTAGCACTATCCCAAGTCATTCATCTTCGATCCCGGCACTGCTACAGACCGACCCTCATGAGTTTGCGTCGCTTATCTCAGTTGCGTCCATCTACGTCACACGGGGTAATGAACAAAACATGTACCCTTCACTGTTTCCTGCTTTTGGGATACTTTTACAATTAAAAAGCCGCATCGAAGAAACACTAAGTTCAAGGGCAAATGTATACATTAATTTACATATAAATAACTATACACAAGTGGGCATTAGTGAAAATATGTGGTAACATTTGAAGTATCTGAAGATGCGGTCACCTTACAACACAGCAGATCACCAAGATTTTCAAATCACATGACATAAACATAGCGTACTGAAAAGAATCTACCCAGAAATATATCCCAAACTTTATAAAAGATATAGGTCACATGGGAAACAGGTAGAACGTCCGGTATCCGATATAAGTAACATAGTGAATCCTGGAAACAAGGAATAGATCGCCCTACATTTGTGTAGCAATTCAGACAACGTAATTAGAAGCTAGACTCTAGGCAAGAGGTCATGAAAATATATATAATACGTAAAATACGTATGTGACCTTGCAACAAAATTACAATATACATAAATCCGAAACATAACAGATAACCAAGTGAACTTGACAAAAAAGTAACTCTTTGAATCAAAAGACAAAAATTGTACAAATGTTCAAATGGCTCTGAGCACTATGGGACTTAACATCTGTGGTCATCAGTCCTCTAGAACATAGAACTACTTAAACGTAACTAACCTAAGGACATCACACACATCCATGCCCGAGGCACGATTCGAACCTGCGACCGTAGCAGTCCCGCGGTTCCGGACTGAGCGCCTGAACCGCTAGACCACCGCGGCCGGCTGCACAAGTGTAATCAATTAGATGATCATCAGAAAATTCACCAACTCCCTTTCCCTCACTGTTTCTTGATTGCCTACAAACAACTCTTAAAACGAAAATCCAGTCGTCTGAAAGAGCGAACATGTCCCCATCCGTTTTTTTTCTTTCTGTCCTCTTCCAGATGGATATTCTAACCACATTGAACACTCCGAAACCTAGCTTTATAGACGCCACGCTCTCCCATTACCTTAAAAACTGTCAGTCTCTACCAAATGCTAACAGAGTTGTTGTTGTTGTGGTCTTCAGTCCTGAGACTGGTTTGATCCAGCTCTTCATGCTACTCTATGCTGTGCAAGCTTCTTCATCTCCCAGTACCTACTGCAGCCTACATCCTTCTGAATCTGCTTAGAGTATTCATCTCTTAGCCTCCCCCTACGATTTTTACCCTCCACGCTGCCCTCCAATACTAAACTGGTGATCCCTTGATGTCTCAGAACATGTCCAACCAACCCATCCCATCTTCTAGGCAAGTTGTGCCACAATCTCCTCTTCTCCCCAATTCTATTCAATACCTCCTCATTAGTTATGTGATCTATCCATCTAATCTTCAGCATTCTTCTGTAGCAATACATTTCGAAAGCTTCTATTGTCTTCTTGTCTAAACTATTTATCGTCCACGTTTCACTTCGATACGTGGCTACACTCCATACAAGTACTTTCAGAAACAACTTCCTGACACCTAAATCTACACTCGATGTTAAAAAATTTTTCTTCTTCAGAAACGCTTTCCTTGCCATTGCTAGTCTACATTTTATATCCTCTCTACTTCGACCATCATCAGTTATTTTTCTCCCCAAATAGCAAAACTCCTTTACTACTTTGTCTCATTTTCTAATCTAATTTCCTCAGCATCACCCGACCTAATTCGACTACATTCCATTATCCTCGTTTTGCTTTTGTCGATGTTCATCTTGTACCCTCCTTTCAAGACACTGTCCATTCCGTTCAACTGCTCTTCCAAGTCTTTTGCTGTCTCTGACAGAATTACAATGTCATCGGCGAACCTCAAAGTTTTTATTTCTTCTCCATGGATTTTAATACCTAGTCCGAACTTTTCTTTTGTTTCCTTTGTTTGTTATCATGGAATATTTCATGAATAAATTTTTTTTTTGAAAGTATTTAACTGATACGTGGCGCCGTTGGCGCCAGTCGCTTCTCTGTATTCATTTAAGATCTATGCAACCGACTCAGTATGGCGTGGCCACGGTTTTCCTCTTTGGTCCCTTTTCGGCCATATAAACACACGACGCTGCAGGGAGAGTACCCCCCCCCCCCCCCTGCCCTTCTGCCTTTGGCTGGGGAGTGTCATCTTTGTGTCGCCATTTTCGTGCAGTGTTTTACAGTGAGTGTTTCACAGTGAGTGTTCCGTGTTGTGTTTTTTTGGGAAGTGTTGCGAACGGCCATCATACTGTCGCTGGGTGTGCTTTTTATCTCTTGCGAACAGAAATCAGACTGTCGCCATGTTTTTTTCTTTTTTTAATTATGTGTGTACTACGTTACTTGTCTGATTCGTGTGTCTTTTATTAACATTGCCAACCCCCTTTGCTTTCTGTTTAAACTTTCCGCATTTTTTCGGCATTTTACACTTTAAGTCACCGTTTTATCGCCTGTTTTGCTTGTTTCTTTTCTTCTTCCGTTTTTTCAAAAAAAGTCTGTAGGCTGTAGAGCAGCGTACTAAGCTGCTGCCAGCCCGCCCCCTTCGGGGGGAATTGAAAATCAATAAAGAAACAAAAAAAAACCAGGGAGAGTACTGCTTTAGGTCGGTTGGTTGGCGTTCCGGTGTGCAGTCTGGTTGTCTGCGGTCGTTCTCTGCGCATGCTGTGCCTCTTTCTGTCACGTGGGTAGTGGGGGTGCCGACGGAGACGGGCGTGGGGTCGGCGAATGTGTACCGCCTCCAGTGAGAGGGCGTGGTGTCTGTACTGCTAAACGACGTCAGAGAATGTGAGAAGTTTATTCTAATGAGTTAATGTTACCAGAAGAAGTTAATCGTGGATCTGTATTGCGTTTCAATTAACGACTCCTTTTCCTGATTAAGTTCTGGTCAGTCACTGATGAAATTGTAAACCGGGGAATGACAGAACCAATGGCATAATTATAAACTTCACTGTTTGCATCGTGATTGTATTATTAACATTTTAATTAATTTACAAAAGCTAGTAGCGACAGTCTTGTGGCACTGTAGCCAATGTTGTCTGAAGTGCTGTTATGTATAGCATGCTGCAGAACCGTGGCATCCAGTACAAGTGCACATAACTTAGTTCTGTCCCATATATGTGAGTGTGATCGAAAAATTTTGTGGCAGTGATTTGTGTACGCAACTATTTCATGTTAGTAGGAAGTGCTGAATGTGAATGGCTTTTGGGTTCCTTGTGGCCATACTCCTGTTTCGAAATTTTTCAAATGTTTTGACGATTGTGTTACTCTGGATGCCACCCAGTTGCTGTGTGGTTTTATGTTGTTGTTTCAATGGTGTAATCAGTGGTACGCTTCGTCCGTTTTAACTGGTCGTTTAACTGGGGGACGAAGCACTGGCGGCGGCCATTTTCAATTGTAACCGATAGCTCGGTTGCTGTGTTTTACAGTAGACTCCAGTTCTTCGCCGAATTTGAGTATTTTATTATTTGTTCCTGGTGACGCCGAGGCGTCCGTTATCCTTTTTCACCGTTCCTTTCAGCCTTCATTCAGACTCGATCTGAGTTGTATTTTCCGAGCTCCTCTGATGTGCCATTACTTGTCATTGAAATTTTGTAACACCTCAAAGATGCCTTTCATTGTACTGGGTTCTTAATATCTCATTCAGAGAAAGAAATTGTGAATTGTTAGCCGGCCGGAGTGGCTGCAGTCTGAAGCTGAGCGACCGCTACGGTCGCAGGTTCGAATCCTGCCTCGGGCACGGACATGTGTGATGTTCTTAGGTGAGTTAGGTTTAATTAATTCTACGCTCTAGGCGACTGATGACCTCAGAAGTTAAGTCCCATAGTGCTCAGAGCCATTTGAACCATTTGTGAATTGTTTCTGCTATTATGTCTTAAAAGGTGTCCTGCTTCTGTGGGAGATTTTTTTTCGGTAACTACTTATTGTTTGTATGATTTTTAAGATATGTGTGTAGAAGGTTTGGAAATTATTTATTGTTTAGGGTAGGCTTTGATGCCGATAGACATTTTGTCTATTTAGTAATGTTTCAAATTCTCGGACAATTATATGTATCATTCTGGGGTATTTTTAAATAAATTCTGTTGGCAGTTACAAGCCAGAGTTTGTGTCTGATTGGCAGTTATTGCCTTGTCTTTACACACACACACACACACACACACACACACACACACACACACACACAGAGAGAGAGAGAGAGAGAGAGAGAGAGAGAGAGAGAGAGAGAGAGGTGGAAAAATGAGAACACCAAAAAGGAAAGAGGTGACAAGCAACACATACAGGAGATACATAAACAGATCGTACATACGAGTAAATCATCCACGTTCTCGAACAACAAAGTTGAAGTAATTTTAAAATCATCAACGAAGTCTCCAGCGGGAATTAGTTGAGGAATGTAAAGGTGTGAACAAAGAGCACAATTATCATTGGGTGTGTATGTGGAGAATATCCATTAATGAAGTGTAAATGCGTCCTGTAAGCTATGACAAGATGAGAACAAAAGCGGAGGACGATACATAAACATAAACAAAATTCTAGTTATAGAAGAAACTGTGCTGTGAACTGCTTAAAATCTGGGAATAACAAAATGGTATTCTCTCAGAGAAAAGCAACTGAACGTGCCTTTAATGGTAAAGTTTAGAGAGCAATGTTTTATTCCAGAAAAAAAGCTTTTGAATTCATAAAAGGAAAAAAAATGCGTTTCTGAATAACGTTCCAAGTTCACTATTTACAATATTTTATTTACCACTGTGTCTGGCATTGTTAATAATTCAAAGAAGCTCAGACAGGTCTTAATTCAAAGCTTCCACATTTAATAAAAACCCATTCTTCTGAAAAACCGATGGTGAGATGTTAAAAAACTGGACTCGTATTTCGTACAACGGCGATTCACATGCTAATGCGGCCTTACCTAAATCCCTAGGGAAAAACAGAGAAACTTCAGTGAAAGAGATCATACAATTTTCTTCCCCATTCTCATCCGATCATGAGTAAGATCTGTAATGACAATGTCTTTTACGGATCGCTAAACTCGAGGCTTCTACAATTTTCATGATTATATCCTTACACATCTGCAACGTATTTTCTTCCTTTGCATTGTTTGGCCGATAACGATAAAATGCACCTTAATCATCGAGGTACACTTCTCCGTGTTGCTATAATAACTTAGTTGTAATATTAAACTCCAGTCACATGTAAAAAAGAAAAGCATTCCAAAGTCGAAAAATTTTGGTCACTCCACTACAGATAGCGGTTTCATTAAAACTAAATAGTACTCAAACAACTCGATACGAGGGCTCTGTGGTATGGAGCCTAGTCTAGCTGCGTTGAGAAGGTCCTACAATGGTTGTAAAGTTACTCACAATTAAAATCGTTATACGTTAGTAGAATACCTTCTAATATTCATTACGTTCGCGACATTACCTGTTTGATCAGTTTTCCTCTATTTCAATGTATGTTTAATCGATCTTTGGGACTGTGATCTTTTGCAGTTTTTACGTCCTCTTGCTAACAAATATTTTGTACGATCTCGCTGATAATGCTGTAAATTAATGCACCATAACGTAAAGTAATACCATTAACTTGCCCATAAATATCAGTTTCTGTAAACCTCGATTACAGTTTATTGCTCTGTAAAGTGTGAAGTTTTTACAGACTAGGTAGCGTCGCTGATTAATCATGAAAGGAAAGAAAATTCAAATTGCAATTATTTCACAATCTTCCATACAGTTATCTGAAATTATTTAGGGTACACACGATAAACTAAATGGGAATTGAAAGAAAAGAAGCAGCGATCATTTCCTGGTACGTTTCATGCACTATATTGTTTAGATCGCAAATATTGTTGTTATCTACATTTCACTATCCAATAACCCGATTCTGATGATGAACAACATCCGAAGCTTGACATTCATACGAGAGTAGTGTAATACAAGGCACGCCACTAAAATTCCAGCAGGAGGGATAACAAATAACGCAACTACTTTACGTTGCTGTAGAGTGCAGTATAGTTGGGCGAAGACAGAGTTAATGAACTCTGGGGCCAAGGAAGCTGTGTCATGCATATCTCTCAGCAGTTCATGATTAGACTCCCAGTGACTGAGAAATGTAGAGAACCTACTATGGCAACAGCTGACATCCATTTGTATCGTTTAGATCAGGACCGGACGGCCTACATGACGTCTTGTGTACCTTGTTAGGTAGCGTGGGATTTACACCGTAGAGCCAAAGGAACTAGTACTCTGCCTAATGTCGTTTATAGCTCCCGCGAGCTCGCAGAAGTGCCCCATCGGGGCATAGTCTCGACTAATGTCTGAAGTAGTGCTAGAGGGATTTTACACTATGAACATGCAGGGCTGTCGATAAATCCACAATAGCACGAGGGGGTGGAGGTCTCTTCTGCACAGCATGTTGCAAAGCATCTCTGATATGCTCAATAATGTTCATGTATATGGAGTTTAGTGGCCAGCGGAAGTGTTTAAACTAAGAAGAGAGAGTTTGTAGCAGTTCTGGACGTGTGGAGTGTAGCATTGTCCTGCTGGAATTGCCCAAGTCCGTCGGAATCAACAATGGACATAAGCGGAAGGTGGTGATTAGACAGGATGCTTACTTACCTGCCATCTGTCATAGTCGTATGTGGACGTATCAGAGGACTCATATCACTCCAACTGCACATGCTTCACATCATTACAGAGTCTCCACCACCTGCTGACACGCAGGATTCATGGATTCACTAGGTTGTCTCCATTCCCATACACGTCAATTCACTTCATACAATCTGATACGAGACTCGTCTGAGCAGGTAACAAGTTTTCAGTCATCAACAGTCCAGTGTCTGTGTTTATGAGCCCAGGCGATTGGCAAAACTTTGTGTCGTGCAATCATGAAGGGTACAAGAGAGGGTCTTCGACTCCGAAAGCCAGTATTAATGATGTTTCGTTGAATGGTTCGCACGCTGACTCTTGTTGATGGGCCAGCATTGAAATCTGCTGCAATTTGCGGAAGGGTTGCACTTCTGTCACATTGAACAATTCTCTTCACTTGGTCTTGGAGGATCTTTTTCCGGTGATTTGGTGTTTTACAAGATTCCTGATATTCGCGGTACACTCGAGAAATGGTCGTACGGGAAAATTTCCACTTCACCGCTACCTCGGAGATGCTGTGCCCCATAGCTTGAGCGCCGACTATAACACCACGTTCAAACTCACTTAAATCTCGATAACCGGGCATTTTAGCAGCAGTAACCGATCTAACAACTGTGCCACGCACTTGTTGTCTTACATAGGCGTTGCCGACCGCAGCGTCATATTCTGCCTCTTCACATATCTCTGTATCTCAATACGCATGCCTATACCAGGTTTTTTTTTGGAGCGTCAGTGTATGTGGTGCGGTATTGAGAATTGGGGTTGTGTAGAGGTGGAGGTCAATATAACAATTATTTTAGTTAACTTACGCAATAGCAAGTAACGCCACAGACACAACTTGCAATAAAATATTTTTTACAACAACAGAGCAAGATCAAATGTATGACTATTCAATGGTCTACGAGGCATCAACATAAACTTTCAAGTACCTTGCGCTGTGTTACGATCGGAAATGACCACAAAATTCAGACGATGTCGAAGAAAACTTAACTTACGAACAGTACTATAACCTCAAACTATACATTGCTCCATTATTACTACTGACATCAACTCATATCAGCTACGAAGAACACAAGCAAGCTACCCACACTTCCGTTTGAACGCAAAACACGAATGGCAATGCTTCTCATATATGACAGTTTATACACATAAGCCAATAACAATACAAATCTTAATTCACAATAGTGATCAGCGTGTTTAGTCATGAGAATTTAGTTCACAATTCATGTTACTTCCTTCGCATGTTTTGTGGTTCTTTAGTGGATACAGGAGCGACGAACAGATGTGGTTCATGGACAGTGAATTTAGATATTAATTTATTCTAAGTCTAATAACAAACAGCACAAGAAATACATGACTTAATTTGCTCTAGTTGCAACGTCATTTGCTATCAGTAGATTTGAATGCTGAAATATACACAGAAAAAAAGGTTTACAATTCAATCATTCTTCAATACAACGACTATTCCGTAGATGACGAGCCCTGGCCGCTGGGAAAGTCTGCAAATGGCACAAAATGGGCTTTCTGAATCGATGTTTGAGCTTAAGTAGGCTTTCCACTGCAGCCCCGGAGAGGGGAGGCATGCATATTGTTGGCTGCGACGTAAGCTTTCGTGGCAGCGCCCTCGTGCCCCTGTGCGGCTGTATAAAACGCGGCGATGTGACTGGCGGGGCGTGTACTTTAGAGTGCGGCCGACCGGATGGTGGGCGGTACCGCCACAATCAACTCGTAGAACCACTGAGTAAACAACTGATTCACGCTTATGGAGAAAAACAGTCTTACTCGTGACTACGGCGTATACTGACACACATGCTTGATCTGTATCACAACACACACTGACAAGTCCCATGTGTCATAAATACAAATAATCCGCAAATCAGATTTGCAGACTTCCGATCAGGAAGTTGTTTTCCAAATGGTTTCACTCAAAGCACATTCGCACATAACACAGAGTAAAGCTTCAGACACCAAGCCTACCACTATCTTTTGTGAGAGCGCTTATGTAGTGCTTCTATTTCTGGAAGAAGCCATACCATCGCCTCCTCGAGAATTACTGTGCGTCCGGGAAGGTAAAGACGGGAATAGATCCACCTCTTTCAGCTCGTATGCTGTTCAGCCACAAACTACTTCGCTGTCCACGTCATAACACAGCCCCAGGTGCTAGTCTCGGCCGCTATCGCAGCCCTCTGCATTCCGCACTAACAGAAGACGTCAAACCACAGGCAATGTCCACTGTTAAACGTGGCTACTCACTGAAATTAATGAAAACGTGGAAGGGAGGACCCACCAATATAACTTTCTTTTTACACAAACTTTTTATTTAACAACATATCATCATATCTTTTTCTTAAAAAATGAACAAATTTGCAAAATGAATAAGCCTTTCCAAGAGAAATCAAACCAGCAAACTATATTACAATAATTACAAGACGGCCAGACCTGCAGCCCGCCCGTTATCGGATGTAACAGCGGTGTTTACTAACACACAGGACACCGTTTCTCTTATTAAACGCCCTTCTGCAGCACATGAAAACTACGAGGACAGTTTTTTTTCCTCCGATCGCTTAATATAGAAGCTACGCAAGCAACAGAAAGTGGACATTCGCTGTGGGCTATTGCCCAACTCTCGCACTACACACTCTGACATTGCCGACCTCAAGGCATCAGTCTGTGTTGCACTACAGCCACGTAAACATGGCTGTCGTCATTGTTGCTCCCACCTAGTGTGAATTACGAAGCGTAATTCGGTTTCTGCAAGCAGAAGGAGACAGTGCAGCAGAAATTCATTGGAGAATGAGTCGAGTTTACGGTGATACTTCATGACTGATGGTGGTGTGCGTGAATGGTGCGGAAAGTTTATACATGGCTGAAATGACGTGCATGATGAAGGGAGCCAAGAACACAAGTCTGTCGTTACAGCCGACCTTCTTGAACGATTTGACAGAATGGTTACAGAAAATCGTAGGTTCACCATAACTGCTTAGTCTATGGATATTCAAGAAGTTTCAAGATCTGTCATACATCATTAATGAACATTTAGGCTAAAAAAACTGTGTGCTCGTTGGGTTCAAAAAATGTTGACGGACGCCCACAAAAGTCGCCGAATGGCATCAGCTTTGAACTTCCTTGACCGTGCTCACGATGGAGGGGAGAACTTTTTGAAATCAGTTGTTATTGGATATGAAACTTGGATCCAATACGGCACACTAGAAACTAAACGACAAATGCAACAATGGATGCATCCGAATTCACCAAACAAATCGAAAATTCAAACAAACGTTCAACTTTCTGCTTAAAGTATAACTACTTCACACTTAACGACAAAATTTATGTCCAAAAAGACGGACTCAGCATGGGAAACTCTGTGTCAGGGATTATGGCAGACATCTTTATTAACTATTGCATGGGGGCTTAATTAAATATATAAGATTGAAAATGATTTTTAATTTTAGTAACTGTCTGTCCGATTACGTAAGTCTCGTAATCGGTTGGCCCTGACTAGTATTATTACGCAATCTTACTGCAAAGAACAATGTAAGAAAATTTTCGTAAACACAGTTAATTAATTAAGACCCCAGCAACTATAAAAATCTACGAAACCAATGAGCACAAGAGTAACTGTTCTGTATGTGGGAGTGTGACTCAACGTCCACATCTGGCACGGTTCTTTTCCAACAAGACAAGAATTTTGATACCAATTATACTGACGTGAGAAAAGAAATTTAGAAAAACTATAATTACGCAAAAAAAAATCACAATTACACTCTAATCCAAGAACACAAGCCAGATGCTTTGTTGACTGAACCTGTAGTGACACATTATTTCAGATACACAACTAATAAAGGAACATAATAAATTTTACCTTCATATATTGACGAAATGCACTCATTACAATAACATCTGCTATCTCTCCAATCAAATCACTGCATAAGACAAGGAACAACACTCTTTACTACAACATCTTACTCCGACTTCACGACAAGCAGTGCCCACTAGTACATCTCAGTACGAACTCTTAACACACACTGTCCTCTACGAGCTCTCTGGTAGCACTGACTGCTATGAACTCTCGACAACCACTGACTGCCACGATCTCATAACAACCACTGTGGAGGCGGCTAAATAGTACTCTTTGGCGCACTCTCTGGCGCAGTGGCACAGTGTAGCCACCTTTCATATGCCCCTCCTCCACAGGCCAGAATTTGATGGTATTTTTGCCAGCATTGGTGGTGAAAATACCACCAAATTCGTCCAGAAAAATACAGACAAAAATAAAAGATAATATTAATACCTAAACATCACATAATTAGTTAAAAATTTTGGCTTTGCACTGACCTTTTACTAACCTAACATATGAAATACAGAAGGCAATACAAATTATTTTCATACATGTGACTTTACATAATAGTTTACACAATATACAAAAAAAATCAGTTTATACAAATGTTCACATAAAATGCTTGCAATGATTAGTTTATACAAAAAAAAGGCACTAACTGGTGACATCTTTTTAGTAGAAGCAGTCCATCAATTGCACCCAGTAAAGTTTAGCAGGTACACCCAGCAACAAGTGACATCATTTCAGTAAAAACAGTTCATCAGTTGCACCCAGCAATGTTGAGCAGGTGCAAACAGCAACAAGTGACTTCATTTCAGTAAAAACAGTTCATCAGTTGCACCCAGCAATGTTGAGCAGGTGCAAACAGCAACAAGTGACGCCATTTCAGTAGAAGCAGTCCATCAGTTGCACCCAGCAATGCTGAGCAGGTGCAGACAGCAACAAGGGACATCTTTTCAGTAGAAGCAGTCCATCAGTTGCATCCAGCAAAGTTGAGCAGGTGCACCCAGCAATGTTGAGCAGGTACACCCAGCAACAAGTAACATTAGTTCAGTAGAAGCAGTTCATCAGAAGCACCCAGCAATGTTGAGTAGGTGCAGACAGCAACAAGTGACTTCATTTCAGTAGAAGCAGTCCATCAGTTGCATCCAGCAAAGATGAGCAGGTGCACCCAGCAATGTTGAGCAGGTACACCCAGCAACAAGTAACATTAGTTCAGTAGAAGCAGTTCATCAGAAGCACCCAGCAATGTTGAGTAGGTGCAGACAGCAACAAGTGACTTCATTTCAGTAGAAACAGTTCATCAGTTGCACCCAGCAATGTTGAGTAGGTGCAGACACCAACAAGTGACATCATTTCAGCAGAAGCAGTTCCATCTGTGGCACCCAGTAAAGTTGCAGAGGTACACACAGCAACAAGTCACATTAGTTCAGTAGAAGCAGTCCATCAGAGGCACCCAGCAATGTTGAGTAGGTGCAGACAGCAACAAGTGACACTATTTCAGTAGAAGCAGTCCATCAGTTGCACCCAGCAATGTTGAGCAGGTG
Organism: Schistocerca piceifrons; assembly: GCF_021461385.2. Lineage (NCBI taxonomy): Eukaryota > Metazoa > Arthropoda > Insecta > Orthoptera > Acrididae > Schistocerca > Schistocerca piceifrons. Next base: position 676,552,951 of record NC_060141.1, read on the forward strand.
CAGACACCAAAAAGTCACATTTCTTAGCAGAAGCAGTTCCATAAAATTCACTAGCACTGATCACACAGTTCATCAGAGTTTATGAGCACAAATTAAACATGTCCTAGTGTCACACATCATATTGAAAAGTGCAGGTAACAGCTCAGAATATTTATCTTCACTAATCAGACAGTTCAGGCATGAACAATAGTTTGAATGCACATACAAATGCTTTTACAGTAAGATACAAATCATAACAAACACACAAATGATATCAGATAATTGTCCTATTAACTATTACAATACACAAATACCAGTAAAACTATAATATTCATGGGTGTCAGTGCAAGCCACTACAAACAATAAAATAATATTAGGAGATAGGTGGGTAGGATTAGGAAAGGAAAACACACAAAACACACTCACTCATCTTTCATTCACATTAAATACTACTGTGTAATTGAATAGTGTTAACTGTGTAAATGTAATTCTGTCAAAATCTGATGTTCATCATGTGTATCAAGCAGTAGTGGCAGCAATGTATAACAGTCAATAATAGTTAGTCAACGTCATAGTCATCATGTCAAGACCAATGTTTGCCAAGCCAGATCAAAACGTACTGTTGTTGAACAACTGTCAGTGAGCCAAGATATGCAATTACTTCCTCTCTCCAAAAAAAAGTATATACTGCTTAGTGATTTAACAAAGTGTGTGTATAGACTGTCTTCCTTCTACTTTAGTGTTTTAGTCTGCTCTCTTCATCCTCTTTGTTCCATAAGACCAACAAAAAAAATATCCTCCTCACTTACTTTACCTCTTATACACCAAAACTCCAATAATCATCTGCATCACATAATCTCAAGACGTCACTAATACCTCTTCAATACATCGATCATCAATATCATTTACCTTACCTCTTGTCCACAAAAACTCCAATAATCAACAACTTAATATACTCTCAATACCTCAATAATACGTCGCTACATATAAACCTCAGCACCAATATCATTTCACTTCCATAACAACTCAACTTCATATAATCTCTATACCTCAATAATACGTCGATAAATATAAACCTCAGCACCAATATCATCTCACTTCCATCACAACTCTTTCCTCTAGTCAGTCTCCTCGAACAAGTACAGATAAAATCCTAATGCAACTTCAAGTCAGCATCCCATACAATCCGAAGACACAGTGTCCACACACAACCTCTGTGTAATCCATCTGACCCAAATTTTCTACTCATTATAAATTATAAGATACATTTTGGTTCCTTGTCCATCATTAAATAAAAGAAATGCATACCTGACCTCTAACAGACTTAGTTCGAATAACTCTCAGTAATTAAGTACGATTACGGAGTGTGAATGATCATAATATTTCACAGTGTGTACACCACTTCAAGAATTATGGCAAACAGAAGCAAACATGTGGAGTATTTTTTGTGTCAAGTGTCACTTCCTATTTCAATTGCTCACGAAAATGCAGTGTAATAACTGTTAATGGTCTAAACCTAGTTTTGGTCTGTCATGTCGTTAGCTTCCTTCCTATTAGCATAAATTTATACAGCTTCCATAAAACCTCAGCTCAAGTGACTTCAATGACTTTCTTGTACTAATGTCGTTCGTCGAATTATAGCAGTTAATTTTCTTATCTTAAAAATATAAGGCACTGAGCGTAAGCAAAACAAGCAATAGCGAGTAAATAGACCAGTAAAGAACAGAATGTCAACAAGTGGATGCAGCACAATTCCTACAACGAGGCTCTGCCAAGCGAACAATCTATAATTAATACAGTAATGTGACCTAAACTCTATGTTCATACACAGTATATCAACATTTCTATATACCAAATTAAAGAGCAGTTATGGCAACAAAACAGAAATGTGTAAATATGTAATCCATACAAAAAGCAGCAAACATATATCTTACGTAATAAACAGGTCATTAGCATCATATCAGCATAAGCAATTAAATGTTCATGTGTCATCCTAATAAGTAAACATGAAGGCGCAAGCAGATAAATGACAAAGTACAACATACATACATAATCATAGTCAGCACAATTAATCAGATAACAATTATAATTTAAATAAATAAGCACAGCAGGCACATAACTAAAAAAAATATGACATCAGTGAAAAAGCAGTGCAGCCAAGCGATGCATAATCTATACAAGTCACAACCCAGTTCATTAATCAATAATTGTCAAAATCAGTAAATGTACACAAGCACGTCGCTTCACAAGTAAATCCATAGAACATAAAATTAGCACAAAGTATGAATCACGTAATCGCGAGCAGCAAATTACGTCTAAAGTACGTACCTATGTGGAAATATGTTACCTGAAAAATAAACTCAATTAATAGTTACCTTTTTAGTTTATTAGTTTCTTCTTGGAAATTACATTCTTTCTGAAATTTTCTCGATAGCAAGTCGTCTTAACGTCGGACACGCACAGAATTTACCTGAAGTTCTTAAATACTTTATACAACCGTATCCTGCAAAATACTGAATGTTAATAACACAATTCAACAAGTCCTTATAGCTTTATACAGAATTTAGTCGGAGAAATTAGACTGTGTGTTTGTTTACGGCTGTCAGTGGATTCGCACTGAGCGCTCGATCAGCTGTGGGCGCGTGACGTATTTTATACAACCGTATCCTGCAAAATACTGAATGATAATAACACAATTCAACAAATCCTTATAGCTTTATACAGAATTTAGTCGGAGAAATTAGACTGTGTATTTGTTTACGTCTGTCAGTGCATTCGCACTGAGCGCTCGATCAGCTGTAGGCGCGTGACGTAGGAAGTCATTGTTCGCGGTCAACGACTGCCTTGTGCGGCGCGCAGACTTGACTGTTGCTTTGAGTATGTGCCGCCGCCAAAACACAGCGCGGTATCCTTGTACTCTCTGCGTGTTTGCATGTAGCTGTTGGTTCCTCAAAAGTATGTCATTCCACAAAAATCTTTACGTTTGATATATGATGTATTCCTTTAGAGCGTCGAGATTTAAGAGTTTCTACTTCAACAGTGTTATCATGAATAATTTTGCGAATTCTATATGGACCGTTATAAAGCAGAAAAAAATTGCGACACAAGCCTTTTCCTTTATGAGACAAACGGTGGGACTTAATTAATACCTTTTGTCCAACTGAAAAAGTTCTTAAACGACCAGGACGTTTCGCTGATTTCTCTCTTCTCGCAGCCGCAGATGCAATATTTTGTAGAGCCAGGTTAACAACTTCAGAATGCCGCAGTTTCCGTGAAGGCGGAAAAGGAACGATTTCAGAAATGCGATTTGTTGGTACTTTATTTTTTAATATCAATAGAGGCGGTAAAGAAGTTGAGTCATTAGGAAGTTCATTCAGAATGTTTTGAAAAATATGAAGATACTGATCCCAAGTTCTGTGATTCTGATGACAATAAAGACGGCACAATTTATTGATTTCCTTCATCCATCTCTCTGAAGCGTTAGATTGAGGGTGAAAAAGTGAAATGAAGATTGGTTTAATTTTACGACGGTGTAGAGTACGAAGCCAAATTTTAGAACGAAACTGTGATCCATTATCTGATATAACCTTATCAACGTGACCGACTTCTTTAAGAAAATGTTTGATGAAAGCATTCGATACTGAACGAGCTGTTGCCTTGCGTAAAGGTGTAAAACACACATATTTTGACGTCAACTCCACTGCTACGAAAATGTACGCAAAACCATTAGTAGAACGAACCACTGGACCGAACAAATCGACTGCAGCCATCTCCTTTAATTTCGCTGGAATGATGGGAAACAACGGTGCTCTGTGAGAAATCGTTGGAGGCTTAGCCATTTGACATAATTTACATTTGGCAAGAACAGATCGAATACGTTTTTCCATATTACTGAAGTAACAATTTTCTCGTAATTTGTGAAAGCATTTTCGGGGACCAAAGTGTGCATAACTGAGATGCGTATACCAAATCAATTTATTGACCCACTCATCAGGAATACAAACTAACCAAACGGAGTTGTCGACGGATTTTCGTTTAAAAAGAATGTCATTGCGAACTAAATAATGCTGTCTAATCGCCACGCTTTCCTTTCTCCTCCACTTCTCCTTAATGTCCTTCCAGATTGGATCCTTATTTTGCTCCTTAGCGATGTCCTGGAGCGAAGACGAAATAAAGTTCTCAAACGCAACACCTTGAATATACATCAAACAAAAATTGTTTTCCTTGCAGTCCTCTTCAGCACTTTGTTTCAAACCCATAGGTGCACGTGATAAAGCATCGGCAACAATATTAGAAGAACCCTGTATGTAAACAATACTAAAGTCAAATTCCTGTAGGTACAACGCCCATCGTGACAATCTGCCATGAGTTAATTTTGTTGACATAAGAAATTCCAGAGCTCGATGATCGGTGTAAACCTTAGTATGTCTGCCAAACAAAAATGTGCGAAATTTTGTGAAAGCCCATACAACAGCCAAAGCTTCAAGTTCCGTAATCGAATAATTCTTTTCTGATTTAGAGAGAACACGACTTCCAAATGCAATAGTTTTCTGCACTACAACGCCGTTTTCTTCTATCTCTTGAAATAAATGTGCACCTAGGCCTTTGTATGACGAGTCCGTCGCCAAACAAAATTCTTTTGATAAATCCGGATGTGAAAGAAGTGGAGCAGCAACTAAAGCATCACGAAGCTGTTCAAATTCTGACTGAGCTTCCTCATCCCAACACCAATTAGATTTCTTTCCAGATAGTTCACATAAACGAGGTGTGGCCAAATCGTCCAATTTAACAAAGCGTCTAAGAAAATTACAGACACCAAGGAAACTACGAACATCACGTTTTGTAGTAGGTACAGCATAATTACGAATAGCATCTAATTTCTCTGGATCAGGGAGAATACCTTCTGTAGAAATAATGTGGCCGAGAAATTTCACCTGAGAACGACCAAATTCAGATTTTTCCAAGTTCACTGTCATGCCAACTTTTGCAAAGATACGTAATAATGAGTCCAAAATTTTGTTGTGCTCACTCCAAGAACGTTTAGCAATAAGAATGTCGTCAACATAAGAAGTAATGTTGTCACGAAGATAAACAGGTAAAATTTCGTTTAAACTACGAATGAAAGCTGCTGAAGATACAGTAAGCCCAAACGGTAATTTCCGAAATTGGTAACAGTTACCAAAAGCTAAAAAAGCAGTATATTTTCTACAGTCAGGGTAGAGTTCTATTTGCCAAAAACTTGCGCGCATATCAATCGTGGATAAAACTTTAATTCCATGGAAATGTTGAAGAAGTTCATCTAAATTTTGTGGGCGGTCAGTTTCAGGAATGATGATGTTATTTATCTGTCTGGAATCCAGAACCAGACGAATTGATCCATCCTTTTTAAGAACAACGTGTAATGGGCTAGTATAAGGACTGACTGCAGGCTCAATAATGCCCTGATCTAACATGTACTGAAGTTCATTCTTAACCTTGTCTCTGTAAGCCAAAGGAATAGCGTACGTTTTCCCGCGAAATGGTGTGTGTTCTTTTACTTTAAATAAATATTGTAAGCCTTGTATAGTTCCTGTGTGATGACTAAACACTGTAGCATGTGAAGTCAAAATGTGGTGCAGCTCTTCTCTTGCAACGTCATCTGGCACTTCAGCTTTCTTAACCTTTTCATTAATTAATTCTTCGCTATTAATTATATCATCCATCGCGTCTCTGTATCTATTGTCATTATCATGAATAAACACATTGTCGTCATAATGCTCAACGAAAACATCAGAAGTAAGAAACCTTAAACATTTTGCATCTGGTTCAGATCTTGTTAAACACTCGAAAAATTTTAAACATTTCGGCATTCCAGCAACAGTCAAATTTACACTTCCTTCTTTAAAGTTCAAAATTGCCTTATGTGCGTTAAGAAACTCCATACCTAATATAATTTGTGTACTGAGTAATGGAACAATAATAAAATTAGCAGAAAATTCGTATCCTTGACAAACGAAATTTAAATTGGTCTGTTGTCTGACCTCCACACTTTTTCCAGAAATCGCACCTCGAATTGTAGTTTTAGAAATAGGTAACACAGGACAAGCAATAGTTCTTACACATATACGAAAAACTGATTCACTAATGACATTCAATGGGCTCCCAGAATCTAATACTGCAGTGAACGTATTCTTACCCATACATACTTCAATAACAGGATGTAAAAATGCGTCTACATTATTTTCCTTTTCGTCTAACAAAATGTCTCTCATGTCTTCCAGGCGTACGTAGTGTAAAGTCGTAGTGTCATTACTTTCTGAACCGTCTATATTGCTGCCAGAAGCCGAAGCTACAAGTCATTGTCGATTGTTTGCGTCATGTCTTTGATTATTCGCGTCATTTCGCGGATCAATTTCAACGATTTGCACTTGTCTCTCAGAAGTTCTGTCACGTGGAGGATGCCAATTAGGTCCCTCCTGTCTGTTAGATGCAAATTCTGGGTTGTGTCTGTTATTAAAATTTCTATTTTCCTGTCTGTCTGCATAACTACTTCTTGTATAATTTCGACTGTCACTTCTGAAATTATTGTTGTACCTACTACCCTGGTTATTTCTGTAGTAAGAATTTCTATTACTGTTTGAATAATTTCTGTCTTGATAATACCGATTACTGTTTCCGTATGATTGATCATTCCGGTACGAATTACCGTTGTCATAGTTGTCTGTGTAATTTCTGTTAGAACGTCTGTTATTGTCATAAGGCTGGTATCTGTTGTCCTGTCTGTTACGTCTGTCATTCTCAAAATTACCGCTATAACGTCCGTTCCGACCACTATCACTTTTCTCTGAAAATCTATTGTAATTACTGTTACTGAAAAAGTTACAAGAGGTCCCGTCATCGTTGTCATACTCAAGTTCTTGCAACAAAGTCTTAAATGTCTCAATGTCGTCTTTACATCTTCCAGCTAAAGCAATTTGTCTTATGGATTGCGGCAACTTAGTTAAGCAAATGCGAATTAATTCAGTCGGGCTATAAGGGTTGGACAGGAACTGATTCTTTCGAATCATGTCTTCAAAGTACTCTGCCGGCGTGCGGAACTCAGACTGTTTGAAATTACGCTGCATAATAAGACTGTGTTTGACTCTGTCTTGCGTGTTTTCGGACCAATATGCCGATAGAAATGCATGATAAAAATCATTTAAATTATTGCAATCTCTAATGAGTGCGCGCATCCGCGTCGCCGGTTCGTTTTCTAAATATCCACACATGAATTCTAGTTTGTGACTTAGTGGCCAATTTGGTGGAAGTGCGTACATAAATTGATCTAGCCATGCACATGGATGTATGTCATTCTTAGAATTGCGGAAGATCTTAAATTTCCGGACAGTCAAAAAGTGTTTATAATCAAAGTTTTCGCCTCGTGGCGACAAAGACCTACCGCGTCTGTCCCGGTCCGAATGTCGATTATTGTAAAGTTCGCGCGCCTGGCGCTCTCTTGTTGCATCCCGTAAATGAAACAAATTATTTTCTTCAAACCCTTCTGCTACCTGTGATTCTAAATTTCTTCTGCTATCTTTTCCTACAATTTCGCCTTCAATCTGCTTGACTTGCTTTCGTAATGCCTCAAATTCCCTTTTCACGCGTTCATTAAATTTTCCCTGATTTTCAACATACTTATTTATGTTCTGGTATTCTTCGGTTTCTGCAAATGGTAATGGAGCTGTATCATCCGAATCTCTGTCCCCATGTAAACTAAGATTTGTCAATTTATCTGAAATTTCCTCAACTCTTTCCGATAAGTCACCTAATTGTTCTTTCTGTTTATTTACGTCTTCCGTAAGTGTCGCGACTCGGGTTTCAGTATTGTCACATTTGGTAGTTAAGTGTTCACACTGTTGCGTTAAGTTATTTATTCTGTCATTTGGTACGGATTCCTCAATTCTTTCAATTATTTCTTCCTTGTCTTGTGCACGTTGTAAATTTAACTCTGAAAATTTCTGTACTATCACGCGATCTCTTTCTTCCTGTTCTCTATCCTGTTCCCTTTGTCTGATTTCTACTGCAATTAATCTATTATTGTGAGAATTCAGAATCGGTTGTACTTCTTCCCTGATTTCTTTCTTTAATTCATCTTTCATATTTTTGAAACATGTCCCTATTCTTGCATCTAACCGTGTTTCCATTGTTCCCATATCAGTTTTTAATTCTGATCGTAAAGTTCCCATCTCTGTTTTAATTGTTCCTATCTCTGTTTTTAATTCAGATCCAAACCGTGCTTCCATTGTTCCCATCCGTGTTTCCATTGTTCCCATTTGTGATCCCAGTGAGTCTAGCTTTGTTCCCATTGTTCCCATTTGTGATCCCAGATTTAATATTACACTCATCAACTGCTCCATATTAAATTGTTCAGAATTCTTTTCGCCCCTAACATTTCCCACAAAACTAACTTCCTTCTGCATAGCCATAAGGCTATCTGTGTTCGATACTATTCCAGAATCTTCTGTCATTAATCTCGTATTCTGTAAATTTTCTGATTGAGAAAAACCTTGAACTGGTTCCGGACTGTCTTCCCGACTTATTAAATTGTTTTCCACTTCATTATCCATCATGCTGTTTTCCTCTGTTGGCGAGTTCGCCATGTCAACAATTTCGTCATTCTCACTATCCATCATTTTTGCCTTTTTCATAGATCGCGTAATCATTTGCAAAACATACAAAGAATTCGTCACTGTACGAAAATTACACACGGTGACTCTTTATCTCATCAATACCATTCAAATGCAATGACTCCCTCAAACACGATCAATCGAACAATTGAAATAATTGCACAAAATTGTCAAACGCGTATACAAGGCAATAAAAAAATTAAATTTTGAAAAATACCATTAGAAGAATGACAATTACCAAATCTACACATGCAAAATAGACTACAATTACTAACTACAAATTACTACAACAATACTACAGTCTACAATTTTCACAATCAGAAGAATCCAAGGGACGATCCGAAGCAGCGGTCGCCACGTGCATGGGGGCTTAATTAAATATATAAGATTGAAAATGATTTTTAATTTTAGTAACTGTCTGTCCGATTACGTAAGTCTCGTAATCGGTTGGCCCTGACTAGTATTATTACGCAATCTGACTGCAAAGAACAATGTAAGAAAATTTTCGTAAACACAGTTAATTAATTAAGACCCCAGCAACTATAAAAATCTACGAAACCAATGAGCACAAGAGTAACTGTTCTGTATGTGGGAGTGTGACTCAACGTCCACATCTGGCACGGTTCTTTTCCAACAAGACAAGAATTTTGATACCAATTATACTGACGTGAGAAAAGAAATTTAGAAAAACTATAATTACGCAAAAAAAATCACAATTACACTCTAATCCAAGAACACAAGCCAGATGCTTTGTTGACTGAACCTGTAGTGACACATTATTTCAGATACACAACTAATAAAGGAACATAATAAATTTTACCTTCATATATTGACGAAATGCACTCATTACAATAACATCTGCTATCTCTCCCATCAAATCACTGCATAAGACAAGGAACAACACTCTTTACTACAACATCTTACTCCGACTTCACGACAAGCAGTGCCCACTAGTACATCTCAGTACGAACTCTTAACACACACTGTCCTCTACGAGCTCTCTGGTAGCACTGACTGCTATGAACTCTCGACAACCACTGACTGCCACGATCTCATAACAACCACTGTGGAGGCGGCTAAATAGTACTCTTTGGCGCACTCTCTGGCGCAGTGGCACAGTGTAGCCACCATTCACTATCTTGTACCGAAATTACTAAAAGATTTTCCCACATTAGCTAAAAAGATCGTATACTACTACAGATATGTAGACGACACGCTATTGCTTATTAATGGTAGTCAATCTGATATTGACGAAGTCGTCAGTACATTTAATGGTTTACACAACAAAATTGCTTTCACAGTTGAAAAAGAGCAGAATGGGGTCATTAATTTTTTAGACCTAACCATTAGAAGGGAAAATGGAAAACATACATTTGACATTTACAGAAAATCAACATTCACAGATATCATCTTAGATTATGGTTCACAGCACGCTGACCAACACAAAAAAGCGTTTTTCCATTTTGCATTTCATCGTATGTTACGATTACCATTATCTAAAGGAAACCATGAGAAAGAGTTAAACATAGTTAAACAAATTGCAAGAAATAATAATTACCCGTTGAAATACGTCATGAACATTTATGAGAAGGTATCCAAAAAACATAGTAAAGATAATTTAAGTCAGAATGAGACAAGCGAAACTAAAAATCAAAAATTTATCACTTTGCCTTTCTATGGTCCCATTAGCAATAAAATTGCCACAGTATTCAAGAAGAGGAATATTAATGTAGGTTTCTCGACGACGAACAGACTAGGCGTGCTTTTAAGGAATAACATTCATGAACGCAACGTCTTACATGAATCAGGTGTTTACAAACTTATGTGTGCCACGTGTAATGCAGGTTACATAGGGCAAACTGGACGAAAATTGGAAACAAGGTTCCGTGAGCACGTTGCACTTGAGAGGAAAGATATTGCCGAAAAATCGAATTTCGCAGCCCATCTGGTAGCAACTGGTCATACAACTCCAGATTTGACATCACAATTGAAGTTGTTACACAAGGGTAAAAAAGGTCGCTTCCTCGACCTTATGGAAGAGATGGAGATCTTTTGCCATAATAAAGCTCCAGATATTAAGCTACTTAACGAGCAGACGATATCGAGAAGCACACATTTTTGGGAATGCTTCTCCGATTTCCCATGAAAAAAGTCAACTTGTGGCCAATTATCGCAATTAGCAATTCGTAGTCAGTTGCTTGTTATCCCTTATATACAACGCCTCAGTCATAGTTGCTACGAGAACACTTACAATGGCCGCTATTCCAACTATCTAAACACATAGACACACATGTTTTGGCTTGTTTTAATAACATTACTAATTTCGGTTTTTAAAAAAGATGCTCCGTTTTTGTTCTGTAATTTGCAGAACTCATGGACGCCTACTGAACATAATTTTACTACAGTCGACATCTCGTAGGCGTTGACACAAAGTAATACGAAACGGTTATCACTTTACGTAATTATTTTTAATGTATGTTAACAATTCCTTTGCTGTTTGAATAAGTGCTGGATATCGTGTATAGCCTATGTTTAATTTCTCTAAAGTACGATGTATATTTTTGGTATAAATGGCACTATTACCTGTCCTTCCTCATGATGGTTTCTCGATGTTTGATGTATACTACCTGTTCGCACCTTATATTTTCAAATGTATTTCAAATACACAATTAGAATTATAGGTACTTCTTAAGTCTGCTTGTATTTCATATGGGTCCTACTACTACTATAAGTTATGTAAAATCAAATTAGTTTATTAATATTCAAAACCGGTTGCTTGGCAACTTCATTACTGTTTTATCAACATGTGAATGTACATATGGGTTCTGACCCAGTGCTTATGCGGAAGCGTACAACCAGTGATGGGACGAATGATATGTACATTATAACGCCGTTAAATATGATAACAAAATTGCTACTCTAAACCCTCAAAACAATTTTTTTTAAGATTATTTAATGGCATATGAATTGTTACTTAGTGGCTTGTTCGTCCTATTACTATTTTATTTATTTGACTTCTCAGTTTTAACGTAATATTTACGTAAATCAAGAACGATGTACTTTTAACCTCCCACGCAAAATGATGGGGCTATGTTTTACAGGAAGCAACCGTGTATATTTGATGCCATGTATGTATGGGTTCTGACCCAGTGCTTATGCGGAAGCCTATAATCACTGTTATAACACTGCTAGCTTGCCCAAAGGGACAAACGAGACGTACATCAGCAAGTCGGTTAAATATGATAACAAAATTGTTTATCCACACCTACAAACATTTTTGTAATGAACATTGTGTTTCACAGCATTTTAATTATTAAGTAATGGCAGTTTCGGACTGTTATTATTTTTTATATATTTGACTCCTTAGTCTTAACGTAACATTTTACGTAAATCACGAAGGTTGTACTTCTAACTTCCCACGCCAGATGGTGGGTATTGTGTTTTTTTTAAAAACCTGTGTTACACTTCATTCATGTTATTCATTTATTATTGTTTTTCATTATCTTTTGCTCTTTTATATGTCCTGTACTCTGACAACTTATCATCCATCTGTTTTATGTTTTATAAGTTTGTTTTTTAAAAAACAATACGCCAATGTATTTTAGATATTTCCTTCCCCCTTCGTCTGCTATGTGTTGTACGTACATTTTAAATTCGAATTACTGCACGATTCACAAATGCACAAGAGTTATTTAGTGTTAAAATCTCGCAAAACCAGTAATACTATGTCTTCACGTGTCAAGCCCCGTCACACCGAGGTCTGCTGAACAAGTGCATGTAAACAGCGACCTCAGTCTATGTGATCGCCGTAAGCTTATTGACACCAGTGCTTACTAATTTAAGTTGTATATTACAGGTATGTTCCTAACAAGTGTTATGTTCCTATGCAGATGTAATTGTGATTTTCTGTTTTATACTCTCTGATCGTAATGTGAAAAATTTTTAACTTCTGGCACTGAAGATGGTCTCTAAGTGACCGAAAATCGATTTTGCGATAGTAAACATAAATATACGACCAATGCTGTCTCTTCTTCCAAGTATAACAACAGAAAAGTTATGGTTACCGCGTTTTGGGACCAAAAAGGTGTGTTGCTTGTAGAGTTTATGCAGTCTGAAAGCAATATCAATGCAGCCGCTTGTTGGGAAACATTACGACGTTTGCAGAGAGCCATTCAAAACAAACGAACAGGTTCAAAAATGTCTCTGAGCACTATGGGACTTAAATTCTGAGGTCATCAGTCCCCTAGAACTTAGAACTACTTAAACCTAACTAACCTAAGGACATGACACACATACATGCCCGACGTAGGATTCGAACCTGCAACCGTAGCGGTCGCGCGGTTCCAGACTGTAGCGCCTAGAACCGCTCGGCCACTCCGGGGGGCAAACGAAGAGGAATCCTGACTTCAGTAATTGTGTTGATTCATGACAACGCTCGTCTACACACTGTTGGCATAACCCAACGGCTCCTTGAACAATTTCAATGCGACATTTTCATTATCGCCGTACCGTCCTGATATGGCACCAAGTGGCTTTCACCCTTTCCCTGAACTGAAGATGTGGCTAGGAGGGCAGCACTTTGAAACCAACAAAGATATTCAAAACAAATTCGAACTCGTTGGTGGTAACATTTTTTGAAGAGGGTATTGCAAAGCTTGTCCAGAGGTACGATAAGTGTCTCAATCTTTTTGGTGATTATGTTGAAAAGTAAGCATAAATGTACAAAACTTTTGGTAATAAAATAATTGTTTTCTATTAACTATTATTTATAGCCTATCGGAGGTTGAAAAAAATGGGCCTCATATGTAAGCACCATTGACGACATTATCCCATTGCCAAAACATAATTTTCTAAACGATCTTGCGAGAAACCCAAAGCCTTCAGTGGCTCAAACCTCCTAAATATGTTAGTAATATGAGAGATGGTGATAAGAGCGGTCACATGCTAGCTATCAACCAAACGAACCTGGAGAAGGCTTCCACCACTATGAGAATAAACGAATCGCCTTTTTTCGTCTGGCGAAGTGGGCCCACATAACCAAAAATTTTCATAATGGATGCTCTACCCTTTCCGACTGCAGCAATCCGCTCACCACAGAGTTACTTTGGTTTTCCCTTCTTGCAATCTCGACATTCTTTGACTAAAACTCTAACATCTCTATAAGGTTTTAGCCAGATCAGCTGCTCCTTTGCTTCTCTAAGGTTTTATAAAGACCTAAATGGCCTCCTACCAAAGAGTCATGGAAGTACCAGAAGACCAGAATCATTAAGGTTCGTGGGAGACAAATTCTAGCTTCCCCAGACCTTCCCCTGCTGTTACACAGAATGCCGTTCTTCAGAAAATAGTCACTGGATTCCTGTCCATCTAGCACTTGAATCGTGAGCCCCCCCCCCCCCCCCTTCACACACACACTGTGGGTCTTGTTCAGTTTCCAAATTATTAAAGAGTTGGGGGTACCTCGATAAGGATCATATATACTAGGTGACTATCCGGCGTTTCCTCATCAAGCTCGTGCTGCTGAACATCCTGCTAAGGGCGTCAGCAACCTAATGATCAGATCTCTTAAAGCCCTGAACCTTAAGATGGGAAGCCGAAATGCAGACTGCCCATCTCCTGATACACCTTACCTTCCTAGGACGAGCTAGGACCCAACTAAGGGCCTGATTATCTATATCTCGCGATGTTCGAGATAAAACCGAATTTTTTTCAGGGCAAATAACACAGCTAATGCTTCGCACTCATACACCGAATAATTGAGCTCAGGCCCCTCCAGATGTCAGGAAGCAAACGCTAACGGTCGCCTCATATCTTGGTGTTCCTGTAAAAGAACAGCCGCCACACCAGTATTGCAAGCATCAGTCCGGACGAAAAATATTTTCTTAAAATCAGGTACGGTTAAAACCGGTGGGTGGGCATTTGCAGTTCTAATTCCTTTAAAGGTTTCCTGCTGAATTTCAGCCCAAACGAATTTCTCATTATTTCTGCGTAACAAATTTCATGTTGCTGCAAGTTGCGCAGAGTTTGAGACAAATCTGCAGGAAGTAATTCGCCATCCCTACAAATTGGGCCATCTCTCTCTTATTTCGTGGCTGCAGAAGATTCCTCAACGCCTTAGTGCGTTCCTGATCAATGCTAATTCCGTCCCCGAACACCAACTGACCCATAAATGGTATCTGGCGCTTAGCCAAGGTTATCTTTGAGGGTTTTACTGTCAGAACCGCATCCCTGAGCCTGGATAGTACCTTCGAATGTGCCCTAAATGCTCTTCAAAGGATGTACTAAATATGACCACATCGTCCAAATAATTTAAGACACAATTAAACTTTAAATCACCCAAAATTTTATGCAATAGACGGGGTAAAACTGCTGCACCAGTTGACAAACCAAACACAACCAGGTTAAACTCACATAAATTCCATTCCGTGGCAAAGGCGGTGAGATGCTTAGATTCCTCCTGATTAATATCTAGGACCATAAACCAAGATGCTCCAGAAAACCAGGTGAAACAGTTGTGGAGATCAGAAGCCTGTAATCAACCACAGGTTTGAAATCCTGCCCCTGATCTTTAGGTACAAAGAAAATGGGGAAGCGGAGGGGAAGGTGGATGGTCTTATGACTCCGTCTTTTAAAAAGACCTCAATTTTGTGCCGCAATTTTTTTATCTTCCGTGGTGACAAGCGACGTGGAGACTGGTGAACCGACATCTCATCCGTGACACGAATATGGTATCTAATGACGTTTGTGATTTCTAACCTGTCACAAAGTACGTCAGGAAATTCTCCAAGAAGTTCTATTAACTCTTTCTCTTGTGGACTAGAGACGTGGTCTACTCCAAGCAGGCACGTGTTAATACTGGTGTCATGTCCCATTCACAAATGAGCACGTGAACGAAAGGCTATTCGATCGCTGGGAGGAAACTTGAAATTAAAGGTCTTGGTACCAAATTCTGACTCCTTACCGGTCTTATGGTTGTAATCATGCCCTAGAATTAAGTCAGGCACTAGTCCCTGAACTAATGAAAACTTTACAGGCCATGTATATTTACACACGGAAAGATTTCCCCTCACTT
Source organism: Schistocerca piceifrons (assembly GCF_021461385.2). NCBI lineage: Eukaryota > Metazoa > Arthropoda > Insecta > Orthoptera > Acrididae > Schistocerca > Schistocerca piceifrons. The sequence continues at coordinate 676,568,644 of NC_060141.1, forward strand.
CCCTGCACAGAGGTAACTCTTGGCCATTGGCCACCCGACATCTCTCAATCAAGAGACGTACCGCAGATAATCTACGTAAGTCTCCATATTCAATAAACCACTCGTAATTAAGAAGTAACACAGAGCTACCTTAATCTAGTAACCCACACAATGGTTCATGCCTTATAGCCGCACAAACAAATGGTAAGGCACGTGTGGTGGCCGGCTGTATACGACTATACCTCCCCTGTCTCCGAGGATGCGACCCCGCCCCTGCCTAGCGTCGTTTCTCAGCGCGAGGCTTCCTCGTGCGCCATATCCAAAACAGGTCCCTGATTTCACTGAACACCGTGCTCTACCTATTATGCTACCTTCTGGAACGGAGTTAGTTAAATCTTGATATCCCCTAGTTAACTCATTTCGCTGGTTGTCGGCAGAAGACAATTTCATAACAAACAAGATTCTCTAACTGACGAAGAGTGACCGGAAGAGGAAAGAATGCGATCCGAGCAAATAAATTCGTCTCAGGAACATCCACGCGTAGTGCTGATACTGCCTCACGAACCCGCTCTACATATTCAAACAACGGTCGGTGGGAAGCCTGCACGAGACAATAATATCTACACTCTAGCTCTTTGCGCATGCGGCCTGATAACTTACCCTCCACGCCCGATTGCCTCTGTTGCCAGATCGCCTTACCACGCCGTAAGGTTTCGGATAGAAGATTACTTCCGCTACTTACGGGTAGATTGCGATAAGTACTAAGTGGTGGGGGATCCTTAATGCCTCAGCATGCGCCTCACACTTAACTAGCAGCCAAATTACCTGTTGTACATTTTCTAAGGTTTCAATTGACAATACCGAATACTATTCAAGAGACACGTCATCACGTTATACAGACGGGCAAAATATTCCCCAGACCGATCACTTGGACCTCGGGTGACGGATCAACTTTCGGCTTTTGGATTGTCAGAAACGCATTCTATACTACACTCCTGGAAATGGAAAAAAGAACACATTGACACCGGTGTGTCAGACCCACCATACTTGCTCCGGACACTGCGAGAGGGCTGTACAAGCAATGATCACACGCACGGAACAGCGGACACACCAGGAACCGCGGTGTTGGCCGTCGAATGGCGCTAGCTGCGCAGCATTTGTGCACCGCCGCCGTCAGTGTCAGCCAGTTTGCCGTGGCATACGGAGCTCCATCGCAGTCTTTAACACTGGTAGCATGCCGCGACAGCGTGGGCGTGAACCGTATGTGCAGTTGACGGACTTTGAGCGAGGGCGTATAGTGGGCATGCGGGAGGCCGGGTGGACGTACCGCCGAATTGCTCAACACGTGGGGCGTGAGGTCTCCACAGTACATCGATGTTGTCGCCAGTGGTCGGCGGAAGGTGCACGTGCCCGTCGACCTGGGACCGGACCGCAGCGACGCACGGATGCACGCCAAGACCGTAGGATCCTACGCAGTGCCGTAGGGGACCGCACCGCCACTTCCCAGCAAATTAGGGACACTGTTGCTCCTGGGGTATCGGCGAGGACCATTCGCAACCGTCTCCATGAAGCTGGGCTACGGTCCCGCACACCGTTAGGCCGTCTTCCGCTCATGCCCCAACATCGTGCAGCCCGCCTCCAGTGGTGTCGCGACAGTCGTGAATGGAGGGACGAATGGAGACGTGTCGTCTTCAGCGATGAGAGTCGCTTCTGCCTTGGTGCCAATGATGGTCGTATGCGTGTTTGGCGCCGTGCAGGTGAGCGCCACAATCAGGACTACATACGACCGAGGCACACAGGGCCAACACCCTTCATCATGGTGTGGGGAGCGATCTCCTACAATGGCCGTACACCACTGTTGATCGTCGAGGGGACACTGAATAGTGCACGGTACATCCAAACCGTCATCGAACCCATCGTTCTACCATTCCTAGACCGGCAAGGGAACTTGCTGTTCCAACAGGACAATGCACTTCCGCATGTATCCCGTGCCACCCAACGTGCTCTAGAAGGTGTAAGTCAACTACCCTGGCCAGCAAGATCTCCGGATCTGTCCCCCATTGAGCATGTTTGGGACTGGATGAAGCGTCGTCTAACGCGGTCTACACGTCCAGCACGAACGCTGGTCCAACTGAGGCGCCAGGTGGAAATGGCATGGCAAGCCGTTCCACAGGACTACATCCAGCATCTCTACGATCGTCTCCATGGGAGAATAGCAGCCTGCATTGCGGCGAAAGGTGGATATACACTGTACTAGTGCCGACATTGTGCATGCTCTGTTGCCTGTGTCTATGTGCCTGTGGTTCTGTCAGTGTGATCATGTGATGTATCTGACCCCAGGAATGTGTCAATAAAGTTTCCCCTTCCTGGGACAATGAATTCACGGTGTTCTTATTTCAATTTCCAGGAGTGTATTTCTATCAGACCCACTTTCTAATCCAAAACATACAGTTTGGATTTTGAAACCAAACAAAAGATTATTTAACTGAATGACACGTGCTAACTGCTCAGGGCTCGTTCTAGAATTTCAAGATCCTTTACTCTATTGCCCAGGTGGACTAAATGTGCATGAAAGCACTTCATCTGCCTCATGGTTGGTTTCTTATCTTGGAGAAAGGAGATATTTTCTTGTCAACAATTTAATCCTACTGTGATCATCTTTAAATTTCGGCTCACCTCGCCAATCGTGCTCACAGAAACAGAGAGTGGTGTCGACAACGCCGCCCGTAGCCTGGCCGTCAGCCTCCCCCCTCCCTCCCCCCCCCCTCCCCGTACCGTGAACATTTTGTTGCCCAATGCTCAGTTCATACTCGAGCTGATCCCGTTTTAGGTACGAAATACCGGGTCACTGACGTGGACCTAAGGTTCGGACAAAAGAGAATAAGAGAATAAGTAGACAATGTCCAAAAGAGTGAAGTAAAAATTTAAACTGAAGCAGCTTGCGTCAAATGAAATTCGTGACAACCTTCAGATAACGGATCGACAACCACGCTCTCCTACAATGAAACGTCGGCACTCACTGGGTTTAAGGAGAACGTGGACCGGACCCACCAATAAAACAGCCAGTTTAACAATATGTACGCATAAATCTGTTTTTCTTAAAAAATGAACAAATTAGCAAAATGAATAAGCTTTTGCAAGAGAAATCAAAACTGCAAACAATCTTGCAATTGCTACAAGACAGCCAAACCTGCAGCCTGCCCGTTATCAGGTGGAACATCGGTGTTTACTACCACGCTGGATACATTTTCTGCAGCACATGAAAACTATATAAACACCATTGATGACAAGGGTGATTCAATTACTCAAAACAGATGACGTAACTTTTAATTTGAAAGCTGTATGTCGAGAGGTTAGGGGTTAAGGTGCGCACCTGTAATTAAAGGTTAAACAGATTAGGAAACAATATGACAGGGATAAGGCTTACTTCAAAGCAACCAACCTCTTAATTTCAATCGGCAACCAAGGTGCGACTGGATGCCAGCCCGTCCCTTTTGATATTAGAATTTTTTACTAAAGCCCTGATGACATTTGGCTGTTAATGTTTTCAAAGTTAAACTGATTGTCAGATATTACGACCGCTCTGAAGAAAAGTCTTAAAACATTACTTGTGAACACGTTTTTTTCTGTCATCAGTTTTCTGACTGATTTGATGCAGCCTGCTACGAATTCCTCTACTGTCTTAACCTCTTCATCTCAGAGAACCACTTGCATTACAAGAGAACTCACTCGGCGGAACCATAAGATCAAGTTAAAAATACACCAATAATGAGCCCGTCTTTCAAAGACAGCAACGCACAGCTTAGTGCAACAGGTAGTTCAGATTATACCTAATGCAATTACAATCAAAGAATTGAACCGGTTAACACCTAAATTTAACCATAAGACCCCTGTTTTATTTAACGGCAACTTACTACAATTGTTCCGGCTGTATTTACGACAAAGGGACCTGATTCATTGGAACACTAATGATGGGGTATGAACCAGAAAGGAAAGGCAGTATAATAGTGGGACAAATTTTGAAATAACAAGTAGTATTTTAGTACAATACCACGGCTTATATTTACGACCAAAGAGCTGACCAAGTAAAAATAATGGTTCAAATGGCTCTGAGCACTATGAGACTTGACTTCTAAGGTCATCAGTCCCCTCGAACTTAGAACTACTTAAGCCTAACTAACCTAAGGGCATCACACACATCTATGCCCGATGTAGGATTCGAACCTGCGACCGTAGCGGGTGCGCGGTTCCAGACTGTAGCGCCTAGAACCGCTCAGCCACCCCGGCCGGTGACAGAGAAAAACTCTGAGGGTCGGGTACCAACATAAAATAATTAGGAGGGCAAGTAGACAATGACACAAATCACCTCGAGGATTACAGAACGTTACTCCCCTTTATCAATAAGCAGTTCCATGGATCCACGGTGCGTCACGGCAGTTACTGACAAGGGAACCTCCCCATCGCACCCCCCTCAGATTTAGTTATAGGTTGGCACAGTGGATAGGCCTTCAGAAACTGAACACAGATCAATCGAGAAAACAGGAAGAAGTTGTGTGGAACTATGAAAAAAATAAGCAAAATATACAAACTGAGTAGTCCATGCTCAAGATAGGCAACATTAAGGAAAGTAACAGCTCATTAGCGCTGTGGTCCTGTGGTTAGTGTGAGCAGCTGTGGAACGAGAGGTCTTTAGTTCGAGTCTTCCCTCGACTGAAAATTTTAATTTTTTATTTTCAGACAATTATCAAAGTTCAGGCACACACACACAATCAACTTCGCTCTCCAAAGTTCCAGGACTTGTTCAGATTTGCTTGGACATATGCAGGATTTGACGGTGTACACACGGAAAAATTTGTAAACGTTAAAAACATATGTTTTGACAGAACAGGGAAAACTGTGCGACTGTGAAACTGTTGCATTCATTTGTTGCAGTTTATGAGACAAACTCTTGTGATTTCATCACTTTTTTGGGAGTGATTATCACATCGACAAGAAAACCTAAATCGGGCAAGGTAGAAGAATCTTTTTACCCATTCGCCAAGTTTACAAGTTAGGTGGGTCGACAACATATTCCTGTCATGTGTCGTATAGAATATATCAGACGTGTTTTCCTGTGGCGGAATCGGTTGACCTATGACCTTGCGATCAAACGTTTTCGGTTCCCATTGGAGAGGCACGTCCTTTCGTCTGCTAATTGTACGGTTTTGGCGTGCGGTCGCAAAACATAGACACTAAACTTATTACAGTGAACAGAGACGTCAATGAACGAACGGACAGATCATAACGTTGCGAAAATAAAGAAAGTAAACTTTTCACTCGAGGGAAGACTTGAACCAAGGACCTCTCATTCCACAGCTGCTCACGCTAACCACGAGTCCACGGCGCTCCTGAACTCACGATAACCTTGACGTATCTTTGGCATGGACTACTGAGTTTGCATATTTTACTTATTTTTTTCATTGTTCCACACAACTTCTTCCTGTCTTCTCGATTGATCTGTGTTCAGTTTTTCAAGGCCTATCCACTGGGCCAACTAATAACTAAATCTGAGGGGGGGTGCGACGGGGAGGTTCCCTTGTGAGTAGCGCCGGTGAAAGCCAGGTAGAAGAGGACAGCTAGGCCACGAGCGGTTGTCCGATACGAATGTTGCCAACAACCGGCCTGCTGCTTGTAGTTGACGTTGACCACGGTCAAATACTCCAATATCTTTGCTCTGCACAGGCCCTCCTTCCGCAGCTCGTCGTTTCGGCCGCTCGGATCTCGTGACCACCAGTCGTCGCGACGCTGCCGCCAATCCCAAAATTTGGTTCCTCCCCCTCGGATTAGAAAACTCCGTATATATACCGGCAAGCAAAGACCTTCTAAGGGCACAGTAGAGGAATTCGTAGCAGGCTGCATCAAATCAGTCAGAAGATACCAACTCTTCGTCATAGATATTGGAAATGGGGCCGCAATAGGTATAATCGATACTACACCTGAGCCACAAGGGCCAGACAGAAGAGTCTACTAACTCAATGGCGCCACGGTTCGCACTGACACACAACTGGCTTCCAGTAGATGTTTCTAGCTGCAGTCACTGCAGCTGACTATGTCAACATTCGCTGTCCATCTCCAAGTGCAGCCCCTGCCCCGACCTCCGGTGCCGAAACTGATCTTCGCACTCAGCGGTCACTGCCGACGGGGCGCCAATGCATCGGCCATGGACACGGTGATGGCTTCCGACAGATGTTTCTCGTTCCAGCCGCTCCATCCGACTGCTCTCCGCCGTCCGCAACTCGGCAACGGCGGCGCTCGCATAAATCATAAAAGCAGTTCCATCCGTTCTTTCGCGGCATCGTCACGACAAGTCAATTGAAAAGAATTTTTGGAGACAAAGAAAATCGACCGAGCCGTTTTGCATGGCAGAGCTGAAATATATAATTGTGAAAAACAGAATGTAGTGCACACCTACCAGTGATCACAGTGGAGAAATACAGCACATACCATTCAAGTGTGAATCAGAGGTGATCGTGTTGCTTACCAGATGGAACCATTTAGTATCAAGCCAGATGCTGGGCATGTTTGCGGATGACGAATCGAATGTAGCAACGTTCATTATCGCCACCGAGGATGGATACATCTATTGTAATGCTGTATGCAGTACTGGGTCGATAATGAAAGGATCACTTCATTCCGTTAACCCTTCCCCATCTGTACTGCCTTGTCTAGGGAAGCAGCAGCAATTGCCACTGCGTGAAAATTCTATTGTACTCCTAAAGTTGTAGCATTTTCCATTTCAATACTTGTCTCGCTGAAAAAAAAGGGCATTTCCAGACCCTACGTGCGTAGCGCAGCTGTATGATCTTTCCAAGGTGAACAAGTACCATGCCCGACGTACAGATTCCTGATCTTGCTGGCAATTATCTTGCACTGCATTCAGTATGTGCCTTCTGCTTATCTATTCCAAATTTGTAGAACAGCCGTGGGATCTAGACCAATGCTGGCAGCAATATTAAGGAACGATTAGCAACTATTTCGATACGGCAAGATTCTGAGTTTCGTCGAAAATCAATATATGTTGGTAAACACTCACTCTTTTACACAAGTCATGGCAAACCACATTCCTGTGCAATTTCAGAATAAGTAAACCGTTGCCTAATATGTCCCTATGTACAGAATGGAGGTATAAATATTGTATGGCCCTGAATTTCGAATCGTTTAAATATCCATGAATTAGGACACAAAGCACTAGCTTTTTCATGCGCAGTTCTCGCGGTCTGGCAGTTTTGTTGGCCAGCAGTCCAAGAACAGTCAATGATTAGGGTCGGATGGGTCTTTGAACGCTACTCCTCTGGAACCCAGTGTGTTGAAAATCACATCATTTTCCTCTGTGGCCAATTTTACATTTGTTAATTATTGAAAGCACTAATATCTGTCAGTTTTAAGCTTTGCTCTAGTAACTTGATACTGTTCAAATCCTTCAACTCAAATTATCACTTAATACCACTGTGCTTTTTTAATATGTTGAATTACGACTCCTCTTGTAAATTATGGTCAGGTTGTCGCTCTGCCTCAAGTAAAATTTCGGGGAACAATATTGTCCTATAGAGCTGTTTATAAATTTTGTACGTTAAAAGTCGGAAATTATCTGAGAATTGTACCCCGACTAACATTTAGTTTGTGATTAGCGTTTCAGTGAGTCGAGTGGTAGCAGGCCTGGTGTCAGTGAATTGTTGCCTTTTCTAGGGCTCTATGTGCAGATGAACTTTGGAACAAGTGAGTGCAGCATTGATGGCTATACCACAAGAGGTTATTCGTGGATGATACACGTCGATGCCATCACATATGTGCCCATGGTGGACCCTGTGCCTACTAGGCAGCGGGACACGTGCGGAATCGAGGTGACTGGAATACTAACCATTTCTGCAGAACGTACTACTGTGCATGTCCTGTGAATATGAATGGCTTATCTCTAGTCGTTCGAGGAGTTCTGTTTTTCTGAACATTGAAAACAAAATGTAAGATTCACAATTTTTATAATTTGATCATAAATAATTTATTATGTTGAAGACTTGGATTCTCTGGCATCTTACAGTCTGATACCAGAGCTTAGAATTAGTGGTCATATTTATCATGATGTTTTGTAATTAAGAAACCCATGTCACTTAATTCCGAGAGCTCGCACCGCAAGTCGCAGCCGCTTTACGTTCTGTGGACTTTAGGTCATGTACACGAATTGCAGCCATCAAACTGAAATTGTTTCCAAGGAAGGAAGGAGCGCTGTAGCTCTCTACAGGGTGGAACAAATACAATTTATACACTTAGAATATGCCACTATGCACCACAGTCAAATTTGTCCCTGTTGTCTATACCGAATTCATATTTCGTGTTTCTTTTTCTTACGCGATTTGTCACACCTGTCACATCTGCAATCTAAGTTGGCATTACTATTACAGTTAGTATAACAAGATTAACTGAGACGAAATTGCCCGCTTGATTCATTAGCATAAAAGCAAAGAACCGATCTGTTAATAGAAATGTTGTGAGTTCAAAAACACATTCAATCTTTTTTTAAGCTTATAGTCATTTTTCTCTAAGTTTTGTTCTCGTAGTAATGCAGTCATAAAATTAAGAAAACTCATTTTAGTTACTGTAATAGTTTTATCAATGTAAATAATATTTTATTATTCTGTTCCTGCACCCATTAATGTAAAAATCTGAGAAATTTATGTATCATTATTTATTGGTTTTAATTGTTGATTGAAGTATTAGACTGGAACGAAGATTTTCTCAGCCAGAGTCACACAAAATTGGAATCTGTGAAGGGTTTGTAGCTCTTGTCAATATCGACGGAATATCTAAAACTTGAATAAATCTACAGTACTAGTTATCACTCGATAATCTTTCTTAAGTCGCCTATAGTAACTTCCTGGAAACAAGACATTATCGACAGACTACAGCAAAACAACGTTCTCTTACCAGCTACTGTGGGAAGGGTGAGTTACTGCATCTCGTGGCTCAGAGTAAATCACTTTTACCTCAATATGTTGTATATAAATTGGCAAAGAAAATATACGGCCATAGGGCCCTGAGGACTGCCATCATGAACTACTGATAGCCTTGGAAGGGCCAGCACTGACAAAACTCTACCGTCTGGTGAGCAAGATGTAAGAAACAGGCGAAATAACCTCAAACTTCAAGACGAATATAATTATTCCAATCCCAAAGAGAGCAGGTGCTGAGAGATGTGAAAATTACCGAACTATCAGTTTAATAAGCCACGGCTGCAAAATACTAACACGAATTCTTTGCAGACGAATGGAAAAACTGGTAGAAGCCGACCTCGGGGAAGATAAATTTGGATTCCTTAGAAATGTTGGAATACGTGAGGCATTACTGACCCACCGACTTATCTTAGAGAATAGATTAAGAAAAGGCAAACCTACGTTTCTAGCATTTTTAGACTTAGAGAAAGCTTTTGACAAGGTTGATTTTGGATACTTTCTTTTATATTCTGAAGGTGGCGGGGATAAAATACAGGGAGCGAAAGGCTATTTACAATTGGTACAGAAACCAGATGACAGTTGAAAGAGTCGAGGGGCTTGAAATGGAAGCTGTGGTCGGGAAGAGAGTGAGACAGGGTTGTAGTCTATCCCCGATATTATTCAATCTGTATATTGAACTAGAAATAAAGGAAACAAAAGAAAAATTTGGAGTAGGAATTAAAATCCATGGAGACGAAATAAAAGCTTTGAGGTTGGCCGATGACATTGTAACTCTGTCAGAGTCAACAAATGACCTGGAGGAGCAGCTGAACGGATTGGACGGTGTCTTGAAAGGAGGATATAAGATGAACATAAACAAAAGCAAAACGAGGATAATAGAATGTAGTCAAATTAAATTGGGTGAAGCAGCGGGAATTAGATTAGGAAGTGAGGCGCTTAAAGTAGTGAATGAGTTTTACTATTTGGGGAGCAAAGTAACTCACGATGGTCGAAGTAGAGAGGATATAAAATGTAGACTGGCAATGGCAAGGAAAGCGTTTCTAAAGAAGAGAAATTTGTTAACATCGTGTATAGATTTAAGTGTCACGAGGACGTTTCTGAAAGTATTTGTATGGAGTGTAGCAATGTATGGAAGTGAAACGTGGACGATATATAGTTTAGACAAGAAGAGAATAGAAGCTTTCGAAATGTGGTGCTACAGAAGAATGCTGAAGATTAGTTGGGTAGGTCACATAACTAATGTGGAAGAATTGAACAGAATCAGGGAGAAGAGAAATTTGTGGCACAACTTGACTAGAAGAAGGGATCGGCTGATAGGACGTATTCTGAGACATCAATGGATCACCAATTTAGAATTGGAGGGCAGCGTGGAGGGTAAAAATCGTAGAGGGAGACCAAGAGATGAATATAATAAACAGATTCAGGATGTAGGTTGCAGTAGGTACTGCGAGATGAACGAGCTAGCACAGGATAGAGTAGCATGGCGAGCTGCATCAAAACAGTCTCTGGAGTGAAGGCCACAACAACAACAACAGCAAATATCCCAAACGTTTTTGTTAAAACAGACCGGTAATTATGCTGTTATTGAACTGTGTACACATACCAAATGTTAGTGGCTGAATCAAAATCAGATTTCCTCTTCTTCCTTGCGACAGATCTATATGTAATTAGAAACTATCACAACAGTACACAGCACAAAAACAATAAACGGTAGCACTTACATTAAAGACAACTACAAATAACTACTGAACTGATAAACAAAACAACAACTGAGCTCACGTACGGCCAACAGTGTACAGCAGTTGGTCCTGGTGGAAGTGGTGATTGGCATGAGTGAAAGCTGATGGCGCTACCGATATACACGGATGAGCCGAAACATTATGACCACCTGCTTAATAGTTTGCTTGTCTGTGTTTGGACTGTAATACGTACATCTCTGATTCTGCGTATCACGGACCCGACAGTTTGTTGTTAGGTTTGTGAAGTATGTGGCATCTGTCTACACATAGGTCACGTAAATCTCATAAATAGCGAGCTGCTAATATCTGTACGCAGTGATGGCGCCCAATAGCGACCCAGATGGGTTCCGTAGGATTTACATCGGGGTGATGTGGTCGGTGAGACATCAATATCAGTTCACAAACCACTGTAGCAAGTTTCTGGCTCCGAGAAAGATGGCAACGCCGTCGGGGAAGACGTCCATCAGGAAGGGATGCGGATTTTTCGCACCTGTCAGCTTCGATTACTGCCAAAGGTTCCATGCAAACTCAGGAGAATGACTCCCATAGCATAATACTGCTACCACCAGCCTGTGTCTGTGGTGGGCTGCACGATTCGAGCCGCCGTTCTCCACGATGACGGCGTTTGTGGAGACGATCATCGCCCTCGTGTAGCAAAACTGTGATTATCCGAAGAGCGGACACGTTCCCACTTATTGACAGTCGATTCCCGACGATCCCGTGCCCACTGCAGTTATAACTGACGATGTAGTTGGATGAACATGTGAACACGTAGCCCCAAGTAGCGCCATGTTCAGCAATGTACGATGTACGTTGTGCTCTGAAACACTTGTGCGTGCTCCAGCACTGTGCTCTTTCGGCAGAGATGCCGCAGATCACCATCTATCCTACTTTATAGTACGGACAAGTTTCTGAACCCCGAGTTCTGTGAAAAGTTGTGGACGTCCAATCATTTAGCTCCAACTGCTAGTTTCACTGACATTCTACCCCTTTCAGTATATGCTCACGTCAGTAGTGGGTGAACGTTCGGTGTAATAATAATCTGCCGTTTTCCAGAGTCGCTTGTCTCAATGAATATCCCCACCTGCAGCCCATATCTTCAGTAAGATGACCCCCGTACGTGTATGCTCCGCTTACATAATTCTTTTACCGCGCCACGGTCCCGCAACGCTACCAGGAGGCATCCTCGTATCAGTGGGAAGAGGTCGTAATGTTCTGGTTTAAATCTGTCGTTGGCCTTGTTGACTATCGATAGTGCGTATCCCTGGCTGAAAATCAAAATATCTTTCAGTTTCACTACGCGACAACTAAGTCATGTGTAATTTCGCTGAGGTGATTGGGGGAGGGGGGAGGGGTAGGAGAACCCCCTTTCCCCTCTCACTACGACCACGTATTGTAGCATGTTTGCGGCTGAATGCTCGTCGTATTGCTCAGCGATCGCCTTAACTATGTAGTGTACCTCGTATCTGACGGGCGGATGGGTGTGCACCTATGATAAATCAAATGAAAATCATTAGCCACCTGTCTCTCTGTCATGCTATATTGTTTAATAACGTAAGTGTTTCAGCAGCACTAAGGTGTGGAGCTGAAATCACTGAGGGTTGTAGCGGCGCAAATTTCTTTTTCCAGATAACACAACTTCATAATAATAACGATTTGAGCCCGAAAACGCTTTTAAACAATAAACGTAGCTGGTTTTAACTAAGAACAGTAATAAAATATGCACAAAGCCTAAAATGCAATCCACGAGCCAATAAAGAAAATCAGTGTCCTCTGTAACTAATTTCAATAGGTAATCTGCTTCAAAAGGTACTAAAAATGCTCTACGTGAACAAAATTACATAGTCATTCCACACTAAGCATCGCCGGATGGCACATTCGGCAAGTTATTTGTAGACTAAGTAGAGCTGCAAAAAGTCAAGTAAATAGGACCGTTTCCCTTGAATAATCTTAAGTGAAAAGCACGTAGTACTGCTCGTGCACTCCAGCCACAAGAATTCTCCAGGCACCATAAAAAGAAGCTCAGCGCTCCTTCGTGCTGCCGGCGCCTCTCTGTGTTGTCCACTCAATTCGACAGTCACCTTCCTGTTCTGTCGCTCACTCTACCTCCACCAAGCCCCAAATACCAAATGCCTTCCTCGGGCCGCCGGCTGGTGTTCCCCTGCTCCCGAAAAGACTTCCGCACTGGCGCTCCGGTCGTTACGTCCTCGACACCGGTGGTAGTGCTTGATGCTGGGCTCCATCAGCTGTGCGGAGCGGAGACTCTACCTATCCGTTATTATGACGACACAATCTCTCCCCTCCACCAGGAAAAAAACTAACGGAGGATCATCTCCACTAATTGCAGTGCAAACCTATCACAGATTTATAGTTGAGGTACGTTTTCCATATGCCACATGTACGCCATAGGAAAGTTCTCCAAAACGGGCTTCGACGTGTGCACACATATCCAACCTAGAATGCCATCTATAATCGCCATTGATGTATGTGGATTTGAACAGGAAAATTTGAGCTCGACACCACCTAGCCACTGCTATTTCCTTCAGAACTGTCACTGGAATAAACATTCGAATTTAGTAAAACCACCGTGAAAGTGGTAAGAGCTTCCTCGTGAGATTTTCCCCTGACATACTAAACGTGGCAAAAATTCCCCTTGTTATCTTTCTTAACTTCCTGTCTATGGGCTACCTGAATATTTAAGGTCCTATGATTTTTCTGAAGCTCTTTAGAAGATACCTTACTGGTTGGTAAATCGTCAAAAGAGCACAAATTAGACAGCGATGAAATCAAGTTAAAATCAAAGAAAAGCTTTACTGGAGTTACTGCATGTGCCTCCTGCTTGGCAGTGTTGGAAGTTTATGTAAACCACTCCATCGTTTCATACCAGCTCGTATGATCTTTGTGGCGGTAAGTGATTAGAGCAACATGAAGTTTCCGATTGAACCGTTCAGTGATAGTAAGATAATACGGAGTGATGCCTGAGTGATTTACACATAAGGCAACAAAACAGCTTGAATGCTCTCAATGTGGCACTATTATCCGATACCATAATCTGACGTGGACCAAAACTTCCACGTAATGCTTTCAGATAACCAATGGCCGCCTTCAGTGTTATTGCACAGATGGGAAACAGCCAATAAAACCTAGCAAAGGCACCAACGAAAACAAATACGTACTGATTTCTCAAACTCGGGCGAAGAAAGATCTGTCTGGAAGATATTGTTAGATGTGTAGGTATTAGCTTAAGAAATACTGCGTATAGTTTATGTTTATGAACATTTATCTTACCTAAAGTAGTGACAGGACAAAGATATGCGAAGAGAGAAAGTAAGGTCAGCGCGTACGTAATGCGTCGCAAAACATTACGTACAGTTAAATAGTAGGATGACTGCGGATGGAAATTCTGTTTTCTGAATAATCTAAATAGTGATTTCTGCATGTTATGAATTAAGGTGAAAATTTCATTACATAAGGGGCATTCAAACAGAAATGATCCGGAGGCATTAATACAGAAAGCAGTACCTGTATGTTAGTAGTATTAACCCTTGCTGTTAAAACACTTGTCCCACTGTGACACAAGGCAGTAAATGGCTGTGCCATAAAGTTCCCGAGGCTGCCATGTTACATGAGATACGTAGGAGTAGCGAGACGTCAACTCTTGGGTATGTTCTTTTGTTTCAGTATTTAAACAACTGGGTAGAAGTGACGGTGGACATTGATCAATTTTTTTTTCTGTTTTGGAGGAAAGGTAAAGATTAGTTTAAGATGTATAATACAGTGGTACATGAAGACAGTGAATATAGACATTCCCGAAAGCTAAACATAATGAATATTGGATTACAGCGCTAAAAAGTTACTTGCCGTTGGCGACAAATATAGATTGGAAATCAGGTTACCGCAAGAAACTAACTGGAAACAATATAAAATAGATATCAGCTTCCATATTTAAAGTGGTATTTATACAAAGAAGAGTTATTGGAGGAATAATTTGAGTACTATGGAATATAGAAATGGATAATCACATATATCATGAAAATAATTACGTAAAAGAATTTTTTATAAGAAAAAGGAACTATGTTGTAAATTAACAAATAAAATTATCGAATGGGACTTGATGTAGGGTGAGTTACCTCTGTATTAAACGATGCCGATAGTTTGTTGCTAAGTTTAACCGACGACACAAGGGTGATTAGACGGAAAAAGAAATTTCTCCATAACTTATTGAAAATCGGAGACCCAATTAATTCATTCATTCATGTGAAAACAGCAATTTCAAAATTCTTTTTGATGCTGAATATGTGATTGAGTGAAGAAGATAAATTTTAATTTTTCGTTGTTCTCAGGAAATACGCTAAAGGTGTTAATACATCCACATGACAACTTTAGATCGACAAATTCACAGCCTTGTGTTGTGCGTGATTTATTAGTTGATGTGAAAGAGTAATTTAGTTTCATTTGCTAATTATAGTTTAAAGGACGCTTAACATGGTAACAGGTGTTTCGGCAGAGATTTTAAATTTCGTTTGGTCAGAGTGCAGCTGAAATGAAACCTAATACAGCTGATCATGCCCTTAGTGTGAGACCCAGTGTCGACGGAAAGCTTCGGTTTGTATCGCGTTACAACCAAAATGAATTTTTAAAGGAGGATTTAATGCGCCCATTCGATAGAACAGTCTCAATTTAGTCTAGTGCAGTATTCGTTTTGTCGATACATATTAACAGGGACAGTAAAACAGGACTTATAACCAGTACCCTAGCTGCGACAGCTCTCCAAGTCACGAGCAAACTGCTACTGCCACGCAGCACCTCTCTCTAAATCGATTCTGGGATACTGGTGATGCTATCTGTTTTACTGTCCCCGATAATACATACAGAGGAAACGAATTTACACTAGTCTAATTTGGGATCGGTCTATTCAATGGGTGCGTAAATTTAGGCTTTAAAAATCGTTTAGTATATAACGGTGAAATGGTACAGTATCACTCCACCATTCATGTAATATTTCTCAGGGATGCCCGAACAACGTTTAAGTTATCTAGCAGGAGAATCTGCAGCTGGTGCTTTGCATAAAATAAGAACAGGGAAAGATATAAGCCGGGGAAACATTGTACATTAATATCATTTCGCCACGTTTCACATCAACATCCGGCGCCACCCTTTTACCAAATTTCTCTTTCCGAATAAGCTCCATAATTTTCGGCTGAAACAGGAACTGGACATTGATTTTTAGCAATACAATAAAGGCAGCTTGACTTATCTCTTCTTTGTAGATGCTGTGTAATTTGCAAAAGAATCTTTACTTTTTTAATTCTGTGCTGAGCTGGACATAGGCAACGAGCTTCTGCCTCTAAGAAGTACGCCCTGTGATGGGCCTCTTTAGAGCATAGGCGGAAAGCTATGGAAATTTCTGCCAAGTATTGTGTTCGAATTTTTTCCGTTGGGTTACGGTGGCAACAAGAGACATAGCTTTTGGCAGTTTTCTGGCACACTTCGGATCTGAAGCTGCCAGGGCGTTGGGCGAATACCACTCCCACTTTGTAAAAGACGCACCGGTCAAGTCAGGACTCAGGGGGCTTTCTGCTAAGTTGGCAGATGACAGAGAAACTGGCCACGAGCCGAGCACGACGTACTGCCGCAAGGCTCTCATGGGGTTCATTCAAATGAAACATGCTCAGTGCGTCTACCTTTGCCTTACACGTAAGGTGGCACCACGTAACTGCAGGTAAGGTGGCGCCATCTATTGGTAGAGAGACTGATGTTGCATAGCACCATTGAGGTTGCACGCCGAGAACAAGGTGGTCACACAAATTATCGTCCTCTACCGAACATGCAAGCGATTAAGCAGGAGCAACGAGGAGTGATTAGATTTTTGGCAGCGGTTGTGGGACGTGAAATGTATCAACGCATGAAGGCTGTGTACGGCGAGTACAGTCTGAGTGGATCAAGTGTTGTGGAATGACGCAAACGATTCCTTGAGGGGCGCGAGTCACTGGAAGACGATGCTCGTCCTGGACAGGCTCATCGCGTCATCACACAGTAAATGGTTACGGAAGTAAATGCTTTAGTCTTGGACAACCGCCGAATCACCGTGGACGAGATCCATTGGTTACCTGGTATTAGCGCAGGCACCGCCCACATCATAATGCATCAACACTTGAACTTTCGAAAAATCTGTGCATAGCTGTACTCGAAGGGCGCTGTTTGACTTATCTGTAACGTTATCATCAGGAGGAATACGACCTTCTGTCAGTATTGTCAAAGGTGACGAAACATTGTGTCGCTGTTTTCAACCGGAAAGCAAGTGGCAGAGCAAGCAGTGAACACATGCGACTTCACCACCGCCAAAGAAATCAAAGACCGTGCACAACAGTTTTGGTAAGGTCATTTCCTTCTTTTTTGACCGCAGGGGCGTACTGCTTGTCAAGTTCCTGGAGTGGGGAAACACCATCAATGCCCGGTGTTATCAAAACTTTACAGAACCTTAGACGAGCCATCAAGTCGAAATGCCAAGGCATGTTGTCCAACGGTGTTATCCTCCTGCATGATAATGCCCGCCCACACACGACCAATGCGGTGGAGACGACTTTGCAGTAGTTTCGGTGGGAAACGCTGGAACACCCACCATACACCCCTGACCTTTCACCGTGTGATTTTCATGTGTTTCGACCTCTAAAGCAAGCTATTCGCGGACATCGATTCGCAATGGACGACGAAGTGTGTGACTGGGTCCAGGCCTGGATCCCATAGCAGACTACTAGCTTCTTCTAGGATGGAATCGACCGGTTAGTGTCGCAATGGGATAAATGTACGAATAGTTTTGACGACTATTTTTTATTATGTGTACTGTGTCAAACTTCATTCTGGAGTTAGTAAAATCATTACCGTTTCTTTACACTAGCGACCGTGTTTCATTCGAATGTCCTTTATAGTTTAAGTTTAATTTGGACAGAAACTGTAAGTTATTACATATTTCGATGTACGTGTTTACTGAGTTACGTTAATTTAAACTTGAAGTGTGATAATACTCCGTCTCAGCAGAAGCAAAGTAAAATATTACTTAGATCTGCTGCCTTTCTTCTGATTCGAACCTGCGACCGTAGCGGTCACGCGGTTCCAGACTGAAGCGCCTAGAACCGCACGGCCACAACGGCCGGCGCTCATTAGGTCCGCAGGTGCTTCCACGTTACCATTCCTTAACAGTGATGGTATGCGTCCAAAGTTGTACCCCTGTCTCTTAAGGAACCATAATGATAATTTCGTCTAATTTTGATACTTGAGGATTTAGTTGTGAAATGTGAGCTCGAAAGACAATAAATGTCAGAACTCATTGAAGGAAATCCAGTAGTTCATTCTTTCTCCCACGGACATTAGCCATTTTCACGGTTCCGCCGTAAGATCACTCGAGATTATCCTATTTTCCTGTGTAGGAAATTCTGATGCAGTCGCATCTCTGTCTATCGTGTGAAGTTATTTTTTCCAAATTATGTTGCGTTTGCAAAGAATTTACGGAACATATTTAATGACCTAGCACGATATTGTAAGGCAGTGGATAATATATAAGAAAAAAGAAAAAGATATCCTACTTTGTAATACCAAAGTAAGTAGAGCGTTAGCAGCAACTGTAGCGTACCTTGTCGACTTATGTAGCTTTCCAGGACGGGCGTTTCCTAATCATTTGACACTAGCAGCATCCAGTACCCACATTTGCAGGTGGCGTAACTAGCGCAGCACAGGGGAATAAGAAGTAATACATTACCCCTAGCGTAATCACCTTATGCCGTCTATGTACGTGTTGTTAACAGGCGGCCACTGTGGCCGAGCAGTTCTAGGTGCTTCAGTCCGGAACCGCGCTGCTGCTACGATCGTAGGCTCGAATCCTGCCTCGGGCATGGTTGTGTGTGATGTCCTTAGGTTAGTTAGGTTCAAGTAGTTCTAAGTTTAGGGTACTGATGACCTCAGATGTTGAGTCCCATAGTGCTTCGAGCCATTTGAACCATTGCTTCGTCATTAAAAATGGTTGAAATCACACCAGCGCAACGGCGCACCCACAAAACACCACAAGTCTTTTCCTGAAGGCATTTCCCTTGTACTGAAGTCAGAGGTTGACGATAAACAGTTCAGACAAGAGAAGAAGAGATTCTGAAGTACGGTGTAAGAAGAGTACTTTACTTTAGTTGGCTAGGATGAACAATTAATGAGAATACACTGCGTCGCATTTGTAAAAAATCATATTTATGGAGATGCTTGGTTAAAAGAAGGGGTCAGTTGATAGGACACACATTGAAGCAGCAAGCAATCGTCCGTGTAATAATGCTGGAGTATGAAGGTCGTAAATATTGTAGAGGGAGGCCAAAGGATGAATATAGTAAGCAGGTTCAGATGCATGAAGGCTGCAGTAGTTATTCGTTTTGTATGTAGACCAAGGGTCAGTCTTCGGACTGAAGACTGCTGCATAAACATGAAACGGAACGATCGCAAAGGCTCAATTGTACATAAACAGGTGACAGACTTCAGTTCATTGATAGGATGCTAGAAAAGTTCAGCCGGTCTACAATGGACATTGCTTATCAACCATCCGTGAGATCCATCCTAGAATATCGTGGAAAGGCTACTCGTACCATGTAGGAATAACAGGGAGCATTAATCGTATACATAGAACAACACGAGTGCTTATAGTTTTGTTAGACCCATGGGAAAGCGCCAAGGAGATTCTGCAAAAGCTGAAGTTGCTGACACTCGAAGACAGACACAAATTAGTCACTTAAAATCCAGTTACAAATTTCGAATAACACGTTTTAAGGAATTTTAGGAGTATACTAGAACCCTAAACTTTTCGCTCCCGTAAGAATCGTTAAAATTATACTAATTACGACGCACACGGGGTGTTTAGCCATTCTTCAAAAGCATCATAAGTGAATGGCACACACTTCACAACTCTTTGGATAGATGTAGACGTAAATGTAAACGTACCTTTAGTCAGGAAATTGACAAGGGGTGGTACCACCCTATCTTTTAAAATTAACCCTGAGTCTGCATACAGCATCACGGTGGATTCATCCGTGTGTTGAGTCTCTGAGGTGAACAAACATTGTTACATTGTTACATTTTCATAAAGTCTCATCACCTTTTGAAATGGTCCGTGCTGGGTATACAACACGATTACCCCTGGTTCTGACACCCGGTTATCAGAACAGGAACCTCTATACTTCTGCTGCGGCCTAAAACTTGATCTTATTTTCGAGGAATCTGTGAAATCTTTCAACTAGGTACTGCCAGACTGCTGGCTGCTTGTATTGTGTGATAGGACTGTTACTGTCTGCAATGTACA
The DNA here is from genome assembly GCF_021461385.2 of Schistocerca piceifrons. Lineage (NCBI taxonomy): Eukaryota > Metazoa > Arthropoda > Insecta > Orthoptera > Acrididae > Schistocerca > Schistocerca piceifrons. The sequence continues at coordinate 676,588,674 of NC_060141.1, forward strand.
CTGACAGAAGAAAATAATAAACTTAGAGTATTGAAATTTCGTGAGTTCATATACCTAAGTAACACAATTAAGTGATTAACATTACAAGACCGCAGGTTAACGTAAGCTCGAGTTAAGCAATTGAAAATGTGAAAAGTTGGTACATTAATAACCCGTGTAACCGCCAAAATGTTGAATGTAAGCATACAGACTTATATGCAGCCAGATGACGGATGTCAATTTGTGGGATGGAGTTCCATGCCTTTTGCACTTCCTCCATCAATACAGGGGCAGTTAATGGTGGTTATGGATGACGCTAGAGTGGTCATCCGATAATGTCCCATACGCTCTCGAATGGAGACTGCTTTGGTGATGAAGCAGGCCAAGACAACATGTCGATACAATGTAGAGCATATGAGCATTATCCTGTTGGAAGACATCTTCTGGAATGCTGCTCAGGGATACCAGCACATCAGGTCACATCAACAGCGTCAAGTACAGTTTTTCAGTCAGGCTGTGTGGGATAACCACGAGCGTGCTCCTGCTGTCATACGAAATCGAGCCCCAGACCATAACTCCAGGTGTAGTTCCAGTGTGTCTAGCACGCCGACAGATTGGTCGAAGGCCCACATCTGGTCTCCTTCTAACCAACACACGGCCATCACTGGCAGCTAGGCAGAACCAGCTTTTATCAGAAAACACGACCGACCTCCACCCTTGGCTCCAATGAACTCTTGCTCTGACATCACTGAAGTCGCAATGACGGTGGTTTGGCGTCAATGGAATGCACGCTACAGGACGTCTGGCTCGGAGCTGCCCTTGAACTAACCGATTTTGAATAAGTCATTGCATCACTGTGGTGCCAATTCCTACTTAAATGCTCTGAAGATGCAGAACGAAGCCCCGAAAACGAGGGTCTTCCCTCTCGATAGCGCCGCGTGGCTGTCCGTAGCCTACTTTTCTTGCAACCTAGTCTTCTTGCCCATCGCTGCCAGTAATCATGTGTAGTGGCTACATTCCTGCCAAGTCTTTCTGTAGTACACGATCTTGTTAAGACTCAACAACGTGCTGATAGTGGCGTCTTTGTCGCCTTGAAGGCATTCCTGAGTAACATCAACTCATCGCGTCCAGTTTCATGACCGTTACAGCGTGTATTTAAGGCAAATCTTACTTTCATCCTCATAGTGACGCTACTACCGCCACTCTTATGCGACTAGCGCGAAATCGAAATGGATTTCACTTTCTGTTGTAGAAACACGCCTAAAACTTTCGTTTATGTCACACAACTCTTTCTTGGTGCTGAGATCGTTTTGCATCACTGTACATACATAATGTCTTAGAACACCTCGGAGCCACTTTAAGCTTGGGTCAAATGGCTCCAAGTACTATGGGACGTAACATCTGAGATCATCAGTCCCTTAAATTTAGAACTACCGAAACCCAACTAACCTAAGGACGTCACATACATCCATGCCCGAGGCAGAATTCGAACCTGCGACAGTAGCAGCAGCGCGGCTCCGGATTGAAGCGCCTAGAACCGCTCGGTCACAGCAGCCGGTCACTTTAAGCTTGTTCGGACTATAAGTATGTGCAAACATCAGAAAACAGAACCGTTTTTCTGTATAATCACCAGGCGAGTGACGAATGATGCAGGCTCTAGCAGGTGTCCTTGAACGTAAATAACCGTAGCATATTGCGCATAGATACGAAAAGAAATGCTCTATCGTACAACCACACTATTGATGACAAATTGTTATGAGTATCTATCCGGAGCGACCTTAAGTGAAATGTCCACGTAAAACAACTATAGGTAAAGCAGATGCCAGAGAGATTTATAGGAAGAATCTTAAGGAAACGAAATTCAGCAACTCAACCACTTCGCGTATTGGATACATTCTTGAGCACTGTTCGCCAGTCTAGGACCTTACTTGGTAGGAGTGATAAAAAAGGTAGAGAATATCCAACGAAGAGTAGTGCGTTTCGTCACAGAATCGTTTAGTCGGTGCTAGAGCGTTACAGACATGCTCAAAAACTCCAATCGGAGACGCTACAATAGAGGCGTTGGGTATCACGGAGTTGTTTACCATTGAAATTTCGGGGGAGTACTTTCCTGCAACATACGTCTGGCTAAATGATTACGATAAAATGCGAAAAATTACAGTTTATTCGTAGGGTTACCGATAATCATTCCTCCCACCCGCCATTTGCGAATGTAACAGACAAGGGGGACCAGTTAGTCACGTTGTTTATGGGGTATTGATGTAGACGTAGATGTTCTGGCCTAACTTGATTCAGGAGCGTTCAGCTCTTGCACTGCTTAGCAGTTTCTGCAGATCTGTGTAAAATATCTGGTAATAGGGTTGTGGTGGGGATGTAGGGGGATGGGGTGTGGAATGTCTTCTCGCCACCATTCAGCAGCATCTACGAAACTCTGGCGTTTATTGACGTTCGTAAATGTCATACAATTTCACTTCTATTCACTGCTCATACTGGTTGGAGCCATGGTCCCGGCAGTTTCATGTGATAAATTTGCGCCCTGTATACCCCAAAGTAACAGAAAATTTAATTATTACAACTGTAACAATCAGAAATGTAGCTCCTCATATACGAATCTCATAAACTACGGACTAAAAAAGCGATACTCCTTATCACGGGCATGATGTTTCTAGAACCTGATTTGCCTCTAAGTTTGTCCCTGGGACTCCCTGTTTAGAATGTTAATAATGAAGTCAACGTTCTGGTTTATACAAGTTACAGGACGTGTACCACAACATTAAAACAATACCGGAACGTCAGAACGGAATTGTATGTCCGGAAAGAGTTGGATCTTTATGCTTAATGAGCCCCACCACCAGAACAATTAGTAGTTAGCTAAAGTGGTCTCAGTAATACCCAGAGATACACTTTTGGAGAAATAAGAAATGCAGCAGACATTCATTTGTTTACCAGGATCCGAAAATTTAATGTATATTAATACTATCATCGGATGGACTAAAATCGCCAGAGCGAATAATACCGTACCGCTGTGAAAACAAAACGCTCCACAGAATCATGGACGTTGCATATATCTGTAAAAGCAAATGAATGTATAATGTTAGGATAATATTCGTATGGACGACCACGTTATGCGGGTAAACAATTTAAAATAATAAATATTACTCGTTGCGTAAAACGACTGTTGCCTCGTGTGGAAATGGTTCGTCTTGCACAACCTAAATTTGTCTGTGTAATAATGGTCGAAATACCTTTAGAAATACTATCTCATCTTAATTTCTGAAGTTAACTCAATAACGTTCTTAATGTGATCTAATTATTGAGGAAATGTTTTTTAAATTTAAAGAGAGGGAAGGTATCGAAAGAATAAAATGAAGCTAGTCATGGATTCTCCGGTATATTGTAGACCTCAGGTAGCCAATTATGTTGTAACTAGCCTTACGTCCGACATCTCATTTTATGTAATGTTCCGCAGCATAACTTGCGTTGGTGGTAACCTAAAAATCAGTATGCTTCACTTTAACAAACGCTGGTACGGCGCCATCGTATGCCTAATGTTAACACCCAAGAAATGAACTTTTACACCAATTTCAGTAAGGGTGAAGTGAAAATGCACTTGTCACTGTATAGGATTTTATACATGTTGCATAACATTTCCTTGGGTCTACATTAATTCACTTCTAAATGTATCGTTTTCATAAATAACAACGCATTCTATTGATACACCGTGGTATGCTGACAAAATTCCGAAATTTCTGAGAGATCAGAGACCGATGAATGCGCATATGATGGCAGACAAATATTGGTGGAAATTCAGGCGTGTTCTGCAAGACCAATGTGCGAATCATACATCAACTACCACCGTCATACCTTACCAAAAGGAGTCCCCGAGAACATGAGAAAATTCTGGTGTTACTTAAAATCGCCAAGAGGGTCGAACGTTTCACTTGCTCATGACCAAGATGATGTGGCAACATAAGACAGCATACGCAAAGCCGAAGTTTTAAATCTTGTGTTTAAGAAAACATTCAAACAGGAGGATCGTACAAACATGCAGCCGTTTGAGCGTTGTACAGATTCTTGTGTGGAGGACATAGATATAGGCTTCCCTCGTGTAGACAAGTATCTGTAAGATCTGGAAATATCGTGTGGCGAGGGTCTCCCGTTGGGTAGACCCGTCACTTGGTGCATGTCTTTTTGGTTGACGCCAATTCGGCGACCTGCGTGTCTATGGGAATGGTTTGATGATGATGAAAACAACACAAAACCTAGTCCTTGAGCGGAGAAAATCACCGACTCAGTTGGTAATCGAACCCAGGCCCCTTGGCATGGCTGTCTGCCGCACTGAACACTCAGCTATCGGGGAGGGCGGTGAAAGAGCCGAAAACAAGTAAGTGGCCAGGTCCGGAAACAATCCCAGTTCAGTCTTACGGAAGGTACTCTATGACACTGGCACCTTACTTAGCTTTCATTTATCGCGAATCTCTCATCAACACCATCTCAAAAGCCACGGGGAAACAAAACTCCTGTATATAAGAAGGGTAAAAGAACGGACCAGCCCAATTACAGAGCAATATCCTCAACTTCGTTCCGCTGCAGAACTCTGGAGCATATTCTCACTTCGAATATAATAAATATCTCTGAGAGGGAATGAGTTTAGGAAGCATTCCTCATGTGGAACTCAACTTGCACATATCTCACATAATATCCTGCGAAACACAGACGAAGGGCAAGAGATAGATTCCACATTCCTATATTTCCGGAAAGCATTTGACGCTGTCCTCACTGCAGACAGATTACGAAGGTACGAGCATATGGAATAGTTTCACAGACATATGAGTAGCTCGAAGTCTTCTTAGTCAATGGTACCCAGTACGCTGTCCTCGGCGCCAGATGTTATCAGGGTATCGTCAGTATTACCTCAGGGGAGTATGATAGGACCGCTATTATTCTTTATAAGTAATATCATGAACAGGGTTAGTAGCAATCTACCGTTGTTTGCTGATGATGCCGTGAGGCACGAGTGGTTGTCGTCGCTAAGTGAAAGTGAGGGGATACATGATGATTCAGATAAAATTTCTAGTTGGTAATATGAATGGAGACTTTCTATAAATGTGGACAAATATAGGTTGATGCAGATGAATAGAATAAATAATCCCATAATTTTCGAATACTGCGTAAGTAGTTTACTGCCTCACATCGCCACATCTGGTCGTAACGTTGCAAAGTGATAGGAAATAGAACGAGCTCGTAAAGATGGCAATAGGGGAGTCGAAGGGTCAACTTTGGTTAACTGGAAAGACTTCAGAGAAATGTGGTTATGTGGTTTATCTGTAAAGGAGACCAAGTTTTTTCCTTTCCTTCTTTTTGGAAGGGGGGACGTCAACAGTCTTCTCACTGGTTTGATGCAGCACACTACGACTTCCTCTGCTGCGCCAACCTCATCATCTCAGAGCAGGACTTCCAACCTACGCGCTCAGTTGTTTGCTGGACGTATTCCAATCTCTGTCTTCATCTATAGATTTTGCCCTCTACAGCTCCTTCTAGTACCATGGAAGTCAATCCCTCATATCTTAACATATGTCTTATCACCCTGTCCCTTCTTCTTATCAGTGTTCTCCACGTATTCATTTCCTCTCCGATTCCGCACAGAACCTCCTGTTTCCTTAACTTATCGGGCCACCTAGTTTCCAACATTCGCCCGTAACATCACATCTCAAATGCTTCATTTCTTTTCTGTTACGGTTTTCCCACAGCCAATGTTTCACTACAATACAATGCTGCACTCCAGACGCACTTTATCAGAAATTTCTTCCTCAAATTAAGGCCGATGTTTGATGCTAGTAGACTTCTCTTGGCCAGGAATGCCCTTTTTTCCATTGCTGGTCTAATTTTAATGTCAACCTTGCTCCGACCGTCATAGGCTATTTTTCTGACTAGGTTGCAGAATTACTTAACTTCATCTATTTCGTGACCACCATCTCCCTATTCTCATTTCTGCTGTTACTCATTACTCTCGCCATTCTTCGATTTACTCTCAATCCACATTTTGTACCCATTAGATTGTTCATTCCATTCAGCAGATGAATGTAATTCTTCTTCATTTTCACTCAGGACAGCAATGTCATCAGCGAATGCTATCATTGATATCCTTTCACCTTGGATTTTAATTCCATTCCTTAACCTTTCTTTTATTTCCATCATTGCTTCTTCGATGTACATATTAAACAGCAGGGGTGAAAGACTACGTCCCTGTCTTTCACGCTGTTTAATCCAGGCACTTCTTTCTTGGTCTTCCACTCTCATTATTCCCTCTTGGCTCTTGTACACATTGTACTTACCCCTATTTTTCTTAGAATTTCGGATATCTTGCACCATTTCACATTGTCGAACGCTTTTTTCAGGTGACAAATCCTATGAAGGTGTCTTTCTTTTTCTTTATTCTTGCTTCCATTATCAACCACAACGTCAGAGTTGCCTTTTTCGTGCCTTTACCTTCCCCAAAGCCAAACTGATCCTCATCTAACACAGTCTCAATTTTCTTTTCCATTCTTCTGTATATTAATCTTGTGAGTAACTTTGATGCATGAGCTGTTAAGCTGATTGTGCGATAAATCTCACAATTGTTAGCTCTTGCAGTTTTCTGAATTGTGTGGATGATATTTTTCCGAAAGTCAGATAGTACGTCGCCAGATTCATACATTCTACATATCAAACTGAGTAGTCGTTTTGTTGCCACTTCCCTCTAATGATTTTTGAAATTCAGGTGGAATCTCACTAGGGGTAAGATAGATACTGCTTACAGGAAAATTATAGAGACCTTTGGAGAAAGGAGAACAACTTGCATGAATATCAAGGGCTTTGATGGAAACCCAGTTCTAAGCATAGAAGGGAAAGCAGAAAGGTAGAAGGAGTATATAGAGGGTTTATACAAGGGCGACGTACTTGAGGACAATATTATGGAAATGGAAGAGGATGTAGATGAAGATAAATGGGAGATATGATACTGCGTAAAGAGTTTGACAGAGCACTGAAAGACCTGAGTCGAAACAAGACCCCAGGAGTAGACACCATTCCATTAGAACTACTGAAAGCCTTGGGAGAGCCAGTCCTGACAAAACTCTACCATCTGGTGAGCAAGATGTATGAGACAGGCGAAATACCCTCAGACTTCAAGAAGAATATAATAATTCCAATCCCAAAGAAAGCAGGTGTTGACAGTTGTGAAAACTGACGAACTATCAGTTTAATAAGTCACAGCTGCAATATACTAACGCGAATTCTGTACAGACGAAAGGAAAAACAGGTTGAAGCCGATGTCGGGGAAGCTCAGTTTGCATTCCGTAGAAATGTAGCAACACGTGAGACAATATTGATCTTACGACTTATCTTAGAAGAAAGATTAAGGAAAGGCAAACCTACGTTTCTAGCATTTGTAGACTTAGAGAATGCTTTTGACAATGTAGATTGGAATACTCTCTTTCAAATTCTGAAGGTGGCAGGGGTAAAATACAGGGAGCGAAAGGCCGTTTACAATTTGTACAGAAAGCATATGGCAGTTATAAGAGTCGAGTTGTATGAAAGGGAAGCAGTGGTTGGAAAGGGAGTGAGACAGGGTTGTAGCCTATCCCCCATATTATTCAATCTTTATATTGAGCAAGCTGTAAAGGAAACAAAAGAAACGTTCGGAGTAGGTACTAAAATCCATGGAGAAGAAATCAAAGCTTTGAGGTTCGCCGATAACATTGTAATTCTATCAGAAACAGCAAAGGACTTGGAAGAGCAGCTGAACGGAATGGACAGTGTCTTGATAGGAGGGTACAACATCAACAAAAGCAAAACGAGGATAATGGAATGTAGTCGAATTAAGTCTGGTGCTGCTGAGGGAATTAGACTAGGAAATGAGACACTAAAGTAGTAAAGGAGTTTTGCTATTTGGGGAGCAAAATAACTGATGATGGTCGAAGTAGAGAGGGTATAAAATGTAGACTGGCAATGGCAAGGAAAGCGTTTCTGAAGAAGAAAAATTTGTTAACATCGAGTATAGATCTAAGTGTCAGGAAATCGTTTCTGAAAGTATTTGTATGGAGTGTAGCCATGTATGGAAGTGAAACGTGGACGATAAATAGTTTAGACAAGAAGAGAATAGAAGCTTTCGAAATGTGCTGCTACAGAAGAATGCTGAAGATTAGATGGGTAGATCACATAACTAATGAGGAGGTGTTGAACAGTATTGGGGAGAAGAGAAGTTTGTGGCAGAACTTGACTAGAAGAAGGGATCGGTTGGTAGGACATGTTCTGAGGCATCAAGGGATCACCAATTTAATATTGGAGGGCAGCGTGGAGGCTAAAAAGCGTAGAGGGAGACCAAGAGATGAATACACCAAGCAGATTCAGAAGGATGTAGGTTGCAGTAGGTACTGGGAAATGAAGAAGCTTGTACAGGATAGAGTAGCATGTAGAGCTGCATCAAACCAATCTCAGGACTGAAGACCTCAACAACAACAACAGATGGTATGTTATCTATTCCTTCTGCCTTGTTTGTTCTTTAGTCCTCCAAAGGTCTTTTGAATTCTGATTCAAATACTGCCTCCCCTATGTCTTCTAAATCGTCTCCTGTTTCTCCTCTCATATCAAATGTTCCGCCTCATGCAGGCTTTCAATGTATTCTTTCCACCTATCCGCTCTTTCCTCTACAGTTAAAAGTTGCACTCTGAATGTTATCACCCGTGTTATGTCATGGAGGGCTATTTTGACTTTCCTGTATGTTCAGACTGTCCTTGCGACACTAATTTCATTTCGTTTTTCCACATTTTTCATGCAGCCATTTCGTCTTAACTTCTCCATGGTTTCTTCGTAGTTACATTCTTTGTGCCTACGTTTTTCTTTCCATATTCTGTGATGGCCCTTTCTAGGGATTACCATTCCTCTTCAGTTGTACTGCCTACTGAGCTATTCCTTATTGCTGTATTTAAAGCTTTAGAGAACTTCAGGCGTATCTCGTCATTACTTAGTACTTCCGTACTCACTTCTTTGCGTATTCATTCTTCCTGACTAATGTCTTCAGCCTTCCCTTCATCACTACTATATTCTGACCTGAGTCTATGCGTGCTATTGGAAACGCCTTACAATCCGGTATCTGATTTCGGAATCTCTGTCTGACCAGGATCTAATCTAATTGAAGTCTCCCCATATCACTCGTCCTTTTCCAAGTATACTACCTCCTCTTGTGATTCTTGAACGGAGTATTCGCTATTACTAGCTGAAACGTTTTATTTTCTCCTCGTGAAATTTTAAACATTTTTATTGGCCTCTCCCAAGTCCATATCCTCCTGAAAGCTTTTCTTCTACTCCTTCCCGTACAACTGCATTTCAGTCCCCCACGACTATTAGAATTTCATCTCCCCTTACGTACTGTATTCCACTTTCAATATCCTCATATACTTTCTCTATATCTGCATCTTCAGCTTGAGACGTCGACATGTATACCTGTCGGTGTTACCTTGCTGTTGATTCTGATAAGAACAGCCCTATCTCTGAAGTGTTCGCAGTAACACAGTATCTACCCTACCTTTCTATTCATAACGAACCATACTCCTACTATACCATTTTCTGCTGCTGTTGATAGTACCCTATAGTCATCCGACCATAAACCGTTTTCTCTCCATTTCACTTCACTGGCCCGGACTATATCTAGATTGAGAATTTGCATTTCCATTTTCAAATTTTCTGGTTTCCCTACCACACTCAAACTTCGGACATTCCACGCCGCGACACGTGGAACGTTATCCTTTCGTAGATTTTTCAGTCTTTTTCTCATGGTCACCTCCCAGTTGGCAGTCCCCCCCCCCCCTCCCCCTGGAGTTTCAAACGGTGGACTGTTCCAGAATCCTTTAACAATGGTGAGATCATCATGACACTTTTTTAATTACAGGCCATATGCTCTGTGGATACACGTTACGAGTCTTTAAAGCAGTGGTTTCCATTGTCTTCTGCATCATTCCTGCCGTTGATCATAGCTTATTCTTCCGCCTTTAGGAGCATTTTCCCATCAGTAAGACATGACTGTGCCCTGAACCTCTATCCGCTCCTCCTCCCTCTTTGACAATGCCGTTGGTAGAATGAGTGTGACTTCTTATGTCGGAAGTCTTCGGACGTCAATGCTGATTATTAATTGATTTTAAGCATCAGCGGGATTCGAAACCTGACAGAGGTTGTTTTCATTACTAATCCAAGACGCTTCCCCCAGACCAGATGCATCAGACAAATATGAGACAGTAATGCGACCCACTCTTGAGTACTGCTAGAGTGTTTGGGATCCCAAACCGTTCGAATTAGAGGAAGATATTTAAGGAATACCGTGACGGAAACTATCGCTCAAAAATGACACACCATTAACTAATACAATGAGATGCTGATGCTTCCGTGGGATCCATTTGCTACTATCCTCATTCCTACCTCAGTCTAGTATAGAAGATGTGGGACACTCACATGAACACATACAGACTGCAGTGAAAATGACAGACAGATATAAAAACCGAATGGCTTATGTACCTACAACCACTTGAAACATTAGCAGTTTTTCTAGCTTCTCTCAAAAAAGTGTTTTGTTTGGATGTATTAGGTAGTACTTTTATGATGTGGAGCTAAGAGTATGCAAATCAAAGTGAACTATTAATGTCTCCTGGTTACTCTGTACATTCCTGAATGAGATTACCAATAAATGTTAGCTCCGAAGTATCGGTAGCGTATTAATGCACCCAGATTTCACTGTATAGTGTCACTGATGTACGAACTGACATGACTTGTTGACACTTAAAGAACCACTGCAATATTAAACTGAAAGCCCAAAATATCTATAACGCAAAAGATCTGTTATGAAAGTTGTATTATAAGCTATGGTGTTGTACAGTTTCAATTCAGCTCATTGATTTGAAGTGAATCAGAATTAAATAAAGGTACCTACAGGAAGCAACAACTCCGTCATTACAATGTCAAATGTTGTATAAACAGCTCACTGTAATATTTTACAGTTAAGCACTAATAATTTCACGTTGCGTTTAAGTAGTGCGAAAATAGTTTCTAACTGCGAAAACGTTCAAAGCTGAAAAGAAAATAAAATGTATTATATCTCTATTGGGTCTTTTGGTTAACAAAAAAAAAATGTTTCTAATGGCTCTGAGCACTATGGGACTCAACTGCTGTGGTTATCAGTCCCCTAGAACTTAGAACTACTTAAACCTATCTAATCTAAGGACATCACACACAGCCATGCCCGAGAGAGGAACCTGCGACCGTAGCAGTCGCGCGGTTCCAGACTGTAGCGCCTAGAACCGTACGGCCACACCGGACGGCCTTGGTTAAAAGATTTGATTTTAATGTTCTTTGTATGCTATAAATTTTCACGTTAGAAGCTGGTATGAGATTATGTTTATTAGACTGCGAAACAATGTTTGACGTCAAACAAGAATTGGTGGAATATTTATTAGCTCGCCAGGGTGCCGTCGCTGTAGCTTTACAACTCTGTTCTCGTTACGCTGCAGATGTTCGACGAATCGTAGGAGCAAAACAAGTCCGCGGTATCTATCTTGCCATTAATATAATTAACGACTAAGAAACGAAAAACCATTTCTCCTCGTCGTTATGATGGATCGTTCCATCCTAGAACTGTCACTGTTAGAACAAACTTTCACATTGTACTCTAAACGTATCCGGATTGGCTATGACAGGGCGATATGCAAACACAGTTTAAAGCACGCTCAGCAACGAATGACTGGGTAGCAATACATTTTGAAGACTCGTCGCCACTTTATCAGCCTTTACTTTCAAATGTCGCTAGCTTTGGCCCTAGCAGTAACTAATTTTACAACAGGTAACCCAACCACAGCACAAAGTACGAAACAATGTTATATTTTAAATTTCGTAAGATAGACCTTAGCAAAGACGTATTTTACGGTCTTTCCTCAATCCAAACGAAGCTGATAACTGGTCACTAAAGTCGGGTTTTATAAGGAAACTGTTTATAGATCTAATTAAACTTAAAAGTTCATACCGCTGCGGAAATAACACCACTTGTCAGAATGACGTCAAATTGCAATGTAATATTATCGGAGAAGGGGGAAAACTTAAGGCAGAATAAAAATAAATAATTACAAACTATAGCAATAGATGGCGCTGTAACCATAATAATCGAACAGTGGTCGACTACAAATGACAAAAGAAACATACAACAACGCCTAAGGTGTTCGATTCACGTTAAAAAAACTGTACTGCTTAGTGTGCATGGGCGTGAAAAATGTTCAAATGGCTCTAAACACTATGGGACTTAACATCTGAGGTCATTAGTCCCGTAGACTTTGAACTACTTAAACCTAACTAACTTAAGGACACCACACACATCAATTCTCAAGGCAGAATTCGAGCTTGCATGGGTGTACAGGTGTGATACTCTTAGTTACGTAAGCCCATCAACCACGGCAAGGTCATATCACAGAGGATGAGAAAAATCGGTTTTTAATTGTCCTGAGGCCAAAAACAGTATCAAAAGCATCAATTAAAATAAAAAAGGATTATTAATTTACTTCTGACAGGCGCAAAACATGTTAAATATGCTGTCACCGTTGTCTGAAACTAGTTGAAATCGAGAAATCAGTTCCACAACTGATCGAAGTGTTTCTGGGATAACGTTCAGAATGTGTTGCGCATTGCGTGCCTTCAATGCAGCTAAGTTTGTAATCGAAACACTGAAGACAACATTCTTTGGATAGGTCACACTGATTGAGATCAGGTGACCGGGACGGCCAGGCTGTAGGGAAATGGGGGCAGATAATTCACCATTTTCACCCAGGTAAGGTGCAGATTGTTCAGGAAATTAGGCCTCGCGATTGGGTTCCACGTGAAACATTCTGCTTAACCATGCGTTGTCTCCTTCGTCAAAATCCAAAGATGTAGCACACCATCCTGATGTCAGATGAAGCTCATTTCGAGTTACGTGGTTCAGTGAATAAACAGAATATGCGTTACTGGAGTGAAGCAAACCCGCATGAACAGCACATGTGGCCCTTGCACAATTCTCGTGTCACAGTGTTGTGTGGAGTTGCTTCCTTTGGGATTATTGGCCCTTACTTCTTTGAGGATGACAGCGGTGATGCTGTAACTGTCGCCAGTGAACGCTACCTAAAGATACTGCAACATTTTAGTTCTTCCCCAGTTAGGTATTGTCGAGGTGGATGTGGAACAATTATGGTTTCAACAAGACGGAGTGATCTCGCATACAGCAAGAATTTGCATGGATTCCTTGCGACAGTCATTTCCCATTTGAGTAATTTCCCGTTTTGGTGACATTTACTGGCTCCTCGCTCACCTGACCTTTCATGTCCGTTTTCCTTTGGGGCTACCTGAAGCAAGAAGTGTTCGGAACACATTGTGCCACCATTGCCGAATTGAAGGATTGCATCAGAACTGCCGTCGACAATGTCCCAGGGACTACGTTACGATGAGTTGTGGAAAGCTTCCAGTGCCGCCTAGATGAATGTGTTGTGCAGAGGGGGCATCATTTGACAGGAGTCCTATTCAAACGTAATCCACGCAATTGTCAATGACTTACACATTAGTAAATGGCATACCTTTAACTATTAATTGACATAAGAGGTAATAAATAAATTACATTTACTGCCTGATGATTGTGTTTTTAATATCCTACTATGAACCGTGTCGCGCCATGTACGAGGAGCGTTCAGAAAGTAAGCTCCGATCGGTCGCGAAATGGAAACGACTATGAAAATCCGATAAAGCTTTGCACAGATGTGTTGGGTAGTGTCTCTAGTATAACCCCAGTTAGCATCACGTCGCTCTTCTCATTTCTGAGCTCGCAGTGAGTGCGTAAAGATGTCTAGAAAATAGTGTCTGCCGCCAAGTACGAGGGCCTGGTGAGAAATTTCGCCTGAAGCTATGCAGCTAACATTACATAACTGTCGTGCTGTTTCTTCTTCAAGACAATTCTCAGCCGCATTCTGCAGGGGCAATGAAGATGCTCCTGCATCGTTTTCAAATGGAAATGTGAGATTACCCACAATACAGTCCGCAATTGTCTCCCCCTGAGTTTCATCTCTGGTCACATGAACCGCTGTCTTTGAAGACAACATTTTGACACAGACAACGAGGTGTAGGCCAGCGTGGAGAATTGGCGGAAAGCACTGGCGGCTGCCTTCTATGATGAGGCTATTGAAAAGTTGGTACAACGCTATGACAAAAGTCTAAGTCAGAACGGCGACTACGTAGAGAAGTACCTGAACGGTGTAGCTAATTGTTACAAGTAAAACATTTCTGATGTTCACTGTGGTTTCAATTTGGCACTCAATCGGAGCTTACTTTCTCTACAGGCCTCGTATTAATGTAAATGAAATGTAATGTATCACCTGAATTTTTTGAACTATCTCAGGTAACTTTATTTGTACGTAAACTGTGCCAAATTGCGTTAATCGGGTGTAAACTACATACGCGTTCCTCCGATGGAAAAGTTTATGTGTGTTTAGGGTTTGTTCACATGAGAGTAACTAATGAAAGGCAGTTGGTCGATTTTGGTACTCAGTCACAAAATGACTGACGGGTGCGAACGTGTTGCTAATTGCTAGAAACAATGGTAATCATGCGAAGGGACAAGCAGTTCTTGTTGTAGAGGAAGATTATTCAGGGTTCAGAGGTGTATTCTACTGAAATGGAGGACACTGCATAAGCGTGTAGGTATGAGTGGAATATAAATGTTTTCAGAAAGCTATTGAATGGACATAGGTGCAGTAAAATACTAAACCATCGAGAACAGATCTGATTCCAAACATTTAACGAAGAATGGGATTTGCAAGGTGGGAAGATTGGAAGAAAGTAGGAAGCAAGAAACAATTTTTTTCAAGATGGAAGATTTGTCAAGAAATCTGTTCAGGAAAGCAAGAAGACACCAGATTAACAAATATACAGCATGCTTATAATTAAATTTAAAATTTCAAAACGCTGTAGAAGTAATACCACTGGTCAGCATGAGGTCAAATTGCAAGGAATATTATCGGAAAAGGGGAAAAAATATGGCAGAAGAAAAAAAAAATAGTTTGAATATTGATCAATAGATGGCGCCGAATGTGTCAGAATATGTAAATGAAAACACCTGTCACGGGCACGACACATTAAATTTAGTACAAAGACGACGGCTACATATTTTTTCCTCCTTTCGTGTCTACGACGTTCGTCATGACTGTCTCAATGCAGGATCGTACACTGCTTGTAAAGCTGAATTACAAGAATGATGACTGTGCACACATTACACTGCAGAAGATCCGGATACTGTAGGGTTTGAAACTAAGCGTTGGTCCGATGACAGCCGTGGGTCTGGAGGAAATGATTCAGAAATTCGAAAAGGCGAGTTCTTTTTATGTGTAACCTGGTAGAGGGAGGAAACGAATTGATTCGACATCAGTGGAAGCAGTGGCCACAGCAATGCAGGAGGAGACGAGTGTTGGTGTGCTAACGTGTAGTGCACGGAGAATTGCCCGCACATTGGACATACCCGTGAGCACGGTGCATAACATCCTACGAAACGTCCCTCTTTGCTATTCATTCAAAATTACCCATCCGCATGAACTGCTTCCTGTTGACCTGCCAGCAAGAGAGAGCTTTGTCTTAGAATTTCTTGCACGCATCGAAGCGATGATATGTCAATATACAGAATTGTTGAATATGGACCACGGAAAATCCACACGCATATCATTCGTCCTGGAAAAGTCACTTTGTGGTGCGGGTTTACGCCATCATTTGTCATAGGGCCATATTTTTTCGAAGAGACAGATGCTTCCAGCCCTGTTACCTGTACCGTCACTGGCAAGCGCTACTAGTGTCTTTTTCGCAACCACGTCATTCCAGCTCTCCAACATCGTGGATGTATAGATGGGATCATTTTTATGCAAGATCGCGCACCTCCGTACATTGCAAATCAAGTTAAGCAACTGCTGAAGCGCCATTTAAATGTTACTCTTTAAGAATGGTTCAAAACAATCCTCCAGTTTCTTCATATTACTCTAAATTTTGAAAGATGGTGACATGTGAAAAATAGTGAGTAAGCGTAAATATGTTATTTATTTAATCAAAATATCCACGGGTGTGCTGCCGGTCTATAGTGTCCAACGGGACCGGCAGCACACCCGTGGATATTTTGATTATTAAATACGCCGGGAGAAACTCAAGAATCACATGTTATTTATTTGTTCTTTATTTCTCTAAATCGATGTAGGTTTCAGTAGACGCATCATTTTACACAAAATTGTGGCTGTAGTAGATGAAACCCACCAGATTACTGATTGTGGGACTGAAGTTAGCAAGAAACCCGGAGATGCAGGGTCGATGCCACTGCTGAAGCTGGGGCCACCGAATGCTCCTGGAGGCCGTAAAACGGATGAACAGTTACTTGGGGCGGAAACGTATCTGAGAGTCGAGATTTTCAGCAAACTCGGCAGCGAAATTGACTCCAGTGGGCATTAAGACAAATGGCGGGAGCCTGTAAACGCTGCGAGCTTTCCTGGAGGCTTAACGAGGATGCAGAAACTTCTGCGATGAGCAGACGACTGTGACGAGACAATGGCCGGAGCACTGCCGGAGAACTCTCGGCAGATGTCGAGGATCTCCACCCCCGGAACCGCGGTAACCTGAATTACTGCCCCCACCGCTAAGAGTCTTCTTATGAATTCTGTCCAAAGAACGGCACCGACAGGTGGGTGGAAAATGCAGGGAAGACCTCTTAGTACCAGTAACCAAAGGCACCAAATTATTCTAATAACAGTTGAATTGTTTTGCAGTATTTTTAAATGCGTAACAGAATGCTTTGTAAACAATGTTTTTCATTAAGATTTGAAAAGGAGGTATTATTATGAACTCACGAAAGCAATCGAAGCAGTTTCATAGTGGATGACCATATTATGCTTTACTCAGAGAGACAACCATGCAGCTTACCGAAGTTTCATATTTTCTAGTAAATAAATCCCTGAGATGGAACTTACACAGTTGACAGAGTTCTCTGTTTTAAACTGTGACACGATATAGTCACTGGCTTCAACTGTATACGTCTGCTTTCATGCTCATTAACTAAGACAGCTGAAGAAATATCTGTATCTACATAGATACTGCGCAAGCCACCGTACAGTGCGTGGCGAAGGGTACCCCTTACCAATACTAGCCATTTCCTTTCCTGTACCACTGTTAATAGGGCAAGGGAGAACGACTGTCTATACGCCTCCGTATAAGTCCTAATTTCTCGTACCTTAACTTCGTGGTCCTTACGCGCAACCTACATTAGCGGCAATAGAAGCTTTCGTCAGACAGCTTCAAATGCCGGGCCTCTAAAGTTTCTCAGTAGTATTCTTGGAAGCGATCGTCGCCTTCCCATCAGGTATTCCCATCTGAGTTACCGTAGCATTTTCGTAACACTTACGTGTTGTTCGAACCTACCGGTAACAAACCTGGCAGCCCACCTATGAACTGCTTCGATATCCTCCTTCAATACGACCTGCTACCGATTCCAAACGCTCGAGCAATATTCAAGAATCGGTCGCACCTGTGTCCTTTGTTCGGTTTCCTTCGCAGGTGAATCACACTTTCCTAAAATTCTCCCAATACACCGAAGTAGACCATTCGCCTTCCCTACACTGTCTTCACAAGCTCCTTCCATTTCATATCGCTTTGCAGCGTTACGTCTAGATATTTAAACGGCGCGACTGTGTCAAGCAGTACACTACTAACGCTGTTCCCGAACTTTACAGGTGTGCTTTTGCTACTCATCCGCAAACAGTTTAAGCACTGGCAAGTTAAGAGAATTTCTAAAAATAACAAATTTGTATAATAGTAGAGTAGCGAAAAGGTTGTTTTTTCTAGTGATAAACTGATGTAAACGACCATAAAATATTTCAATTGAACAACGTATACAGCTAATCATTAGAGAGAAAACATGGAAATGGTAGTCTTACAGTAATTTAATATATCATGAAACAAATTAATATAAATATTGCACTGCAGTGAATAAGTAATCTCAATGCTAGTAGATTCTGCACATATCACTGAATAATCGCTGGCTGGGGAAAAGAACAGAGTATCGTACTTTGAACTAGGCACAACTAGCCCCAGTAATGCAAGTAAGTTACATTAAAGTTCTACAGTGTAGATCTTACGATGATCGCCACCTGTTAAAGTTCGCGCTAACCCACGTTGACGAAGTCCATTTGGCGTAGAGCTTAACTACTTATGAGTGAACTTTAGGGTATCCGTTTGGTCACTTGCCACCCAAAAATCAAATTTTCATCGCATGATGAGGTCGCAGATGCATTACGTGAAGACTGTGTTGCGCCAAACGTGTCTGCCGAATCCTCTGCGGAATCGACAGAGCGTTCCTGAACTCAGTTCCCTCCAGAATGCTTGCTTGCTCCGCAAGAACCACTCATTTCCAAGCACCCCGTCGCTCGTGCCAATGAGAACTTGCGTTCCCCTACAAAAATGTTGTGAGTTTATTAAAATACAAAATTTAGACCACCATTTCAATAAAAACAGAGATAAAAGTTAGACATGTGAAGTAAATCAATGATCTCTTCCACTTACATTGAGAGCAAACACATTAATCTATATACAAAAGTTCAGACATAACTGGTCAATCATGAAATTAGTGCTGATGGCCTTATGATAAGTATCAAAGAATACACGTTAAAATATACGAAATAATAAACTTATCCTGCTCAATTTATACGCCTTTTCACGCTAAATGTTGTGATTACCTCAAATCTTAAGAACAATTTATCATTTGCAAGCTGCTACCATTTATATTTCGGACCGAAATAACTTTTATTTCAATAAATAAGAAAAAGATTAATAATGTAAACACACGTGATATGATTAGTTATGGAGAGATAAGAGAAATGCAATACCAGATTCATTTGTTGTGTAACTGTGGAGAAAATGATGATCTGATACATTTGCATAATAAAAATACGTGAACTAAATAATAAATATAGTATGTACTGTAGTGTTTGAATATCATTCGACACATTGTTAGTATCATGTGAACTGGTCAGTTGTTGTTGTAAATTTTCAGTGATTATTGTAAGAACATTCGTTGACTGCGTTCACCTAATTTCAGTAATTCCTCTGATAATTTTAGTGTTAGATCCTTAGTAAATGTACCTCACTGACGTGGGTATGCTCATATGATTGGGTTTGCGCTGCAATTAGACATCGAATTATTACAGAATTAATAAGGCAGGCATCTTCCATCATGTTGCAGATGGCACAATTATGTAATTCACTCACACCACGGTAGGATAGCTGCAAACCAGTCACGGTTTGATTCTTGGGAAAAACCGCTGTCGATGGGTGGTTGCTTTGTCGGCGAGCGAGTGGGCTGTCGTAAGATCGCTGAGCTATTAACTGTCGTATTGGACACCACTTCAGCCAAACTAAACTCTTAAATTCTAAATTTCAAAATTTTCATCGAGCTGATACCTAGAGCATATGAGTCACGATTCAACGGTAACGACTGTAGTGTCCCGGTGAAGTGTGATAGTCCAGTGCTTCCTGAGATTGCTGTCAATCTGAATTACTGGATGTTATGTGAATTATTAGGAGAAATAGTCCCATTAGTTTTCGTGTATGTATTTAATGATCTACTACTTCACTCAGTCACGCCAGTGAAACGTTGTAAGGGACACGCAATGGAAGAGGTACTAATATAGTGTCGAAATAATCGTACACTGCTGCGAAGTTGCGGCATACAGCGAGGCATGGGGGCTAAACTTTAGGAATAAGGTGAAAAAAGAGGGAAGATCAGAGGTTAACGTTCATCCAATAACGAAAATAATGGGAGAACAAACTAACTTTCGGGAAAGGTGAAAAAGAAACCGACTCTGTCTTTCAGATGAGTGATCCTGCCATTTCATTAAAGCGATCTAAGGAAATGACGGAAAATGTCAGCATCGGTAAATGAATCATGTGCCTATTGCTGCGGGCCCATGCGCGGCAGTGTTCGCTGAACGGTTGTTGTAGACACGCTATTGGTAGCTCCTTGTTCATCTGGGCGGTCAGCTGGTGAGCAGTTGCAAGTCTATTTACCCCTGTCGTCTACAGCCTAATGGTGTACCGCATTTGCCTCGGTGCCGATTTTGGATTGCGCCATTTTGCCATGCATTGTGTATTTTTAACAGCTGAGGTACGCGATCATTTCACAGACAGCCATTTCCGAAAGGTTTCCATCCTTCTCCCCAAGTTAAGTCATTATGCCCTTCTGGTCGTCTGATAAATCATTTCGTTCCCGCATTAAGACAACGATTGCATGTTTGCCGTCTCCCCTTTTTCCCTGTATATTTCCTCCACTGTTCGTGTTGCCACCAGCAACCTGTGAGTGGGTAATGCACCTTGACACTGAACGTAGCCTGTGGTCAGGTTAGTGTGACTGGACCGTGCATAAACACCACGAATACCAACTGACACTGCAAATTGTTCCACGATGCGAAGTGTTACATGAAAATAAAGAATGGTATTACAATTAAATCCTGACCTTTAGCTGCTTACAGGCGTTGATAAATATCAGGGGAACAGTTGAAAATGTGTGCCCCGACCGCGACTCAAACCTGGGATCTCCTGCTAACGTGGCAGACAGTCTATCCCACTGAGCCACCGAGGACACAGGGAACAGAGCGACTGCACGGACTTATCTCTGACACGCTCCCCGTCAGACCCACATTTCTAACTTACTATCCACAAACTACATTTGTAGTGTCCCTGCCCACTCGTGGCAATCATTCTACCGATTCCCGTAAGAGTTCGAGCAATGCGAGTGCATCCGTACTGAAAAAGATCATTGGCCGGTAAGCCTTATCTATATGAAGATGGTATCCGTCGTTTCGAGTATGTCCGAAAGAACTGATACCATCTTCATATGAAAATAAAGAGGCCTAACACTGCTGTAAACTGATAAATAAACAGCAACTGTTTCCTACACAGGCATGTCACACAAGTGCTATTGCCCAATTAAGTTCGCAAGGACTTAGAATAGTACACTACTGGCCATTAAAATAGCTACACCAAGACGAAATGCAGATGATAAACGGGTATTCATTGGACAAATATATTATACCAGAACTGACATGTGATTACATTTTCACGCAATTTGGGTGCATAGATCCTGAGAAATCAGTATCCAGAACAACCACCTCCGGCCGTAATAAATAGCATTGATACGACTGAGCATTGAGTCAAACAGAACTTGGATAGCGTGTACGGGTGCAGCTGCCCATGCAGCTTCAACACGATACCACAGTTCATCAAGAGTACTGACTGGCGTCTTGTGACGAGTCAGTTGCTCGGCCACCATTGACCAGACATTTTCTATTGGTGAGAGATCTGGAGAATGTGCTGGCCAGGGCAGCAGTCGAACATTTTCTGTATCCAGAAAGGCCCGTACAGGATCTGCAACATGCGGTCGTACATTATCCTGCTGAAATCAAGGGTTTCGCAGGGATCGGATGAAGGGTACAGCCACAGGTCGTAACACAATGCCGTCAATGCGAACAAGAGGTGACCGACACGTGTAACCAATGGCACCCCATACCATCACGTCGGGTGATACGCCAGTATGGCGATGACGAATACACGCTTCTAATGTGCGTTCTCCACGATGTCGCCAAACACGAATGAAACCATCATGATACTGTAAACAGAACCTGGATTCATCCGAAAAAATTACTTTTTGCTATTCGTGCACCCAGGTTCGTTGTTGAGTACACCATCGCAGGCGGTCCTGTCTGTGATGCAGCGTCAAGGGTAATCGCAGCCATGGTCTCCGAGCTGATAGTCCATGATGCTGCAAACGTCATCGAACTGTTCGTGCAGATGGTTGTTGTCTAGCAAACGTTCCCATCTGTTGACTCAGAGATCGAGGCGTGGCTGCACGATCCGTTACAGCCATGCGGGTAAGATGCCTGTCTTCTCGACTGCTAGTGATACGAGGCCGTTGGGATCGAGCACGGCGTTCCGTATTACCCTCCCGAACCCACCGATTCCATATTCTGCTGAAAGTCGTTGGATCTCGACCAATGCGAGCAGCAAAGTAGCGATACAATAAACCGCAATCGCGATAGGCTACAATCCGACCTTTATCAAAGTCGGGAACCTGATGGCACGCATTTCTCCTCCTTACACGAGGCATCACAACAACGTCTCATCAGGCAACGCCGGTCAACTGCTGTTTGTTTATGAGAAATCGGTTGGAAACTTTCCTCATGCCAGCACGTTGTAGGTGTCGCCACTGGCGCCAACCTTGTGTGAATGCTCTGAAAAGCTAATCATTAGCATATCACAGCATCTTCTTCCTGTCTGTTAAATTTCGCTTTTGTAGCACGTCATCTTCGTGGTGTAGCAATTTTAATGGCCAGTAGTGCATAGACCATTACGTAACTCTGATAAATAAATAGATATTACTTCTTCACATAAGAATGTGGAAAGGCGCTGAAATTAACACATTATAGAAAAGGAAACTGCTCTAAGTGTGCTGGTGACTGTCCAGTCTACGCTACAGGAGCTGGACTTGAGTAGTTGGGAAGATGGGAATCTTCACCGCTGAACGAAAAATTATGTCCACTGCCTGCTGCGAGACTGAAAGCGGCCTGTTACACGTGGTAAAAGAACTATAAATGAAGGTATTTCCATGTGTAGTACATCAATTCGCTCACACATCCATGTTGGTTTCCTTGTTGGTTGAACAGTCTTCCTACAAACGCATTACAGAGTTTTCGATCTGAAGTTTTCTGCATGGCCGCAACTGTGCCATGAAGTGCACTAAGCTTTTCACTATAGATTAGGGGGAATCGGATGTTTCTATCTTGGTCATGTTGAATTATATGACTTTAGAAACATTTTTCTCCCTAACCAATTGACATAATATCATGATTTTTCTTGTTGTGTTCCTTATATCTTTATCTTCCTTTTAAACTTAAGTCTTAAGTCTTAAAAGTAAGCCGGCCGCGGTGGTCTAGCGGTTCTAGGCGCTCAGTCTGAAAACGCGTGACTGCTACGGTCGCAGGTTCGAATCTTGCCTCGGGCATGGATGTGTGTGATGTCCTTAGGTTAGTTAGGTTTAAGTAGTTCTAAGTTCTAGGGGACTTATGACCACAGATGTTGAGTCCCATAGTGCTCAGAGCCATCTTAAAAGTAGTAAAAACATGTTTAAGGAAATATTTTCAAAGTAGCCATAAGAAGTGCAATTTTCTTACTGTAATTAAATTTATAGCATAGTTCTTTAAAAGATATTCATATTTCCTCAGTTTAAATCAACAACTAACAAATAAGTAACAATTTTTTAAAAAATCATGTTAATAACAATTAATAGTAGCCAAGAAAAATGATGCTAATCATTGAAAAACACAGTTGTCGGGGAAACGCAAATAAAGATAAGACTATTAAACAACGATTTTATTCTTACTTTAGTACATTCCAGCTTCATATGAAGGTCTATCTGGATCTTCTAGTTCTTCAAACTGATCGTCCATCTTTCTTCTCGCTTGCTGTGTGGCCTGGCGACACTTTCTCTCAATTTCTGACAGCTTTGTCAGCTCTTTTAATCCGAAGTTCTTCGTCCCTTTTGTAAAACTTGACACAGTTCTTGCCTGGAGATATACCTGGATGACTCAAAATTTAACGCTTTGCTAAATTTCCTTCATTGAAACTTGTAATAGCTTCGTACACTCCCAACTGAAATGTAGTCATCAAAATAAAATTGTTTTTGCTAGCCGCGACGATACAACATTGTTGAACGACTCTGACGCATTTTGCGTTCCACCACGTAGACACTTACGCAACAGGTCAGGATGTGCCAAGTCTATAAATATGGGTTTTATCTGTTCCATGAGAGCGAAAGGAAGATGACTGTGGTCATTGTGGTCATCAGACTCATTTTTCTCTTCGGCTTTTCGGAGTTTGCACTAGCTTGTCTCACCTTTGGGACATAGTCCGTGTCCAGATGTGTCTTCGTTGGTAGCCGTCAAATGAAAAAACTTTGCGCAGACCGCTGCCTTCATGTCCTTTAGAGTTTTTGTAGCGTTCCTTTTTATAGCTAGGCAATAATATAGTTCTATTTGCTTTATAGCCTCACCAGTAAGGCGGCCACGACACCCGATGGTTTTGCCGTCGGAAAGTTTTGTTTTCCCAAATTTCTGTCTCCATTTCCTGAGGCAACTACCCATCCGCTTCTGGACGTGACCGCAACATTGAAATTTCTCATTTGAGAAGTCGGGACCATATGTTTTGGCCTTACAAACCCTAGGGTAAGATGTACTGTCCCCGTCTCCTAAATAATACTTGTACCGTACCCCGTATTTCTGGAGCGATTCTTGGAACATTTCAGCAAGTCCTTTTACCACCATTCCTCCACTTACTCCAGAGTATTTAGCTATTCATTCAGTATCCTGATCGTTGGTCATTGTATATTTGCATCTGCAATACTTGGATAAAATTGTAACATCAATTACCTTGCCTGTGTTTTCTGCTATTGCAATTACAATTCCATTGAGTGAAGTGTGACCCTACGTTGCCACGATCCTTCAAATGTTGCTGTCAAGTCTCTATTACCATCATTTTCACTGACACTTTCTTCAACAGCAGCAATCATACTCTTTTCACAGACCTCTTTTGCAGCATCTCGAAGCATCTTATTGTAATATTTGAAAGCTGGGGGAGTCGACAAGTTCATTACATCGCAGAAAGTTTCCGCCGCTTCTTCGGCTTTTCCAATACATCGGAATGCGTAGGCTAGTCTAACATTCACTTCTGATTGTTTAGATTCTGGTAAGCATGGGGAATTAGTAGTGGACACTTCAAAAGAACAGTCACTGCACTTTATCACTATCAGTACTAGCCTGGTTCCAGGAGAGACGGTAAGGGATCCTTTACATTTTGCGCACACCGCAATTTGGCTAACTAGACTGCCTAAACTGTTGATATTATCAATATCATAGCAGCCTTCTTCTTTTCCATATATCTTATATTTAGCCCAGTTACAGGTAAGCGTCTTAGAAGAAGAGCTTGTTTTAGAAGCACAAGCAGCTTCAGTACGAGTACTATGCCTAGGCTCAACTTCACAATGAACTTCCACTTCAGATTCACTAAGATGCAAAAAACTGTTTTTGGTTACATCTCCCCCCACTGAACTCAAGTTTTCTTTTCTTGTTTTGTATTCGCGGCATTTTTACAAAATATAAACTTATTTCCTGAGGTCCAAACACTGAAATACGAAAATCGTAAGCAAACTTCACTTTCAGTCACCACAAACAAAGAAATGAAAGTAACAAAGTAAACTGGGAGCTGTTTTCATCATTGTTGCAAACAGTACTTCATCAGTGTTACCTACTAAGCTTTCAAACGGCTGTACTATAAGAAGTAGTCACTAGCGAGTAAAAAGAAGGTTGAGTTCACGAAAAGTGTGCGTTGCAGAGTTTTACTAAAAGGCTTGTAAAACGGAAACCACTCAACATAAATTAATAAATTTGGTATCAATTTAAACCCAAATATATGCGTAACAAAACAATTACAAAAAGTAAAAATTGAAAATTTTGAAGCAAACAACCTTCTAACAACCGTCCTCGGGTCCACAATTCAAAATCTGACTTGCTGCCCAGCGAAAAATAAGCGCTAATGGCTTTTTCTTGGCAATGTACTTGGAGGAACTAACCAACTTAAAAGCATGGGACTAACAACGGTTGTAATTATTAGTTGCAAATGAAGTAATTATTTATATAGCGCCGTGTTTGACTGGTGGGGTGCCCATTTATTCAAAAACTTCAGTTTCGTATATTTCGTACCATTCCAAACAGTCCATTGCATACTAAAGGCAAAGATTAGTGTCTGACCCAGAAGAATAGTTCATTAGTTTAACGCAGTCATTCTTCACGACACAGTTCACATACAACTTCCGCTTTGACGAAAAATAAGATTCTTCTTTAGACTGCACTCGCCATTATACTTTTCGCTAACCTATGATGTCCACATTTTTTTCAAATAAGAGTGTAGACAGTCATGTTCTCCAAACACAACTTATCTGCCGTAAGTCACTAAACAACTCTTAATCTCCTCCGCTTCCCGCATCTCTTTCGTAATCTCCTACATTGAAATAAAGTAGCTTCTTCTTTTTCCGTCAGCCTATCTGTTCCCCGTCATCTTGACCTGCATCTTCAGTGTCTGAATACTTCATATGCATAATGTTCACCTACTAGCTCACCAGATTGTTCCAACATGACGTCAACACTCAGTCTCTGACACCTCTTTCCGGTGCGCTGTCGAAGTTTCCAAAGTAATCTCACTTAATGAACTTCTCGTTTCTGCCCATTTTCCTCCTTCCTCCCCCACACATCAAGGTCTAAACCTATTCTCAAACAACTTATTCATTCCTCGTTACATAAATTATTTCTCCACTAACATACTTCCATTGTCAACTGTCTTCCCTTTCTTTGGCAACAACTTATGACAAT
Organism: Schistocerca piceifrons; assembly: GCF_021461385.2. Taxonomy (NCBI): domain Eukaryota; kingdom Metazoa; phylum Arthropoda; class Insecta; order Orthoptera; family Acrididae; genus Schistocerca; species Schistocerca piceifrons. Next base: position 676,615,184 of record NC_060141.1, read on the forward strand.
TAATACCTAACTGGCATAGTATATCATTAAATAAACTACAAAATTTATAATGCACCCATTCTGTATGTTTACTTGAAGCAAAATCACAGTGGAAGTAATTCATTTACAAATATAGATTCACACATTCCAATATGAACATTTATTTTTAGTATATGTTCTAGCTTAGCGCACACTGTTTCGCTCGAGCGCGTGGCCTGCAGCGATTTCTTTGTTTTTCTTTGCTTTTATTCATTCGAATTTTGTTGTTGTTCACAAATTACAGCACTTTCCAAGCATTCGACGCTAATTAAGGTCATATAAGCGTAGTTTTTCTCCGAATCAGCTTCGAAAAGCGATATTGGTAGCAGTTTTTGTTAATCCTGACTTTTGCGGTCTTGTAGAAATATTTCCGTAACAGCTTACACCCCTCAACAAATATTTCTGTATATCTAACTGTCAAGTGAAAAACCAATTTTCTTAAACTTAGTTTTAATTTTTTTTTATTTAAGGAAATATTTTCTTAAACATTTTCGTCCCCTATTGCATTCCCTCAGGGGTTGTATTTAAAGAAACACTGAAACACTTTTTTTTCTAACAGTGAAGTCAAATACCAGTTGTCATAGATGTAGCCTTAAACGTCCTTTAGTAATGCTTTAGTGATTACTTATTTCCAGAAACTTTTACCTACTATTTTACCCCCTCTGTGATCCCATTTCAAAAAATACTGAAACATGTATATATTTTTCTGACTGAGAAAGCAAATACTTTCAAAAAGCCTTTCATCCCCTTTTTCACCACAATAGGTACGAAGTTCCAGACAGTCCCTCCTTAAATTATGCCTACAGTATTATCTCCACGTCCGCTCCGGACTTTTAAGTTTCAACCCCGTAACGGTTTTGGCTGGGCGAAGATGAGTCAGTGAACCAGTATGGCTCTATTTCACCCCCTTAGGAATCGAAATTCCAAAAACCGTGTTATGCGCATGTTCCATTTCTAACGAAGAAGCCAAATACAAATTTTCATAGATTTAGTTAAAAAATTATTGTACAAGAAATTCTTCCGTATCAACCCCACACGGGTTGCAATTACGAAAACAGTGAAACATATATCTTTTTTTTTATTTCTAACTGAGAAGCCAAACTAAAATTTCCATGGATTTAGCTTCGAAAATACTTTCATAATAAAACATTTTCATACAATATCTCATCCCCTAATTCACTCTCTTAGGGGTTCATTTTCCAAAAACTGAGGAGACAAATACCAATTTTCATAGGTGTAGCGTTAAAAATATTTTTTACTTTTCTAATAAGTACATATATTTCAAAAGCTTTCACCCACATAGCACTACATTCCAAAAAACGCTGAAACAAGTGTTTCTTTATTTCTGACCGAGAAACCAACTATGAATTTCCGTCGGTCTAGCTTCGAAACTGCCTCACTAGCGACATTTTTCAAAGAAAAAAAAAAAAACCTTCGACACCTATATCACCGCCTTACGTTAGGAATTTCGAAAACTCCCTTCTCAGACGACGTTTGTAGTATGAAATCTTCTCTAAACATCATTCAGTCAGTCGGTCAGTCAGGACACTGCATTTCATACCGGCAACAAAATTTGAAGTAATATATGATTGAAAACAAAGATAATTGACAAAACAGAGAATACAAGTCGAATCGATTCATATTTATTACATAGAAAAAAATTTCTCTCAGATCCTGGCGTCACGTTTGGTGGTCTAGGGCTAGAATGTGAGGAGATTTTCTCAATTTGCCTTTACGGTAGCTAGCAACTCTCAACGATATGACGATATGCTACTAGAACGTGTGTTTTTCGGAACCACGTTAAACTGTCGATGTCCTTTCCCCAGCAGAATTGGTATGGTCAGCTATGGACGCGCAAGTCTGCGAATTTGCATACAATTGAAAGAAAAAGAAAAAAATGGAAATATTTGATGAACAACCCTCTTCAGGGCATCGTAGCCAATCGTGCCATAAGAATTTAACATTTATTTGCCCGATGTTTTCCAACACAGAAGGTCCAAATTTTTTTCTAAATTCGATATTACGAAGTTTCAGCGGCTCAGTGAAAAGATCGCTTTAAACTCCCGACAGGTATCGTCATCGGACTTCACTATTTGTAAATGTCACGCCAGTTCCTCTTTCGACGAGATTGTAACAGTACTTTTTTCAGGAACGACTGTCTAAGCGATATTTTTGTTCAGTATCGAGCGTATAATGACACGTTTCCTTCAAAATGTATGATTTCTCAATTGGGGTAATGAACGTGATTCTTATTTTCTTTTCTTTATTAGCATTTGGCAATCGCTATATAGCAATTTCATTCATAATAGCTCGTCCGTTATTCACATCCTTAATTATCATGTACAGAAAAATGCGGTTATGCATTAACTATTGAATCATCAGTGCATTCGAAAATACTCGCCGGCTGCTGTCGCCGAGCGTTTCTAGGCGCTTCGGTTCGGAACCGCGTTGCTGCTACGGTCGCAGGTTCGAATGCTGCCTCAGGCATGGATGTGTGTGATGTCCTTATGTTAGTTAGGTTTAAGTAGTTCTAAGTCTAGGGGACTGATGACCTCAGATGTGCTTACAGTGCTTACAGCAATTTCAACCATTTGGAAATACTCACAAATTAATTGTACCACAAAAGAAAAGAAAATATGAATACGTCATGCACACAGATCTTCTGTAAGACCACACGTTTTTATGTGGATGAAGAATAAATTTAGTAATTGCTCACTCTTTTGTATTGACGGCAACACTCCAGCCGTTGTTGGATGTGGGACCTCCGCTTTAACCAACGTTCCAATGAAAGGTTTTTATTGTGCCTTGTGTCTAGTGCATGAATCTAGTAGGTGATTCACATCTCCTTCTTCACTTCATAAACCTCATGATGGTAATACCTTCAATCTCATCCGGCACAGGTGGGGCTGAAATTTGTCACGAATAAATTGCATACTGAAAATCGATGTTACGAATGGTCCGTTTTTATTCCAGTCAGCAATCAAAGGATGAAATGCTATTTAATATTTAAGTAGCCAACAATGTACTCACTTTTAGATGAGGGCCCAGCCCCATTGCGTCTGCCGGTCGTTTGTTGCTTTGTAACTGTTTAAACCCAGCATTTCTAGCTAAGGACATTTATCATTTAGGAGATCGCCTAAAAACATCGCTCGCTTCATGAAGCTGTATACTGCCATCAAAGATGCCATACATCCGTGAATTCGACGAAAACTTTTTACTATCCTTGCTTACTTATTTGTAGCTACAAAAATGACATCTGTAACTAAATTCGACACACGTTTGTTCTAAAAATGGCTCTGAGCACTATGGGACTTAACATCTGAGCTCATCAGTCCCCTAGAACTTAGAACTACTTAGACCTAACCAACCTAAGGTCATCACACACATCCATGCCCGAGGCAGGATTCGAACGTGCGACGGTAGCAGTCACGCGGTTCCAGACTGAAGCGCCTAGAACCGCTCGGGCACACCAGCCGGCACATATTTGTTCTGTTTTGGTTTTTGAGCGTCTTCAATACACAGAGGGAATCAGTTAACATCTTCTTGTGCAATATCCGGCATGTTTTAATGTTTGTCCAGTTGCAATGGCATTCGCGTAGTAGATTCTTGGGTCCTAAGGCAGAGGAAAAAGGGATCGGTAGTTTTATGCAGTGTTACGAATTGTGCATCCAAATTTGACACCGTCTTTAGTTCTTTCATTCAGCCCCATAGATCTTCGACGAATTCTGAACATAGTTTTAGTCTTGTATTACAAAGATGAATAATAATACGTTGTCTTTTAAGTGAGATAACTATCTAGCATTCCTAATGAACACAGCTCTGCTGCGCTGCTGCTGCCAGATAGCGAAATTTATACGTGAGTGCAAGCGGAGCAGTGGACCTCCAGGGCTAGAAAGACTGTTCGGCATAAGAGTAAGTGACGTTATAATGCAGCGGAGCACAGACTGCGGGCGACTTTGACAACTGGGGAGAAAGAGTGGTCGCCACCATAAATCATGAAAAAGTTTCCAGCAAGGGGAGTGGCCCCTTTGAGGAATAGTCCAGGAACAAAAGCCATGTTAGATAAAGGGAAGCTGCAGATAAGAAGTGAGTGAAGGCTTTTGTGCAAGAAATTCAAGATTCTGACGCCACAGAAGAGCTCGCTGCCATCTTCTCTAACGCAGCACAGTGCAGTGTGCACTTCGTTAGCACTGTACGTGCCGTAAACGTGATCGCATGAAAAGGGCGTTGGAACATCATTTACATTTTGTTGCAATCACACTCAGTTTAACGTACTTTCACAATATTGTTGTTGTTAATTTTTGAAATTTTGAGTGACTACCACATGTCTGCTCACAATATGTAGTATTTGTAAATACGCAAATATGAACTGTTGAGTCTGAACACCCACAGCCACACTCACAATCATGCAGAGAGAGAGAGAGAGACTCACAAAAGACACAAAACTAAAAGCTAACGTCATGGAATAACAGTATGCCCAAACACTCGCTATGGAGGGGCACTACAAGAAATCCACGAAAACTAATAACCTGTGTTTTGACACATTTCGCTACAAATGAAAAGAATCAGTGTCATAAACTGACGAAGATACCTCTGAATACGTCGCACGGATTTCGCTTGGTGAAATCAAAAACAGGCTGAAACACTTGCTTGCCGTCGAAATTAGGTAACTAGTGAATAGTAGTCGGGTTACTGCTAGTAGGATATTTTCTAGACAGAACCCGTAACTAAAGATGAAATTTTAAGATAAAAACAAACTGAATCAAAGAAAAAAATCTCTAGTTAATTACAAAAATATTCCGTATTACAGAACGTGTTAAAAACGGATTTTAGCTTTGCAATATCAACTGCTGCAATTTTAGGCGTTGAGAAAGTATTCGACAGCATCAAACTTTCGCGCAATACTAAACAAAGTGAAGGAATTCTGATGTCTTAGATCAGAAATAACACATAAAGCAAGCAACAAAGATGACATTGTTATTATTTTCATTTGAACATTACACATTATGTATTGGCTAACAGGTACATGGCATACAGACGAACAGTAACTGAAGGAATGTGGTACAATGGAGACAAAAATAGAAATAAAAAAAGCGAATACACACACAAATTATGTGTTTTCAGCCAATCCACTGCTGCAGGCTTAAGATCGTGGAGGTCTTGCAGTGCCTTTCCAAAGCGGGTATTGGGCATTCGGAGGCTATGGCTTCACACTTTCCATGTGAAGGATTTCCGACCATTCCTTATTGAAACAGTGATTAGCTCCATATTCCATGTCAAGTTTGGAATCTGTTGAGATTGCAACATCCTGTTCTATCCTGGTCGGGATCGGTAACTTTGCTAGCCGGGTCTTCTGACTTCTTATGAGTATAGTGATCATCAAAGTTCGTCCATATTAAAGTTCCGGAGTTGTATTGCTGCTCTCCTTATTTCCGTCTTAATTCCATACATTCGTTGGGATGTTGGACAGAATCGACGTGAGTATGCAGTGTCGGCTTACTGTAATACTTTTTAAGCTGTGATTTTAGAGTAGCAGTTCTGGAGCGGTGGTATGTTGCTCAGAACGGGTAGATAACTAACCTCATCGCTTGGTTGCGTTGGACGTCAACAGCGTTTGTGTGGTGGCTATTCATAAAAACAGAGGCATTATACTCACTAGCAGGGTAAAACAAAGAGATGTTCCTGGTTCTCAGGATGCTGGCATCAACTCCCTATGACGTATTTACAAATTTTTGATTATGGTTGTTCTGGTGTTTGCTTTAGCTGATACATTTTTACGATGTTGTTTGTAGCACAATAATCGATCGAACGTTGATCGTAGATAATTAGGGTGCAGATATCAGTGAACAATTTCTCTTGGGTTCGGCCTCGTACCGATTATCCAAAAGACAAGCACCTTTTATCTATTCCACTGTAATTCCGATTTCCTGCCAATTAATTTTTTGATGTGTATGTATAAATGCATTATCAATTTTAAAACTATATTGTCTGATGTTCAAGTAGCCAGCGATTTCAAGAAAATTTTATCTGACAATATTGTCTTCAAATCGATAGCACCGCACCGATGAGTTAAATATCAAACTATAATAAAAAAAATACGGCGGCAAGGAAACTGACTTCAAATGGAACAATTAACTTCCATAGTGCAAGAGGGAGCTGCAGGAGACAGGATTGTAAGAGACAATACAGATTACAATATGTAAGACAAAAAGTAGATTAGGCAGCGTGAGTGTAGATGCTACTGTGACTTACGAGATGGCAATAATGGCATAGAAGAAGAAGTCGCGGTGGGCTATTTCCAATGGGTCAGGCGACTTAAGAACCAATACCAAAATAAAATTCGTAGAATTGATAGTAGAAATACGTGACCTAAACATTGAAGAATATGTGGCACATGTAAACATACCATCATTACCGGTGTCGTCGCGCTATGGTGTAGTGCCGATGTAAATGAAATGCCTTTTATGAAGAAAGAAAGTTAGCATGAATTTACATGTGACAACTCCTTCATAACAAGCAGAAGAAATCTCAAGGCCAGCCCAACAAAGCTTATAGTCGGTCATGCAGGATGGACAAAATAAACGTTAAGCACGAAGAAACAACAGCGATCCTCTTTAATAAAAAGAAAGATCAATATTACTGCCGATGTTAGCCTTACGTTGATACAACATAATAGGGAACTATCCAGGTTCCTTCGAGTAAATATGAGTAAGCAATTATTTCCACATGATCACTTACGATGTCCAATAAATAAGGCCACGCGAATGACACAAGCATTACTTACCATATTACTGAGAACAGAACTGGTGCAAAAACCATTCTTCGACAATGGGAGATAGCCGCATTATGAAAGGAATGTCCTCATGGAAGTTACCAGTTATGTTAATGGACAAAATAGTCAAAGCGATAGAAATAATACAAAAAAGACAGAGACATGAATCCTGAGAGCATGAACACACGCTAAAATACTGGAACTACACATCGGAGTCAAGAAAGAAGGAAACCAGTAACCAAGCGACGATGTAGGTACACGTAAAACTAAATACCCGTCACACATATACAAGATGTCGAAAATGCAAAAGCAGGTCAGTGGCACAATGGCCAATACTAAAATTTTAATACCCTAAAAAGAACTATTAATAGAAAAACACGAAAAATATCAGTAAACAAAAACGGAATAGATTAAGTGTACTTAGACTGCGACAAACCCTCAGACTCAAATAACGTGAACACTTTATAACCCTAAATATAATATTCTACGAATGTCACACTAAGGCCGAGGAAATCAAGTGAAAAAATCTAATACACACTTCACTAAATGCAGATAGCATGTAGGTACATTTGAGAACATGTCGATGAAGTCATCGTCGTTACACTGCGACTCACACAAACACCTGTACATATATACACCCAAATATTACCAACTGTGAAACACACTGCCGTACTCATTGCTTAGTGACACTACTCTTGAAAATTCCACAGTCTTCAGTGGTCTCAAAAATAAAGGAGGTGACCTTGTTTTACTGCAAGGAAACTAAATGTCGCAATTTTCAGTCCTTGGTTGTTTACTCCTAACGGCTTTCAGCTTGGGACTGCCAATGTCAAACAACAATGTTGTGTTCAGTTGAATCTGTGTTCTCACAACGTTGAACCACAGACACATACTCCCTCTTCAGAGATTTTAGCAGGTGAAGCCAGGTAAGATGAAAAAGTCATAGATTTTAGAAACTTTCAAAGAGAAAATAAGACAACATCCAACTGAAATACAACGAAGGTATACAATTAACGGAGAATGGGTCGCTATCAGATATAAAGAATGGGAGTAAGCAGAGGGAAAACTAGGCGAAAAGAGAAAGCTATGAGAAACCCTTGAATTAAACTTAATTACTGAAAAAATACATAAAAGTCATCAAATGGTACTACAAGAACAATGAAACTGAAAATGCAGAAGTCAAACCAGGAGTAGTTAGTGCATCTATTCAAAGCTGGCTCTAAGGACAGATGGTCGCCGCTTATAATATAATAAAAGAAACATTTGTAAGAAAAGAGAAGTAGTTATGTGAACACATGAACAACAGTAGCTAAGACTGATAGCCAGTAAAAAGTAGATAAATATGAAAGTCGACAGAAATGCATCAATGCTCTATAAACTGAAGAGCCAAAGAAACTGATACACCTGCCTAATATCGTGTAGGGCTCCAAGGTACACGCACAAGTGCCGCAACATGACGTGGCATGGACTCGACTAATGTCTGAAGTAGTGCTGCAGGGTACTGACACCATAAATCCTGCAGGGCTGTCCATAAATCCGTTAGAGTACGAGGGAGTAGAGATCTCTTCTGAACAGCACGTTGCTAGGCATCCCAGATATTCTCAATAATGTTCACGTCTCGGGAATTCGGTACCCAGTGGAAGTGTTTATATTCAGGAACGTGTTCCTGGAGACACTCTGTAGCAATTCTGGACGTGCGATGAGTCGAGTTGTCCTGCTGGAACTGCCCAAGACCATCGGAATTCACAATGGAGATAAATGGATGCATGTGATCAACCGGATGCTTACGTACGTGTCACCAAACAGAGTCGTATCAGGGCGTATCAGGGTTCCCACATCACTCCAACTGCACACTCCCCACAATATTACAAAGCCTTCACTAGCTCTAACAGTCCCGTGCTGACATTAAGGTTCCATGGATTCATGACGTTGTGTCCATACCCGTACAAATCCATCCGCTCGATACAATTTGAAACGAAACTCGTCCGAACAGGCAACATGTTTCCAGTCATCATCAGTCCAATGTCGGTTTTTATGGTACCAGGCTAGGCGTAAAGCTTTGTGCCATGCTTTCATCAACGATACACGAATGGGTCCTCGGCTCCGAAAGACCATATCGATGAAATTTCGCATGCTGACATTTCTTGATGGCCGATCATTGAAATCTGCAGCAATTTGCGGAAGGTTCACTTCGGTGACGTTGAACGATTCTCTGCAGTGGCCGTTGGTCCCGTTCTTGCAGGATCTTTTTCCGGCCTCAGCTATGTAGGAGATTTGATGTTTTAGCGGATTCCTGATACTCACGGTACACTCGTGAAATTGTCGTACGGGAAAATCCCCACTTCATCACTACCTCGGAGATGCTGTGTCCCATCGCTCGTGCGCCGACTATAACAACACTTTCAAACTCACTTAAATCTTGATAACGTGTCACTGTAGCAGCAGTAACCGATCTAACAACAGCACCAGGCACTTGTTGTCTTATACGTAATGCCGACCGCAGCGCCATATTCTGCCTGTTTACATATCTCTGTATCTGAATATTCATGCCAGTTTCTTTGGCGTTTCAGTGTATAAAGGAATGGAGGTGGATGACAAAATTATGGAAAGAGAAGTAAATGAAGAATAATGATCATATTGGTGAAGCAAAGCTGCGAGAAAAATCTGCTGTGCTATGAAAGTCCTTATTCAAAGCAAGGCACCTAGTATTGACGACATTAAACTTGTTAAGAACCTTGGCAGAATCAGTCATGAGAAAATTATCGGAACTGATTCGCTGGTCATATAAGAGAGTCGAAAAACCTCATACTTCGAAAAGAATGTAATAAACCCAGTACTAGACGATCCAGGTTTCTGTAAGGTGGAGGTTTCACCTAATAGTAAGTTTAATACGTTGTAGCTGTAAATCACGACCAGAAGAATAGAGGGACGTCTAGAGGCCGACCTTAGGGGAGATGAGTTTTGGTTCAGGGAAAATGAAGTAACACGCTCAAAAATACTGTCCCTACGACACGTTATAGAATGTATGTAAGAAAGGCAAATCCACAGTAATAGAATTAGAACAATGGCTTTTGAGGAATTACACCCAGTTACACTTTTTGAAAGATGCAAGGTAATGAAAGATCATCTAGAATCTGTTCAGAAAGCAGACTACAGTAAAGATCCTGTAGATTTGCACTTATGTCAGCATTTCGAACAGTGATGTTCAAACATTCTGTATCGGAAGCAGTATTCCAACTGCTACACATATATCAGTGTCATCCTGACAGAGAAGAAAAGCCGGTTGCGGTGGCTGAGCGGTTGTAGGGGCTTCAGTCCGGAACCACGCGGCTGCTACCGTCGCAGGTTCGAATCCTTCCTCAGGCATAGATGTGTGTGCTTAGGTTAGTAGGTTTAAGTAGTTCTAAGTTTAGGGGACAGATGATCTCAGATGTTAAGTCCCATAGTACTTACAGCCATTTGAACCATTTGAACAGAGAAGAAATCTGTGTGTCAATTGACAACGTCCTATTTTTAATCTGTTAAGCGTCACATTCTTACATCGGGGTGGACACTATGAGTTTAGTCGGTCATGGAAGGTCTACTTGACTGACAGCAGTTGCTTGCTCCTAGGCAACCATGCTGCCACTGAGGCATATTCTTCCTATGGGAAAATAAGATGGTAGCATGCAACGGCACCAGACATTGAATCACTTTGCCTTTCTATTTTTTGTATTTATTTAGTTTTTGCTGTCTTGTCGTCCTCCATTTCCTCATATCCCAAAACGTTCCTGAACTCAGTAAAACATCGCCTCGCAGCCCAGCTTTTGGACTTGCTGTAAGGCATATAGGACATTCTGAAGCAATTTTTTCCCTACTGGATACATTTTGTGTACAGGTTGAAGGCACGTAAGGAGAGCAGAAGAGATACGTTCTACTGCATCTGTGGAGATTCTGCACCCACTATCTGTTTCGATCTGCCTATCGTAATCAAGGCTTGGTCTGCTCCTACACGTGTTTGGCCCAAACTTCCCTTTATTATTGTTCAGCCGACCGGTTGCCTAAGTTTAATGTGAAAATCTTGCTTAGAAGCGTTTTGTATAGCATATTTCTCCCTTTTTGCTAGTTGTAACATCTTGATAAGAAATCCTGCTACAGTACTGTCTTTATTCTCAACACGTATTTTTAATTAATCATTTTACTCATTTTTGCTACTTACTGTTGCAGTCATTTTTATAAAAATTATTTTACTCCTGTTTTATCTTTTATACATCCTGTTTTTATACCACACACTATTTACTCTGTACAAAACATGTAAATGTGTATCATACTGATGTGTTGCTGTAACACTTTCGTATTTCATAGAGTTGCGCGTGTATCACATTACCAACGCTCAATAAATGGTGCGCTCTACACCATGTTTACCTTTCATCTCAACTAGTTGCCAAATATTGTCTAATGTCTGTTCTTTTGACAAGGTGTACCTGTTGAAACAGTTGTTACTATTTCCTTGGAGAACTTTAATCCATATTTTCTGCTGTCTGACTTGAGCTCACCGAGCGAGGTGGCACAGGGATTAGCACACTGGACTCGCATTTGGGAGGACGAAGGTTCAAAACGACGTCCGGCCATCCTGATTTAGGTTTTCCGTGATTACCCTAAATCGCAAATTCCGGGATGCTTCCTTTGAAAGTTCAGGGCTGACTTCATTCCCCATCCCTCCGTAATTTGATGGAACAGATGACCTCACTGTTTGATTCCCCCTCCAAATTAAACAACCAAACAACTTGAGCTTCTTAGCTCAACATTTACGTTTACAATTTCAGCGTCATGTACAATGTAGCAGGTATACTCCGTGTCCTCCTTTCCACTGTGGTCAAGTTTTAAGCAATGTAGACCTTTATTTTATAATATGTTCAAACATTACAGCCGGCCGAAGTGGCCGTGCGGATAAAGGCGCTGCAGTCTGGAGCCGCAAGACCGCTACGGTCGCAGGTTCGAATCCTGCCTTGGGCATGGATGTTTGTGATGTCTTTAGGTTAGTTAGGTTTTACTAGTTCTAAGTTCTAGGGGACTAATGACCTCAGAAGTTGAGTCCCATAGTGCTCTGAGCCATTTGAACCATTTTTTTAAGCATTACAAGTGACTTCCTTCCGAAGAAGATACCGTTAGTGGTATCTTACTCTCGTCAGGATTCTTACGTTAAACTACAACACCGGTTGGATGTATACTTTAAATACTGACTATAAGGGGAGGTTTGGAGCCAAAACAGTGTACGAGCAGACCAAGGCTGCATTATGGTAATCGGGTTGAAATAGTTGTAGTCGGTAGTATTTTCATGGATCCAGTAGCAAGTATCTGTTCTGCTCTCTCTCTACACCTTCAGTCTGTACACAAAATGTATCCAGTAGAAACAAATGCGTTAGATTGTCAAAGATGCCTTACGGCAGGCCCAAAAGCGAGGAAAAGAGATGGTACTTTGCTGGTTACCTTAACGTGTTAGGGTACAGGTACATGATGCAGACGGTAAAACAACCAAAAAGTCTTATAGAGGAGGTACAACGACTCACTGTCCGGTGCCGCTGCATGCTATCATCTCGTTGTCCGATAGAAAGATCATGTCTCACTGACAGGTGGCTGGAAGTGGTATAGAAGAAACTGTGGTCAGTCAAACAGATCATCTAGGAACGGTAAACCTCCTACTACCCACACTGGCGTATGAAAATGACAATAGATTAAGAATGGGACGTTGTCTATTGACACGTAGCTTCCTTCTGTGGCAGGGTACTCGAGATATATGTGTAAATGGAAAACGTTTTCCGATAAAAAAATATTTTAACATCATGTACTCCACATTCTGACATAAGTGCGACTACCTCCTTGGCTGGTAACCGATTTGCCACCTCAACGGACTACCGCACCTTTGTAGTCTCTTGCGTAAAGTGTGTGTGTGTAAGGGGGGGGGGGATGGGGGAAGTGGGGAGGAAATCAATGAGACTTCAGAAGATAGCAATGTCCCGGCCTACTGTGTAAGCAGTAATGAATTCATAAAACAGGCAGCGTGACATTAAGAAGTTTTTCCAAAGGGTTGCAGGATTATTACACATACGAATCACATATTTGTGTGGACACAGGTATTATGAAGAAATTTGCACATGTACGTTTTTTATGAAACTTCGCAGAAATTTCTGTTGTGAGAATAGACACGCTGTTAAGGGCCTTGAATCTAATAAAATAACAATCATCACCACTGTGCACAAGGCATAAGAGTGTGACAAGCGGCATCAAACTAGTCTTCAGACTGATGACTGCATAGAAAAGAGTTTTATTACTCATATGGATCATTTTAATGTTATTCTCGTTCATTACTTTTCTTCATCACTTCTTGGGGAATCTTTTATAACATAAACAGAAGGCATAGCCACCATCAGAGACTTTCGATAAGTTTCTGGTACTATGGTTTATTTAGCGAAATTCACGGTATTCATGGCGATTTTTCACGTGTTGTCCTATGTCAACTATGAAATATCACTTTCTGTTGAATTTAATTTTTATTATCCATTAAATTCTTTGCATGACCGAGTAGGCTGGCACTCGGCCGGGATTGCGAGAGCACTAACTCTCAAACTTCCACTACATTGGATGCAAGGTACCCTAGAATCGGGCACGCTTTTCGATATATGGTGAGGGTTGGTGACCAGGCCAGCGGGATGTGCTTCTTTGGTGATGTCCCCTATCCAACTACACTGACTGGTCATATTAATGGGACTACCGCTTATGTTCGACGTCAATGTGGTACATCGGCCCACAGACGGCAAGTGGCAGTTATAAAGCGTGTAGGGCAGAAGTGGAATACAGACCGTCGTTGTCGACATCTAAAGTCCCAAAGGATATCATCATTGGCTTTCAGTCCAAGGGTGGAAGCATTCCCGAAAGGTTGGTAAACCGTTCGCTCGCCGTCGTGGTTAAAGCACACAGTAAAAGGCAAAGTAGCGCTATCCAAAATCTGGAGCACCACAAGCCGTAGATGGCAGGGTGAACGACGGCTGTGAAGATGTACACGGGCAAACAGACGTGCAACTGTTGAGTAACTGGCCGGTCAAATGAACCAAATGGCTGCCAACAGTGAATCCTCAACGACAGTTCAGGGACTGTTGCTCCCTATTGGTCGCCGCATCAGACGCCTGGTTCATGCACCCATGCTGACAGGCTGCATGTTGCACACCGATGCCGCAACTGGATGTCCACTTAGCAGCGAAAGGTGACTATTTCGTATGAATCACATACAACGCTCCGCAACAGGTGCCTAAATCATACACCCATGAAGACTGCTGTTATTCCCCGACTAAGGCAGGAATCTGCACACGTACAATATACAGTATGTTTCACAATTCATGTTACACATTTCTAGAGAACTCTACAAAGGAACCTACTCCAGAAACTGTTCGTCACCATGTTACAAGGAAAAGTAAAGCTATCTATTCGCGGGCTAGATATTTCTTACCCATTTCGTCTGCTATCGTAAGCTACTAACAGTGGTGCGATGACGCGATGTCACGTGACGTTCTCTGTCGCCATGTCCCTTGGCTTCATGCTTTCTGGTGATGTGTCACTTGATATTACGGTGATTAGTTTTGCTGTACCAGTATTCCCGAGTACACGTCCACAGAGGACAGCGATGTGATGAGAACCTCAACGTTTGTACCACGAGCACTTTCCAAATGGTGTAACTGCATCTCATTCCATCCAGAGTAGAACAACGGCTGCAGGAAAGTGGGAAATTCAAAAGCGACAGAGCAAACTGTTGTACTCCAAGAAGGTGGCACTCTTGTGATACTGGAAGAGGAAGTGCTTCATCCACTTGAAGAAAACCCATCGACGAGTACTCTAACCACTGCACGTGACTTGCATGTGCCTTACTCATCCGTCTGGAGTGCTATGCATGAACTGAAACTTTACCCACATCACTCTCAGGTGGTAAACGTCATGCTACCAGCGGATTTTGTGCCACGTGTCAATTTCTGTATTTGGCTTTTCACCGTTGTGTGGATTTTACGTAGTTTCCAAGGTGAATTTTGTTCACCGACGAAGCGCATTGCACTAGGGAAGATGTTTAGAACGCTCGAAATAGCCATATTTGGAATCAAGAAAACCCCAAATCCTGGTATAACGAAGATTTCAGTACACTTTGGGCAGCAATGTCTGGACCTGTACATTTTGCAGTTCGTAACCGAAACCATTTGAACATTGTCGGGCACAGGTGGATCGGTCGAGGTGGACCACATGATTGGCCACCAAAATCCCGTTTTTTTGACCAGTTTGGACGTTTTCTTGCGGGCTACATGAAGCTTCTTCTTTACTAGACCTTTTCTGGATATGGGTTCCTACGTAAAACTTGATCTAGTAAGACCCCTCTACAACGTCTAGAAGTGTATAACGTGAATTGTGAAACATGTTGTACACAGCACAGCTGTATACATTATCCTGTAATCTGCACACAGTAAATTAAGTAAATTACCGTAGTTTCCTATCAGACACATACTGCCGTTGATCATTGATGAGGACTGCAACACAATCTCTTGAGTACACTCAATATAATGAGTACTTTTTACTGGAAATGTATGTTATGTAATCGTTTGCTTGTATTATAATAAATGAGAAAATAGAGGCAGCTGTTAAAAATAATTTTTACTACCTATAGACTACGATAAGCTCTTTCACATCCCAGTATGTTCCTCTTATAATAGTTAAAGGTGTGACATACCCGAAATCATCACAAAAACCGTATTGTGATAAATCGTTTCGTTTTCACCTACTGAAAAATAAATATCAAACGAAATTATCGTGGTCGGCTGCTGAATGAGTCATTTAGGAATAAACCTATAACAACTAAGAAACGATTCTTCAAAGAATCTAACTCCCATGTATTATACAACCCATTTTTTACCCATGTCAATATTTATGAACTCTCCTGATGTATGTGCAGTACGATGTCATAATTTTGCAGCTACAATCAGTTGGAGCATATTGGTAGCAAATTTACACGAAGAAGCTACAATAGTTTCGCTTCATCTGTACCTTCCACTATAAATGTTTGTCATATGTGTATATACAAAATGACGTTATGGAAAAAGATTGCTTCAGACTATGAAGAATGTAATAAATATGTTTATAGACACCAATAGTACACCTTCGACAATCACAGAGGTATAAATATTCACTATATAAGGATGTGCATACGGCAAAGAAGTTTTTGAGCATGTGCCTAGCACCTGGGACCTATTTCACAGATACATCCATCACCAGAAATTCTTTAGCTGTTGTACTAACCACTATAATGTTTATCTACTAACAAAAAAGGAAATAATATGACAGAACAGCTGTATCCAGGAAACGTATGACTGATATACCGAAGCGTTAAATCTATGTTCTTCCTTCTGAAATTAGAAAGATAATAAACTCTCTCAAAGATAAAAGCTCACATGGAATTGATGGCATTTCCAGCAGGATAATAAAAGCTTGTTCCCAAGAAATAAGTGGGATTCCTTGCCACATATGTAATAGCTCTCTCAAGCAGGGTATTTTCCCAGATAGACTGAAGTTTGCCGTTGTTAAACCACTGCATAAAAAAGGGATACGTCTGATGTCAACAACTACCGCCCAATCTCTCTTCTGAGTGCCTTATCCAAAATTCTTGAAAAAGTAATGTATTGTAGAGTAGCTTCCCGCCTTTGTAAAAATAAAGTTTTAGCAAAATGTCAGTTTGGTTTCCAGAAGAGTTTTTCAATGGAAAAGGCTATATATACTTTCACTAATCAAATATTAAATACTCTGAGTAGCCAGAAGTCACCCGTTGGTATTTTTTGTGATCTATCAAAGGATTTTGATTGTGTAAATCATGGAATACTTCTAGATAAGCTCAAGTACTGTGGTATGAACGGGACAGTGCTCAAATGGTTTAAATCATACCTAACTGGAAGAGGGCAGAAAGTTAAAGTAAGCAGTTCACATAATATGCAAAAATCTGGTGATTTCTGAAACTGGGGAACAATCAAGAAAGGGGTTCTACACGGTTCGGTCTTGGGTTCTCTGCTGTTCTTAATATATATTAATAATTTGCCATTCTATATTCACGAAGATGCAAAGATGGTACATTTTGCCGATGATACAAGTATAGCTATCACACCCAACAGACAAGAATTAACTCGTGAAATTGTAAACGATGTTTTTCAGAAAATCATTAAGAAGCTCTATGCAAATGGGCTCTCATTAGACTTTGACAAAACACGGTATATACAGTTCCACACAGTAAATGGAATGACACCATTAATAAATATAGACTTCGATCAGAAATCGGTAGCTAAGGTAGAATATTCAAAATTTCTAGGTGTATGCATTGATTAGGGGTTGAACTGGAAAAAACACACTGAGGATCTGCTGAAACGTTTGGGTTCCGCTACTTATGCTATTAGGGTCTTTGCAAATTTCGGCGATATACATCTGAGTAAATTAGCTTACCACGCCTATTTTCATCTCTGCTTTCGTATGGCATCATATTCTGGGGTAACTCATCATTGAGTAAAAGAGTGTTCATTGCACAAAAGCGTGTAATCAGAATAATTGCTGGAGCTCATCCAAGATCATCCTGCAGACACTTATTTAAAGAGCTAGAGATCTTCACTGTAGCCTCACAATATATATATTAACTTATGAAATTTGTTATTAACAATCCGAACGAATTCAAAAGCAATAGCAGTGTACATGGCTACAACACTAGGAGAAACTATGACCTTCACTACTCAAGGTTAAATCTAACTTTGGCTGAGAAGGGGGTAAATTATGCTGCCACAAAAGTCTTTTGTCACTTACGTAATAGCACCAAAGTGTGACAGATAGCCGTATAGTACTTAAAATCAAATTAAAAGAATTTCTTAATGGCAACTCCTTCTACTCATTAGATGAATTTTTGGATGTAGTAAGTGGGTAATATCCCCAACCCCCACAAAAAAATTAAAAATATTGTCATATAATATTTTGTGTAAAGTAATATCTTGTATAGACACCTTTTATTAACTTGACACGTTCCACATCATTACGAAGTATCGTATTCATGATCTGAGGAACAAGTACTAATCTAATGTAATCTAATCTGTGCACAGAGTGAACTGAAGTTCGAGTAATCATTGAAAAATCTGAAAATCATAAATTTCTATAAAAATAAATGTACTGAAAGGGTGTGAAGGAATTAACAGAACGCTTGTTCTTACAGAAAACGTTGTACAAAAGGATTGTCGGACAATTAAATTGGCTTATTAATGGAATAAGTTGAACCGTGAAAAGTGAATGATAATATTCACACTGAAATATCAAGGAAACACAAAACAAGGAAGTATATGATTATGCTACCTTTATTAAAAAGAATAATAAACTACATACATAAAACAATTTACAGATGCGATGTGAATGAAGAACGCAACACAATGTCAATAGCACAACGAAGTAACCACGCGACGTAAACAAAAACCGTTGTCGTTATAGAAACAACCAAATAATTAAGAATGAACTGGTAAATTGGGCTTATGTTTCACAGAAAGCTGTAGAATATGATATTTATTTCTGAGAAATCTTGCGTCCAGCATTAAATAAATGAAAATTTTATTACATATATTCATAAATATAGAGGCACGCGTATTTTAAGCTTATCTGTTTTGTTACTAGGACTATAAAAGGCATTTAGTTTTTAATATGCTTTGTTTACTTGTTTGCCACAGTTTTGTGATCCAAGACACGGAGCAGTGGGTAGCCCCAGGGTAGAGATTTTCCGGACAAGTTACAACTTCTAACGAGTTCTGGGCCTCCGCCCCACCGCGAAAATAAGCCACGTAGCCGCCGGGCGAGGCCTGCATCCCGAAAAAGGTAGCGGATCCACTGTGCTATTTATGGCTTCCTCTCTGGTCGTTTAAGACATGAGGAGCCACATAACAGTCGTCACCTAGAATCCGTTGTCAAGGACAAGTTACGAGGCCGAGGTGTGTAGCGTGTGCTCCTATTTGTACATTTGTTGGGAGACGGGGTAGGGGAGATTCGATAGTTGTTTGCAACAGGTAATCGTACGCATTCAGTATTTGACGCTCTCCGTTTTAACGTGACGAGTTCCGACTATTACTCCCCTCTTGCAGCTATAGTAAGTAGGAAATATTACCAAGAATACAGATATCATTTGAGCTGTGGAGTGCATGAGCGTGAGACAGAAAATTTTAATATAATTCGAATAAATTTCAGCATATATGTTGAAATTCTTTAGTTTACAATAACGGATTTCAATATTTACGACCGATGCTGCCATTTATCCAGAATATACTGACAATAGTACGGTCATGGTGCACACGGTTCCCAGTGTTATTAGACATCAAGAAAATAAGAAAATAACAGTTATTACTGATGCGGTTTTATCTGAATTGCAACTGCCTCGATAGTCGAAGACGATAGTGCATTCCCGTGCTGGTGCATTCGATTTTCGATCTGTAGGTACACCGTGTCGAATGCTGATGACGGATGGCATTTTAGCGACCGGTACTGCGTCGGAAAAATGCAGAGAGGTTGTGGTGTTAAGTCCCAGATCAACAGTCTTTGCGTCAACGTAATCGATTAAATTCCATACCTGTCTGCAGTGTCTCACGAAGCTAGGGTGTATGATACTGCTGAAGGTGACTCGTCCGTCTACATCTACATCTACATTGATACTCCGCAAGCCACCCAACGGTGTGTGGCGGAGGGCACTTTACGTGCCACTGTCATTACCTCCCTTTCCTGTTCCAGTCGCGTGTGGTTCGCGGGAAGAACGACTGCCGGAAAGCCTCCGTGCGCGCTCTAATCTCTCTAATTTTACATTCGTGATCTCCTCGGGAGGTATAAGTAGGGGGAAGCAATATATTCGATACCTCATCCAGAAACGCACCCTCTCGAAACCTGGCGAGCAAGCTACACCGCGATGCAGAGCGCCTCTCTTGCAGAGTCTGCCACTTGAGTTTATTAAACATCTCCGTAACGCTATCACGGTTACCAAATAACCCTGTGACGAAACGCGCCGCTCTTCTTTGGATCTTCTCTATCTCCTCCGTCAGACCGATCTGGTATGGATCCCACACTGATGAGCAATACTCAAGTATAGGTCGAACGAGTGTTTTGTAAGCCACCTCCTTTGTTGATGGACTACATTTTCTAAGCACTCTCCCAATGAATCTCAACCTGGTACCCGCCTTACCAACAATTAATTTTATATGATCATTCCACTTCAAATCGTTCCGCACGCATACTCCAAGATATTTTACAGAAGTAACTGCTACCAGTGTTTGTTCCGCTATCATATAATCATACAATAAAGGATCCTTCTTTCTATGTATTCGCAATACATTACATTTGTCTATGTTAAGGGTCAGTTGCCACTCCCTGCTCCAAGTGCCAATCCGCTGCAGATCTTCCTGCATTTCGCTACAATTTTCTAATGCTGCAACTTCTCTGTATACTACAGCATCATCCGTGAAAAGCCGCATGGAACTTCCGACACTATCTACTAAGTCATTTATATATATTGTGAAAACCAATGGTCCCATAACACTCCCCTGTGGCACGCCAGAGGTTACTTTAACGTCTGTAGACGTCTCTCCATTGATAACAACATGCTGTGTTCTGTTTGCTAAAAACTCTTCAATCCAGCCACACAGCTGGTCTGATATTCCGTAGGCTCTTACTTTGTTTATCAGGCGACAGTGCGGAACTGTATCGAACGCCTTCCGGAAGTCAAGAACAATAGCATCTACCTGGGAGCCTGTATCTAATATTTTCTGGGTCTCATGAACAAATAAAGCGAGTTGGGTCTCACACGATCGCTGTTTCCGGAATCCATGTTGATTCCTACATAGTAGATTCTGGGTTTCCAGAAATGACGTGATACGCGAGCAAAAAACATGTTCTAAAATTCTAAAAGAGATCGACGTCAGAGATATAGGTCTATAGTTTTGCGCATCTGCTCGACGACCCTTCTTGAAGACTGGGACTACCTGTGCTCTTTTCCAATCATTTGGAACCCTCCGTTCCTCTAGAGACTTGCGGTACACGGCTGTTAGAAGGGGGGCAAGTTCTTTCGCGTACTCTGTGTAGAATCGAATTGATATCCCATCAGGTCCAGTGGACTTTCCTCTATTGAGTGATTCCAGTTGCTTTTCTATTCCTTGGACACTTATTTCGATGTCAGCCATTTTTTCGTTTGTGCGAGGATTTAGAGAAGGAACTGCAGTGCGGTCTTCCTCTGTGAAACAGCTTTGGAAAAAGGTGTTTAGTATTTCAGCTTTACGCGTGTCATCCTCTGTTTCAACGCCATTATCATCCCGTAGTGTCTTGATATGCTGTTTCGAGCCACTTACTGATTTAACGTAAGACCAGAACTTCCTAGGATTTTCTGTCAAGTCGGTACATAGAATTTTATTTTCGAATTCAATGAACGCTTCACGCATAGCCCTACTTACGCTAACTTTGACATCGTTTAGCTTGTTTGTCTGAGAGGTTTTGGCTGCGTTTAAACTTGGAGTGGAGCGCTCTTTGCTTTTGCAGTAGTTTCCTAACTTTGTTGTTGTACCACGGTGGGTTTTTCCCGTCCCTCACAGTTTTACTCGGCACGTACCTGTCTAAAACGCATTTTACGATTGCCTTGAACCTTTTCCATAAACACTCAACATTGTCAGTGTCGGAACAGAAATTTTCGTTTTGATCTGTTAGGTAGTCTGAAATCTGCCTTCTATTACTCTTGCTAAACAGATAAACCTTCCTCCGTTAAATTCGGCGGCTACCTTCATGCTATTCGAGACGAGTAGCCTATATCCAGCCATCGAGTTTCACTTTAATTTCATCATAATCGTTTGACAGAATCATAAGACTACAGTAACACGCAACCATTATATCCACCTACGCTCCACAAATAGACATAATATAAATAGAAGGCCGAAATGATAAACCTAGCTCTCGAAAACTCGTTTACGGTAGAAGATTGCAGCACCATTCCCCCTTTCAACTATCGAACAAACGCAAGGATGGGTGACATAGGGTTTAGTGTACCTGGGATTGTAAATCAGGTAAGATCCTTAGACGCCAGGAAGGCATGTGGCCCAGACCGTATCCCCGTAAGATTATATGTTCCCTGTACTACAAATATAGCACCATTCTTATCCTTCATCTATCAGAGATCATTGGAACAGCGGGAAGTTCCACGGGACTGGAAGAAGGTTCAGGTCATTGCAATCTATAAAAAGGGTAGAAAATGGGATGCACATAATTACCGGCCAATTTCACTGACATCGATTTGTTGTAGAATCATGGAACATATTTTGTGTTCAGACATACTGACCTCTCTAGCTCATCTGCAGAAGCAAGCACGCTTTTAGGAAATAGTGGTCAAGCGAGACACAGCTGTCCCTCTTTGTGCATGATACACAATAGAGGCTCTAGATTCCGGCTCCAAGGTTGATGCCGTATTTCTCGACTTTCGAAAGGCGTTCGACATGGTTCCGCGCTTTCGCTTCCTCCAAAAAGTGCGCGCTTACGGTCTATCCGATGACATATGCGGTTGGATAGATACTTTCCTAACAGACAGAGAGCAGTATGTCGTCCTGAATGGCGTGACTTCAACAAAAGCAAACGTAGATTCAGGTGGGCCCCAGGGCAGCGTAATGGGTCCGCTGCTTTTTACGATTTACATAAACGATCTGGTTGATGGTATTGACAGTGAGATTACATTGTTAACCGAAGATGCTGCAGTCTACAGAAAAGTAGTATCACACGAAAGTTTTGAATAAATCAATGAGGCTTTGCAGAAAATAAATGCTTGTTGTAATGACTGGCATTTATCTGTCAATATTAGTAAGTGTAACCTACTGCGTATAACAAGGCAAAATCCCCATTAATGCACGAGTACAGTATAAATGCCCCGTCTAAGGAAGGGGTAACATCCGTCAAGTATCTGGCTCAAATTGGCTCTGAGCACTATGGGACTTAATTTCTAAGGTCATCAGTCGCCTAGAACTTAGAACTACTTAAACCTAACTAACCTAAGGACATCACACAGATCCATGCCCGATGCAGGATTCGAATCTGCGACCGTAACGGTCGCGCAGTTCCAGACTGTAGCGCCTAGAACCGCTCGGCCACCCCGGCCGGCCAAGTATCTGGGTGTGACTATTCGAAATGATCTCAAATGGAATGATCAGATTACACAAGAAACTGGCAAGGCAAACTGTAGATTTCGGTTTATTGGTAGAATCCTGAAGCGATGCAGTCCTTCAGCAAAGGAAATTGCTCACAATACGTTAGTTCGCCCTGTCTTAGCGTGTTGTTCGTCTGTATGGGACCCTTACCAGTTGGGTCTGATTCAAGAGATGGAGAAGGTCCAAAGAAAAGCGGCAACATTTGTGACTGATACATTCAGCCATCGCGAGGGCGTTACAACGCTCGCAGAAAGTTTGAAGTGGGACACACTCGCAGCTAGACGACGCGCTAAACGGAAGGGGCTGCCCACTAAATTCCGAAATCAGATCTTCGACGATGGTGTAGAGCATATACTCGCGTATTACAACCAACTTTCAAATCACGTAATGATCACCATTCAAAGGTAAGGGAAATTAGAGCTCGTACTGACGCGATCAGACAGTCGTTTTACCTTCGTGCGATCCGCGATTGGAACAGAGGAGGGGAGGGGGGTGGAAAATGACTTTGGCGCGAATTGTTCCATCCGCAACACATCGCTTAGTGGCTAGTGCAGTACATGTGTAGATGTAGATATATTACGTTACTGATTAAGGATGTGTCAAGATACAAATTTTTTATTGGAGTGAGCACTGCTCCTCGTCTTTCCCTTGCATCGGTTGCTCTAACGAGTGCCAAAATTCCTTAAATAAGTAAGTTCCAGGACTACCCATAAATCACAAACAATAGACGATTAACCCCAATAAATAAAACGTTCCTGATTGTTACGAGGTGGTCGAATGGATTTCAACTTAAAACCCGACATTTCTTCCCTAGCTGCGGAGGACATTTTTGCGGGGGATCCTAGCGTTGTTGAATGTCCGATTGAAACCCTGGCTGGCTACTGACTACAGCAAAATTCCATTTCCGCGAGCTTCTGCACAGTGTCGTGACGTCTCATGTTTTGAATACGCGAGCGCAATTAACCGTTGTAGACTGCCGTTGTCCACTGTTGCTGTCATCCTATAAAACCAATTATTACGCCGGGAAAGTTTACGGAGCTACTACCTCGCATGCTGGAAGACTGGTACACATCTTCTTCAGCACCAGAATCAAAATCTGATTCAGTTTCAGGGCCTCCTCCTTCCTATTGAAATTGGGATATTTTGCAGTTTCTATGGCCTCTCTGAATAGCCTTTCATAGTATTCATTTGTGGCTGCCAGTATCTGAGTCCCATCAAAATAAATGTGAAGTCACTTGGTTGTAAAGCATGTTCCTGATCTGTCAATCTTCCTTCTTCTGCAACTGCCCTTGTGCTCTTCAAGTCGTTTTTTGACAGTCCTTTTCGTAGTACCGACGTATAGCTCGCCACAACTACACCGAATCCCATAAATTCCAGCTTTTTCCGGCGGTTGGCGAGCATCTTCGGCCGATTTTAGGTGACCTTACCTCTTCTGTGCGGGTGTGTAGATTACAGAGACGTTCCGCTTTTTCTAGATCTTTCCTATGCGGTCAGTGTGGTCCTTAATCAACGGTAGGAAAAATTCCGATTTCACCGGCGCTTCACCATCGCTATAATTTCTTTGCTGTGGTCTTAACGCTCTTTCCACGTCAGTGAACGAATAACCGTTCTTGAGGAATGCACTGATGAGATGCTTTAATTCTGCGTCAAGCAGCTCAGATTCGCACATTTTTCTTTCTCTATCCGCCCACGTTTATATGATTACTCGGTTTTGTTGTGGTTTGTGGTTCGAATCCCGGTGTAGGTAGCATCTATGTTTAGTGAGATCACTATATACAAAGTTATCGAAAATTCTAATTATACACTCCTGGAAATTGAAATAAGAACACCGTGAATTCATTGTCCCAGGAAGGGGAAACTTTATTGACACATTCCTGGGGTCAGATACATCACATGATCACACTGACAGAACCACAGGCACATAGACACAGGCAACAGAGCATGCACAATATCGGCACTAGTACAGTGTATATCCACCTTTCGCAGCAATGCAGGCTGCTGTTCTCCCATGGAGACGATCGTAGAGATGCTGGATGTAGTCCTGTGGAACGGCTTGCCATGCCATTTCCACCTGGCGCCTCAGTTGGACCAGCGTTCGTGCTGGACGTGCAGACCGCGTGAGACGACGCTTCATCCAGTACCAAACATGCTCAATGGGGGACAGATCCGGAGATCTTGCTGGCCAGGGTAGTTGACTTACACCTTCTAGAGCACGTTGGGTGGCACGGGATACATGCGGACGTGCATTGTCCTGTTGGAACAGCAAGTTCCCTTGCCGGTCTAGGAATGGTAGAACGATGGGTTCGATGACTGTTTGGATGTACCGTGCACTATTCAGTGTCCCCTCGACGATCACCAGTGGTGTACGGCCAGTGTAGGAGATCGCTCCCCACACCATGATGCCGGGTGTTGGCCCTGTGTGCCTCGGTCGTATACAGTCCTGATTGTGGCGCTCACCTGCACGGCGCCAAACACGCATACGACCATCATTGGCACCAAGGCAGAAGCGACTCTCATCGCTGAAGACGACACGTCTCCATTCGTCCCTCCATTCACGCCTGTCGCGACACCACTGGAGGCGGGCTGCACGATGTTGGGGCGTGAGCGGAAGACGGCCTAACGGTGTGCGGGACCGTAGCCCGGCTTCATGGAGACGGTTGCGAATGGTCCTCGCCGATACCCCAGGAGCAACAGTGTCCCTAATTTCCTGGGAAGTGGCGGTGCGGTCCCCTACGGCACTGCGTAGGATCCTACGGTCTTGGCGTGCATCCGTGCGTCGCTGCGGTCCGGTCCCAGGTCGACGGGCACGTGCACCTTCCGCCGACCACTGGCGACAACATCGATGTACTGTGGAGACCTCACGCCCCACGTGTTGAGCAATTCGGCGGTACGTCCACCCGGCCTCCCGCATGCCCACTATACGCCCTCGCTCAAAGTCCGTCAACTGCACATACGGTTCACGTCCACGCTGTCGCGGCATGCTACCAGTGTTAAAGACTGCGATGGATCTCCGTATGCCACGGCAAACTGGCTGACACTGACGGCGGCGGTGCACAAATGCTGCGCAGCTAGCGCCATTCGACGGCCAAAGCCGCGGTTCCTGGTGGGTACGCTGTGCCGTGCGTGTGATCATTGCTGGTACAGCCCTCTCGCAGTGTCCGGAGCAAGTATGGTGGGTCTGACACACCGGTGTCAATGTGTTCTTTTTTCCATTTCCAGGAGTGTAAATTGTAGGCCTCTTAGAGGGGAATGAGTACGTAATATTTTGAATAGGAACCCTTGTCCGAAAACGTACCGTTTCCGTTCTACGACGGCGTCCGTTCAGACGTTTCATTCATCCACTTCTGTTTGAAGAACTGAATTAGACGTGACACAGTACGGTTATTGGGTAAAAGTTCGTAAGGAAACATAACGTAATATCCATTTATCACTTAAGCACATTTGTTTGTATAAACACTTAAACATTGCGTTTTTATATTATTTCAAAGCAAAAAAACAGCATATTCTACGTACAGAACAGTACTTTGTTGAGAAAGATTGTTTCTGTTGCGTTGTCCAGGACAAATAGTAGGGGGTGGAGTGATTGAGATGATGACAGAGCAAACATACACCATGATACTCTACACGCTTATTGGCTCGTAGCCATGATAGCTGTTAGTATTCTGATATGATATGGTGAAAGGTGGCTACACTGAGCCACAGCGCCAGAGATTGCGCCAAAGAGTATTATTCAGCCGCCTCCACTCGCAGTGATTATTGAGAAGATGCGGTGGGCAGTTCTTGTTGAGATGTGCTAGTGGACAGTGCTTGTTGAGAACTCGTAGTAGGCAGTTTTGTTGAGACGCAGCAGGGTGCAGTGCTTGTCGAGATGTGGCAGTAGTCAGTTCTTATTGAGATGTGGTAGTAGCGAGTCGGTGTGGAGATATTGTAATGATTAGAGTGCTTTTCATCAATATATATGAAGGTAACAAAACTCGCTTTATTTCTCATTATTTCAATGTCTTGAATAATGCGTCATTACAGGTTCAGTCAACAAAGCATCTGGCTTGTGTTCTTGTATTAGAGTGCAATTCTGGTTTTCTTGCAATTACAGTATTTCTATTTTTTTAATTACTTCAGTATAAATGATATTTAAAATTTCTTGTCTTATTGATGAAAGAACCGTGCCAGATGTGTACGTTGAATCACACTTCCACACACAGAACAGTTACACTTGTGCTTTGTTGTTGCGTTGGTTTTATAGTTGCTGGGGACTTAATTAATTAATTGTGTTAACGGAAATTTTCTTTCATTGTTTGTTGTTATTCTATGCAGTCAGATTGCGTACTAAAACTAGTCAGGGCCAACCGTTTACGAAACAGCGTAATCGGACAGACAGCTACTAAAATCTAAAATTTAAAATACACTCCTGGAAATGGAAAAAAGAACACATTGACACCGGTGTGTCAGACCCACCATACTTGCTCCGGACACTGCGAGAGGGCTGTACAAGCAATGATCACACGCACGGCACAGCGGACACACCAGGAACCGCGGTGTTGGCCGTCGAATGGCGCTAGCAGCGCAGCATTTGTGCACCGCCGCCGTCAGTGTCAGCCAGTTTGCCGTGGCATACGGAGCTCCATCGCAGTCTTTAACACTGGTAGCATGCCGCGACAGCGTGGACGTGAACCGTATGTGCAGTTGACGGACTTTGAGCGAGGGCGTATTGTGGGCATGCGGGAGGCCGGGTGGACGTACCGCCGAATTGCTCAACACGTGGGGCGTGAGGTCTCCACAGTACATCGATGTTGTCGCCAGTGGTCGGCGGAAGGTGCACGTGCCCGTCGACCTGGGACCGGACCGCAGCGACGCACGGATGCACGCCAAGACCGTAGGATCCTACGCAGTGCCGTAGGGGACCGCACCGCCACTTCTCAGGAAATTAGGGACACTGTTGCTCCTGGGGTATCGGCGAGGACCATTCGCAACCGTCTCCATGAAGCTGGGCTACGGTCCCGCACACCGTTAGACCGTATTCCGCTCACGCCCCAACATCGTGCAGCCTGCCTCCAGTGGTGTCGCGACAGGCGTGAATGGAGGGACGAATGGAGACGTGTTGTCTTCAGCGATGAGAGTCGCTTCTGCCTTGGTGCCAATGATGGTTGTATGCGCGTTTGGCGCCGTGCAGGTGAGCGCCACAATCAGGACTGTATACGACCGAGGCACACAGGGCCAACACCCGGCATCATGGTGTGGGGAGCGATCTCCTACACTGGCCGTACACCACTGGTGATCGTCGAGGGGACACTGAATAGTGCACGGTACATCCAAACAGTCATCGAACCCATCGTTCCACCATTCCTAGACCGGCAAGGGAACTTGCTGTTCCAACAGGACAATGCACGTCCGCATGTATCCCGTGCCACCCAAAATGCTCTAGAAGGTGTAAGTCAACTACCCTGGCCAGCAAGATCTCCGGATCTGTCCCCCATTGAGCATGTTTGGTACTGGATGAAGCGTCGTCTCACGCGGTCTGCACGTCCAGCACGAACGCTGGTCCAACTGAGGCGCCAGGTGGAAATGGCATGGCAAGCCGTTCCACAGGACTACATCCAGCATCTCTACGATCGTCTCCATGGGAGAATAGCAGCCTGCATTGCTGCGAAAGGTGGATATACACTGTACTAGTGCCGACATTGTGCATGCTCTGTTGCCTGTGTCTATGTGCCTGTGGTTCTGTCAGTGTGATCATGTGATGTATCTGACCCCCAGGAATGTGTCAATAAAGTTTCCCCTTCCTGGGACAATGAATTCACGGTGTTCTTATTTCAATTTCCAGGAGTGTATTATTTGTATTCTTTTTTTTTTAAATAATTAAGCCCCCATGCACGTGGCGACCGCTGCTTCGGATCGTCCCTTGGAATTCTTCTGATTGTAAAAATAGTAGACAGTACTATTGTTGTAGTAATTTGTAGTTTAGTAATTGTAGTCTGTATTGCATGTGTAGATTTGGTAATTGGGATTCTTCTAATGGTATTTTGCAAAATTTAATTGCTGTTGTCTTGTCCATGGGTTTCACAATGTAGTGCAATTATTTCAATGGTTCGATTAATCGTGTTTGTGGGAAACATTTCGTGTGAATGGTATTGTTGGAGATAAAGAGTCATTGTGTGTAATTTTCGTACAGTGACGAGTTTTGTATGTATTGTAAATAATTACGCGATCGATGAAACAGGGAAAAATGATGAATAGTCAGAATAACGAAATTGTTGACATGGCGAACTCGCCAACACAGGAGAACAGTATGATGAATAATGAAGTTGAAAACAATTTAATAAGTCGGGAGAATAGTCTGGAACCAATTCAAAACTTTTCACAATTAGAAGATTTTCAGAATTAGAGATTAACGACAGAAGATTCTGGAATAGTATCAAACACAGATAGCCTTACAGCTATGACGAAGGAAGCTGGTTTTGTGGGAAATGTTAGGGTGAAAGGAATTTTGAACTAGTTCATACGGAGCAGTTGATGGGTGCAATATTAAATTTTGGATCACGGTTAGACTCACTGGGATCACAGTTACGATCTGAAATTAAAACTGATATGGAAGCAATGGCAACATGGTTAAGCTCACGAATAGAGACATGTTTCAAAAACATGGAAGATGAATCAAAGAAAGAAATTAGAGAAGAAGTACAACCGATTTTGATTGCTCACAATAAAAGTTTAATTTCAATAGAAATTAGACAAGAGGAACAGGACAGAGAACAGGAAGAAAGAGATCGCGCGATAGTACAAAAATTTTCAGAGTTAAATTTACAACGTGCACCGATAAGGAAGAAATACTTGAAAGAATCGAGGAATCCATACCAAATGACAGATTAAATAACCTAACACAACAATATGAACAGTTAACTACCAAATGTGTCAATACTGAAACCCGAGTCGCGACACTTACGGAAGACGTAAATAAGCAGAAAGAAAAAATAGGTGACTTATCGGAAAGAGTTGAGGAGATTTCAGAAAAATTGACAAATCTTAGCTTACATGGGGACAGAGATTCGGATGATACAGCTCCATTACCATTTGCAGAAACCGAAGAGTACCAGAACATACATAAGCATGTTGAAAATCAGGGAAAATTTAATGAACGTGTGAAAAGGGAATTAGAGGCATTACAAAAGCAAGTCAAACAAATTGAAGGCGAAATCGTAGGAAAAGACAGCAAAAGAAATTTAGGATCACAGGTAGCAGAGGGGTTTTAAGAAAGTAATTTGTTTCATTTACGGGATGCAACAAGAGAGCGCCAGGCGCGCGAACTTGACAATAATCGACATTGGGACAGGAACAGTCGCGGTAGGTCTTTGTCGCCATGAGGTGAAAACTTTGATTATAAACACTTTTTGACTGTTCGGAAATTTAAGATCTTTCGTAATTCTAAGAATGACATACATCCATGTTCATGGTTAGATCAATTTACGTACGCACTTCCACCAAATTGGCCACTAAGTCACAAACTGGAATTTACGTGCAGCTATTAAAGTCCTCAGGGGATTCACTACACTAAGTGAATATGTGAGTTAGCGTGCATAGGGCCCCGAGCTGTAGTGGTGTTATTTCCCTTTTAGTTTTCTGCACCGCTCCCTACTCTT
The DNA here is from genome assembly GCF_021461385.2 of Schistocerca piceifrons. NCBI lineage: Eukaryota > Metazoa > Arthropoda > Insecta > Orthoptera > Acrididae > Schistocerca > Schistocerca piceifrons. The sequence goes on from NC_060141.1 coordinate 676,645,843, forward strand.
TTACTATTCTTTGCATCTGTCAAACCAACTCTTCGACTATCAATCTATCTAGAGAGTAAGTAAAGAATAACCGGATATGTTGTGGCGTAACAAGCTATTTACGCCACACTGAGAAGGGAGCCGAAAGGCACGCGTACACACACGCCGACTGGCGTCAAGTCTGGAACAGGATACGTTATGACTGCTATCAAGAAAATACGTAGCTTTGGAATATACTTAACTTTATTCTTTGTTGGTTTACAACGTTCTTCTTGAGACATTTATACGATAACTCTCAAACTAGGTAAGGCTAATGGCGCCTTGCTAGGTCGTAGCCATGGACTTAGCAGAAGGCTATTCTAACTGTCTCTCTGCAAATGAGAGGAAGGCTTCGTCCGTATTTTCGCTAGCAATGTCGTCCGTACAACTGGGGCGAGTGCTCGTCCGTATCTCGAGACCTGCCTTGTGGACCCCATGTTGATGTATGCGATGAGGTCGGGAGCCTAACAACAGGCGAGGCTGTGCCACCCGCACCCGGCCATTCGGTCCGAGGGGAGCTAGGAAACGCCTGAAAACCTAGTCCAGGGTGCACGTCAACATGCGGTGTATGCGCCCGTAAAGAGAAAGGAGGGGCCGAAGTGTCGACCTCCATTGCGTCGGGGTATCCGACGCGCGATGACGTCATGTGGTCCGGAGCGGGCAAGCGTTTAATGGCGGAGGACAGCTGGTCACGGGAAGCGAACGGCGGCGCGTGACCCAGGGAGGCGCTTGGCGGCTGCAGCGAAGCGTCGAATGCGGGCGGCGCCGGCGGGAGAACAGGCGGCGGCGGCGGCGGCTGCGGCGGCGGCGGCGGCGGCGGCGCGTCGCCATGGGGCAAAACGAAAGGCATCGTCGGTAACACCTGGGGATGAGGCGAGCCAGTAGATGGGTCCCCAGGGCGCTGACCGGACGGCACCGTCGCTGAAAGCAGACGGGGAGCGGCAGAACCCGTGCGACTACAGAGGCGCAGCTGATTGAGATGCCGACGCACCTCACCAGAGGCCCCCAAAACCAAATACATCGCGCGGCCGAGGCATCGAAGAGTGCGCCCTGCGAGCCAACGCCGTGAACCGCGATAGGTGCGATAGAATACAACGTCGCCTGGAGCAAAAGCAGGAGACTGCCGCTGTACAGGAACCTGATGCGGCGGATGCAGCAAAGACATCAAGGTTCGATGAGGACGACCGTGGAGCAACTCAGCTGGCGAGCGACCATCTCGGGGCTGAGAGCGATACGAAGACAAGAAGAGTAACAATGCGTCCTCCTGAGAATGCGACTCTTTCAACTTCAACATCTGTGACTTGAAAGTCCGGACCAATCGTTCAGCGGCACCGTTTGACTGAGGCGAAAACGGCGCGGATGTCAGATGTTGAATACCATTGGCCCAGCAGAATGACTGAAATTCTACGGACATGAATTGTGGGCCATTGTCGGAAACAATAGTCTGCGGAAGACCTTCAATGCAAAAGATAGCAGACAACGCTTGGATGGTGGCGGAGGACGTCGTGGAAGACATCCGGACAACAAAATGAAAATTACTGAAGGCATCTACCAGAACCAACCATCTAGCATTCCAGAATGGACCAGCAAAATCAATGTGCAAGCGTTGCCAAGGAAAGTGGTTTTTGGCCATGCAAAGACTTTCCACGGCGGTGCGGATTGTTGTTCGGCACACGCCAAGCAAGAAGAACACATATTCGTAATCGCAGCATCGATTCCGAACCAAGTACAGTGCTGACGAGCAAGTTGTTTCGTTCGCACTATATCCCAATGTCCATGGTGAAGAAGCCGTAAAACAGAGGACTGTAACGAACGTGGTACCACTACTCTGGACTGATCATTATCAGAACGCAACAACAAAACACCACGTCGTACAAAAAGTCCTTGTGAGCAAAAAATCGGCGAACCAACGGATCCTCGATCCGAGACTATGACAAAGGCCATTGCGTCGCAACAAAACGCAAGACGGTAGCAAGGACAGGGTCAGCAGCGGTGGCTGTAGCTACACGACGAAAATAAATCGGAAACGATTCGACCACTTCATCGGTTTCCGAATCAATGAACATGCAAGCAAGTTCGGAAGAATCGATTGCTTTATCCTCAGCAACAGGCAACCGGGACAACGCATCGGCGTTTCCGTGCTTAGCAGTGGACCGATACAAGATATCGTAGCGGTACTGCGAGAGGGAAATAGACCAGCGAATGAATTTCTGCGCTGTACGCGGAGGTACAGGCTTCTTCGGATGAAAAAGTGACGTCAAAGGTTTGTGGTCTGTGATGCTGGTAAAGTGACGACCATACCAGAAATCATGGAACTTAGTAACACCAACCACTAGAGCCAAAGCTTCTTTCTCTATCTGGGAATAATTTCTTTGCGCAGACGAGAGCAATTTGGACGCAAAGGCAATAGGGCGATCATGCGAGCCAACTTTGTGTGCAAGCACAGCACCGATCCCGAAATCCGATGCATCTACCATCAACAAAAGGGGTTTCTGGGGATCGAAAGGCGTAAGGCAAGTATGAGAAAGCAACACCGATTTCAACCGGCGAAAGGCGTGTTCGCATTCCGTCGTCCAGACGAATGGAACACCTTTACGGCGTAAGCGATGAAGCGGAGCTGAAATGGAAGAAGCGCGTGGCACAAATTTATGATAATAGTTAATTTTACCCAACGCACTCTGTAGCTGCTTCATATTTTGTGGCGAACGCAATTTTTGTATGGCACGGAGGTGCTCTGGACTCAGATGCATGCCTTGGGCTTGAATGACATGTCCCAGGTATGGTAAGTCACGAGCAAAAAACACACATTTGTCCTTCTGCAAGCGAAGACCATTTTGACGCAAGACCTGAAATAATGTTCGTAGGTTCGCAAGATGATCTTCTTCTGTCTGTCCGGAGATCACTATATCGTCCAGATAGTTTGCTGCAGTAGGGACCGACGCACAAATAGTTTGTAAATATTGCTGAAACAATACAGGGGCGGATGCACACCCGAACGGCAGTCTTTTGAACCTGTACAATCCAAGATGCGTGTTAACCACCAATATGCGCCGGGATTCGTCGTCCACCGGTATTTGAAAGTACGCATCGGCTAGGTCCAACTTTGAAAAATATTTTCCCGGGCACAGTTTAGCAAAAAGATCTTCCGGGCGGGGCAAAGGAAAAGTAGCAGTCACTAGTTGTGGATTCACTGTGGCCTTGAAGTCCACGCAAAGTCTCAATTTTCCGGAAGGTTTTGGCAAAATTACTAAGGGTGAGGCCCAGAGAGAAGCTTGCACACGTTCAATTACACCCTGTGATTATAGATCGTTTAATGTTCTTGCGACCTCATCACGCAATGCGTGGGGAACATTGCGCGCTCTGAAAAATTTCGGTTGCGCGTGGACTTTCAGTTCCAAATGTGCTTCATAGTTTTTAGCGCAACCTAAGCCCGGTGCAAAAATGTCTGCAAATTCGTCACATAAGCGAGAAACACTGTCTGAAGGCACAGTCTGATTCACTGATAGGACCTGATGTACAATAGACATGTTAAACGAAATAAATCTAAACCAAACAAGTTCACTGCAGAAGAAGAACGAAGAACGTAAAATGACACAAGTTTTGTTTGTCCCTTGTATGTGGCAAGAAGGCTGCACTGTCCTAACACAGGTATATTCTGTCCTGAATAACTATGTAACTTAACATTTGTGGCACGCAACGGAGGTGCGCCCAGTTGTTTGTACGTGTCGTGATTGAGCAATGAAACTGCACTCCGGTATCGAGCTGGAATGGTATGACGTTGCCATTAAAGTCCAAATCTACAAAACGTTTATTGTCCTGCTGACGACAAGAGCGACTGTTTTGAGCAATTTGAACCGACACTGGTACAGAATCACTTGCTAATTGACGTGATTTCCAGCGACGTCGACGTACACTTGTTGTGGGACGAACACAGTCACTGTGACAGAAAGTGGCACTGGACGGGGTGGAAGTAACGACATGAATGTCCAAGGGCGAAGGTCCACGAGCCTGAGTGTCCTAGGTTCGATTCCGGCGCGAAGCAAAGGGCCAGGAATGGTTGTGATTGTCTGATCTGAGCTTTTTCTGGCAAACACTTTGAACATGTCCTCTCCTATTGCAGAAAAAGCAAATAGCTTGGCGTGACGGGCAATGTTCACGTGAATGTCTAGTAGCACACCGCGGGCATGATTTCACTGCATTTGTGTGCTGGCATGGCACACCTGGTTTAGAGCGCGGCGGCAGCTGCGTCGAAGTGCGCGAGGGCCGGGTACCGGGCCGCGCAGCGCGTCCAGAGGGCCGGTTAATGTTACACACGGCTGCCGAAGTTTCAAAAGATTCCTGGGCACAGTCAAGTGTGTCTTGTCCATCCAATATGTTTATCACTCGTTGAAGGGAGGGATTAACTAGTTTCAAAATTTGCTCCCGTATGCGAACATCAGAAACGTTCTGTGCAATTGCATCACGCACCATTGTATCTGAATAAGAAAGGCCACAGTCACAGTCAAAGGCACAGTCCCTAGTAAGTCCTTGCAATGTTGCTACCCACTCCCTATTAGTTTGACCGGCCATACGTTTTGTACGAAAGAAAGTATACCTTTTTGCAACTACATTAACTGTTTCTTTGAAATAGGCATCTAAAGCAGACAAAATTTCTTCGTAGGACAGAGTTGCTACATCACGTCGGGGAAACAATTTCACTATCACACGGTAGGTGGACACACTGACACAAGAAAGCAAAAACGGGTGCCGCTCGTTACCTTGAATCCTGTAGGCGGCTAGATGAAAGCCAAACTGTCGGGACCACTCGGTCCATGATTCGTGCGCCGCATTAAAACTGCGAAACGGTGGTGCAACTGCATGTTGTGGCTGCGGTAGCGGTGAAGCGGCGGCTGCCGCATCGGTTTGAATGGCACGTTGACCCTGGACGAGCTGTCCAAGGTCATCCAATAACGCCTGCGTCTGCTGATTCTGCAAGCGATAAAATTCGAACAGTACATCTGGAGATTGTGGCGAAGCCATGACACAAATAAATCAGAGCAAAGCAAGTAGAAAGAACACGATCCTTGAATCCTCGTCGCCAATCTGTTGTGGCGTAACAAGCTAGTTACGCCACACAGAGAAGGGAGCCGAAAGGCACACGTACACACACGCCGACTGGCGTCAAGTCTGGAACAGGATACGTTATGACTGCTATCAAGAAAATACGTAGCTTTGGAATATACTTAACTTTATTCTTTGTTGGTTTACAACGTTCTTCTTGAGACATTTATACGATAACTCTCAAACTAGGTAAGGCCAATGGCGCCTTGCTAGGTCGTAGCCATGGACTTAGCAGAAGGCTATTCTAACTGTCTCTCTGCAAATGAGAGGAAGGCTTCGTCCGTATTGTCGCTAGCAATGTCGTCCGTACAACTGGGGCGAGTGCTCGTCCGTATCTCGAGACCTGCCTTGTGGTGGCGCTCGGTCTGCGATCACACAGTGGCGACACGCGGGTCCGACATGTACTAAATGGACCGCGGCCGATTTAAGCTACCACCTAGCAAGTGTGGTGTCTGGCGGTGACACCACAGGATATGACTATTTTACCCAAAAATGATTTCGGAAATGACCGTTTGGACTTACTGTATCTTCAGCAGCATTCATTCGTAGTTTAAACTAAATCTTACCGGTTTATCTTCGTAACAATATTACTTCATATGCTGACGATATTCTTATTGCTAAACATTCTTGGAGTGGGCACAACAAAATTTTGGATTCATTATTACGTATTTTTGCAAGAGTTGGCATTACAGTGAACTTGGAAAAATCTGAATTTGGTCGTTCTCAAGTGATATTTTCTTGGTCACATTATTTCTACAGAAGGTATTCTTCCTGATCCAGAGAAATTAGACGCTATTCGTAATTATGCTGTTCCAACTGCAAAACGTGATGTTCATAGTTTCCTTGGTGTCTGTAATTTTCTTAGACGCTTTGTTAGATTGGAAAATTTGACCACACCTCGTTTGTGTGAACTATCCGGAAAGAATTCTAATTGGTGTTGGGATGAGGAAGCTCAATCAGAATTTGAACAACTTCGTGATGCTTTACTTGCTGCTCCACTTCTTTCACATCCGGATTTAGCTAAAGATTTTTGTTTGGCGACGGACTCATCATACAAGGGCCTAGGTGCACACTTATTTCAAGAGACAGAAGAAGACGGCGTTGTAGTACAGAAAACTATTGCATTTGGAAGTCGTGTTCTCTCTAAATCAGAAAAGAATTATTCGATTATGGAACTTGAGGCTTTGGCTGTTGTTTGGGCTTTCACAAAATTTCGCACATTTTGTTTGGCAGACATACTAAGGTTTACACCGATCATCGAGCTCTGGAATTTCTTATGTCAACAAAATTATCTCATGGCAGATTGTCACGATGGGCGTTGTACCTACTGGAATTTGACTTTAGTATTGCTTACATACAGGGTTCTTCTAATATTGTTGCTGATGCTTTATCACGTGCACCTATGGGTTTGAAACAAAGTGCTGAAGAGGACTGCAAAGAAAACAATTATTGTTTGATGTATACTCAAGGTATTGCGTTTGAGAACTATATTTCGTCTTCGCTCCAGGACATCGCTAAGGAGCAAAATAAGGATACAATCTGGAAGGACATTAAGGAGAAGTGGAGGAGAAAGGAAAGCGTATCGATCAGACAGTATTATTTAGTTCGTAATGACATTCTTTTTAAACGAAAATCGGTCGATAACTCTGTTTGGTTAGTTTGTATTCCTGATGAGTGGGTTAATAAATTGATTTGGTACACACATTTCAGTTATGCACACTTTGGTCCCAGAAAATGCTTTCATAAATTACGATAAAATTGTTACTTCAGTAATATGGAAAAACGTATTCAATCTGTTCTTGCCAAATGCAAATTATGTCAAAAGGCTAAGCCGCCAACTATTTCTCACAGAGCACCGTTGTTTCCTATCATTCCAGCAAAATTAAAGGACATGGCTGCAGTCGATTTGTTCGGTCCAGTGTTTCGTTCTACTAATGGTTTTGCGTACATTTTTGTAGCAGTGGAACTGACATCAAAATATGTGTTTTACACCTTCACGCAAAGCAACAGCTCGTTCAGTATCTAACGCCTTCACCAAACATTTTCTTAAAGAAGTTGGTCATGTTGATAAGGTTATATCAGATAATGGATCACAGTTTCGCTCTAAAATTTGGCTTCATACTCTACGGCGTCGTAAGATTAAACCAATTTTCATTTCACTTTTTCACCCTCAACCTAACGCTTCAGAGAGATGGATGAAGGAAGTCAATAAATTGTGTCGTCTTTATTGTCATCAGAATCACAGAACTTGGGATCAGTATCTTCATATTTTTCAAAACATTCTGAATGAACTTCCTAATGACTCAACTTCTTTACCGCCTATACTGATATTAAAAAACAAAGCACTGACAAATCGCATTTCTGAAATCATTCCTTTTCCACCTACACGGAAACTGCGGCATTCTGAAGTTGTCAACATAGCTCTACAAAATATTGCATCTGCGGCTGCTAGAAGAGAGAAATCAGCTAAGCGTCCTGGTCATTTAAAAATCTTGTCAGTTGGTCAAAAGGTGTTAATTAAGTCTCATCGTTTGTCTCACAAAGGAAAGGGCTTGCGTCGCAAATTTTTTCTGCTTTGTAACGGTCCATATAGAATTCGCAAAATTATTCATGATAACACTGTCGAAGTAGAAACTCTTAAATCTCGACGCTCTAAGGGAATACATCATATATCTAACGTTAAAATTTTTGTGGAATGATATACTTTTGAAAAATTTTTGTGGGATGACATACTTGTGAGAAACGAAAGTTATACGTAAACACACGGAGAGTACAAGGATACTGCGCTGTGTTTTGGCGGCGGCACATACTTAAAGCAACAGTCAAGTCTGCGCGCCGCACAAGGCAGTCGTAGACCGCAAACAATTACTTCCTACGTCACGCGCCTGCAGCTGATCGAGCGCTCAGTGCGAATGCACTGACAGCCGTAAACAAATACACAGTTTAATTTCTCTGATTAAATTCAATATAAAGCTATAGTGACTTGATAAATTATGTTATTAACGTTCAGTATTTTTCAGGATACGGTTGTATAAAATATTTAAGACTTTCAGGTATATTCTGTGCGTGTCCGACGTTAAGACGACTTGCTATCGAGAAAATTTCAGGAAGAATGTTATTTCGAAGAAGAAACTAATATACTAAAAAGGTAACTATTAATTGAGTTTATTCTTCAGGTAACATATTTCCACTTAGATACGTACTTTAGACGTAATTTGCTGCTCGCGATTACGTGATTCATACTTTGTGCTAATTTCATGTACTATGAATTTACTTGTGAAGCGACGTGCTTGCGTACGTTAAATGATTTTGACAATGATTGATTAATGAACAGGGTTGGTACTTGTGTATATTATGCATCGCTTGGCTGCTATGCTTTTTCACTGACGTCATATTTTTTTTATTATGTGCCTGATGTGCTTATTTACTTAAATTATAATTGTCACCTGATTAATTGTGCTGACTGTGGTTATGTATGTAGGTTACACTTTGTCATTTATCTGCTTGCGCCTTCATGTTTACTTATTAAGATTACATATGAACATTTATTTGCTTGTGCTGATATGATGCTGATGACCTGTTTGTTGTGTAGGATAACATATTTGCTGCCTTGCTTATGGATTGTATATTTACACATTTCTGTTTTGTCGTCACAGCTACTCTTTAATTTGGTATATAGAAATGCTGATATACTGTGAATGAACATAGGGTTTAGGTCCCATTATGGTATTAATTATAGATTGTTCGCTTGGCAGAGCCTCGTTGTAGGAATTGTGCTGCATCCACTTGTGTACATTCTGTTCTCTACTGGTATATTTACTCGCTATTGCATGTTTTGCTTACGCTCAGTGCCTTATATTTTTAAGATAAGAAAATGAACTGCTATAATTCGACGAACGACATTAGTACAAGAAACTTCATAGAAGTCACATGAGCTGGAGGTTTTATGAAAGCTGTATAAATGTATGCTAATAGGAAGGAAGCTAACGACATGACATACCAATACTAGGTTTAGACCATTGACAGTTATTACACTGCATTCTTCGTGAGCAACTGAAATAGTGACACTTGACACAAAAATACTCCACATGTTTGCTTCTGCCATGATTCTTGAAGTGGTGTACACACTGAAATATTATGATCATTCACACTCCGTAATCGTACTTAATTACTGAGAGTTATTCGAACTAAAGTCTGTTAGAGGTCATGTATGCATTTATTTTATTTAATGATGGACAAGGTAACCAAAATGTATCTTGTAATTTATAATGAGTAGAAGATTTGGGTCAGATGGATTACACAGAGGTTGTGTGTTGACAGTGTGTCTTCGAATTGTATGGGATGATGAGGTATGCATTAGGATTTTATCTGTACTTGTTCGAGAAGACTGACTTGAGGAAAGAGTTGTTATGGAAGTGAAATGATATTGGTAATAAGGTTTATATGTATCGACATATTGAAGAGGTATTATTGAGGTATTATTGAGATTATGTGAAGTTGATGATTATTGGAGTTTTGGTGGACAAGAGGTACGGTAAATGATATTGATGAAGGTTTATATGTATCGACGTAAGAGGTATTATTGAAGTATTGAGATTATGTGATGCTGATGATTATTGGAGTTTTGGTGGATAAGAGGTAAAATAGGTGAGGAGCATATTTTTTTTGTTTTTGTTGGTTTATATGGAACAAGGAGGATGAAGATGGCAGACTAGAACATTAAAGTGGAAGGAAGATTATCTACACACACTTTGTTAAATCAATAAGCAGTATATACTTTTTTTTGAAGAGAGGAAGAATTTCCATATCTTGACACACTGACAGTTGTTCAGCAACAGTACATTTGATTTGGCTTGGCAAACATTGGTCTTGACATGATGACTATGACGTTGACTAACTATTATTGACTGTTATACATTGCTGCCACTACTACTTGATACACATGTCGAACATCAAACCTTTGACAGAATTGCATTTACACAGTTAACACTATTCAATTACACAGTAGTACTTAATGTGGATGAAAGAGGAGTGAGTGTGTTTTGTGTGTTTTCCTTTCCTATCCCAAATTTGGTACCGACCTATCTCCTAAATATTATTTTACTTGTTTGTTGTGGCTTGCACTGACACCCATAAATATTATAGGTTTACTGATATTTGTGTATTTGTAATAGTAATATCACAATTATCTGATATCATTTGTGTGTTTGTTACAATTTGTGTGTTTAGTGTAAGAGCATTGATAATAATTTTGTAAAAGCAATTGTGTGTGCATTCAAACTGTTGTTCACACCTGCACCTGTTCAACATTGATGTGTGACACTTAGAAATGTTTAATTTCTGCTGATGAACTCCGATGAACTGTCTGATTAGTGATAGTGAATATTATGGACTGCTGTCTGCACCTGCTCAACATTGCTGGGTGCAACTGATGGAACTGCTTCTACTGAAAATATGTCACTTGTTAGTGTCTGTACCTGTTCAACATTGCTAGGTGCCACTGATGAACTGCTTCTACTGACATAATGTCACTTGTTGGTGTTTGCACCTGCTCAACATTACTGGGTGCCACTGATGGAACTGCTTCTACTGAAATGATGTCACTTGTTGCTGTTTGCACCTGCTCAACATTGCTGGGTGCCACTGATGGACTGCTTCTACTGAAATGATGTCACTTGTTGGTGTCTGCATCTGCTCAACATTGCTAGGTGCCACTGATGAACTGCTTCTACCGACATAATGTCACTGTTGGTGTCTGCACTTGCTCAACATTACTGGGTGTCACTAATGGAACCGCTTCTATTAAAATGATGTCACTTGTTGGTGTCTGCACCTGTTCAACATTACTGGGTGTCACTGATTGACTGCTTCTCCTGAAATGATATCACTTGTTGGTGTCTGCACCCGTTCAACATTGCTGGGTGCAACTGATGGAACTGCATCTACTGAAATGATGTCACTTGTCGGTGTCTGCACCTACTCAACATTGCTGGGTGCCACTGTTGGAACTGTTTCTACGAAATTATGTTACTTCTTGCTGTTTGCACCTGTTGACCATTGCTGGGTGCTACTGAACTATCAACTACTTTTTTCTTTGATCATTAAAATCATTTTATGTGAACATTTGTATACACTGATTTTTTGTGTATTGTGTAAACTATTATGTAAAGTCACATGTATGAAAGAATTTGTATTGCTTACTGTATTTCATATATTAGGTTATTGAAAGGTCAGTGCAAAGCCAAAATTTTATCTAATTATGTGATATTTACGTATTAATATTATCATTTATTTTTGTCTGTATTTTTGTGGACGAATTTGGTGGTATTTTCACCACCAATGCTGGCAAAAATACCATCAAATTCTGGCCCGTGGAGGAAGGGCATATGAAAGGTGGCTACACTGAGCCACAGCGCCAGAGATTGCGCCAAAGAGTATTATTCAGCCGCCTCCACTGGCAGTGATTATTGAGAAGTTGTGGTGGGCAGTTCTTGTTGAGATGTGCTAGTGGACAGTGCTTGTTGAGAACTCGTAGTAGGCTGTTTTGTTGAGAAGTAGCGGGGTGCAGTGCTTGTCGAGATGTGGCAGTAGTCAGTTCTTGTTGAGATGTGGTAGTAGCGAGTCGGTGTGGAGATATTGTAATGATTAGAGTGCTTTTCATCAATATATATGAAGGTAACAAAACTCCCTTTATTTCTCATTATTTCAATGTCCTGAATAATGCGTCATTACAGGTTCAGTCAACAAAGCATCTGGCTTGTGTTCTTGTATTAGAGTGTAATTCTGGTTTTCTTGCAATTACAGTATTTCTATTTTTTTAATTACTTCAGTATAAATGATATTTAAAATTTCTTGTCTTACTGATGAAAGAACCGTGCCAGATGTGTACGTTGAATCACACTTCCACACACAGAACAGTTACACTTGTGCTTTGTTGTTGCGTTGGTTTTATAGTTGCTGGAGACTTAATTAATTAATTGTGTTAACGGAAATTTTCTTTCATTGTTTGTTGTTATTCTATGCAGTCAGATTGCGTACTAAAACTAGTCAGGGCCAACCGTTTACGAGACTACGTAATCGGACATACAGCTACAAAAATAACAAAAAATTATTTTCACTATAAATAATTAAGCCCCCATGCAATGGTCGTAAAAACGGACGTCACAAATGAAACGCACACTAGCTATCTTTGCCAGCTCCAACATGCGTGAGCTTTCATACGGTAGTCCTCGGAGAATGGTATTACCATAGTAAAGTATAATGGAGTATTCGTGTCCCTACGAGCTTCTTTTTATGATTTTTAATTAAAATACTTGAGCGAATTTAAAGAAAGAAATACCATTCCAACAAAGGATATTTTTTTTATATTTCTGCAGTGCATGAAGTGGTGCTCGCGCCTTCTTACAGACTGCAGTTGTATGTTCAGTTCAATCTACATATTCTTTGCAGAAGAAGAAAAGGTTATTTCTGTGCCGGTTAGGACTAATGGTGGTAGAAGCTCTCTGAACTGAGGGTAATAAGTCTTTTGTGACCGACTAAGATCGCTTGCGTTTTCGATAGTTTAAGTTTCAAATGTTTCCTTTGGCCCACACTGATGGTCCAAGTAAATCGGTATTTACCTGGTGGAGGGCTGGGCAAGGTTTGTTCGACTTTCACTTAGATATAACTGAATGACGCCATTGTATAGGTGATATTTATAGTGGGAGAGAATAACTGACACCTCATTAACATGTAAAGAAAAGAGTAATTGGCCCGCTTTAAGCCTTGTGGGACATATGATTGAATGTATGAGTCTGGCGATATACCATCTGACGTTCCGAAAAGTATCATCCACACAATTCTGAAGACTGCACGAGCTGACAAGTGCAAAAATTGTCGCACAATCACTTCATCGACTCATGCATCCCGGTTACTGACAATAATAGTATAGAGAAAAATGGGAAGTTTGACTTCAGGGAGGGCAAAGACACAGGAGAAGTATTTCTGTCGTTGAAACTGATAATGGAAGCAGGACTAAAGAAAAATCAAAACACGTTTATAGGTTTTGTCGACCTGGAAGAACCATTGGACAACGTGAAATGACGCAAGATCTTTGAAATTCTGAGCTAAATAGGGATAAGCTATAGGGAGAGACGGGTAACGTACAATATGTAGAAGAGCCAAGTGGGAATAACAAGAGTAGAAGATCAAGAACGAAGTGCTGGGATTAATAATGGTGTAAGGCAGCGAATGTAGTCTTTCGCCCATACTGTTCAATAAGTACATGGAAGAAACAATTGTAGAAATAAAAGTAAGTTTCAGGATTGTAATTAAAATTCAAGGTGAAAATAGATCACTGATACGATTCGCTGATGACATTGCTATACAGAGTGAAAGTGAAGAGCCGCGCGGGATTAGCCGAGCGGTCTCAAGACGCTGCAGTCATGGGCTATGCGGCTGGTCCCGGCGGAGGTTCGAGTTCTCCCTCGGGCGTGGGTGTGAGTGTTTGTCCTTAGGATAATTAAGGTTAAGTAGTGTGTAAGCCTATGGACTGATGACCTTAGCAGCTAAGTCCCATACGATTTCACTCACATTTGAACATTTGAAAGTGAAGAAGCATAACATGGCCTGTTGAACGAAATTAACAGTCTAATCAGTACAGAATATGTATTCAGAGTAAAATGAAGAAAGACGAAAGTTATGATAAGTAAGAGAAATGAGAACAGCGAAAAAGTAGCATCAAGGTTTATGGTCACGAGGCAGATGAAGTTAAAGAATTCTACTTAGGGAGCAAAATAACCAATAACGGACGAAAAAGAAGAACATTAAAAGCAAATTAGTTCTGACAAAAAGGGTATTCCTTCACAAGAAAAGTCTGCAAGTATCAAACATAGGCCCTAATCTGAGGAAGAAATTTATTAGAATGTACGTTTGGAGCACAGGATTGTATGGTGGTGAAACATGGATTGTTGTAAAACCGGAAGAGGAGAGAATCGAAGAATATGAGGAGCGGTCATACAGCAGAATGTTGAAAATTAGATAGACTGACAAAGTAAGGAATAAGGAGGTTCCGTGCAGAAGGTATAAGAAAAACACTGGCAGGAAAAAGGACTAGGATAATAGGACATTTGTTAAGACATCGAGAAATAACTTTCAAGGTGCGAGAGCGTGCTTTGGATGGTAAAAACTGTAGAGGAAGTCAGAGACTGGAATAAAGACAGGCACTGGAGTAAATCCTACAAATTACTGAGGAGGCAAGTTGCGAGTGCTACTGTGAGAAGAAGAGATTGGCACAAGAGGAGAGTTCCTGGACGAATCAAACCATTCCGAAGACTGACGACTCAAAAAAAATAAAAACTGAAGTAGTACGTGTAAGTTATTCTCACATTTTGACTGCTGTTTTACGGTAACAGACTGACAGTTTATCGTAGAAAGTTACATTTGGAAGCGCATCATTCTGTCAACAACAGCCAATGTCAGTACACAAGCAGGATCAAACACTTGCTCCACTTCCCTTTTCGTCGAGTTACATAATTTATGCGCCACGTCTCATCGTCAGAAGGCTAGTCATGAAAGCGTCATTACTCTCGTGAAGGAAGGGAATTTGACGGCGTCGTAAGAAGGAGCACGTATGACGTTCCTTTACGCAAAATGGTTCAAATGGCTCTGAGCACTATGGGACTTGATTTCTGAGATCATCAATCCCCTAGATCTTAGAACTACTTAAACCTAACTAACATAACACACACACACGCCCGAGGTAGGATTTGAACCTGTGACCGTAGCAGCAGCGCGGCTCCGGACTGAAGCGCCTAGAACCGCTCGGCCACAGAGGCCGGCTCCTTGTCGCACTGTGCGGCCATGGGCAAAACGCTGTCGAGGTGATGGAAAGCCCCGCAGGCGCGTGGTAACTGAACTTCGGCGCTTTTTTCTTTTTTGCCGTAAAGTTTAATAATACTAAAATGGTTTTGTGGTCGGTGGATACGATTAGTCGACGGTTTTGGGAGGCCAGATTAATTATCAAACGTGCGACAGTCAAGGAGAAGCACCATGACGGTCACCTACTCTACCGATCAGAGTTTTCTGACGACAGTGTCAACCGTGTCTGGTATTTTTCGATAAATCGGAATTGTCTTCAGCGACAGATGGTCTAGAATGGCGTAGAGGTCGTAAGGTACTAGTTTTGACTCCCAATTGTTCATAAGTCATGTCGCAGTGGCATTGTGTCAGCGACAGTTTGTTTCTGAATGTGTTCACGTGAATTTTAAATGTTTCATAGAACAAATTGTCGACCTGACGTTGTTCAGTTTACCCACATTCCGTGTCATATCATAGTCCTACCAAAGCGACAGCTATATCCTGAGACAGTGTACTCATTAGAGCAGAACCAAGCGCCTGCACAGGTGTCAGCGATGGTGCACTTTCGGAGAACAGAATGAGATTTATCTTCTTGATTGGCTCCTTTTCCACCAGGTTTAAACCCTACTGAAAATATAATGGCAGAGACGAAAACAGGACTGACCCCGCGCCATGTCCCCTTTGTAACCTCTGGAAGGTCACCGTAGCTGCCGGGGAGAAGGTGGCAACTGATTACCATAATGGTTCTCACCACATAGACTCCCTTCTTCGCAGACTGTAAACGGCCACTGAACTAAAAGCGTTTGGATGGGATACTAAATGGTAAAGAAGACATATTCTGTGCATAAGAGAGTAACGGAAAAATTTGCACTAAGCTTCATACGAATCAAATCCTGTCGCCCGGCAGTTTCTTCCTAGAGCGCCGGCTATCACACCTCTGTCTTTCCTTTTTGGCTAAGTATGCATTATGCTACAGCAGTGGAAATTTAGATGTTTCATACTGTTCTTGCCTACACTTCCTGAAATGAAGTGTCTTTACTAGGCCTGAAGTGCTACGGATGACGCAGTGCAGTTATTTGAACGATTTAAGAGGTATTCTTTAACTTAATTTTTTAATATTTTGATTTTAGTTGTCTGTTTAATCTCGCTAAACTATTAATTGTACAAATTTATAGCGTTACTAATTATGCTTTTTAGTTTTGTTTGGTAAATATTTGTTTAGAGTGGGTATTGTTCCATGGTCATAAATGCTGCTATTTGTTACATTATTGCTTATGTTCTTGTTGATGTGCGTAACAGGTTGGTAGACGTCACGGCTTTTGGTTCTAGTCAGCCTTGTGATTCAAGTTTAATACATTTTCTCCACCCATTTTGAAATGAAAGCATTCAATTTACATGTGCTCCAAAGTTTCTCTGAAATACAAAAATTAATCCAGAAAATTTAGGGTTCTCGAAACGTGAAAAATTGTTCTAAAGTACAATGCGGTTATAAATCTAGGAACAAACATTCTATTCAGTTTAAAGTGTTGCACTCGAGACAGTCTTATCAATGGTGTATTTAATAGTCTATGTTTTACATTATTACTCTACTACCGATTAATAACTGGTATCAAATTAAGAAGCAGTATGATCTAAACGAATTTACATGTTAAAAACATTTTCAAATAGAAGCTGTTGTCAGCTATCGTAAATTCTTTTTCAAGACGGTAAAATTGTTGAGGCATTAAACAAACTTAGTTCATTATCAATATCCGTTTCCAGGTACAAAACGGTGCACGACCGAAGAAGTATGGATTAACTGCCCACAAGTTATGCGTACTTAGAAATGTACAGAATTTCACTCACCATAAGACTGTCTTACTGAAGAATTTATATTCTCCAAGTAGGAGATTATACAGCACTTAAATATGTATAAATCGCAATATATTCGAACGCTGCACAAAATACAATCTCATGTCTCACGACAATAGAAAAAATAGAAAACACCGGAAACTTCCTGTGGCCGTTTCTGGTGCGCGTTCCTTCATGCGGTTAAATATCGGACATTAGAATGAAATACTATCAGGAACATCACAATTTCCAACCTATGCTATTGTCCAGGTGCAACACTATTCCTCACTGAGATGGTGCAGCTATAACATACACCGGTTTAAACAGATCTTTTTAGATAGTGTATGCCGCACCAATGTGTCGCATCTACAGATAAAACTCTTCGAGAGACAGTTTTCCTAATGGTTCCACATAAACACTATCGTATTAGTTTCCAAGTCAATGTTTTAGGTTATTAAAGCTGATGGAGGAACAAATTTTGTTCTCGTGACATTCCCAGGGCGAAAGTATCTTAAGCATGACATACTGTCGAGTACCATAGCTAGAAGAAGCTTCGACCTTCCATAGAGAGACAGTACGGTACATAAGGTAACTGAAAGAAATATGCAATGTGAGAATCAGAAATGACGTAGTTATTTAAAGACAATAATTAATCTGAACTCATTGCGATTGATGATGGTTCCCTGGGCATTAAAAAAGGAGCAAAAGGCTCGTAATAAGCTGTGGGATCACCACAAACATCATTGCATACTCTGTAACGTTCTCCGATGCTTGTCCCAAGGTTGGCAAGTCTTTCTTGTAGCAAGGTGTTCAGTTCCTTCACCAACACTATTGACAGCTACGAGATGGGCGGTGGTGTCTGTGCACTTGTAGCATTACGTCTCCCCAACGAATCACACACGTGCTCATTGGGATTTAAGTCGAGGGAACAGGCAGGTCAGCCCATTTATTGAACATCTTTTCGTTCCAAGAACTCATTTACATGCGCTGCTCGATTTTGTAATGTCGTGCACTGGCATCCATAAAAATGAAGTTTCGGCCGGATGCATCCCTGAATAGTCCCGTATAGGGAAGATGCATAGTGTAACAAGAACGTTGACCTTCGAATGTACAGTGTTCAAAGATTCCGAGAAAAGTCAACCCTTTCGACATTATGCCTCTCACACACCCTAACACCTAGACCATCCAAACTCCAATGTTCGGTAGTGTTCTTGTATGTATTACCAAGTCTAGCCACATGAATGGACTTTCAACTCAGGCAGCACATCACTATAATTAACGAGTTGTTGAGCTCAAGAGAATGGATAGAATTTCCGTCAGTGATCCTGTGCGTAAGATTTCATAGTCAGATTCATTAAACTATGACAGTTTACAGAAGAATTGTAACTGTTTAGTTCCGAACAATGTTAATTTTGACGATGCGCTGTGCCACGCACTGCTCCTTGTTATTGCATGGATCAATTACACTACTGGCCATTATAATTGCTACACCGAGGAGAAAGGGAGATGATAAACGGGTATTCATTAGGTAAACATATTATACTAGAACTGACATGTGATTACATTTTCACGAAATTTGGGTGCATAGGTCCTGAAAAATCAGTACCCAGAACAACCACCTCCGGCCGTAATAACGGCCTTGATACTCCTGGGCACTGAGTCACAGCTTGGATGGCGTGTACAGGTACAGCTGCCCATGCAGCTTCAACATGATACCACAATTCATCAAGAGTAGTGACTGGCCTATTGTGACGAGCCAGGTACTCGGCCACCATTGACCAGATGTTTTTCGAGAATGGAGAATGTGCTGACCAGGGCAGCAGAAGAACATTTTCTGTATCCAGAAATGTCCGTATAGGACCGGCAACATGCGGTCGTACAATATCCTGCTGAAATATAGGGTTTCGCAGGGATCGAATAAAGGGTAGAGCCACGGGTCGTAACACATCTTAAATGTAACGTCCACTGTTCAAAGTGCCGTCAATGCCAAAAAGAGGTGACGCAGACGTGTAACCAATGGCACCCCATACCATCACACCGGGTGATACGCCAGTATGGCGATGACGAATACACGCTTCGAATGTGCGTTCACCGCGATGTCAGAAAACACGGATGCGACCATCATGATGCTGTAAACAGAACCTGGATTCATCTGAAAATGACGTTTTGCTGTTCGTGCACCCAGGTTCGTCGTTGAGTACACCATCGCAGCCGCTCCTGTCTGTGAAGCAGCGTCAAGGGTAACCGCAGCCATGGTCTCCGAGCTGATAGTCCATGCTGCTGCAAACGTCGTCGAACTGTTCGTGAAGATGGTTGTTGTCTTGCAAACGACCCCATGTGTTGACTCAGGGATCGAGACGTGGCTGCACGATCCGTTACAGCCATGCGGATAAGATGCCTGTCATCTAGACTGCTATTGATGCGAGGCCGTTGGGATCCAGTACAGTGCTCCGTATTACCCTCCTGAACCCACCGATTCCATATTCTGCTAACAGTCGTTGGATCTCGACCAACGCGAGCAGTAATGTCGCGGTACGATAAACCGCAATCGCGATAGGCTCTAATCCGACCTTTATCACAGTCGGAAACGTGATGGTACGCATTTCTCCTACTTACACGAGGCATTACAAGAACGTTTCACCAGGCAACGCCGGTCAACTGCTATTTGTGTATAAGAAATCGGTTGGAAACTTTCCTCATGTCAGCACGTTGTAGGTGTCGCCACCAGCGTCAACCTTGTGTGAATGCTCGCAAAAACTAATCATTTTCGTATCACAGCATTTTCTACCTGTCGGTTAAATCTCGCGTCTGTAGAACGTCATTTTCGTGATGTAGCAATTTTAATGGCCAGTAGTGTATTTATTTTGTAAATTTTTTCCCTTTTTTAGTCAATTTTTGATGCGTAGTATCTTGACGTAAGTTTTCTGTCTATGAATAAACAGTTAAGTAACTAATTAATCACGGCATCCAGCTACAGAATCCAGCTACGGCATCCATGAAGGACTCTGCACAGGAATGCCTGTAGAGGGTATGACCAATAGGGTCAAACCAAGTCTACTACCCTTACTGTAGTTTATAACGAATTTTGCGTGCAGTAGCTTCAAAGAGATGAAAATATTCGAATAGAAAAAGAATCGATATACAACAGTATCAAATCATTCGAAAGACTGGAGATTTAGAAACGAAGTATCAGTTCTTGTGGAGGGTTATGGTACTTTTCGCCGATGTGATTCACAGACGGACTTTACATCAGGGTTGTGTCAATGGTTCCGAGTTACTCTTCCGCAAGCATTTTGGTCCATGACTGCAGGAGGTTAGAAATAATTACGTATATATGGGAGCATGGATAGCAGTTATTTCCACCATCTGCCATTGGTGTAGAAAACTTGTCGTTAAAGTCAAGTCTTGCTTCAGTAAAAGCTTGATATCACATTACAACGAGATTATACGAAACCACAGACAGCCTCCTGCTCCCATCATCTCTTCGGAATGGTGAGAAGTTACTTTCTAGCCAAACATGTAGCATACTGATCATGTAAGTCTAATGATCCTGTGACAAGTAACGGTCTCTGCTATGAAGTGGACTTAAATTTTTTTTCATAATATCTTCATTACCATTACACCCAACTTGTCATCTGTTTTGCATCTAGACTTGTTGTTCCTGTACTAATCTTTGTCCCTACTGCCCCTTCTACCCAACGTTAACCAGCAGTAGTAGCTTTTCCAAAAACTTACCCTGTTTTCTTCTAAGGGTCTACCACATACTTCTCCCCTCACCAAGACTTTTCGGTGTTTTTTGATTTCCTACTTTATACGTCCACTTAATTCCCAGCTTTTCTCTAAACTTCATTTCAAATGCTTCCAGTTCCGTATTCTCTGCGTTTTTAATAATCCACGTTTCATTTCGGTGCAAAACTGACGTACACAACCAGAAATTCATGATCTTCATATCAGTATCTGATATCAGTGAAAATGAGATGAAAAATGAAATGATGGTATGTCGTCGGTGACTGGGAGTCCCATTTGGGGCAGTTCGGCCGCCAAGTGGCAAGTCTTTCCCGTTGACGCCACGTCGCACGACTTGCTCGTCGATGATGATGAAATGACGATGACGACAACACGACACCCACTCTCGGAGTAAAGAAACTTTGCGACCTGTGTCCTCTGCATGGCAGATAAACGTTTACCACTCACCTAAGGGGACAGACGATCTCGTTAGAGTCATTTTGTTAACCGAAGCTTTCTTCACTTGCATCAACTTGGTACCGTTATTTTTTTTTATCACGCGTTATCTGTAGCCACTGCCTACTGAAAAGATTCTTGCACTTTCTCCATTAGTTTTCCAATGGGTTCTGCTGCCGCTTGTAACATGACGTAGTTAGTCGTACCTCTTCAACATTCGGAATTGCGTCCGTCTTTTCCGGCTGCAGCCATTACCTTTTTGTTCCTTTCAACAGTGCCCATGTGCTGCAGTTCGCACACCTTTACTTGTGGTGAGGGCAGTGATTGTTGTTCAGGCTTCACGTGGTAGGGACGTAGCATAAAAAAAATTAATAAAATGTTTGCAGATGTTTATAATTTTTCGTCGAACGGTAGGACGACAGTGAGTGATTAGCTGTTTACTCACTAAGGAAACGCATGATTGCCTACGAAATCTGTGAAGAAATCCCTATCGCCGCTCTTAGTCTGTTGCTATATGGCTGAACTGTTACAGCGCGACAGGTCAACATGAGAAAGCAATACAGAAATGGCATACTTCCGTGTGCAAATGAAACTAAATGTTTCTTCTGATACCAGTATGATTATGTGTACATATTTTTAGCAACTGTGTTACTTACGAATTCAGTAAAGTAAGTAAATAATATGAACTACCGTCATTTAAGCCGGCAGGAGTGGCCGAGCGGTTCTAGGCGCTTCAGTCTGCAACCGCGTGACCGCTACGGTCGCAGGTTCGAATCCTGCCTCGCGCATGGATGTGTGTGTTGTCCTTCGGTTAGTTAGGTTTAAGTAGTTCTAAGTTCTAGGGGGCTGATGACCTCAGATCTTAAGTCCAATAAGGCTCAAAGCCATTTAAACCATTTTTATCATTTAAAAGCAATCTTTTTACTTCAAACTAAATAAGTTCCAAGTATGATATTTACTCCTATCAGCTGTGTAAGTTACACTGAGCTTTCGCTACATCTTGCTGAAGGATCTATGTTGTCTACAAACTTTAGTATCGGATACATATAGAAATAAATAACGATTTCGAAAAGAGCTTTTGCGTTAGTGTTTTAAAATGGACTGTTGATACTGATCTGTAGTTTACTAACTTACTTACGACTGTGCTAACTTCATGTTGGAACAGTTGAACGATCACCAAGTTATTCTTTCGGTGGAAATGTACAAAAGAATTAATGGAACAGCATCAACGTGATATGCAGACCTTTTATTGATTTCTCTCATAATTCGTGGTGTTTGGTAATTCACCCCCTATTTCTAGAGCTTTCGCAAGTAGTGACGTGAATATATTAAAAAGATAGTGACTACACTACGTCCCTAGCTGTGGCCTAAAATTGCATACTGTCACGAAAGGTGCAGCAGAACTACAGGTGCATGCAATATGTCATGCAGAACATTCTTGATGACTGAGATATTTTAGCTTCCATTTCCAACGTGTTTCTTTTATAATCTTTGTTTCTTTTGGTTGACCTGTTCCTTTGCTAATCGACACAGGGAAAATTCACACAACACATGATGAAGCTAGGACGATATGGTGGGATTGGAAGGGTTTTAGCGTGTGTCAGATGCGACCTGTGGCTATTCACGAAGTTTCTTGTCGGTTTCCCACAGCAGGCATGCCCTATTTTCTGTTGATCTAAATAAGTTTCCCACTAGATCTGATAATGGAACAGTATATCACAAATAGATGATGTGCAATATTGTAATTAAATTATTATCCAGTTTCATGAATCACTGTTGTGTGTCCCTCAAAGTGAGAAAGGTGCAAAAATTTAAAATCATTGGAATAAATGTTAGTCTCTTAGATCATATCCATTTATTCCCGACTCAATAATCGTGTGGAATGCTCGTAAGCAGATTAATACTGATATTTACATAGATTTCGGATTTGGTAATATTCATCATCTCTTTGTATTACTGAAGCTCCATATTCCTACCGCTCTTTGTGATTATTTTTATTTTATTTATTTTTTTAGGCATATAACTTGGCTTCCAAGTACTGGGATTTGGCAATTTTGCTTGCACATCACATGTCCCTAAATCCTCGTATGCGCACGCAGTGTTGGCGACGCAATACACTTTAAAGAAGTGACGTGCCAAATATTGCCTCAAATGTTGAAGATATCTCGGTTTCATTTTGATCACTTAACTAGTAATACATCAAGCTAATATGAAAACAAAGAGTCACTTACTACTACACAAACTGTACATGGAGGTATAATTCGAAATTTGTGCCGGTACCTGGTTACTGCAATGATTTAACGACATTGTTGGAACCTACTATGGTCAACCCAATGGAAAGACAAAGTGAGTAAACTTTTTGATTGGTAAATAACGGTCAATAGTAATAAACGGAATATAATTAGTCCTCCTAATGCAACCAAGGCTAGTGTAACATTCGCACTGTCGTCTCTACCTGCTGAGGTGTACTGTCGTACTTTTAAATCCTTAAGTATGATGTCGTTTTCACATATCTGCATTTTGCCTTCCTCGACGAGAGATTTATTTCAAGTGATAAAAACACGGATCCTCTCTAGCAAGCTGTCTACCGATCTGAATTCGTTCTTTCTAATCTTCATTAAATTGAGACACATAGATCTAGTAATGGCTGTACATTCTGTTTATTTATAACTTTTCAGGTTACATTCACGTTAGTAGTACGGCAGAACTGACGTTCTCATTAAATATGCTGTCCTGTTCAGAGATTTCTTCTCGTTGAATATTTAGTGCTTAAGATTATGAATATTTTAACTGCCGACACAAGAACTTCCTTTTTCTTATTTTCGCAATTCCATTTGGCATTTGCTTTCTACTTAAGGATCGTGAAATATTATTTGAGAAGCGACAATTTCTTTTTACGGCATATAATTATAAAAATTTTATCGTTGTGAGCATGGAGGTAAAAATAAGGGGTGTTGCACGACATCGAAAACTTGAAGGCTGTGCCAGCTATCTTAGTGGCCCTATAATATTACCTTCAAGTGGTTTCAATCTGTCCGGAACACGGGCCACAAAATATACTGAGGTCACGCACAGAGATAGGCGAAATTTCAGAACAGAAATACCACAACGTTGAACACTCTTCATCAGCACCATGATGGTAACTGTTTCGCAGTATGTATAAAGATTTCCCGCAATCAAACAAATGAATTCTGAATAAGTAAAATGATTTCTGTTTGCAGCAATATGGTTCATTGGTTGAAATGTTAGGAAGCGGAAGATTCTTCTGGTAATCCACACACATTACTTTCATAATCACAGTTTTTCTCGACTTCAAGCTTTCGGAAAGTTTAGTCTCGTAGAATGTGTTTGCATTCCTCTCATGTAGTTCGTTTCAAGCCGTTAGACGTTGTTTCTGTTTATTCAAAGTTTGCATATTTCTCTTTGTTTATCTGTAATTCAAGATTAGAACTGGTGACTGTAAATTTGTCACACACTGAACATGTACCAGTGCTGGGGCAGTTAGTTGTTAGTTGTAATTAATCACAAAAATCAGCTGACAATGGTCGTATGGCGGCAGATTTGGAGGTCTTTACGCTAAATATAACAGATATAACATTTGAATATAAAGTTCCTGTGTTAAATATAAGCGTTTGCTGCCGTGAATGCCGTAATGTGCTTTACGGAATTAGTCAGTGCATATGTTGATGCAAATTAGACATGGTTTCTCCTTTAACTTTGGTATAGAGTTAGTTTCCACTTGGTCTTTACATGGGCATTTCATGAAGTAGACAATGCCTGTTTAAGAATAATGAGATGTCTGTTGGTGATTCAATGCAATCCCAAGAGTGCTGGTTCACATACCTGATCATCCTGTTTTATTTGTCCATAGAAACAGGAAAAATCATAACATGAAGCTTTTTCCGGACTTATCGTTGGTCTTCTTCGCATCAGAGGATTTACGCTGGTCAGTCCATTCAGATAGGTTTTGTGTATGATAATAAGCCATTCAATTGAATTACTTCATTGAAGTGTTCGCTTCTATAAATGGAACATTCTGAAAACCTCTCAATCGTAAGCACTTACAGTCATCATCTTGTATCTTGACTCACGATCTTTAATCTTATTCGAGATCAAGAAAGACGCCCTGACACTTTTCTTTTCCTATTAATTGAATTCCACACGGGACTTTAATGTTCATCTTAACTCTCCGACACTTAGATGTCTTTATTTTACTTAAGAAATATCTTTATGTGCTATCTCGCTAACAGTAACACGTGAGAGTTCCTGCTCAACTTACCAAGGAAAACTCCTGTTCCAGCGTATTGTAGATGCAAACTGTGGTTCACTTTTATGTCTGTCTTTGCTTATTACTAAACAACATGAAAGTTCGAACTTCATTCACAATGTGTGAGTGACTGGCATCCACTGTTGCAACGCAAGTAACGTAAAGAGAGACGAAAAAGTCTCTAAGTAGAAACTGGATCTCGGTCGTCCTTTCTCAAGACCGACTGTATCTTGATCGTTTTTCTCAAGTACATCCTACATTTAGCACAGATTTTCGAACACATTGGTTGTTTTTATAACTTCAATTCCTATATAAGATGATAGTATTATGATCTAAATTTTTTATTTTGGTGCACTTTGACTGTTATTCTCGTGTATTTATTTATACAAAATGTTTATTTTTGTGCACACTTACGTTTAAGACTGTATCTGACAAGTACATTTTACCAGATTTGATATCCTGTATGATTTATGAATGAATAAATAACTGCAGTAGTTTCATGATATTCTATTACCATGCCGCCAGCAGTGGTGGATGTGGAGAGAGAGATGCCAGAGTTTTGAGAGGTAACTATAAGAGGACGATCTGGACGTGTGTCCACCAGAAAAAGGAAATTTGTAAAGATGGATGTCATGAACAGATAGATATATATATGATCACTTTTCGACATTATTGAGGTAAATACATTGTTTGTTATCTATCAAAACCTTTCGTTTGCTAACTATGCCTATCAGTAGTTAGTGGCTTTAGTAGTTAGAATCTTATTTATCTGGCAGTATTGGCGCTCGCTGTATTGCAGTAGTTCGAGTAACGAAGATTTTTTTGAGGTAAGTAATTCATGAAAGGTATAGATTATTGCTGGTCAGCCTATTCTTTTATAGGGATTATTGAAAGTCAGATGGCGTTGCGCTAAAATATTGTGTGTCATTTCAATGATGATCAGAATAAGCAAAGAGAGAAATGTCTGAGTACGTTCAGTTTTGCTCAGCTGTTTGAAAATCATATAACGTACAAGTTTTTCCAGCATTGTCATTCTTAATTTTCAAAGGGGACGTTTCATACTGTCTACGAAATGTATTGCGAATGCGGTTGATAATAAAGACGTAATAAATGAAATCGTCATGCCTGATTAGGCAGGTTTACTACACGAACAGTGAAAAGGTAGTAAGCGATAACCTGTTTTCCTTTCATCATTTTGTGTGTGTGTGGGGGGGGGGGGGGGGGGGGGAGTTCACGAGATAACGTCTAGTAGAGTTTTGTAGAGTTTATAACGGCTCTTCTTCTTGATGATTTGTTTTGATTTGTACTTGGCCTCGGCTAAAACTCGGCGACAGTCGGTAGAGTGTTGAGATCGTTATCAAGTTACGAAGACGACGTTACACAAAATAACAATGCTGAACCGAAATTTCGATGTGCGTGGGATATTCACTTCACCAATAATCGTAATTAATCGTCCGTAATCGATGTTTAACTGATCAATGATGAAATATTAATGATAAAACCAATACATCCACATTCACAACAAATTCCCTACAAGCTAGTCATAATTTCAAGTATCTGAGAAATCGTAACAGTGGGCTTGTTATTTGAGTCAAAGATTCTACACAAGCGCCGAGCGCTACAGTCAAATACTATTACTGCACGTAATTATTGCTCGGGAGTTTCATGTCAATAGTTTGATAGAATTTTAAATCACCAATGCACGACTTGGCACAATAGGGTGTTTTATTGCACAATATTAGTCACTTCTTAACCGAGCCTTGAGAAGAAAACTTTCGCAGCTGTTGGGGGGATTAAAACTACATGCTTCGGACCTATCACTGAAGTTCCGTAAACCAATGGCTATTATGAATGAAAATTGTCTAGCAGTGTTCGTTGCCTAAATCACTGTCTAAGTAATGTTTAGTTCAATTGTCTAGTTAAAAGTTCACTTTATTCTAGTAGATAAAACTCCTCCGTTCGAATTCAAATGCCGTGATATTTGAAGTCAGATGATCGTATTACTGCGTCATAATAGATCGCAATTATTAAATCTCAAAAACAATCTATGCGTCCCTACAAGCATTCAAATATATGACCTGCTTCGGCTAACTCCCGTAACGTAGTGACAGTCCACTGAATTATACTTAGTCATTACTCACGATTCCCAAAGAGTACTCAACGGAGTATTCTTTGGGATCGTTGATTCTACTATGTCATCATCATCATCATCATCATCATCAGCCAATTCAATCATTAGATGATGTGGCCTCCTCGAGTCGTGGATTCAGGTAGGCTTTCAGGAGTCTTCTCCAAGTGGGACGGTCTTGGGCAGTTCTCTGCCAGGTGTTACCAGCGATCTTCTTGATGTCTTTGTCCCATCTGTCTGGTGGTCTTCCTCTAGGCCTCCGGTGCTCTCTCGGACTCCACTCCAGTACTAACTTCGTCCATCTGTTGTCTTTTCTTCTTGCGACGTGGCCAGCCCACTGCCATTTCAAGGAACCTACTCTCTCTAAGATGTCATTAACCTTCGTCACAGACCGGATGTCATCTGCCCTTTTCCTGTCCTTTCTTGTATAGCCCAGCATTGATCTCTCCATGGCTCTCTGTGCTGTCCTAAGTTTCCCTTTTGTGAATGAGTTCAGTGTCCATGTCTCGCATCCGTACGTCATCACAGGAAGAATGCATTGATCAAATACTGCTTTCTTCAGATTTACTGGCATTTTTGATCTGAATACTTTTGAATTCTTCCCAAATGCTTGCCAGCCAAGCTTGATGCGTCGATAGATTTCTGGTCTTATGTCTCCCTTCATATTTATAATCTGGCCAAGGTAGACATATTCACTGACCTCTTCTAGTAGACTGTCCTTGACTTTCACATCTCCAGCTGGGACCCATTTGTTGGATATTACTTTTGTTTTGGAAAGGTTCATGTTCAAGCCAACCAGCTGACATTCCGATGCAAGATCTGTAACTAAGTTTTGGAGCTCTGCGAAGTCTTTGGCCAGTAAGGCAATATCATCAGCAAATCTCAAGTCGGTAAGCCTTCTTCCATTAATTCTAATTCCCTTACCTTCCCAGCTCAGCTTTGACATAGCCATTTCCAATACAGCAGAGAACAGTTTTGGGGAGATGGGATCGCCTTGCTTCACACCCCTCATGATGCGGAATTCTTGAGTTGATTCGCCGATGTTAACATAAGCTGAAGAATTCTCGTAGATTTTCCTGAGCACTTCAATGTATGCTGCTCCCACTCCTTGCTCACTCAAAGCTTGGAGGACAGCTACATGGCTAACGGAGTCAAAGGCATTCTACTATGTGAATGTTAATTTATGCTAATTTTGCGATTTATTGTGATTTTGATTTTAGTTTTACTGAAATTTAATCTTTCTTTCGTAGATTGCTAAATTGTCAAGTCTTAGATTCCAGATTTAATTACTTTTTATTGTCCTAATAATAGTGATAAATGGAACTTCGTTCGCTTATTCACTTTTCTGGGAATTTGGGACTTGGGGGGAAATCTTTCGGGTATTGGGAGCTAATTTTAGATTTTTATTTCTCGTCCGAGGAAGTGGCATTACATATTTTGAGATTATATGTAAAGTTGGTTGCAAGTACCTAAGTGTCCTCATTCTCAAATGCTGGATGAATATAGTCTGGCCATTTGCGAGTCGTCAGCAAAACACGTTTTTTAGCACTAACCCCACACCTTCAAGAGGTAGTTTGTAGCTATCCGGACAGTGCCATTTTCCAGGCATTAAGTAATATCTGTACCAAAGGTGATTCAAATAAATCCAGCGGTTTAGGCGGAGATGTGGAGCATACATCCATCCATCCTACCAAACACACACACAAACACACTTATTTAATATATCTTTTTGTAATAGTACTTTTTTATGAAATTTCTGGGTGTTATTCGCGTCTTTACGAACCACTAATGAACTAAAATGCCGACGTGTCGACAAATTGTTCATCGGCGCCCTTCAGATCGAAACGCCAGTACTTTACACACACTTATGTTCCATATAGGAACAGCCAAGTACACAGTCATTTATTCCAATTTATACTGGTTGTGGACGATCCGAACTTATACTGATTAAAAGGTACGGAATGTAGGTGTGTCTGCCGAGGTCCGACTGAGAGCCCATTAGATAGTAGGAAGAAATTCCGAAATAATGTTCAGGAAAGGAATCACGCCACTGTTAGCTGGAAGCCGGTAGCAAAGAGAGAGTCCAAGTAACTCCGGGAGGCGGCCAGGTGTTAACACGCGATGTCTCCCCGACAGGTTATCCACAAAGGATGTATAGTGCGCATGTTGGTAACTGATCACTTTCCACGGGACAATGCTTAATCTAAGGTTTGTAAAAATAACTTACTTTTAATTTTTAACAGTTTTTATCATATCTGAAATTGCTTAAAAAATTTTTTATATTTCAGATCTTTTACATTTTAATTTCACTTGTTCACAATCTCTTATTTGTTACGTTATTTGTTAGGCAATCCCATGTATTCCAGCCTTTGGCTTATTCTGTTATACAAGGATTGAAACTTAAATTGTGGCAGCTATTTATTCACAACCGATACAATAGAGTTACATGTTTGCACCTGTTACTGTCCTTTAATCTAGTCAACAGTCTTGTGTAGTACCTGCTGCCAGCGATGTGGAAGGCTCAGTGTACCGTTAGCAGAGCCAGTTCTGTTGATGCTGCGAATGGAGCGGTCTACTGCCTGTCTGATCTCTGGAACAGTTCTGAATTAGAATGACACGAGGCTAAAACTGAAACGCTGATCCAACAACTGGGGTCTTATGGGTCACAGCGAAAGTTGAAAGTGCGTCAGAGCCGCAGTATGGTGAAAGTTCTGGTGATTCTCGTGTACAACTGTGATGGTATTATCCTAACGCATTACTTTCCACCATGGCAGACCGTCAATGCACAGTACTACTGTTCGTGTTTGGAGCATCACCAGCGTTGTGAAAGATGTGCCTACACGTTCTGCGCAACCCACCCATCGTTAAGCACAACAACGCGCGGGCGCGTGCAGCGCAAGCTGTGGCTGCTCTGCTAGGTCGATGGGACCGTGAAGTACAGTACATCCACCATACTCCCCGGACGTAAGTCCTTGTGACTTTGATTTAATTCCGGAGATGAATGAACCACTTCGTTGGGTTCGCTTCAGAACTGTCCCAGAAATTCAACAGGCAGCAGACCGCTTCACTCGCACCATCAACAGAATAGGCTCTGCTAAAGGTACACTACGCCTACCACATCGCTGCCAACGGGTTCTACAGAACGCTGATGACTACTTTGAAGGACAGTAACAGATGCAAACATGTCACTCTTTTGCGTCGGTTGTGAATAAATAGTTGCCAATATTTAAGTCCCAACCCTCTGAGTATTCTGCTCATTATTCAATCTGTGTATTGAGCAAGCAGTAAAGGAAACAAAAGAAAAATTCGGAGTAGAAATTAAAATCGATGGAGAAGAAATAAAGACTTTGAGGTTCGCCGATGACATTGTCATTCTGACAGAGACAGCAAAGGACCTGGAAGAGCAGCTGAACGGAATGGACAGTGTCTTTAAAGGAGGATATAAAATGAACATCAACGACAGCAAAACGAGGATAATGGAATGTAGCCGAATTAAATCGGGTGATGCTGCGGGAATTAGATCAGGAAATGAGACGCTTAAAGTAGTAAATGTGGTTTGCTATTTGGGGAACAAATTAACTGATGATGATCGAAGTAGAGATTATATAAAACGTAGGCCGGCAATGGCAAGGAAATCGTTTCTGAAGAAGAGAAATTTGTTAACATCGAGTATAGATTTAAGTGTCAGGAAGTCGTTTCTGAAAGTATTTGTATAGAGTGTAGCCACGAATGGAAGTGAAACGTGGACGAGATATAGTTTAGACAAGAAGAGAATAGAAGCTTTCGAAATGTGCTACAGAAGAATGCTGAAGATTAGATGGGTGGATCACATAACTAATGAGTAGGTATTGAATAGAATTGGAGAGAAAAGAAATTTGTGGCACAACTTGACTAGAAGAAGGGATCGGTTGGTAGGACATAATCTGAGGCATCAAGGGATCACCACCTTAGTATTGGAGGTCAGCATGGAGGCTAAAAATCTTAGAGGGAGACCAAGAGATGAATACACTAAACAGATTCAGAAGGATATAGGTTGCAGTAGGTACTGGGAGATGAAGAAGCTTACACTGGATAGAGTAGCATGGAGAGCAGCATCAAACCAGTCTCTTGACTGAAGACCACAACAACAACAATGGCAGTTCCACCATGTCCGTTAAGGAATCGGAGGTTCTGTAGTCCGCATCATCTAATTTTTCATTGCTTACTTCATTTGGGGCTCTAGAAGACGCGAGTTCATTATCCTTTGGACGATCCGTGCCTGAAGCTCTGCTGTTTTTCTGATCAAAGAGCTCGTATTCAGACCATTCAGTGACAGCTTACTGAAAATTTGTCACTTCTTCTGGCTTCAGATGATAATCTATCGTCTCTTACAGCTAGTACGGCATTTATATTCTAGGTCACGAATAAAAGTAACTTGTATCATTATTTTGTTTCAGACATAACTTATGACCAACTGAAAGTGTTTTTCCACACAATAATACATTTATCTTCGAAAGAGTACTCGGTTTCCGCTATTACAGTATTTCTGACCTCCCGACAAAGAGTATAACGGTGCGAAAATGATAATTGTTATCTGAACTAGTTGCTTGAATGCGCCACTAAGTTGAATAATAAGTAAACAGTTAGAAAGACAGCTGGTTTGATGAGGGATCCAAGGGACTAAAATAAAACAATTTTAAGACAATTTATTGAGAAACTGAGAGGTTGCCGAGTCTAAGAGCCCCCGTTATGCATTCAAGGATTAAGGAGATATGACTTCATGAAAACTGAGATGCGTGAAAAACTTCCGCAACGTGCATGTTGTTTTCACTTATTACTTCTTTGTTACTAACTCTGTGTATAAAACATTTCGCAGACAGTAATATCACTCGATGTACCTGCAAAATTATATCTTTGTACGACATGTGGTTCAGAAAAATGCTGTGTTAACACTGAACTGGGTGGAAACGAACTTGCAATATGAAATTCGCTAGGGATACTGACGAAATACGGGTACAATTATGTGTGAAATACGTTAGATACGCTGAAGACCCAAAGAAACTGGTATACCTGACTAATATCTGGTTGGTCCCCTGCGAGTCTGTAGAAATTTTCATCGAAAATCAGTAGAGTCCAAATGTAACAAATAAGAGATTGTGAACAAGTTAAATTAAAAAGTGAAAGATCTGAAACATTACCAAATTTTAAGCAATTTCAGATAAAAACTGTTAGAAATTTTAAAACTAAGTCATTTTTACAATACGAGGTGGAAAGGACTCGAATAATATCTGAAGACGTGCCGGAGGGAACTGCAGCATGAGTTCTGCAGCGCTGTCTATAAATCCGTAAGAGTACGAGGAGGTGGAGATCTCTTCTGAAATGCACTATGCAAGGCATCCCAGATATGCTCAATAATGTTCATGTCTGGGGAATTTGATGGCCAGCGGAAGTGTATAAGGTCAGAAGAGTATGCCTGGAGCCACTCTGAAACCACTCTGGACGTGTGGGGTGTTGCTTGTCCTGCTGGAATCGCCAAAGTCCGTCGGAGTACACAATGGACGAGCATGGATGGAGGTGATCAGACAGGATACTTACGTGCCACCTCTCAGATCTGTATCTAGACGTGCCAGGGGTCCCATATCACTCCAACTGCACACGCCCCACGCCATTAAAAAGCCTCTACTAGCTTAAACAGTCCCCCTGCTGAACTGAAGCTCCATGGATTCAAGAGGTCGTCTCCATACCCGTACACGTACATCCGTTCGAAACAATTTGAAACGAGACTCGTCCGACCAGGCAATATGTTTCCACTCATCAACAGCCCAGGCGAGGCGTATGGCTTTGTGTCGTGCAGTCGTCAAGGGTACACGAGTGGGCTTTCGGCTCAGAAAGCCCGTATCGGTGATGTTTCGTTAAGTGGTTAGCACGCTGACTCTTCTTGATGGCCCTGCAACGTGGTGGTTACGTGCAAAACGGTGACAAGTGAAATAATAAGTACAGAGGACTTGCACGATACAACTACTTTTATTACTTATCAACAGTTCAACCCAAAGGGCGCAGTATTTACCCAAAAATTTGTACAAGTGTCTCTTATACACAAGTCAAAAAATGCATTACATAAAACCTTTCTAATTGAATTACTTGCAAACAAGAACTTCTTATAACTTCGCTCTTACTGTAACCACTTCAATAATAAAAGGTAAATATATAAGCAGTATAGCAAACGGAACAGACGCCTTGGCGTCCCAATGCAGAGGAAACTTAACTTAATACAAGATCCCCGCTCACTGCAACCCGAAGAACTCAGTGGCCGCCGTATCGATTGCCATTTTTCCCGCGCCCAAGAGAACCTCCGTTCCCTCTGGTACTGGTAGGCCAAGGCGTCGTACTCCGGATATCGATTTAGACATGGACTAGGTGCCCGCTGCAGTGCTGCAACAGAAAAGTACTAACACACAGGCACAGCCAAAAGAAACAATATTATCAGCCCCAGAATATAGCAAGATAAAATTCTGCAAAGATAGATCACATCAAGACAAAGGCAAATTAAAATGGTTAAAAGCATTAACTGTAGACTTCAATTTTCAAAATATGTAAAATTGCTCCAGTACAGACTAGTTTTAAAGGGGCAACGATAATAGAAGGCATAGTATTATTACACCAGTACGTCGCGTTTCCAACACAATATTGACACTCATAAGAGAAGGTAGAAGCTAGTGATAACAGGGGTAGGCCCTACTGCAAAACTAGAATGCTGGAATGTCTACTTCATCAATAGACTCCACTCGGCAAAATGAATAACACATTGTTCAGCGTCCTGTGTTGCAGACCATCGCCCAGTCACGCCTCAAAAACTTGCAATAACAGGCCTGCTTCCGCATTCCGAGCCACATACACCCGTCCAATCGATCTAACTCCACTGAGGAGCGACACGTACCGGCCGTTGCAAAGCCAAAACCCAGTCTGTCCGCCAGCCCACCAGCACCACCACCGGCCAACGAGGCAAAGATCAGCAACGCCAGAGGGATACAATCGATCCGGGTGAATCGAACGGAGAAAGCACTGGCGCCGGCGCCTCCCCACGTATCAGGCCCAGCACTGAGAACTGCAGCTATTTGTGGAATGGTTGCACATCTGTTTGTTCAACGATTCTCCTCAGTCATAGTTGGTCCTCTCCTTGCAGAATCTTTTTCCGGCCGCAGCGATGTCGGAGATTTGATGTTTACCGGATACCTGACATTCACGGTATACTCGCGAAATGGTCGTACGGGAAAATCCCCACATCACACGACCTCGGAGATGCTGTGTTCCATCGCTCGTACAGCGACAATAACACCGTATTCAAACTCACTTACATATTGATAATCTGCCATTGTAGCAGCGGCAGACAGTTGTTAACTTATATAGGCGTTGCAGGCCGTTTGCACATCTCTGTATTGGAATACGCATGTCCCGTCGGTTTCTGTGGCGCTTCAGTGTATGTGGGACACATGCGTTTGTGGGCAAAACCATGAAGGAAGGAGGAGATCTAATAATAGAAGAGATTGTAATAAATACATACCAGTGCAACGCCGAATACTCAGCCAAAAAAAAAAAAAAAAAAAAAAAAAAAAAAAAAAAAAAAAAAAACGGGCAGATGCCGTCAGCGCCTGGACAATACTAAAATCCGCTGACCGCTTTACTGTGTCGAACATCGCTCAACGTCCTCAATACGAATTGAAAAACCCATGCTAGACCTTTTTAATGACGTAGTAGTATTGATGTAGAGGACCCGCGGCGATATGCAGCATTGCATCAGAGAACCCCTTTGTGGAAGACAATAACTGGAGGCGTCACCCTCCCCTGCGCCGCTAGACGCTGACACCGGATACGGCAAAGCGTCCAGAGCGAAGCGTGCGACATCGACCCCCGCGGCGCCTTAGCAGCAGAAAGGAACACGAGCCGCCTCCTCCCCGTCCACCTCCACCGCGCCTATTGCGTCCTCCGGGCTTGTCTCATCCTGTCCGGTCCTGTCTTGAGCCGCTCCGGCCGGAGCGCTGTCGGCTGCCGGCTGCTTCTGTCAGGCAGCTCGAGGGCGCAGAGTCTCTGTGCGCCCTTCCTTTCCCCGCAGCCGAGCCGGAGATAAATTGCCCACACACTACGCGCGACGTGCAGGGCTGAGCAGCTCTGTAACGAACCGGGGATTGCGCCGGCGTTCGGGTGTCGGAAGTCCCCGTCGGCTGCAGGGCTCACGCGACTGCGGCTGGCGCCTGGAAACAATACGACTCGCTCAGTAGGGGAGCTCGTGATCATTATGACGCTGAGAGTATGAAAGACGGCAGTGAAATGTCGTAGAGAAGTGTCACTGGCAAGACATTATTGAGCCCCAAGGTACTTTGAGATTGAGCACCGAGTGACAGCACTTATAACATTTTTATTTTTCACTATTGGCCATTAAAATTGCTATACGACGAAGATGACGTGCTACAGACGCGTAATTTAACCGGCAGGAAGAAGATGCGGTGATATGCAAATGACGAGCTTTACAGAGCATTCACAGAAGGTTGGCACCGGTGGCGAACCCTGCAACGTGCCGACATGAGTAAACATTCCAACCGATTTCTCATACATAAACAGCAGTTGACCGGCGTTGCCAGGTGAAACTTTATTGTGATGCCTCATGTAAGGAGGAGAAATGCGTACCATCACGTTTCCGACTTTGATAAAGATCAGATTGTAGCCTTTCGCGATTGCGGTTTATCGTATCGCGACATTACTGCTCGCGTTGGTCGAGATACAATGACTGTTAGCAGAATAAGGAATCGGTGGGTTCAGTAGGGTAATACGGAACGCCGTGCTGGATCCCAACGGCCTCGAATCACTAGCAGTGGAGATGACAGGCATCTTATCCGCATGGCTGTAACGGGTCGTGCAGCCACGTCTCGATCCCTGAGTCAACAGATGCGGACGTTTGCAAGACAACAACCATCTGCACGAACAGTTCGGTGACGTTTGCAGCAGCATGGACTATCAGCTGGGAGACCATGGCTGCAGTTACCCTTGATGCTGCATCACAGACAGGAGCGCCTGCGGTGGTGTACTCAACGACGAACCTGAGTGCACCAATGGCAAAACGTTTTTTCGGATGAATCCAGGTTCTGTTTACAGCATCATGACGATCGCATCCGTGTTTGGCGACACCACGGCGAACGCACATTGGAAGCATGATTCGTCATGACCATACTGGCGTACCACCCGGCGTGATAATATGGGGTGCCATTGGTTACACGTCTCGCTCACCTCTTGTTTTTCATTGATGGCACTTTGAACAGTGGACGTTACATTTCAGATGTGTTACGACCCGTCGCTCTATCCTTCATTCGATCCCTGCGGAACCCTACATTTCAGCAGGATAATGCACGAACGCTTGTTGCAGGTCCTGTACGGGTCTTTCTGTATACAGAAAATGTTCGACTGCTGCCGTGGCCAGCACATTCTCCAGATCTCTCCCCAATTGAAAACGTGTGGTCAATGGTGGCCGAGCAGCTGCCTCGTCACAATACGCCCATCACTACTTTTGATGAACTGTGGTATCGTGTTGAAGCTGCATGGACAGCTGTACCTGTACACGCTATCCAAGCTCTGTGTGACTAAATGCCCAGGCGTATAATGGTCGTTATTACGGCCAGAGGTGGTTGTTCTGGGTACTGCTTTCTCACGATCTATGCATCCAAATTGCTTGAAAATGTAATGATATGTTTGTTCTAGTATAATATATTTGTCCAATGAATACCACTTTATCATCTGCGTTTCTTCTTGGTGTAGCAATTTTAATTTTACTTAATTTTTATTTTATTTTACTTCATTTTTCTTAGGGCCGTAACTCTTCTGACCCGACCTGCAATGAACTCCTCCGTCAATTATTATTCATCCCGAATTAGCAATTGCAGCTTAATGTTCTCTATTATTTGTGGGATTTAATCCAATCTCTGTCATCCACTAGAGTTTTTACTCTCTCTAGTTCCATCTAGAACCATTGAAATTATTCGGTGATGCCTTAATAGATGTCATAACATCCTGTCCTTTCTTCTTGTCATTGTTTCTCATACGTTGTTTTCTTCGCTGATGATGAGGACATCCTCATCAGACCATCTAATTTTCAATATTCTTCGGGAGCACACATCGCCAACGCTTCTGTCCTCTTCTATTCCACTTTTCCTACAATCCATGATTAATTACCACACAATGCTGTTCTCCAAACGGATATTCTCATATTCCTTCGATTAAGACCTTCTACCTCTTGTGGCTTCTTTGCCAATGCTAGTCTGCTTTTGAAGTCCTCCTTGCTCCGTCGTCACGGGTTATTTTGCTGCCTAAGTAGCAGAATTCCCTAAAGTCTCTACTTTGTGATTACCAGTTTTATTTTTAACTTCCTCGCTTTTCTCTTTTCTGCTGCTTATCATTACTTTCATCTTCAGTCTGTTTACCCTGAGTCTGTCTTCTGTACCAGCTACACGTCATTTCATTCCACATATCGTGTAATTCTTTCTTCTCTTTCTCTGACAGTAGTAACGTCATAGAGCGACTCTTACCAGTGAGGTATAAAATGAACAGTAATAATGCATTACGCAGGGGAAACTGGAGCACGCTTGCCGTGAACACTTAATGCAGGAAAC
Organism: Schistocerca piceifrons; assembly: GCF_021461385.2. Classification (NCBI taxonomy): domain Eukaryota; kingdom Metazoa; phylum Arthropoda; class Insecta; order Orthoptera; family Acrididae; genus Schistocerca; species Schistocerca piceifrons. The sequence goes on from NC_060141.1 coordinate 676,683,839, forward strand.
CAAACTTTCTACAGCGCTTCCAACAATGGAAGATTAGTACTGCCATCTACTGAGAACTCTCACAAACATTACGGCAGCAACTGAGAGAACGTCTTAGCGCGAAAACATTCTCGTATTTCTGTGTTTGTTCAAGGTGAGTAAGCACTCCGTCGTCTGGCCACGTGTGACCTACAGGAACATCCGACCGCCGTGTCATCCTCAGTGGAGGATGTGGATAGGAGGGGCATGGGGTAAGCAAACAACTCTAACAGTCGTTATGAAGGTATTCTTGACCGAAGCCGCTACCATTAGGTCGAGTAGCTCCTCAATTGGCATCACGAGGTTGAGTGCACCACGAAAAATGGCAACAGCGCATGACTGCCCGGATGGTCACCCATCCAAGTGCCGACAACGCCCGACAGCTCATAACTTCGGTGATGTGACGGGAACCGGTGTATCCACTGCGGCAAAGCCGTTTGTTCAAGGCGAGTAACTTATGTTACTCAAATATCGAAGGTCCTATGGACCATAACATTTAGAGCTGAGAACCCCCCCCCCCCCCCACACACACACACACACGTGAGATTATTCTATACTATAAGGTACATTTTTATAATTAGAAAGCTACTACTATTGTTAAGAATCAAATTCAAACATGGCTAGGGGCGTTTACGCAGCTCTGTTGGACCACAAAGTAGGGTGACCTTACGTCCATCATAAAAAAGATGACAGTGCATATAAAAAAGAGGGAGCACTTTATCAATTAAAACATGCGGTTTACAACTTAAAAATAAACCATGTGAAACCACCATAAGCTGAAATAGTGACTTTCTGTTCTTATTTTAAGACTAAATGTGCAGTACCTCGACAGTTTATTCGTCATGACTTCATTTCAGTAACCTCAATATTGTGTTTTTCACTTCTGTCCCACGAATATTTGGAAGGTGAAGAAATCTGTCTTAACAGTTGTTTGTCAAGAATTACTCCTAAAAGTTTGGGCAGTTCACGCATTTGAAATTGCACTGTTCCTCTCTTTAGTCCACTGTGCTTTTACTAGAGAAAAGACGCGTTCCGTTGACGGTTAGCGTTATGACTAGATACAGAAACAGCGTTTCAGCATAACAAACAACATAATATATCTCATTTAAATAGGGTAACCTATGCTGGGGAACGTTTACGCACTGCTTTGCCATCCTAACTCATACTCTAGTCAAGAAACCTTTAAGAAACAGCAGTTGCAAACACGATCTAACAAAAGGAATGCACGGTAAAATAAAAAAATAGAAATTACAAAACAAACTATTTGAACCTAATGAATCTGAAACAGAAATACGCAGTTCCGTGAGAGCAATGACTAATAAGGATAATAAATTGCTGAAAGCAACGACAAGGAGAATCGTGAACAGACATGCATCTGACATAATCATTAGCGTTATTCTGCTATCTTCTGCCGTATCGTCAGGTCCTCGTAATTCCCTCTTCCCTTAATGACATCTAACACCTCCTCTCAATCTTCTCTCACAAACTGGGAATTCTTTCGGTCTGTCAAGTGCCAACAGCAATTTGCAGGACGTATATTTGAGGCTAGAACACCTTCAGAAAAAATTCTTCCGGGAACCAAAGAAAATAGCCAAGGCTCTTTGTTGATAATGATGTGCGGTTAAATTCTCTGACACGTACATCCCTGAGGTATAATTACATTTGAAAACATCTGCACACTGCAAGATAGAACGGGAGAAAATATTTTATTTTACAAAATACCTTTAATAGCCTTCAATTGACCGTCCTTTCTTGTTTACGACAGCTTCTCAGCGCTTTGGTAACTTCTATATTCCGGATAGGCACATTCGTTGTTGAACTTTTTTTTTTTTTTTGTTTGTGGTTTTAGGGCGCAAAACTTCTATGGTCATTAGCGCCCATCGTCGTTGTTGAGCTGTGCGATTACTCGGGTCACTTCACTGGAAACCTAATCTGTTCTATGCAAACGGTTTCCACACGGTTGTTCCTTGAATTTCGGAAGTAAATCAAAGTCCGGAGTCTTCATACCATGACTGCATCGCGGATGGGGTTGTATTTCCCAGCCATACCTGTCGAGCACTTCTCTTACTGGTAGGACAATATGCAGTCTTGTATTATCGCGCAAAATGAGGACACTAGGTGCAAGCATTTCAGGCCTTCTTTGATGGTAGGGAGTAGCCATGGTGTTTTGACTCATCATTCTATGTGAGGAATGCGTACTGCATAGTTAGTGTGTCAACGGACTTGTGAAAATTTAATATTCAATTCTTTGGTACTCGCAGTTACATTTCTGCGTAAGACGTTCAAAACAAAACCATAAACTACTCGTGTTTATAATTTTTCGACGCTCTGGTAACATGATAGAGGTGTTGGGGTAAGCTTCGAAGTTCGGAATTAAGCATTTCAGTGTCGCTCATCATGTTAAGGCTGTAGTGTTTATGAAAGAATTTATCCGAGTATATAGTTTAGTTGTTACAACTGAAAGTGTTTCAGTGTTTCTTCAGGGCCACACTCACAGAGAGTAGACTATATAGTTTAAGATAGGAGCGTGCGCGAGTACTGCTTTGTTGATTTTTCCGATTGCAGCTCCACATCTCCAAAAAGGCGACTTTGAGCGAAATGAGTTTTGTGTTTAGGCAGTTCACTTTGCTAAGAGTGACTCTACACTGATGCGCCATAGAAACTGGTATAGGCATGTGTTTCAAAATATGTATATGTAAACAGGCAGAATACGACGCTGCGGTTAGCAACACCTATATAAGACAAGTGTCTGGCGCAGTTATTATATCAGTTCCTGCTGCTATAATGGCAGGTTATCAAGATTTGAGTGAGTTTGAGCTTGGTGTTACAGTTGGCGCACGAGCGATCTGACACAGCATCTCCGAGGTAGCGATGAAGTGGGAATTTTCCCGTACGACCATTTCACGAGTGTACCGTGAGTATCAGAAATCCGGTAAAACATCAAATCAGTTACAAACGGCTGCACGTGTGTGTAAAGGCACAACATCAGAACAAACAGAAATGTCTGGAGAAGATGCCGCACTTGTCGGAGTCCGTAAAGCACATCGGGCACTTCATGTGGAAAAGACGACAGCGTGGAAGCCTTTTATTTAAAAAAAAAAAAACAATTACACACAATTCCATACTGGTTAGTGTTGGTACATGCTTCTACGCCAAATGACTCTGATGTCCGTTACAGCTTTCCAAATGAAGTACTGCCGAGCAAGATGATTTTCTGGATCGTGTCGTGTTCAGTGACGAGACAACTTTTCATCTAAGTGGGAAGTTAATTATCAACAGTGTTCGTATGTGTAGTTCAGAACATCCTCATGAACCTGTACAAGATGAAAGAGATTCCAGAAAACTGACCGTTTTTCTAAAAGTGTATCAAGTACATAGACCTTTTCTTCCACTGAAGTTTCTGTGATAGGAGTGACTTATTTGGCTTTGTTACAAGATCGCTTCTTTCCCAATTTATAAGGTGAACCTGAAAACTATATTTGGCAACAACGTGGAGCCCCTCCCCATAGGCATATCTTCGTACGATGTTAGTTGAACGTCGAAATCCCTGACCTTTGGATTGGTCATAACGGTCAGTACGACAGAGATCTTTTCCGATCACCACCACGTACCCTGACGTCATGCCATGTAAGTTTTTCTTTTGATGTTTTATAAAAGCTTGTGTCTACGTTCCGCCAATGTCTAATGTTTCGCCAGAGTTGAGTCACTAAACTGAAGAGACTATTGCGTCCAGTACTCCAGACTTATTAGCCAAAGAATGCGAGGAAATGATTTTTACGTTGGATGTTTGCTATATAGCTAAAGGCGAACATTAAAAAAAGTGTTGAAAGTTGTACAAATTAGACTGTTATAATTGACAATTGGAACTGGGGCAAAATTTTATGAGCGCGCTATGTATTTACCCTTAGGTGTTCAACACAGAGTCAGGCTGGTCATACTCGAAATCATGCTAATATTTAAATTTATCACTTAGTGTTTTGTTTCTCTGCCCGATGGCGATCCTTTGCATCGGTACTGTGGGCAAAATAAAGACGTTAAGTTAACAACCATATGTATGATTTCGTACATGTTTTTTTCTTTAACAGATAAGATAATCAATGGCAAGTAGTTGAGACTGCCGAAAGACCATGTTCCCTTCAAAATTATTTAGTGACGATCTAGCAATGCATTGCTGTGTGCTCGGAAATTTTGTGGTGGACGTCCCGTATTTATGAAAGTGTTATGTCAAGCCCCCCATGAACCATGGACCTTGCCGTTGGTGGGGAGACTTGCGTGCCTCAGCGATACAGATGGCCGTACCGTAGGTGCAACAACAACGGAGGGGTATCTGTTGAGAGGCCAGACAAACGTGTGGTTCCTGAAGAGGGGCAGCAGCCTTTTCAGTAGTTGCAAGGGCAACAGTCTGGATGATTGACTGATCTGGCCTTGTAACACTAACCAAAACGGCCTTGCTGCGCTGGTACTGCGAACGGCTGAAAGCAATGGGAAACTACGGCCGTAATTTTTCCCGAGGGCATGCAGCTTTACTGTATGATTAAATGATGATGGCGTCCTCTTGGGTAAAATATTCCGGAGGTAAAATAGTCCCCCTTTCGGATCTCCGGGAGGGGACTACTCAAGAGGACGTCGTTATCAGGAGAAAGAAAACTGGCGTTCTACGGATCGGAGCGTGGAATGTCAGATCCCTTAATCGGGCAGGTAGGTTAGAAAATTTAAAAAGGGAAATGGATAGGTTATAGTTAGATATAGTGGGGATTAGTGAAGTTCGGTGGCAGGAGGAACAAGACTTTTGGTCAGGTGATTACAGGGTTATAAATACAAAATCAAATAGAGGTAATGCAGGAGTAGGTTTAATAATGAATAAAAAAATAGGAGTGCGGGTTAGCTACTACAAACAGCATAGTGAACGCATTATTGTGGCCAAGATAGACACAAAGCCCATGCCTACTACAGTAGTACAAGTTTATATGCCAACTAGCTCTGCAGATGATGAAGAAATTGATGAAATGTATGACGAGATAAAAGAAATTATTCAGGTAGTGAACGGAGACGAAAATTTAATAGTCATGGGTGCCTGGAATTCGTCAGTAGGAAAAGGGAGAGAAGGAAACATAGCAGGTGAATATGGATTGGGGGGAAGAAATGAAAGAGGAAACCGCCTTGTAGAATTTTGCATAGAGCATATATTAATTATAGCTAACACTTGGTTCAAGAATCATAAAAGAAGGTTGTTCACCTGGAAGAATCCTGGAGATACTAAAAGGTATCAGATAGATTATATAATGGTAAGACAGAGATTTAGGAACCAGGTTTTAAATTGTAAGACATTTCCAGGGCCAGATATGGATTCTGACCACAATCTCTTGGATATGAACTGCAGATTGAATCTGAAGAAACTGCAAAAAGGTGGGAATTTAAGGAGATGGGACCTGGATAAACTGAAAGAACCAGAGGTTGTAGAGAGTTTCAGGGAGAGCATAAGGGAACAATTGACAGGAATGGGGGAAAGAAATACAGTAGAAGAAGAATGGGTAGCTCTGAGGGATGAAGTAGTGAAAGCAGCAGACGATCAAGTAGGTAAAAAGACGAGGGCTAATAGAAATCCTTGGGTAACAGAAGAAATATTGAATTTAATCGATGAAAGGAGAAAATATAAAAACGCAGTAAATGAAGCAGGCAAAAAGGAATACAAACGTCTCAAAAATGAGATCGACAGGAAGTGCAAAATGGCTAAGCAGGGATGGCTAGAGGACAAATGTAAGGATGTAGAGGCTTGTCTCACTAGGGGTAAGATAGATACTGCCTACAGGAAAATTAAAGAGACCTTTGGAGAACAGAGAACCACTTGTATGAATATCAAGAGCTCAGATGGCAACCCAGTTCTAAGCAAAGAAGGGAAGGCAGAAAGGTGGAAGGAGTATATAGAGGGTCTATACAAGGGCGATGCACTTGAGGACAATATTATGGAAATGGAAGAGGATGTAGATGAAGATGAAATGGGAGATACGATACTGCGTGAAGAGTTCGACAGAGCACTGAAGGATCTGAGTCGAAACAAGGCCCCCGGAGTAGTCAACATTCCATTGGAACTACTGACGGCCTTGGGAGAGCCAATCCTGACAAAACTCTACCATCTGGTGAGCAAGATGTATGAAACAGGCGAAATACCCTCAGACCTCAAGAAGAATATAATAATTCCAATCCCAAAGAAAGCAGGTGTTGACAGATGTGAAAATTACCGAACTATCAGTTTAATAAGTCACAGCTGCAAAATACTAACGCGAATTCTTTACAGACGAATGGAAAAACTGGTAGAAGCGGACCTCGGGGAAGATGAGTTTGGATTCCGTAGAAATGTTGGAACACGTGAGGCAATACTAACCTTACGACTTATCTTAGAAGAAAGATTAAGAAAAGGCAAACCTACGTTTCTAGCATTTGTAGACTTAGAGAAAGCTTTTGACAATGTTGACTGGAATACTCTCTTTCACATTCTAAAGGTGGCAGGGGTAAAATACAGGGAGCGAAAGGCGATTTGCAATTTGTACAGAAACCAGATGACAGTTATAAGAGTCGAAGGGCATGAAAGGGAAGCAGTGATTGGGAAAGGAGTGAGACAGGGTTGTAGCCTCTCCCAGATGTTATTCAATCTGTATATTGAGCAAGCAGTAAAGGAAACAAAAGAAAAATTCGGAGCAGGTATTAAAATTCATGGAGAAGAAGTAAAGAGTTTGAGGTTCGCCCATGACAGTGTAATTCTGTCAGAGACAGCAAAGGACTTGGAAGAGCAGTTGAACGGAATGGTCAGTGTCTTGAAAGGAGGATATAAGATGAACATCAACAAAAGCATAACGAGGATAATGGAATGTAGTCAAACTAAATCGGGTGATGCTGAGGGAATTAGATTAGGAAATGAGACACTTAAAGTAGTAAAGGAGTTTTGCTATTTATGGAGTAAAAGAACTGATGATGGTCGAAGTAGAGAGGATATAAAATGTAGACTGGCAATGGCAAGGAAATCGTTTCTGAAGAAGAGAAATTTGTTAACATAGAGTATAGATTTAGGTGTCAGGACGTCGTTTCTGAAAGTATTTGTATGGAGTGTAGCCATGTATGGAAGTGAAACATGGACGATAACTAGTATGGACAAGAAGAGAATAGAAGCTTTCGAAATGTGGTGCTACAGAAGAATGCTGAAGATAAGGTGGGTAGATCACGTAACTAATGAGGAGGTATTGAATAGGATTGGGGAGAAGAGAAGTTTGTGGCACAACTTGACTAGAAGAAGGGATCGGTTGGTAGGACATGTTTTGAGGCATCAAGGGATCACAAATTTAGCATTGGAGGGCAGCGTGGAGGGTGAAAATCGTAGAGGGAGACCAAGAGATGAATACACTAAGCAGATTCAGAAGGATGTAGGTTGCAGTAGGCACTCGGAGATGAAGAAGCTTGCACAGGATAGAGTAGCATGGAGAGCTGCATCAAACCAGTCTCAGGACTGAAGACCACAGCAGCAGCAGTATGTCAAAGCGATGTGTTCAGTGACACAAGGCAGTGAATCAAATCGCTACACGACGTGAAAATAGTGAAACTATGTAAAATTTGTCACAGAAAAATGTATTACATTACCTTACCACTGTCGCTCTAGTCTTTGCTATTTCTTCAGACTGTAGAAAATACGGTGTCAACAAGGAACTCTATAACATATTGATATTGGGATTAATTATTATAAAATAACGGCCACAGAACCCGCTGTTTGATAATTTCCATTTACTTCGACGCAATTTTTGCTCCAAAGATGCTCCCAAAATTAACAGTACGGTGTATATGTCCTTCACCAAAGCTATATACTACAATTTCGTCCACCCCTTGAGATTAACTATTGTTACTTTCAGCTTCTCGCATTTCGTGCCAAACAAATAAAGAAAATCCTGGCAGTAGCGACTTGTACGTTTTAAAGGAAAATATTCACAAGATGGCAATATAATTATTCACAAAATAAAACGGAAATATTACACTCAAGGTGGCGCATATTACTAGGTCCAGCAGAAATTAAGCTGTGTAGATCAAATCCTCTCGGTTCACAAGCCACGACATTTAGAGTATCATCGGTCTGATTATCACTACCGATGTTTCGGTACTATAGGCCCCACAAAAGTTCCCTATTAAACTCTCTTGTTTATGTTCCAGAAATTATGTCAAGGGAAAAATTTTCTGAACAGTCACATGTTTCTAATTACTAAACATGACTCGATACGAGAAAACAGTCTCAATCGTAACGCTCTAGTGCAAATAATTTATGTTACTATGTACATGTATTAATTAAAATAAATTAATGCAGAGCTTAATTACATGAGTAAACGTTTAAAAATATGTGGAACTAAGGGCACAACGATAGTATATTGATACCTAGAACTGCCCTGCGGAGGAACATACATAAGATGCATACTGAGAGATCAGTACGTAATTGTCATTAACGTTTTCTTTATTTCTTTGCATTATTCATTGCAACTACGAGATCACATTCTTGGTTCTTGTTAAAAAGCATAAGATGTGGCTGGGGTCTTCTTTTAAGCATTTTTACTGACATGATCTCGTTTTCTGGCATTTTACAGTTTTTGCCTTGGCAGTTGACAAATCATCGCAGGAAAATGACCAAAAATCGAGCTACGGAGTAGCACTAACTCTTTGTTTCATTTTCATGTCGAGCATGGCTTTACTTGTGGACCAGTAATAGCGCGTTTCCTGCTTCATCTTACATCTTGTGTCTCCTTCCTGTAAATCAAGAAAAGATTTCACTACAAGTAGACAGTGAAAAATGCAAGGGAACTTTTTCTTTTTGAGAGGACTAAGCTATTTATTGCGAGCAACACTCGGTTTAGCCCACGTTTATCTAATATTTAGTGTTTTGAAGAAGAGAAATACTCTCAGATTTTAAATATTTCATGAACGAACAAATAATTTCAGTGAATGAGCGGCTACCCACACAATCAGTTTATCGTTTGTCTACCGCACATACACATACATCTGCAGCAATACAGCGAAGCATTTACCGATCACCAGCTGTCGCCCGAACAGGTAAATAGAGCGTTGTTTGACTTCATAACACAGTAACCATATTATTTGTTTGCGTAAGCCTCCTGCCGAGTTATGATTGTAAAATTATAAATGTACATATCCGCAGCTCACCAGTATAACTGTGTTATTTGATCGCCCACCTCAATCTCTCCAGCACAAAACTATACTAAAGTCTTCACTATTAAATGAAGTAAACAATAAAACCCATGAAATCCCACCTAACGTATCATCCTAATACGACATGTATCGTAGTCAGCGTCGAATAGCCACATTATGTGATCCTTTTGAAGCTCAGCATATACGTCATGCAAAAGCTACAAAGGGCGTTGTGTTACATCTTCACTTCATAGAGAATGGAAAACATCTACAATGATACAGACCAAGAATTTTTTGTCTAGCCACAACGCTAAGCAGGTCATATACAACTATAACAGATCATAGCCACATACCGAAGTTATGTAACTAAGAGAAGAGTCTCAAACTGAACCAGTTATAGATCCAAAATAAAAAGAGATGAATTAGGACCATAAATGGCACACAATCCCTGCCCTAACAATGAAGTTAACCCCATATATAATAACCAGATTCTTTCAAATCGAAAAGCAAAACTAGTGCTCAACCTACACATAGCTAGTAACACACAGAAAAACATTTTGAAAGTCATCTGTTGGAGAACCTCTTCCATATTAAATATCGCTATGCGAGTTGTTACTCGTTAGAGAAGTCCAAAGACTCTCTGTTATCGTTTGCTGGGGAAGTAGTAACTTTTCTGAATGAAAATGTTTACATGTTGTGAACTAAACCTGGATTGGTTTCTTATTTTAAACTTCTTGTGCCTGTATCTACATGAGTGGTGTCCGGTCTTTCGGACACCAATCCTGTGGTTCATCCCATAGCCGGACATAGAATATCTTGAGAAAGTGGAAATTCTGTTCTCCGCCGCGTTCGGGTGATGAAAGAATTCACTGGCGACAAAAGAAAATCTGTAGCAAGGCCAATTGTCGAACTCAGGTCTCATCTTTTGTAGGCATTTCAGTTAACCATCTACGCCACCCTCTCACAGTGGTCAGAAACACCTGCAGGGAATATCCAATCACTCTTACCACTTAATCCAAATTCACATTTGCCGTACACTATCAAAGAAGCGTCCCTTATCAGTTTTCCTCCTTTTTGCTCATCACGTTATGAGAAGCATCGCACGAGGCTGCGAGACGAGTGTCTGTACTGAAAGGTCAAGTTAGCCTTCGTGTCACATACACTGAAGACCCAAAGAAAATTGTTCACGTGACTGACATCGTGCAGATTCCCCGCGAGCATACAGAAGTGCAGCATCAAGACGTATCATGGAATCGAACAGAGTCTGGAAAAGTGCTGGAGGGAACTGATACCATAAATCCTTCAGGATTGGCAATAAATCCGTAAGAGTGCGACGGGTGGAGATCTCTTCCGAACAGCAAGATGTAAGGCACCAAACATATGTTCAATAATATCCATGTCTGAGGAATTTGATGGCCAGTGAAAGTGTTTAAACTAAGAAGAGTGTTCCTGGAGCCCATCTGTAGCATTTCTGGACGTGGGGGTGTCGCATTGTGCTACTGAAATTGACCAAATCCGTCGGAACGCACAATGGTCATAAATGGATGCAGGTGACCAGACAGGATGCTTACATATGTGTCACGAGTCAGAGTCGTATGTATCAGGGGTCCCATATCACTTCAACTGCACACCCCCACACCATTACAGTACCTCCAACAGTTTGAATAGTCGCCTGCTAACATGCAGGGTCCATGGATTCGTGCGGTTCTCTACATACCTGTACACGTCCATCCGATCGATACAATTTGAAACGGGACTCGTCCGGCCAGGCAACATGTTTCCAGTCATCAACAGTCCAACGTCGGTGTTGACCGGTGAACCTAGGCGTAAAGCTTTGTGTCGTGCAGTCATCTAGGGTACCATGTCGACGATGGTTTTGTCCCATCATCGAAATCTGCAACAATTTGCGGAAGAAACTTCCTTGCAGGTTAAAACTGTGTGCTGGACCGAGACTCGAACTCGGGATCTTTGCCTTTCGCGGGCAAGTGCTCTGCCAACTGAGCTACCCAAGCACCTCCACCAAGCGACTTTGTGGAAGCTCTCCTGCGAACCATGCAGAACTAGCACTCCTGAAAGAAAGGATATTGCGGAGACATGGCTTAGCCAGATAGGAAACGAGATACTGGCAGAAGTAAAGCTGTGAGGACGGGACGTAGGTCGTGCTTGGGTAGCTCAGTTGTCAGAGCACTTGCCCGCGAAAGGCAAAGGTCCCGAGTTCCAGTCTCGGTCCGGCACACAGTTTTAAGCTGTCAGGAAGTTTCATGTCAGCGCACACTCCGCTGCAGAATGAAAATCTCATTCTGGAATTTGCGGAAGGCTTGCACTTTTTTCACTTCAGTTGTCATTGGTCCTGTTCTTGCTGGATCTTTTTCCTGCCACATCGAGATTTGACGTTTTACCGGACTCCTGATATTCTCGTGAAATGGTCGTACGGGAAAATCCCCCACTTCATCGCTACCTTGGAGATGCTGTGTCCCATCGCTCGTCATCCGACTATAACACCACGCCCAGACTCACATTTTGATAACCCGCCATTGAAGCAGCAGTAACCGATCTAACAACTGCGCCAGACACTTGTCTTATATAAGCGTTGCCGACAGCAGAGGCGTATTCTCCCTGTTTACATATCTTTGTATTAGTATACGCATTCCTATACCATTTTGTTTTGTACGTCAGTGTATACAGGGTGGTCCATTGATAGTGACCGGGCCAAATATCTCACGAAATAAGCATCAAACGAAAAAACTACAAAGAACGAAACTCGACTAGCTTGAAGGGGGAAACCAGGTGGCGCTTTGGTTGGCCCGCTAGATGGCGCTGCCATAGGTCAAACGGATATCAACTGCGTTTCTTTAAATAGGAACCCCCACTTTTTATGACATATACGTGTAATACGTAAGGAAATATGAATGATTTAGTTGGACCACTTCTTTCGCTTTGTGATAGATGGCGCTGTAATAGTAAAAAACGTAGAAGTACGTGGCATCACGTAACATTCCGCCAGTGCGGACGGTATTTGGTTCGTGATACATTACCCGTGTTAAAATGGACCGTTTACCATTTGCGGGAAAGTTCGAAATCGTGTTGATGTATGGCTATTGTGATTAAAATGCCCAACGGCTGTGTGTTATGTATGCTGATCGGTATCCTGGACGACATAGTCCAAGTGTCCGGACGGTTCGCGCGGATAGTTAAGTTATTTAAGGGAACAGGAAGTAATCAGCCACTTGTGAAACGTCAGCCACGACCTGCAACACATGATGACGCCCAAGTAGGTGTTTTAGCTGCTGTCGCGGCTATTCTGCACATCAGTAGCAGACAAATTGCGCGAGAATCGGGAATCTCAAAAACGTCGGTGTTGAGAATGCTATATCAACATCGATTGCACCCGTACCATATTTCTATGCACCAGGAATTGCATGGCGACGACTTTGAACGTCGTGTACAGTTCTGCCACTGGATACAAGATTAATTACGGGACGATTTTCTGTACGCGTTATATTTAGCGGTAACGTAAACCGGCATTATATGCACTATTGGGCAACGGAAAATCCACGATGGCTGCGACAAGTGGAACATCAGCGACCTTGGCGGGTTAATGTATGGTGCGACATTATGGGAGGAGGGATAATTGGCCCCCATTTTATCGAAGGCAATCTGAATGGTGCAATGCATGCTGATTTACATGCCATGGTGAAAGTTGAAGAATATTTGCTATCGTGATCCACCGACAACGCCTGTCTACATGCGTCAACGCATTGTCAAATCATGTGGGAACATTACGGAAGGCGAACTACTCGCTTTTGAGAGGAATGTCGTTACACGTATTGACAAATGCATTGAGGTTGATGGACATCATTTCGAGCATTTATTGCATTAATGTTGCATTTACAGGTAATCACGCTGTAACAGCATGCGTTCTCAGAAATGATAAGTTCACAAAGGTTCATGTATCACATTGGAACAACCGAAATAAAATGTTGAAACGTATTTTTTTTTCTTTATTGATTATCAATTCCCCCCGAAGGGGGCGGGCTGGCAGCAGCTTAGTACGCTGCTCTACAGCCTACAGACTTTTTTTTAAAGACGGAAGAAGAAAAGAAACAAGTAAAACAGGTGATAAAACGGTGACTTAAGGTGTAAAATGGCGGAATTTCAAACGTACCTATTTTCTGTGTTTTAATGTAGAAAACCTACCTGTTAGCAACTCTTGTCTAAAATTGTGAGCCATACATTTCTGAGTATTACAGCGCCATCTACCCCAAAGCGAAAAAAGTGGTCGAACTGAAACCTTCATATTTATTTACGTATTACATGTATATGTAATAAAAAATTGTGGTTCCTATTTAAGAAAACGCAGTTGACATCCTTTTGACCAATGGCAGCGCCATCTAACGGGCCAACCATAGCGTCATCTGGTTTCCCCCTTCAAGCTAGACAAGTTTCGTTCTGTGTAGTTTTTTCGTTTGATGCTTATTTCGTGAGATATTTGGCCCGGTCACGATCAATGGACCACCCTGTATATACACTCCTGGAAATGGAAAAAAGAACACATTGACACTGGTGTGTCAGACCCACCATACTTGCTCCGGACACTGCGAGAGGGCTGTACAAGCAATGATCACACGCACGGCACAGCGGACACACCAGGAACCGCGGTGTTGGCCGTCGAATGGCGCTAACTGCGCAGCATTTGTGCACCGCCGCCGTCAGTGTCAGCCAGTTTGCCGTGGCATACGGAGCTCCATCGCAGTCTTTAACACTGGTAGCATGCCGCGACAGCGTGAACGTGAACCGTATGTGCAGTTGACGGACTTCGAGCGAGGGCATATAGTGGGCATGCGGGAGGCCGGGTGGACGAACCGCCGAATTGCTCAACACGTGGGGCGTGAGGTCTCCACAGTACATCGAAGTTGTCGCCAGTGGTCGGCGGAAGGTGCACGTGCCCGTCGACCTGGGACCGGACCGCAGCGACGCACAAATGCACGCCAAGACCATAGGATCCTACGCAGTGCCGTAGGGGACCGCACCGCCACTTCCCAGCAAATTAGGGACACTGTTGCTCCTGGGGTATCGGCGAGGACCATTCGCAACTGTCTCCAAGAAGCTGGGCTACGGTCCCGCACACCGCTAGGCCGTCTTCCGCTCACGCCCCAACATCGTGCAGCCCGCCTCCAGTGGTGTCGCGACAGGCGTGAATGGAGGGACGAATGGAGACGTGTCGTCTTCAGCGATGAGAGTCGCTTCTGCCTTGGTGCCAATGATGGTCGTATGCGTGTTTGGCGCCGTGCAGGTGAGCGCCACAATCAGGACTGCATACGACCGAGGCACACAGGGCCAACACCCGGCATCATGGTGTGGGGAGCGATCTCCTACGCTGGCCGTACACCACTGGTGATCGTCGAGGGGATACTGAATAGTGCATGGTACATCCAAACCGTCATCGAACCCATCGTTCTACCATTCCTAGACCGGCAAAGGAACTTGCTGTTCCAACAGGACAATGCACGTCCGCATGTATCCCGTGCCACCCAACGTGCTCTAGAAGGTGTAAGTCAACTACCCTGGCCAGCAAGATCTCCGGATCTGTCCCCCATTGAGCATGTTTGGGACTGGATGAAGCGTCGTCTCACGCGGTCTGCACGTCCAGCACGAACGCTGGTCCAACTGAGGCGCCAGGTGGAAATGGCATGGCAAGCCGTTCCACAGGACTACATCCAGCATCTCTACGATCGTCTCCATGGGAGAATAGCTGCCTGCATTGCTGCGAAAGGTGGATATACACTGTACTAGTGCCGACATTGTGCATGCTCTGTTGCCTGTGTCTATGTGCCTGTGGTTCTGTCAGTGTGATCATGTGATGTATCTGACCCCAGGAATGTGTCAATAAAGTTTCCCCTTCCTGGGACAATGAATTCACGGTGTTCTTATTTCAATTTCCAGGAGTGTAGATAAAAAATGTTCATATACGACATGCGGTATTACCGACAGCAGTGCCTAAGAAACCGATGAAGAAGAGTCTGTATTTATTAGGAATATTACATGATACGGCTTACGTAATGCGCATATCGCAGGGATATGTGTCGAAGAATGGCTGCATAGACGTCACAGAGGATCGGAACGCAAGCTTGCAGGCTGAAATAGAAAGGTAAATAATCAATTTAATAAACAAATATTTTTAATAATAGTGAAAAATCACCGTATTACTGAACTGTTAATCACATTTTATAATGCCAGAGAAGGTGTACGCGGCAGAGGTATTGGGTTCAAATGGTTCTGTGCACTATGGGACTAAACATCTGTGGTCATCAGTCCCCTAGAACTTAGAACTACTTAAACCTAACTAACCTAAAGACATCACACACATCCATGCCCGAGGCAGGATTCGAACCTGCGACCGTAGCAGTCGCGCGGTTCCGGACTGCGCGCCTAGAACCGCTAGACCACCGCGGCCGGCAGAGGTATTGGGATTTTTATTAATAGCTCAGCAGCAGGCTGAACGTCTGCTCTTGTACCACCCGCAATTCACTCACAGAATTACCGTTGGTGAGATGTGCCAAACCTTTTATCTCGTTAATGACCTACACCTGCTGCCGAACGACAATTCGACCAGTTTTGGAACCAGTCCCGGGCTTCTTGCCAAACCCTTCTAAAAGTCAAATGAGAACGTTCGCACTAAATAAATGTTCGACTGTTCTAAACGTCGGGCGTTACCGTTTACCAATTTACACAAAAACGGTGTTTCTTGAAATATCTGGCTGGGGACATGCGAAGATGGTTCCCACAGTAACTGAAGCTTGTTGGATGCCAGTACGACAGTTGTTCCATGATATATTGCGGAATAAATAGAGACCGTTTCGAAGTTTTTCTTCACCTTAAATTCTGTTGATTTTTTAACAGTATGAAATTTAAGACGATACTGAGACTCTTCATCTGCTAAATTTCCGTTTACTATTTCATAAGAAAATAGGATATTTCACACGTTTCATTCGGGAGTACACGAAAAACGTACATATAGTTTCAGGAAATTCTATCTAACAACAGTTAATATGCGAAGTTTCTTCTCGGTAACCAGAATTTGTGTACGCGTTTTCTTACATTATTATATAACGTAATATTGAAACAATATTTGGTTGCGTCTAAAATACATTTTTTTAATTACAGTTAGGTAGACTTTAGTATGTTCCCATGGTGGCTTTCTCATCTATTCATTTTTTCCCAGTGATTTTCCTACTGCGTTATTTTAGCTGTTATCTATTTTCATTACTTGTAATTTAACATTGGATTTCTCTAATTAATTGTGTAATAAACCTCATGCATTTTCTGCTTGAGTTTGAAACTGGGAGTGCAGCTGGCCGAGATAGGAGCGCTATGGATCAGACTTACATTCCGTCTTCTTCTCTTTTACGTAGTAGTTTACCCCCAATTAGAAACTTACCTGTACCCAAGTTTTGACTACTTATTTACATTTAACTTTGCGGCCAGATGTTGTTCTTGTCGGCTCAGTAGTTCCCTTACCCAAAGGAGGGAAGCCGTGTGCACCCCCCGTCTGCGGATTGTGTAAACGTATTTTCTGTCTGAGATCGTATTTTAATGTTGGCGCAACGTGTTGTCTTAGATGGAAATGGGGAATCATCCCAGAATTTGCCTAAACGACCGTGAGAAAACACCTATAACCAGTGCTCAGTCTGATAGGTGCCACAGGCACTTCCGTTAATCAGCCGTGCTGATACGATTACAGGTCTCGCTCAGTTTTCTGTCTCGTAAGCGTGTGAGCTGCGCGTTGTGCTGTAAGGAAAGGTCAATTACGTTTCATATTTTAGTTAAAAAATCGAAATTCTGAACTTTATAGCCATATTTGCCTCAAACGGTTTTAGTGTACGTCCCAATGATCCGTATGTTGACTTCCCTGAACCTACACCAATGGTAGACCACAAACTTAAAGATGTACTTTTGCGGAATCTTAGCTGTGCAAATGGATTTATTGCATTCCACAAGATTATCTATTCTTCGTGAATGATGATAGAAGCTTGAGGTGGGCTTTTAATTTCCGCCTAACTGTATGTTTTCAATGCTTTTCCTAACCTAATGAACTTATTTATTTTATTCCTTAATTAGCTTGTCTCTTGCATTTGCAACATGTACGTTAATTAAGAAGTATGTAAAGTAGATAATTGTTAGGTTTGCTTCTCTACAATAATGTACTTTCAGACAGTTTTCCAATTTAAAATGGTATATCTTCAAGACGCATATGGCTGTTAACTTGCGATACTTCCACAGTCACGCTTAGTTCAAAGGCTTTATTTAATAAATGTTCAGTGTGCTCTCTGTAGAGCGCACAACATGTATCTACATTTAAATCTACATGATTACTCTGCAATTCAAATTAAGCACCTAGCGGATGGTTAATCGAAACCAACTTCAGACTAATTCTCTACCATTCCAGCCTGGAAGAGTGTGTGGGAACAATGTACACATAAATATTTCTGTGCGATCTCTGATTCCCATTATTTTATTTTGGTGATCATTCCCCCCTGTATAGGTGAGCATCAAAAGGCATTTTCGTACTTTGAGAAGAAATTTGGTGATTGAAACTTCATGAGAAGATCCTACCGCAACGAAAAGTGCCTTTGTTTTAATGATTTCTGCTCCAATTCATGTATCATACCCGTGGCACTCACTCCCCTACCCCACGATAGTACAAGACGAGCTGCTTTTCTTTGAACTCTTTCGATGTTCTCCGTCGATCCTATCTGATACGGATCCCATACCGCAGAGCAGTACTCCGTAAGAGGACGTATAAGCGTACTGCAGGCAGTCTCTTTACTAAACCTGTAGCATTTTTTCAGTGCCCTGCCAGCATATCGTAGTCTTTGGTTTGCTTTACCCACAACATTGTCTGTGTTATGGAACCAACTTAAGTTGTTCTAAGCGTTTAGTTGAATTTATAGCCTTTAGATTTGAGTGAGTTACCGACTAACCGAAATTTGGCGGATTCCTTTTGGTACTCATGTGGCTGACTTCAGTGGTACAAATCCAGAAGATAACAAATCCTCCAAATTTTTATGGGTGCTGCGTTCCCTATTTTATTAGGTTCCGATTGTTCATTCCTCTTCTTCTGAATATGTCTCATCACAGAACAGTAAATCTGCTAGGAAATATCATCTCATCCCCCAGAATCATGCAAGGAAATATCATCACACTATCCACAATCAATTCACATAACTCTACATGTTGTTGTTGACTGACATCATGGAGGGTACATAGCATCAGGGCGCATCGCTTCGTGAAATTTATGAGATGTGTATAACTAACGGATGTACAACTAAATGATGCAATTAGTCCAACGTACATCAATACTGTTGAGAGGTGACTAAACAGCAGTGCCCCCCACTCTTCACAGTAAACCGCTTGACAGTGACAATTGTACAGACACTAGAAAATTCAAAAATTGTTTTGAGGTGAGAAGCCAGTAGTTAGTAATGTATTTTTCTAGTGATTCAATGTATTAAATGATCAGTGCGTGCAATACTTGTGGCCAGTACAACATAAGTTTCATGACAGACAACTTCTAATACTAAGACTATACATGAAAATATCACTTTTCTTACTTTCACGAACTATATTTCCTATACTGACTGTGTACATACGCTGCCTGACAAGCCTGCAGTGACATATTATGTCCATTTGTACAACTCTTTGAATTATGTAAGTTTTGACATATTATGACCATTTGTACAACTCTTTGAATTATGTAAGTTTAAGTACATGATTAAATTCAAATGTTATGTATTCTTTACAGATGTTGTGTCATTCTTCATGAAAGTATAGGAACCCAGTTACAGCTTTTATATTGGAAACAACACTTATTATGTTACTTGTCAGTGGCATTGTAGCACTTTTGAAATAACAGCTTTGCGTGACGGACTCGCTGCAGTAGAAAGGTGTCTGGGCTTTAGCTATGAGTGTAATGAAGTGGTGAGCATCTGTAAATGTGCAATATTCAGAGGTTTACATTTGTGGAACAGATGCCTATTCCATTACATAAGGAGATGCAATATTATTAAGTGAGTGTGTTATGCTTGTTGACGAAGCTGGAGGCGTTTCCAACATCTTTCTATGTGTCAGCAGCTATGGTAACGTCCTGAGAAAGTGTTATACGTCAGTTAGGCCAAATTCTGTTATGTAGGTTGACAACACAGTTACCTCATGCACATTACAGTAGAGGGAATGCTACTTCCAATGAACTTCCTCTGTGGTTCTATTAATATGATGTATTTCATTCAGAACTAAAATTTGTTCCTCTGACTTGATTTCCAATCAGTATCATGAGCTACTATCGTTTAGTACTTAGTTACCTAAAGAATGAGTCAACATCTACTCACATAATCACTGCCTCAAAATTATATAAAGGTAGCCATGTTTCATTGTTCCTGGCATCTTGTGCACTATGCCCACGATAAATTTTTGGAATAACTCATAAGAGCGTTCATAAAGTCTCACTATCCGCAATCACGTGTCGACATATTCATAGATGGTCTCGCTGTTCTAATGTAGGATTGTCGCATGGAACAGCTCTGAGGTAGTGTGAATACTAAGACTATACATGAAAATATTAATTTTATTGCTTTATCGAACAGTATTTTCTGTACTGTCTGTGTACATACGCTGTGTGACAAGCCTATAGCGACTGTTATTTATTCGGGAGTGTCTGTGTGTTCAGCATCGTACAGACCATGATTCACCTCTATGGGCGATGTGAAATTCTCGTAAGCATTGTACGTCGAACAGCATCCGCTAGTTCATCAGCTGTCCCGTAACATGTGACAGTGAATTCCTCATAACTCATTGTCACAAGATGAACAGAATAGGACTTAAGGGTGGCCACTCCAAAGGTGCAAGCAAATAGACAGGACCACGTCCAATATATCTGGCAGGAAATACCTCATTGAGATATTCTCTATCGCCAAGATCATAATGGGCCCATCTTGGTGCAATCATGTAAGATCTAGTAGTCCCCAGTCGGCAGATGTAGAATAAACGAATCACGTAACGAGGTTATACACGCAATATGATTCATAGCACAGTCAATGAAACGTGGACCTACCATGATGGTAGGAGGTATTGCGATCCATATCATGACATGTGGTGAATTGCGTTCAAGTTCTTCTTAAAAATGTGAGATATCTCTGTTACAGAAATAAATGTTTCTCGCTTTTGCACTGCGGTATAGCGCACATTAGTCCGAGAAAAACGCTTTCTTCCTTGAAGGAACAGCTGTATAGCATCGAACACTGGCCTGATGATGTTTTTGCCTGCCATTATCACTGATTTCGTTTACAATCGAAAGTTTAAATTCCTTTAACTTCAAATCATTCGTCATATGTTTTTGTAATGTCGAGTATGGAACTCCTAATTCGTGTGGTCGCTTACGAGTGGACTTTTATGGCGAACGTTCGACAATCGCGTTAGTCGTCGTTCTGAGCGGGGCTCGCCATTTATGCGGTTAGCTGCAAAGATCTTTTACTCCCACGCTAAAATTGTTGGTTTTGCAGGGGAAGGTTTGTGAAACCTTAAAAGTTAAATCATGCTGAATGTCTCTCATTGATGTTTTCCCTATGGGGTCATACGTGCACGCACGTGCTCATTACGATCCGGTCCTCAGAGGTGTAAGTGGACTCATCATTCATGTATTAGATGTATATCAACACCAGCAGTGAAGAGGAACAACAGTTCATTAACAACTGTGTAATACATAAGTGGTAAATCGGCGTTGTTGATTAGCGTTGCTTGGACTAATGCTCACTTAATTTTCATTTTTATGAAAAGTGTTTCAAATAAGTTCTTTGACTTCTTATTATATCCTTTATGTGGATTACTTTGTAGGGGATGTTTAAACGATCGTAGTGCCTTGTTGTGTGGTTATGTAATGATGATATAGCCGCAACAAATCCAAATTATAGTCTGATTTCTTTTGGTAATCAATATCTTGAGTGAGAAAGAGAAAACAACTACGTGCTGGTGCACTGCAATAACTGGAATTGGTGACATGCAATTAGTCAAAATAGCTCAGGGTACTGTAATTTTCAGTAATTTAGCGTCATTTTAAAACTGTGATTCTTTTGGTCCGTTAACTGCACGTTGGAACAATTTTTAATGCTAATTTCTATATTAATTTGTAAATTAATTGATACATATTTTGAAATTCATTCAGCTGCAAACTCCATGCTGCGTCGACGTCAGTCGTGTAGCAATGAAAATCTCGTCTGTGATAAGCTGATACGCGTGAGGTGCATTTTCCTAAGTTTCGAGGCTCGCTTTAAAGATGGAGCACTGGACATGAAAGGAACATACAGTCATGAGTTTAATATGTGTTGCAGCAAGGTCTAGTACCTGGAAAGTTTGATAAAAATGTTTCGTAAGAGGTGTCATCCCATTTGTAAGAAATTTGACACCGTGTACAGAAACTGGAACACTCGGCACACGGAGAACCGTACAAGGATTTGATCAAAGAATGGTTGGTTTAACAGGATTGGAAATACTGGTTCGTGTGTAAGCATCCGTCACCTTTCCCGTGAAATACCAGTTCCAAGCAATACCGACGATGAAGCAATTAAAACTCTCACTTGTACAACACGTCCATGATATGGGGACGAATGATTTTGTGCCGAAAGTTTTGTCTTCAGGAAATCTGTGTTTACACTACATGAAACTACTGAAACTACCTCATGCAACAGCCTCGCTAGGTAAGTCTCACGTAGTGTAACTGTGCACAGCGTAACATGTACGTGAGGCAGTTTCGCGGTGAGCCAGCTGACTTTCGGTTTGTAGACAAGAAATAAAGTGCTTCGCTTCTTTTGTTCCGAATAGCGTGAACGTCTTACCTCGCTGCGTGCGAGGCAATGAACGAGGAGGAAGGCACTGGCTTCACCGATTTTTACAAAAACTGTTCAATTTTGTTGGATAGCAAAAAAAAAAAAAAAAAAAAAAATCCCGTCAAAATCTTAAAAACGTCGAAGAAATGTGGTAGAAAATCAGGGATGTCCATCAGAAGTGGTCAAATGAGTGAGACCAGCTGCGGTCAGAATGCTCAGCTTCTTGGACATCATGAGGCTCTGTAACACTCGGCTGCTGTGGCAATTAGAGAGTGAGTCCCTTACTACATTATGTGCACTGAGATCTCCCAGTAGAACAAATGATCTGAGGAGTTGGTCAATAACACCTGCGAGAGCCTCAGAATCTATCGCTTCTTGTGGTGGTAAGTACAATGAGCGTGTTGTGATTCTCTGATTAATGTGAACGCGAAATGTTTGCATGTCAGCAGCCAAGGACAGATTAGAGAAGTAGTGTGTGCTATTGACGAACATAGCTATCCCTCACTTAGCCCATCCCCACTCAGGCCCACCTTGCTGTGGAGTTAGAGCCCTACAGCAAGTTTCAAATGTGTTTCTTGTAAACACAATGCAGGAGCCATTCCTGCGCTAGGAATTTCAGTTCCTCCAAGTGCGTCCTGAACACTGATGCTCTACTGTAGTATGGGCGCCAGAATATTTCTTCCAGTCTATCGTTCCAACGGGGTCTAGACCGGATGGTCGCTTCAAAGAGACTTCATATTCCAATTTCTCTGAATTGGAGACTGTTAGAATGAAATGCCGAGTGGCTAGGGCCTGCCGTTGGGCAGATCGGTCACCTGGTGCAAATCTTTTGAGTTGACGCCACTTAGCAAACTTGCGCGTCGATGGGGATGGGATGAAGATGATGAAGACCACACAACACCCAGTCCCTGAGAGGAGAAATTCTCCGACGCAGCCGGGAAACGAACGCGGGCCTCTTGGCGTGATAGTGCGTCGCACTGATGACACATCTGTCGGGGCGGGCATTGTTGGAATAATGTCACATAGTCTCAGTTGTAAATACATTACCTCATTTAAGTGAGTGAAAACTGCCTTGAAATGCTCTATAAATGTTATAGTGCTGGATGCAAGAATAAAGAGATTTGATTTTACCATTTTCGTTATTTTCTCCACATCAATTACGGCTTCGTTAGCCCACTTATCTACCAGTCCCTGGTTGGGAGTATCAATAGTATCGTTGCATGAGGACATGTTTGCTGTAGTTGGAGGGTGTAAGACAGGGATGTAGAGTTTCGCTTCTACTATTCAATCGGTGCATTCAAGAAGCAGTGATAGAAATAAAAGAAAGATTCAGGAGCGGAATTAAATGTCAATGTAGAAGGATATCAGTGATACAATTGACTGAGAACATTGCTATCCTGAGTGAAAGTGAGTAGGAATTACATGATTTGCCAAGTGGAATGAACAGTCTGGTGAGTACAGAGTATATACCGAGAGTAAATCGAATAAGGACGAAAGTAATGAGAAGTAGCAGAAATGAGAACAACGAGAAACTTAACATCAGGATTGGTGATCACGAAGTAGATGAAGTTAAGCAATTCTGCTACCTAGGCAACGAATGACGTGGCAAGGAGGACATCAAAAGCAGACTAGCAATGGCAAAAGGACATTCATGGCCAAGAGAAGTCTACTAGTATCAATCAAACGCCGTAATACGAGGAAAAAATTTCTGAGAATGTACGTTTCGAGCACAGTATGAGAAACATGGACTGTGGGAAAACCAGAATAGAAAAGAATAGAAGTATTTGAGATGTGGTGCTACAGACGAATTTTGAAAATTAGGTGGACTGATAAGGTAAGGAATGAGGAGATTCTGCGCAAAATCGGAGAGGAAAGGAATATGTGGATGTTCAAATGTTCAAATGTGTGTGAAATCTTATGGGACTTAACTACTAAGCTCACACTCTACTTAACCTAAATTATCCTAAGGACAAACACACACACCCATGCCCGAGGAAGGACTCGAACCTCCGCCGGGACCAGCCGCACAGTCCATGTCTGCAGCGCCTCAGACCGCTCGGCTAATCCCGCGCGGCGAAAATGTGGAAAACCCTTATCAGGAGAAGCGACAGGTCGATAGTACATCCGTTAAGATATCGGGGAATGACTTCCATGGTAGTAGAGAGAGAGAGCTGTGAAGAGCAAAAACTGTGGAGGTAGACAGAGATCGAAATACACGCAGCAGATAACTGAGGACGTAGGTTATAAGTGCGACTATGAAATGAAGAGGTTGCCAGAGAAGAGGAATTCACGGTGGGCAGCATAAAACCAGTCAGCAGACTGATGACTCAAAGAAAAAAGAAGTGTTGAATGCCTCCGTTTCGATGGCATATTCGCAGATGCATTTAGCTGTCCAGGCGTTTGTTGTCTGTTGCCTGTATGTTCCCACCAACAGTGTTGTGTATAGGAATCCTGCATATTCGGTTCGTTAGACAAACAATCAAACAACCTGTATTAATGAGTTTTATTACAAGACGAGCACAAATACTTAACTTTGATAGATGTATCGCAAGAAAAGGGCGAAATACAAAATAATCGGTCTTCTTCAGAATAGACAAACACTAGTCTGTGCTACGTAGTGATTGCTAACTATAGAGGCTACGATATGTCGGCTATCGAAGTGGCTAACGTGGAAGCTGCGAGGGAAGTGGTTGCCACCAGCGGGGCACGGCGCTTATGTCGTCTGCGCTTAGGTCGGTCAGCGTGCCATTGGCTGAACTCTTCTCACACCCTTTTCTTCTCTGTCGTTCCCGACTGGCGTGCCGGCGCTGACTTTACACCGTAACAAACAGTGTCCTACACCCCAGTCGCTTTTTGTAGGTGTTAAAGTGCCAGCAATGCCCTCTTAAACCTTCTCAAAGGGTCCCTTTTTTCATTTAAATATTAAAAACAGATTCTGTCCAGCAGTATGTGTTCTGTCATTAGAAACTGAATTATTTGGAATTATTCCTGTAACAGTAGTAGTGGTTACACGAAACATCCCGTTGCGTTCGGTGTTGATACACACCAACAGTACACCTATTGCTCTCGGCAGTGAGGAGTTATAGTTTAAAGGGAGGAACCTTCCCAAGAGCAGGTAGGGAAATAACAATCTGCACAGAGACAGCCCCACTTTCCTGGATAAACCTTACGCGTTGTGGTCAGGTCCCTAGGGGATTCCTGCTGACGACATTTACGTCTCAACAGACATATAGCACACTTTATGGTTGGTAGTTTCTTTATTTTTTTATAGCATCATCGCGTCCAGGCAGTTAAGCCAAGACCCAATCCGCTGTGACACACAACGTTACACGGTGGCTGCTGAAGCATGCTCAGAGCTTACAGTTATAGGGGACAGGCAGCGCTTAGCAGCCCCAAGGC
The DNA here is from genome assembly GCF_021461385.2 of Schistocerca piceifrons. Taxonomy (NCBI): domain Eukaryota; kingdom Metazoa; phylum Arthropoda; class Insecta; order Orthoptera; family Acrididae; genus Schistocerca; species Schistocerca piceifrons. Next base: position 676,709,305 of record NC_060141.1, read on the forward strand.
GATGAAACTTGGGTGGATCCCAGCCAATACCCAGCATAGGAATGCTAAGCTTCCTGATGAATTCACCATTTATAATGACCCAGATGCCATGTGTGGTTTTATCGAAAATACCCACAGACGCAGCGATCATTACCTCCGACGATTACGTTATTGACATTAACACCATCATTCTTCCTAAGAATTTTAATAATGATGCATGCATCAAAGGTTTGATGGATCAGAAATTTCTTTTTTAGGAGTCTAAATCTTCCTCTAACCCTTTCAATTTGTGCCTAGCGATCTTTAGATCACCTAACCGCCAATTCCCATGGTCTAATGCCATACCTAGCTTTCATTCAGTTTTTTCTTCCTTAGTCATACAACCATTAACATCCATCTGACGTGTAGATATAACGTCACTTCTTAAGACCTTAATCCTTATTGAATTTTCTGAATAAATCAATATTTAGTCACCATAACCTCAGCATTTAGCGTTAAACTTATAGTTACACGTGCCCTTTTTCATAATGTCTGTGAGATTTTCTTTGTTACATAATACAGTTAACCCTGGCAACCATTAATTACCTCCCAGGTTTGTCCATTTATTCTGTTTAAGTTGTTCCCTTTGTGTTTGCAATCGTTATAGGGCTCACAAATTGACTATAAAAGTCTAGCCTTGAAGCTTTGTTAGAAAATAATTTATGTTGACATATTCTGCAGTTTCTGTCGGTTAGCTCACGTGGAAGCTGTTCATTATACGGTTTTGTGTACTGTCTTTTCACATCTTCAGTTAAGAATATGTCTTTTTCTGGAAGAATATATGTTTATATTTTCTATTTATGCTCTATTACCTTTGGTAAAGATAAGACCTTATGTAGGTTGTACGCTTTCTTCTCTGCTGCTGGACAATTTAAAAAGATCGCTATGCCACATGACACGAAAACATTTAACACATTATCTGTAGAAACTGATATCCGCGTCCTCCAGTAGTGCTTTTGCGAACTTCTGATATTTATGTCATCCTGATTAATTGTAGATGCTCTCCATCTTATGTTGGATTTATCAAGTAAGGGTCCAGAGCTCCTTTCTGCACATTTACAATGGCATTGATTAACTTGGCATTCTAGTTCTAATTCGTTAAATATAACTGTGAACTGTAATAACTCCTGTCTCATAGTTATTATTACTGAGACCTTCTGTAAGCTTTACGCAGTATTGTTAGCGCACCTGTTTAGGTATCTCTTTAGCTCTGCACGCTGTTTGTAAAAATTACTTCAGGGCAGTCTATTGTGGACACTCTGCCATCGGAACGAGTTCAAGTGGCTATTGGCACAATAGGCTATTAGAATTGTCTTTATTCTTCGTTCACTAGTAAAATTTTACTTTAAAGTACAGGCTCGTCCAACATACCAAACAATGTTTCATTAACTTTACACATTGAGTCTAATACTGAACGTTTAAGTCTTGTGTCCTTCTTCTTTATTAGTTCAATAAGCTTTTTACACTTTTATGTCATTATTTTGTGCCATTCTAATAGTTGTATGCCACTCAAAATTGTAAGAAAGTCAACCTCAGTTCCCATAGTTTTCTTTTACTGATATCTACTGCTACTTTTGATACTTCTGCACCTTCATGTTTATCTTTTAGTGGTTTTAAATTTATATAGAAGGTATTTTTGCCTGTGATACTATATATTCTAGTTTTTATTACAGTTCTGGGGAGTATTTCAATTTTTCCTCTTCGAAACCTTGCATTTCCTGATAACAATGACATGTTGCACAGACGCATGCCAATACTCGTTGTGCAAGCCGCTGTCTCATCTGTAATGCAGAATTACTCCTTTAGACAGTTTGTGTGTAACATCAGAATTTTCTTCTTTCTTTGTGTTATTACTATATTAGGCCCTTTAGTTTTTAGTACCTGAAACTTATCTGGAAACCTAGTTTCTGTCGTAAACGCTTTCAATTACTGATGCATTTGTTGCATTTTCCTCCTTGAGCTCTGTCACATACGCATGATAATTGACTTTAATCCAGTCAGATCTCTTTGCAGTATCATGCATGTATTATGGTTCCCATCATAAAACAATTTATGTTGTGTGTATCTTATTACACTGCGCAGATTTGCATTAAATACAAATACTGCATATCGTATCCATGAATCCCACTCCTTTTTATGGCTTTTTGAAAGTGTTTCACAAACTCACTTCAAATCCAGTGCATCCATTGCACTGCACCATTACTCTAAGGCTATTTTCCAGATGTTTTCAAGTCGCTCAAGTTTGCGTATGCATTTAGATGTTTCACTGACGAAACTGCTTCCCATATGACTCAGGGGAACTGGTGGTATTTCAGACTTCTCCTTTAGTAGTACACTTGCTACTGCTTCGACATCTTGCCTCTAAATTCGTTCTGCCATTATCTTTTGTCAGTCCATCTTGGAACATTAATGAATATCTTTGTCTATTTTCTGTCTAAACTATCAGATCTGCAATATGAATGGCACAGTTCTCGAAGACGCTGTCGACAGCTTTCGTTATTTCTAGCGACATCTTTATATTATTATGTATGAATTTACTACTTTGGCATTTATTCCTATGTATCTCTCCTCACAGCATCTCAAGTGAAATACTTTCTAAGACTTTCAAAGCTTCTTCAAATCTGGTGAGGTATTCCAACAGGAACATCAGATAATTTTCACAGAATTATTTCTACTTTTTTAACACTTGATCTAGGCTTTCTACTTACTTCAAGCTGATGAATAGTATTTGTCTCATCTCTGGTGGCAGATGCTCTCTCTTCTTCCAACTCTCCATTTATCCTGATAACTTGCCTAATTACCTCCCACACTGTGATTAACTCTATTCATGGATTCTTAGTATCTTAATAGTGCACATATGACCTCATTGTTTTTCCCATTTCTATGTAAAATTTCATACTAGTGCTCTTCTAACTTGTGTCTAAAGTTCATTAACGTTGGGAAAGAATCAATATAATTTGCAATCCATGCTGGAGAATTGTGGTCGGTACATATCGTAAATCTGTGGCCAAGCACTTACAGTCGATAGCCTTTCACTGCCCTATTGATGCCAGGTATTTCTTTTTCTACGGTGCTGTAATATCTCTTTGTTTTCTTAGTATTGCACCAGTAGCATCTTAGCATGCATCAGTACTGATTTGAATTGTTTTGTGATCCTGGATACTGTTACATTGTCATCCCCAACAGCTTTCCCTTTCATTCCTGAAATTCAGTTTCATGCTTTGCTGTCAAAGAATATGTGACAGGTTTTTTCTTTTTTAATAGCTCAAGCAGGGGTCAAACTGTCTTCCTGATTCCACTGAAAAACCATCAGCAGTCTCCTACAACACACAATGATGCTTCCAGCTGCTTTGTGGTTTGATGACTTTTTTATATGCTGTGTTCCTGTAATGATGATCAAAAATACGTATCATTCAGGTAAAGAGATAGTTTGTCTGCTTGTAGCCCTACTAACACAGAATTGGAAGGTGACTGAGTGGACCTAACCCCATTGTCATCCTTGGTATTCATAATGACGGGAGAGCGTGTTGTACACAGTTTTTTCGTGATGCTCATTAAACAACACTTGATTACACCCCTTGGCTTAATACAACGTGGAAATAATGTATTCTTGGTAAAGAAAGCACTGAATTGCATGGTATGTCGATAATTTTGTACTTATCTGCTACAGTTCTCCGTTTCTTCTTTCCACTATGCTTCATCTTCTTTGAAACCATGAGTATTGGTAAACTCCAGTTACACTTGGTTGTGGTGATAATTCTGTCCTGTATCATTTGCCATGTCTCTTCTCTCGTATGTTTGGTATTCGATATAGTCTGCTCCTCATTACATAGCCCTCTGCTTCTGGCAGAAGTTCAATTTCGTGCTTTATAGCCTGTGTACAACAGCGTATCACCTGGCAAGTAAAACGCATTGTTGTAAGTTGTGCATAGCTCCGCTATCACGTTTCTCTGTTCATATTTTAATATGTCTCACTTATGTTCTCTTTGCAACCACCGAGTCCAATTTCTCCTCTTTATGTGCCGCACCTATCCCTGAACTTATTCTCCAATAAGCAGAAAAGGCGATAACTGAACATAAAAGTAGGATCTACCCAAGTAGTGGCCTTGGCAACCCGTCTTCTCTACTCACAACCCCATATCAGTGTACTGTGTGTGTGTGTTTTATATATATATATATATATATATATATATATATATATATATATATATATATATATACACACCATCAGATCATTTGACTTGTCGCTCTAACGAAGTAGGCGAGTGTCAGCAATATGTCTCATGGACTTATCGTGGCCTGTTTATCTTCTGCCGTTAGGTCAGACGATATAGATGCCACTTGCATGCTTACAGTAGCAGATTGACGGTGACCAACTTTAAACAGAACTTGATTAAATTTCACACACATTTATTAAAGTAATAAAAAGCATACACATTACGTAACTTGATTCTGGATGCTGTTTACAATTGACAATCTGAAGTTTCTTTGGGTCTTGGTATGTTAATCTTATTCTCACATATCTCTGATACTTGACAAAGTGTCTATTCATTATCTTCATGGCTATATACAGGAATATGGTAATCTTACTACGTGCAGACTGAAACTTGACTATTGACTGGTACAGACAAATGTAGACTGGTACAGACTGGTGCAGATAAATGCAGACCGGTGCAGACTAGTGCAGACGATGCAGACTCGTACAGACTAATGCAGACTGACTAATTAGAGGTCTGTACACTCGTTATAAAACCTCGCACTTTCAGGTATCACTGCGCGAGTGTGATCCGCGAGGAGAAAAGGTTCTACGTTAGCAACAATCTCATTGGCTGCGTTACATATTAATATGCGGACTGGCGGAAGCAGAATTTGGTCCGTCTCTAAGACAGCGCCATCTCGTTGTGCGGAGACGGTCGAGCGCTGCGCCTGCGCTGTTGTGCTTAGCGGGGCGCGCTCTAGTGGGAAAGTTGTGTACACGCTGACTATGCGGAACTATGTACACAACACTAACGGACCGGTCTGCTGTGGTTATCGGTCCCTAGACTTACACACTTCTTAAACTAACTTATGCTAAGGACATACAAAACAGGACTCGAACTTCTGGTGGGAGGGACCATGCAATCTGTGAAATGGCGCCTCAAACTGTGCAGCCACTCCGCGCGGGCCGGCCGGAGTGGCCGAGCGGTTCTAGGCGCTTCAGTCTGGAAACGCGTGACTGCTACGGTCGCAGATTCGAATCCTGCCTTGGCATGGATGTGTGTAATGCTGTTAGGTTACTTAGGTTTAAGTAGTTGTAAGTTCTAGGGGACTAATGACCTCAGATGTTAAGTCCCATAGTGGTCAGAGCCATTTGAACCATTTTGAACTCCGCACGGCAAAGTGCTGTGTTTTGCAGATATGGTTAGTGTTTTAAACAGGTATATGTTGGATGTAGGGCGGGAGGGAGCGAAAATGGATTGAGGCTGATTGGGGAAGGGAAAGAAAGCATGGAGGGGCCGGTGGGTATGTCACGAGTTTAACAAGAGAGGCCATGCTAAAATTGTAGCACACATGATTACATAAAATTTCTCACTGAAACACTAATAGTGTAGAATAATGGGTGTGTAAAATGTATACAGCTTAAAGTAATTTCATTATAAAATAGAGCGAAGAGGTACTGAGAGCAGACAGAGCAGGCAACAAGTGAGGTGGAGGAAGGGACAGTGGTAGGAATGCTGTGGGCATAACAAGAGAGGACCAAACTTGAAAAAACCAGTGATGTCCAAAGTCTTACGTCGAGATACCCAAATGGATGAGTAAAATTGTAAATTGTAATAGAATTTTAGTTTATAAAAGTGGAATTAAATTAGCGAAACCAGAGTGAGTATCTAAAGATATTCAGGGTGTGAACCTTTGAAAACATAAAGTCAAAAGTTCTGTAAAAATAAAACTCTATAGTTTTTTATTGAAATATTAGAAGTACAGGCCCAGAACAAAGGATTTATTAATAATGAGAGGCACAGAGATTGCAAAATTACGGAATCTGGAATATGTTGAGAGTGCTAGAACTGCATGAGATGATGTTGAATATTATAGATTAAAAATAAAACAGAAAGCATAAAGCTGTAAATAATAACAAATATGAAATAAAAGTTTAACTACGCGCTGTAACTAAAGTGACAGGGAATAGGGTGTGGCAGTTACAGCTAACTTTGTTTCTGCCTGAGGGCGTTGTTTGGTGCGCTGTCATGCAGTAAGTACGGAAGCGAGTCTGCACTCAGGCATGCTGCTCGGACCGTGTGTTAGCCGATGCACTGCCGCTGCCTCTTCTCGGTGTATGGGGCTGTTAGTCACACGTGCGCTGGACGGTTGGAAGAGACTCTCAAAGTCTCCAAAACTGCAAGGTTAATAACATCTTTCTGCTGATTTAATGCTTTATTAGGTCAATGCAGATGGTGTGTATAAATCTCAGTTTCTTCCAACATTGTCATAACGTTTTTCTTAGGTTCATTGTGCAGCATTTCCAAATGCGTATCAATAGTTCCAACAGTATGCTTCAATGTAAGAAGCTCACCACAGGCTGTTTTATTGCTATGAATTAAAGTGTTCCCTTTGAAGTGTATTGCAAACGTCGTGCCTGTTTCTCCTACGTAAACGTTTGGAAAGTTTCCACACTTTAGTTTATTTACATCCGGCGTCGCGGATTTCGAGTATTTTGCACTAGTACGGTGCGAATAATGTTCTTAACTTTAAACCAACTACTAAAATTCCTATAGTGAAATTGTGTAGCATAACTTTTGAATCCTCTCCTTTATAGCCCATGGGCATGTACCCCACCTTCTTGTCTATTTGTTCACTTGTTACTGTGCAGCCATTGATTTACGCTCTGACCACTGTGGGACTTAACTTCTGAGGTCATCAGTCCCCTAGAACTTAGAACTACTTAAACGTAACTAACCTAAGGACACCACACACATCCATGCCCGAAGTAGGGTTTGAACCTGCGACCGTAGCGGTGGCGCGGTTCCAGACTGTAGCGCCTAGAACCGCTCGGCCACCCCGGCCGGCCCATTGATTTTACACCGTTATTGTCTTTCAAATTTTCTGTAGTAACGTAGTTACTGTTGAGACTGGATAACCGTTGCTCACTGCAACTTACTTTATAATAACGAATTCCGTACCCTCTCATGCTTTATAGTGGCAGTTTTAATAAGGCGTAATCTTGGATCGGAAATATACCATGTTTTCAGAGCGACAAGACTAAGAGTCAGTAATAATGTCTGCACAAGTCCGTATTCTGCGCACGCTGTAACGGTGTTGACTCGCCTCTCTTTCAACTTTAATGAGTGAGATAGCAGATGGCTTCTTTGTTTTTGTGGTCAACTGTAAACCTTATTTTGGAGATGAACAGCACTCACTCTCTCCGCTATGTTATTCACATAGCTTTGATCTCCTTAAACTGACAAGACGGCATCAACAGCATAGCGGTAATATTAGGTGATCTTACTGGCTATTGCCGGGTTGTTAGTGCAAAGTTCGTTTTCTAAATGAGTAAGGAAAATCTCAGCCATAATGCCGGCTAGGGAATTTTTCATGGCTAACCCTACAGGTTGGTGGTATATCTTACCGCTAAAAGTGTAGCTAAAGCATAACGTCAGTTCCAGAAGCTCCATTATTTAAACCATTTTATTGTGTTTTGTAAGGTTGTTCTTAATTATCTCTAATGCCTCACGGACAGGCACGTTAGTATACAGGTTCACCACGCCAAGGGATGCAAAGATGGAATGAAATAGTATATCCTTAACTTTGTCCGCAAATTCGAACGTATTTTTTAAATTATACTGCTGGTGAAATGTGCATTTTTAACCTTTTAGCTAGAGTTGCATTTGTCGGAGCAGTGGGTAGTGCTGCACAATGAACCTAAAGAGCTCCTCCTGACAATGTTGGAAGAATCTGACTGTATTGCAAGCCGTCTTCAAAAGCCTTAAACACATTACATCAGCAGAAAGATATTATTAACTGAACTCTGAAAGTCTTTTCCAACCCTACACTGCACGTGTGATCAACAGCCCCACCCTCCGAGAAGAGACAGCGGCAGCGGCAGCGCATCAGATAACACACGGTCCCAGCAGCATGCCGGCGTGCCGACTCGCTTCCGTACATACGGCAAACCTGCGCACAGTATAACGCCACCAAGCAAATACAGTTAACCATAATTGTTACAACCTGTTCCCTATAACTTTAATTGCAGCTGGTAGTTTCACTTTTATAATTTTTTTTCTATGTTTTACGAGATTACACTTTCAATATTTTATTTAAAAATTCTTAACATTTAATGACACTTCATGCAATTCTAGACCCTCACCGTAATCCCAGTTCCGTAATTCTACGATCCCTATGTCTCTCACTATTTATACATCCCTTGTTCGAGACCTCTAATTCTAATATTTTAACGAAAACAAAAGATGCAAGTTTACTTTCATACTTAGTGAGGACTTATGACTTTATATCTAATTCAGTCTTCGCTACTTTATTTCCACTTGTATAATCTACCATTGGATCCCCTTTTACAGTTTAGGCATCCATTCCGGCGTCTTAACAGAACGTTATTTTAACATTATTTACTTTTTGCAAGTACAAGACCCTTTCTCGTTAAACACATACTACCCGGTCCACCCCACTCACTCCAAAACCCTTCCCCCTCTTGCTTTCTTTACCTGCTCTCAATCCGCATATGGTGCATTTTACAACTTCACTGTTTTATGCCGTTCATATTTAATATACCCATTGTTTTACAGTATTAGTGTTTCATCAATAATTTTTACATAATTATGCGTGATGTAATATTATGACCCCCCACCCCTCCCCACACCGTGAACCATCGACCTTGCTGTTGGTAGGGAGGCTTGTTTGTCTCAGCGATACAGATAGCAATACAGTAGGTGCTACGACAACGGAGGGGTATCTGTTGAGAGGTCAGACAAACGTGTCGTTCCTGAAGAGGGGCAGCAACCTTTTCAGTGGTCTACATGATTGATTGATCTGGCTTTGTAACATTAACCAAAACGGGCTTGCTGTGATGGTACTGCGAACGACTGAAAGCAAGGGGAAACTACAGCCGTAATTTTTCCCGACGGCATGCAGCTTTACCGTATGATTAAATGATGATGGCGTCCTCTTGGGAAAAATATTCTGGAGGTAAAATATCCCCCATCCGGATCACCGGGCGGGGACTCAGGACGACGTCTATATCAGAAGAAACAAAAATGGCGTTGTACGTATCGGAGCGTGGAAGGTCAGATCAGTTCATTGGGCAGGCAGGTTAGAAAATTTAAACAGGGAACTCGATAGGTTAAAGTTAGATGTCATAGGAATTACTGAAGTTTGGTGGCCGGAAGAGCAAGATTTTTGGTCAGGTGAATACAGGGTTATAAATACAAAATCAAATAGGGGTAATGCAGGAGAAGATTTAATACGTAATAAAAAAATAGGAGAGCCGGTAAGCTACTACGAACAGCACAGTGATCGCATTATTGTAGCCGAGATAGACACGAAGCCCACCCCTACCAGAGTAGTACAAGTTTATATGCCAACTAGCTCCGCAGATGACGATTGAAATATGATGAGATAAAAGAAACCATTCAGATTGTGAGGAGAGACGAAAATTAAATAGTCATGGGGGACTGGAATTCGATAGTAGGAAAAGGAAAAGAAGGAAAAGTAGTAGGTGAATATAGAATGGGAGTAAGGAATGAAACAAGAAGCCGCATGGTAGAATTTTGCACAGAGCTTAACTTAATCATAGCTAACACTTGGTTCAAGAATCATGAAAGAAGGTTGTATACGTGGAAGACGCCTGGAGACACTGGAAGATTCACATGGCTGTGACACTATGGGACTTAACATCTGAGGTCGTCAAACCCCTAGAACTACTTAAACGTAACTAACGTAAGGCCCGAGGCAGGATTCGAACTTGCGACCGTAGGAGTCGCGCGGTTCCGGACTGAAGGGCCTAGAACCGCTCGGTTACAGCGGCCGGCACATTGGAATGTTTCAGATAGTTTATATAATGATAAGACAGAGAATTAGGGAAGAGATTTTAAGTTTTAAGACATTTCCAGGGGCAGATGTGGACTGTGACCACAATTTATGCATTATGAACTGTAGAGCAAAACTGAAGGAACTGAAAGAAGTTGGGAGTTTAAGGAGATGGGATTTGGATAAACTGAAAGAACCAGAGGTTTTAAAGAGATTCAGAGAGAGCATTATGGAACGATTGACAAGAATGGGGGAAATGAATACAGTAGAAAAAGAATGGGTAGCTTTGAGAGACATAGTGAAGGCAGCAGGGGGGCAAGTAGGTAAAAGGGCGAGGGCTACTAGAATTCCTTGAGTAACAGAAGAGATATTGAATTAAATTGATGAAAGGAGAAAAATAAAAATGCAGTAAATGAAGCAGGCGAAAAGGAATACAAACGTCTCAAAAATGAGATCGACAGGAGGAGCAAAATGGCTATGCAGGGATAGCTAGAGGACAAATGTAAGGATGTCTAGGCATATATCACTATGGAAAAGATAGATACAAAATATAGATAAACTAAAGAGATCTTTGGAGAAAAGAGGACCACTCGTATGAATATCAAGAGCTCAAATGGAAAACCAGTTCTAAGCAAAGAAGGGAAAGCGGAAAGCCAGAAGGGGTATATAGAGGGTGTATACAGGAACGATGGGCTTGAGGGCAATATTAAGGAAAGAGAAGAGGACGCAGATGAAGATGAATTGGGAGGTATGATTCTTCGTGCAGATTTTGACTGAGCACTGAAAGACCTGAGTCGAAACAGGGCCCCGAGAGTAGACAACATTCCGTTAGAACTACTGATAACCTTGGGAGAACCAGCCATGACAAAACTCCACCATGTGGTGAGCAACATATATGTGGCAGACGAAGTACTCTATGACTTCAAGAGGAATACAATGATTCCAACCCAAAGAAGCAGGTGTTGACAGATATGAAAATTAACCAACTATCAGTTTAAGAAGTCACGGCTGCTAAATACTAACACGAATTCTTTACAGACGAATGGAAAAACTGATAGAAGCCGACCTCGGGGAAGCTCAGTTTGCATTCCGTACAAATGTTGGAACACGTGAGGCATTATTGTTTCTACGACTTACCTTAGAAGATAGATTAAGGAAAGGCATACCTACGTTTCTAGCATTTGTAGACTTAGATCAAGCTTTTGGCAATGTTCACTGTAATGTTCTATATTCAAACTCCGAAGTGGGAGGTATCAAATACATGGAACGAAGGCTATTTACTGTTTGTACAGAAACCAGAGGGCAGTTATAAGAGTCGAGGGTGATGAAAGGAACGCAGTGGTTGGGAAGGGAGTGAGATAGGCTTGTAGCCTATCCCCGATGTTATTCAATCTTTAAATTTGACAAGCAGTAGGAATTAAAATCCATGGAGAAGAAAGTAAAATTCGAGGTTTGCCGATGACATCGTAATTCTGTCAGAGTCAGCAAAGGACTGGGAAGGGCAGTTGAACGGAATGGACAGTGTCTTGAAAGGAGGACATAAGATGAACATAAAAAAAGCACAACGAGGATAATGGAATGTAGTCGAATTAAATCAGGTGACGCTGAGGGAATTAGATTATGAAATGAGACACTTAAAATAGTAGATGAGTTTTGCTATTTGGGAAGCAAATAACTGTTGATGTTCGAAATGGAGAGGATATAAAATGTAGACTGGCAATGGCAAGGAAAGGTTTTCTGAAGTAGGGACATTTGTTAAATTTGAGTATAGATTTAACCGTCAGGAAGTCTTTTCTGAAAGTATTTGTATGGGTTGTAACCATATATGGAAGTGAAACATGTACTATAAATAATTTAGACAAGAAGAGAACAGAGGCTTTCGAAATGTGGTGCTTCAGAAGAATGCTGAAGATTAGATGGATAGATCACGTAACTAATGAGGAGGTATTGAACAGAAGTTGGGAGAAGAGGAATTTGTAGCACAACTTTAGAAGAAGAGATCGGTTGGTAGGAAATCTTCTGAGACATGATGGGATCACCAGTTTAGTACTGGAGGGCAGCGTGGAGAGTAACAATCGTAGAGGGAAACCAAAACATGAATACCCTCAGCAGATCCAGAAGGATGTAGGGTGCAGTAGGTATTTCGGGATGAAGAAGCTTGCTCAGGATAGGGTAGCACGGAGAGCTGCTTCAAACCAGTCTCTGGAATGAAGACCACAACAACAACGACAATTTCAGGACAATCGGTCTTGTTAAAATCAGCTCTTCACCAACCCCTCCTTTCTTCCCTTCCCTCTCCCAATCAGCCTCACTACGTTTCGCACTCCACCCACTACCACCAACATACACCTATTTAAAACGCTGACCCCAGTTTGGAAACATAGTACTCGTATATGTGGTTCTGAGTAGACGTACCAGGTTACTGGCGCAACTGCTCAGGTAAATTCTATGTTTATGTACAGTTCTTGTCTTTTATACCTATTGCAAAATATCAGATGATATATATTAAGTTTTACTTGATTTTATATTCATCAATGATCGAAACGTGTAATCTAATTAAAAAATGTGATAACTGGGACAGAATGAACAGTAGGTAAATCTCCAAAGACGATTAGTTGACTATAGAGATACCACTTGGTTAATACCGTCATTGTATGCTCTTGTCAACTTCCCCTTTACTGCTGGATCACAGTACGAGCAGCCCTTAGCGGCTCGCCATCTGACAACTGTTTATGACGTCGCCTTTCCGGCTTAGATCTTTTTTAATATGTGACTTGTAAGTACTGCATCTTTTAGAGTCAGTACAAACTTTAATTTTATTAATGTACTATATACATAAAATGTTTCAGAACAGTTAGTCTAATTCCGAAGACGACACTCATAGTAACGTCGAAAGCAGGTCAAATTTGACTTAATAATTGTGACCGAGGGCTTATTTGCTCCAATATAATTCTGACACGGTCACTGAACCTTAGCAGCTGTGTTCAAAGTTTTATATTTAAAAAATTTAGAAACCTGCTGTAAAACAGAAAATACAAGCAAAGGTTGCCGGCCGATGTGGCCGTGCGGTTAAAGGCGCTGCAGTCTGGAACCGCAAGACCGCTACGGTCGCAGGTTCGAATCCTGCCTCGGGCATGGATGTTTGTACTGTCCTTAGGTTAGTTAGGTTTAACTAGTTCTAAGTTCTAGGGGACTAATGACCTCAGCAGTTGAGTCCCATAGTGCTCAGAGCCACAAGCAAAGGTTAATTAAAAGAAACAAGCAATTGGCCACCAAACGGGTGAAATAAGATGATGGTAACCTCGTAACACACCTTACACTGCTATATTTATTACAGAAGGCGACAGGAATTATTAACTAGACATACATAACCTTCAATGTAGGCATTACAAGGTATGGTAATAAATAATAAAATAATAAAACACAAGGACCAGTCAAAGGTGGTGCTCCAGGAATCGACCTCTGAGAAGGTCCGGCAACAAATACTTTCGTGAACGATAACATAGGCAGTCAAGAGCTGCATTCACTTCCCAAGATGGTAACTCAGACTAGTGGTGCTCTAACGAATGACTAATGATAATCTTGCTGAAGGTACCTGACGTACTGTAAGCCAAATGCAACGATGGAACAATATGCCAAAGCCGGAACCGGTGGTCTGCACTACAACAAGAATACTGTGTTTAGAGCAGCCAGAACGAGAAAGGAATCATTACCACCAGAGTAGAGCAATCACCAACCGGCCCCTGGGGCAGGTAACTGCGGCGTTATTGTCCACCAAGCAAGAAAAAATACCGCTGTTTGAACTTACCAAATTGTAACAAGTTGAACGCAGTTAATAGTAATAAGAGGTCGAGGAAAGCTAATCAGATCCGGCATCCTCATGAACTCCACTCGCTGCTCTTCGCCTCAGCAACACTACGAGTAGCAACACGAGCCCAAGTCACTGGAGAATCGCGGGGTATCACAATGGTGGAGATTTCTCTACTAGGATTGAAAATCACTCATCTTAAAGCCAACAGGATCCGGTTTACGACGAGGTCGTGCACATTCGTGACCACAGCACTTCCATCCGGCAGTCCAAGCGAGCCGCCAGTGGGCCCGACGTGTTCGCGCACTGTGCGGACCTGGCTCCTCCTGAGTTCCCAACCGAACTGGCACACTCACACTACCTGGAGAAAAAACCACGTCGCCCCAAAGATAGGGCAACAGTTACTACATATCGATAATCTCCGCTGATGCCACTAACGGACAGGCCACACTATAAGAAGTCAAACAACTGCAGTCACGGAATGAAGGCTTTCTAGGCAGGTGTTGTCATCACTTAACGCTTCCTGGCTGAGTTGCCGTGGTCCATCCATAATACTCTCCCTTCACGTTTCGCTTACGACTGCAGAAGGCATCCTCCGAGGACAATCGGCGAACTGCAGTCGAGGGCGAAACGTCGGGGGAGAGTCATATGGATGGACCACAGCATCTCAGCCCGGAAGTGTTAAGTGACAACCGCAACCATGCCGACTAAACGATACCGTTTGGCCTGCAACAGAGGGCGGAGACCTACAAAGAGCACAAATGCGAGGCACAGCACGGCTCATACATCTGCCTAATATCGTGTAGGCCCCCCCGGGAGCATGCAGAAATGCCGCAACACGACGTGGCGTGGACTCGACTAATGTCTGAAGTGGTGCTGGAAGGAACTGACACCATGATTCTTGCACGGATGTCCATAAATCAGTAAGAGTACTACAGGATGGAGATCTCTTCACAACAGCACGTTGCAAGGCATGCCAGATATGCTGAATAATGTCCATGTCTGCTAAATTTTGTGTCCAGCGGAAGTGTTTAAACTCAGATAAGTGTTCCTGGAGCCACTCTGTGGCAATTATAGACGTGTGCAGAGTCGCATTGTCCTGCTGGAATTGTTCAAGTTCGTCGGAATGCACAATGGGCATGAGTGGATGCAGGTTATCAGACAGGATGCTTACATACGTCTCACCTGTCAGAGTCGTATCTAGACGTGTAAAGAGTCCCATATCACTCCAACTGAACACGCCCCACACCATTACAGAGCATCTACCAGCTAGAACAGTCCCCTGCTGACATGCAGGTTCCATTGATTCATAAGGTTGTCTCCATACCCGTACACGTCCATCCTCTCGATAAAATTTGAAACGAGACTTATCCTATCAGGCAACTTCTTGCTGCTTATCAGTAGCCGAATGTTTGTGTTCACGGGACCAGGCGTGGCGTAAAGGTTTGCGGAAGGGCTGCCCTTCTGTCACGTTGAACGATTCTCTTCAGTCGTCGTTGGTCCCGTTCTTGCTAGATCTTTTTACGGCCGGAGCGATGTCGCTTTCCTGATAATCACGGCACCTTCGTGAAATGGTCGTACGGGAAGATCCCCACTTCATCGCTATCTCCGAGATGCCGTGTCCCATGGCTCGTGCGCCGACTATAACACCACGTTCAAAATCACTTATATCTTAAAAATTTGCCATTATAGCAGCAGTAACAGAGCTAACAACTGTGTCAGACACTTGTCTTTACATACGTTGCCGACGGCAGCGTCGTATTCTGTCTTTTTACGTATCCCTGTATTTGAACACGCATGCTTATACCAGTTTCTTTGGCTCTTCTGTGTACGTTCCACTGTACATTACATTTGGCGAAATGGAGCGTTATGCATGACCTGCTGCCAAACTCTTTTTGATGTAAACTAAGTTAGCCGAACGAAGTATTCGTTAGGATGACGATTCACATTACCGTCCGGTTGTCCAGGTTTAGGTTTTCCGTGATTTCCCTACATCATTTAAAGACGAATCCTGCAATGGTTCCTTTACAAGGACACGGCCGATTTTCTTTCCCACCCTTCCATCATTCGTGGTTGTGCTCCGTCTCTGATGACATCGTTAACGACAAAATTCTCCTTGCTTCCTTTATAAGCTAATTTCGTTTCGTTTCGAAACAATCATTTAATTGTTGAAATGGCTTGTTTATAGTGTGTGAAAGATGTCAAAGACATTACTGTTTATCCCGATTTTCGGACGGACACTACCACAGCACAAGTAAAACTTCAGCAGCGAAATCATAAAATCATCTTATTTTGTATACGAACTTCCTGTGTACGCCTTAAAATCCTTCCTCGAAATTTGTTTACAATCCCAAATTTTCTTTTGCCTTCCTTTCCATGAAAATATTCATGAGTATAATATACTGGGCACTATTTCTGTTTATTTGCAGTGTAAGTAATGTAAAACTTTACAATAAAAATTTTTCCTCATAGTGACTCCATCCCTTGAACTTCGGATTACGGTTCGGCGCTCTTTTCGCTGCCCTACCCGCTGATTAGAAGCTACGCTAATGTAAATGGATTATACCTCATCCGACACTCTCAAAACATTCTCTCTCTTTCTAGAGCTACCAGTTCTTTTGCTTTAATTTACGACCAAATTGCTGCATATACTGTAAATCTCGATGACGTCGGTGACGAAAAGTAGAAGCGATCTCCTTCTAAGTAGAAGAAGGAGACTTTAAGATTGGCTTTGGAGAAGAAAGTATCCGCACTGGTGTAACTGGAACTACGTACCCCAAATTTTCAACAACCTATAACGTCAAGTAATTGTTCGACATCTCGTATTTTAAGGGATTCCAAGCTGGTTGCAGCTGGTGTACAACAGGTTATAGGTGCTGCCAAAAGTATTCTTGTATGTCTTGCGAAAATAATTGTTGCTACAACGTTTACTCTGAGCAAGTGCCTAATATCGCACTTAGAGGACTTTTTTCTTCGTCATATGTTCACAAACGAAAAATACATCAAATTTATTGTGAAATTTAGTTTTCCGGACTATCGTACACTGATCAGCCAGATTATGACCACCGACCTACTATCGACACAAAACTGTCCAGACCATGGCAGTGTAACTAGCCAAGGTTGATTCCTAGTCAGTCACACGCACCATGCATTCAGTATCAGTTAGCGTGCTGTGCGTATGTAGAATAGGGAAGGTGCGGATTCACCTGAGTTTGACAGAGGGCATATTGTGATGACTCAGGGGCTCGGCACGAGTATTTCACAAACTGCATGATTTGTCGGTTGTTCGAGGAGTGCTGTGTTGAGTGTCTTCAACACATGGCGAAACTAAGGTGAAAGTTGGGTGGCCATCCCTCATTACAGATGTCGGGCTGATTGAAGGGACTGACTCGGTTTACAGGCCAGGCATGGTGGACAAACAGGACAGACAGTGAACTGTGGGAGAACTAACATCAGACTTTAATGCTGGGCAGAGTACAAGAGTGTCTGAGCACATAATGCACTGAACACTCCTAACGATGGGCCTCCGCACCCGACGACTCATGCACGAGCCAATGTTAACAGAACGGCATCGGCAACTACATTTGAAATACACACGTGACCATCGGCACTTTATATTGGTGCAGTGGCAGAGCGTTGCATGGTCTGATGAATCCCGATACCTTCTTCATCATACCGATAGGAGGGCGCAAATCATTTGACACCTGAACTGTCGGCGACTCTTTTATGCTCTAGGGAACATTCATGTGGGCGCCATGACGGGCAAGCAGTATCGCACACCGATTTCTGACCACGTACACCCCTTCATGACGATCATGTTTCCCGACGGCAGTGACAATTTTTCAACAAGATAATGCGCCTTCTCTCAAGGCCAGACGTGTGATGGAGTGGTTCGAGGAACACAGTGGTGAGTCCAATTGATGTGCTGGCTCCCTAACCTGCCAGGTCTGAACCGCTCAAACACAACTGGGACGTGATCGAATGTGGCGTCAAAGCTCATCGCCCCCATCCGTGGAGTTTACGAGAATTAGGTGACTTATGTATGCAGATGTGGTCCTTCCAGCGTCCTACCACGAAGGCCCCATTGCTTCCATGCCACGATGGGTCGTCGCTGTTATCCGTGCCGCAAGTGGACATAATGCCTATTAGGTAGGTGGTCAAACTGTTCTGCCTGATCAGTGTACGTGCAACCAATCGCATGAGGTGTATACTAGGAGTTATAGAATACTCTGGACAGCTCCATACTCGTCACTGTCTAATTCCCACTCTATGTACTTAGTTGTCAATGCTGAATAGTCGACCAGTTGTTTTTTTGCAATTTCCACCTGATTCGGCAAGGCATAATCTGATGTGACCTTAACATAAGGTTTCGTTCAGACTGTACATAGATTTATTTTCACTTTTTTTAGGCAAGTGGAGTTGACAACATGTTAAGTTTACAAGTAAAATGACTTACGTTTTCACGTCAGTTAAATAATGTCTCATATTCTCACCACTAGTATTATCCCACAAAATAAGTAAGACTCATTATGCCGGTCTATTTGCTATTCCAGGGATCCAACTTTGTTGACTTCCCACGTTCTGCTGGAAGTGTTTGTAGTTAGTACATACCTTTCAAAACCTAATTATGAGGGGCAGTGAAATTAAAATCCAACACCCGCCACAACGCTCTCATATAATGGTTGCATTCCAAAGTAATCACCACACACCTTAAGATATTTATCACACAGGGAGACGAGACGATTAACACCTGCTTCGTAGAACATGGTCGTCCGCTGACAGATGCGCAACCTCACCCACACTTGCATTTCCTCATCCCACTGAAATCTACGTCCATGCACGTCTTTGTACAGGTTGCGAAAGATGCAAGAATCACACGATAAAAGATCTGGGCTGCTCTGAGGATGTTGCAGTTTCCCCACTAAGTGATGAAACCTAGTCTTCGTCCGATCGCCTGTTGAGTGGTGGACGTTAGTGTCCATCAAGACATTCCTGGGATTTATTCCTGAGCTTTTTACTTTATTGCGCACATCAGTTTCTGCAAATTGCTTTAACAATGCTGCGGTTTAGTTGTGGTTCAACGCTCGAGGAATTCGACAAGCGGAGGAAGCATTCTGTTGCATAATAACGCCCACCCCCACACTGCCAAAACGCTATACTTCATCGATTCGAATGGGAAACAAAGCAGCATCCACCATGCAGCCCGGATCTTTAACGGTGTGATGGACATCTTTGACGACCTGAAGAAAGACATGCTTGGACGTCGGTTTCCGTCGGGCGAGTAAATGCTAGTGTGGGTGCGGTTGTGCCGGCTGCTGTGGCCGAGCGGTTCTAGGCACTTCAGTCTGTAACCGCACTGCTGCTACGGTCGCAGGTTCAATCCTTCCTCGGGCATGGATGCGTGTGATGTCTTTAGGTTAGTTAGGTATAAGTAGTTCTAAGACTAAGGGACTGATGACCTCAGAAGTTAAGTCCCTTAGTGCTTAGAGCCATTTATTGGTGCGGTTGTGGATCCATCAGCATCTGACCGCGTTCAACGGAACAGGAACTGATCGTCTAGTCTCCGTGAGGCATAAATGTTTTGACATGTGTGGTGATTACTTTTGAATGGAACCATGCCAAGAGAACAGGGTTTTATATGACAGACCCTTATACTTCAAAACCTTAGTTTTCTGCAGAAAGACGTCTTTCCTTTTCCATTTTCAGTTTTCTTGCATCTTTAAGAAAGTTTGTACAAATATATTATGTGGCCCGTTTACCATTATCTCCTGGGTTTTGTTAAAAATGAGCTTAACAGCTGGAAGACCTCTCATTATATTCCGTTAAGTTCGTTCGATGTCCACACAGAAGAAAGAAGCTCTTGTAGGATTTATGATCTGTTTACAGAGTTTTCCGAAGTGCCTATGTGAATGAATGAACAGTGATACCCGTCTGAGTGTTTTTAATGATAATTCAGAGTAATTTGTAGCTTATGTTTATGCCTTTAGATTATCACTGAATGCTTCTGAACTTTCTTCCATAAGTGATTGCCAATTCTTCCCTGTGTTTTCTTTCGTAAGAACGTTTCTTTAAAAGAACTTTTGCATGACTATACATTCCAGAGTCTTGCTGTATAAGTCACGCTCACGAAAAAATCATTCTGAGAATAAACTGAATGCGGCTCTCACTATATCTGTTGTTCGTATGGGTGGATTTTTTTCGGTAACCCTATTGATATTACTGCTAAAATCATCACTTCGAACTGTTCATTATGTCTGATGACCATCCGTAATCGTGATTATAACACGGAAAGCAGTAGATCCAACAGATAAATTACCTAAATGGTAGTGCAGTAACTCCAAAATTTACTGGCGGACTAAGAAGACCGACTGTGATACCATGGAGACAAGGGCTTAACAAAGCACGTAATGCCAATGCAGACGGGCGACTAAGCCCTGATATTAACGGCGTGAGACGAATGAGCTAGGCCATTCGTCTCACCGCAACAGCCTCTGCTTTGCTTGAGAATCTTGAAACGTACTGTGTTGAATTATCACAGGCACTATGTTGGAACTTACGAGCTGTTAATGACGCTAAAGGAAGGATATTTTACACGAATGAACATTATAAGAAAATTTTTTTAGGAGTTACTAATTTTACAAAAACTGCTACAAACTACGTTCAAACAACAGTGTAAATGTTTTTTTTATTGTTGGCTCTCTTACGCGAGATCGTTTTGAATGAAGCACGTCATAAACTGCTATTCCAATACTTTTCATGTCTTCATTTGCATTATAACTTCTGGAAGTGTCACTAATCGGTTTCTGATCACTTTGAATATATGTCTCACGGAATTCAGATTTCCTCTTCGATCAGTTGAAAAGGGGAGAAATGATACACAGTGTGAGTCGGTGAACCTTTCTCTTCGCTTATAATCACCCCTTTTATATACCATTTATTGAAATAACAAAGCCAGCCAGTGTGGCCGAGCGGTTCTAGGCTCTACACTCTGGAACCGCGCGACCGCTACGGCCGCAGGTTCGAATCCTGCCTCGGGCATGGATGTGTGTGACGTCCTTAGGTTGGTTAGGTTTAAGTAGTTCTAAATTCTAGGGGACTGATGACCTTGGAAGTTAAGTCCCGTAGTGCTCAGAGCCATTTGAAACATTTTTTTAAAAAATAATTTGAAATAATAAAACTTTAATTCGAAACAGCAGTACCTAAAATTTTATTCGATATTTAACTCAAATCACAGGAGCACAGGTAGCACAAAATCCTCCGCTGTAATATTAGGCAAAATACTAAGTTATTACTAGAAATAAGTTTAGAAAAAAATATTACCTACTTTTTCCTCGTGTATGCACAATAATTCGAGTACACTTGTGCGTTTCACGTGGTGCGGAAGGACTTCGTACGTATTTGAACCTTCTGGCACAGTGCTACTTGATTATAAATTTCTTTTGATAATCTGAGTTTTGCGTGAATTATATAGTGTCTTTTGATTTCAGATTCAAAATCCGTAATAAAACGTAGGTTAGCTTCCTCGTCTTCTATGATTTAGGAGATTACCATTTGCTGGTTTGAAAAAACTTCACAAACATCTTTGTTTCCATGGTAATCATAAGTTGTTAGATGTGCAACGTGAACAATTTGGAATGTATCTTATGAGTATGAGTTCGGCCGATTACCAAACTAATCGGTCCATATATATACATTAATGCCTCAGCCGCAACTCATGGGGAGCCGATCAAACATGTCTGCTTCCGTTTTACAAGGGTTTATACGATTGTTCGATATCGCCTTGACTATGGTTGCACGGCTTGTACCTCAGTTAGACCATCTTAAGATAATCGATGTTCTTCATCATGAGTGGATTCGGTTGGCGTCAGGAGCATACAGAACGAGTGAGATTCGTAGCCTCTTCGTTGAGGCATGTGAACCACCACTTGTCATCCACTGGCGGGTCCTCATGATGCACCATGTGTGCAGCCAACTCTCCACTCCACCATCACCGGCACCCCGTACTTTTGCTCGCCTTCCAATGGAACAACTATTTAGAAACAGGCGATGAGAAACAACGCAGCCACTGGGGACTCACATCTCCAGGACTTAGTGGCTGTTATATTTCCGTGCTTCGTCGAGATTGGAGACTTTTGCCTCCCTGGTTGATACGGAGACCCAGAACTGTTTTAGGTGTACCAATGTACAAGAAAATTTTGACTTTGGGCTCTGTTTTTGAATCGATGTTTTACATAATTTTAGGCGAGCACTCTGTTTGGTCGTTTACACTGATGGGTCTAAGTGTGATAAATCCACCGATTGTGTTGTCTTATTTCCAGACAATGTTATCAAGATTTGCTTACCCGGGACGCTCATAATGTATGACGCTGAATTATATGTAATCTTGAGGGCACTGGAGAAGATACGGTACCTTCCTGTTACCAATTCCTCATCTGCACTGTCTCGCTAAGTGCGCTTCAGGCTTTCGATTACAAATACCTAGCCTAAAAGTATCTTCATCTGATCCACGACATACTTTTCCACTTTCAGACGCAGGGAAAGGATGTGTCATTCTTCTGGGTACCAGGGCACTTCGGCATTCTGGATAACGAAGTAGTAATGAAGGAGCTAAGGATGCCTGCTTGGAAGCTACAGTTTGTGAATGTGCTGCCCCTGTCCATGTAGCTACCTCTCGACAAAACATAATCCATCAGTGAGAGGACGAGTGGTTAGATTTG
The DNA here is from genome assembly GCF_021461385.2 of Schistocerca piceifrons. Classification (NCBI taxonomy): domain Eukaryota; kingdom Metazoa; phylum Arthropoda; class Insecta; order Orthoptera; family Acrididae; genus Schistocerca; species Schistocerca piceifrons. Next base: position 676,731,865 of record NC_060141.1, read on the forward strand.
TAAAGCAACAGGCTCATTCCCGGGAAACTAACGACACGATCGTACAGTTCCTCCTGCCGGCCATCGCGGAGGGAGCAAACACTTTTAACGCACCTTAACAGGACCTTGACGCCTGGAGCCTCCCTTCAGTGGAAGACCCACCGGTGTTCTGTGCTCGTGAGTAGAAGTTTCTGTACGCCACATTTTAAATGATTGCTTTTTATACAGAACCAAGCCATGAGGGCTGTAGCCTACTTACCAACTGGCTTGCCCTCTATTTCAGGTGATGAAGAATCGGATATAGTACCGGTACATACAATGAAGGCTTTCACGACCGGACGTTTTAGCTGCCGAGAATTCTTCCGGGTTGTATGGCCGTGGTCCATGGAACTCTTCTACCCACGACGTTTCGCCTAAAGCTACGTTGGACATCTTTGGACGTTCTCCTGGTTGTGCTGAGTCTTGCCGAGTCGGAAAGACCCAGCACAACCAGGAGCACCTCCGAAGATGTCCAACGTAGCTTTGGACGAAACGTCAGGGATAGAAGAGTTCCATGGACCACTGCCGTACAACCCGAATGAATTCTCGGCAACTGAATGTAGTAAACATTTTAAAATTATGTGTGATGTCCCTTCTCGACGGTTACTTACGTAGGAGGCTTTAATGTGTTTCTGAGGTGGTTGCTTCATCTTTTATTTTCCAATTGATCGTGTGGACACAATTCTTTGCTCCACTATTTTAGATGTTGCGTGGTTGTAGTTTAGTCATTTTACTCACACTCTACCTTGAGGCATACGGCTTTTGCTGTTTAGTGTGACAGTGTGAGAGAGACCCACGATGGCTGCTGGTTATATTTCCTAATTTACATATTATTACAAACTTGTATTCTGCACGGGCGCTGATTACCACTCTTTTGAGCACCCCATACCTACCACCACCACAATGAACAGCGCAACCATCCCATAACTGAACACCTAGTTCACCTGTATCTCTATCGATTTTAGCCCTGCAGTTTCGTTTTCATTCGTCTCAGTGTTTATGACGTCATGTTGATCTAATTCTGTATGTACCTCCAGCGGCATAAGTGGATCCTTTCCGAGAAATGTGTTGCGAGTAGTATTAATAGGGAGGAAATAATAAATTTCAGCATCATCAAAGAAGCAACAGTTTTTCACTCATCTCGTTACCTATGACATCATATCTACTGAAATGAGGGTCGTATAACGATATAACTTTACAGGTACTTTCAGCGGTTTATTTGAATACTGTCTCCAAATTTTGAGGCGAGTACTACTAGTAGTAAGGACGATGTAAATTAAAACGTCATGGTTCATGCGGCAGTTTTAGTGCACAAATAGCGAGAATATAATAAGCGATGAACTTTTGTTCTGTGGAGGTCGTCAGTGAAGAAATGTTACCTAATGGTTTAAAATTATGTGTAATGTACTTTTAATCCTTCTAAGTTACACGTAATACGACGGCCGTTAACAACTAGACACAGGGTACGGTACATCAGTGAAATCACGGCGATAAAACGAGCTTATTGCAACTTCAGCCGTCATTCTGGAATGTTCGCTGTGAAATTCACTATTGGTTCAGTTATGATACATTATAAAAATGGTAAACAACTAAATCACTGGAGCAAACTGATCACATGATGCATCATGTGAAATCTGCCGACGTCAGAAAGAATCCCTATCTGCAATCAAGCATCTGACCATTAATAAAACCGACAAACTGCACTGACAGTTTCCTGAGTGGAAATGGAGGAAAAAAGGTCCTGTTAAAATTTTTTTGGAATTGGATGGTGTGCGCGCAACTACAACAAACTGTTCACGGGACGACAAATGTTCAAAGTGGCATCCATATGATGCAATGCACACGTTCACACATCGGCACAAAGGACTGGTGGCATAAATCTCATAACTGTGTTGGTCTGGTGTAAAAACCATCGACAAAATCCTTCCCATAGTGGGAAATCCGTTGCTGATAGTCCTCGCACTGGTTGCAGGTGATATGGATGGTAGTCACAGTCAAGCAGGATACACAAAATCGTACTTTGGCGGGCCACTTGCTCGGAGCTTGTACCACAGTTCTTCTCAATATCCTGTAAAAACCGGCCCTCCAAATCTGGTGCAAGCACAGCTCGCCGCCCCCCTGTACGTTCGTCTATCTGAAACGACCCGTGATCACACAAGCGCTCAAAAAAGGCTTGAAATGTTGTGCGATGGGTGATGTCTGTGAAGATCCTTGTTTTGATATAGCCGTTCTGCCTCTGGACCTTTTCATCTACTTGGCCGTACACAAACACTGTCTCAGCTTGTTAACGACATTCTGCAGCTTACAGAACTCTGCGTGTCACACAGACTGCAACACACAAGGGGAAGACACTGCACGTGGTCAGAGGAACTTTCATATTCAGCACCATCTACCGTGACAACGATGCATTTTCGGACACATGTTTATAGTTTGTCAGTTTTATTAGTGTTCACCCTGTTTAAAACATTACATACGAGGTTTTTACACTACTGGCCTTTAAAATTGCTGCACCAATAGGAAAGGCAGATGATAAACGGACAAATATATTACACTAGAACTGACATGATATTAAATTTTCGCGGAATTTGGGTGCATAGATCCTGAGAAATCAATAACCAGAACAACCACCTCTGGCCGTAATAACGGCCTTGATACGCCTGGGAATTGAGTCAAACAGAGCTTGGATGGCATACAGGTACAGCTGCCCATGCAGCTTCAACAGGATACCACAGTTCATCAAGAGTAGTGACTGGCGTATTGTGACGAGCCAGTAGCTCGGCCACCATTTACCAGACGTTTTCAATTGGTGAGAGACCTGCAGAATGTGCTGGCCAGGGCAGCAGTCGAGCATTTTCTGTATCCAGAATGGCCCATACAGGACCAGCAACATACGGTCGTGCATTATCCTGCTGAAATGTAGGGTTTCGCAGAAATCGAATGAAGGGTAGAGCCACAGGTCGTGACACATCTGAAATGTTACGTCCACTGTTCAAAGTAACGTCAGTGCAAGCAAGAGGTGACCGGGACGTGTAACCAATGGCACCCAATACCACCACGCCGGGTGATACGCCAGTACGGCGATGACGAATACACGCTTCCAATGTGAGTTCACAGCGATGTCGCCATACACGGATGCGACCATCATGATGCTGTATACAGAACCTGAATTTATCTGAAAAAAATGACGTTTTGGCATTCGTGCACCCAGGCTTGTCGTTGAGTACACCATCGCAGGCGCTCCTGTCTTCGATGCAGCGTCAAGGGTAACCGCAGCCATGGTCTCCGAGCTGATAGTCCATGCTGCTGCAAACGTCGTCGTACTGTTCGTGCAGATGGTTGTTGTTTTCCAAGCGTTCCCACCTGTTAACTCAGGGATCGAGACGTGGCTGCACGATCCGTTACAGCCATGCGGATAAGATGCTTGTCATCTCGACTGCTAGTGATACGAGGCCGTTGGGATACAGCAGTGCTTTCCGTATTACCCTCTTGAACCCACCGATTCCATATTCTGCTAACAGTCATTGGATCTCGACCAACCTGAGCAGCAATGTCGCGATACGATAAACCACAATCGCGATGGACTGCAATCCGATCTTTATCAAAGTCGGAAACGTGATGGTACGCATTTCTCCTCCTTACAGGAGGCATCACAACAACGTTTCACCAGGCAACGCCGGTCACCTGCTGTTTGTGTAGGAGAAATCGGTTGGAAATGTTCCTCATGTCAGCACGTTGTAGGTGTCGCCACCGGCGCCAACCTTGTGTGAATGCTCTGAAAATTTAATCATTCGCATATCTCAGCATCTTCTTCCTGTCGGCTAAATTTCGCGTCTGTAGCAAGTCATCTTCGTGGTGTAGCAATTTTAATGGCCAGTAGTGTAAAAGTTGATATGCAGGTGTTCGAGTATTTTTAATCTTTCTAAGTTACACGTAATATGATGACAGTATGAGTTTCCTAGAGCCTTACTCAATTTTCTAAGTTTATGAGTAATCACATTATTTTATCATTCTAAATATGTGTACAATTATAAGTCAGTCTGGCACGTTAGAAAACCAGACACATAAACGCATTTGAGCCTTATCGATAACTTGTACAATATTACATTGTTATTACAATAAGAGTTCGTCTAATGGAAGCAACAATAGTCTTTGTTTTATAGTATGAATTGCTGTCATTAGTTAAGAATCAGGTTTGGAGTCCGTAATATGGGCCGTCACAGGTAAGACTTAAGGACGACTGGGTAGAACAAGGGCGAGTCTTTGTTTTATAGTATGAATGGCTGTCATTAGTTAAGAATCAGGTTTGGAGTCAGTAATATGGGCCGTCACAGGTAAGACTTAAGGACGACTGGTTTGAACGAGGGCGACGCCTTGTGTGCGAATTTTATGCTGGTACGCGATCTTTTGGGATATTCGTATCCGGCCAGTATTGTTGAATGTGCTCACGTGAAGAACTGTGTCTGCGAAACAGCCAATAAAAGACCTTAAAATGCAAGTAGACTCTGAACAGTTTTGCGAGCTCGAGTCCCAGACTTACATTCAACGGGTCTTAAATTATTTGACTACGTTTCTGTCGACTGATCTATTACTGCTTTAAGGTCTCTCACTCTATTTACAGAATTTGAAGCAGCTGTGAACTGCAATTGCTTGGTGCAGTCAATACTTACATTCGTGTGTGACAGGTGAGTTTTGCTGCTCTTCGCACTCTTTACTAACATTGGAAAAACTGCTGCAGACGTGCATTCGGAAAATTCTTGTGAAATTGGTCAGAAACGTTGAAACTATTTTTTCCACCAGATGGTTCTGTAGTACGTTAGAAATACTGTCTCCAGTTATCATTTTTTAATTTGCGGTACAAGAGATGTAAAAGCCATTTTGTTTCAACCAATGCGCAGTGCGACGTCCCCTTTTTCTACATGACCAAGTTCTTGTTTGTGATGTTTTATTATTTCCTCTCATTCAGAATATATTAGGCTATGAGTCCATTTACAACCTAATTAATTACGATTTATTAAATAAATGCAGAATATATTTGGCTATGTGTCCATTTACAACCTGATTAATTACGATTTATTAAAGAAATGCACACATTATGGAACACAGATCATAAAAGAAAGCTTCAGTAACATCGTAGAGAAGAGATGCCTTTAATAACATCACAGAGAAGCGACGCCGAAAGACAACATTTTGCTCACCTACTATTGTTAAAATTTCCTCATATGATGTTTGTGTGGTGATCACTGACAATAACACCCGAAGAAACAGGATCCTTATGAGACTAGGATTTGATGCACGCGCTTCACTGAATACCTACTGAAGAAGATCGATGATGTGGATGTTGCTGCTTTTGAAGAGTCAATGATAAATGTTGCTAAAATGGCACGCCATAATCACCAGACAAGAAGGAAACAGCTACAAGAATGCTAAAAGACCAAATGTTTGGTACTGCGCAACATTAAGATTCTTACTTCTGGCACAAATGCTAATAAAATCTTTTTTCTGCATTTCCCGAAATATTCGTTGTTCATTGTATAAGGTATATTTCCTGCTGAACCATTGCAGATAAGAAGGTGGTACAAATTTTGTAAATTCTATGTCATAACTTACCGTGGTACAAAATTTTTCATAACATATTTCTGTCAATTTTATTTAAGTTTATGTGAAATAAGAATTGCTATGTATAGAATACATGAATTTAAAAAACTGTTGCGAAAGTTCTCAGACTTATATTCAAAAACAGGTATACGTATTTGTTTATCTAATGACTAAGAATAATCTACCATTGTTTAAAGAGATAAGTTAAGGAACACTTGAGAAAATGTTTCTTGTATGATGGGATGTGTTCTAAATGTACACAACACCTTCTTTATCAAATAATTTGACAAAAGAATTTTAAAAAAATTCAGATTATAGCCAATACCCGAATGCTGATAGGTGCAAAATTTACTTGAATTGTCATTCAAACAGTAGCAGTTACATTAGCTTATATGCACCTGTGTATTTTCTTACGTCCCTCCCTCCCTCTTAAGCATAATAAACTTTACTTATCGTCGTGGTTTATAGTGGAGAGCCACTTAAATCTGTACTCGATATTAGCAGATTTCTCTTCTTCAGAAACGTTTTCCTTGCCATTGCCAGTCTACATTTTATATCCTCTCTACTTCGACCACCGTCAGTTATTTTGCTTCCCAAATATTAAAACTCATTTATTACTTTAAGTGTCTCATTTCAGAATCTAATTCCCTCATCGTCACCCGATTTCATTCGACTACATTCCTTTATCCTCGTTTTGCTTTTGTTGTAGTTCATCTTATATCCTCCTTTCACGACACTGTCCATTCCGTTGAACTGTTCTTCCATGTCCTTTGCTGTCTCTGACAGAATGACAATGTCATCGGAAAACCTTGATGTTTTTATTTCTTCTCCATGGATTTTAATTCCTACTCGGAATTTTTCTTTTCTTTGCTTTACTGCTTGTTCAATATACAGTGGAATAACATCTGGGATAGGCTAAAAACCTGTCTCACTCCCTTCGGAACCACTGCTTCCCTTTCATGCGCCTTGACTCCTATAACTGCCTGATGATGAAGTGGTAAATTTAATTCGTGGTGCCATTCTACCAGCAATCCTATGGTATACCAACGATTTAAATCGGAAAACTACCGAAGAAAATGGATTTTATGAGTAATTGAGAAACTAGGAATGACCCATGCGCTTTTTCAATTTATAAACACAGCTATTCAGAGATCAGAAATCTTGATGTTTTAAGACACAGGATCTTGATGTCTGAATATGTCTAATAGCTGAATATGATGCTTCAATAAAATAAATGAATTTCGCATGTAATATTTGACAGAAATAAATTATCACTCATTAACTCAACGATTAAGGAATGCATCTGACTACTAAATCAAATAACGATCACAATTAACTCAGTTTATTGTTCCTAAACAATAAAATCTCGCAAGAACTAGAGCTAAAATCAATAACTAAAACATTAGCAAACTTTGGAGAAAGGCTCTGAATATTAATTCAAAGGTAATGCGTATCTGAACAAAACATCTACGTTCGCGGAGGTTGGACAATGACTGCTATACGTTAGTCGATTCAGATCAAAGATACTACGAGATGATACGTATGTGCGTATAATGCTGCAACTGAAAGCATGTTTAAATTTTAAATGAGTCTTTGAAATGTGCAATGGAATTACTGGACATCTTTACGTAAACTTAACCTTTCCCTGCAGTTCACTTCGCTGCTGCAGCTTTGTCTCACCATGGATGTTGCGTGATTTTAGATGGAGGAAATTAATTCTCGCGAGTGCCGACGAGTAAAATGTAGTCATATAAGAAGCCCGCCTCCCTCTGTAACCTGGATTTCACATAATTCACTAGTTAAAAAAATCGTTAGTCTCGGAGCGCTAGAATGTATATGATCCACTCCTTCCCTTTGCTTTCCTTCGTGCATCTGCCAATATGGTTAGATCACTGTAAGCACAATTTCACTCTCTTCACCAATTTCTGAATTATTTATATGAACCAATAAGAGCTGTCCTTACGTTTATTTAAAAGTTCTCTCAGTTTGGCGTCACTTGGTTGAGTATCAGCATTTTACACAAAACAAAGAAGTCCCTGCTTTCTGTTCCCGTTCCACTCTATAAGATGTTACCTTAGTAGTTCGTGTTTTTCGGCGAAGTTTGAGTTCCCACTGTTTCTTTCTCCATAAGCAGTTCTTACATCATTTGGGCCATTAGGTGGGGGACAACCCTATGGATACGTCTTGTCTTACCAAAACTTTGACTCCAGCACATTTGTAAGGTGCAACATGTATGCTTTACTTATTCTAGGATTGAAGACTACTGTATAAGTTGAAATGACATGTTTAATGTCGCAATATTAGCACAAAAATACACGCTTTCACACAGTTTTCAATGTGACAACAAAAACAGTTGTCTGGGTAACGCTTCTTGTCAACACCAAAAAGTGAAAAAGTCTTAAACACAAAAATATTAAATATTAACTCTCAGAAGGTTAAATTATCCTAAACATGACAATATTAAACTTTAACTGGATGTTTCTTTACAAAATTGTTCCTAGACTTAGGTTATGATGTTGGTCAGTACTACGAGAACCGTCCGATTCCGGTTTAAAGTTCGGCACTATTTTTGGGATGACTATCAAGTCTACAGTGGACGGTTAGTTATGTGACAAATTGAGCAAACGACTACCCACAGTCGATCGATTTACAGTTGATGCAAGCTAGTGAACCAAAAAGTTTACGCCTCTGCACACAGTATTTACCTTAAGCTGCGATGAGCTGTCGTCTGCTACGCCGCTGTCTTCCGCTGAAATTCCTATAAAACTAATTACACCTTTCCTGAATTTTCTAGCAGAAACTTTCCCTATGTTTCTCGTTATGTGAGAGAACATGTACTCATCCCTAGTCTTACAATGTAGTCATATACAGGAACGATTGGAGCAGCATGCATATTATAATGAGCTCTGAGTTCTTGCAAGAACAGTTAAGAATTGGCTGGTTCGTTTCTCCAGAGCTACAGCTAATTTCTAGCTGTATATCAGCTGCTGTGAACGCAGTGGCCACACAAATTACTCCTCTGGGTCGTACAGAGCATTATGTGTTCTGTTCTGCACTTGGCACAAGTTCGTAGAAGAGTCTCCGAAAGTTTCAGTCTTGTCTTACTCATAGCCAAACTGTCTACCCACTTGATTTCTTTCGTTCTTCACGTCACGACTTTTTTTGACCAATAAGAGTGTTCTTCCTATTTTGTGGAAGCTCTCTCTAGCAATCGCAAGGTCCCTGCCATTAAATTGCATCGAAACTTTGGCTATTTTCTCCTTCATAGCGCGTTTCCGCCAATCAAATGTTTTGTGCCAGTTCAAGACGGCATATATTGACTTTCTCACGCGCGTACCACACACTGGACATGTGATCGGCAATGCGTCACTGGTCTTATATCGTATACAATTGGAATTCTGAAACACAGTTTTTTAAAAGCTTTCTTTCCTGTCCTCCCTCAGATTACTGTTATATTCACTCTCCCCATCTGAGTCACCTGGTCGGTCGTTGACTCTCCACCTGGGACACTCCTTTAAGTGGGTTCCATGGTACCCCTGTAGCGCGGCATTGCCTCTGCCCTCGTCCCTCTCAATTCCAAACTAAAATGCTTCATCTTCCACTAAAAACATGCATGATAGGAACGGTGTGTTAATTACCGTCGATTGAGTGGTATCCCTTTTTGCATTACATACTGATATGCATATTTGCTCATTACCATCGAATTAAGTTAGGTGTCATATTCAACATCCCGTTGCGATATATAAAGCTCTCATGTAAGGTGCGAATCTGACTATCATTTATTCTGCCACGTTACACATTTTTCAGAGGCACTCTGCATTGTCTTGCAGCAGACACACACTGCGAGCTGTGCCTGAACAGCTTATTTATTTCTCCTGATCAACAAAACACTTCTCTGGCCGATTTCACATGTCTCACACTTCCTTTCACACAGGTAGGCCAGTGGCTATTCTCCAAATATCATTGGAAACGTACTCCCACAACTTTTTATGATCCGCATGGCATCCCTCACCCTCATCACTTCGTTCGACAATGGCCTCTCGTTTAGCTACACACAGAGTTCGATACAAGAAATCGCATTATAAAATCTAAACAGTTATGAATCTGTAATCATCAGTACTAACTCGTATTTCATTATCCAGCAGGCTTAAGTTACTCAGGTTTAAAAAGTCTGTTCTGGGTTTTACACAAGATGTCATTTCGATAAGAGATTTTATTTCACCAATTTTCATTCAAGCAGGCCAAAGGAGAAAGCACAGCATTCGATAGAAAAGCCTTCGTCACCGAATGGGATGCTATTGATGAATTGATGAATTACTTTGTATTATCCGCCGAATGGTACACTCCAATGATGGCAAACAATTTTTAGTTAATCCCCTCAGTGTTGTGGTCAAATAAGGAATGTAGAAACATAGGACAGTGTTGTGAACGTGTGGAGAGAGTTGAAAGCAGGACAATTTTCATGGTACCATACCTTTCCATATGTCAACAATGGCTTGAGCAATGAGCGTGGCGTAAAAATTACGCCTCTGAATTATTTACAACAGCAAATTCTAGGCTCAGACTATTAATTTTAGGCACTATCGATATTGGAACACTTTCTAGTGGAGTCGACTTCAATGGATGTGGCATAACTATACGAGGACAAGAAATTGTTTTTGTGGACCTTATTTACATTGAATGAATCTAAGAGGATCCAGATCATATTGGCGAATAGATTACAATGAACTTATTGCTTTTATTCGTCCTCGATCTTCCAGCTAGATTTATTACTTTGGCCTGTAATTATGTGAACTGAATTCAGATGTGTGAATGGCTTGACAACAGATTGTAGACGCAGCGAAATCCTTAGCCAATTACATCTCCACGAAGCTCAGCATTTGATTGATTCATATCCTCTAGTGCTGAGACAACATTTTTCTAACATTATCGTTGCATCCATGAAGCAAATAAAACGAAACGAAAAACATTTTTCTGGAAAAGTCATCGATTTCTGGATATAAATTAAATTTAAGAACTGTGATAGTCTGTATCTACAACTTGTAGTACCGACTGAAAGTGCTCCAACTTGTGAAACCACACAAGAAATTGTGTGCATCGAAAAAGTGATATCACGCCATTTGCCAAGCGAAATCCAAATATAATACCACTCGCCAAACACAACCAAACTCATTACACTATGCTGTCTATGATAATGACATTTATTCTGCTACAGGTTTCGTTCTTAAACATCTTCAGTGGCAGAAAACTTACCGCAGATTTAACACATATTTTCTGCCATTGAAGATGGCTTAAGACCGAAACCGTGAAGAGAACAAGACCCATTATCACAGACAGCACAGTGTAATGGAATTTGTAAAATATGTACATGTTGTTGACCAGCACCTTGTAAAGTGTACATGTAGAATCGCACTGCCGCTACCAGACTCCTATATTATATTTAACAACAGAGTGGAAGGAAAATCAGTCAGTCATTGCTCATATAAACGTCCTAATAAACGATGGAAGCACTAAGGAATGTAAAACTTCATAGTAACTAGTAGTCGAGAAGTTACAATATCCTACCCAGGGATGAGACATGGTTCACATCTCAAAAAAGGAATATGGTTGGAAGGACAGAAGATGAAGAGTCCTAAGATTAATGTTGAAGACAAAAGATGGGCGAAAATGTTTCAAGATAGACCTTTCCAAATACCCATCCTACTATAAACTAGCTGTCTGCAAAGGGCTACAAAATGATAAATACCTTCAGCAATGTCTTGAGAAAAAATAAACACCGTTTAAAGCCAATAATCCACGAGACTCTGCACTAAAAGGTCCACAATATTGTGACGGCCACGCCAAACCACGGCAACATCCTGTTGCAATATTCGATGAAGAATGACACTGCCCACCCAAAGGTCTGCCAACGAATATCTCACATCAGTTGTCCTGCTTTGTGCAACCTCACACAAGAACATTCGTAGATATCGTTTGAAAATAGTGGTCCAAATTAGGCAAAGATCAGTGTTAGAGAGTGAAAAATCTGCGAAAAGCACAAGAATTAACATAGGAATTACATGTCTTGATGCAATTTACATGTGTTATACAATATGTGTAAGTGTCTGAATAAGAACTGTCTTTTCATAATCTTTGTTTCATGAGTAATGCAAGAGAACCTTTTTGTTTTATGTACCTACAATGTTAATTAGAATAATATGTTAAAAAGAAAACCTGTCCATGTATATTGTGCCTTATAGATAACCGTTCTGTAAAGTTAATTTACTGTCTATAGTTGTAACACCTTAACAATTTATTCATGGTCGGCCAGTGTGTCCGAGCAGTTCTAGGTGCTTCAGTTTGGAACTGCGCGACCGCTACGGTCGCAGGTTCGAATCCTGCCTCGGGCATGGATGTGTGTGATGTCCTTAGGTTACTCAGGTTTAAGTACTTCTTAGTTCTAGGGGACTGATGAGCTCAGATGTTAAGTCTCATAGTGCCCAGAGCTATCTGAACCATTTTTTATTCATGTTTAATTATCAAGGTAAGATTTCTTAAAACCACATTGACTGTTCGGATAATATTTTTTTGAAGAATAATACATGTGTATGAACATTGTTTGTGAGTTTAATATTTTTGAATTTTGCGTGAACCAATAATACAAAGATTTAAAATTTTGACATTAGTAGGATTTGCTAAAGAATTATTTTGTTTTTTTAAATTAGGGTCACAATCATAATTTTTGTAAATCAAACAACAGAATGTAAACATTGTCTTTTGGATTATGTCATTTAAGTTTTTGTGATGATTTAAGTAGTAAGTGGTTGAGAAAATACCATCAAAAGATCGATGTGATAGGTTCCTCACCTTCGATATAAAATCTGAAATACACACAACACGTTTAAAAAAGAAATAAAAAGAAATCTATGTCAGTATGAAAAAAATTATAGTCTACACGTAAGGGAGACAATTAAATCATTACCGAAGTTAACTATGTTAAAAATAGAAGTATACAAACCAAAAGAATTAAATAGAATATGGACTACACCAAGTGGTAGACTAATATTCAATGCTTAGGGGAAAGTATAGTTTTTGACTGGCTTACACAATGTCTCAACCATTGCCAGACCTCAGCACAAAAATTATTGCGGAAGGGTGGTGATATGTAAGGTGTCAAACAAAGAACACACCTTACATTGAATTCTTGAAACAGTTACAATTAAACTGATATATCACACCAAATAGTTACTTGAAAACGTACAAATTATTGATAGACAAAGTGAATTAACAAGCCAGTACATTGTGAATGTAAACCACTAACACTGACACTAGTAATTGCACACAAGTAATTCCCCAGACCCGAGCTATGAGACGCAATTCTGAGGGAAGGAGAATTTTATGACAGCAATGCCCACCCGAATGTTACACCTAAACCCACACAGCAGGACATCTAGCGAATACAATGAGACACCGGAGCCACTGCACAGGCTGTCAGCAAAAGCCACTCTTGTCCCTGCTTTTAACGATTACCCTTTGGACAGCTTTTCTACAGGAACATGGCTGGAGATGGATGGCAGATAAACGTCTGAGAAACGCAACTCATAAAATTGGTGACTCACGGTAGCCACCTGTGTTAAAACCCGCATAAAAGAAAAAAGCTGAAACCTCAGCATTACATGGCAGAAGTTAAACTCTGCACTACAAAAGAAAAGACGCCTGTGATCGGCTACAAAATCTCTAGTGGGTGCAGTTATAACACGTATGAAAGCACTGGCTACCCAGAAAGAAAATGCATGGTCACGTGCTTTGACATAGGTAAATTGTATACAGAGAAATTCGCTCTTTCTCTTGCAGCAAATCGTTGAGTGTTTGAGCAAGATGACTAGCGCCAAGCTGAGATGATTTCGAGAGTCATTTTGTAAACACTGGTTTACAGGCTCATCTTAACTCGTAAGGAGTTAAACTGCGCCAACCAGTGTGGCCGAGCGTTTCTAGGCCCTTCAGTCTGGAACCGCGTGACCGCTACGGTCGCAGGTTCGAATTCTGCCTCGGGTATGGATGTGTGTGATGTCCTTAGGTTAGTTAGGTTTAAGTAGTTGTAAGTTCTAGGGGACTGATGACCTCAGATGTTAAGTCCCATAGTGCTCAGAGCCATTAGAACCATTATTTAAACTGCAAAGTCTCCTAGTATGGAGAATTGCACTAAGCAGTGACATTTAATGCTTGTGAGCGATTTGAGGGCAATGATGTATGCACTATTACAGCCAAATAGCGTGTACCATGCCAATTAACTTAGCTAGGGAATAACTAGGCCTAGGAAATGTATGAGACTGGTGTTTAACAGTCGAGAAAGATTTTGAATAGATTTTAAAGTTGACAGCTCGCGACTACAGCAGCCACTGCCACCGTCAACGAAAGATAAAGACGCGCGCTCGTGGTGCACCAGCAAATAATATTCAATTGACACTCAGACCTGCTGTCGGTTTTGTCTCTCCTATTTTTTTGGTACGTTCGACTATGACCTGTAGTTAAAAATATTCACGCTTATCGGGATAAATTGAAGCAGGCATGCGGGATATTCGAATTAACAAAAAGAATTGATGAGCCACTGTTGAGTGCTTTATACCCTGAAGTTATTGAACTGTTTTAATTGTGTACTTCTTTCTGATTGCTCTTTACTGATCCCCATCCATTAATTGGTTATTTTAATTGTGCATTTTTAGCTTAATTGATATTTCTGGCCCAAATTGTATTTAATTGATTTGTATTTTACTGACCCCCAGACATGGTCATCAAACACCTAACTTTTAATGAGCGTTAGAATAGTTCGAAATTTCATCTCGCATTTGGGAACACCCACTATCAATATTTTGCCATCCTGTATGTATTACAATTTTAATGTTATGATATTATGAAGAAAATATACCTTGATACAGAAAATCTAAGATTTCGATTTTTTGTTAACGTACATTTATTCCTGAACCTGTACGCAAATTTCTGTAAGCAATAACGTTTCCTGTACAGGGAGTGTAGTGGAACTGACATTGTGATCATTATCTGATTACATCGCTGTCCGCACTGCTGCATTGCTCTGAACTCTGCATGCATGAGATAGTATCTTCTTACCTTGCAGGCCATGGGTTCTACGCCCACAGAGCAGCCTTCCGCAAGTGTGGTAGGAAGATAGATCAGAACCAGTCTTACACATGTCAGAACCTTATCAAGATGTACAACCAAACTCAATGTTACACTTACATATACCAGAAAATCTACTTTGTTTACGGATTGATTTCCTATTTCTCAAGAGCCAAGCAACAATTTCCTATTTCTCAAGAGCGAAGCCATCAAATCCGTATTATGCCACGTAGTTCAGACGAGTTTATCCAAATGGAGGAAGATTTTGCACCTTAAAATGAAGAACAAATGAAAATTATTTTGTGAATAATTGTAACCAGCATTTTCTCGAATTCTGTACTGCGAATATGTACATAGAACGACTCAGATTTTAAATAATCTATTGCCCATTACATCGCCAATAACATTTCAAATACAGAGGAATACAGAGCGTTCAGATGTAAACAAGGTGTAGCTCAAATCATTCTTCTAATTCGTCGGGATAGAAACATCGCAACCAAGCTCTTTAAGTCATGCATGCGGATTTAGAAACAGAGCTAAATCTATTGACTCTGTAACCTGTCACATCGACAAAATGTGTGATTTTGAATACAGGTGCTGAGATTTGAGGAAAATCAAGCAGTTGATCTTTTCTCCAACATAAATGAGGGACTAAACTGGAATACTGTGGACACCTATGGTGCACAGCTATCACTAAATGTTCAAATGCCACCAGTTTAGCCAATGGCACGTATGAGCGACAGGTCGCTTCTGTTGACGGTGGAGGGCTCTGAAGTGCAGAAACCAGTTGCTCCTCTCTCTTGTGATCAAGGCCTCGAGTGGAACAGATGTCTTTCTTGGGGAGACAGAGCTTCGGGCCTCTAAAATAAATTAATAAGAGCTGCCTCTTCTCTTGTTGCCCACTTACTTTAGTTTGTTCATGCTCTTAGACTGGTCTACACCTGGTAATTTACTTCCCTAGCCACACTCTAAGTATCCCATAAAGTGAAATGTATCCTCTTTTTTTTTATTTATTTCCTGTTCTATTAATTAACCTGATAAGTACTGACCGCTCGACCTCCTGCACATTTACATTTCAATGTATGAGCGATATTCAGATCGTCCAAGACAACAACAGCACTATTATAAATTACCATTAACAGCCTACTTGAATTCACTATGAATTTTCAGTCATATTATGCAAAGAAAGCGGGAAAAAGTGAAGAGTGACTTGTTAGAATTGAAGAGCGACCAACAAGACGAAGACTCTCAAGCTGGGAGACAAGACTAAAATTTTAATTACAAGTGTTCCAATTGCTGCAGGACTCCTATCCTCTTAAATGCTGTCGGATCCGGAAAGCTATTTCTACAGTCTCCTTATATACTATGCACCATTTTACTCAACATTTGAGATAAAAATACACTCCTGGAAATTGAAATAAGAACACCGTGAATTCATTGTCCCAGGAAGGGGAAACTTTATTGACACATTCCTGGCGTCAGATACATCACATGATCACACTGACAGAACCACAGGCACATAGACACAGGCAACAGAGCATGCACAATGTCGGCACTAGTACAGTGTATATCCACCTTTCGCAGCAATGCAGGCTGCTATTCTCCCATGGAGACGATCGTAGAGATGCTGGATGTAGTCCTGTGGAACGGCTTGCCATGCCATTTCCACCTGGCGCCTCAGTTGGACCAGCGTTCGTGCTGGACGTGCAGACCGCGTGAGACGACGCTTCATCCAGTCCCAAACATGCTCAATGGGGGACAGATCCGGAGATCTTGCTGGCCAGGGTAGTTGACTTACACCTTCTAGAGCACGTTGGGTGGCACGGGATACATGCGGACGTGCATTGTCCTGTTGGAACAGCAAGTTCACTTGCCGGTCTAGGAATGGTAGAACGATGGGTTCGATGACGGTTTGGATGTACCGTGCACTATTCAGTGTCCCCTCGACGATCACCAGTGGTGTACGGCCAGTGTAGGAGATCGCTCCCCACACCATGATGCCGGGTGTTGGCCCTGTGTGCCTCGGTCGTATGCAGTCCTGATTGTGGCGCTCACCTGCACGGCGCCAAACACGCATACGACCATCATTGGCACCAAGACAGAAGCGACTCTCATCGCTGAAGACGACACGTCTCCATTCGTCCCTCCATTCACGCCTGTCGCGACACCACTGGAGGCGGGCTGCACGATGTTGGGGCGTGAGCGGAAGACGGCCTAACGGTGTGCGGGACCGTAGCCCAGCTTCATGGAGACGGTTGCGAATGGTCCTCGCCGATACCCCAGGAGCAACAGTGTCCCTAATTTGCTGGGAAGTGGCGGTGCGGTCCCCTACGGCACTGCGTAGGATCCTACGGTCTTGGAGTGCATCCGTGCGTCGCTGCGGTCCGGTACCAGGTCGACGGGCACGTGCACCTTCCGCCGACCACTGGCGACAACATCGATGTACTGTGGAGAGCTCATGCCCCACGTGTTGAGCAATTCGGCGGTACGTCCACCCGGCCTCCCGCATGCCCACTATACGCCCTCGCTCAAAGTCCGTCAACTGCACATACGGTTCACGTCCACGCTGTCGCGGCATGCTACCAGTGTTAAAGACTGCGATGGAGCTCCGTATGCCACGGCAAACTGGCTGACCCTGACGGCGGCGGTGCACAAATGCTGCGCAGCTAGCGCCATTCGACGGCCAACACCGCGGTTCCTGGTGTGTCCGCTGTGCCGTGCGTGTGATCATTGCTTGTACAGCCCTCTCGCAGTGTCCGGAGCAAGTATGGTGGGTCTGACACACCGGTGTCAATGTGTTCTTTTTTCCATTTCCAGGATTGTATGTCTACCTGAAAACTACACCATCCGAGAGACAGACAGTTAAAGAATGTTTAAGTCACACACATGATTTCAAGCTTCTTGAAAATCAACAAGACGTCGCTGAGGCTGAAAGTGAAGAAGAAGCTAAAGAAGAGGTGATGATAAGTGGGCTGTACCAGTATATTTGTGTTGCAATGAATGTACGACAGAGAAAATTACTGACCACCGTAACTCGGAGTAACGAGTGCCAATGAAAGTAACTCCCAGTCGCATCAGATTATTTGTCACCTGAAGGGCTGGAGTTGACCGAACATTGAAATGCAAGGCACTGAAAGAATGTCGATCGCTGCCATCATAAGACAAGAGTTTAAGTTGACGCATTGACCGGTATACCAGCACGACTGTTAGTGGAGCAGCATTGGATAAATTATTTAAATTACCAGCTGAGAAAGACGGAAAGATGAGAGGCAGTTTGGAGTAACTTACTGGTAATTATTTCAAGGTTTTGAGAAGTCAGTGAAAGGACGTCGAATTATTGTTAATCGTCGAGATTTCAGTGTTTCCACATGAGAAGGTGTGCATGGTCTAGATTGTGACAACTGGAAGTGAAGGGAAATGGACTATTCGATGCCACCTACATAATGGTTCCTGGAGATTTGCTTTAGTTGCCACCAATTACAGGAGCACAAGCATACCACCAGCCAGTGAGTTTCATTCTGGCACCGCATCTGTGGAGTCTCCTCAGCTTTTTGGAGTTGACGCAGAACATACGACAAGAAGGAGACACAACATTTGCCGATAGTTTGAATGATCTGCACGTCAGTGAGTTGAGGGCACAACAATTTGGTTTATTGAAGTCAAAAGTACTGACAAAGGCACCTGGCGGTTTGGATCTTGCATCCAACTTGTCCTTAGATTGATAGACAACGAAGCTTTTCTTGGACGATATCGAACCCAATGAGCGACGGTTATAAGATTCTGGCTCATATACGCTAGTCAGTGGGATAAGAAATGCCAATAATGGGAAAACGGAAAATACTGTGTCAGTCGATACCTGCAAGAGTGGAGGATTATAAAAGACACAAACAATGATATTGTGTTCTTTCAGTCCGTCGTAATCAGATGTACGACACCGGCATTCTACCTGCTCTTATCGACTTCAGCTGAGACGGAATTCATCTAACCATGAAAAAAATCGATGTAACAGGCGGGCGATCATAGCTCCGAATCATATTGTGCTGGGCCTCCACAATTCAAAAAATAGAAGGACGTACCGTGAAACAAGCTGCAGTATATCTCGAATCTGGTCTATTTACTAATGGATAGGCATGTGTTCGATTAAGTAGTGTCAGCTCCATAGATTACGAAAAGTAAAGCTCACCTCCTCAAAACTGACTACAGGACGCCGTGCCATGAAGATGCTCTGAATTGATACATAACAAGGACTAACATTAATTTGCGTTAATACTGACTTAAAAATCTAACGCAGACTCTCATATAAAACAAATTTTTCTTTCTGTTTATTTCATATTTATAGGACAATAACAGATTGATATATTATTAGTAGGTAGGTATAACCCTATTCTATTTCAAATATTATCAGGTGAACGACATTGAAAGAAAAGTGAAATTTACCACACGTCTCTCTTATAATCTCATGATAGTATTGAAACTCTATTGATAAATTTCGCACACAAAAGACTAAAAGTCAAAAACTAAATATTTAAAAAACATAATATTTAGTATAACACGGGTTTACATCGGACTAAAATCCGTAAAATAAGTTCTCCCATCCACATACTGAACCATAACGCGGTACAGATAGTTCTGAAAATTTTTGTTGTGTAATTTTCAATACAAATGGAAATACTAGCGAAATTGATAACGAACAACGCTGGGCGTATGCGGTTGAAAGTAGAAGGTGAACTATTCATGCATGAGTTATACATTGTGCACACCCTGCGTTTTTCGTTATGTACCTTACACGAATTTCATAGCCATCCTGTATGGTTTCAGCCGTCTGTCGTAGGGGAAATCTATTTTTTTTCTTTTTATCCCTATTTACTAACGTGTCGTAATTGAAGTTGATTTGAATTCAAGTAGTAATGATAATTAAGTTGTTATTATTTACGTGATTATCATTTTTCCGATTGATGATGTCATAATCCCCAGATAGTTAAAAGGCTTCCATCTTCTGATCTCGCCGGCTGCAACACCAAAATCTCTGTGATATTGTCTGAAACCTTCACAAATTCGATTTTAGGCAGCTAAAGAACATACTGATGATATGCTGCGTCGTCTACGTATAGAAAATCTGTTTCTATGCTTTCAGCACATCTCATGAATTCAGCACGTGAAAGGTCACGTAACCGCAACGGATACTGTTTATTGATGCCGTTAGATTTTATAGATAATAAAATGAGCGTGGCTTCGATTCTGCTAGTTGTGGCGTCGTAAGGGAGTTACCGCGTAGGTGCTTCCGAATTCTGCCTGTGAAAGTTAGAGACCATTTACGTTCTGAAACCGTGAAGCGATTCCTTCTTACGACTTTCGGCGAATATCGGTTCCATTTAGCATAAAACTCATTTCCGTTTGCGAATGGCTTTTTCGTATATCCCGAAGTCGAAAAATCTTCTTATTGATTTATGTTAAAAACTCTATACCCATGTAAGTTACAGCTTTTACTAGGAGAGCTTTCTCAGCATAGTACTCGCGCAAAACATGCAAATTAGGAAGACAATAAGTATCTTAACTATAGGCTGAATTTTGCGGAGGCTTTATTCCTGCCTTTACATAATTGAGAGCAAAACTTTTCTGCATATTATTAAGTCTAATAACTTGTAGCTTACGACAGGAGCCTATGCGACACGGTATAGCACACATTTCTGGTGTATATCAGCGCAAGCTAAATTGTTTTCCATCATTACTTAAATATCATAAACAAAAAAATTTATTAAAATTATAACTTCTTCAATTTCATGTGCTTTCTACAGTGTCTAGAAAACAGTTGTGATGACATCACAATCTAATGCAGAAGTAACTGAGATAATACGCTGGAAATGAAAAGGAAATAAAACAACTCTCAGTGAATCACTTGACCAAATACCTCTCCTATTTGTCGTTTTCAATCACCAGTATATTACAAGTTTACACATTTTAATTCTGGTATCCATTTGCTTACTCGCCATTTGAAATTACGTGACTGTAACCAAGAAATGTAGATTTACTACCCGGCTGATAAGTAGAAACCAGTACTACCCCCGAATCAAGTACACAGGATTCACACATCCACGTCTAGAGCTACGTGACTACTCTACAATGCACGCTTATGTGACTGACGGAGGGTTCATCGAAGTACCTTCATTCCGTTTCTCTACCTTTCCACTCTCGGAAAAGCAAACACTTAAATCTCTTCGCGCGAGCCCTGATTATCCTTATTTTATTGCGATGATCATTTCTCCCTACGTAGGTGGGGCATCAACAAAATATTTTTGCGTTCGGAAGGGAATTTAGGTGTTTGAAATTTCCTGGAAAGATCTCGTCTCAGCGAAAATTGTGTTAATGATAGCCGTCATAACTGGTGTATAACATCCGAGACACTCTCTCCCAGTTTCGGGATAACACAAAACGAGCTGCACTTCTTTGTACTTTCCGATATCTTCCGACAATACTATCTAGTAAGGACCCCTTCCTAAAGTACTAGAACAGGAGCAGGAAAGGAGGAGATTAGTGTTTAATGTCCCGTCGACAACGAGGTCATTAGAGACCGAGGACAAGCTCGGATAAGGAAAAGACAGCAAAGGAAATCGGCCGTACCATTTCAAAGGAACCAGTCCAGCATTTTCTTAAAGCGATTTATGGAAATCACTGGAAACCTAAATCAGGATGGCCAGACGCGGGTCTGAACCGTTGCCCTTCCGAATTCGAATCCACTGCGCCACCTCTGTTGGTGATATTCTGTAAGAGGACGGACAAGCGTAGTGTATGCAGCATAATTTATGGGCAGTTGCCATTTTTTTCATCATAGGGATATCGTGTCTAAATCATTTTGCAATTGGTTTCGTTTCTCTGATGAGTTTACAAGAGCATAAATGACGGCATTATCTGCATCTAAATCATTTATAGATTAGAACTAGCAGAGTGGGTATAGCACTTCCTTGGGGAAAGCCAGGTATCATTTCTCCGTTACCCGATGTCTTTCCGTTAGTTACTGCGAACTGTGACCTTTCTAAGAGGACATTATGTAACCAGTCACATAAATGAGACGCCAATGCGTAGGTACGCACCTTGATTAAGGGCTGCTTGTGAGAAACGGTGTCAAAAACCCTTTGTAAATATGTAAATATGAAATCAATTCGAGATCCCCTGTCAATACCACACATTACTTCGTGTCATAAAGAGCTAGTTGTGTTTAACATTAACGATGTATTTGTTCCAAAATCCTACTGAAAATCGTCGTTAGTGATATGGGTTTGTAATTCAGCGGGTTCTATTACTTCTTTTCTTGAGCGCTCATGTGACCTTGTCAACTTTCCAGTCTTTATGTACCGATCTTTCGAACAGCGAGTGGTTGTATATGATTCCCAGATTTGGAGACAGACTTTCGTTGTGGGAACTATTGTAAGAATCTCGCAATGAAAACCGCGCTAAATTCCAAGCTTCTCTAAAACAAAACTTCGCCAACTTGGATATTTTACGTTCTTTAAAATTTGTCATGTTTTATTCGTTGCTTCTGGAACAGTGTTCTGACCTGTTTATATAGCATGGGTCTCGTGGCTTTTGTATTTCTCCCTTCATCAATTAGATTCAGTATCTCGTTTGTTACCCTCGGTTTTCCACTAGACCTACTTGATCCTCTGTTGCCTTCACTATTTCCTCTCTCAAAGTTACATATTCTTCTCCTTCTATAATCCTTTCAGATGTCCTTGTCAACCTTTCCTTAAAGCTCCCTCTGAATCTCTCAACAAGCTCTGGATCCATCTCCTTAAATTCCTACCTTTCTTCGATTTCTTCAATTTTAATCTGCAGTTCATAATCAATAAATTGTGGTTAGAGTCCATATCTGCCCCTGGAAATGTCTTACCATTTAAAATCTGTTTCCAAAATCTGTCCCGCCATTATGTAATCAATCTCAATTCTTCTAGTGTCTCCAGTCTCTTTCACTTATATAACCTTCTTTCGCAATTCTTAAACCAAGTATAAGTAATGATTAAATTATGCTTTGTCCAAACTTCTGCGAGGCTGTTTCCTCCTTCATTCGTTTCCCAGTCCACATTCATCTACTGTTTTCCCTTCTCTTCTCTTTCCTACTGTCGAATTCCCTTCCCTCATGACTATTTAATTTTCTTCTCCCTTACCTATCTGAATTTCTCTTAGCTCATATGCGTTTCATCAGTCTCTTCATCATCTGTGGAGCTAGTTGGCAAATTTACTACTGTGGTTGGTGTGGGCTTAGTGACTATCTTGGCTACAATAATATACTCACTACGCCGTTCATAGTAGATTATTCGCGTTCCCATTTTCTTATTCATTATAAAACATACTCCTCCATTACCTCTATGTGATCTTGTGTTTATAACCCTGTATTCAACTGACCAGATGTCATGTTCCACATGCCAACGAACTTCAGTAACTCCCTCTGTATGTGTGTTTAACCTCTCGATTTCCCCCTTCTAATTTCCTAATCTACCTTCCCGATTAAGATATCTGACATTCCACGCTTCTATACGTAGAACGCCAGTTTTGTTTCTCTTGATAACGACATCCTCCTCAGCAGACCTCGCCCAGAGTTCCAAATGATCGACTATTTTACCTCCGGAATATTTTACCAAAGAGGAAGCCATCATCGTATGACCATACAGTAGAGCTACATGCCCTAGGGAGAAATTGTGGCTGCAATTGCACCTTGCTTTCAGCTGTTCGAAGCACCACCACAGCAAGGCTGCTTTGGTTGACGTTACAATACCAGAACAGTCAATCATCCTGATTGTTGCAACTAACGGAAAACTTCTGCCTCTCTTCAGAAAGCAGGAGAAAAGGAATGCAAAGTCAAAAAATGAGATTGACAGGTAGCCCAAAATGGTTAAGTGGAATTCTCTAGAGGACAAATGTAAGGATTTAGAACCATATATCACTAGGGGAAAGATAGATACTGTCTACAAGAAACAAGAAAATTAGAGAGTCCTTTGGTGAGAACCTGAACGACATCAAAAGATCAGATGCAAAATCTGTCCTAAGAAAGAAGCGAAAGCTGGAAGGTGGAAGGAATATATGGGGTCACTACAAGGGAGATAAACGTGAGAGCAGTACTATAGAAATGGAAGAGGATGTAGATGAATATGAGATAGGATATACGCCAGTGCGTGAAGAATTTTATAGAGGACTAAAAGACCTAAGTTGAAACAAAGCCCCAGGAGTAGACAGCATTCCGTTAAAAATATTCATAGCCTTTAGAGAGCCAGTTATGAAAAAACACTTCCACCTGGTAAGCAAGGTGTATGAGGCAGGCGGAATTCAAATAGAAGATTATAATTCCAGTTCCAAAGAATGACAGTACCTATAGATGTGAATATTAAGTTCCGGTTAAGTAAGTGATGGTTGCAAAATACTAACGCGAACTCTTTGGAGAAGAATGGAAAAACTGGTAGAATCTGACGGGAACACGGATTGTGATTCCGGAGAAATCTAGGAACACTTGAGGCAATGCTGGCCCTACGACGTCTCACAGAAGGTAGGCAACGGAAATGCAAATCTCCATTTATAGCATCTGTAGACTTAGGGAAAGCTATTGACAAAGTTGACTGGAATACTCTCTCTGAAATTCTGAAGGCAGCAGGGCTAAAATACAAGAGCTAAAGGCTACTTGCAACTAGTACAGAAACCAGATGGCACTTAATAAGAGTTGCATGCAAGGGAGGCAGTGGTTGAGAGGGGAGTGAGACAGGATTGTAGCCCATCCCTGTTATTCAATCTGTTTGTTGAGCAAGCAATAAGGAAAGAAAAGAAAAGTTTGGATTACGATACTGAAGTCCAGAGAGAAGAAAAAAAAACTTTCTTGTTTTCCGATGACACTGTAATTCTGTCAGAAACGTCAAGGGAACTGGAAGAGCTGTTGAACTGAATGGACACTGTCGTCAAGTTAGGATATACGATGAACGTCAACAAAAGGAAATCAAGAATAAAGGAATGTGGTCGAATTAATTCAGGTGATTCTGAGGGAATTAGATCAGGAAATGGGGCACTGAAAATTGTAGACGAGTTTTGTTATTTGGGCAGCAAAATAACTGATGGTGACCGAAGCAGAGGACGTAAAATGTAGGCTGACAGTGGCGAGGAAAGCTTTTTTTTAGAACAGAAATTTGTTAGCGTCGAGTATAGCTTTAAATATCAGGAAGTTGTATTTGAAACTATTTGTATGATGTGTAGCCATCTGTGGAAGAGAAACGTGGGTGTTAAAGAGTTTAGACAACACGAGAATAGAATCTTTTGAAAAGTAGTGCTATAGAAGAATTCTTAAGATTAGATGAGTAGATATCGTAACTAATAAGGGGGTACTAAATATAACTGGGGAGAAAAGAAATTCGTGGCACTACCAGATTAGAAGAAGGAATCGGTTGGCAGGCCACATTCCGAGACATCAATGGATCACTTATTTAGCACTGGGGGGAAGCGTGCAAGGTACAAATCGTAGAGGAAGACGGAGAGATGAATACATTAAACAGATTCAGATGGATGTAGGTTTCAGTACTTACTCGGAGATGAAGAGTAGCATGGAGAGTTCCTTCAAAACAGCTTTCGAACTGAAGACCACAACAACAAGGGGTGATTTGTTCCGGCTTCTTTCACTTTTTTGGTGTAAATCTCTCAACTGCTATCGATAATATTCCTTTGAATTTATGCCATATCTGGTATACGCTTACACAGTTAATGTGGAAGGTATGGAGACTTTCTCTCAGGAAGGAAATAAGAGGTTTATTATTTGCTTTATTGCGCTGATATTTTCGCGTTTAGTTTTGGTGAAGTTGAATATTACGGTATTCACTCTCGCGGCAACGTTCCTGTAGACACTGACCCCTGTCTTCGTCGTGATCCTCTCTATTAGCTCAGCGTCAATGGTTGCTAATAGGTCAAATATGTTTTCGCCAACCATTTGCACTTCGCGTGAGTTCCTGAACAAATTGTTCAAAGTAAACGTTGAAGAAAACATTTAAAACGATTCCATGCCTAACATCAAAACGATCACGTGTTTCGACTCACCCGTAGATACGAGAGCGTTTCAGAGAAAACGACCATCAAAGTTTTCCATGTAATTTAGATGTCCTTTAGCAATCGATTATCTTAACCTAGCTGTTGGCGCAGTGGCTAGGGTAGCAGTCTTTAACACTGGGTCCCGTGCACGAAGCCCAATTATTGTTTTTATTTTATTTTTTTCATGTACCTACTCATGTCAGAAGAAAGTTAGTACACGAATTTTTCTTATTAATTGTAAAATTGCAAAATGATTTCACAATAAGTTTCATACATTTATTATGCAATATATGTGTTTATGTTGTCTTCAGGGGTTACAATCTATTTAAATTCTCATATACGTGTACTTCATTCATATAGCAGTTCTTAATTCTTATATTATACTCTGCTGTTTACTCTTCAGGAAGATTTTCTGCATTCCCTTGGATTACACAGATCGTTGAAACATTTGAAACAATGAAATTCGGAACACGACGAGAATCACACAAAGGGAGGTTTGCGATTGTTGCATTTCTTCGTATAAATCCCACCGGACAAATAAACGTTAACTTTGTTGAAGATTTCACGCATTGGCAACATTTTCACATGAAAACCATTCGTAATGGATCACTTTTCTGAAAACCAGCGCTTGTCATTCATTACGAATCAAGATACACTGCAGGAATTTTACCGAAAACAATTTCAGTTAAATTTTTCATTAATTTTTTTGAAATTCATTCACCAGACATGCTATTATTAGACGAATAAGGACAACGTTATTTCAGTATACACTGGGAAACACTCGTGTAGAAATTTTTTATGTACGCTAGTAGATAAAGGAAAAACAGAGATAAAAATGCCACTCTTCAGGCTTTTCCGGTGGATGGTCTTCACGGGTTTCCCGCCGGATCACTTTGTGCAAATTCCACAATATTTCCTCGGAGCAACTGTCAGACATCTTCAGGTGGTCCAACCCCGCTCGTAGCTAGATACCTAGATGTCATACAGTTGCTCCAAAGAAATACTGTTGAATTTACACAACGTGATCCGGTGGCAGACCCGTGAGGACTATTTACAGAAATAAAAATAGTGATCGTGTTTCCAACACCGATCGCAGAAGTATGAATCTGCGACGCTAATCACTGCGCCAGCGCGTCGACTGAAAAATTTACTCGCCCTAAGGCTCATCAAGTACCCCACAACATTGATCGTTACTTTCTGCGAGACGGTCAAGTATCTACGGATAAATCGGGACTCGAGTATTCACTTACTTTGCCTCTTTTTCCACTGAGCCAAGTTTCTGGGAAATCGGGTTATGGCAGCTGCCGTCTTTTAATCGTCACTCCCTACTGACCTCGGCCTTGACGGAGAGTTGAATTCCAACCTTCGATTCTCCTTGTATATATCCCATAGAATGAAAGACATTTTAATGTTTTCACCGCCGTTGTTGTCCATTCACTCTATCGATAACCGCACATTTAGCCAATTTTATTGTTACATACCATATTCAATGGCATTGTACAAGAAAGAGATCGAAAATGCCTCTGAATTTTTCAAAAGAAAACTCATCATTTTTTTTATAAATAAGACAAGCATTATACACAGTTTATTATCTAGCGGAATTTACCTAAGATCTTCTTTCGCAAAGAGTACTACTAATGGCTATAGTGGCTGATAGTGCATCGAGTAAAAAAGTGACAGCCTAAAATATAAGACTGACTGTATTTAAAAAGTGGACGAAAATAGTTTGCTATAGCAAAAATATACGACCAGAAAAACGTTCAAAAATTTTTTTGCTCAGCTGTCTTGTTGACGTGCTACTTTGCAATCTCGTATCATGGTCTGAGGACGTGATATGTAAAACTGCTGACGGCGGCTAAAAGATGGCAGATTTTGCAGTGGTTAAGCAGTACACAACAAACTGAAATATAATAGGCTGTCTCCAACTGCATTTGAAAATGGACGGTAAGGCCAAAATTGTCCAGCTGTTAAAGTTTTAATAACGTGAATAATCAACAGTCGAGTTGCGAAGAGTGCAATATCTTTCACCAAGTACCCGACTGATGTACCCCTCATGAAGAGAATGATTCCATAGAAAGTTTCCTTTAGTATCAGCTGATTCACAACAAGTGTATATCGCTCCTTATTTTGTATTACTACATCACACACTTTTACGACTGACATAGATCTCGACGGATAGATGAACTATAATTAAGAGAGAAAGTTGTAGTGAAAGCTATTATTTATAACCGAAATTTCACACATAAAAATGTTCGCTATATTTTTCGGTATCTGTAGTCAATTAGAAATAAAGTTTCTCATTTGTATCCTCTGACAATAAACCAGGAGGTTTACCTCGGAGTAGAATATGTAGGTCAGAAAAATGATTGCGGCCATATTCGAATCTGTGAGTGGTAGCTCAAAAAATGTTATGCTCTACTAACTTTCTTGATCTGCTGTATCTCCAGAAAACAAGTTGTTTAATACAGCATCATTCTCTACGTCATAGTTGTATGCATTGTATGTTAACCTGGCACCAAGAAACGACGGAGAGGCTCCGTATCCGCCGCAGCCGCAGTGCTCCACAACCCCATGACGACTACCGCAGTCCACTTCACCCCTCCGCCGCCCCACACCGAACTCAGGGTTATTGTGCAGTTCCACCCCCAGTGGAATCCACCCTCCCCCCATCCCCCCACCACCCACCCCCCCAGGGAACGTCTCACACCAGACGAGTGTAACCCCTATGTTTGCGTGGTAGAGTAATCGCCGTCATAGTGTAGCTGAGGCGGAATAAGGGGAATCAGCCAGCATTCGCCGAGGCAAATGGAAAACCGCCAAAAACCATCCAAAGGCTAGCCGGCTCACCGGACCTGTACCCAAGCCGGTCGGATTCGTGCCGGGGACCAGGCACTCCTTCCCTTTGCGGGAAGCCTACATCATAGTTACTTTTGATTACAGTTGATTTATGTATCATTTGTGTGAAATTTGTGGTTGTCATTCAGAATGCGACCACTGTTATAAACCTGCGGCTTCATAAACCAGACAGGGATACAGATGACTGCTGCTCCCTGAATTATCTCTTTACTACTACCCAAGGGGACAGACGACTGCACAGATAAATTCTTCACCCTTGTCTAGGGCTACCCACGCAAACACATAATTATCTGTTCCTGAAATAGCTGGGACTAGCTGAAACGCTTATAAAGATGAGTAAATAAGCGGAACAGTTTAAATAACATAGAGCAACAGAATTAAAGTACCATAATTTTCGGGACCCCGTAATCCCCACCCATTGTGATGACCAAGTCTGGCTCAAATGTTCGTACAAATTGCCTCGGTAATGGTGCAAAACCGTGGCATACTGCGACATCAGTTTCGGACTCGACGACGCTTCGAACAGAAAGGTGACGAGACATGCAGGGAAAAGGTCAGAGCTAAGATATTCATGTGACCTGTTAGGTGTGTTAATGATGTCTCGTTGGCACCTAACTTCACCGCAATTCCGTCCAGCGCCTCCGTGAACGTGTCGCACAGTAGGACCGTGTTCATACCCAGACTTGCTCACTTTTCACCTCTGCTCTTGACGCGTCTGCGTTGGAAGTCAGAACCGCGACACCCAGCACTGAATTCAAGAGGTTTTCTAATGAATGGCCAGGAAAACATTACAGACACACCGGAGATGAGCATCGGTACGAAACGGTCGCAGGGGAGGTATAAAGGTCGTCAATAAAACCAGCCGTTTACCGGGACGTTGATTCCCACACATTTCGCAGCCGAAAAAGGTAGTTCGCAGTGCGATGGGCAACGGGAAGACTTCTTCACATACTTTGACACTGCTGGCATCCTCGGGCGTTGCAACCCTTTTCTAAAGACGATGTGTGGCTGCATCCCCACATAACGATACGGCACACGTTTGGGACGCAACACACAGCAATGTTTGTACCGTTTGGAACCATTAGGTACGGGTTCAAAATCATTCGATGAAATTTGAACGTGATGAGAAGCAGCAAAGGGTGCTCATGCTTTTCCAGTGCTACTATTTTGTGTCCTCCTGTGGCGTGTTCACGGGGTGACACCAAATTGATACATGGGTGAATAAAATGGCAAATGTTCCCTCTCAGACTCACTAGTTTGGCAAAATCCTTCGTAGCTCAGCATATTTAGTAAGTCCTACATCAAACACTATCTGAGAACTGTCTACTGAGGAACTTCAAAGCATCTACGCTACTAGCGAATGCGGCTGGTTCGTCGCCCAAAACCAAACTACTAAACTTTGCATTGCCAAAGCATCCGCCAACCAGCTCTGCTAGCGCTGATGACGCCCTTCTACGGTTCTGCAGAACCAACCTCCTGCCACAGATGGTACCACCCCCCTGTTTCAGATGTCACAAGTGTGAGTCGGAACGCGTACTGCGCGTATGATAAACTTGTTAAAATTAATTTTATTTCACTAAACATGTAGCGTTGCCTGTGGGCTATCGTAACAAAGTAAAAGACGAATTGGTAGATTCTATCTTTAATTGGTACACGAGATTGACTGATTTTAATATTGATCATAATAGTGCGAATTTATTGGGGAAAAAATCCTTACAGTAAAAATTTCTCATCCCTCTACTGGAGCATTCGGATTCGTGATACCTCTCTCCGCTCTCACATAATTTTCTTATTTTGAAAGGCCTTTTTGGTTTATTATGTTTCACTGCGCTGGGAGATGAAGGAGCTTGCACAGGATAGATTAGCATGGAGAGCTGCATCAAACCAGTCTCAGGACTGAAGACCACAACAACAACATGTTGCAATAGTAGTAAAAATCGTTGGAGATGTCTGAAGATTATATGTGACACTACTTTTGAGTAGTTAACGGTTGTCGTTCGTGGCCTACAAGACTATATCAACATCTTCCCTCAAGAGACATCCCAACCTTTTTTATTATAATTCTGAATCGTTCGTCGACCATAAGTACAATGCCCATTGGGTTCTACCGAAAGCAAAATGAAACACGTGAGCCCTGAATTCAAGACAGATTTCTTAACATAGCCCTAAAGAAGGTAGCGCAAACACGGTACAATCTTAGGATGACGCCGGTTAGATCTCTGCATGCAGCTGGTATCTTTCTGTTGTGTACTACAGCAACTTGTGACGGCGAAAGTGCTAATTTTGAAGACGTACTGCCAACTACAACATTTATTAACATCCTCCTGCTCAATTTATACAATGTTTGACAGCGAAAGAATGGAAAATTAACTCATCTAATTGTCCCGTTTCAACTGAGTGTAAACTTAGTAGGAGAAATATCAGCGTGGGGCATATTCTGTGCAATGAGCAAACGGATACTACATTGTATACCATGCAAGTACGTATCTGTGGGAAAGGAATCTATGGAAAACGAAAGCGAACACTGATGCTTTAGTAATAAAAGCTACAGAGTGTTTACGAGACAAACGGAGGGAGGTAAATTATGGGCTCGCTAATTAAGGGCTTGGTAGGTAAGAACAGAATGGACCATTCGGAACCACGTCTTTCTGAAACAACAAACCGGACACTTACGCGAAGTGAAACAATGATTCTAAATTGTCTCATAATTTAACTGCTCTCCAAAAGAAGAATATGAGGGAATTATGAAGCGGTTAATTACTCCCGACTTCACAACTCACCGGTAAGTACACTGCGTGACGGTACAGATCATTCATACTCCGAGAAGAATGCGTAGGAATACTTATTTCGGCCTCCTCTTTCAAGAGAAAACTGCGAGAAGCTTCCATCAGTCTTTCCCAAATGATCTGACGAGCCAATGAAACACCTCCCCTAAAATTTGGCGGGAAGATGTGTTTCTCCATCGACGTACCACTTATGACTCACCAGGCCACGCAGGAATGTGCGTTTGCTACTCCTACAGTTTTTTAACGTGTCGATAGGGCCACTATGCCAAGAAAGTTAACAGAATTTCCCTGTTCTGGCTCATCAAGGCACAGCAGAAGTTCATCCCAATATCGAGTTACATTCTCAAGCACTACAGAGAACCAGCACAGGCTTTATATTTGTTGATCAGAAAGGACACTTAAAAGCAAACATAAAACGCAAATTTACGTGGACGCTTCTTCCGGGCATCGGAATATTACTCCACAGACTGAAAAACGTAATATGAAACCAAGTTAACTAAACCGATCCAAGAGTAAGTGAAAGTGGCACACAGTCAAAGTAAATTTTACAATTTAACTTTTATATTGATGTATATCACTTTTATAAGCAAAAAGTATTGCAATCCTTTTTAATACGTATCTATTGTGATATAGCGGTGCTTCTAACTTGACGTGCTCTTAGTTGTCAGTATGTCGCTTACAACTACTTGACTG
This sequence comes from Schistocerca piceifrons, assembly GCF_021461385.2. NCBI lineage: Eukaryota > Metazoa > Arthropoda > Insecta > Orthoptera > Acrididae > Schistocerca > Schistocerca piceifrons. The sequence goes on from NC_060141.1 coordinate 676,763,976, forward strand.
TAAACTACTTACGTAACTGTAGTACTTCGCGCATTTGCCCCAAATGGTACCTCAAATTACACTTCTGAATTGACAGCTGCGGCCACCAGTTATTTAACGACACTCTTACTGTAAAAATATCGTAGGCACTTTTTTTAACCAACGCTAGTGCAGTTTACTGTCTTTCGTTGAGAATACATTATAACACTGTTATACATGTAATTATATAATTATGTTTTTGCATGCTCTATACCCTGCTTATGCGCTTACTGTCTGTCTCTGTATCCCTATGTGTACTACTAATACAACTCTAGAACCTGTAACATTATGAGATTGCCTTATCGTTTTAAATCATTCACTAATCGAGCATTCGGTCGGCAACAGCTACAGTTAGCAAATAATGTAGCGAGAATGTAAAAGGTGAACGACCTGTGACGTAACTTGTTTATTGTCGAAGCGTCGTCAGAGATGCTGTGAGTTATTGACTTTGAAAACCGCGGCGCGAAAAACGGACAGAAGAAGAACACTTTTACACATTCCTTTGATGGACAAGATATTCTCGATGAACAGTTACACAGTTACTCATGTTTTCTCTTGTCTCTTGTAACTTGTGTCGGACGCGCATGTCTTGCCGCCGTATTATTATCGTTAAAAATAATATTGTTTTAGTGTAAAGTAAAAGTGCAATACTAAAAGTGCAGTACTGCATAGCAGTAAATTTATTGTGCGACGTGTATGTGAAAACGTCAAAGGAATTATTTCCATTACGAGAAGAGAAGTGTCAGTCAAAACGGCATCCATGTTAAATCCTTCATTGCAGTGTAAGTTCATCTATTAATTGCCATAAATTCGTAGTTAAATGGAACTGGTGTATGGACTACTTATTTAATATAGAATCTATGTCTCACTCCTTCATGAAGTTATTTAATATTCTTTACGTTTCTGCCAAATAGAGAGTTCACAGTCACGAATTCTTTCGTCGAAATCGGACGGAAGTTGCATGCGACGAAATATTTTCGCCGCGCCATATTCTACTGGTAAATGCATAATCAACTACGGTCCCTTAGGAAATTCATGTTGAGCTATCCAAAAATAATTATATTTTGAATAGGCATTTACTCTCCTCTGCAATGCAACTTCCGACTGATCGGACGATCCAACAAGAAACAGCCGCACACGGTCGGCGTGCGCCAATATATTTCCACCGCTGATTATTGCTACATGTTATAGCACAAAATTAAACATATTGTTATAATTAGCGACTACGAACGGGGACATTTATAACTGTATGTTTATGTATACACATTACGTAGACATATCGTTATAAACCGTTGTCTGTCTGTTTCAATACGCTAATCTCCAAACCTATGCAAAGGCACTTCTTTAACTTCCTTTGCTGAGAACGGGCGTAAAGCTACTGTAACATATAGGTAATGTATGTTTACTATGCCTTTCTGTAACTTTATTTATCGCTTCCTGCCACATTACCCATGTTCAGTACCAAGGACACAATTCATCTGAGATAACAAGTGTACATCGTACTTTGAACTACGTCACAATTGGTGTGTTGCTGAGTACCTGCTTTCTACAGATGTAGCCGCTTGAAGGCAATTTGTGCTTTACGTTAACCGACCTTTACGGCAGAAGTACCTTGGTGGAACAAGTCTACAAGCGATCCGGTTCAACGAGTACTTTACATTGCAAACCCTGTTACCTGTCGAGCAAACGTAAATCTTTTTTTTTTTTTTTATATCGGTTTTGAAATAAAATATGAAGACATCACCATGCATTGTACGGTGTAAGGAACACATTGCCATTCAAAAACGCTTCCAGCTCCTTTGATAATTTTCAAGGGGATCTTACATCATTTTTCCTGCAAGATATTGCGAACTTTGGGTCATTATGATGGAGGCGGGCACTGATCACTCAAACTTCTCTCCAAAGTACACGACGAAAGCACAATAACATTTAGATCTGGTGACTGTGGTGGCCAGGGGAGTTGCGACAATTCATACGCGTGCTCGCAGAATTAATCCTGAACGATGCGAGTTGCTCGAACAGACGCCCTCTCGTCTTGGAATAACAATATCACCACTGGGGAACAAATATTGAACCATGAGATGGCTCTGACCACTATGGGACTTAACTTCTGAGATCATCGGTCCACTAAAACTTATAACTACTTAAACCTAACTAACCTAAGGACATCACACACATCCATGCCCGAGGCAGGATTCGGACCTGCGATTGTAGCGGTCGCGCGGTTCCAGACTGTAGAGCCTAGAACCGCTCGGCCACTCTGGCCGGCTAGTGAATGATGTTTTCTCACTTTCTTCGTATGCTGTATAAATCTTCGATCCGGTACTTCCTGAAACACGAAGCACCTCGGCTTCCTTGGTCACGGAAGCGTACAGTATACGAACATTACCGAAGCACCATCATGCGAGCTCCGACAATGTGGATACGTTAGAATTCACTTAGCTCCGACAAAATACGCTGAACCCCACAGAATAATGTTAAAGGTATGAATCACAGTTGCACTGTATAGAGGACACTACACAGGTGACATTCATGGTATAACAAAAAAAAATGGTTCAAATGGTTCTGAGCACTATGGGACTTAACGTCTGAGGTCATCAGTCCCCTAGAACTTAGAACTACTTAAACCTAACTAACCTAAGGACATTACACACATCCATGCCCGATGCAGGATTCGAACCTGCGACCGTAGCGGTCGCGCGGTTCCAAACTGAAGCGCCTAGAACCGCTCGGCCACACCGGCCGGCGCATGGTATAACACAACAGCGTGAAATGTAGGTGGGCTACCACCTTAATTTATGTTTACATAAGCGTTTATTGCAGTGTACTTCTTTGTTCAAATGCGTGTGAAATCGTATGGGACTTAACTGCTAAGGTCATCAGTCCCTAAGCTTACACACTACTTAACCTAAATTATCCTAAGGAGAAACACACACACCAGTGCCCGAGGGAGGACTCGAACCTCCGCCGGGACCAGCCGCACAGTCCATGACTGCACCGCCTTAGATCGCTCGGCTAATCCCGAGCGGCTGTACTTCTTTAGTACCATTTCAATCTTTATCATAATAATCACATGAAATCGTATCTGCTATGTGTAACGAGCCACAGAATAGGTGAGCTCTTCAGTAGGTGTACTTAAATTTATATACTGTAAATATTGTTTGTACTCTTACTCATACTCCTGTTATCTCGTAATTGTAAGCACAGTTTTCTTCATCTGTTTGACAAATACCGTGAAGATTATGATGTTGATTGACACTAGCTGTAGCAAAAGCTGAATAATACAGCTGCTTTTCAAATGACTTTCCATAAGTACTTAACAGCTCCTTGTCACCGCCCTTGAAATGTTTAAAAACTGAATTTACTCCTGGCCTGCTCCTCATGTGGCCAATCTTGCATCAGCTGTTTCCAATACGTAATTCGTTATTGACAAACGACAGTCGTCACAGGTTTAATACCGGTTGTAAGCTCTGCGTTTGCTAGACAAACTTTCGATATAAATCTTCGGATTCTCGTTTCATTACAGCATCCTGACACACTCACTTTACGGCTTCTTGTGCCGTAAAAGTGGCATAGTTACAAAGTTGAGAAATTCGGCGATTAGCGAAGAGGAACGTACGCTGCTCCGGCGGAATTCGCTTCGTTACGAGTGAAGCCTTGCCGCTCCTAAAACTTCTGCTAATGCGTTTCAGCTCTTAAGGACAAAGTTTGCCGTAGCCTTAAGGGACCTATCAGAGGCAGCAGGTCAATAGGGCATTACAGTTCTTGCATCGGTCGGTTTATTACGTCCGTAAAACTTCGTCTTTCCCACACAAATCACACCTTTGCCGCTTCAGAGACCAATGATTCTCTCTCAGTCAGTGCTGTCAAAAGCCTGTCCAGTTCATCACACAGCTTGCTGCACAAGGTACTGTGTTCTAATGGAAGTAGATCCGCCTAGAAAATAGGTCGAACTTTACCTGTAGGATAGATAAAATTACGATTCGAAATATCAAATGCAAGAAAACTATTAAGTGTTTGTTATTATTCGTAAGCGGTGTGTTGAAGTTAAAGTATTTCACACATATATATAGTATAGGTTACAATGATTTAAATCTACCTCTTTTCACACATATATATAGTATAGGTTACAATGGTTTAAATCTACCTCTTTTCACACACATATATAGTATATGTTACAATGGTTTAAATCTACCTCCTTGTGTACTGAAAACATTTCAGTTGCTATTTAAGATACAAGGTAAAAGAAACTGAAGATACTAAATACAAACTATTATGACTATTTCATACATGAGCATGAACAGAAAACAGAATGTAGTATAAAATCAAATTTTTACATGTTGCTGTAAGATTCCCCTTAGTCACGGTCACTTGGTTAAGACCTTTGCTATTATCCATTTCACCTTATACATTCGAAAGCCTAGGAGGAGTCGTTGAGGAACGCGCATTTTGAGATTGGAATAATTTTCGATCAATAGGCACATACACAAGATCCTTCATATAATCCTTTAACAAGAAATCTATACATGATAGCTCCAGAAATGTAGGAGCTCCGTTTCAATTGCCAGCTTCCTGCATCATGTTTTATGCACCTGTCTCTTAGAAGCAGCCTTTCGCTGTAATATATGTATCCAATAGCCGACAATCCCCTTATACACTCCCTTTTCTCCTACGATGGTCTCTAGGGCAAGAGGGCGTCATCCAAAAATAGTTCAAATGGCTTTCACCACTATGGGACTTAACTTCTGAGGTCATCAGTCCCCTAAAACTTAGAACTACTTAAACCTAACTAACCTAAGGACATCACACACATGCATGCCCGAGGCAGGATTCCAACCTGCGACCGTCGCGGTCGCGCGGTTCCAGACTGTAGCGCCTAGAACCGCTCGGCCACCCCGACCGGCGAATCATCCAATGATACTTCAAGGTGGCTGTGTATACAGCACGGCCTGTTCATTTTATAAGAATAAAAAATAATGGGACATCTGTGTCAAATACAGTGTGCAATAGCATCGCCAGTTTCCCAAAACATACGATCTTATCCCTTTATTAACCAACGTTCATTCTAATTACAAATACGGGATCCACGTCTGTTGGACTACGATGTTATATAAAGTATTTACGAAGATTCTACAGTTTTAGAAATTATTTCACAATATGCTAAAACTTTATTTGTTTCTTTCAATGTAGATTTCTGTTGGTCATAAAAATTAATTATCCTACAGATTTCAGTTTACATGAATGATAGCAGATGCCACATGGTTCCAAAATTATACGTAATTTACGTAACATTGCGTGGAAATTTATTGTCCACTGAACAGAAAACTGCTATCATATTCTAAAAGGGCAGTTCTCTTTTTCGTAAATAATTATTTTTTATAAAAGCTAGATATATAATGCCCTTTATACGTAGCGTAATTTACTATTCCAATATTTCTGCTTTGCAACTTAGTGAAGTAACTTTCATCATTATTTTACCCCATGCATTTTTAAGAGTGAAAAAATTAGTTTAAATAAAAATGTTAATAATACAAAAACCACACGTCATTTTGATAATTAATGTGAACAATACGGCATCTATGAAATATTAGAACTTCATGTTTTAATACACGAATCTCAGTACACGCCAAATTATCAGCCAGTAGTTGCCAGTCAGAATATGTATTAGTCTTTGTTTCAAAGTGCCTACAGGATGTATTTTCTCTCATTAAGGCGCTAGTAAGAAGATCTCAAGACTAAATAGTTTAATGCGGTGTTTTCGCAGTTGCGTGAAGTTAAAATGTGAATTAAATCATGTGCCGAGATGTTGTGAAAACATGTCTACACTTTGTTAGTAAAACTTCCGAGACTTGGGATACATCTTCCAGCAAGACGACGAGCACAGTATTAAGTACAAATACAAAGAGGGGTACTGTTTTACATTATTATTCATTGAATTTAATAAATTTACTCATTACATAGCAATAAATAATTAAAACGCCCAATTTTACCGTTGTTTTAGTACGTGTGACTGTGTTAATTTATTATTGAAATGTACTAAGATTGCATGTGATATTATTTTTATGGGTCAATATTCATAAAGTAAAGAGGGAGTTTTCATCAGAATAGTTTCCTGTGGGTAAGTCCAGTAGTTGAAATCTGTAAAAGTCACAGGCCCCATACGAGGTGGCTAAGGGCAGAACACAGTGGCGGCATGTCAAGTCGACCGATTTACGCTCTGGAAGATGTAGATATTAAAATGTGTGAGTCCCTTCACCGCAATATAAGGGTGCTCTATCACGTACAAATGCAATGATGAACCAAATCACCATTATCATCGCCATCGCAGAGATTCAAAGCAGCATTGTGGCCGTGATTGGACCTATAAATGGGTATAAAAATATATGTAAAAAACTTTAGGGGTTTATTCTTAACACCAGAACATTACAAACATTTCATACGATCGTGGGGTCGAAAAATGTTCCTGAGGGTCCTATAGTAGGAGTTCCCAGTAGTGACTCCAATTTGTGTAAGTTATCGAATATGCACTTTTTTAGTTACAGTTGGTGGTGGAATTTCTTTTGCTGTGGCAGGTTCTCGTTTGTTCCGTTTTAGAGTATCTTCCATCACAACGTAACACAACGATGCATTCTATGTTTACAATGACTGATATGCACTACATGTACGTCCTAGCAGATGGTAATGCGGACGCAGTAAGTAAAATTTATGCCGAATGCTACCCTGGGAACCAGCTGTCATGTTTGAGAAGTTTGCACGACTTCACAGTTGTGCGAGATAGGTTCATTTGAGAAGGGAGTTGAAGATGTTTGGAGACCAAGCGATGTACAGTGAGATGACAAACATATGAACATATATAGAAGGCGGTAGTATCGCGTACACAGGGCATTTAAAGGACAGGGTACTGCGGAGTTGTTATCTGTACTCAAGTGACTCATGTTAGAAAGTTACCGACATAATTAACAGACTTTGAAAGCTGGATGATGGTTGGAGATAGATGCATGGGACATTGAATTTCGGAAATCGGAATTCATTATTCCGATATCCACAGTATCAGGATTGTGCCGAGAGTAAACAATTGCAGGTACTACCTGTCACTACGGACAGGTCAGTGGCCGGCGACCATAACGTAACGACTGAGAGCAGCGACCTCTGTTTGCAGTTGTCAGTGCTAACAGACAAGCAACACTGCATGAAAAAACCGCAGAAGTCAATGTGGGACGTACGACAAACGGATCCGTTGTGATAGTGCGGTGAAATGTCCCGTTAATGGGCTATGGCCGCAGGCGACCGGCGCGAGTGTCTTTAGTATCAGCACATCGCCTTCAGTGCCTCTCGTGACGGTATTGGTTTGACCCTTGACGCCTGGGGAACCATGACCTCGTCAGATGAGTCCCGATTTAATTGATGAGAGGTGATGGAATGGTTCGAGTGTGGCACACATCCCGCGAAGCCCTAGATCCAACTTCTCTACAAGACGCTGTGCAAGCTGGTGGTGGCTCCATCATGGTGTGGGCCATATTTTGGAGGGAATGGACAAGTCCTCTGGTCCAGCTGAACCGACCGTTGACTAGAAATTTTTATGTTCGACTATTAGGATACCAGTTTCAGCCGTTCATGGACTTTATTTCCCAAAACAACTATGGAATTTTAATGGATGCGCCGTGTCACCGTACCACAATTGTTCGCAATTGGTTGGAGGAACATTCTGGACAATTCGAGCGAATCATTCGCCCAGTCAGATCGCCTGACATAAATTGCATCGAACATTAATGTGACATAAGCGAGAGATAGTTTCGTGTACAAAATCCTGCTCCGGTAACAGTTTCGAAATCACGATCGGCTATAGAGGCAGCTCGGCTCATTATTCCTGTAGGAGAACTCAAACGACTTTTTGAGTGCCACGTCGAGCTGTCCCACTACGCCGGGCAAAAGGAGGTCCTACACGATATTAGGAGGTATCTCACACATTTTGTCACCTTAGCGTACGTACTCTTGAACCTGACGAACGGCTTCATCGTTCTGTGAATAACACTCCATCAGTTAATACAACGAGAATTGTTAGAAGGAAAGGCGGTAATCACATGACGATCTGGAACAATCGTCTATACCAGGTCACTTTCAACGTTCTCAAGAATTAAGTGAGGCAGACTTCAGCCAGGAATAACTTCCTGTCAACTAATATTAGGGCAATATGCTGTGTTTCTATAGTTCCCAGTCAGTCCGTTTTTGTGCTGATGAGGCTGTATTTTCTCGCAATAAGTTTTTCAATTATAGTAACAATCGTCCTAGGCCTACGGAAGCCATCATGGAGTACGACAAGCCAGACAACAATAGAGGCTCAGCCGCAACTGTGTCATTGGTGTCATTTCTTTTCACAGTGCTTTATTGGTTAAACGTATCTACAGTTTCTAAGGCATGAGTTGCTTTGATTACATGATGATATCCCTATAGACACATGCAATAGACAGACGTACCTGAAGTTTCTGAAACATGAGTTTTTTCATCATGTGGATTATTCATTGCATGTTACCATTCATCAGGGTATTTCAACCCTTCTAAAGCAGCCCAAGTCGATATTTGGTGGAAAGCCTAAGGAAGAACCACAGCTCCAGTCAGACCTCAGGTAATGACGCACAGGGGCCGTCAAACATTGTGGAGAGTGATTGCAAAACATCGTATGAAATCTGCAGAAAAAATCGCTCATGAGTTCCAAAACAGTACCTATCTCTCCACTAAAACAATGGCTGTAGCTAGGACGCTAAAAAGGACGGGTTTCAATGGTAGAACAGCTTCTCACAAGCCACACATCCCTGTAGTCGACGGTAAGCAACGCCATTGAGCAGTGGATGACTGGATTTGTAGTGATGAATCATGATAAGTGCTGTGATTGACAATTCGCGATGTTTCACAACGTAACTTTTATTGATGTAAGTTCACAAGGTTGATGACTGAACTTACAAACGAAAGGTAACAATAACGAAAAAAGTTCCCTAGTTTAGGCAAACAAAAGTTCACTTCTTATTTTCAACAAAGGTTCGTGGTAACACACTCACACACTCGCAACAAACCAATTCCGAGACGAAGGCGTAATCTTCGACGGTTGCAGTACGAGGTTGGCATCCGGGGTGAACCGAACTTCTGGCCTGGTTCTTGCCCCTGAATAGCTGTCTCCAGCCAATCACATTTCAGCGTACTGATACTTCTGCAGGTGGTGGCTCGAGCTCCCCCTGCAGAAAGTTGTGCTCGGAATGTCTGTTTCCATTATCTTTTGTGTAAATAGACGGTTTTTACCATGGTGCTTTTGGGTACACCTTTGGGCATAGACAGCCTCGTCTTCTGTGGTGTTATATGGGTTGCCGGCCCTCAAGCCGCTCCGGTATAACAATATTCCCTCCAGCAATCCGACGGAGTGGTTGGGATTTGTGAATGCCTGATGAACGTCACCAGCGATCACGTGTTGTACCAACAGTGAAGTACAGAGGAAGCGGCGTTACGGCATCATGGTGTTTTTCTTGGTAAGGTGGTAGTCGCATTATTGCACTTAGAAGAACGCTAAATAGGGAAGGATATAAACACATTTTGCGACATTGGAAACTGCTTACAATAAATTAGCAGCTGTAATGCAATATTTTGGGGACAATAACTATTGAAATGGACTGACCTAGACAGAGTCCCGACCTGAAGACCTTTGGAATGAGTTAGAACGTCGACTTTACTCCACACTCCAGTGCGGCACATTACTACCGACTCTGGTTCTGTCACTTGAGGAATAATGGGCTCCCATTGCTCCACAGAAGTTCTGTTATGTCATGGACAGAGGCTACAGCAGAATTCAAGCAGTCATATATGCGAAGGGATATGTACTGCATATCAATGTCCACAAACTGCTGTCGGGATACTTTTGATCAGAAACTGTACAACTCACAACAAAAATATGACATTTCAGAAATATTACTGCAAATATCGTTGCTAGTACCTATACACACTTCTCCACACTCGAGAAATGGAAACCAAAAGGTGTAGTTTAGAAGAAGTGCACTCTTGTTTAGTTGGAATTTTTAGACTATTAAAATGAGAGCAGTGATATAATGGAGTCCTGCATCAGTTCATAGATGACTGAAACGATATTTAGCAATAAATGTCTGATTTACTAGTAACAGTTTACAGCATTAGCTTCAACAAGAGGTTTCTTTGGCGTCGATCTTTACAGAACCTAAGCATCTCATTGTCATGTACCACGTAGCATGTAGAAACTAAAATCGATGTTAAGTCATTGACTCAGTGGAAAAATTAAGTGTCCAACTCCAAGTTATGTGAGCTTAAATCATGCAAGAATGTACAACACACACAGTCTGATATCGAAATGAATGTACACGACCAGAAACTATGGTAACAGTTGTGTTAAAAATCGGCTATCAGTGCCTTGAAAACCAAGATGCGATCTGCTGATCCAGCTGCTGCGTGGAGTACTTATTTCATGTATACTGTCAACGGCTTTTGGTACGTGGCGCATATGCTTCTGGAGTCGAGATCGTTACAAGCAGAACTGTCTTCTACACAATTAGTGTCACTACCACTGTCTGTTTCAAAACTGTTACAGTGACTCACGTATATCACGAAAAGACGATGAAGGAAAATGATAAAATTGTTTACCTAAATGCTGATATACTAACTACGCTATCCAAATGTTCTATAACTGTGCCAACCACAGAACCGTTACCAAGCCGAACCGTTACCAAACAGTGCGTAAACTAATTCGGAAGCGAATATAATTCGTGGTATATAACAGCCATAAATCACACTGATCCCAGGAACAGTATCAAACTTAAGAAAGGAACAAGGGTAACACCAAGTACCTATACAAGAAGTAATACTGTATGGTGTTCGCTGCCCTTAGAATACAGCGACCTACTGACTGACGAGTGAAAACAGCAGGAAACTAATTACGATTTATGATACAATATGGGATGAGGAGGTTTTCCACAGAACCGCTGAGTAAAGGAGAAAAAACTGACAACAAGAAGAGACAGGATGATAGGACCTGTTTTAAGACATCAGGGAATAACTTCCATAGTAGAAGGAGCTGTAGAGGGAAAAAATTGTTGAGGACGACAGAGATTTGAATACACGCAGCAGATAATTGAGGACATAGATTGCAAGCGCTATTATGAGATGAAGAGGTTGGTACGGGAGAGGAATTCGTGGTGGCATGCATGAAACAGATCACAAGACTAATGACTAAAAAAAAAAATAAAGAAAAGAACAGGAGGCTTCCTGTTGATCGATGTGTGATACTTTTCTGCTCGGGTCGATTTTCAACATCCTCCGACTTGAAAGATGTTTGAAGACGCACTAGAGTTTTAAAGTTCTGTTATGTTGAGTTATATTCGGTAGCATTTGATACAGGCTTCTTTGGGAGACAGCCTTATTTAATCTGCCTGTTTGATGCATTAACAGGGCGTATCATAAATAAAAGGGAAAACAGATTCGACCGTCATTGAATTCAGTGTCAGCTATTCTTCTAGTAAGTGCTTGTGTTATCGTTTAAAGTTCTCCATCTAATTGGGCTCCAATTTCAGGTATGGCCCATGGTTAGGGACTGTGGTGGCAGAATGGTAGCACCCCGCACATTCAGCTAATGATGGAAGGCGATATATACTACTGCAGTATGGACGAAGATGGAAAGTTCGAAGAGGACTTTCTTCACCCAGGACATTTTCTCCTGTAGGTTAAGATACAACTTGTATAATTTAGGAGATATGCGACAGTAAATAGGTTTCAGTTTCCGTAACTAAAACAAAATTTCATTTTTAGGAATACAACACTTCCAGCAACCAGGTCTTTTTTACAAGTATTCGAGACTAAAAATAAGTTATACCACAACAGGTACTCAGTGTTGATGGGTGTACAAACCAAGCTATGGTAAAAAAACACACACACACACACACACACAAAATCTCAATGTTTACCGCCAGGCAATTAGTTACACCTGACATGAAAATGTATCAAGGTGGCACATTAATAAATTACGCGAAAGTCACAGCACGAAAGAATTTTTCGATTAGTAAAAACAGTTACAGTGATCTTTCGTTAACTTCAGTAGCTGGTGCAAGTAATTCTTTTTTCGTTTTGCCTGCATCAAGGTGGACGTTGATCTTGGCAGATGGTGAGATAGCCTCTACCTTTCTACCTATGTTTCATCTGAACTGTATTTTATATGATCCATGTTTTATCCTATGTTTTATCTTGATTACAACTTCTTAACTTTGTTTTTCTTAAGAATCTTTTATCTTAAATATCCTTTAACTTACCTATGGTTTTCATTGACTTCGTTTTATCGCAATTATGGTCCTGTTATCTATGTTTTATCTTAAATATGTTCTTCCTTACAGTGTTTCACCTTAACTACACTTTATCTTAACTATATTTCAACTTTACTATATATTTTTCTCAATTATATTTTTTCTTAACTGTGTTTTATCTTGCCTGCATTTTCTGAAAATTTACAGTTTGCATTTTTTTCAATGTTCTTCATTCTTTTTCTTGCATTATTACTTTTTCTGCAAAGCTGCACTGAGGATACTACAAAATCAAAACTCTTGCCTCAAATTTGGCATATTTAATTACTTTTTTTTCTATTGTGTAACGAACATGAGCAGATAACATGTGATTGCGTGCGAAATTGCCCAGGTCAGTGCGTGCTTAGTCAAAAGTAAAATATCTGCTGCCTCCATACAAGGGCTAATTAATCGGTAGTCTAATGCAAAAAAAACTCCGCACATTAATGCATTGGGCTGGATTAGAATTTATTTCTTGTAGTTTACGTGTTGGTTGCAATGCTCTTAGTGACTGCACAATCCTGACATGAGCAACTTCAGTTCTGACAGTACCTCTCCTACGTCCAAATTTCACAAATGCTCTCTACTGGACTTGGAGTCCTGGAATAAGAAATATCACTGTACAATGGCTCAACAGTCCGATTAAGAGCGAAAGATTCGTTGTGGAAACAAAGTAATGTCGTTCGAAAGTTTCTTTCAATTAAACTCTCGGTATCACTCTTTTCAATTTAACTTTAATGATTAAGTATCAACATCATTAGCAATCCTCTTCCAGTAGTAACATAGGGTTTCTTATAAATCAGTTACAATAAGACAGCAGGAAATCAGAACATGTTGTGATAAGGATATACGTGTCTTCTTTTATACCATAACGTATGTACAGAAGGGACTATAAACTTACATTGTCGATGACAGAATAGAGGAGAACGAATGAACAATTAAATGCTGATGATGAGGCAGGTAATACTGATGATGATGATCTCTGACACATCCTGCATTTTATATTCCAGCATGTCTAGTAAGTTAATCTTTGTTCCCATAGCTATGGACCTTACATCGTCAGTGTGTGTAGAAAAGAACAAGTAAGACGAGGAGGCCAGAAAAAAAGGAAAGCACCTACACTATTGAGAGCACTTGTTTCCTCCAATTTAAGCAGTAAGTAGCCCTTTTTGTGCAGCTGTCTTCTGTAAAGTAGCGCACTGTGCAACTTGGCAAGGAGCTCCAGCGCTCTTTAATTTCGGCCGGCTTTATCACGTTACAATCGGTGCGGTCGTCCGGCTTCGTTCCTAACCTTCTTTCTCCACAATTTCCCTCGGCGCACCCCTTCAGTCTCCCCAGCAGTGGAGGAGAATAAGCCCTCACTGCCGGCAGCCGCAGAGATCTGTGCCGGATCGGCAGCCTTATCAGCGCGCCGCACGCACGCACGCACGCACTCCCGCACGCAGCACGGTGCAGCCACTGCGCTGCCCGCCCCCGCATCAGTCGCCGCGGCCGCTTATCTGGGACGTCGCAGAAGCAGCAGCGGCAGCAGCCGCAGCCTGGTTGGCGTTCCTCGCGGCGCAGTGCTGGGGCCCCTCGTAAATCACTGTGTGCCGCGCAGCGCCTGCTGGCTGCCGGCCTGCTACCCGCAGTACACACCACGGGCATCCGTGCGTGCATCTGCCGTGGGACAGAGAACATATTTTTCACTCACAACAGCCAGCAGGAAACACTGATAAAGGAAAAGGCTGTAAAGAACGTGCTGTGTAGAACACGTCTCACGGCTTTCATCATATTAAAAATCAGGAGAAACCGAAACTTGATGAAGATGTATTACAGTGTTTCTAGATCGAATTGTCAGAAAGCCATAACTTAATAATGGGCGGTATGGTGGTATAAAAAATTAGACGGATACGAACATGGAAGGCAGGACATGAAAAGAGAGAGAAGAAGAACAAGAACAAGAAACTTAATTTTCCATTATTAGGATAGAGTTTCGCTGTGATATATTATCAACATACTATGCTTACAAGCAAAATAAAAGAGCGCCTTTTAGTTTGTAGTTTAATATGTTGTAATGATAACTGAAAGAAAAATCATTAAATTTAGCTTGATTGCCAAAGCGCCAATAGCATATGTGCAAAGACTTCTGCTGCACGATTGTTATATGTATATAAGGCTACATTCGTGTCAATATCGGACGTATTTTAACTACTTGTGGGCGTCTTTCTACAAAGCTTTTGTCGCAACAAACATTGTTGTGGTTACACGGTGCCGAGGGAGTGAAAATGGTGTCTGTTTCGATATCTACATCTACATCGATACTCGGCAATCCAACTTTCGGCGCGTGGGGAGGGTAATACGTACCATTACTAGTTATTTCGTTTCCTGTTCCACTCGCAGACAGAACCTGGGGAAAACACTATATGCCTCCGTATTAGCAGATTTGTAGCCCTTTCGAGCTATGTATGTTGGAGACAACAAAATCGTTAGGCAGGCATCTTACAGAAATATGCAATCTGCCCGTTGCCTTTCATCTACCCTTCGCACTGTATCATGTGAGAAACAGGCAAGCTGAGTTTCGTACATATCCACACCCTGCCATCGGATCGCCACATTGTGTACCGTGATTCGTCACTCCACACAACATGTTTCCACTGTTCAATCGTCCAATATTTACGCCCCTCACACCAAGCGTCCTTTGGGACTTATCGGCGTGATGTGTGACTTATGAGCAGCCGCTCGACCATGAAATCCAAGTTTTCTCACCTCCCGCGTACCTGTCGTAGTACTTGCAGTGGCTCCTGATGCAGTTTGGAATTTCTGTGTTTTGTTCTGGATAGATGTGTGTCTATTACACATTACGACCCTCTTCAACTGTCGGCGGTCTCTGTCAGTCAACTGACAAGGTCGGCCTGTACGCTTTTGTGCTGTACGTATCCCTTCACGTTCCCACTTCACTATCACATCGGAAACAGTGGATATAGAGATGTTTATGAGTGTGGAATTCTCTTGTACAGACGTATGACATAAGTGACACCCAATCACCTGACCACGTTCGAAATCCGTGAGTTCCGCAGAACACCCCATTCTGCTCTATCACGAAGTCTAATATCTACTGAGGCCGCTGACATAGAGTACCTGGCAGTAAGTGGCACCACAATGCAACTGATACAGGGTGTTTCAAAAATGACCGGTATATTTGAAACGGCAATAAAAACTAAACGAGCAGCGATAGAAATACACCGTTTGTTGCAATATGCTTGGGACAACAGTACATTTTCAGGCAGACAAACTTTCGAAATTACAGTAGTTACAATTTTCAACAACAGATGGCGCTGCGGTCTGGGGAACCCTATAGTACGATAGTTTCCACATATCCACCATGCGTAGCAATAATATGGCGTAGTCTCTGAATGAAATTACCCGAAACCTTTGACAACGTGTCTGGCGGAATGGCTTCACATGCAGATGAGATGTACTGCTTCAGCTGTTCAATTGTTTCTGGATTCTGGCGGTACACCTGGTCTTTCACGTGTCCCCACAGAAAGAAGTCACAGGGGTTCATGTCTGGCAAATAGGGAGGCCAATCCACGCCGCCTCCTGTATGTTTCGGATAGCCCAAAGCAATCACACGATCATCGAAATATTCATTCAGGAAATTAAAGACGTCGGCCGTGCGATGTGGCCGGGCACCATCTTGCATAAACCACGAGGTGTTCGCAGTGTCGTCTAAGGCAGTTTGTACCGCCACAAATTCACGAAGAATTTCCAGATAGCGTGATGCAGTAATCGTTTCGGATCTGAAAAATGGGCCAATGATTCCTTTGGAAGAAATGGCGGCCCAGACCAGTTCTGTTTATTGACGAAGCCATCCAGGTAAAAATAAGCTTCGTCAGTAAACCAAATGCTGCCCACATGCATATCGCCGTCATCAATCCTGTGCACTATATCGTTAGCGAATGTCTCTCGTGCAGCAATGGTAGCGGCGCTGAGGGGTTGCCGCGTTTGAATTTTGTATGGATAGAGGTGTAAACTCTGGCGCATGAGACGATACGTGGACGTTGGCGTCATTTGGACCGCAGCTGCAACACGGCGAACGGAAACCCGAGGCCGCTGTTGGATCACCTGCTGCACTAGCTGCGCGTTGCCCTCTGTGGTTGCCGTACGTGGTCGCCCTACCTTTCCAGCACGTTCATCCGTCACGTTCCCAGTCCGTTGAAATTTTTCAAACAGATCCTTTATTGTATCGCATTTCGGTCCTTTGGTTACATTAAACCTCCGTTGAAAACTTCGTCTTGTTGCAACAACACTGTGTTCTAGGCGGTGGAATTCCAGCACCAGAAAAATCCTCTGTTCTAAGGAATAAACCATGTTGTCTACAGCACACTTGCACGTTGTGAACAGCACACGCTTACAGCAGAAAGACGACGTACAGAATGGCGCACCCACAGACTGCGTTGTCTTCTATATCTTTCACATCACTTGCAGCACCATCTGTTGTTGAAAATTGTAACTACTGTAATTTCGAAAGTTTGTCCGCCTGAAAATGTACTGTTGTCCCAAGCATATTGCAACAAACGGTGTATTTCTATCGCTGCTCGTTTAGTTTTTATTGCAGTTTCAAATATACCGGTCATTTTGGAAACACCTTGTATGTAAAACGTATGTTTTCGGGGCGTCCGGATACATTTGATCATATAGTGTATGTCATCCATACAGGAGTCTGTTTGATGCTCAAAACACGGTACGTTTGTGCGTTTTGCTTGCGTGAACGGTTGCTACTGCGCGAAATTTAAAGCTTCCATTTTCGTGTTGCTGTCTTCCAGTGCTACACGAGACTGGTCAACAAGTGACTGGATGTAGGCCTTAGATCCACGCAGCGATCTTACATAGGACTTGAAATTTCTCTGCTTCTCTGCCTACTCTTTTGCTAGAGTATGCCGGGGGTAGTTGTTGTATTAATATTGTTTGGTAAGTAAAAAGGATTTATTTTCTTTGTGTCTTGGATGCCTGCTCATTGCATTTCCATTTCGTTTTGTTCATGAATGAGAATGCCTAGAGAACGGTGGAGTCTCTCTGAATACTCTAGAGTGGCTAAACGGTTGAGGGCTACGTGTTCTCAAGTGCCGAATGGAGATCGTGGGACGAGAGTCGCTGCGGCTCGAGAACATCGGACTTTAGCTCAATCTTTGGAAACTTATTTCAAAAGCGAGGAATGACGTAACTCTGATCGAGAGCGCAAGGCGTAATCTCATTCCTAAGAGTCTTAATCTTAATTTTACGTCTTTCCAACGTAACGTCATAGAAAAAATTACTTTGACGGGGAAGTGACGAGGGCAAGCTACTTTTTTGTCCTGAAACATGCTTGTTCCTAACATTGAGACATTTCACTTGAATCGTGCACATTCCTCGATGAGTTTTGGAATGTCATGAGCAAAAACAGCCATATTGTCAGACACTGCGTGATGCAGGTGTGGACATTAGTGTCAGTTGCTTTCGTCAAGCTACGTGCCTATCTCTTGCGTTAGTGAAGCAAAAGAGCTCTTCGTTCACGCCCTGTATCATACTACTTCAATATTCGAGTGATTTCCCAATGTCGCTTACGGCAAATGCCCGGATGTTTCCTTCTAAAGGGCACCGCCGCTGTCCTTCTTACTCCTTCCCTAATCCGAATTTGTGTACCAAATGTTGTCGATGGGACGTTAAACACTAATCTCCTCCTCTTCCACCATTTCAGCCATTGTGTAAAAAGAAGCTTTATAAGTCAAAAACACACCCCTTGCATGTGAAATCCCAGCCACAACTACAAGTAAATAGCTGGAGAACACCGGGTTTCTCAGCTAGTATTCCTAAAATTACTTACCATTCCTGTCTCTAGTGACATCTAAACATTCACCTGGTTGTTTCTCACTATAAAAGAAAGAAGGAAACAAAAAAATTGGATAGTGCGTGGAGGGGTCACAACTACACAATAGAAGTATACATTGCTACACCAAGGTAAGGCCCGGTGAGAAGATGGTCGGGACACGGGAGAAGAAACACAGTTCAAGGGAACAGTGGGTCGCGCTAATAATACAATTATGGAACAAATGCAACTGAGTGTTTTCGGAACACCCAACACGGGCGTGCACTGCTTTAGTTCAACGGCTGATAGCATACTCCTGCTGTACTTTCCTTGAGCACCGCCTTTGAAGCGTTCAGAAACTCATTTCGTAACTTGTATGTACTAGGACATTTCATTACGTGAAACACATTATATTTATAATTCTTAACAGTGACCTAAAGTCATCTTATTCTGGACAGGCCAAGACACCAGTAAAAATCGGCTCATACCTTGAAAATTTCGACATGTGGTGTCACTAGTCAATTGACAAGGCACATATGATGGAGAATCGAGTCGACTTCCTCGCTTCGTTTGAAAACAAAAAAAATCTGTTTTTCTCGTGCTTTTACGCAGCAGACTTCGTTTGCGACAGATATGTGGACAGAGACTTACTGCCTACGCCAGGCGTTTGTGATTTATCTCGCCGGCGGCGTGAATTGTCTGCGCGGTTTCTTTGCAGGGACAGATTGAAATCTTTTATTTGTCGATGGACCACGGAGGGAAACGGTGAAATTTGGAATCTTCGTCGCCGTTTCCGATAGTGCGGTTGAAACGTGCTTGATGCGTGTTACCAGCATTCCACGCATCTAACGCAGCTTCCTGCCTTTAGTGTTTCCTTCCTGAGTTTTAATTCAAATAACATACTGCTACACCTCCGTTTGAGACAGTGGAATAGGGAATAGAAGAGTTCGCTTTCGCTGAACACTCTCACTTGCGAACACGTCCAAATTTCCGTCAAATACCCACTTTAGTACTACCCTCATACGACCTCCTACAAAGTAGGAACCTGCCTGCCAGGAAATTGAAGCTGTATTTTGTAAGATACTGATTTAATTTCAGTATTTCCTGGAGACCCGCAAACAGGTATTCCTGTTTGGAGTCATGTTTAAGTATTTTGGTCGCTCTTCTCCGCATGTGGATCATTTTATTAGCACTGAAGCATCTTGAGTGCGTATGATCTCATTTATACTTCATTTTTTCTTCAGTATAAAACTACCTGATTTTTTTTAACAAATACGAAGCCATGGTCGAATTCTTCCTTATTTGCCATAGCCGAAACTTCCCAAAATGTGATAACTGTTAATGACTTAGAGAGTAATAGACATAACCAGATGTTCATTTTTTCACTGTAGCTCACCTTTCTTTGGCAGCATTGTCTTTATTTCCAGTATATTTATGTATTTATTTTAGATACGTAAGACGAGGCTGCGATCTACATCTGTCTACATCCATACTCTTCAAGCCACCTGACGGTGTGTGGTGGAAGGTACCTTGAGTACCTCTACCGGTTCTCCCTTCAATTCCAGTCTCGTATTGTTCGTGGAAAGATAGATTGTCGGTATGCCTCTGTGTGGGCTCTAATCTCTCTGATTCTATCCTCATGGTCTCTTCGCGAGACATACGTAGGAGGGAGCTATATACTGCTTGACTCCTCGGTGAAGGTATGTTCTCGAAACTTCACCAAAAGCCCGAACCGAGCTACTGAGCGTCTGTACTGCAGAGTCTTCCACTGGACTTTATGTATCATCTCCGTAACGCTTTAGCGATTACTAAATGATCCTGTAACAAAGCGCACTGCTCTCCGTTGGAACTTCTCTATCTCTTCTATCAACCCTATCTGGTACGGATCTCACACCGGTGAGCAGTATTCAAGCAGTGGGCGAAAAAGTGTACTGTAACCTACTTCCTTTGTTTTCGGATTGCATTTCCTTAGGATTCTTCCAATGAATCTCAGTCTGGCATCTGCCTTACCGACGATTAATTTTATATGGTCATTCCATTTTAAATCACTCACAATGTCTACTCCCAGATAATTTTTGGAATTAACTGCTTCCAGTTGCTGACCTGCTATATTGTAGCTAAATAATAAAATATCTTTCTTTCTATGTATTCGCAGCACATTACATTTGTCTACATTGAGATTCAATGGCCATTCCGTGCATCATGCGTCAATTCGTTGCAGATCCTCCTTCATTTCAGTACAGTTTTCCATTGTTACAACATCTCGATATACTACAGCATCATCCACAAAACGCCTCAGTGAACTTCCGATCTTATCCACAAGTTCATTTATATATATTGTGAATAGCAACGGTCCTACGACACTCTACTGCGGCACACCTGAAATCACTCTTACTTCGGATGGCTTCTCTCCATTGAGAATGGCATGCTGCGTTCTGTTATCTAGGAACTCTTCAGTACAATCACACAATTGGTCTGATAGTCCATATGCTCTTACTTTGTTCATTAAACGACTGTGGGGAACTGCATCAAACGCATCAAAAGTCAAGAAACACGGAATTTGCCTGGGAATCCGTGTTAGTGGCCCTCTGAGTCTCGTGGACGAATAACGCGAGCTGGGTTTCACACGATCGTTTTTTTCGAAACCCCTGCTAATTCCTACAGAGTAGATTTCTAGTCTCCAGAAAAGTCATTATACTCGAACACAATTGTTGTTGTTGTTGTTGTTGTGGTCTTCAGTCCTGAGACTGGTTTGATGCAGCTCTCCATGCCAGTAAAGCTGCATGTCCTCGGGAAAAATTACGGCTGTAGTTTCCCCTTGCTTTCAGCCGTTCGCAGTACCAGCACAGCAAGGCCGTTTTGGTTAATGTTACAAGGCCAGATCAGTCAATCATCCAGACTGTTGCCCCTGCAACTACTGAAAAGGCTGCTGCCCCTCTTCAGGAACCACATGTTTGTCTGGCCCCTGAACACATACCCCTCCGTTGTGGTTGCACCTACGGTACGGCCATCTGTATCGCTGAGGCACGCAAGCCTCCCCACCAACGGCAAGGTCCATGGTTCATGGGGGGGTCGAACACAATACATGTTCCAAAATTCTACAACTGATCGACGTTAGATACATAGGATTAAACTACTGAACATCTGCTCGACGTCCCTTCTTGAAAACGAGGATGACCTATGCCCGTTTCCAATCTTTTTAAACGCTACGCCCTTCTAGAGACCTACGGTACACTGCTGCAAGAAGGGGGCCAGTTCCTTCACGTACTCTATGTAAAATCGAACTGGTACCCCATCAGGTCCTGCGGCCTTTCCTCTTTTGAGCAATTTTAATTGTTTTTCTATCCCTCTGTCATTTATATGGATATCTACCATTTTGTCATCTGTGCGAGAGTCTGTAGAAGGAACTACAGTGCAGTCTTCCTCTTTGAAACAGCTTTGGAAAAAGACATTTAGTATTTCGGCCTTTAGTCTGCCATCCTCTGTTTCAGTACCATTTTGGTCACATAGTGTCTGGACATTTTGTTTTGATGCACCTACCTCTTTGACATAAGACCAAAATTTCTTCGGATTTTCTGCCAAGTCTGCCAAGTCTGTGTTTCTTCTGCAGCCATGCGCGATATGTTGTTCATTCACTGTCTTTCACCAAGTAGCCCAATGGTGCATGTAATTTGGCAGCTTCGGTGGTCGTTAAATAAAACTTCCCCTGTCGTGGTTACTGGATGAATGGTCTTATAAGCAAAACTAAACCAGAAGACATACATTTTATACTTCCTCAGTGTCATCAATTTGAAACCTGAGTGCTTAGGTGTCTCTCTAATTATTTACTGGTGTAGGTAACATGACGATAGACTTGTTACACGCTGCAGTTTGGGTGAGCGGGGTAAACACCTACAAAGCCCAATTTACATCTGTCTTTGCACTCAAGGTTAGCGACACTGCTCCTCTCGCTGTTACACGCTGTAAATATCCAGTTGGGAGTCCCCAAAAATGCGGCCATGGAAGAAGATGATTAGCCACAAAAAATATGTAGGCTATGGGAGACTGTATTGGGCGTGATATTTACTATTGAGCGGTGTAGACCTTCTCTGATTAGCTGCACATGAACGCAAGTAATTGGTAACTACAGCCATTGTATCATACTGAAACTGGAAAGGGCAAACCAACCCTTACGGCGATAGGAAGCGTGCAAGGGAAAAGTCCCTGCAGACGTGCTATTCATCTGCGTCCTCGGTGGATCAGATTGATAGAGCGTCTGCCATGTAATCAGGAGATCCCGGCTTCGAGTCCCGGTCCGGGCTGACATTTTCAGCTGTACCCATCGAGGTATATCAACAACAGCTGTCAGCAGGTGAGGGTTTCTATTAATTATCATTTATTCGAGAGCCATTGCACGGTCATCAATGGTATCTGTTCTTCCGAGAACAGTTACTATCTTCATATATATATATATATAGTTACAGGCTATCCAGACATTGACCTTCGTCTGTGCGAATTCGCTGAGGTTGGCCGAACTCTTACGGGAATCGTCACCTTAGTGTGCGCGAGTAATGAGTGGATGGGCAAATATCTACACTATTGGCCATTAAAATTGCTACACCAAGTAGAAATGCATATGATACAAGGGTATTCATTGGATAAATATATTATGCTAGAACTGACATGTGATTAAATTTTCACGCAATTTGGGTGCATAGCTGCTGAGAAATCAGTACACAGAACAACCACCTCTGGCCGTAATAACGGCCTTGATACGCCTGGGCATTGAGTCAAACAGAGCTTGCATGGCGTGTGCAAGTACAGCTGCCTATGCAGCTTTAAAACGATATCACAGTTCATCAAGAGTAGTGACTGGCGCATTGTGACGAGCCAGTTGCTCGGCCACCATTGACCAGACGTTTTCAGTTGGGGAGAGATCTGGAGAATGTGCTGGCCAGAGCAGCAGTGGAACATTTTATGTATCCAGAAAGGTCCGTACAGGAACTGCAACATGCAGTCGTGCATTATCCTCCTGAAATGTAGGATTTCGCAGGGGTGGAATGAAGGGAAGAGCGACGGGTCGTAACACATCTGAAATGTAACGTCCACTGTTCAATGTGCCGTCAATGCGAACAAGAGGTGGCCGAGACGTGTAACTAATGGCACCTCATTACATCACGTGGGTGATACGCCAGTATTGCGATGACAAGTACACGCTTCCAATTTGCGTTCACCGCGATGTCGCCAAACCCAGATGCGACCACCATGATGCTGTAAACAGAACCTGGATTCGTCCCAGAAAATGACGTTTTGCCATTCCTGCACCCAGGTTCGTCTTTGATTACACCATCGCAGGCGCTCCAGTCTGTTATGCAGCTTCAAGGGTAACCGCAGCCATGGTCTCCGAGCTGATAGACCATGCTGCTGCAAACGTCGTCGAACTGTTCGTGCAGATGGTTGTTGTGTTACAAACGCAGGGATCGAGACGTGGCTGCACGATCCGTTACATCCATGCGGATGAGATGCCTGTCATCTCGACTGCTAGCGATACGAGGCCGTTGGGATCCAGCACGGCGTTCCCTATTACCTTCCTGAACCCACCGATACCATATTCTGTTAACAGTCATTGGATCTCGACCAACGCGAGCAGCAATGTAGCGATACGATAAACCGCAATCGCGATAGGCAAAAATTCGACCTTTATCAAAGTCAGAAACGTGTGGTACGCATTTCTCCTCATTTTGTCGAGGCATCACAATAACGTTTCACGAGGCAACGCCGGTCAACTGCTGTTTGTGTATGAGAAATCGGTTGGAAACTTTCCTCATGTCAGCTCGTTGTAGGTGTCGCCACCTGCGCCAACTTTGTTTGAGTGCTCTGAAAAGCTAATCATTTGCATATCACAGCATCTGCTTTCTGTCGGTTAAATTTCGCGTCTGTAGCATGTCATCCTGTGGTGTAGCAACTTTAATGGCCAGCAGTGATTTAGGTTCATTATGCATGTAGATTGTGGACAGTTGTGAATGTGGGTCTCACAGGAAGCGTGCTAGGGATAAGTTCCTGCAGTCGCACTTTTCATCTGTATCCTCGGTGGCTCAGATGGATAGCGCGTCTGCCATGTAAGCAGGAGATCCTAGCTTCGAGTCCCAGTCGGGGCACACATTTTTAGCGGTCCCCATCGAGGTATATCAACAACGCCTGTCTGCAGCAGAGGGTTTCAAATAATTATCATTTATTCTAGAGAATCTGCACGGTCATCAATGGTATCTGTTCTTTCGAGAACAGTTACTATCTTCATATATAAATAGAGGAATGTTTTTTTATTTAACATATCAAAATATCCTTACCTCATTTTTTTATTTTCCTAGATGTATGTGGGGTATTCTTGTTAGCCCCTTGGTAGTGTCTGCTGTGAGCACTGATGAGCCATAACTATGTGACCACGTGCCTAATAGCCCGTATGTTTAGCTTTGCAGGGATAACAGTGGGGAGGCTTTGTGACATGGAAGCAATGAACCTTGGCATGTCGATAGTTGGTGTGGCACCACATCTGCACACACAATTCACCTAATTCCGGAAATTCCGTGAAGGGGAGCCATGAGCTCTGACGCCACGTTCAATCACATCTGAGACGAGTTCGATCGGGTCCAGAACTGGCGACCTGGGTGGGCCACCACATCAACTGGAGCTCGCCACTGTGTTCCTCGAACCACTGCATCACATTCCTGGGCTTGTGACGTGGCGCACTATCGAAAAATGCCGCTGCCGTCGGGAAACATGGTCATCATGAAGCGGTATACGAGGTCTGTAACCAGTGTAAGATATTCATTTCTCATCACGGTGCTTTTCACGAGTTCCACTGGACTCACGATCCAGAGTGAATAATGGAGCCGCCGCCAGCTTGTTTCCATCCTGCAGTACACGTGTCAAGGTGTTGTTCCCCTGGAAGACGACAGATTTGCGCCCTCCGATCGGCATGATGAAGAAGGCACTGTGATTCGTTAAATGATGCAATGTTCTGCCACTGCTTCAACGTCCAGTGCGGATGACCACACGCCCGTTTCAGTCGTAATCACCGATCTTGTGGTGCCGTCATCGGCACATGCATGGATAGTCGTCTGCGGAGGCTCATCGTAATGAGCGTTAGGTGCACTGTGTGTTCAGACACGCTTGTACTCTGCCCAGCACTAAAGTATAATATTAGTTTCACCAAAGTTCGCCGCCTGTTCTGCTTTACCAGTCTGCCTAGCCTACGACGTCCGACATCTGTGATGAGGGATGGCCGCCCAACCCCACGACATCTGGACGTGCTTTCACCTTGGAGACACTCACCACAATATTCCTGGAACACTCGACAAGTCATGCAGTCTCCAAAATTATAGTGCCTAGCCTCCGGGCCATCACAATCTGCCCTCCGTCAAACTCAGATAGATTGCGCACCTTCCCCATTCTACACACAGACAGCACACACTATGATACTACAGGCACCGTTCGAGTGTCGACTAGAGTCATCCCCGGCCAGGTGAAACTGATATCGTTTGGGCCGGTTAATATCGTTAGCTGCGCACTGATCATAATGTTCTGGCTGATCACTGTAATTTGTAGGGAATATTGATTCATTTAAGGAAGAAGCAGTAAATGTTGTCGTCAATATTGTTGCGATGCTATGCTTTGATTTCCATTTCTGATCTAAAAAGCAATGCTTCCATTTGAATATATAACCGTTCTTTATTGGGATTTTGATCCGTGGCATTCTTAGCTCCTACGTCTAAGCATAATCACGCACAGACCTCACAGTTTTCAGGAGTCTGAAATTATTATAACTATTGATAATCCCGATGAGTAGTGTGACCAAGATCGTTTGCGGTATCATTAAGACATGAAAACGATACTGGTGAAGTTACTGATGAGGTTGATGATGTAGTAGAAAAGAGTAAAATGCATCGAGTGACAGAGTAACCAGAGATAGAAAATTCATTAGGTGATGTCACCAAAAATTAATTTCCAACGATTTAAAGGATATTCAAATCTGGAAGTGGTCTAGCCTTGTATTCTAGCACTGCAGTTCAGAGTATTCTTCGGCAAATCCTGGTCTAATAAATCAAAGCAAAGCCACAGATTACATTGT
Source organism: Schistocerca piceifrons (assembly GCF_021461385.2). NCBI lineage: Eukaryota > Metazoa > Arthropoda > Insecta > Orthoptera > Acrididae > Schistocerca > Schistocerca piceifrons. Next base: position 676,790,266 of record NC_060141.1, read on the forward strand.
AAATATGTTTACGCCCTTGTTACCTGAAAAAAAGTTTGGTGTTATATATAGACTTGATGCAGCTCTCCATGCTACTCTATCCTGTGCAAGCTTCTTCATCTCCCAGTACCTACTGCAGCCTACATCCTTCTGAATCTGCTTAGTGTATTCATCTCCTGGTCTCCCTCTTAGATTTTTACCCTCCACGCTACCCTCCAATACTAAATTGGTGATCCCTCAATGTTTCAGAACATGTCCTACCAACCGATCCCTTCTTCTAGTCAAGTTGTGCCACAACCTCCTCTTCTCCCCAATTCTATTCAATACCTCCTCATTAGTTACGTGATCTACGCATCGATTCTCTTCTTGTCTAAACTATTTATCGTCCACGTTTCACTTCCATACATGGCTACACTCCATACAAATACTTTCAGAAACGACTTCCTGACATTTAAATCTATACTCTTTGTTAACAAATTTTTCTTCTTCAGAAACGCTTTCCTTGCCATTGCCAGTGAACATTTTATATCCTCTCTATGTCGACTATCATCAGTTATTTTGCTCCCCAAATAGCAAAACTCCCTTACTACTTTAAGTGTCTCATTTCGTAAGCAGAAAAAGTTGACTAGGAAATATTCATAAAGGTGGAGGACATAGCAGCTCTCTAGGTATATAATCAGAGGTCATAAAGTTATCGAGACTGGGAGAATAATTCCACAAGAAAGAGGAGGCACGTACTTCAATAACTTATACTGAATTTAGTGAAACTACACATGCAAGAACTACCAAGGAATCGAACTGGACCACCTACAGAAGTTGTAAGAGCCGTGGAAGTTATTGGAATTGAAGTTAAGAAGACATATTCTACTAAAAATGTCATAGAAGTGTCTTGACATTACCAACCGGAGAAGAATGTGCGTTGTGTGCGAGAAATAAAGACCGTAAAACTAGATTCCTGTTCATAAGATGCAAGAACCTCATCTACAAAAACCATAGAAGAGACGCAGTTGTGGTAAGTTGTTCTCTTTGTTAGGAGATTCATCTAAAAAGATTAAATTTATTTGTTTTTTAAAATTTGGATTGTATTCTGTCACAACAATGACTATGCACCGGGGATCCTAAATTCTGTATCTCTGAAAAATAAACTGTCAGGTTTACATAAATAGAAGTCATTCTGAAAGATCTTGTAAATGTGTGACCTTTCCTCACAATGCTAACCAAGGGTAATGATAATATGCTACCCCTCCCCCGCCCCCCCTCCCAAATTGGTATTAAGAAGATGTAAAAATACTCTCCAGATGCTTTTAGTTTACTCGTTAAATAATTAAACTGACGTCCACATTCCATCAACAACTCAGTCAGCTAGGGTAGTGTTAAAGGTACGCGCTGTTGAATTATCCGTAAGCCAATTACTTACGACAAATCAAGTGACACTGATTCACGCACATACGAGGAAAGGTCATGACATATTCATTATCACCCAGAGGAAATGAGGCTGCAACCTAGAAATTTGGTTTTACACATCCTCCAAACGTTCATATTATTGTGATAGCTCGCGTAGTTCGCCCCTGTGAGTGTTTGCCCATTATGAGCATAATCAGTTAGCACCACGCTATGGAAGTCCGAAGGGACAGCTATACCGTATCCGATGACGGTTGAGTCCTCGCCCTTGTCGGTAGTCGTGAGTTCACATGTTTGCACTGCACGAGTTGCTCATTTTTCCTGGGACACGTGTATGATGCTTAGACGACTTAAGGTGTCATCTGAATTAGACTGACACATACGAAACATTTCCTCTGCTGCCTTGTATCATCGTTTTTTTTTTTTTTTTTTTTTTTTGGGAAGGTGTGAGCAATCGCGAAACGCAGTACACAACACACATTGTGTTAAAATACTGCAAATTGTTGAAAAACTATTCATGACCAATTTTCACTTCTTCGATTGTCATACCCCAGTCTTAGATCATCAAATCTCCACCTCTACAACGATTTCCAGTTCATCACAACCTATTTTACAACACTGGAAACGTCTGTGCCATAAACCACTAACCACTGACCCATATAATGGTGCACTGTTACTGTACATTACAAACAAATCAGCTCTGAATTCTGCAGCTTTGTTCTCCTTGAATCGGAGAAAAAAAAATCACCGAACAATACTCCGTTGTGGTGCGGAGATTTTAATGTGTAATAGGATTGCAGACATAACTGTATAGTTCCCAGGTGTTAACTGAAAGTTTGTGAGTACCGCTCGTACTTCATAATTTATTGATAGCATTGTTCAAAGTCTTCTTTCGTTTTTGAATATTCGTGTGTGGCTCTCCCTTATTTACTGATATGTTGTTTATTATTGACCTGATATATATGAGCACACTAGATTGGAGAACAGCAAATCTGTATTTGAACTGAAAATGATAACACATATACGCACACATTTATGTCGTTATTTCGTGTGGTTTTTGTCTGCGTTGTTTATGTTCTGGACGTGCTCCCATCGAGGTTTAGGTCCCATATAGTCAGTTTGCTAAACTTACGGCTGAAAATCCTGTCAATACCCGCTTTTAATGTGTAGCCAATTTAATATGGAATTATATTTACGGGTTGGCAAACAGTACTCAGATAATTTGGCTGTCATAGTCTTTAGTGATTCTGTACTGATTGGAAGCAAAATGGAGAGAGCTCCCAGCCTGGTGTGAACCTTTTAACTTGCGTTGCCTACGCGTTTATTTCAGCCCGTACTTTCGGATGGAGCCCGATTTGTTTGACAAGGCTTTGTAAACTGCGTCCCACTACTTTCCATGACAGTAAACTCTGAAGTAGTTACCGGGATCGAACATACATCTACATCGACAGCCAGCAGTACTAACCACTTTTTGTTTAAATGTTTTATTATTTCACATGTCCCTGCCTATTATACGAATTATATTGGGATGAAGCCGAATTGAAGTGCTTCATTGGGAAAAACAAAGTAATTCTTTTGTTATGCTTACTAGGTAGCTAAGTAATTTTGTAATTCTTGCAAGAATTTCCTTTAGTTGTCAAATAGGATTAAGTATCAGAACAATTAATTAATCGAGAATAAAAGTTACCCAAAAAACTGACGATACGACTGGTGTTACAAGACAAAACGTACCTAATGAAATACAAAAATTCTTACCTTCCCAACATCACTCGCAAGTATACTGTTTAACTGAAGGATTCATGTTTCCTCTGCACAACTTATTCGTGAGTGATCCACAGCAAAATTTACATTCGCATTATGTAATTGGACAGCCTCCCTATTGTAACACATTCCTCGCATAGGATAAGCATAAAGTGTAACATAGTTAGATCCTTATTTAGCGAATCGTATGCCCATGATACACGCGAAAATGCAGTTCTTCGCGATTGTGAACCAAGACCAGTTGGGTAGACGCACATATCCCAATGTGTTTTGTGTCACGTTGATCTTAGTTGTTAAGGTCAATTTATTTCTTATCTTGTTCCACACGTATATTTATTTCCTGGCCACAAGCCGAAGTTAGCGAGTACATTAGTTACCAGTGATAGCACGTAAGATCTGCTCTAAATTAAATTTTGTATTACTTTTACCACTGAAAAAGATCCTGTTTACTATTTTGAATAGTACGACCATTATAGGCCCGCACTGTAACGTAGTTCCAAATTTTCTCTCGTTGATATCCCGTATTGTTCTCTTCTTTCAGATTTAATGGGAATGACATACAAGTTTCATATTTTTGCTATTTATGTGGAATAAAGTTCGTTCCACATAGCTCATTTCTGTTTATCTACGTACATGTTCTAAATCTGTGGGTCACGCTGATAGGCAGCGACCATTGTCTAGGCGCTTGCTCTACGTACAATAATTTGGAGTACTACGTTTAGAGGACCTTTTACAACTAGGGTTCCTTGGTTTACATCTCTACGTAAAATAGTTACATATCGTAACTCCTAAAACCCCATTTCAAACTGGCAATGAAGACGTTTTGAAACAAGTGTTAAAATTTCTACAACACCGTAGGAGCCAACCACATATACTTTGAACTGTGGTGGCTAAGACCGTAACACTAGCGCAATACAGCTCATCTGACTTACAAGGAACGCATACGCATAATGGGTCACGGATACTGCTCATCTTCTACACGATTCTGGTACCTACCTATATATAACGAATGCTGCTGTGGTACGATACGCTTCTCGAGCGCTTATGGGAAGTCGAGGTTCAAAGTCTTATTTGCCTTGTTGCATGCCATATGAGAATGTCAGTCATATGGCAGCGGCTTTAACACAATCGCCTAGGACAGCAGACTATCGGTCGGCACAAATTACACTGACATTATTTTGTTTCTTTCTTCCATAAAACTCTTGCTACAATATATTACGCTTCTTCAGCAAAGCACAATCGATCCTTGCACGACAGTCCACGGTACCTATATGTTCCAAACCGCCGCACGCGAAAATGCGATTTCTTTGGTGGTCAAATCTCAGGTTCCACTTATCACAGGGATACGGATCAACTGTTTTGGATACCCATAGTGCAAGCGACCTTTTGTATACCTGTCGGAACAATGGGACTACTGCAGCTATCCTACAGTACTGCGTCAAATTTTAAACATTCAGCACTTTCTTTAGCCCAAGAAAATTGGGCAAATCGGAATTATTCCATTAGGTGCAGTCTAGGGTAGGCCTTCGGCGGCTTATAAAAACACAACTTGTCCGTGGGTGGTTCCTGAGCAAATGTTGAAAAATCTTTGTTTTTTGTTACAGAAGCACTTTATAACTTCTATTCATGTGAAACCATTGAAAGTTTTACCATGTTTTCTTAAGATGATGCTCTCTGAGAAACTCAAAACTTTTTTCAATAGCATTATCCCTTACCGAGGTCCAGAGGTTCAAACCTACCGTACTTACTCGAGTAAATATGCACGTAATATCCGGGCTGAGGAACAAATATATGCCACGGCTTCTGGGCTCATCGCAGTGATTCTCAGGTCAACCAAGTATCTTTTAGTGGCCATTTTCACCAACAAAGCATTATGACGTGCTTTGTCTGTATAACGTACACTTCACACCTATGCATGCTGCCTTGAACTGGAAATTATGAAACGGTGGCCCGTGGCGGCGTATGTACCTTCCAAGAAATTACTTTGTTGTGCGAGACCCTTTCTAGTTGCAACCACACTACACAGTTTTGATATGTCTACCTACAGTATATGTCTAATTGCAGGTATAGCTTAAAAACATTGCCAGTTTTTCATTTGAACTAACATAAAATTAACTTATTTTTGAAATGTGGACGATTCTGTGTTAACCTTACATTATACGTACTTATTTGCTGTTTTATGTTTCAAAGTACAGGAGCCGTAGAGAGAGGAAAAGGTGATGGTTAGTTTAAGACATTGGCAGTAAAAGGGAAAGGCAAGTGGATGGAGATAGTAACAGTGGAGGCAAAAGGGAAGAGAGACTGGAATTGAAAAAGAGGGATTGGGGGGGGGGGGGGGGGACCATGCGTAGGCTTTGGTGAACTGGACTCTCCACCCCCCTCCCCGCCCCCACTCCCAGCTCCCTTTCTCCGAACGGAGAAACTTAACAGGAGAAAACTTGCCCAGTTTCCCTTTTCCCTGTGACAAAGTGATAAAGTTCCCTGATGTACTCAAAATCTCAAGAAGAGACAATGGTGTCTGAAGAGAAAGACAGATTTTTATAAGCTAGAAAGAAAGAGGTAATGGCAATGGAAGAGAAAGAGAATGGGTAAAAGACAATGGTAGTAGAACAGAGAGACAGTGAAAATGGAAAAGTAATAGAGCATGGTAAAGAAGAGCGAGAGAAAGGAATGAAGACAGTAACAGTGGCAAAGACAGACAGAAGAAAATATGAATGGGAGAAAATACAGGGAGCGAGCCATATAGAGACAGAGACAGCGAGAGGGAGATGCTGAGCATGTAGGTTCCACTACAGACTCCAGAAAATGATGTAGAATGGTCTGTGTTAAAATACAGCAAATATGTTCCTACGCCAAAATTTTTTTTTAGGGAGACGTAATGAGGATTGTGGGAGCTGATTCTCTACTTTTCTGTTAGAGCCCACCATTACCATGTGCGTCCACTTTTGACGATTGTCATTTGCATTTGGGAGCCCTTTAAGCATTTTCACGGCACCGAACTACAGCACTAAATTTTATATTTTTATCTTGTTATTTCGGCCCACATTTGCAAATGGATTACCCACAATTTTTGTACGATTAGTTTTTATATGAGTTTTATAAGTGGCTTGTAGTAGCTCTCATATTTTTCTATTTAACCCTCGCCTGTATTTGAAAATTAAATAACGCACGGTACCTTACAACTCACAAACGTCACCTGCTGTGAGAACCTGACAACGCCTCAGTGTGTTCCAATGCCTGATGCAGTCGACCACAAGATTCTGTTAAATAAATTAGAAGCATAAGGAATAAGAGGGATAGCTAATGACTGGTTTCAATAATACCTAACAGATAGGGCACAAACATATACTTCATACAGATCCAAACATTTAGTAAAATCTTATCAGAATCAAAATACATTAACATAGGGTTTCGTAAAGTAGCATATTAAGACCAATACTGTTCCTGATATACATCAATGACTTTCCCAGTAGTGTTACTCATTGCGAAAAAATTCTCTTCGCTGATGATAGCAGTATTATAGTCACTGAGAAAACAAGAGAACTCCTTTCCCAGAAACCAAATGAAACTCTCAAGGAAGTTTATGATTGGTCAATAAGCAATAAAGTGGCATTGAACATAACGAAATCTAATGCCATGAATTTCTGTTTGAAGGGAAAAAATGAAAATGTTAAACTAAATGTCGATGTCACCTCTATAGACTGTGCAACACATGCAAAAATTCTAGGAATTAATATTGAATCTCAGTTGAAGTAGTTTGAACACACAAAAGGCGCTTGAAAACAGAATCTCATCAGCATGTTATTCCCTTAGAATCCTATCATCAGTGCGTAACATGCAGTGTCTTTTAGTTTCATATTATTCATGTGCGCACTCAGTTTTTAGCTCTTAGTTCTTAGCTATGGCATTATTTTTTGGGGAACAAACGCATAAAATATGAACACAATTTTCAAACTCCAGAAAAGAGCCGCAAGAAGTATAACCAAAAATACTAGTCGAACTCATTATAAAGATCTGTTCAAAACAGTGGGGATCTTAACTATTCCATGTGAATACATTTACCAGTCAGTTGTACATATCAAAAATAACATTGGTAATTACTGCATAAATAGGTCTGTTAATGACCATGCAATAAGAGATAGACTCAACTTACGTTTACCAACAAAAAATGAACGTAAAACTCAAAACAGCATTTTCTACCAAGGAATAAAACTGTACAATAAATTGCCAAAGGAGATTAAAGAAATTGCAAAAATACACTTATTTAAAAAGGCAGCTAAAAAGTACCTCTTATGCAAAACTATTTATACAGTGAAGGATTACTTAGATAAAACAAAGTAGGGGTGTGAAAAAAATTTTAGACAAATAAATAATAACAATAACGATTTTAAAACATCCAACATTCCACATAACACCTTCACTTTATGCTTTTCCCCTTCTTTTTTCCTTTCTAGAAATATTTACCACCAAGCTAAGCGTAACACAATACTAATATCTCTTCGTCGTTCTGAGCTCAACATGTTACTCATCATGGAGGGATGCTGAATTAGTTTTCATTGATAGAAACTGAGAAGTTGCGGTACAGAATATCGCCCTGAGATCAGTAGTGCGCGTGAGTGCGTGCGTGCGTGTGTGTGTGTGTGTGTGTGTGTGTGTGTAGAGAGTGAAGTGTTATGAAACAATGTGTGTATAGTGTGTGCAGTGACTGATAGTGAGGTATGAGTGAACACTGTGGCATTACATAATTTAATACGTTATTCGTAGAAAAAGTATTGTATAACGGAGTAAATCTAATGATTGTCTCTAACTAGAAGTCTGCAAATATATGTGTATACCAATTAGTTTATTTTAAACTGATCTAAGGTTGTAAATACTTTGAAATGTCCTACATCCTTTAAAAAGAGATCTATGGATGAATAAAGCTACTACTACTAATACTGTGTGCATAGCCCGGACGTGAGTAAGTACACCTACGACATGTTATTATAGTGACAGATCTATGTAGACCTGATACTGTTTTGCATTTACTGGACTACGTTGCATGCCTCAAAAACGTGCGCTGTTGACTTTTCTTTTTCTTCTGTGTAACGGTGAGTAAAATATACACTCAAGTGTCAAAGAAACTTGTATAGGCATGCGTATTCAAATAGAGATGTGTAAACAGGCAGATTACAGCACTGTGACCGGCGACGCCTACGTAAGGCAACAAGTAGAGTCCATGCCACGTCGTTCTGCGGCACTTCTGCGTGTTCGCGGGTGCCCTACACGATATATTACCAGCTGTACAAGTTTGTTTGGCTCTTCAGTGTATACTTATAACGAAGCCGGTAACCGGGTGTGACTTTATCGGCTATATTCCGTTCTGATTATTTATGGGACACCAAGCAGTGTTTCCAGATATTTGACGAGGGAAGTTATATGCTAGGACGCGCTGAATTCTTGGCATACAATGTACCTACCGCCACCCAATATTCAGTAAGTCATATTCTGAAAAATGGGATCATGCCACTTCTAACGAAACGTGAATTTTTTGTGTAGGTTAATCTGAAGAAGCCTGAATTAGACGAAACACGTCATTGGTCAATAAATAATAAATACATCCTTGTTACCAGTACTGGCAGTTCCTTCATCGTATGCGAGTACTGCTGATTCCTGAACCGTCAGTGTCACGTGATGGAAAATGTTCTAAGAAAAGTTTGGACTAGTCTCGAACTTATCCGAAGCGGCCACAAATTGCATAAGTCAATGCTTTATTAATGAGTGCTTGCATACAGCCCAGGTTGTGACTATGGAGAACCTGATCAGACTAAGGACTATTTCTTAAACGTTTACCATATAAGAAAATAACGTGGTCAGCTGATAACTTTATAGAAGCCACATCTCACTCATTGAAGTGGATAGAATGTCTAGACATTGATGTGATGTCCATAACTAGTCTTGCATGCTACATCTCTCCATTCTCTGTGTTTTTCTTCCTATATGTGTTGCAAATGAGACTTATATAGACATTTATATTTGTATACGTGTTGCTACCATACGCCATACGGTGTATAAATAATAACCATGGGGTTCTCTTATAGTATTCGAAAGGTTCCTAAATCTTTGATCCTCGATTTCTAAATACATCGTACTAATACAGAATTTGTTACATCTAAATATGCATTAAAAGCGCGTAAAGCCGCTAGATATTGGTGATCCGATAGGTAATTCCTTCCGTTCTTTTATCGCTGTCGTCGATAGTCGAGCGCAGCGAATCAGAAATGTTGCACATCCAGGAAACATCACATGGGTGCCAATCAGGAAGAAGCAGTAAGCCACGCCTCCCGCAGTTACGAGGAGCCGCCTCTGATTCAATTGCCTGAAATATCTCTGCATAGAACAAGAGCCGCCAGTTCTGTCTACGATTTATATCTAGAGTGCCGTCTCGAGTGTGGTCATACTTAAAAAGTTCTGCTTCAACTTCCAGAAGGCAGTGTCGCTGTTTCGTCGATCACAAGCGGACATTCCTAAGTGCAAAAACACGAGCTTCATGGAAATTGACAGTGGTGTAGACGGGACAAAATAACACAATACGTATTTTTTTGTGCCCAATTTTACTTTGGTGGATAAAACGTACCCCAGAAGGTATTATGCCATATTAGGTTCAGAGGGAATATCTTCGAAAAGATGTAATGTTTTTCGTATACAATTTGATATGTAATTAACTTTCTTGAAAACTGTATAATCAACTTTAGTAACAATTACAAATTTGTCAAAGTCCTCGACCATCCTTACGTGACTTTGAAGAATGAAAACTTTTGTACGTCAAAAGTTAAAGAAAAACGATGAAACCACGTACCTTCCAAGTGAAATAAAGCAGTTTTCTGAAATTCCACTTTTGCAAAATGAGCTGTGTACAACACGCTGTGGGAGTTTAATTGAAGTATTTGAACATTCATTATTTTTCTAATTACTTAGTTTACCTGCATGTTTTTAACTTACTCTTTCACATACGACTATTTTGTAATTAAAAATATTAGTAACTTATTATTGTGATACAATGTCATTACAATAATGATAAACTGTAAAGAAGTCCCTTAAACATAAAGTTAATTTATATCACGTACATAGAGTGAAAGAAATGTCTTCACGTAATTTACACGACGGAGAAAACAATACAAAATAAAATCTTAAATTGTGGATGGTTATCCTCTAAAGATGCTGATTTGCATCAAGCATGTTTCAGTAGAATGTAAGTCTTAGCGAAGGAAGTTAATTAGTTATAGTTCTTTGTCCTCGGGTCTACGGGCAAAACTGTTTTTGTCATACTAACCGCCGCCTGTTTTTAGTTTTAGGAGAGACTAATAGAGAGCTTGGACTGAGAATTCGAGAAACTCTTTTTGGCGACCCAAATGTCCCAGTGGTACCACGGAAATCTGGTAGACAAACTTGTGGCCAGGTCAAAAGATATTTGAAAGGAGTTTTTTCTCAATGAGGGGGTGGTTGAAGTCTTGTGGTGATCAATAAGGTGCAAGAAACCTCTAGAGCATGGTTTCTGAGGACAAGGAGCTTGTTCATCCAGTGGTTTCCAAGAGCTCTATGACAGCTACAGCCATGAGACTATACGGCTTTCGATCTTGGAAGTACTTAGGAAGAAGATTTTCAGATATAATCCTACTGAATGGTTATAATGTCAGTCTCTACGTAATCAAGCAGCAGTCACTAGTAAATAATACGTTCTCTTCGCCAATACTTACCAACGTACTGAAACATGCCTGTTACAACTAAGGATATTTAGGTGATCGCCTGCGACAATCTGAAATCCTAGTGCATTTTGATTTATACTGTGTTCTCCAAGATGTATATTACGTGAAGAAATTTCTTTCAGTTTATGTGCTTGGTGTAAAAAATCTGAATGTTCTAAGCATTACAGATTCTCATTATTGTAATGATATTTTATCATAATAATGAACTGCTATTTTCAGTTAACAAAATACGTGTATGCGAAAGGGCAAACTGAAAACAAAGAAACGTGAATGTAAAACGTATAACAACTTAAAACATAAAATAAATGTAAATAAATTAAATAGTTAGAATAATAATCAATAATTAGATAATTTAAGCAGTTATCGTACCACGGTGCGTAACTTACAGCTTATTTTCCAAAAATGGTATTTCAGAAATCAGCTTTATCGCACAGTGATCTATGTGGCTTTAAACTTCTGTTACTGATCGTGTAAGAAGGGATTTCATTACGTTAGTGGCAGTATGGTCTATTGCCAAATTTCAAATCACAAAAGTTAGTTATATGGTTTTCAAGAACGTTAATTTCCTCAACTTTTACACGAAAATAATTTTTTATAAATCATCGTTTCGGAGATACACTCTCCAAACCTAACATGCCCTATTACTTTTTCGGATGTGTTTTATGAACAAAAAGTGAAACTGGGCTCTTACAAAGAAAATACATATTGCATTATTTTGTCCCATATACACCGCCTCCCCCCCCCCCCCCCCCCCCAAGTTTCATCAAGCTCGTGTATTTACATTTGTGAATGTTCCGTAGTCTTGTAGTCTTGTCGGTCGAGCCTAGTTCAGGCTTAAATGTACAGAGTGTTGAGTGCCATCAAGAGACACGTATTGGTCGTAGCTGCAGTAAACATTCAGAATTCATTACATGCAGACTTGTAAATTAACGTAGCTCAGTGCCTGCGACTGCCTCTTGTGTATTTCAACAGCAAGTAGTTTAACACCATAATTAATTCCACGCGTGCTCACACAACCACAAAGGTGGAGAGCTAAAGATAAGTGCATCTTCCGCATCAGTAAAGTGTTATTTTATTTGACTGTTCGCTTAGCTTACTGTTTCATTTGTTCACATGTATATGCGTTCGAAGCAGAATACAACAGACTTTACTTAAACATTTAAAAAGACTATCGCCACTACTACTTTCAACGATCACATTTTGGCCATTGCCTGCAATAGGCAGTCGTCGGCCAAAATACTGCCATTTCAAAAGGAAAACGATATCTAATTTATTTACTCCCGTAATAATATGTTTAGGTTCGTTTCTCACTAAGCGCTAAGTCACGAAGGTGGTCGTTTGTAATTAAGAGATTTATCTGACGCTATCGACGATTGTGTTACTCGTGTAGGCAGTTAGGCGTGAGGATTAGCATTTTCCTTCTGATGCCAACAGTGCAAAATAACAGGAAAATTTATTTAAGGCAGCTGCTATTCGCCCACTGAAATCGGGAATCCTTATTGAATAATCACAGCTCATCTTATAATTCAGTTCTCATTGGCGTTCCTGTCAGCTTTATGTGTTGCCTTTCCTGTTCTGAATTTTATCTCGACTTTCAGAAACGAAACCAGATGACGTGCTATGTTCAGTGTTTCCTGCTGACACAGTCGGACTCGGATGGCAGCAAGGGCAAACTTCCAGTGCCAGTCGAGCACCTTCGATTTTTATCGACTGGACTAGCTGCCGTATCCCACCGCCGGAGAGTCTTCAACGAGCGCGCGAAGTGTACTAACAATAAGATCTGTATGGCAAGGCGACGGTAGTGCTGGATGATGATCTCTGGGAAGGAGATGCAGTGACGAAAGCAGGAAACTAAAGAACATGAAGAAGATTTGTACCTCGGTAGCTCGAATAAGCGAAGATTGGAAATTAGGACGAAACTGACCTACATTTTTTAGGTATAAAATATAGATCTGGCGTAAGGTCAAAACAAGAAATTGTCGAAAAATGTAGATATCGGTCAAATGAATGGATCATAATCAACAATGAACTAAACTAAAACTGAAACTTCCTGGCAGATTAAAACTGTGTGCCGGACCGAGACTCGAACTCGGGACCTTTGCCTTTGCGGTCAAGTGCTCTACCGTCTGAGTTAACGAAGCACGACTCACGCTCCGTCCTCACAGCTTTACTTCTGCCAGTATCTCGTCTCTGTAAACTAAAATTCGCCGGAATAGGCCATGATGGCCCAACGGTACTGACCGGTCGCCGTGTCATCCTCAACCCACAGGCGTCACTGGATGTAGATGTGGAGAGGTTTGTGGTCACCGTTCTCCTGGCTGTATGTCACCATACTGGGGCAGAACTAAAATCACAGAAGTGAAATATATGCACACAAGAGATTTTTATTTTCCATGGACAGAAATTAAGTAAAAATAGCATCGTTTACTACACTACTGGCCATTAAAATTGCTACACCAAGAAGAAATGCAGATGATAAACGGGTATTCATTGGACAAATATATTATACTAGCTGACATGTGACTACATTTTCGCGCAATTTGGGTGCATTGATCCTGAGAAATTAGTACCCAGAACAACCACCTCTGCCGGCCGAAGTGGCCTTGCGGTTCTAGGCGCTGCAGTCTGGAACCGCGAGACCGCTACGGTCGCAGGTTCGAATACTGCCTCGGGCATGGATGTGTGTGATGTCCTTAGGTTAGTTAGGTTTAACTAGTTCTAAGTTCTAGGGGACTAATGACCTCAGAAGTTGAGTCCCGTAGTGCTCAGAGCCATTTGAACCATTTGAACCAACCATCTCTGGCCGTAATAACGGCCTTGATATGCCTGGGCATTGAGGCGAACAGAGCTTGGATGGCGTGTACAGGTACAGCTGCCCATGCAGCTTCAACACGATACGACAGTTCATCAGGAGTAGTGACTGGCATATTGTTACAAGCCAGTGGCTCGGCCACCAATGACCAGACGTTTTCAATTGGTAAGAGATCTGGAGAATTTGCTGGCAGGGCAGCTGTCGAACATTTTATGTATTCAGAAAGGTGCGTACCGGACCTGCAACATGCGGTCGTGCATTATCCTGCTGAAATGTAGGGTTTCGCAGGCATCCAATGAAGAGTAGACCCACGGGTCGTAACACATATGAAATGTAACGTTCAATGTTCGAAGTGCTGTCAAAGCGAACATGAAGTGACCGAGACGTGTAACCAATGACACTCCATACCATCACGCTGGGTGGTACGCCACTATAGCGATGACGAATACACCCCATACCATCACGCTGGGTGATACGCCATTATGGCGATGACGAATATGCGCTTCCAATGTGCGTTCGCCGCGATGTCGCCAAACACGGATGCGACCATCATGACGCTGTAAACAGAAACTGGATTCATCCGAAAAAATGACGTTTTGGCATTCGTGCACCCTGGTTCATCGTTGAGTACACCATCGCAGGCGCTCCTGTCTGTGATGCAGCGCCAAGGGTAACCGCAGCCATAGTCTCCGAACTGATAGCCCATGCTGCTGCAAACGTCGTCGAACTGTTCGTGCAGATGGTTGTTGTCTTGCAAACGTCCCCATCTGTTGACTCTGGGATCGAGACGTGGCTGCACGATCCGTTACATCCATGCGGATAAGATGCCTGTCATCTCGACTGCTAGTGATACGAGGCCGTTGGGATCCAGCACGGCATTTCGTATTACCCTCCTGAACCCACCGATTCCATATTCTGCTAACAGTCATTGGATCTCGACCAACGCGAGCAGCAATGTAGCGATACGATAAACCGCAATCGCGATAGGCAAAAATTCGACCTTTATCAAAGTCAGAAACGTGTTGTACGCATTTCTCCTCATTTTGTCGAGGCATCACAATAACGTTTCACGAGGCAACGCCGGTCAACTGCTGTTTGTGTATGAGAAATCGGTTGGAAACTTTCCTCATGTCAGCTCGTTGTAGGTGTCGCCACCGGCGCCAACTTTGTTTGAATGCTCTGAATAGCTAATCATTTGCATATCACAGCATCTTCTTCCTGTCGGTTAAATTTCGCGTCTGTAGCGCGTTATCTTCGTAGTGTAGCAGTTTTAATGGCCAGTACTGTATTTCATTAATGTTAACGTGACCACCGACTATAGTCGACGAGAACGTGTAATAACCACTCACGGGGGGGCAGTTGGTGCAAACAGCATTGGAGGCTACATAAAGCGTGTCAGGGAAAATCGGAAGACAGCGTAGTCGTTGTCGTAATGCGGAAACTGTGCGATGTATCTCACGTCCAAATGCGCGTGATGACTTGTATTCGCACCTAGGGTGGAAACAGTGCCAAAACGGCTAAGTTTGTAAACTTTTCGCACGTCACCGTGGTTAATGCTTACCGTACATGGCAAAATGGCGCAATTCAGAACCGGCAGCTGGTAGCTGCACCACAGGTCATTGACGACAGGAATGAACGGCGGCTGTGACTATAATATGTACGGACGAATAGACCTGGAACAATCGAGCAAATGATTGCCCAGATGAACCAAGAGGCTATCAACGGCGCCTCTTCGACGACCGTTGACGCTTATGGGCACCTGCACCCGTGCTGATGCTTGTTTTCGGTGAGGAAGGATAGAATTTGCACGTCAGTACCGCAAATAATAAAGAGTGAGGATGTTCTCCTCAGAATCGGCCGGCGAGGAGAGGAATATATGTGAAATACTGACAAGTGGAAAGGACATCAGTAAATAACTTCCATGGTACTAGAGGGAGCTGTAGAGGGTAAAAACTATAGAGTAAGACATTCAGCAAATAATTGAGGACGTAGGTTGGGTACAACGGTGATACGAAAGGTTGAAACAGAAGAGGAATTTGTGGGGGGTCGCATGAATCAAGTCACGAAAATGATGAGTCAGAGCAAAGAAGAACCGCAACTAAACTCGCAACTAGTAGCGACAAGTGACCATTTCAAATGAATCACGTTCCATTGTCCACTGGACAGATTGGACAAATGGCTGTTGGCGTGTACGGGGCGAAAATTCTGATGCCAAACAAAGAGGGAGGGATATGAGTTGGGGAATGTTTTCGTCACATACCCTGAATGATCTGGTCATTGTGGAAGGCACAGTGAATCAATACCAGTTTGCGTCTATCCTTGAGCACCATGTCCATCACTATATACAGTTTGCTTTTTCTCGGCATGATGACATCTACCAGCGGGACAAGGCAACATGTCACAAATCTCGAACTGTGCATGTGTGGTTCGATAGGCACATGGATGAGTTTACACAGTGCACTGGCCACCAAACTCTGCGGATTTATACCCAATCTAGAATCCGTGGGACCACTTAGATCGATCTGTTTGCGCCATTGATCCTAAGTCCAGAAATCTAGCTCAGCTTACCACGGCAGCGGAGTCGCCATGGCCCCCTCATCCCTGTCTGGCCCTTCCAGAGCCTCACGGCCTTTTTACCTGCACGTCTCGCCCTACAAAAATCATTATTCAGGCTTTCGACAGGTGGTCAGATTAATGTGTCTGGAGAGTGTATTTCGCTTTGTGATACTATAAATTCAAGATTTTACCTCTGTTGAAGAATAAAGATTAATTTTCTCGAACATTTTTCAATTGCATGTTTCGTGACTGATATTACATCCGTTTGTAAACTCAATACATGGGCTCGACGGTTCCTGTATCCTTTCGGAGTTATAGAGTTTACTTGTGTAGCTTCTGATATTATATTTTTGGTTAAACTCAGTCCTCACGATTGTGTTTTACCGAGAGAGCCACCGTCCAATACATATGAATGTACCATGATATCTAGCAGACATTTTGTTGCTTTCGCTCACCTAAAGGAACTGCTGACGTAACAGTCATTCACATGATTAAATTTAGGTTCACTGAACTGTGGTTCAGGCATAATGGTGATAAACAGAAGTTACATGGTCTTAGTAAGACAAGGCAATGTATTTTGAGGTCCTGGATGATGTTATGAGACTTGTGACTGCGCTGCATCGCTGGACTGTGATTATATGTTCGATTGGAAATTAAGGTTTTGGTAAATGATCACTCTGTTAGTTATCTGTTTTCTGCATTTAATGTATATGTTCACAGGACTTCGAGACTGCCTCATTACGGAGATGGACTATACAAGTAGAAGGCTAACAAATTCTCAAAGTAGTCAATGCTGTTTACGAAGTAACACATTCAAGTATTACGTACAGTACTTTGATATACAGACTCCCAGTACTTTCCACTGCCGTGATCTTATGAAAGTATGAGCTGTATGACTATTTTATATGCAAATTTGAGTCACATCGCGTAGGTAACCTTCTTTCTCACAGGCATTGCGTATTTTGTTTTACGTATGCTCAAAATACCTGGGCTCACATGCGATGAGTGTAACCTGTGCTTCCTTTCAAACAATGATATATCTTTCCACATGCCTAATTAGCAGACGAAAATGACAACAGATATGAAGCTTTTGAGCCACGTTAGGAAATAGCTTACAATTTCACACGTGTCTCAGGAACACCACGTTCGCTCTCTTGATCTGCTATGTCATCTACCAACGAGTATCATTCTGTAAAGACATTCAGTGTTCATAAATGGGACAAATACGCTCTTCAGGGTTCTCCATCACAGTCTGAAAAGAGTTATTTTCGGCCAAGATAGTTTCTGGTATAATATCTACCATGTGCCATGCAACCCGGCGCCGGTAAATTTAGCGTTCACCCCAGTGACCCACACACAAACCCACCCTCGCATCATAGCACGCAAGAACGCACACCACACGCCCACACGCACACACACACACACACACACACACACACACACACACTGACATCACCAATACCAGCACTCCACGAACTGCCAAATCTGAATTATATTAATCCCATACGCTTCCAGTTCATTTTCCACTTCGTCTGCTGCAGATTGGAACGCAATTTATTTGGTCCTCTGCTGAGCACTTGACACTGCTGAAGAGCTTGTTTTCCAAAACAGTTTTGTTATGACAGGTGACAGCTGTGCTTGATAAATTGCGGGAGAAATTACTGTTCTCTCGGATACTCTCCGAAACGCTCCAGTGACTTGCGCAGTAATTTGGCTGCTGTGTGCTTTAGGTACGGGAGCTGGAGCGGCGTCCATATGTGACGTGAACATCAGAAAACGAAATGTCTCTTTACTGGAAGTTTTCCAACCACCAGCTTTCGGTGTAGCAGTATTCTCTGTCTTTCATCTGACACGCTCCATTGTGAATTTCTTCAGACATTTATTGTGCCCAATCTGGTTTTACGACATCCCTTTTTCATTAAAAATTGTAATACTTTTCTCGGAAGGTTATTACTAGTCATAGAGGTAACTGCTGGAAATGTGCAGCGTATGGTCCTCTAGCATCATTTAATTTATGCTTCACGTGCCACATGTTACTGCAGTTTCGTGGTCTCTTCAAATGTTTCAAATGGCTCTGAGCACCATGGGACTTAACATCTTAGGTCATCAGTCCCATAGAACTTAGAACTACTTAAACCTAACTAACCTAAGGACATCACACACATCCATATCCGAGGCAGGATTCGAACCTGCGACCGTAGCGGTCGCGCGGTTCCAGACTGAAGCGCCCAGAACCGCTCGGTCACTCCGGCCGGCCTTCGTGTTTTGTATCATTGCTAGTAAATAACAAGAGAACTAAACAGACCTCCTTGAAGAACCCTAATGTCCCTTACGTATACCGTTGTGTTTTTACCTGAAAAATCTTTATCATAAGAAATATTTTATGGAGGTGGTGTTGTACAGCTTTAATGAATGTTAAGGAGTGCGTTATGCAATACGTAGCTAACGATCGATATCGGTCTATGATCAGACACCATCGCGTCTAAAAACCATCTTAGCTATGCGTTTGTGTAATAGGTGTAGCAGTTATCAGATGCACATTATTCCATCAGATTCCTTGAATTTTTGACCTGAGTTGTTCAGAGAACGAATATATCACACAAATATGTTTATGGGATTAAATGGACAGAATGGTATGCATTGAAATCCAATGTCAATGATGGAACAATGTACGTCTGAAAAGTGTCATGCCAGTTACACAATTGCATGGCTTCTTAGCCATGGTTTTTGCACTTGATGATCGACCTTCTCTAATACAATATACTCTTACAGCTGTGCATTGCATAATGTAGTTCTCAATATCGGTATTATTGTTCCAAAACACTCGCTCCCTCGCACATAACTGAGGTTCGAAACCTCAACTGGTGTTGAAGTGCTAGCGCCTCTGGGGCGCTTCTCCTTCTGGCTTGAAGTGGTGTGGGGGAAACTGGATGGTGATGCTGAGCTGGACTTGACTTTGTGCTGGCTTTTTTTTAATATGAAAGAATAGTTAGAGAGATAGTAGAAGTAGCAAGAAAACGAACGGCCCAATTGACTGGCCAGCGTAGTATTTAAAAATGACAGATGAAAAGATAGTAGAAGCGACAGTGAGAGAGTGAGGAAAATGAACGCCCCTTTGACTAGCCGGTGGCTTACAAGTAAATGACAGATTAAAGGAAAGGAGGAGGGACAGTAAGAGTTGAATGAAAACGAAAGGCCATTGTCCTGGCCTCATCTTTATGGCGGCGTCGGTGACGGCGGTGGCAGTCAGTCATGAGGGGGTGAAGTTGGGGGTGGGGGGTAAGTGAAAGCAGTCGGAGAGTGACAGATGGAGAAATGAAAAGGGAAGGGCCTGTAAGGATTGTTCCAAAACAAAGAAATCGCGAAATTTACCGAGAAGGCATACCAAGAAGTCATGTCTTGCAACGTGCTACTCAGAAGAGATCTCCGCGTCCTCGTACTCTTACGGACTTATGGACAGCCCTGCAGGATTCATGATGACAATTCCCTTCAGCAACACTTCAGGAATTAGAGTCCATGACTCATCGTGTTGCGGCCCTTCCGCTCCCTCGCCGGGGCCCTACACGATGTTAGGCAGGTGTACTGTTTCTTTGGCTCTTCAATGTATAATAAAGGGTAATTTCATTGTATTTTTTTAGCTTTAATACGTTTTTTGATAAGCTGCCTCTCACATCCAGAAGAAATATGACACTATTTATTGGAGAAAACTGTTGTAGCTTTTTTCGTTATGACGCACTGACATGCTGAGAAAACTCTTACGTCAATTAACAAGGATGTTAAAAATATTATTCTTCGTCTGCGGACCCTGGCTGGCCACTGCTAACAGTCGACCCTCTGACCATCCGGCGATAATGCTGTCGTTAGATGCGGTGTGGATGGGCGTGTGGACAGCGCACCGCTCTCCCGGCCGTCGTCAGTTTCCGTGATCAGGCGTTCTTACTATTCGGTCTAGGAGCGTCTCAGTCAACACCACGTGTCTGAATGCTCCCCGTTCTAGTCCCCCGCCCCCCCCCCCCCCCCGCCGACACCCCCTCCATCAAGGAAAAATCACTGGCAGTACTGGGAATTGCACCCGGGCCTCGACATGGCAGTCATCTGTGCTATCCACTCAGCAGTGGATGAATATAACAACACGTACGTTGCGGATAATTTTTCCTACCCCTGTTAGAAAAAGAAAAAGCAGGTTCTCCATTTAATATCCATCGGTTACAAGGTCATTAGAGATGGACTGCAGGACGGTATTTGGGAAGGATGTAGAGCTAAACCTCTACGTCCTTTTCAAACAACCTTTGCTGGTGTTCACCTTTATCGGTTCCGAAAAATCACGGGAAAACTTCGTGACCTGCTAAGGATTTGAACCGCTATCCAAATGATTACGAGATAAGTAACTTAACCACTGCGCCATATCGCAGTCCTACAAGAGTCACACAAATAACTTATTTATTTTGCTTCAGGGGAATTCATAAATATTCACGAAGTAAATTAAGTTCATATAATTCTAGAAAATTGCTTCATAATGGAAAATCTACTGAAAGTGCTTTGTTGAAAGCAAGGCTTGCTGGATGTATAGTAAGTGATTACTGCAGAGTAACAGATCTTGGTGAACTACGACGAATCAACTCCAGGGCTTGTCGAACGCAACGCGAAGTCCTCAAATCTTGAGATTACATCCTCCTTGCAAGAAGACCCAAGGCTTCTTCCGTCTGGAAAAGAGATCCTGAAGTCTTGTTCGCAGAATTTCGTATGTGCATTCCATTAACGTAGGGACGACAGTGACACCCTCTTTTCTGAACCAGCTCTAGGTGCGCGCGAATTTACCTACACCAGTCGCATTTATAGGCTTGTATCTGCACTGTCCCCAGGCCATTCCATACCGCATCTAACGACACCGTTGTCAAAGTATGGTACACAGATCGATTGGCAGCAGTGGGCCTCGACCACGAGGACGAAGACTAACATTTTTAACATCCTTGTTGTTTGACATAAAACGTTTCTGAGCCTGGCACTGTGTCATAATGTAAAAAACAATACTAGGTCCCTCCTGTCAGTAGTGTCGTATTCTTGGGACCTTGAGCTGCCGCTTATCATAAATGTTTGAAGCTCTGTTTCTTTGTCACATAAAACAAACACTAGGTAGAAATCCTTTTTAATGGTTATCTTATTCTACATTACACCGAAGAGAGAAAAAAACTGTTACATTTGCCTAATGTCGTGTGGGGTCCTTGCGAGTACGCAGAAGTCCCGCAACACGACGTGGCATGGAGCCGATTAATGTTTGAAGTACTGCTGGGGGGAAACATGAATCCTTCAGAGCTGTCCACATATCTGTAAGGGTACGAAGGGGTTGAGTTCTCTCTTCTGGACAGCATGTTACAAAGCATCCTAGATATGCTCAATATTTTCATAGCTGGGGAGCTTGGTGGCCAGCGGAAGGTTCTAAACTCAGAAGAGTATTCTTGGAACCACTCTGTAGCAATTCTGGACGTGGCGGTCTCGCATTGCTGGAATTGCACAAGTCCGTCGGAATGCACAATGCAGGTGAATGGCTGCAGGTAATGAGACAGAATACTTACGTAAGTGTCACCTGTGAGAGGCTGCATCTAGACGTATCGGGAATCCAATATCAGTCCAACCTCACACGCTCCACGCCTTACAGACCATCCACCTGCTTCAACAGTCCCCTGGTAACATGCAGGGTCCATGGATTCATGATGTTATCTCCATACCCGTACACGTGCAGCCGCTCGATACAATTTGAAACGAGACTCGTCCGACCAGGCAACACGTTTCCAGTCATCAACAGTCCAATGTCGGCATTGACGGGCCCAGGCGAGGCGTAAAGCTTTGTGTCGTCCAGTCATCAAGGGTACACGAGTGGGCCTCCGGCTCCGAAAGCCGGTATCAACGATGTTTCGTTAAATGGGCAGCTCGCTGACACTTGGTGATAGCCCAGCAATGAAATCTGCAGCAGTTTGCGGAAGGGTTGCACTTTTGTCACGCTGAACGATTCCTTGCAATCGTCGTTGGTCCAGTTCTTTCAGGGCCTTTTTACGGGCTCTGCGATGCCGGAGATCTGATGTTTTACCCGATTCCTCATATTCGCCGTACATTCGTGAAATGGTCGTGCGGGAAAATCCTCACTTCATCGCTGCTTCAGAGATGCTGTGCCATCGCTCGTGCACGAATTGTAACACCATGTTCAAACTCACTTAAATCTTGATAACCTGGCATTGTAGCAGTACAGGGTTATTACAAATGATTGAAGCGATTTCACAGCTCTACAATAACTTTATTATTTGAGATATTTTCACAATGCTTTGCACACACATACAAAAACTCAAAAAGTTTTTTTAGGCATTCACAAATGTTCCATATGTGCCCCTTTAGTGATTCGGCAGACATCAAGCCGATAATCAAGTTCCTCCCACACTCGGCGCAGCATGTCCCCATCAATGAGTTCGAAAGCATCGTTGATGCGAGCTCGCAGCTCTGGCACGTTTCTTGGTAGATGAGGTTTAAACACTGAATCTTTCACATAACCCCAAAGAAAGAAATTGCAAGGGGTTAAGTCGGGAGAGCGTGGAGGCCATGACATGAATTGCTGATCATGATCTCCACCACGACCAATCCATCGGTTTTCCAATCTCCTGTTTAGAAAATGCCGAACGTCATGATGGAAGTGTGGTGGAGCACCATCCTGTGGTGCCTTTAGCTTCCTGCTTGCTTTATTCGTTGACTTCCGCGGGCTACGCGTGAAACTTGCCCGCACGCGTTCCACCGTTTCTTCGCTCACTGCAGGCCAACCCGTTGATTTCCCCTTACAGAGGCATCCAGAAGCTTTAAACTGCGCATACCATCGCCGAATGGAGTTAGCAGTTGGTGGATCTTTGTTGAACTTCGTCCTGAAGTGTCGTTGCACTGTTATGACTGACTGATGTGAGTGCATTTCAAGCACGACATACGCTTTCTCAGCTTCTGTCGCCATTTTGTCTCACTGCGCTCTCGAGCGCTCTGGCGGCAGAAATCTGAAGTGCGGCTTTAGCCGAACAAAACTTAATGAGTTTTTCTACGTATCTGTAGTGTGTCGTGACCATATGTCAATGAATGGAGCTACAGTGAATTTATAAAATCGCTTCAATCATTTGTAATAGCCCTGTAGCTCAGGTGGTTCAGATGGCTCTAAGCACTATGGTACTAAGGTCATCAGTCCCCTTAGACGTAGAACTACTTAAACCTAAAGACATCACACAAATTCATGCCCGAGGCAGGATTCGAAACTGCGACCGCAGCAGCAATGCGGTTCCGGACTGAAGTGCCTAGAACCGCTCGTCCACAGCTGCCGGCTGTAGCAGTAGTAACCGATGTAACAACTGCGCCAGACACTTGCCTTATATAGGCGTTTCCGACCTCAGCGAAGTATGCTGCCTGTTTCTATATATCTCTGTATTTGAATACGCATGCTTGTAGCAGTTTCTTTGGAACATCGGTGTATTGGTCTATCTGAGATTCAGTGCTGTAGTTAATATGCCTAACCTGCTTGAAACTGAAGGATATAGTCAACCTTAATCGGATCAGCTTTATAACTTTCTAGCAGACAGAACCAAATACGTCGTTCTTAACGGGGCACATTCGTCATTTTTTAAAATAATTTACAGAATATCTCATGAGGGTGTTGTGTAAGCATAACTGTTGACTATAAATAGAAATGGTCTCGTTGGGAAGATCGTAAACTTCATGAAGGTATACGCTGTTGACGCTGCTGTACGCAGAGATATTGCACACCGACAAACTCTAGTAAACTGCGACAAGACATGCACGGCAGCGATGTTTGGTGCAGGGACAGGAAGTTGATCGATAACGCAATTAAATGTAACCTTTGCACAGAAATTGGCGGAAAGGTTTCTTAATTTTTCGATCATACACTGAAAACAGTAACAGCCCTAAAATAATAATTGTGTGAATCATCTTAAACTGGAACTGCCACAAAAACTAATATTAGAAAAATCAGATGCCAGAGAGCTATTAATTATAGGAATCCTAAGCATATATAACTTTCCCCCGAAAGAAATTCGTACCACGCCGCTGATTCTATCGATTCAAAAGTATGTATAGTCAGTCAGGGACACTAATCATGTAGGATTAAAACAGAAGACCAACCAGATCCATCGCTGGCTTCTGTAGAAACCACGAGAGAATGACAGTGATTCACCTGTTATTTATCACTGCCAGCGGACGTACGTAGACACACAAGCGATCTGGAGTGGTCTTGCGTTGGAGTAGCACAGGAAGCTAGCGCAGACGGCGCACGTGGAGCATCGTATGGGCAGACCCGCTGGTCAAGGTTACTTGCTGGCCACGTTATGCTGGATCAGTCAGTCCTTATGTTGGCATCGACTGACGTGGACCTGGCTTTCACAACACTACATGCTCTTGCTTCCACGTGCTGTTAAGGGTGTCTACTCGCCCGTTGACTAACACGCACATCAAGCTCCATGGCTTCCGAATGTAGCAACCACCCTCGGTTTCATTTTGACATTCGTGCAGACAAGAGAGTTTCTCTTCGTTTCACACCTGTGCAAGTACTAAATATGAAACTCTAGTTACAGTTGCAGCATAGCAAGGGAAGGGTGGAGATGAGGTGGTTCAGTTACATCATGTCTTACCGAGTCAGACGGAGCAAGTACAGCAGCTATGTACTGAATTTAGTGATGTGCTACCTGATAGGTTAGGGCTGACCAAGTTAATTAACAACTAAATAAAGATGGGTTCTATGTCATCGAGGAGGCGCAATGTAGTCTGTTGCCCGTGTGCATGAATGTACTGGAAGATCCAGTCTAATACATGTTTAATAAGGTATTATTCGTCCTTCCTGATCGCTTTATTTGGCTCTCATATTTCCCTTGCTTAAACCATCTGGCAGGTCAAGAGTAATAGTTGATTGCAGATATTTAATACGAACGTAGTCCTCTGTTAAATTGCACTGCCTGATTTATAGGTCTCCTTTAGATGGTTAGCAGGCGCATAGTAAGGTAGGACTGATGGTTAAGCCTGAAAAGATTAGGTTCCGGTTCCCTTACATGTCGTTTCTTAGAGAATTCCCGCATCAGTAATGCTAAGTAGATAGTAAGATTTGTGAGACTCATTAATTTCCTTAGTGAATTTGTACTGATTCTTGTTTAGTTGATGAGACCACTAAATGAACTTCGCAAAAAGAGCAATAAATTTCACTGGAGCGAATCACAACAAGCTGCATTAAAGGCTATGATTAGTGCCCCTGTGTTCGTGAAACCGCTTTTTGATATGCAACTAAGAGTGCAGTCTGATGCCTGAATGGATTGGTAGTAGAAATTCGTCAGGTGAACACAGAAGGAAGAAGGCCTGTGACATATGCTCCTAGAGGACTAACTCCTTTATAAAGCAACTATTCCATCTATGAACTTGGAGCATTAATCTTTATATGCACTCTGGAGAAATTTAGGTTGTATGTAAAAGAGGGTCAGCTGTAGCGTGTAAATCTTCACAAGGGCATTACGTACCGCAGACATATGGTCCCAGGCTCAGGCTGCCATGTCGCTACTCGGTACAACTCGGCTGTGATCGGTGCTTCTCAGAACTATTCTGTACAGCAAGACAATTGCTTCAACCGCGTAATGCGATGCGTACAGTTGATTCAACTGCGAAATGCAATACGTACAGTTGATTCAACTGTGCAATGTGACATCTTTTCTTCAGGTATTTGGTGAGGCATTTTTTGCTTGGTATGACTTTCTTCAGTTTGTCAGAACTATGGCAGGCAGTGTAGTTTATCCCTAGCTGTTTGCTTGTAGTGAAAGGAAGTTCAGCGGACAGTGGACGTTGATCAAAAGAAACGGTCGCTAGCCTTTATAGATAATTGGGAATCACAATACCTTTTCAAAGAGAATGCTGAGAATTCTCATTATCTAGCATCCAATCGCATAAGCGACCGACAATGGAAATCTACTATTTAATGGCATTACACACAGAATTTAAAGACTCAGTTTATCATGTAAGAAGAAAAACTTAGAACGATCTAAATACGATTCGTACAGTATTAATCGTTTTGTAAATCAAGGAGCAAAACTAACTGACATGGTGAACGCTAAGAAATTGGCGGTATGGATATTACATTTTCTGAAGTTACGTGCATTATTACACCTTCAGTTTCAATACTTTTTGAAATAAGTGGACGAAGAGTGTGGAGAGGAAATGTTGGAAGTTTGTGGTAAGTTCCTATTGGACCAAACTAAAGAGGTCATCGGTCCCTAGGCTTACACACTACTTAATCTAACTTATACTAACTTACGCTAAGGACAACACACCCACACATGACCGAGGGAGGACTCGAACTTCTGACGGGAGAAGCCGTGTGAACCGTGGCAATGCGCCTCAGAACGCGCGGCTACCCCGCGCGCCATTTTGGAGAGGTTACATATTAATGCAAAGTTCGTTGGTTAAGTCCATAACTGGAACAATTTTTCGGTATAAGAGCAAGTTCTGTTGAATTTATGGAGGCAAAAGTAAAGCATGAACGTTACAAGGTGAGAAACAACGTAAGTATATGTGACGTGATGAGGGAAGTTTGTGCATTTGAAAAGAAAATCGCATTTTGGAAGGGACGACCCTGTCCAATTCCCTAAGCTCCCGGGTGTTAAACGAAATGAGATTTCAAGAATTCACTGGTTAATTGAAGGAATTACAGGGACCAGTTTCTAAATGTTTTTAAGATGCTTCCAAGCTCACAACCCGTTTTTGAGCTATTTTCGTGATCGCTTCCTCTTTCAGCTGAACTTACCCCTTTGCATGTGCAGATCGAACACATTCGTCTGTAATATAAAACCTGTCTAAGATAAAATAAAAATATGTTAAAAATGTTCAAGTGACCTATGAAATTTTCATTGGGGAGCGTTTCGCCTCTCCAAAATGTGGATCAAACGTGATATCAATACACTATGTGATCAAAAGTATCAAGACACCCCCAGAAAATATGTTTTTCATATTACGTGGTATGGGCTGTTACCTACTGCCAGGTACTCCATATCGGTGACCTCAGTAGTCATTATCGTGAGAGAGCAGAATGGAGCGCTCCGCGGAACTCACGGACTTCTAACGTGGTCAGGTGATTGGGTGTCACTTGTGTCATACGTCTGTAGACGAGAGTTCCACACTCCTAAACATCCCTAGGTCCACTGTTTCCAATGATATTGTGAAATGGAAACGTGAAGCCACACGCACAGCACAAAAGCGTACAGACCGACCTCGTCTGTTGACTGACAGAGACCGCCGACAGTTGAGGACGGTCGTAATATGTAATAGGCAGACATCTATCCAGATCATCACGTAGGAATTCCAAACTGCATCAGGATCCACTGCAAGAACTGTGACAATTAGGGGGGAGGTGAGAAAACTTGGATTTCAATGTCGAGCGGCTGCTCATAAGCCAATGATTGAACAGTGAAAAAACGTTATGTGGAGTGGCCAGACGCTGTACACAGTGTGGTGATCCGATAGCATTGTGTATGTATGGCGAATGCCCGGTGAGCGTTGTCTGCGAGCGTGTATAGTGCCAAAAGCAAAATTCGAAGGCGGTGGTGATATGGTGTGGTCGTGTTTTTCATGGAGGGGGCTTGCGCCCCTTGTTATTTTGCGTGGCACTACCACAAAAAAGGGTTCAGATGGCTCTGAGCACTATGGGACTTAACATCTGATGTCATCAGTCCCCTAGAACTTAGAACTACTTAAACCTAACCAAACTAAGGACATCACACACATCCTTGACCGAGGCAGGATTCGAACCTGCGACCATAGCAGTTGCGCGGTTCCAGGCTGAAGTGCCTAGAACCGCTCGGCCACATCGGCCGGCTATGATTTTTATGGATATGTGTAAACATTTTGGTAGAGTGTAGTGTGTAACATGTTGTGGTAGCAATATCGGGGCAGTAGTAGTGGAATAGCAATTTGAAGTTGTGTGTTATCGTCCTGATTAAGTCTAATATCGTTATGCCATCTTATGATTTGTTTGGAAGTTGTTTCATATATGATGATTTGATAAGGCTGAGAGCCAGGCATTGTATAGTGTTAATGTTCCTGCCCAATTATGTATATTAGTCCAAAGGTTGGACATTGTACCTTTGATTCAATGGAAGATACTTTATCGTCTTGACTGCGCCTGAGGATCCTTACGGGCTGCAGAAATATATAGTTTCAGTGAAAGTCTGTTCCTTCTAAAAGGATATTTAAAAAATTCATAATTGTAGCAGATCTTATCATCAATGATGAATATGAACTGTTAGGTTGTTCCGTGAAGAGAAACTATTATTTGTATTGTATTGACGTAATATAAAATAATTGTTGAGCTCCACATTTGAGCAACCCGCATCCCAAACCGAATTCCAACCTATGGTATAACAGATACATTCGAGCGGAAGATTTGTGTATACAACGTTGATGTTAATGATGAATGTATAATGTATGTATTACAATTTGTTCCATTTTGACGATAAGAGTGACACGTTGTGGGTGTGACTGGAGATAGAACGTTTCAGCTGGATAGGAGGCAGTGTCCAGCGGGAAAAGTAGGAAACAGCTGCCACTATCCGCTGTCTCAGGGAGTAAGGCTTCACCAGAGTCTACAGATTTTCAATTGAAGCTCTGTCCATGTTTTCTGTTTGTTTCTGAAGGCTAATCTCATGAACAACCGTTTGGATTCCGATACGATTTTCGCCGCTGGTGTGGTTCACTTGGTAGATTTCTGGATATCTGTTCACATTACGAACTGAAGGACCCTACTGCCTTTTTCTATCTGTACGTGAAGGGTGATCTCAGGCCCTACTGCAGGAATTTTAAAATGGTTTTCGATAGTAGATAAAGTGCTTCACGAGGAAGTTTTGTGTGTGTTATTATTTATTATAAACAATACGTCTGGCTATAGTCAATTAACGTTACCCGTGAGAAGAGAGAGGCGGTCGTTAGTCTTCAATAAAATAGCTTCTGTGCGTACATACATTACTAAATGAAATCTTATTGAAATACAGTACGCGTGAAATCTGTTTAGACTAAGTGTGTAAACTGTTACACACATTATTTGCTTTCTAAAACATGTATTAGTAACAACGAACAGCAATGGGACGGTAAACTGGGAGCAGGTCCGGTTTTTGGTACCTTCGTGTAAAATTCCTGTGTAAGACAAAATGTACGTTTAAATAGAATATTTAGCAAGTGGCTGAACACTAGCCTTATGCGTCCCTATGAACTGGAACAATGATCATGCAATTCTTGTGAAATGTGCTTATTAGGACGAAGACTATCTATTGTATGCAAAACCGTATTCATCAATAAATGATGATACAAACTGGGAACAGTACAGCCCACCTCTGTGTATTTCTTCTGGTCCCAGTTATACTAGTGTCATGTGAGTGATTTCAAAGCAAGCCCGTTTCCCAGTACACTAGTCACTACTTAATTATAGGAACGTATGACGATGGGGGACCTGGACCATGAGGCTCAGAGTATCGCAGCAGATTTCAGACTACCTAACAGATCAAAATGAAAATTTCTGTTCTGACACTGACAATGTTGAGTGTATATGGAAAAAGTTCAAGGCAATCGTAAAATGCCATTATCATCCCAGAGAGTCTGTAAATGCTGATTCGATTCACTTACTGATTTAACGTAAGACCAGAACTTCCTATGATTTTCAGTCAAGTCGGTACACAGAATTTTACTTTCGAAATCACTGAACGCTTCACGCATAGCCCTCCTTACTCTAACTGTGACATCGTTTAGATTCTGTTTGTCTCAGAGGTTTTGGCTGCGTTTAAATTTGCAGTGAAGCTCTCTTTGCAGGCACGTGCCGAGTAAATCTGTGAGGGACGGGAAAAACACACCGTGGTTCAACAACAAAGTTAGGAAACTACTGCGAAAGCAAAGAGAGCTTCACTGCAAATTTAAACGCAGCCAAAACCTCTGAGACAAACAGAATCTAAACGATGTCACAGTTAGAGTAAGGAGGGCTATGCGTGAAGCGTTCAGTGATTTCGAAAGTAAAATTCTGTGTACCGACTTGACTGAAAATCATAGGAAGTTCTGGTCTTACGTTAAATCAGTAAGTGAATCGAATCAGCATTTACAGACACTCTGGGATGATAATGGCATTGAAACAGAGGATGACACTCGTAAAGCTGAAATACTAAACACCTTTTTTACAAAGCTACTTCACAAAGGAAAGACCGCACTGCAGTTCCTTCTCTAAATCCTCGCACGAACGAAAAAATAGCTGACATCGAAGTAAGTGTCCAAGGAATAGAAAAGCGACTGGAATTATTCAACAGAGGAAAGCCCACTGGACCTGACGGGATACCAATTCGATTCTACACAGAGTACGTGATAGAACTTGCCCCCCTTCTAACAGCCGTGTACCGCAAGTCTCTAGAGGAACGGAAGGTCCAAATGATTGGAAAAGAGCACAGGTAGTCCCAGTTTTCAAGAAGGGTCATCGAGCAGATGCGCAAAACTATAGGCCTATATATCTCTGACATCGATCTGTTGTAGAATTTTAGAACATGTTTTTTGCCCGCGTATCGTGTCATTTCTGGAAACCCTGAATCTACTCTTTAGGAATCGACATGGATTCCGGAAACAGCGATCGTGTGATACCCAACTCGCTTAATTTGTTCATGAGACCTAGAAAATATTAGACAGGCTCCCTGGTAAATGCCATTTTCCTTGACTTCCGGAAGGTGTTCGATACAGTTCCGCACTGTCGCCTGATAAACAAAGTAAGTGCCTACGTAATATCAGACCAGCTGTGTGGCTGGATTGAAAATTTTTTAGCAAACAGAACACAGCATGTTGTTCTGAATGGAGAGACGTCTACAGACGTTAAAGTATCCTCTGGCGTGCCACAGGGGAGTGTTTTGGACCATTGCTTTTTACAATTTATATAAATGACCTAGTAGATAGTGTCGGGAGTTCCATGCGACATTTCGCGGATGACGCTGTAGTATACAGAGAAGTTGCAGCATTAGAAAATTGCAGCGAAATCCAGGAAGGTCTGCAACGGTTAGGCACTTGGTGCAGGGAGTGGCAACTGACCCTTAACATTGACAGATATGATGTATTGCGAATACATAGAAAGAAGGATCCTTTATTGTGTGATTTTAAGATAGCAAAATAAACCTGGTAGCAGTTACTTCTGTAAAATATTTGGGAGTATGCGTACGGAACTATTTGAAGTGGAATGATCATATAAAAGTAATTGTTGGTAAAGCTGGGACAAAACACTCGTTCGACCTATACTTGAGTATTGCTCATCAGTGTGGGATCCGTAACAGGTCGGGTTGCCAGAGGAGGCAGGCCGGGGTGGCCGAGCGGTTCTAGGCGCTACAGTCTGGAGCCGCGCGACCGCTACGGTCGCAGGTTCGAATCCCACCTCGGGCATGGATGTGTGTAATGTCCTTAGGTTAGTTAGGTTTGAGTTGTTCTAAATTCTAGGGGACTGATGACCTTAGAAGTAAGTCCCATAGTGCTCAGAGCCATTTGAATCATTTTACAGAGGAGATAGAGAAGATCCAAAGAATAGCGGCTCGTTTCGTCACAAGGTTATTTGGAAAGCGTGATAGCGTTACGGAGATGTTTAGCAAACTCAAGTGGCAGACTGCAAGAGAGGCGTTCTGCATCGCGGTCTAGCTTGCTGTCCAGGTTTTGAGAGTGTGCGTTTCTGGATGAGGTATCGAATATATTCCTTCCCCCCTACTTATACCTCCGGAGGAGATCACGAATGTAAAATGAGAGAGATTCGAGCACGCACCGAGGCTTTCCGGCAGTCGTTGTTCCTGCGAACCATACGCGACCGGAACAGGAAAGGGAGGTAATGACAGTGGCACGTAAGGTGCCCTCCTACGCTTGCGGAATATAAATGTAGATGTAGATGTAAAGTGTAGATAACGTACGTTACCATTACTGGTAGCCATCGTCACCATCGTGTGAGTTTGTCAACCGTTGTTTCACTGAGCTGCTTACAATCTGTCGTTCTTGTGTGAGTTTTTTGTCACATGAGACGTGTTAAGATGGATCGAAAGATTTTCTAAACTAATTGGAGCATTCCACGTAATATTGCACAGTAACTCATATGGGAATGGTCAAGCAGTCACTATTGCAACGAAGAAGAAATTTGTGTATTTGGCTATAATGTTATAGTTAATTCAATCTAATATGGCATTACGTTGTTTGCCGCCTACGTCCCACTCGGTGTCAATGATTTAGTGTATATCAGAGCTATCGGATGTAGAAAATATGACTACTATACGTAAAAGGTAACACCGAATTGAATGACCTGCATATAAATCGAATCCAGTGTCAAAATCATCACCTCAGAAGAGCCAGTTTCAAATCAACATCTTTTAAGGCAGTTATTGCTGAATGTTTTGTATACATTGCTGCAAAATCTAGTCCAAGACGTCTCGTCCAAACTGTCAGAGCTCGAAGAAGTGTTGCTACATTTCGTTGTGGGTGTGAATTGTCCCAGTACTTAGAAATGTTAACATGATATAATGGATTATACTGTTAATGATGAAAGTATGTGAATGCAGCTTGCCGCTAACTTGGTGTAATGTCTCTCACACATAAACCTGTACAGTAAAGTAAGGGCCTCCTGTTTTATCTTTAGGCTGATCCGTGATAAGACAAGCAAACAATTATACTAATGGAGGATTCTTCGTATTTTCTCTAATTTCATTCTCTCTCTCTCTCTCTCTCTCTCTCTCTCTCTCTCTCTCTGTCCTTTATCTATATACAGTTTTAAATGTAATATTTCATTACGTGAACTCAGCCAAATAGAATCTCTGGTGGAGCCCTTCGTCTTAATATTCAGCGGCTGGCTTGCTATAAAAGATCTTTATATCTATTATTATTGTTAAGCGCTGCATTCAGTTGGGAAAATCGATCGTTTGAACAATTCGTTCATTTTACGACAGATTTAGAATTTCAGATGTGTCCGAAGCCTTTTTGGACGATTTTATAAAATCTCGGTGATTGCAGGCTCTCTTCGTCACAACTGAAACTTCCCCACTAATTACAGGGCCAAGACAATCATCAATGATTGAGACAGAGAACTCATTCGTCATTCACTCTAGAATAAAAGGGTCACAAACCCTATTTCTGAGGAAAATTGTATATTCAATCCATCTCCATTACATGTTCCGTGTTCTGTTGATTCCAAGTCTTACTTAATTTGCGTTTACAGTTTTTCTCTCTCTTCAAATAACCCGCCAGTGGCACAAACGTTAATAGCTCGCTTTAGCGAGAAGAAGAGCAAATATGTTTCTTTTAGCAACCCGACAATCTTCCAACAGATACTTCCGAAGCTGTCCTGGTTATCCGTCCCTAACAACCATGGAGAATACATATATGTATCTCTGTTCTTCCAAAGAATAAACGTACTAGAAAAATACCTTGGCGTCGACGAGCTGTCGGCGCATATATTACTAGAAAATCCGATCAGATACTTTCCAAAAGTGAATAAATGTGGATGATTTGATTGATAATTATTAATTATTGCGTGGTAGAGGGTAATTTTCCGTGGGGAGATTACAATGCCCCTCGCAGCGAGCGAAGTTTGTGAGCTCAATTTTTATTTGCCGAACACACTTCGCGAGCTATCTATTAGTGTGGATAACCCGGAAGTGATAATTGTCAGTCCTCCGACTGGAAAAGAATATTATGTTTAAGACAGACGAAGAGAAGAAATATTGAAAACAGAAGAAATGAAGAGACAGGTACCGCGGCTGTATTGCTTTTACGTGCATCAAGGTGTTATGTCTGCTGTGCACAACCAAGGAAGATGATCTTTCATAAAACTGTTATCAGGGTCTACCCATTCAGGAACTTTCTTAAGCAGGGAAACCTTGGAAAACCTCTTAAGCCTAGACCCCCAGCTTACGGTACATAGAAGATAGGAAAGCCTATAGAAGGAAAAAAAATAATTGTGGAAATAGATCGCTAAAGGAAAGATAGGGATCGATTTATATAACGCTTTGGAGAAGAGTGATTTGTGCCTCTAGCAAAAAAAAAAACATTTTACAACAAGTAACGTAAGTTTTCGTTTTACAATCTTGTTCCTAGGACAATCTCTTGCGGTGATAAAACTCCCCCGGGTCTTGCATGTCCCCGACGTCCACATTTGTAGTCGGTCTTCTACGTGGCCCACTTTGTAGTCGGTCTTCTACGCGGCCCACTTTGTAGTCTGTCTTCTAAGCGGCCCCCAATGGGAAGAGTAGAAGGAACAGGGATACCCGATTTCACATGCAACATTCATTCCGGAAGAATTAGCAATGACCAAAGGGGGAACTCTTCCTGTAAGAGAACTGGTTAGGTTGCACTGTCCAAGATTCTCCTTTTTGAAAGCAAAATCCTTATGGCTTCATGCATCCTTTTTCTTACGACGTACTTCAAGGAATTTCACCTTTAACTAATGCTGTTGCCAAAACATCCTCATATTTATTCTAGTTTGAATACTCTTTCGGACTTTGCATCCCCACTTGTGCTTATAAGTCCGAAGATTCTGACACATTTCTGTCAGTGATTTGTTCTTCGTAATTTAAAGGATTCATGCAACTTACAGTAGATTTTGGATTCAAATCATCGAATAATGTAAAGTGTGGTTCATTTTATACAAAGACATATTCCCTCATTTCCTTGAAAGTCATATAATTTATCTATACTCAAAAACTTTTTATCCTAAATACACATATTTCTCCAGTTGATTGTTGTAATGTAAAAGTTATTAGCATTGAGGAATGCGGATTCACTTCTTTCATTTATTCTCTGATTCATACGGCGTTCACACATGCACATATATGGAAATGGATTTTTTTTTCAAACAAAAATTCCAAACGAACACGACCCATTAAATAACTACTAATTCTATGAATATTACTTCCTTTAAACATTCAATAATAAATTAAAAACTCTTAATTTCTAATTATAACACCTTTTCTTTTTAAAGTTCAACATGAATCAGTTTACCCTCGCGTTTGGTGCGAGTCTCTTACAAAGCATATCTGTGTCGTCTATATCGATTCTAACTCTCGCGCCGACGTCAACTGTTTTGCGTGGAAAATTATCTTTGCGGTGTTAACCGTCACTCATGATTCACTGCCTCAACACATCCCTTCACACTTTTACACATCTAAGCGTGCACTTGAAATTATATACGAACCTTCACTCGGAACCTCTTTTGATTATTCAGCGTCATTTACGGGAAACATTTCATTGTTCTTGAAGGTCAGTTAGATCCTTTATAAATCTTGATGACATTAGCAATGCTAAAGTTCCATGTTCACCCAAACACAGGTGAAGCCTATCTCCACTATCTTCTTTGCAACACTCGATAGTAATAGTTAGTCACTATTTCTATAGTCTATGTCACTGATTAATTATTTCAATTTAAAGTTTTCTAACACTACACACACAGTTTATTGTTATGTTTTTTACGAGCGTTCATCTCTATCATTCGCAACACCATTCCTCCCTGTCTTCTAATCTTCATTAAATTTTTTCAAGTCGTTATGGGAAAATAACCCTTTTATTTTGTTCGATCCCGGGTATGGTAATAGATAAGCCCCAGGATTCGGAATTTGTAGGATAATGTATGGGACAGTATATAGTAACTCCCATTTCTTTATACTTTTCTTTATTAAGGATGATTTGGTATGTCTTTTGACTAGTATCTTTTCTCCGACCCGGTATGTCTGTACCCTCTTGATTAATTTGTCAAATTGTTGTTTTCTCTGATCAGCTTTTTTCGTCATATTTATGATGGCTTGTCTTATTTTTTCTTCCCAAGGATCTCAGTTTCCTGAGTTTTGGGCATATGATCAGTCCAGAAGTTTTCCTCTTTTGCTTCGAACATCAATTCATGAGGTGTATATCCAGTTGAGGAGTGGGGCATGTTATTGTATATCTGCTCAAACTCTTCCACATAATTTGCCCACGCAGTCTGCTTATTATGGCAATACGTCCTCATAAATCGATTGAACTCTCTAAAAATTCTCTCAACCAAATTGCCTTGTGGGTGGTAAAATGATGTTAGTATGTGTTTCACACCGACTTGAGACAAAGTCTGTTTCCATCGGAGTCCCGTGAATATCTTGGCATTGTCTGTTATGATCGCTTTAGGGGTACCAGCATGTGGAAGATGATCCCTTATCAATCTTAATACAATTACTTTGGCTGTAGCCGCCTTTATCGGGTATAGCTTCACGTATTTCGTACACACATCGAGAAATGCCAACACATATCTAACACCACCTCTTGAAGTAGGTAACGGTCCACACAGATCGCACGAAATTAATTCTTTTGGTTCTTGGACTGATATAGAGCATAATGGGTGCTTACTCCCTTTTGAATCCGGCTTTGTTTTTTGACAGATTATGCATTTCTTTAAGACCTCATGCACTCTGCGCTTTATGTTGGGAAAATAACAGTACCCACTTACCTTGTCTGCACATTTTGTCGCACCGAAATGTCCCCAGGTTAAATGGGTGAACCATATGAGTTTCTCTATTTGCGCCTCAGGTATACAAACACACCAACGGACTTTGTTTTGCCTTCCACAGCGGAAAAATAAGACGCCATTTACCAGTTTGTAATAATTTGCCATCTGATCCGAAGGTTGGTGTTGTAACCTTTGAATGACACTTCCCCATTGAGAATCTCTTTTCTGTAACTGTGCCATATGCGCACACAAATTGACGTTGTACGTCTTAAATGGATTTTCCTGCAGCAGCAATACAGGGAATTCAGAGTTATTATTAATTTCAATCTCTTTAGTCAAACCCTGCGGTGACCTTGATAGAGCGTCAGCAATAATGTTTTGGTGTCCTGAGACATGCACGATCTTAAATTGGTATTGTTGCAGAGCGAGAGTCCATCTAGCCAGTCTGGGGTGTAACAGTTTACACGTTTGTAAAAACGTTAATGATTGATGATCGCAATATATGATAGTCTTTGACCCATATAGATAATAATGAAATTTTTTAAAACCCCAGATGACCGCAAGAGCCTCTAATTCTGTCGTCGTGTAAGTTCGTTCACAGTTGGACAAAACACGACTGGCAAACGCAATAGGACAGAAGGTGAGTTGTCCATTTATCTTGCATACTTGGAAAAGGCACGCTCCAAGACCCACATTCGACGAATCTGTTGACAAGTAAAATTCTTCTTGCATGTCCGGATGGTACAAAAGCGGTGCATTTACTAATTGCTTCTTTATCTCCTCGAATGCTTCTTGACACTCTAATGTCCAGAGCCAGGGCACATCCTTCTTCAGCAAACTATTTAAAGCTGCTGCATTCATGGCCTGATTTGTTATAAATCTTCTAAAAAATGAGGCAAGACCCATAAACCCTTTTAATTGCCTCCTATTTCTGGGTGTTGGAAACTTACTAATCGCAATTAGCTTCTCCTTGGTTGGTAAAATTCCCTTTGCGTCAATTATATGCCCCAGGAACTTGATTCTGTTTACTGCAAAATGGGATTTCTGTAAGCAGTTATTCCCATGGTTTTGAACACGTCCAACACCCGGCTTAGTAAGGTAATATGCTCCTCCCAAGTCTTCGATGCAATAAGCAAATCATCAACGAACACTGTTATCCTGGTTCTTAGTTCTGGGCCTAGTGCATAATCTAGAGCTGCTATAAAGATTCCAGTACTAATGTTGAGTCCGAAAGGAACTACAGTAAATTGGTAACTTCTTCCGGAATAAATGAAAGCCGTATATTTCCTTTATGACTCATCCAGCTTGACTTGCCAATAAGAACTCCGCAAATCAATGCTTGTCAAATATTGGACATCCTGGAACCGTTGTATAAGTTCGTCTATGTTTTCCGGATGTGTTCTCACTGGAATTATAATTTTATTTATTTCTCTGGCGTCGAGTACCAGTCTCACAGTCCCATTTGCTTTTGGCACGACCAACAATGGGGAGCGGTATGGGCTTGTAGAGGGTTCGATCAAACCCCATTTCAACATGCGATCTATTTCTTTCTGAACTTGAGCCTTTAACCTCCAGGGAACAGGATAGAAAGTTCTACAATACGTTTCGTGCGGCTTAACGTAGAGATGGCATATGTATCCCTTAATAACTCCTGGCCTTTCATCAAACACGTTTTTATACGCTAATAATAATTCTTTTAGCTGCTTCTTCTGATCTTCAGTAATGCAGTCGGATTCATTTAACTTCTCGTACACTAATTGACCGAAATCTCCTTTGACTTGGAACTCACTAATTACATGCTGTTTAGAATTTTGTGCCGTCCTGATTACTTGCACACTGATCTCACAATTATATTTTCTCGTAAGGCTTTCTTTTTTCAACAACTCCAACTCAATTTCTTGTTTATTAACATTCGACCAAATTTTTCCTGTTTTAAAATCTATTCTGCATCCGTATTGACGTGGGCTGTCGACTCCGATAATGCAGTCTACCACAAAATTTTTCACAACAAGGAATGTGCTTAATATTGCTACATTTCCGACTTCTACACTAAGTAGTGACTGCACTTTTACATTAGCCGATCTAGCCCCAACGGCGCCTATTATTCTGCAATTTTGAACTGGAAACATTGGTACTCGTCTTATATTTCTGATCTTGTTGAATAGTGCCTCCGAAATAACATTTGTGGTTGCAGCTGTGTCTAAAACCGCCACCATAGGTACAGTCTCCAAAATGACTTGCACTTCGGCTACTGCCACCTGTTCCTTATCCTCATCCTGTGGTTCTTGCAAGTCCTCGGTCAGTTCATCTGCCAGTAATCGTCCATCATTATACGTTAACATGGGTACACATATCCTGTTGCCCCTCAACCAATTGTTGACCGCTCCTCCGGGGCACGAGTGGGTCCTTACAAGTTTGTTGGATTTTGATTTGCCTGCTGGTTGACATCATCCGTCACTTCGGTAATTACCGGGTGATTCGTAGATGTCCGTTCACACTGATGTTGGTTATTTGAGTTCATTCCCCCCGGTTGATTCCACTTTCTGTTACTGTTATTATTCCAGGCTTGAGGTCTGAAATTCCTTTCGTTCCCCCACACGGGATTGTATCTTTTCCCATTCCTGTTGTTCCTTGGATAGCCCCTCGCAAGACTATTGCCGGTATTACTATTGAGATTTTGAGGGGTTTCTCCGCTATTTAACGATCTCTGTCCATTCCCTTGCCTACCGTTTGGCGGAGGTTCTATCTCCCTATATTGGAATCTGTAATTACGGGCTTTCTGGTTGTTCTCTTCAATAATATCTATATGGTCTAACGTCGTGAGGAACGACTCCAAGTCTTTATCATTGCCGTAAATCAATTGATTCCGGATGCTAATTGGTAGTCTTGCCTTAAGTATGTTTATTATGTCTGGCAAGGGCATAGGTCTGTCCCAGTATCTAGTTTTATTTATATATTTTTCAAAATACTTCCTAAGGCTTCCTTTTGAAAAGGAGAAAGGCTCTGGGTAGAGCACCTCCTGCCTTAGGCGTTCCTGTACCCCTTCTCACCAGAACTTTGCTAAAAACGCCTTCTCAAAATCGTCATATGTCGAGCAAACAGAAGTCATGTCCGAGGCCCAAATCGCCCCCGAACCTTGTATATATCCTGTAACGAACCTGATCTTCTGCCACTCCGACCAATTTCTGGGTAGCACTCCTCTGAAACTTCGAATAAAAACAATTGGATGGACCCCCTTTTGTCAGTGTTAAAAATCTGGAATTGCCGATGCTTTATCATTTTTTTCTTCGGCATGGCAAAGGCTTTCGTAATCTCCGTTAGATAAGACTTCACGCGAACAACTATCTCGAGGCAATTTAATGTTTGAGTTACTTACACAAGTCGGTATCGTGTGCGAATGTGCAGTAACTGGCTCTATAGTCGCTGCCAACTTCTGCTGCTGGCCTGTATTCATTTGTTCTGAGCCTTGTTGTGAAACGCGTATCGACTCTTCTATCGTTTGTTTCCAATGCTCGAAATCAGCACCTAACTGCTGTCGCACTTCCTCAACTCCTTTCGCAAACAAATTCTCTTCCTGTTTGCCATATACACTCTGGAGTGCTGCCTTAACATTTTGCTCAACGTTTTCACACATTAGCCTTTTGTTTTCTAATGTGATTTCGGATAATTTACCAGTTAATACATTAATTTGGTGGTCTATAACACCTTGACGCTCTGTCAGATGTTCAACACTTCCCTTTAGGTTAGTCTGCGTACGTGCCAATTCAGGAAGTTGCGCAATTGCACATGACATGGCATCTTGCTTTTGTACTAATTGCGGAACCATTTCCACCTGTTCCCGTACGGTATCTATCTTAATAGCCACATACTCCTTCATTTCTACACGTACGCGGTGAGTAGATTCCTCACATTGAGCTTTCACCAATTCTATTTATGCAGTTAATTTTCGTTCCGTCTCTTCGGCCTGATCTTTAAGTTCCTTTGTCTTCGCCTCTATCCGCTGCTCTAATTCGGAAAAACTGTCTTGTAACTGCTGCTTAATCTCAGTTTTCAAATTTTCCTGCCCTTCCGTAACTGAGGCTAATTTCGCGTTCAAATCATTTTGCCCTTCAGTAACTGAGGCTAGCTTCGCGTTAATGTCGGTTTTCAGATTTTCCTGCCCTTCAGTAACTGAGGCTAATTTCGCGTTCAAATCATTTTGCCCTTCAGTGACTGAGACTAATTTTGTATTCATATTATTCATGCTCTCGGTTATCATCTGCATCTGTCTCATGATAATGACCAATGGATCTAACCCATGTTGCGTACTTTCCGTTTCATCTCCAGTCGTGTCTACAGGGCGTTCTCTTGCGCTATCTGTAGCGATCGATTCTACAACACTTCTTACTACATCATTATTAACAGTGCTAACAGCTGAAGGCTGTTGCGTGCTGCTCTGCTCTGCTTGACTCATCTTAAACATTGCCCTAGTTAAATCCATATAAGTGTTCTACCGTCAATATACACTCCTGCAAATTGAAATAAGAACACCGTGAATTCATTGACCCAGGAAGAGGAAACTTTATTGACACATTCCTGGGGTCAGATACATCACATGATCACACTGACAGAACCACAGGCACATAGACACAGGCAACAGAGCATGCACAATGTCGGCACTAGTACAGTGTATATCCACCTTTCGCAGCAATGCAGGCTGCTATTCTCCCATGGAGACGATCGTAGAGATGCTGGATGTAGTCCTGTGGAACGGCTTGCCATGCCATTTCCACCTGGCGCCTCAGTTGGACCAGCGTTCGTGCTGGACGTGCAGACCGCGTGAGACGACGCTTCATCCAGTCCAAAACATGCTCAATGGGTGATAGATCCGGAGATCTTGCTGACCAGGGTAGTTGACTTACACCTTCTAGAGCACGTTGGGTGGCACGGGATACATGCGGACGTGCATTGTCCTGTTGGAACAGCAAGTTCCCATGCCGGTCTAGGAATGGTAGAACGAGGGGTTCGATGACGGTTTGGATGTACCGTGCACTATTCAGTGTCCCCTCGACGATCACCAGTGGTGTACGGCCAGTGTAGGAGATCGCTCCCCACACCATGATGCCGGGTGTTGGCCCTGTGTGCCTCGGTCGTAAGCAGTCCTGATTGTGGCGCTCACCTGCACGGCGCCAAACACGCATACGACCATCATTGGCACCAAGGCAGAAGCGACTCTCATCGCTGAAGACGACACGTCTCCATTCGTCCCTCCATTCACGCCCGTCGCGACACCACTGGAGGCGGGCTGCACGATGTTGGGGCGTGAGCGGAAGACGGCCTAACGGTGTGCGGGACCGTAACCCAGCTTCATGGAGACGGTTGCGAATGGTCCTCGCCGATACCCCAGGAGCAACAGTGTCCCTAATTTGCTGGGAAGTGGCGGTGCGGTCCCCTACGGCACTGCGTAGGATCCTACGGTCTTGGCGTGCATCCGTGCGTCGCTGCGGTCCGGTCCCAGGTCGACGGGCACGTGCACCTTCCGCCGACCACTGGCGACAACATCGATGTACTGTGGAGACCTCACGCCTCACGTGTTGAGCAATTCGGCGGTACGTCCACCCGGCATCCCGCATGCCCACTATACGCCCTCGCTCCAAGTCCGTCAACTGCACATACGGTTCACGTCCACGCTGTCGCGGCATGCTACCAGTGTTAAAGCCTGCGATGGAGCTCCGTATGCTACGGGCAAACTGGCTGACACTGACGGCGGCGGTGCATAAATGCTGCGCAGCTACCGCCATTCGACGGCCAACACCGCGGTTCCTGGTGTGTCCGCTGTGCCGTGCGTGTGATCATTGCTTGTACAGCCCTCTCGCAGTGTCCGGAGCAAGTATGGTGGGTCTGACACACCGGTGTCAATGTGTTCTTTTTTCCATTTCCAGGAGTATATATATATCCCTTCTACTGTCACTATACGTAACTCCGTTCACACAAGAGTACTTCTGTGGCTAGTTTCTTACTGTACTTATACAAATAAATGCAACTGGCGCAGGTCAATCAAACTACATCTGGCATGAACACAATTAATCAATGTTCAAATATCCAATAATACTGAATAGAAAAGCGTATACTTCATCTATACTAGCAAGCTTTAATAATAAAATTATAGATTTGGCCTTTTCTCTGCGCACAGCCTATTGTTTTAGGTTCTTATTTGTAGAACCACTTAATGTGTCTGCGAGTATTTCTTCTGTTTTCCAAGCGTCAGTTAAGTTGGCTCGTCATAGTTCACATGAAACAGAGAACAAAATTATTTTAACAACGTCCAAAATATTATCCTGTCACGGATTGGCCATTATAATGGATTATACTGTAAATGATGAAAGTATGTGAATGCAGCTTGCCGCTAACTTGGTGTAATGTCTCTCACACATAAACCTGTACAGTAAAGTAAGGGCCTCCTGTTTTATGTTTAGGCTGATCCGTGATAAGACAGGCAAAGAATTATACTAATGGAGGATTCTGCGTATTTTCTCTAATTTCATTCGCTCTCTCTCTCTCTCTGTCCTTCATCTATATACAGTTTTAAATATAATATTTCATTACGTGAACTCAGCCCAATAGAATCTCTGGTGGAGCCCTTCGTCTTAATATTCAGCGGCTGGCTTGCTGTAAAAGATCTTTACATCTATTATTATTGTTAAGCGCTGCATTCAGTTGGGAAAATCGATCGTTTGAACAATTCGTTCCTTTTACGACAGGTTTAGAATTTCAGATGTGTCCGAAGCCTTTTTGGACGATTTTATAAAATCTCGGTGATTGCAGGCTCTCTTCGTCACAACTGAAACTTCCCCACTAATTACAGGGCCAAGACAATCATCAATAGAAGGGTCACAAACCTTATTTCTGAGGAAAATTGTATATTAAATCCATCTCCATTACATGTTCCGTGTTCTGTTGATTCCAAGTCTTACTTAATTTGCGTTTACAGTTTTTCTCTCTCTTCAAATAACCCGCTAGTGGCACAAACGTTAATAGCTCGCTTTAGCGAGAAGAAGAGCAAATATGTCTCTTTTAGCAACCCGACAATCTTCCAACAGATACTTCCGAAGCTGTCCTAGTTATCCGTCCCTAACAACCATGGAGAATACATATATGTATCTCTGTTCTTCCAAAGAATAAACGTACTAGAAAAATACCTTGGCGTCGACGAGCTGTC
This sequence comes from Schistocerca piceifrons, assembly GCF_021461385.2. NCBI lineage: Eukaryota > Metazoa > Arthropoda > Insecta > Orthoptera > Acrididae > Schistocerca > Schistocerca piceifrons. Next base: position 676,834,230 of record NC_060141.1, read on the forward strand.
GGCGCATATATTACTAGAAAATCCGATCAGATACTTTCCAAAAGTGAATAAATGTGGATGATTTGATTGATAATTATTAATTATTGCGTGGTAGAGGGTAATTTTTCGTGGGGAGATTACAAGGAGTGGCAGATCCTATATCAACAGCTGCTGTTCAGCTCCTGATCACTGACAACGCCACATTTCGGTCTCACTTAAACAGTTGGTAGGAAATAAAACCACATTCCTTATGTTTATGACAGCATGAAAACAATAATAAACTAAATGGTCGTAAAAACACAACAGTCTTTGCTCAAGACCGTCCTGCAGTAGATGGGACACTTCCTCTATTCTTCAGTTTATGGAGTGAATCTACCAAGATACACCAAAAAAGTTCAAGATTTTGCCTTCTTGACAATAGGGTTAATAACCTGGAAACTGTGAGGCAGTAAACAAAATGCTTGAAAGAAATCCGCAATTTGTTTGGCTTACAGCCTTAAATAAGCTCATCGGAGAAAATGTACTCTCACTTAAAAAAGCATTTTGCTTGCCTCGTGGCCTCTCTTTTGGCTCTAAAGGGGCCATTATACGGGCAAGAAGCAGTGTTTCACCGTATTAATGTATATCCTGAAGGGTGGCTGGTTTCTGCCCTGTCTTCTCATTGCTTTAGTAGGAGCAGCTTTTATCTTGTTGCCTCACATTAAAAACTTTTGCGTCACAGTTGCCATTCACAGAAAGCAAACATTTGTTGATGCGTCCATCGCTGTGTCTTAGATATCTCTACCACTCGGTTGTACTTGTGGTAATATTACCATCGACTACACTGTACAGTATGAGTTGTCCCTTGTTATGTCACGATAAATTCGCTGCTTGCAACAGCTTTCCTTGAATTCCAGTAGAACTGGCCCTGCGTTTCTTCTGTTCATTCGTTGTACTCCACATACATCAGAATCAATGCATTCGCTTACAAATTTTTAAGCTTAACACTTTCAGACCCTTTGGGTACAGTTGTACCTATTTAATTTTACTGTATGTTAGCTGCTACAGAAGTATTTTTCTCAATCGAAACCTGAGGTACACTTTCGTGAAGCTTCAACCATTCATCCTGTACAAGTGCTGCCAACTATTGGGTATCCATATGAATATATCAGCAAGTCACTGTAGCCCTGCGCAGCAGCTTGTGAATTGCACAGCATCTTGTTACCACCATAGTGCACGGATGTTTTTGGTTTGCTGTATTCCACTTCTAATTGGATATTGTTATTCTTATTTTGCATGGTAGTTATTAAATGTTCATTTTACTGTTTATTACAACACAGAATGTTTCGTAATTAGTTATCGCCCTAGAGCATTACCACATAAATAAAAACTTTACTTCGTCCAGAAAAAAATCAGGTCTGAAAGGGCTCATGTCTGTTTTCCCTTGCCTCCCCAACTCACCTGTAATAAACCTTTTTAGTTCTTTTGGTGTGGATTGAAAGTCTCTCGGACATGCAGTTGGATTGACTGATCGTTGTACAACGAATTTTCACAGTTTAAAGTGCCGTCATCAGCAGGTTATTAATGCTGACTATATATATATATATATATATATATATATATATATATATATATATATATATGCTGGTCGCCTCCCCTCCATTAACACCGTGTATGGGGACACGCGTGCTGGCCGTGCCAGTGACATATACTAAGACTGGAGCAATTAGGCTTTAGGAATCCCGACTCAACAACACAACTCCTCCGCGTAGTCGAATATATAACACACAGCTACAACACGAACAAAGCCACAGGGGCCGTGTACCTCGACATCGAAAAAGCATTCCACCGTCTGTGGCACAACGGTGTTTTAAGCAAACTAAGAGATGCTGGTTTCCGCGACGGCCCCGTACGTCTCATACACTAATATCTCACGACCAGATCTTTTAAAACTGACGTGCAAGGCAAAAAATCGACACAACACGTTGTCCAAGCTGGTGTACCCCAGGGATCCATCTTGGGGCCCATATTGTTTAACCTGTAGATTAATGACTTTCCAGTAACACAAAACATGATGTTAGCCATCTACGCGGATGACACAGCCATCATTTCACAAGACTGGAAACCGTCGAACATAAATTCATGAATACGGGTGGCACTCAGAACTGCCGGGCCTTGGTTGGAACGATGGCGTATTAAAGTAAACTTCAACAAGAGCGAAACATTTCTGTTCGCACGCAGACCAAAGCTACTGACCAAACATCAATACTGTAGGCAGTTAACACTGCAGGCACGTCTAACACATTTCCGAGAGAAAGTCAGGTATATCCGCGTCTGGCTGGACCGGAAACTTACATATGGGGACCTCAGTGAATACGTAGCCAACAGAGGCCACGCGAGGGTCAAACGAACTCTACCCAATCCTCAACTGGGAAAGTACACTGAATAGGAGGGTGTCAAGGTCCATATACATGACACTGATCAGACCTCTGATGACGTACACGGCTCCCATCTTGGAGTATGCAGCTCCTACACGCCTGCGCCGCCTGCAGATCATTCAGAGCAAAGTGCTACGCATCATTAGCAACGCAGCATGCAACATTTGCACCGTGGATATTTATAGTGAATACCGCCTTGAAAAGCTCAAGGAAGTATTCAGTAAACACGCCGCAAGTCTTTACAGAACTCGAGACACTCGAACAATCCTTTCCTCCTTACTGTGGAAAACTATGATCACAACCACAGGTGGAAGAATAAGTGGCCAAAGACTCCACTAGCTAGGGCATAACCACCTGTAGCAAGCAACATACACCCACAAGCGACAACATCGGCAAGCCCCTGAATATCAGCAACATTGACTAGATATGCTAGCTGCTATTAAAGCCGACGAACAGGCTGCAGCAGGGAAACCGACTGGATATGCTAGCTGTTAGTAAAGCCGAGGAACAGGCTGCAGCAGGGAAACTGACAAGCTCTCACACTAACGCACAAACAAACCTCCAATTACACTATACTGGGAATCCGATATACGACCTACCGGACACAAAATGATAATGGACCTGTTTTCGGTATGCTGACACTGAGCGAGAAACCAACACCGGCACCCAGCAGCAGCCACCGAGAACCACCAGCGCCAAACGTCAAAGGTGTCGACCTGCATGATACCCACTACTAACAAACCCTACCCTTGCATGACCTGTCGCAGGCAGCAGGAAAACCGCTACTTCTCTTACAACCCGACCCAACTACCGCAGAGGTTTCTTTCCGTTGGCTCTTGTCTTGCCACATTTTTCCCTCTGCCATTCAAAGCGCTACCCTCCGTTCAACTTTCGATCAAATCTATTTGCAGATGAGCGCATATTAATGATTAACCTTAACCAGACGTAGACAAACATCGCATTACCCTACATCCTACAAGACCTTACTATAGTGAAAACTAACCTTTATGCAGATATGGCAGTAGATCTTCTGTGTTGAGCATCGCGCCAGTGTGGGTGTGGAGGGGCTCCACCTCTTTCTTTCTTCTTTTCGGCCGCGCTGGTGGTGGTAGCTCGCCCTCTGCAACCGAGTGGCGGTTCTCAGTCTGCGCGCCCCTTTTTCTGTGCCCGTTGCTCCGTTTCCGCGGGTTTTGGAGAATTTTCAGTGATGGAGCCCACAATTGACTAAGTTGAAATTCATTGTCCTCGTTGATGAGATTCTCAACTGGATTGAGACAGCCTCCTTGTATATACATTCCAAAAGTGAGATCTTTTGTGCAGAATTTTTGGATCTCCGCATTTCATGTTGTTGTTGGTTTTAGACCATCTTCCAGCAATAGCTGATTTTGTGTGCTGATGGAGGCCGGTATACTGTTTCTGTTCCTTGCACCTTTCTTCAATTGAGCGAATGGTATGTCCGACATACTTATTCCTGCTCTCGTACAGTTTTTAACAGACTCCAAATTTCCGAAGCCTCAGGTCGTCTTTTTGTGTCCGTGAAAAGGATCCCCTATTATCAGACGGGCGGTACACAAATCTGATATTTTTCTCGCCGTAAAATTCTACCAGTTTTTCACATACCCTTCCTTCATACGGAATGAAAGCTATCTTTTTCAAATATCTTCATCGCAGGTTGGCTGTGATGTGAATTTTTCTTGAAGGCGTGTCGAATTTGGCAGGATCTATTGCGGTTTTTCTGGAACACTTCCCTGAGATTGTCTAGCTCCAGTTTTAGGCTTTCTTCTTCGGAGGTCATTCGATTACTGTGGACCAGCCTGTTTAGTATGCCTTTGCGTTGTGGCAGGTGATAGCAGCTAGAGGCGTGAGGGTACTGGTCGACGTGGGTTATCTCCCGAAGGGCATTTAGTCACAGTTTTCCGTCGGGTTTTCTGCGTAGCAGAAAATTCAGGAACGGAATCTGACCGCTCTGCTACACCTCGATGGTGAAATGAGTTTGGTTGAAGACGGAGTTCAAGCTTGTTCAAGAAAAATTGAAGCTCATATCATGGTGAACGTGCCATCAAAACTTCTATAAAAGACTGTCGGTTTTAATGTTGCTGAGTCCAGTGCCTTGTCCTCAAAGTTTTTCATGTACGTGGTGGCCAGAACAGGCGTCAGGGGACTACCCATAGGCACGTCACCAGTCTGTTCATAGCATCGTCCGTCAGAGAAGAAGTGTGGACGTGAGCACAAAATTCAAAAGCTTGGTGAATGAGGGCCCAAATTTCTTTTCAATATACGCTACTGACTCCTTGAGTGGAACTCTGGTGAAAAGTGAGACAACGTCGAAACTGAGCATGAGATCTCAGATGGCTAGTCTGAGTTTCCATAGACGTTCCACGAACTGAGCAGAGTTCTTAATGTGGGGCTGACATTTGTCAACCGACGGACTCAAAACTAACCTCATGGGGTTCTCAAGACGATACGTTGGTGCTCGTATTGTACTCACTATTGGTCTTTGACGTGTCGCTCCGTGTGTTCTTTTGGAAGCCCGTAAAGCCTAGATGGTGCAGCAGCACTTTGTCAAGCATGGGCTCCGTCTCTGAAAATTCTCCAACACCTAGCATACCGCTCAGTCCTTACAAGGGTTCAGTAAAGCGCAAAGCGAGTAGCATAACCAACTGGTCCAAGATGTCAGTCGGCATCAATAACCTGATGAGGATGACCCCCAACTTTTAAGGAACATATCGGCCGGGAAAAACTACGAACACACATTTTCTAGTGTGATTTATCAGCTTACAACTGGAAAAACAGTAAATATTCACAACATATTACTTTTATATTTCTCTTTATTCATTAGTATCCTAAATTTATATCAAAATTTAATATATTTTATTATCAAATACGAATGGTCACCATATTAAGAACGCGACCGGCTTCATTGACTATATTACACGTCTCCACCTTAGAGAAGGAGATATTATGGTTACCTGCCATCTAAAACATCTGTTTAGCGTAATTTATTGTCTGAGAGCCCTGTCTCAAACGAGAACTTCATAACTCATTCTCCCAATGATATCCATTGTGGTGACATAAGGTTACCGACATCAATCTTACCAGCTGCTGGAAGCTCCTAGATTGCTCATTAAAACAACTCCAGATACAAAGCTGGGCGCATCCCCTCCGACATACCGCAAATAATCTTACGCTCCTGCAAAAACGATGCAGATGCATCAAACTGTATCCGTCCCCTTCTTTGCATGCTTCAATAGTATATTGGGCTCCTGCACACCACAGTAATTATTTTCTATCAATTGATAGTAAGCCTGCACGGACAAGTAATTCTAATATGACCACCGAAATACCGAAAAGGGAAAACATTCTATAACGATTCCTTCAAAGACTGTTCCAAACACCCAGTAACAATCGGATTGAAAATTTGGTACAAATGCTCGTCACTCTAAGACTTTAGCACCATCCTTAAAATTCAAAAGAAAGAGGCCGTTACACCGCCTCACTGCACGCCACGGATAGTACTACATCTTCCTGAAGCAATCCCGCTAAAGTGTTAGGCAGTTTAGTAAAAAAAAAAAAAAGGCCATAAAAACTCGCACACAATTCTTGGCTAGTTTTCTTGTTCCTTGAATAAAGATCCCTTCTCCGCCACAGGTTAGCCCCTATAACTTACCAAACTCCGCATTCCCCCGAGAAATTTTTCAACGTGGTAATGCAACCGATTTACAGAGCAGATCCATCGCGTTGACGCTACGCAAATATCGCACCCTGTTAGCGTAATGCACCACTCATGCACTGATTCCAGTAATTAGCGAGAGTGATGACTTAGCAGCTTCGAAATAGAACACTGGCGCGCATACCTTTTTTTTCTTTGAGTCATTAATTTTGTGACTGTTTTTATACGACCCGCCACGAATTCCTCTCCTGTGCCGACATTTTCATCTGAGTAGCAGTTGCAACTTGCGTCATCAGTTGTTTGCTGGATGTGTTCGAAGCTCTGTCTTGTTTTCGTTACGAACCGGGACGTCAGAACTGTCTCTGTGGTGCCCTTATCTTTCCTAAAGCCAGATTGTTCGTCTTCTGACAGATCCGTTTTCCATTCTTCTGTGTATTGTTCTTGTCAGCAGCTTGGATGCATGAGCAGTGAAGCTGATTGTGCGACAATTCTCGCACTTGTCACTCTTGAAGTCTTCCGAATTGTGTGGATGGTGTTCCTCCGAAAGTCTGGCGGTATTTCGTCAGTGTCATACATTCTACACACCAACGTGAATATTGTTTCTGTTGCGATTTCCTTCAGTGATTTTATAAATTCCAGTCGGATGTTATCTATCCCTTCAGTCTTATTTCACCTTGTCCACAGTTTTTTTTTTTTTAATTCTAAATGCTCCATTTCTTCCCTGTCGACTCCTTTCCCTTTTTCTATTTCGTCATCAGACAAGTCTTCTCCGTCGTCGGATGTGATGGACAAAGCAGTATGTATCGTCAGGTGCCACGTCCCTAGTGTCGGGTAAATCGTCTTCATAATCCCGTATGTTCCTCGGATCTCCCATGTACAATGTTCCGTAGTCCCGGGCGAAAGTGTGCGCTATGTCCGTTTGTGTCACGGCGCGTCCGCCAGCCTTTTTGTATATGTCATGATAAACTGACGTTTGCGGCAGCGCCTCTGAGGCACAGTGTTATACAGTGACGCCATTTCGGTGGGGATCCCCTCATGCAATCTCGCACGGACGCGGACGCCTTCTAGCTGCTCTACCTTGATGTAGAGTAGACGAGCTTTGATGTGTTATACGGCCAACTGACGTTCGGACGACAGTTGTTGCATCATAAGCTCACGTAACGGTGTATAGAAAACTCCAATGTCGTCCTTCTCCAGCGCAGTCTGTCACGTCGGTATGCTATCAGAGTCTTCCGGAGTGCAAGTCTGACACATCCCAGCCACTACAATACCATGGAACCGTACCTGGGCAAGCACCTGGGAAAATGGCGCCACGTGTAAACAACTGATTGCCGATATGCTTCCTCACAAAAGCATGGTGACATTTAGCGTCCATTGGCATCTGCTGCATCGAGTGAGTTGACTGGGTAGGGTGACACTGCAGATATACGCGGGATGAACTGTTAAAGCCACCTGCCAGATTCCTGTGTCACTGGTCGCTGTACGGAGGTTGCACGAGACATATATCAGGTCGACTGGCAGAGTGGCTGGTAAACTGCGTATAGTCGCGCTGGTACCAGCAATGTGAGAGCCATTAGTCGTGGAGTGCTAGGTCACGTACCAGTGCGTGTCATAATCCTGTAGTGATGTGGTATCAGGACCTCGGGCTGCGACGCACAGTTAAAATCGCCGCCCGCCGTATAATGGTCGGCATTTCCCTCCAAAAGAGGCGCTACCTCTTCCGAACGGAATACGCGATTTTCCAGCAGTGTGAAGTACCGGGGGCGCACAGACGTCAATGAGGCTGATCGCACCAAACGTGAGAGCTATGCCTCCACATTCGCGAAGTACGTTACGTTCATCACTTCTAGGCCGTTTCGGAGAAGTATGTCCGTTCTCCTTGCGCCATTGTCAGACGGTAGGCTGTAGGTGGCGTAGCAACAAAGGTCTAACCGCAGCTCTGGGTAGACCTCCTGGACAAGGGAATGTTCAAGTCAGCCACTCTCATAAAGCCCTACAACGTATGGGTCTTGACCGAGGAGTGGGTGCCGATGACAATTACTGTTCCCACGTGGCTGGTGTGTGACATCTCAAGTAGTGGAGGCAATGCGCTGCACAATACCATGGTAGTGTCACACACCAGGCATTTTCCTGGCTGCATGACGTACATTACTGTGCCGATAGGGAGAGCCTTCTGGACTCAACCCCGCCCATGGGCGTCAGAGGAGCTATCGATGTGCACTGCGCGCCCTCCGCCTCCTGATCTGTCTAATTGCGAAGAGGAGATTAGGCCATCAATCAGTGGAGGCCTGCCACTTTCACGGGAGCCTTTTCCAGGGGTCGACCCATTGCTCCTCGTTTTCAGGACTACCAGGAAGGCTCGAGTTCAAATGGTTCAAATGGCTCTGAGCACTATGGGACTTAACATCTGAGGTCATCAGTCCCCTAGAACTTAGAACTACTTAAACCTAACTAGCCTAAGGACATCACATACATCCATGCTCGAGGCAAGATTCGAATCTGCGAAAATCTGCGACCGTAGGGGTCGCCCGGTTCCAGCCTGAAGCGCCTAGAACCGCTCGGCCACACCGGCCGGCAAGACTCGTACGTTAACGAGAGGGAGGTCATCATGGACTACTGGGGAAGTTCAGCGATCCACACATGGACGAGGTTTCACTGAAGACACTCAGATCGGACGTGGCCCCTTCTGGCTGCTTCCCGAGCAGGTCCATTGTCCTCCATCTTATATAACATTTGCACGGCAACCGCCAGGCAAAACATATGATGCAACATGCTTCTTAAGTTCTATGCATACTTGGCGTGCACTGTTAAGTACAGGGTATGTTTCAAACGTATTTCTCTTCTTTGTGGCTCAAAACTATGCCATATGCCCGCAGCGCGTCAACGACGAGATTGACAAGAACTTCGAACGGTACGCATGCTCTGATCAGCAGGATCGACTGGCGATCTTTCATGAAATACTAGTTTATACCTAATACTTGGTATATTTTCTTATTTAACATTTGCGTATGTTGAGGAGCATGAGGGCTACAAATGTATTGTTTGATTGAGATGTTTTTGCTCTTCTGTTTTTCTAAAACTATGCTATTTTCATTAATGAACGATTTGACAGACTATTCGTCGTCGAATTTTATTCAATTTTGGAGCGTCTTCTTTCTAAAAAAAGTAAATGTATATGGAAAGTAAAGGATTCCTAACGCTCAATCAATCGTTCCGCCCATTCCAGCTTCCTGTTACGTTTTTGGTAGCTGAGCGAGCTCGATTGATTGAGCTGGGTAGGGTGATTTTTAATGTTAAACAATGGATACTTATTATTGTGTACTTACTATAATGCCTGGTGTTGTCGAAGATCCGGCTTGTCTGAGGGGAGGGGAGCTTTTTTACGAATTGGAGCGACGTGGGCTAGAATCAAAGGAGACGGTGCAGGAGATGACTGAACAAGTACGTCACCACAGTCATTTGGCGGTGGTACGTAAAGTAAGCACACCCAATGAAGTAAGCTTGGCCGCCGCTGCTGTTCCTGTCGCATTGGTAGAAACCTCAGAAATTATTCAGGATACTAGCAGTTGCTCCGTTAGTTGAGTGCGTCGAGTACAGACCCGCTTCGATCATTATACTGATAGACTAAACGACTTAGTCGCTGTTGATGAGCAACAGGCGAGGGAAATACAGGATTGTAGTGCAGCGATTAAAGAATGGCTTCAGAAAAATGATAGAGTCACGGGTGTGAATTCAGACAGTAATTTAGTGGTCCGTGACGGTGATAAGGATCGAATGATTAGGGACACTATGTTTGCCAGGCTGCAAAGTCCACTGCAAGCTGGTGTGGATCAGTGTGCTTGCAGTCGCTAGAATCGATCAGTTCACCTGTGGAATTTTTGTGCTTTTCATTAGAACTTGAACAGAAAGCCTTGGAGGTGGAAATAAGTGGTTCGGAGGCATTTAGGTAAATTGCTGTTACGGTAGAGCATCAGCTGCGCGAGGAAATGTTGAAAGCCAATCAGTATGAGGAATCTAGGCGGGGAGGCAGTCACGGGATAATTAACCACATTCCACCTCGAGCACTGAGGGAGGTAAGATATTACCATTATGAAACAGAAAAAGGTTTCAACGAATGCTTAGTTGATTATGTTCGTTGTGTTGAAAGAAGTGTAGGCGCGCTGGCTCTTAATTACACGGAGGAACAGGTTGTAAGACATCTGATAGGATTCAGTCCTGAAAATAGGCAGGGGGCGTAGTTTTACTAGGTACCTGGCACGTTTTTGCAATTGGATGGACGTGTAAGTTGATCATCGCATACTAACTAAAACTGTTAGCACTTCGGGAAAACCCGAGCAGGCGGGAGTACGATCAGTTCGTACGGAAGGCCATAATTCGAACTTGACGTGTTGCAATTATAATAAACCTGGTCACATGGGAATAGACTATTTGAGGGACCTTGCAACATGAGTTACAGGAGTTACTGTACCAGGGACAGGACAAGCTCATGTATGCTATTAGGGATACGTCGAACAAGCAGTTACGTTTGCCTGTATTGCCTTGAATAATGAGCCTGTTTGTGAATTATTGGATTCAGGCAGTACCATCTCGGCAACTGATTACGACTGGTTCCCAAACGTCAGGCACCTATAAACGCGAACGAGTATCGGTGGACAGCGGGTTGTTTATCAGTACATGTAAATCTAACAGTCAAAGGAAGCTTGCCAGTGAAAGAGTCTTTGCGGAATTTTACATGGAAAACTGATAAGAAAGTTTGAAAAATCTGGACACGGCCTCTATACTTGAAGCCGATTTTTTAAAAAGGTTGGTTTGATCCTGGACTGGGCTGGAGGGATATTAAATTTTAAATTTAAACCGCAGATGCTCTACAGGTTCTGCCACCGTGGGGAATGCGTTGCCATGGTTGTGTGCAAAGATGAGCCTCAAGGAAGCAGAACAGCTGAGGGGCAACTGGGAATCAGTGACGAACACTGGAGGTCATTTGGATATCTTTATCAGGAGAACGATTAAAGCTCTCTGTTCCGAGTTTCCTGATGTGTTAACAAGAGAACTGGGGATCGCACAGATGCCGGAATAAGTCACTGAGTTGGTGGATGACATGCTGGTTAAGGCTATGCCATATATGTTGTTTCCCCGCTCCTCCCCCCTCCCCCCACCAAAATTAAGAAGATATAAAGGGTAAACATAAGCAAAATGTTACAACCAGGAGTCATTCGACCTTCTAAATCAGACAATTATGCACCTATATTTCTAGTAATTAATGCTAGTGTAGAATGTCGTCGGGTAGTCGAGTATAGCGAGTTATATAAAAAAGTGGAATTGAGATCTGTTCCGTTGCAGGACTTGCACACGTGCTTTGGATGGTTTGCAAAAACTCCGCCCTAACAGGCCATGAAGACCCAACGGTAACGACCGGCCGCCGTTTTATCTTCAGGCCACAGGCATCGTCGAATGCGGATATGGAGGGGATCGATCAACACACCACTTCCCCTGCCGTGCGTCAGTTTCCGAGGCCGGAGCCGCTACTTCTTAATCAGGTAGCTCCTCAGTTTGCCTCATAAGGGCAGATGATGATGATGATGATGATGATGATGATGTTTCGTTTGTAGGGCGCCCAACTGCGCGGTTATCAGCGCCCGTACAAATTCCCAACCTTGCTCAGTCCAATCTCACCCATCTCAGGAATGATGATGAAATTGTGAGGACAACACAAACACCCACTCATCTCGAGGCAGGTGAAAATCCCTGACCCCGCGGGGAATCGAACCCTGGACCCAGTGCTCGGGAAGCGAGAACGCGACCGCGAGACCACGAGCTGCGCACTCGTAAGGGCTGAGTGCACTCCGCTTCCCAACAGCGCTCGGCAGACCGGATGGTCACCCATCCAAGTGCTAGCCTAGCCCGACAGCGCTTAAGTTTTGGGATCTGACGGACCGGTGATACCACTGTGGCAATGCCTTTGGCTCAGACGGTTAGAAGGAGCTCGCGTTTTTATCTCGTTTGATCTCAACCAAGCTTACGATCAGATACCACTGAATGAAAGGTTAAAACTAATCTCTACCTTTACAATTATTGAAGTTTATTCGAATTCAAAAAACAGACTTTTGGGTTAGCTACAGGAGCCGCTGTCCTATCCCAATTAACGGATGTCATATTTTCTGCTGTTAAGTTCAAGTTTGTGCTCCACTGTTTAGACGATTTAATCGTCTATAGTAAATCGATTCGAGAACATCAGGTACACTTGCGAGAGGTCTTTTAGCGATTGCGAAACACAGTTAAACTCCCCTAACGCTCAATCAACAGTTCCGCTCTTTGACTTACAGCTTTCTGTTACAGACTTTCTCCTGTCTCGTTCCCACTACCAAGCCCACACTCTCCCATAATCCTTTCTTCTACTTCTTCCCCGACAACTGCATTCCAGTCCCCCATGACTACTAGAGTTTCATTCCCCTTTGTGTACTGAACTACCTGTGCAATATACTCATGTACTTACTTTCTCTCTTCATCTTCGGCTTGCGACGTCGGTATGTATACCTGGAATATCGTTTTCGGTCTTGCTTTAATATCGGTTCTGATGAGAACAGCCCTATCGCTGAACAGTTTACAGTGATTCACTCTCTGCCCCACCTTCCTATTCATAACGAATCCTATTCAAAATATACCATTTTCTGCTGCTTTTTCTATTATCTTACTTTCATCTGACCACAAATCCTTGCCTTCTTTCCTTTTCACTTAACTGAGCTTCAGCATTTCCATTTTCAGATTTTCTAGCTTCTTTATCACGTTTAAATTCTAACATGCCACTAGCTGATTCGTAGAACGTTATCCTTTCGTTTGCTATTCGGTCTTTTTCTCATCGTTACATCCTCCTTGGCATTTCCCTCCCTGAGGTCAAAATGGGGTACTAGTCTGAAATCTTTATCCAATGGAGAGATCATCATGACACTCTTTTCTCAGTTACAGGCCACATGTCCTGGGTTACACATTGTTTACCTTTAATGCAGTGGTTCTCATGGCCTTCTGCAACGTCACGTTATTGATCAGCGCTAATTCTTCCGCCTTTCACGGGCAGACCTCTTTACCTCTCTCTACTCCTCCACCCCCTTTGACAATGCCGTTGGCAGTCATCGGTGGCCATTGCTGGTAAATTTTACTCAAAATTTAAGCCGTGGAGAGGTTCGAATTCGGGATCTAGGACGTTTTGATTACTAGTCAAAGATGCTACCTCTAGGCCACGCGTGCGAACTCTATGCTGATGACTGCTTTACCCATCACAGACCCAGTTTTTGCTGGGCTACAATGCGATCATTTGCCTCCATTAACCATCGCAACAACTAGCCCTCGCTCTCAGTAACAATACAGTCGCTAATGGACAATTCGTCTAAGCTCATGCTAGCTCAGTCCGGTGATACCGTGCATCTCCCTTGGAGACATTCTGAAACAATTATCCACAAGTTGTGTCCACTAGACCAAGCAAAGACAAAGAAAACCTCACCAAAAAGCCCAAACATATTTTAAAATACTTAAAATCGAACCCCTTCATCACAGGTAACTGAAAGTTGTGCACAAATCTCGCCACACTCTTAATAATGCTCTGCCACTCCTAACTAAAACAACTCAACTTGGTCTCAAAACGTGGCAGATAATCCAAAGAGATTTTGGTCGTATGTGAAATATGTTAACGGCAAGACAAAATCATTGCCTTCACTGTGCGATAGCATGGAAGATACTTTCGAAGACAGTAGTGCCGAAGCTGAGCTACTAAATGCAGCCTTCCGGAACGCCTTCACAAAGGAAGACAAAGTAAATATTATAGAAAATGAATCAAAAACAGCTGCCAACATGAGTATTGTAGAAGTAAATATACTTGAAGTAATGAAGCAACTTAAATCACTTAATAAAATCAAGTCTTCCGGTCCTGACAGTATTCCAATTAGGTTTCTATCTGAGTATGCTGACGTAATAGCTCCATACATAACTGAGCGAGGTGGCGCAGTAATTAGCACACTGGACTCGCATTCGGGAGAACGACGGTTCAATCCCGCATCCGGCCCTCCTGATTTAGGTTTTCCGTGTGTTGTGACTTGGCGAGACAGCCAAGCCACTACGAGGTAGCCGAAAGGCACGCGTTTAAGCTCACGCAGGCTGGCGTGAGGTCTGGAACAGGTAAAGCAATTGAGACTAGCAAATAAAGTACGTAGCTGCTGGAATACTTAACTTTAATCCATAATTAGTGAACATCGGTCTGACGGTACATGCATCACAAGATAAATAGCAAATGATAATGGCGCCTTGCTAGGTCGTAGCAAATGACGTAGCTGAAGGCTATGCTAACTATCGTTTCGGCAAATGAGAGCGTAATTTGTCAGTGAACCATCGCTAGCAAAGTCGGCTGTACAACTGGGGCGAGTGGTAGGAAGTCTCTCTAGACCTGCCGGGTGGCGGCGCTCGGTCTGCATTCACTGACAGTGGCGACACGCGGGTCCGACGTATACTACGGACCGCGGCCAATTTCAAGGCTACCACCTAGCAAGTGTGGTGTCTGGCGGTGACACCACACCGTGATTTCCCTAAATCGCTCCAGGCAAATGCCGGGATGGTTCCTTCGAAAGGGCACAGCCGCTTTCCTTCCCCGTCCTTCCCAAATCCGATGTGACCGATGACCTCGCTGTTTGGTCTCTTCCCCCAAACAACCCAACCCCCAGCTCCATACTTAACAATCATAAAAACCGTTTGCTCAACGAAAGACCCGTACCCAAAGACTGGAAAGTTGCACAGGTCCCACCAGAATTCAATAAAGGTAGTAGGGGAAATCCACTAAATTACAGGCCCATAACATTAACGTCGATATGCAGCAGGATTTTGGAACATATATTGTATTAGACCCTTATGAATTACCTTGAAGGAAGCGATCTCCTTGTGAAACGCAAGTAGCTCTTTACTCCCACGAAGTGTTGAGTGCTACTGACGAGGGATTTCAAATTGATCCCGTATTTCTGGATTCCGGAAGGCTTTTGACACTGTACCACACAAGCGACTTGTAGTGAAGTTACGTGTGTTGTGTTGGCAGGAGAGCCAACACCGTGTTACTAGAGGCGGCCGAAAGGCAACCGTTTTAGCTCACGCAGGCTGGCGTGAGGTCTGGAACAGGACAAGGAAATTAGAATTTAGAAAAACGGACGTAGCTGGTGGAATACTTAACTTTAATCCATTAATGATGAATGTCGGTCTTGAAGGTACATGATTCACAATATCAATAGTAACTGATAATGGCGCCTTGCTAGGTCGTAGCATATGACGTAGCTGAAGGCTATGCTAAACTATCTTCTCGGCAAATGAGAACGTAAGTAGGCAGTCAACCATCGCTAGCAAAGTCAGCTGTACAACTGGGGCGAGTGCTAGGAAGTCTCTCTAGACCTGCCGTGTGGCGGCGCTCGGTCTGCAATCACTGATAGTGGCGACACGCAGGTGCGACGTATACTAACGGACCGGGGCCGATTTAAAGGCTACCACCTAGCAAGTGTGGTGTCTGGCGGTGACACCACAACGTGCTTATGGAATATCGTCTCAGTTATGTGACTGCATCCATTATTTTCTCTGAGGTCACACTTCGTAGTAATTGACGGGAAGTCATGAGTAAAACGGAAATGATTCCTGGCGTTCTCCAAGGTAGTGTTATAGGCCCATTGCTGTTCCTTATCTATATAAACGATTTGTGAAACCATCTGAGCAGCCGTCTTAGGTTGTTTGCAGATGACGCTGCCGTTTATCGACTAATAAAGTCATCAGGAGGTAAAAAAGTTGCAAAACGATTAGAAAATATATCTGAAGAGTGCGAAAATGGGCAGTTGACCCTAAATAATGAGTGTGAGGTTATCTACGTGAGAGCTAAAAGGAATCCTTTAAATTTCGGTTACACGATAAATCAGTCAACTCTAATGGCCGTAAATTCAACTAAATACCTAGGAATTACAATTAACAACAACTTTAACTGGAAGGAACACACAGGGGAAGGCTAACCAAAGACTGCGTTTTATGGGCAGAACACTTAGAAAGTGTAGCAGATCTACTAACAACACTACCTACACTACGCTCGTCCGTTCACTTTTTGAGTACTGCTGCGCGGTGCGGGATCCTTACCAGATAGGATTGACGGAGTACCTCAAAAAAATCCAAAGGAGGGGAGCACGTTTTGTATTCGATTTTTATGAAATGACACAGGATTTGGGGTGGACATCGTTAAAAGAAAGGCGTTTTTCGTTGTGAAGGAATCTTCTCCCTAAATTCCAATCACCAACTTTCTTCCCCAAATGCGATAATATTTTGTTGACACCGATCTACATAGGGAGAAGTGATCACCACGATAAAATAAGGGAAATCAGAACCCGTACGGAATGATTAGGTGTTCGCTCTTTCCGCGCGCTATACGAGATTGGCGCAACTTAGAATTGTGCCAGGCACTGGAATGTGATTTACAGAGTATCCATGTAGATGTGGATGTAAAAGATGGTAGTTGGGAGTGGTGGTATGTACGCAGCAACACTTAACAAATATCTTTACTAATACAAAATTTGAACTGCGAAATCAAATCAAAAGGTAGGAACCTGGTTTCACAAATTTAATAACAGAACTTGAAATAGCTCAGATGTCCCCCATCTAAAGACGTAGAAGATATTGGCACAGGGGAGGAATTCGTGGCGAGCCGCATCAAACTAGCCAGGAGACTGAGGGAGGCCCCCCCCCCTCAAAAAAAAGAAAGAATTATCGTACACGTACAGAATGTTTTGAATTAAAGATATTTAAAGTCTCACAAATGGTGTTCCCAATAACAGAATCGAAAGGAAATATTTCAGTCAATTTGGTCATTTACATTTATTTTAAAGCACCTATTCCGTAATACAGTGAAATGCTACATTGAATCCTTACTGTTAGATCCAAGTATCATCCCCAAAAAAGCTTGAGGAAATGAGGCTTAGTCTAAGTGGAAGCATGGAAAACAGCGAATACCGAAAATACTGTCGATAAAGGTAGCTACCTATTACCACAGCCATTCAGTCGAAAATGAAAGCTAACATGGATCCTATGACTACTAGTGAGCAATGATTAAAAACTTATGTACAAATAAACAACCATCATTATTAAACCTTTCAACGACGAAGTTGAGAGGATATCTACATCTCAATCATCCTGCACCCGCCAGGGACGTAACGAGCCAAAAGTATATTACTATTGAGCTCCAGCTCGCGGGACGTGGCACATTAGCCCATGCACCAACAGCGTGATGACATTTTCTCGGTGATCAGTCGACACAGAAGGCCGTGCAGCTGAAGTCAATTTCAGAGCACCCTGAAGAGTCGCAGCGACACGCGCAGAACGCGTCAGAGATATTTGGCTTGTGTTCAACATGACTCGGTAACGTAATGGAACTGAACCGTCACAGCAGGCCTTTGGAACATACATTGTGTTCCAACACGATGAAATACCCCGACGGAAACAGTCTATTGGTACATAGATAGCACGGATTAATATTACCATAGTTCTTGCTAAACACAACTAGATATACAGGGTGAGTTATTAACTATTGCTACCAAGAATAGGAAAGTATGATAGGAGCTGAAAAGTTTGTAGGACAAAAGTTGCATGGAACAACGGGGGCCATAATATGACGTTGGCTTTTTGTTGCTAGGTGGGGTCGCGTCAGAGATATGAAGGTGAACTGGTGTGTGATTCTGGAGGACAGAATTATAGGCCCCTATTTCATCGAAGGAAATCTTAATGGTAAGAAGTACAGCGCATTCCTGCAAGAAACATTAGCTCTGTTATTGGAAAAAAATTCCTAAGGAAGAAATAACAGAATGTTGTATCAACACGCTTGGTGTTCGGCACAGTTTTCGCTGATGGCTAGAAATGAATTGCAGAGACAATTCCCAAATCGTTGGTTTGGACGCGGAGTAAATGTGTCGTGGCCGACTCGTTCGCTAGACTCGACACCTCTGGACTTTTTCTTGTGGGGTTTCGTAAAAGATATTGTTTACAAAGACGTTCCAACTACAACTGAAGATATACGAGAGACAATTGTCAGAGCATGTGTTTCGATAAGTGCCGATGTGATAAGGGATACCACTCAATCCATGATAAGAAGATTGCAGCACTGCATTGATACCAATGGTCATCACTTCGAACACCTTCAGTAAATGGACGTTCATGCCACCTTTTTGACGTTCGTTGACCTTCAAAGACCTTACTGTTACACACCATTGGATTCGTCTCGATAGCCGCTATCAGAAAATAGGTACCAAACTACAGCTACCCATTAAAAAAAAAAGGTTGACCGTCATATGTCTGACGCGACCCCACCTAACAACAAAAAAACCCGTCATATTATGGCCCTCGTTGTTCCATGCATCTTTTGTCACACAAATTTTTCAGCTTCTATCATACTTTCGGAGTTATTCTTGGTGGCAATAGTTACTGTCTCACCCTGTATATTCACTCGAAGTAATGAGTGTTGTGGATATAACATCTCAAGTTGCTTCCATATTTAAAGATTTCCGTAAAACGTTTGACACCGTTCCTAGCAGCTGTCTATGAAGCTTCAACTCAGTTGTACACTTGGATTCGTGATTTACTGTCACTAATGTCACATATCGTAGCAACTGGCAGCCTGCAGATTAATCCAAATACCAAGGGATTACAGTCACCATCAACTTAAGTTGCAGAAATCTCATGGGAAAAAGTTATGGCGGACCAAAGACCACTTCGAAGATGTAGGGCCTATCAAATCAGCAAAAGAGAGTAACTATATTACTTTTGTCCGTCCTCTACTGCAGTACTGCTGTGCGGTAAGGGATCCTTATCACCCTAGGCTGGTGGAGTTCAAAGAAGGCGAGGACATCACGTGGATATCATGAGCGACTTGCAATCATTAACATTAAGGGCGGTTTCATTGTGATGAAATAGTTTCACAAAATTTCAATCACTGGTGCTCTCCTCCGAATGTTACAATATTGTGTTGATTACCATCAACATAGGGAGAAATGATTATCGTAACAACATAAGATCAGAGTTTGTATGGAAAAATATAAGTGTTCATTTTTCTCAAGCGCGTTTTAACAGTCGATCGCTAACGAAATAGTCTGTAAGGGTTTCTATCAACCATGTGCCAACCACTTAAATTTAGGTGCCAGAGTAACAATTTATATGTAAGTGTAGTACCTACTCAGAACGTAATTCCACTCGTGCAGGACTCGTATCATGGAAGACATGTACAAAAGTGATGGAAATTTGAATAACACTCTACACTGTGTTATCAAAAGTATCCTGACACCTCGCTGAAAATGACTTACAAGTTCGTGGCGCCGTCCATCGGTAACGCTGGAATTCAATACGGTGGTGGCCCACCCTTCGCGTTGATGACAGCTTCTACTCTCGCAGGCATACGTTCAATCAGGTGCGCCGCCCAAAGTGGCCGTGCGGTTCTAGGCGCTGCAGTCTGGAAGCGCGAGACTGCTACGGTCGCAGGTTCGAATCCTGCCTCGGGCATGGAGGTGTGTGATGTCCTTAGGTTAGTTAGGTTTAACTAGTTCTAAGTTCTAGGGGACTAATGACCTGAGAAGTTGAGTCCCATAGTGCTCAGAGCCATTTGAACCATTTTTCAATCAGGTGCTGGAAGGTCTCTTGGGGTGTGACAGCTAATTCTTCATGGAGTGTTGCTCTGAGGAGAGGTATCGATGTCGATCGGTGAAGCATGGAACGAAGTCGGTGCTCCAAAACATCAAAGAGGTGTTCTGTTAGATTCAGGTCAGGACTCTGTGCAAGCCAGTCCATTACAGGGATGTTATTGTCGTGTAACCTCTCCGTCACAGGCCGTGCGTTATGAAGAGGTGCCCGATGGCGATTGCATCTTTCAACACGATCGAGCAGCTGTTCATAATGCACGGCCTATGGCGGAGTGGTTACACGACAATAACATCCTTGTAACGGACTGGCCTGCACTGAGTCCTGACCTAAATCCTATACAACATCTTCGGCATGTTTGGAACGCCGACTTCGTTCCAGGCCTCACCGACCGACAGCGATACCTCTCCTGGTTGCAGCATTCCGTGAAGAATGGGCTGCCATTCCCGAAGAAACCTACCAGCACCGGATTGAACGTATACCTCCGAGAGTGTAAGCTGTTATCAAGGCTAAAGGTGGAGCAACACCATATAGAAATGCAGCATTAGCGATGGAGGGCGCCACGAACATGTAAGCTATTTTCAGCCAGGTGTCCGGGTACTTTTGATCACATAGTGTGTGTAAATACTGTCTGTAACATATGTCATGAATACAGTTAATAGTAACTAGGTAATAAAGTATAATGTTTCATGTGGCAGATTTCTGTATGAACAGCGAAACTATAGCAAGCGACAAACTCTTTTCCTTTCAACACTTTGTGAAAATCGTCAGCGAGAAAAAGCATCGTGGAGGTTTCAGATCATGTGTAAAGTTTGTTGCAAATCTCTAGAACTGGATAACTGAAATACCGGTATTCTCGTATCGTGTACTACACTGCTTGTTCATCCTCACCGCGACTCTTACCACAGGTGGATGGTCGTTACGACCCCCACGTCCATTCACACCACCAGTAATTCATTCCCGACAGTAAAAGATATGTGTACAACGTTTGGTTAAAATCAGTCCACTGGTTTAGGGCGAGAGAGGTGGAACCTGTATATTAACATTTATTTTTATAATTTGTACGAATTGGGAAAGTATCCAACTTTTAAGTAAGCATATTATTATAGCTCTTTATCCATGCCATTCTTCTTTCTGTATTCTAGTATCTTCAAAAATTAACTCAAAAACAGAAAATTTCATTTTCTTTCAGTAAACGTGTTCTGAAAATATGGACGCGTCGTTCTTTAAACAAAATTTTTAGGTTCCGACGTCTGGTGGAGGAATGCTTACGTTTGCAAGACAAACTGTCATTTCGATTTTTATTACAGTTAACGACTCGCTCACGGGAGGAGTAGAGTTCGAACCAACGTGGCTACCACAGCGTACGAATGCGCTCAGCCGAAAAATTCCATTCCTGTTTCAATATGTCTGCAGCCTCCATAACATCAGGTAAAAGTACGCACGGCAGATGTGGGACAGTAGAACAGCACAACACGACGGCAACCAGAACTGCCCCGCAGCCGGGTGTCGCTAATGGAAAAGCTGCAGGAGCGTATAATTTACTGCGGCCAGTGCTGGTTTTCCAGCTGGAAGCGAGTCGAGCAATTACGCAGGCCTCGGCGCCCCACAGTACGATTGCCCGTAATTACAGGTGTGGTGTTGTCTGCCGTGCGCTGCGTCATTCCCTCCCAATCGTCACACCGGCAACGTAAGTTGCTTCCACCGCATTGATTATGAACCTGGGGGACTGATGACCACGGCAGTTGAGTCCCATTGTGCTCAGAGCCATTATGAACCTGCATCATATTACACGTCAGATATTCTTGAGACTGAGATGTCTGTGATGGTCCTGGGGTACTACAAACTTTTTATTGCCGTTATTAAAATGTTTAGGGCAGTTAGCTCGCGATAGCTTAATAGATCTTCTGGCGTGAAATTTCGCGTTTTCCAACGTGTTTATCTCAAGCTACATATGCTGTCCCTGACCGTATTACAACACGCACACGATTTTATTTGGCGGTTCATTTATTTGGGGAGTCTGATTTTGTAAACTGCCTCACCTATCAATGTTCAATAGGTTGAATATTGTTAAAGAGCTATTGCAGAATGACATGAGTTCCTTTGCTGTGCTGCGTCGATCTTTTGAGAGCTGACAGTTCACAAAAAAATTAATTGTCAGTTACAGTTTTGAAAACATCAGGGGATGACACGTTTTAAATGTGAGTGCTCATTAATATTTAATAGTACTGGTTCTTGGTGTACTTACTTCATATGGCTCCTAACGACAAAATATGCTGATTTTTGAGTAATTTTAGAGTTTTAGATACAATAAGGTTCGAAATTAATGGGTAACATAAATGATCTGGCGCCTCGAGGGATTGCGGAGGTAAAAGCACTGATTGGCACCAACATACAGGGTAGTCCTTTGATAGTGACCGGGCCAAATATCTCACGAAATACCCATCAAACGGAAAAACTACAAAGAACAAAACTAGTCTAGCTTGAAGGGGGAAACCAGATGGCGCTATGGTTGGCCCGCTAGATGGCGCTGCCATAGGTCAAACGGATATCAATTGCGTTTTTTTCCAATAGGAACCCCCCCTCTTTATTACATTTTCGTGTAGTACGTAAAGAAATATGAATGTTTTAGTTGGACTACTTTTTTCGCTTTGTGATAGATGGCTCTGTAATAGTCACAAACATATGGCTCACAACTGGTTTTGGTGAGTAATTAGTACCTCAAAGGACGAACAGGTGTGGCAGAACACCAATATTTTCACCAAGGTCTGAGTAATCGTTGAAGAAATTATGCCGTGATAACCGTTTGGCCTGCACAAAAGAAATCAGATTATGCTGGAACAGAGTGGCGTTATTTCATCTGATATCTCTGTAACACACACACTTTCACGAATGAACTTCAAGCCTCGTACGTGTGCTCGAAACCAAAATTAAATGATGCTATGATGTCCAAACATCTTGCAGGAGCAAAGAAGTACAGGTGCCGCGATCTTAACTTCTTCAAATAGGCGAGTATCGTTAAATTAGACAGTATTTGCGTTCATACAGTGGTAATAAATAAATCTTCTGAGTTCAAGGCCGAACCTGAAACTATTCGTATGGCATTTTCATTTAGTTTCAGACTGCTTTTGTGATGAGTCTATATTTGATGTTACGGTGAATAAGTGTCAGTTTCTACGGAGCCACCCTGGTGAAAAATACCATCCTGATGGTATTGTACAGGCTGTAAACCATACCATCAAAGCTATGATATTTTCTGTCATCTGTGGCAAAGGCACTGGGCATGTGTATCTGGTCGACCAGTACAAAGAGGTATTAAAGGAGGAGGTTACTACCTCTCGTAAAAGAACCGTTCTTGGATGGAGAATCATTTGTGTTTATGCAGCACGGAGGTCCATGCAACACAACACGATCAGTAAAATCCTTTTTGCAGCACTAAAACGTTCCTTTGTTACTATGGCAAGGAAATTCGCCAGACGTGTACCGAACTGAAATGTCTTTGCGCTGGTGAACAGGGAAGTGGCGAAGGAAGCAATCACCACAAAATTTCGTCTCACTGAAAAGATTATTAAATTGATGCAGGTCATTGTAGAATCCTGTATTAACAGTATGCCAAGGTGAACTGAAGCATTAGTAACTACTAAGGTCGGCGTGACAAAAAGTATTAAGAAGTTAGACCTAGTTCCACTTATTGGAGATTTTTAGAAAGAAAACAATTAATATTAAAACTGTGTGTTTCATAGCTTATTAGTAGTCTGTAATGACTGAAGAAATTAAATCACTTTGTTTAGTCGTCAAAATAGTCGTTGCAGCTTTCTGTAAGCCCTAAATCCGTATTACGTAAAAAACTCAAGGTGCGTCTAATAATGTAGCCACGGACTGTACATCTATATGCTCTTCATAAATTTGAATACTCTACAAGTCATCATTCCACTCCTGAATAGCACGGGGAAAACTGAACGTCTATCTTTTTGTGCAAGTTCAGATATCTCTTACTTTATCGTGATGATCGTTTCACCAACATATTTTGCAATCTGGGAGAGGATGTTGGAGACTGAAATTTCTAGATCTCCCCGCGAGGAAATACGTCATTGTTTCAGTTACTGCCAAACAAACTCTCTGTCATATCAGTGGCACTTTTTCCACCGTTTCGGGAACGTTTCAAAACGATCTGCCCTTGTTTGAACTTCGCTCCCTCCGCTAACCCTGCACAGGAGGACCACACACCCGCAACGATGATGTAGAAGAGGACCGACCAGCAGACAATTTACTGGGAATCTTGAACCTTTTATGTGTTCCGTCAGTCTTCTCCTTGATTGGGTTTTTGTAAAACAGTTTCTATGTGATAGTTCCAATGTAAATAGTTCGTAATTGTAAACCCAAGGCATTTCATTGGACTGATAGCCTTGAAATTTGTTTGATTTTTCACGTAATTGAAATTCAACGCAAGTCTTCTAATATAAATACGACTATATGATTTAAATAAGCTGTTATCGGTTCTTATATTCTGATGACTTTGTAGATAGTAAAGACAGGCATGGCCTGAAAGCAATTTAGAAGATCCGATACATGTATAAGGATGGCTGAGTTGCGCATCAACTGTGTGTTATGTAGACATTCAGTGTCGCTCGGCGAATCCCAGTTGTCTGTCATACTGGAAGTTCAACTAGACAAATGATCTCACAGTAAAAGGCTCGCATATTCAAACAGGACTAAATTACCGCAATGATATTATTTTCAGTGTTTGTGGAAATTCTATTAAAACCGTTCAGTGTCTGTGCAAAACATATTTCCATCTAGTCTCCACAATAATAAGCACATACAGGGTGAAAAGTTTTTAAACCGACAAACTCTGGAAGGTTGTAGAGGACATCAAAACAAATATTTTTCCCTGATGTCATTTTTTCCTCTGAGGATTATTTAAGCCGGTGGAGGCCGTATTACGCTCTTCAGTTGTTAGAGGCCGTATTACGATCGTCAATTGTTAGAGGGCGTATTACGCTCTTCAGTTGTAAGCAACTGCTGTTCACAAGTGTAGTAGTGCATTGTCTCTGTTTACTAATCGAGCGATACACCTGGAGTGAGTACACTGATGTGGTTGGTGCGTACTACGTAGCGCACCGCAACGGACGAGCTGCACAGCGGGTCTATCAAAAACAATATCCTAATCGCCGTATCCCGCATCATACGACCTTTGCTGCAGTGTACCAACATCTGCGCGAGACCGGGCCATTTAGCAGATTATCTGGACAGGGACTCCGTCGCACGGTAAGAACGCTGCAGTTCGAGGAAGCTGTCTTGCAGCATGTGGAGCGGGATCCTTCAATCAGCACTCGTGCAATTGCACGTAACATGGGGACGAATGCAAGAAGAGTTCTTCGAGAGCCATTGTTACGTCCATTTCACTTACACCGTGTCCACAACCTGGAACCAGTTGATTATCCACCCAGAGCCCAGTTCTCGCAGTGGCACCTAGAACAGGGTGAAATGCATCCTACAGTTCCATCCTCTGTGTTGTTTACCGATGAAGCAACGTTCGGGCGTGATGGAGTCTTCAACTTGCACAAATCGCATGTTTGGAGTGAGGATAACCCACATGCCACAGTTATTAGCGCTCATGAAGTACTGTTCTTTGTTAATGTGGGGGTCGGTGTTGTTGGGGACTGTTTAATTGGGCCGTATCTGCTACCTAAGCCATTAAATGGCAGGCACTATTACAATTTTCTCGACAGAGCACTGCCAGAATTGCTGGAAAACGTCCTGCTCCCTACAAGACAACGCATGTGGTTCCAACATGACAGGGCTCCGGCATATTTCAGTCGTCGTGTGCGTAGATTCCTGGACCGACGGTTCCCAGAAACGTGGAGTGGCAGAGGTGGTCCTGTACCTTAGCCTGATCTATCCCCAGATATCTCCCCTCTGGACTTTTTTGTGTGGGGAGAGATGCGCAACCTTGTTTACGCAACGGCTATTCCTCTGAATATACGATTGGTACAATGTACTGTGTGAAAGCATCTGAACACTGTGCAATGAGCCGGACTTCGCATTTCTTCTATCACTGATTAGCTGCCGATTCTACATCGATGGTTTTCTTGGACTCAAGTAATATTCCTAATACACTAACGGAAAAAGTCACAACAACAAAATATTAACCTGGAGTAACGAAATTTCGAAAATGCATTTGTCTTGGTAACAAATTTTAACTGATTAACATTGCAAGACCACGGGGTAATGCAAGCGCGAAATAAGCATTGTACAGGTGCCAGATAGCAGTTTGTGGGGTGGAGTTCCACGCCTGTTGCACTAGGTCTGTCAATACAGGGGTGGTTAATGCTGTATGTGGATGATGCTGCATATGTGCTCGGTTGGAAACACTCTCTAGAACATATCAGTTCACAGCAGTGGGCTACCATTATCATGCTCGAAAACAACCTCTGGAATTCTGTTCATGAATGGCAGCACCAGACTGACGTACAAATTTGCAGTCAGGGTGCGTGGGATAACCACGAGTACTCATGCTGTCATACGAAACTGCACCCCAGACCATGACTCCAGCGGTAGATCCAGTGCGTCTAATACGAACAGGTTCGTTGCAGGCCCTCAACTGGCCAACTTGTAACCAACACACGGCCATCACTGGAACGAGTACCACTGAAGTCACAAATGGTGTGGTTTGGGGTTAATGGAATGCACGCTGGAGGGCTTATGGCTCAAGCTGTCTTTGAAGCAACAGATTTGTAACAGTTCGTTGTATCGCCATGGTACGTACTTACTGCTGAAAAAATTGCTGCTGTGGATGCAGTACGATGCGCCGAACACGATGGTCTTCCGTTTCGGATGGCCTTCCCTCTCGGTATGGCCGTCCGGAGTCCGCTCGTCTTGGGACCATACATACTCCCGGCCAACGCTGACACCAATCATGCACGGTGGCTACATTCCTGAGAAATTCTTCTGCATCATCATAGAAGGAACATACAGATTCCCGTAGCCCTATTACCCGACCATGTTGAAATTCACTGAGGTGTTGGTAATGACGTCTTTGTCGTCTTAAAGGTGGTCTTTATTAACAACAGGTTGTGGCAGAGCGGTTCTAGGCGTTACAGTCGGGAACCGCGAGTCCGCTACGGTCGCAGGTTCGAATCCTGCCTCGGGCATGGATGTGTGTGATGTCCTTAGGTTAGTTAGGTTTAAGTAGTTCTAAGTTCTAGGGGACTGATGACCTCAGAAGTTAAGACCCATCGCGCCATTTGAACCATTTCAATTTGAACACCAGCTCATCACGTCCAATCTCAAAATAACTAACGCCCACAACCGTTAGAGCCTGCATTCAAAACAAGCCTCATTAGGATCCACAGAGCGGCGCTGCTAGAGACACTCCTATGCCGCTGGCGCGAAATCTGAATAGACATCATTTTTCAAATGTAGTAACACGCCTAATAAGTTTCGTTTATGAGGCACAACTCCTTCGTGGCGTTACGATCTTTTTTCCGTCGATGTACATCGGGTAAGTGGACGTTCTGCGTGCCACCCACATGCAGAAGACAACTGGGAAAGTAGGCGCCAGCACCTGTGCAGCCTGGAGCCAGAGCTCAAAGGACGCAAAAAAGAGAAACTCAAATCGCTCTGTTTCTCCGTGAGTCCCAGTGCGATGTACACAAAGGGGCACAGGGATATATCTTGTCCCTTGATTTCAGGAAGGCATTTGACATCGTCCCACACTGCCGTCTACTGAGTGATATACGAGCTTATCGAGTATAAGAGCAGGCTTGTGACTGGATTCAGGACTTCCATGCTGATACAACTAAAGATGTCCCTCTAAACGGAACAAAATCATCATTTGTAATGTTAATTTCAGTAGTTTTTTAAGGAAGTGAGACAGGACCGTTACCATTTACAGTGTATATAAATGATCTAGTGGAAAGCCTCGAAATCTCTTTTAGCAGATGATAGGTTATTTATAACCAAGTAGCAAGGCCAGAAGTCACAATATATTTCCAGAATGATCTGCTGAGGATTGATGATTGGTACAGGCTCTAACAGTTCAACCGTAACGTACACTGATGCTCATAAATTAAGGATAATGCTGATACACGGTGAAACAACGCTCTGGTGGGTGGTTTGCGCGTTTAAATCACCTCGGCGTATGACCTGCCGTCGACGCACGGTGGCGCTGGCAGCAGTCCACGTACGCAAAGGTGTGTTGGTGCATGTCAGAGTACGTTGCAGCGAGTAAGTGTGCAGACGTTTTCAGACGTGCTAATGGTGACTGTGTGTTGAAAATGGCTCAAAGAACACATATTTATGACATTACTACGGATAGAATACAGGGGCGAATTGAGGCTGGTCAAAAGCATGGGCCCTCCATGTGCCACAATGTGTGATCTCAAGATTATGGCAACGATTCCAGCGACAGGAAACGTGTCCAGGCGCTACAGTACGGGACGTCCACAGTGTACAACACCACAAGATGACCAGTATCTCACCATCAATGTCCGCAAACGGCCACGAAGTACTGCAGGTAGCCTTGCTCGGGACCTTAATGCAGCCACAGGAACAGTTGTCTCTAGACACACAGACATGAATTATTCGCCCGGAGACCTGCAAGATGCATTCCACTGACACCTGGTCACAGAAGAGCCCGTATAGCCTGGTGTCAAGAACATACTACATGGTCCTTGGAACAGTGATCCCAGATTATGTTCACGGACGACTCTATGTATAGCCTGACCAGTGATTCTGGCCTGGTTTTCATTTGGCGTGAACCAGGAATCAGATACCAACCCCTTACTGTCCTTGAAAGGAACCTGTGTGGAGGTTATGGTTTGATGGTGTGGGGTGGGATTATGATTGGTGCACGCACATACCTGCATGTCTGTGACAGAGGAACTGTAACAGGTCAGTGTACCTGGACGTCATTTTTGACCAGTATGTCCACCTTTTCAGGGGTGCAGTGGGTCTCATCTTCCTCCTGATGGATGATAACGCACGGTTCCACCAAGCTGCCATCGTGGTGGAGTACCTTGAAACAGATCAGGCGAATGAAGTGGCCTGCCTGTTCTCCAGACCTAAACCCCATCGAGAACGTCTGGGATGCTCCCGGTCGACGTACCGCTGCAAGTCTTCAAACCCCTACGACACTTCAGGAGCTCCGACAGGTACTGGTGCAAGAATTTGAAGCCATACCCCAGCATCTACTCGACCACCTGATTCAGAGTATGCCACCTTGTGCGGCCTGTGTACGTGTGCGTGGTGATCATATCCCATATTGATGTCGGGACGGTTTTCTCAACTTATCACCAATACCGTGGACTTACATATCTGTGTCGTGTGTGTTCCCTAAGTGTCTATGCTATTAGCGCCAGTTTTGTGTAGTGCCACATTGTGTGGCACCACATTCCGTAATTAACCTTAATTTATGAGCATGGGTGTAGATAAATGTAGTGTATTGTGCATTCATAGGAAAAGAAATCTGCTACTCTACAACTACACTAATCATACATTTTCTGGAAACAGTATACGCCGTAAAATATCTAGAAGTAGCTATCCAGAGCGACCTTTAAGTGCTATGACCCCACAAAAGAAATAGTAGGAAAAGGAGATGCCGTACTGAGATTAATAGTTGGAATCTGCAGGATATGTAACTCATTCATGAAAGAAGTGCCTTATAGGCGTCTTGTTCAACAATCGGGAACCCTTACCAGGTAGGACTGACAGAAGGGGTCGAGAAAGTCTAACGAAGTGCTGCACGTTTCGTCATGGGATCGTTATTTCGGTTTGGGAGCGTTACAGAAATGGTCAACACACTCCAGTGTTAAACATTACAAGAGAGGCTTTGTGCCTCATAGAGAGGTTTACTATCGCAATTTCGAGAGATTACTTTCAGGAAGGAGAAGGACCGTATATTAGTTTCTCCCACATATATATATCTCGAAAAATTCGAAAATTTTGAGTTATTACAGAGGCTTACTGACGTTCTTTCCACGCATCATTCTTGAGTGGAACAGGGAAGGGGTGATTAGTTGATCTGTTAGTGGTACAAGAAGTACCTTTCGCCATATACAGTTACGTGGCTTTCAGATTATTGATGTACATCTGTTGATAGTGTGCTCTCCTAACCGCTATTCTATGTCCGAACTGTGACCGACTGTTACATAAATCCTAAAAGGATATTGTTCGACTTGAGTGAAAACCTACATCACCAGCAGTAAAAGCGCTTTTTGACAAGTAGTTCGATCGACAGGGAAGTCAATGGTAATATATGAGAGACAAGATGTAACTTTCCATATGAAGGAACGGTTTCTAGGAATAGCTTTCTTGTTAATAGTGAATATTTCTTATGCAAATGGAATTGCGGGCCGTACGCTACTAGTTAGGAACCAAGATGGTGATCCTGAAGCAATGACTGAATTTCTACTACAGCCTTCAATATTATTGAGCTTGCTGTTAACTAAAGTTTCCATAAGAGATATTCAACTCACCATCGTCTGTTATAAAACCTGCTCTCCACTTCCTACGACTTAAATCTCAATTCACTGGCACCCTATTATATTCTTTCACTAGCAGTAATGAAAAGCCATCAAGCATTTTGTAATGGCGACTTGTACAGTACGAGAATCATTCTAAAACGAAAGAACATTTTGATCTGACGAACAGCGCAGTTCTCCACCGGTACCCCGCCCCTTTCACCATCATTGTATGATTCTAATAATGAGTGTTCTGTTTTTTAAAGTGTACGAACTGGATGTGGCAAAATTGTTACCTGGTGGAGGTGGAGAGAAGGTGCAGAGGATGCAGGCAGCCAATAGCGACTAATAATTTACTGGCTTCTAAGATGGACAGATGTCGATACAGCGCCCACGCGAGACAGGCGTTAGGGGCATCTGGCGAACCTCAGGCCCGAAAGGGCTGGCGATGTCGCGGTCGCGTAAATGTCAGCGGTCCTTACCAATACTGCTTGGTAGCAACCTTGCTAGCTGCGCATTCTAGCAGCCTTGTCGCGAAGCGTAAGGCTGCAGTGGATTTGCTTTCGTGACTTCGGTTATTAATCCAGTGTCCTGATCGAAGTTGCATAGCCGCTGGTAGAGTGTAAACGCAGAGCTAAGAAGTGTCGGCAACTGACTGTTGGTGGTGACTTGGGATGTAAGGAATAGGGCTGGTATGATCCGCGAATTTTGCAGTTGAATATACAAAACGATAAATGGGAACTGCGGTGACTTCTCCCACTTTATACAACACGGATGGTGAGGAGATTTGCATCACGTTACTGGTGATGAAGCTTGGGAGTCGATTAAAAGTCCAGCTACAAGACGACTTTCAATTGAATTGCATCACCCACTATCGCCCCCCCCCCAAAAAAAACAGTCTTTTAAGATCGAAAAGGCGTTCTACTCATCGTTTTGATTCCAACAGGACAGAATATAAATACAGCGACCTACCAGACCCTGACACCATTCAAAACAAACAATATCGATTGTTGTCCAGCGACATTCTTTTTCTTCACGGTAAACTCGGCCACATTTTGTGGCGTTGAAGGATTTTCTTCGACAGTTTCTGTGAGAAGTTTTTAAAACCTGATTATAGCCCGAACTAGACGCAGAATGGTTACTATCTTTCCATCCTAAATAGGAGCTTTTGGGCGAGAGCACAATGAAAATAACATACCCAGTACGTAAATAACTGACGAATTCGTTGGTTAGGATTCATACATAATAGATGGAAAGTCCGAGAAAGATATCCAACACGTAATTTCAATGGAGTCGAGAGCTACAAGGTTTCCGCTTGACGGTTTCCCGCCATCAAGAAAGTAAATACACGGACATGATGAGGGAGAAAAAACATAAACAATCGAAAAACAGAAACAGTTACCAAGGAGCCACTCTAGCAGCGAGATAATGTAGTATTTCGATAAACATTCTTTCTGTCTTATTACGTCTGTATCGCTACCAATTCAATGATGATGGGTAACAATAGGCGAAAAAATTTCACCTACTAGGCGTCCTTTATTAGAATGTGAGTGGGAAAAGTTCCTTTCATAAGTGGACGTGACACTGTTCTTGCACACTGTTCAGATAAGCGAAATACCAGACGGTCCTGAATAAGATCACAGCCGAGGGGTCGAAATGTCAACCGTGTACGAAGGAACTAAAGAGGAACATGACGCGGCTAGTACATGATACCTCCATTCTTCCACCTGCGTCTCAGTGCAGTTTTTTGCAGTACGTTGTTGGTCGCACGGCAATTGAAAGTAAGCATTCTACAGAAGAAGTAGCGGACACTTAGGACTCTGGAATTTCTGAACATAGTTATCATCAATCCAAAGTGAAATAAATTAAAGACGAATAAGGCAGTCAGTAATAATGTGAAGAAAAATCATCCTTATTTGCAGTTTCTGTACACTGTTCCATATTGAAAATTTGTTAAGGGGCCTTTTTATGGGTATTGTATATCACTTTGCACATCACCCTTTATGACCTTCCACAATGGGAATGTGATCTCAGCCAAGCCTAAAACAGTTTCATGAGCATTAAGAATGGGGTTGAATTAATGCGTATAGCTCGAGATGCTGATGATTGGAATTTTGTACTAGACAATTTTGTGCCATACCCAAATCTAAAACATCGTTTTCCCTTGGTGCTTTCGTGCTACATCAAATTCACGCAAGCTTGTTTAATTATTAATTAATTCACACATCATAAGACACCTCTATGGTGGCTAGTTGTTGTACGTTTTTCCTGGATATGACTATACTAAATGCATGACAGCTACTATCGGAACACGAATCACTGGCCACCGACGGCCAACGGCATCCCTAACACTCGCGTCAGAGTGCTGCGCCCACAGCTCTTCGGCTGAAAGCGCGGTTATCTGCGTGAAAGCACTTATCGCGGCGGCGCTGTTCTCAATTACCATAACCGATAATTAAACCATTTATGGAACCGCGCACCCGCTATCACCATACGTTACCAATTAATCTGTCGGCCTTCCAGCAAGGCACACAAAGTGGCGCTACTTGCATGGCAGATTATCACATTAATCGACAAATGAATGCTCCAAATTTGACGCTGAGTGTCGACAATGTCCTACTAAAAGTACTACACAGTTTCAAAATGATGATCCCGAAAACTGCTATGAAAAACGTTTCAGAACAAACAACGTTGCTCCTTTGTTCTACAAAGAGAATATGACCAAATTAATAAGCAGAATCTCGACAAGTCATTGAATTTTGAAAAAAAAATTCCCCTATGCATCAGCTTAATACGTAAAGACTCAAATAGAAGAAATGACTAGAATTATTCGTTAGCAAACGGAACCTTGTGAGACATGGAAAACGTTAAATAGTAGTACGGACATTCTTTGATTACTGGCATGATGGAAGAAGGTGTAAGATTTTGGTGTCAATAACATTCTAGTATAAGATTCGTAAGACCAGAAGTATGTGATGCGAATTATTTGCGATATGTATGAATTCAAGTAAGTTCGCAGGAGCCTGTTCAAAAATGTTCTCTTACTGTATTTATTTTTTTATGGAAGCTGTAGCAAATGGTGGAGCTCTGGAATCAACAGCTCAAATCACGGAGTCAATATAATGAACCCGAAGAATATCTAAGGATATTTTTTTACAGTCTTTGTCTTTTTGTGGCCCAGATGCACACATTCACTTTCCCACTTTCCTCTTTCACTCATTTCTGAACTGAAGTAAGTTTAAAAATTTTGTCCTACTCCTTAGCCTTAAGGATGGAAGGAAAGTGAATTTATTTATCTGGTATTTTCCTAATATAGTCCGCTACTTGTGATCTCGCGGTTGCGTTCTCGCTTCCGAGCACGGGGTCTCGGGTTCGATTCCCGGCGGGGTCAGGGAATTTTCCATGCCTCGAGATGTCTGGGTGTTGTTGTGTCGTCTTCATCATTATCATTCATCCCCATTACGGTCGGAGGAAGGCAATGGCGAACCATCTCCACAAGGACCTTGCCAACTACGGCGGTACGGGTCTCCCGCATCGTTCCCTTGCGATCTGTCACGGACTATGGGACTCCATAATCATCATCATTCTTAAGATACGTTTTTCTAATAAAGCTTTACACCGATATAGGCAATATACATAAAAATTATACTAAAACAAATTGGAGAACGTTAACATTTACACTGAACCAGTCCTATACAATTTTGAGTCCCCTAAGATAGATTTATTATCCAATCGCGGTTAAAATTTGTCTTCTCAGGTTGCAGCAGATTCTTCAGAGGGATCATATACCCATGTCAGATGTTAAATAATTATCCTTGGCTCAATGATAATGTATAGTTAGCCGAAAGACTAAGTGTAGATCAAAGGTCGTCGGTTCAGTCGTATTTGCAGGGTTAGACAACAATACTGTGACTGCGCATCGATTTCAGAGTTGCAAGATGGATGGAGGTAGCAACACACAGTCTATTACTTTGGCTGGTTGTGCAAAAGAAATTTATGATTACTGGAATCCCATTATAAAACTGCATATATTCATAATGTATGATATTTCAACGCACAAGTTATAGTGTAAAAACGCATAGAAACCGGATGGGAGCTGGGGTAAACAGAGGAACTATTTCGAAACGATTTTGTTATGCGCGGTGGCTTCAGTTTCCTATTTTAACTTGGGCTGCTGTGGCGACAATGACCTACAGTGGCACGGACGCAGCGCCACATCAGACGATCATTTGTCATGGTGGAAGTTGCATGACCCGTCTCCTCCCTAGCGCTGTCTAAGAATGGGCAGTTAATTGCTATTAATCGATTAATAGTAGTTAAACTGATAATGGAATACGGGTATACCGATATTTTTTTTCACTTTGATTAATTTTACGTAATAAATTATGTTTGCAATTGATTCTTTCAATTATTTTCTATTTATTTTTAAAATATGGTGAGTATTGTCTTGCTTTCAACAACTTGATTACGGAAAGAAGCCAAGGCCGTCCCGTAGTATTCATCGTGTAAATTCGGCACAAGTGGGCGTATTTCATGTTCGACTGTGTTCTTTTTACGTTTTCTGCCAATATCAGCGATCTAAAAACGGCGGCTCATAAGTATAGTGGTGCAGTTTTGTGTTGTGCCCGTCAATTCGAAAATAAATAGAGTAACATATATGTCTGAACATGAACGTCTCTATAACGGGCTTTGGCCGAACCTTCCTACATCTGTCATAATTCCTATCACCGCTGCTGTTCGGTACGAGGCGCGCGAACCCAACCCGTAATCGTCCGAAAATCATATGCTCTGTAGTTACGGGAAGACAATGAGGCAGTACATTTTATTCTACACAGGGTGGTGTTAATTATCTTTGAATGGTGGTTTCCTCTGTTCCTTCTGAAAGATTGCTTTCTACAGAAGGGGCACTGAAATAGCTTACAAAAATGGTTCAAATGGCTCTGAGCTCTATGGGACTTAATATCTGAGGTCATCAGTCCACTAGAACTTAGAACTACTTAAACCTGACTAACCTAAGGACAACACACATCTGTGTCCGAGGCACGATTCGAACCTGCGACCATAGCGGTCGCGCAGTTCCAGACTGAAGCGGCTAGAACCGCTTGGCCACACCGGACGGCGAAATAGCTTACAGTTTGAGAATCGGTAGAAGAAGATTACATAAATTTGTGTTCCCCAGTCAGGCCCTTTATTGAAAAAAAGTTGTGCTTGTAAGCATACTCACTTCATTATCTGTGTTAGAATAGGATCAGTAACTGGATTAATTACTACATGTCAAACAGGTAAACAGGCTATAACGTTTAAAAACCTCCGAAGCGACGTACATGACGCTAAGTAATTTTGTATGAGACACATGGGGCCACAAATGTTTGGAAATATCCCAAAAATATATGAGAAATGTTGAACATGGGACGTCACCATGTGACGTACTTCGCCGTACATGAGGCAGTGGAGCCTAGCGGGTTGTCGTAACTGATCATAGCAACACAAATGACGTAAGTATCCACGTCGGTGGGGTTCTGTGCTTACGTGCGCGACTTTAACGTAAGTCTTGGGGTTCGAGCCTTGCGTCTGGCAGGAACAATTATTTTGCATTACTTTAGACAGCTAGGTGTTTACACTAGGATAAGTTTTATTATTTCATTTCGCGATCTCGAAGACTCCCCTGATTAATTGCAAAGTGCAGTACAACAAACCTTTTGTATCGTGTCTCAAGTGAAGAGGTGTAAGCTTCCAAAATATATGGCTAGCAGTAAATGACCTACGTTTTATTTGTTAAATAAAGTGTGTAAACAAAAAAGAAAGAACAAAAAAGGAGAAGAAAGAAACATAAAATTAGACCAGTGTGGACAATACCGGAAATATTGTATCTTCTACGTTTACAACAGATCAGAGTTACAGAATGTGTTCAAAAATAGAGTAGCAGAGTAGCGTAGCAGATAGGTGTATAGCATTGCCCCCTACAAGCGAGGGTGGGATCGCCAAGGCCAATAGCAGCGGCAATCTAAGTCGTGTGGCGACGTCACATGTTCAACTTCTGTCATCCACTTTTGGGCTATTTGCCAACGTTTACGGCCCCTTGCGTCTCATAATAAATAACTTGTCTCTGTGTCATCTACGTCGCTTCGAGGGTTTTAGATGTTAATAAGAATCACATTGTATATTTCTGTTTAAAAAAACAACAGTAAATACGTTTTTCATACAGCTGATAAACCGTTGTTATTTAAAGAAGAGAAATACAAGTGTGGTTGCATCACATTAGTTTTTGTAAGACAAAATTTCTGCAAAAAAATTAAAAAAAAATATTCATTATGATTTTCATAAAACTGATCAACCGTGGTTAGTTACAAAAAGGATAATACACGTGTGGTTCCATCGTTTTATTTTTTGTTGATCGAAGTTCAAAATGGTTCAAATGGCTCTGACCACTATGGGACTTAACATCTGAGGTCATCAGTCCCCTAGAACTTAGAACTACTTAAACCTAACCAACCTAAGGACATCGCACACATCCATGCCCGAGGCAGGATTCGAACCTGCGACCGTAGCGGTCGCACAGTTCCAGACTGAAGCCCCTATAGCCGCTCGGCGACAACGGACAGCTGTTGAACGAAGTGAAAAAATAATTTCCTATTGATGCATTACAGACCAAAAATAAAGACTACACAACGATTAATCGAGTAATCGGTCATTGTGATAAAATTTATATACATGATTAATCGATTTGTTTAAACAATCGACAAGCATAATTATTCGCCCATCCCTGACAATGTCCATCTGCAAATGGTTTTGTACCACCTCGAAATCTATTCCCCTTTCTTCGGTTTTTGGCTTCAGAGAATAAGGTGCACTTGCCCATCCCAGGTTGCATATCCAATTGGTTTCTTACGTACGCTCCTCCCATAGGAAGGACATAAGAATTTTCGTCTTGAGAAGATCAGTTGTTCACAAGATCTGAGACCGGCGCTGTGTTGGTTTGTTTCGTCAAGTTTGAACCCCACGACTTCTCTCTCATTTTTTGTCCCAAGAAGAGGCAACTGTACGAAATTCCAAATCGCAACCATGAGTAAAGCGTCGCTAACTTGGGGCCATACTGTTCCTCTATCAGATCCCTCGCTCACGTCACTGCAATATTGAAAAAGATACTCCGTACATCACACGTCCGTATTTTTGGCTGAAACATTAATATCCATCGCTGCTATCTGAGAATGGATAGCTGTCTCTCTAAAGAGCACGGTTATGATTATTAAGCAGTCGTGTGTGGGTTTTCGTTGAAGACGCCACGAGTTTTTCTGGTCGCAAACTTTGCATTGCGAAAAACCGTTAAAACCTTCAGCATAATGTCTTGTTTTGTGTCAGTGTTCTTAGGTGAAGTGTTTGTAACCATATTGTTCCGGCGTAACGGAAGCACCGGCACGAAGATGAAGAACGCAAGAGCAGAGAAGGCTGTGAGACGACGTCAGCTAATATTTCGGTGACTAGGATCGCACCACGACAGGAGCGTCCACTAGCCGAAGAGAATATAAGAGCTACTCTTGCCAGCCTCGGCCGGACAGTAAAAGACAGACATTGTAGACGCGGACTAGAAGAGAGCAGTAGAGGAGCTGCTGCTTGTGATCCATATCCATTACTTGCATAGACATTCTATACAGCGAAAGACGATTAATCGCATGTCGCGAATGGGTTGTGACACGACATTGTAAAACAAAGCTTAGCATTATCAACCTTACTTATTGTAATAAAAAACGATTATGTGATTTCCTTGTGTCTATGAGAAAGCAGGATCCTTTAGGCACTCTATAAGACACGCGTCGGCAGGACTTCACACGTATGAAATGTGTACTTTCCTCACTCGAAAGTGTCGTGTCGTGGGAGTAACAATTAGCCGCGTAGTGACGATTATGGTATCAACAAACGAGGTTTTGATCATAACTCAGTGAACATTGAGATTCTGACTGAAGGAGACTTATAAAGAGCGATAGTTAAAATTCGCGACTGGAGGCATTTTCGTTCGTATATCTCATCACGAAATGAAATGCTGCAAAACGGTTATGGATACATTCGTGAAAGTGATCAGTGGCATCTTTAGGATGAACTAATGTTAATTACAAGAAGCCGTTCGGAAGCAGACTAAAATATCCAAACAGTTGCTTTCAAATAATCGAGGTGCTACCAAACTCACAACGTGACTGAACAGCTGAATGAGATAAATTGCACCGCAAAGATCCCACTGGTGAGAAGTTCTAATCACAACTTACGTCTACAGAATGAGTGAAAGGTATTTCAATAGACATTAATATGTCTTACTGGTAAAATAAGTGTGACCTCTACCAGATATCTGTGGTCCTCCTTATGAGTATGCTCCTCTAAGCTTCTAGCTAATTAATCAATTCCATGTTTCAATTGTAGACGGAAGCTGCAGCACTGAAAAAAATAAGCGCAGAGAGGAAACAGCAACTCTGATCTAAGCACACGGTTTAAGGAATACCGCTTTTGTATGATGAAGCTTTGTGTGAATTACTCTCTGATAAGAAGGTTACACCATATTTTAATACCCTGGACCGCTTGCATGGCGACGAATTAAAATATTCTTATCACTTTGAAGTCCGTTTGAGAACTCTCTTTGTTTTATTACTGGCCATTTATATCCATAGAATGTGATACGTTTTTGGCATAGCAGTTTATACACAGGTGGTTCTCATTTCTCTAGCGTTAGTTATATAACACGAAGTGCAAGGGGGATTGAATATCGTGGAGATGAAATAACAATGTCATGTGTCTGCTATACTCACAATAATACGGACGTTACGGCAACTTACGTAACAGATATTCACGATAATGTTATCGTTATAGTTACTGTCTTCCTCATTAGCATGAGCATGAGAAAAACTCTTTACATTCTCTGATTTATAAATAAGATTCGGCTAATTAGTATTACTTCATAAAACATTCAACAGAAATCACATATAAGGAATAAAATAATAAAGCTCAAGGTAAAATGAAGACTTCAGGTTTGTGCACAGTCTGATCTGACCGGTAGCATAATTACGGCAACAGACCACTTCACAAGACACAGTACTCACGAATAAAGTGCATTATAGAACTTAATAGAGTAGGGGGCAGTGATTGTGGCTTATTCAACTTTCTATTACTACTATCTGTAGCATGGGATTCACTGACTTTCAGAGTAAAATCATGGAGTACAAGAGGTAGAAAATTTATTTCACAAGCTATATATCAAACTTTGGAACAATTTCAACACAAATAGCACATTGATGGTTACATTAATGACTGTAACTAGTTGTTGATAAGATTCAGAAGTAGACGGCAATGGCGATGACGATTCTGGGTCATGATTATTGAATCACCATGTCGTATGGTAAATATGCAGTGATTGTAAGGCATGAGGATTACAGCAAATGTAGACCAATATCTTAATGGGGCAGAGCGATGATCTGAGAGCTCACTGCTTCCATCCTAGTTAATATATTATTGTGGCTACCTGCTCCTATTGTCCTGGTCTTGCAATGGAATCTAACCACAAGTTTTAATGGTCAGCGTCAGACCACACGGACTACAGTGTCATAGCACGAGGGGAACCTCCATCTCTGCTGGTCGGGCATGTGTTCCTCTGACTCCGTCCGACGCCGGGTTTCCAGGTCCGAGCTCCGGTCCCAAATATCTCTGACTGACTCTATCAGACTATTCTACTGAAAAAACCAAGATCTGAACGTGTAAAAAGCACGCTTCTCTGCACCCAGTGACTGTTTTGTATGCGTATAAACTTTCGTAGCCAGTTACTAGATTTGCAGCCTACATTGGCCAATGGTCTAATTATGAGATGTCTCTTGTCCTTCGTCTACCAGTTCTGTAAAAAGTACTCTACCAGTTAACTTCTTTATCGCCTTTATCTGCCCGGGGAGTGGAACTCCAGATTAACCTCAAAGGCCGTTTACCAATGACAGTGCCTACTTTTCCGGCTTGCGCGATTTTGTCACCATGGAAAAAAAGGGAAAAAAGAAGTTCACTGTCGTATTGAGGAAACGATTTTAGCGTGTTCGCCGTCACCAAAACTCCATGACACAGCAAGGCCTCTCACAAATCTGAGCAAATGAAGGAAGCCCACAAAACTTTGCTGGACTGCTCTTCCTCATTCAGCCTACAGCGCGGATCTCGAAACCTGTGAGTTGCATGTGTTTGGCGCAATGAAGAATGCACACCGCAGGGAGCAATACTTGAATGACGGAGAAGACATTGATGCAGAAAGACGGTCGCTCGGACGTCTACCTATTGAGTGGTTCTATGAAGGCATACAGGTCCTCCCAGTGAGGTGGGGTAAGGCTGTCGCACTGAAAGAATGTTATGTTGGGAAAAAGAGTTTTGTAGCCAAAATAGTTGAGAATTGTACCATGTACTGGAATCCTAAGTAAAAAAAGTAATCTGCTTTCAGAAAATAAATATGTTTACATTACTTGTTGAGATTGCCGATACGGTATTTGTGTACGAGTGTTGTGTCGGAAGAGCTGCTTCTGCGTGTAGAAGATACGGTGGACGATTTCTTGATAGCAGAACACCAGATACATTAATGTTTATTTGTTTTACCAAACTGCCTGGGAATGCTGCAGCGCACAGCAGCCGTATTCAAGAAATTGTTCAAATGGCTCTGAGCACTATGGGACTTAACTTCTGAGGTCATCAGTCCCCTAGAACTTAGAACTACTTAAACCTAACCAACCTAGAGACATCACACACATCCATGCCCGAGGTAGGATTCGAACCTGCGACCGCAGTGGTCGCGCGGCTCCGGACTGTAGCGCCTAGAACCGCTCGGCTACTCCGTCCGGCGCAGTCGTATTCATTGACCTGGAGATGAAGGTAAGCTATTGCAATATTGACGTTGGCTAATTACAAATTTCCGGGTAATCTTATTAATTCTGTTTTCTGATACGGCCTCCTTGACTTGTGGTAGTATCAATAGCTCAGGCAACTCACATCACTGGTCCGACGAAAACCCGTCTTCTTTTGTGGTGATACTTTTTCAAGAATTTTTCTCTCTAAATGTATCAATACAGGTGTCGTACCGTGTGACAATGAGTTGACTGAGCCAATTAATATATCCCATCCTCTTACAAGGCACCTCTATTTACACAGAAGAACCAAAGAAAGTGGTAAACCTCCGTAATATTATTAAGGGCCCCGCGAGCACGCAGAAGTGCCACAACACGACGTGGCATGGACTCGGGTAATGACTGAAATATTGCTGGAGGGAACTCACACCATGAAACCTGCAGGGCTGTCCATAAATCCGTAAGAATAAAGAATACGAGGACAGCACGTTGCAAGGCATCGCAGATTGCAGAATAATGTTCATTTGTGGGGGGTCTGGTGGCCAGCGTAAGTGTTTAAACTCAGAAGAGTGTTCCTGGAGCCACTCTGTAGTGATTCTAGACGTGCGGTGTGTCGCTTTATCCTCCTGCAATTGCCCAATGGATGGAGGTGATCAGACAGGATATTCACGTACGCATCACCTGCCAGTGTCCTATTTAGACATATTAGTGGTCCGTTATCACTCCAACTGCACGCGCCTCACACCATTACAGAGCCTCCACCAGCTTGAACAGTCCCCTGCTGGCATGTAGGGTCCGCCGCGAGGAGTGGCCGTGGAGTTAGGGGCGCCATGTCACGGATCACCCGGCCCCTCCCGCCGGAGGTACGAGACCTCACTCGGGCATGGGTGTGTGTATTGTTCTTAGCATAAGTCAGTTTAAGTTAGTTTAAGTAGTGTGTAAGCCTAGGGACCGATGACCTCAGGAGTTTGGTCCCCTAGGAATTCACAC
Source organism: Schistocerca piceifrons (assembly GCF_021461385.2). Classification (NCBI taxonomy): domain Eukaryota; kingdom Metazoa; phylum Arthropoda; class Insecta; order Orthoptera; family Acrididae; genus Schistocerca; species Schistocerca piceifrons. Next base: position 676,876,273 of record NC_060141.1, read on the forward strand.
ACATTAGAACATGCAGGTTCCATGGATTCACGAGGTTTTCTTCGTACCTGTTCACGTCCATCCGCTCGATACAATTTGAAACGAGACTCGTCCGGGCAGTCATCAACAGTCCAGTATCGGTGCTGACGGGCCCAGGCGAGGTGAAAAGCTCTGTGTCGTGCAGTCGTCAAAGGTGCACGAGTGGGCCTTCAGCTCCGAAAGCCCATATCGATGTTGTTTCGTCGAATGGTTCCCACGCTGACATTTGCTGATGGTGCAGCGATGAAATCTGTCGCAACTTGGGGAAGGATTGCACTTCTGTCACGTTGAACGATTCTATTCCCTTAAGTAGTCGTTGATCCCGTTCTCCCAGGATCTGTTTCCGGCCTCAGTGATGTCGGAGATTTGAAGTTTTACCGAATTCCTGATACTCACGGTACATTCGTGAAATGGTCGTACGAGAAAATCCGCACTTCATCGCTACCCCGCAAATGCTGTGTCCCATCGCTCGTGGCCCGACTAGAACACCTCGTTCAAACTCACTTACATCTTGATAACTTGTTGTTGTAGCAGTAATAACCGATGTAACAACTGCGCCAGATACTTTTGTCTTATATCGGCGTTTCCGACTGCAGCGCCGTATTCTGCCTGGGTACATACCTCTGTATCTGAATACGCATGCCCATATCCGCTTCTTTGGGGCCTCTGTGTAGAATCTTTTGCTCAAATTATTTTGTAGTAACACCCCATAAAGCATTGACTATTTTTGCTAAACTCTCTGCAAACTGTACATGGTGTTATTTTCATTGCTCCACTTCTTTTATTGCAATAATTTACGATCATAAAAATTTCACTGCAAATATGAGTTCTTCATTTATTCATCAGAATCTAGTCAGTAAACCTTAGAATTAGTGAGCGGAACTGATGTCGCCTAAAGTAAAAGTAGAGGAACAGAAGGAATAGTTGAAAGAAAATAATTTTGAGGAAGTTGAAGACGGCTAAGGAGAAGGTAGACAGGGAGAGGGGTGAGGAGGAGGTCAACAGATAGAGAGAGGTAGAAGTCTGACAAAGGGGGGAGATGGGGGGAGATGATGAACTTCGAGGGGTGAGGAGGAAATGGATTTAGAATGGAAGGATCGGATGGATAGAGGAAGGGGATGAGATGAACAGACAAAGGGGAGGAAGAGGTGGACAGAGAAATGAGAGAGTAGGAGATAGTCAAAGGGAGGAAACATACAGAGAAAGGGAAGAGGAGGAGGAGGAGGAGGAGGAGAGGGAGAGCGAGAGAGAGAGAGAAGGTAGGAGGAAATAGCATTAGGAGGAAGGAGGAGATGGACAGAGTGATGGAGGAAGAGATGGCCACAGAGAGGGTGAGTAGGAGATGAAAAAAGACACATGTCTGCTAGAGAAAGGAGGAAATGGAGGGATGGGAGAGGAGCAAGCAGACATAAGTGGGATGAACAGATAAGACCAGGAGCAGACGGACAGAGGGAGAAGGAGATGATGAACAGAGACAGGAGCAAGGGGAAATAAACAGAGGGTGCGGGAGAAAGAGATGAACAAGTTTTTCATCCATTATTTTTTAAATCCTCCTGAAAGTGGTGATTTCCCTTTCCGTGAAATACTAATGAAGTCATCCGATAAGTAATATTGCTGTTTCCTTTTCTATCGCTTCATCTCTAGCTGAAAGACTGTTCTCTCCAAACAACTTCACTTTCTTCATACGTTATATGACTGCATGCACATTATTTGAAAGTATTTGCAGAATGTCCTTATTTTTCATTATTAAACGTGTTTCTGATTCATTTCTTGAACTACAAAGACATCTTCAGATTTACGATGTATCTTCCACTCCACAAACTGGCCGTTTAAGGCTTTATACCCCACAGAGAATCGAACACCATACCTTAGCTTGTAAGCATTAGACTCAATGTCTCAGCTCCGTAGCATGACTCACGACTCGGTGTCACACCTTTGTTCTGCATACTGAAGATTTCGTTTGTTTCTAGCTATATTTATGAGTGTATAATAATTTTCAGTTCTACATTAGCTTAAAATTTTCCCATCCTAGTGACGAAGATATTTCTAAAGAACCATCTAGGCATTTGCGTGGGGGAAACGTAAATAAGAGTTGCTAATATACAGGAACAATACGACCGCCATATTGTTCACACTCTCTGCCCAATCAAAAACTGTGTGACGAACGGGGACTCTAAACTATGATCTTGGCGTAATAGGGACAATAACGTGACCGAGTGAGCAAATCAAAAAGGATTAACGACCCATCCCGGTACACAGTTTTAATCTGCTGCGCTGTTTCATATCAGCGTACTCTCTGTTGCAGATTGAAAATTTATTCTAGACAATTTTTTTTCTGCACATTCTACTAACGGACGGACTCCATCGCTTCCGATACAGCTGAATTTCATCCTTGTTTTGTTTCTATGTAGTGATATCAGTGACTTGATTTTAATATTTTTCGCACCATCTGCGATAAGGGAATGACTACAGATACGAATCAAGCCAGAGGCGCACTGCTACATTACGTGAAATGTACTGTATTCACACTTGCAAATGTGGACAATAGCATCGTACTTCCGAACACAGGGACTGCATTACCGTATATCTTCTACAAGATTTGTTACCGGTAGGTTCGCGTGAGTTTTGGGCAAATCCTACGCAAACTCAAAAGTGATGCCCTGGAGACAAAAAGACACTCTTTCCTTTAAACAATACTCAGTTTAATAACAGACATTTTAACTGATTGCAGAGCGATTTGAGTGCAGCCATCATTCACCTCGAAAAGAAGAAAGTCCCGTCGACATCAAAGTCATTAGAGATGGAGCACCAGCTCGGATAGTTTCAGGGAGGGGGAAGGAGATCGGGCGTCCCCTTTCGAAGGAGTCATTCTGGGATGTGGTGGGAGCGATATAGAGAAATCAAAGAAGATGCTAAATCAGGATGACCGGTATCGGGTTTGAATAGTCGCTCTCCTGAATGTGAGGTCAGTGTGTTAGCTGCTTTGCCACCTACACCTCACGTAATGACCACGAAAATAAGAGAACTCAGGGCTCGTGCGGAACCACATAATCAGTCGTTTTTCCCTTACTAATATGTGAGAGTGAAACTGGAGATGGGATAATTAGCAATAGTAAAAGGTACCATATCCCATTCAGAGTATAATGGCTTTCGGAATGTTTGTATGTATCCAATGTTTTCCAACAGACAAAAATCAGGACTGCAGATTTCGTTCTACTGTCGTATTAAAAATTCCAGTTTGATTTTCAGAGGAAATTCTTCTAATTACGAATCTTCTCAAACTGTAAGTAAATGTCTCCTACCTTATCACGGGAACAAGCTAGAGCACATTTTGGAATGATTTCCGTAGGAAAAATTTTCTTCACTTTCTCAAAGTTGCCACTACTGCGACTGAAATTCGTTCAATACGTCTAAAATTGATTTCGTTGTCTGCAATAAAGACTACAAAAGAATTTTCTTCCTCCGTCTTTCTCTAGACGGTACTCGATGATTTGATTTCAATTGTATTTACTCTTTCTATCACAGTAACTGGGGGATAAAGTATGTTTCTATTTAATTATATTTTAATTTTATCGCAACAATTTGATAAGTTTAGTACATATCATTTGACGTTATATCATTATTATTCCATTTCCAATAACTACTGCCTCATCTTAAGAGTTCTGCAATTATTTCTGAATAATTGGCGAACAGTATTAGCATTACAATTTCCAGTACTACAGAGAAGACATCGAGTGCCAACAACTGATTGCTTATCAACTAGTACTTGCATAACACGTTGCCTAATGCAGGATACATCATCTTATTCATTTAGAATACAGTTAGAAGGAACGGGTGCTATACTGCTGTACTGCGAATTGAAATCCACACCGCTAATATTTCATTTTTCAGTAGGCGTTCGCAATCATGAAGAGAACATCACGTAACGCTTTAAGCTGGTATAGACTAAACATCATACAGCAACACTGAAACCTCACGAAGTCCAGACACCATCTACACTTAGATAAGGCTACAAATTCCACATATTCAGCCAAAGTGCGGTTAAGGTAAAGAGCAGCCGATGTAGAGGGTTTTCGTCAGCTGCTAAAGAGGAAATACAATGCTAAAGGGACGCTGGGAAAGAGAGCGGAGACAGCTAGCTGACACTTCTTGTGCAAAGCGTTCTCAAGGAACTCGATCCGCACAGAGCGCCAGAGTGGCTCACAAGGGTCGCATCTTCTTTCTCTCGGAAGTGCTAGGCATCCGGAGGTCGGCTGATACACGCATCTGGGCGCTCCACTCACATTCTTCGAAAGTCAAGGCGTAATTTCAATTTCTCAGTGTGCAACTGTGACGTTAAAATTGTATTGCGGTGATACAAACGAAAAATATTACTTGCTAGCTTGCCATAGATTAGAGATATGTAGGAAAAATCGTCCAATTAAATTATGATTTTAATTTGTAAGGAAATTAGTGCGATATGAATCTGACTGGGAGTCGAACCTAGAGCATTGGGTTTCGACGCCTTAGTGTAACGACTTGTCGTTAATGCATGTCGCAACTGTCAAACGCAGAGACCTAAAGGAAACAAGGTCTACACAAATGTCCTTAATCACTAATTCAGACACTGCTCTCTGAATGACAGCCAACTATATTTCACTTCACTTATAATTAAAATTATAATTAAAATCTTTTTAATTATTTTCCAAAAATTATCCCATTTCACATCAATGGTTTATGCAAATGCTGAGCATCCACTTTGTATTTTTTTACTGCATAGCTAAAGTGGACAAAGCAATGAAAATACTCTGATGGAAAAAAATCGCTACACCAAGGAGGAACTGCGCGACGTAAACGAATGTTGTTAGGCGTTATGAGGATACAAATGAAATTTCCATTAAATATCTGCTGTAAGGATCGCAAGCGTTAGTTACCTTTGAGATTGGATATGGTGAGTTAATGTTAGTCAAAAATACCTTTAAGGCGAGAAAGATATCAACACCTTACTGAGTTTGAACAAGGTAGTGTAAAACAGCTAAGAGAAGCTACATTTCATTTGTGATATTGCTGAAACACTTGGTAAAATTGTAGCCACTGCACATGATTGCTGGCAGCGGTTGTCTCGAGAATGTGCAGTCGTAAGAAGACCGGGCTCCGGACGGCTACGTGGCGCTACGGAGGAAAAGACCATAGAGTTCGGCGTAAGGCTCTTGCGAATCGTGCTGCATCTAGCACCATAGTGACACAATGAACATTTACAAATCAGTTACAGCTCCAAGCCACATGCCCTGTAGCATCCATTCCACTGGTCTAAAGCCACCGCCATTTGTGACTTCTGTGAAGTCAAGCAACAGCTCATTGGAGGGCGGTTTGTGAGACTGTTGTGTTATATGATGAAAGCTCTTTCTACTTTCGTGGCAGTGATGCCTATGTGTTGGTTAGTAGGAGGGAAGTTTAAGGTCTGCAGTCAACCTATCAGCTTTATAAACACACTAGACCTACACGTGAAGTGAGGGTGCGATTTCTTGTGATTATCCCAAGCACCTTAACTACAGCTTTTAGTCAGTCTGGTGAATAGAACTGTTTTGCTGCCATTCGTGAACACCATTCCAGGAGGTGTTTTCCAACGTACATACCGCTGTTGTAGCCCAACTTCTACAGAGTATCGGCATGTTGCCTTGGCCTGCTCGATCATCAGATTTATCTACGATCGAGCACATATTGAACTTCATTTGACGACAACTCCAGCGTCATCCAAAAACAGCATGAACCACCTCTGTATTGACCGAAAAAGTGCAACAGGCATGGAACTCCATCACCAAAACTGACATTCGGCCCCTGTACCACACAATACGCACGTTTGCATGCTGAATTCACCATTCTGGCGGCTTCACCGGTTTTTAATGCACCAGCATTTCACAGTTACAATGGCTATCACACCTTTTCATTAGCCTGTGATCTAGCAATGTTAATCATTCTGATATGAAACCTTGACAAATGTATTCCCGAAATTTGATTGCCCTACAACAATTATTTTTTGATGTTGCGGTTCCATTTCAGCCAGTGTATTTTCAGAATTCCATCAATAAAATATAAAACTCACATCTTGTTGGAATTCAAAAGGAATTTCTCTTAAATAGCATGCTCTGTTTATGGTAACAGTTATATATAAGTTTAATAAATAATATATTCTTCCAATACCAGCCATCGCTTGTTGCTGTTGCAGGTTTTGTAAGTAGCCTGTTTGTATGTCGGTAGTGCTATAGGTTGTGTTAACATCGTTGACAGAGCTCTGCTCCCTCGGCAAGAGATTCAGTGGTTTGATGGACTAGCAGTTAGTTAGTGGATAGGGAAGTGTGTGGATATGATATTCTTAGTGGAGATGCAGTGTCGGTAGGACATGCATTGTGAAGTGAGATGAAATGATGGGTTCATAAGAAAATGCGCAAGGAAATGTATAACGATGGAGGTATGGTTGATAATGTTTGGGCAGTGGAATTACTGGGAACTATATGACTTTTGGAACTGTATGTCACATGAATAAGGTAAAATTTTCTAAATACATCGTTTGCTCTTCAACAAAATCTTTCTTTTTCCTAATCATGTGCCTCCTAGTAGTTGGAATCTTTTTATTTAGCTAGACGTTTTTGCTACTTGCTGTAATTGGTGTAGCTCGTGTTATAAAGATTTTCTGTGAGGTAAGTGACTTACAAAAAGGAATGGGGTTGCACTATCGGGATTCGTGATTGAAATGAGTTTAGGCAATTGACAGTAATTAAGAGTAATTAAACAGGTAGTTTAGTATTACCTTGCCCTCTCTGCGCTCTTATTGGAAGAAGAAGAGTATTGACAAGTATTCTGCTACTTTATATTTACTAAATTCCAGTTCCAAGTGTCTACGAGGTGAGTATTTTGGTTAGTTGTTGGTGAGCATGTTTCCATAGCAGTGTTTCCGTGAGTTTGTGATGGTTGACTTCAGAACATGGTGTATCCGTATAGATTTTTGTTTTAAACTTGGGAAAACGGCTGCAAAAACTCACTAAATGTTGAAGTAAACCTTCAGACACTGAGCTTTCGGCCAGACAGATTTGCGACTGTTACAAGGAGGCAGTCCGTTACCAACGTAACCAACATTCCTTGAGCAATTTTAGAATGTTTTATTGACCAATACGATGGCGTTTGCAGGAAAAGGCGCTGCGAGAGGCACGTTTTTGTGTACTTTGAACGTCACCTGTGATTATATTACAAGTTCCTGGGCTGTACGTTTAGGCTAACAGATCTAAATTTTTTTACCTTTGTTTGTGTTGAGAGCCAGTTGTCAGTCTTAGTAGGAGCTATCGATTATGTAGAAATCTTCTTGCATTCCTCAACAATAATCAGGTGTCATGACGTTACTTACATACAGTAATGACTTACGTGGACAGCCTCCCAGAGCCTCCAGTGTTATAAAGAGTTCATTTACTTTTGTCATAAACATTCACGAGAAACACGAAAGAACGTAGACCGATAATGACGACGGTTCCTGTCGGTGGTAAGGTGGCATCTCACTGGGAAAGAAAGAGGTCGCCTACAGATCACACAGTACCTTTGAAATGCCTCGGGCATACTTTATGGCGCATGAGAACGTATTGTCAGAATAACTGAACGTGAGACGAAATGTGGCGATGTTTGGGACAAGACTGGTTAAAAACGAGCTAAAGCAGCATCTCGCGGAAGTCTGCAGGGAACTTAAGGTGCTTCTGATGCTCTGTATAAGGTCATATCGTCTGCCATTCCAAGCCATGTATCATTTGCCAGCGAACAGGCCAAGCATGTACAGATTTTGCATTCCTCTCGAGGACAATCACTCCTTCAGTCAGTATGAGATCATCACGTATAGCCGCAATCATATTCTTTCTTTAGGGAATAAATCTAGCGGTGGCTTTGTACGTTGTGGAAGTTCAAGAACAGGAAACGAATATGATTAAATGACGATGAGTGATGTTCCACGCTTCTGTTCACCTAGAACCCAATCATAACACAAGAAAAATGAAATAATCCTCAGGAGGCAGTCCGTTACCGACATAACCAATGTCCCTTGTGCAATTTCAAAATATTTTATTGACCAAGACGATGGGGTTTGCAGGAAAATGCGCTGCTTGATGTACGTTTATGTGTACTTCAAACGTCACCGGTGGTCATATTACAAGCTCCTGGGCTGTACGTTTAGGTTAACAGATGCAAGAGCCTTTGCTTTCGTTTATGTTGCGAGCCAGCTGTCAATCTTAATAGCAGTTATCGACTATCTCGAGGTTTTCCCAATTCCTCAGCATTATTCAAGCGCCATTACGTTACCTACATACAGCAATGACCTATGTGGACAGCCTCCCAGAGCTTCCGATGTTATCACGAGATAATTTACTTTTGTCATAAACACTGATGAGACCAACGTCGTGTTGAGTTCTGTCTGATAGAAAGTACTTAAACAGTTCATATCGTCATGAGATGGTATTTTGTTGACTGAGTGTGTATATCGTACGCTGCTTTACTTTGTAATTAATGTCAACACATTCAAATATTACATGGACCTTAATATAATTTTTCAATTGAACTTCATTTATTTTTGCTATAAGAGAGCCTGTTTCGTCTATCGAAACTGAAAAGTGGTGAGGTAAGGACTGTTGATTTGATGGCTTCGCTAGTTAGGTGTTTTTCCTACTCAAGTTTGGAATGAAGTATTAAAATTAATATGTGCAGTTTGTTGTTGTTGTTGTGGTCTTCAGTCCTGAGACTGATTTGATGTAGCTCTCCATGCTACTCTATCCTGTGCAAGCTTCTTCATGTCCCAGTACCTACTGCAGCCTACATCCTCCTAGCCTACAAAGATAAAGTCAATGAAAATAGACAACTTGGTGGTTACAGATTGTAGAGAAACAGCAAACATGTTGTTGTTGTTGTGGTCTTCAGTCCTGAGACTGGTTTGATGCAGCTCTCCATGCTACTCTATCCTGTGCAAGCTTCTTCATCTCCCAGTACCTACTGCAACCTACATCCTTCTGAATCTGCTTAGTGTATTCATCTCTTGGTCTCCCTCTACGATTTTTACCCTCCACGCTGCCCTCCAATACTAAATTGGTGATCCCTTGATGCCTCAGAACATGTCCTACCAATCGATCCCTTCTTCTGGTCAAGTTGTGCCACAAACTTCTCTTCTCCCCAATCCTATTCAATACTTCCTCATTAGTTATGTGATCTACCCATCTAATCTTCAGCATTCTTCTGTAGCACCACATTTCGAAAGCTTCTATTCTCTTCTTGTCCAAACTATTTATCGTCCATGTTTCACTTCCATACATGGCTACACTCCATACGAATACTTTCAGAAATGACTTCCTGACACTTAAATCAATACTGGATGTTAACAAATTTCTCTTCTTCAGAAACGCTTTCCTTGCCATTGCCAGCCTACATTTTATATCCTCTCTACTTCGACCATTATCAGTTAATTTGCTCCCCAAATAGCAAAACTCCTTTACTACTTTAAGTGCCTCATTTCCTAATCTAATTCCCTCAGCATCACCTGACTTAATTAGACTACATTCCATTATCCTCGTTTTGCTTTTGTTGATGTTCATCTTATATCCTCCTTTCAAGACACTGTCTATTCCATTCACCTGCTCTTCCAAGTCCTTTGCTGTCTCTGACAGAATTACAATGTCATCGGCGAACCTCAAAGTTTTTATTTCTTCTCCATGAATTTTAATACCTACTCCGAATTTTTCTTTTGTTTCCTTTACTGCTTGCTCAATATACAGATTGAACAACATTGGGGAGAGGCTACAACCCTGTCTTACTCCCTTCCCAACCACTGCTTCCCTTTCATGTCCCTCGACTCTTATAACTGCCATCTGGTTTCTGTACAAATTGTAAATAGCCTTTCGCTCCCTGTATTTTACCCCTGCCACCTTTAGAATTTGAAAGAGAGTATTCCAGTCAACATTGTCAAAAGCTTTCTCTAAGTCTACAAATGCTAGAAACGTAGGTTTGCCTTTCCTTAATCTTTCTTCTAAGATAAGTCGTAAGGTCAGTATTGCCTCACGTGTTCCAGTGTTTCTACGGAATCCAAACTGATCTTCCCCGAGGTTGGCTTCTACTAGTTTTTCCATTCGTCTGTAAAGAATTCGTGTTAGTATTTTGCAGCTGTGACTTATTAAGCTGATAGTTCGGTAATTTTCACATCTGTCAACACCTGCTTTCTTTGGGATTGGAATTATTATATTCTTCTTGAAGTCTGAGGGTATTTCTCCTGTTTCATACATCTTGCTCACAAGATGGTAGAGTTTTGTCAGGACTGGCTCTCCCACAGCCGTCAGTAGTTCCAATGGAATATTGTCTACTCCGGTGGCCTTGTTTCGACTCAGGTCTTTCAGTGCTCTGTCAAACTCTTCACGCAGTATCGTATCTCCCATTTCATCTTCATCTACATCCTCTTCCATTTCCATAATATTGTCCTCAAGTACATCGCCCTTGTATAGACCCTCTATATACCCCTTCCACCTTTCTGCTTTCCCTTCTTTGCTTAGAACTGGGTTTCCATCTGAGCTCTTGATATTCATACAAGTCGTTCTCTTATCTCCAAAGGTCTCTTTAATTTTCCTGTAGGCGGTATCTATCTTACCCCTAGTGAGATAGGCCTCTACATCCTTACATTTGTCCTCTAGCCATCCCTGCTTAGCCATTTTGCACTTCCTGTCGATCTCATTTTTGGGACGTTTGTATTCCTTTTTGCCTGTTTCACTTACTGCATTTTTATATTTTCTCCTTTCATCAATTAAATTCAATATTTCTTCTGTTACCCAAGGATTTCTACTAGCCCTCGTCTTTTTACCTACTTGATCCTCTGCTGCCTTCACTACTTCATCCCTCAAAGCTACCCATTCTTCTTCTACTGTATTTATTTCCCCCATTCCTGTCAATTGCTCCCTTACGCTCTCCCTGAATCTCTGTACAACCTCTGGTTCTTTTAGTTTATCCATGTCCCATCTCCAATAGATTGTGGTCAGAGTCCACATCTGCCCCTGGAAATGTCTTACAATTTAAAACCTGGTTCCTAAATCTCTGTCTTACCATTATATAATCTATCTGATACCTTTTAGTATCTCCAGGGTTCTTCCAGGTATACAACCTTCTTTCATGATTCTTAAACCAAGTGTTAGTTATGATTATGTTGTGCTCTGTGCAAAATTCTACCAGGCGGCTTCCTCTTTCATTTCTGTCCCCCAATCCATATTCACCTACTATGTTTCCTTCTGTCCCTTTTCCTACACTCGAATTCCAGTCACCCATGACTATTAAATTTTCGTCTCCCTTCACAATCTGGATAATTTCTTTTATTTCATCATACATTTCTTCAATTTCTTCGTCATCTGCAGAGCTTGTTGGCATATAAACTTGTAGTACTGTAGTAGGTGTGGGCTTCGTATCTATCTTGGCCACAATAATGCGTTCACTATGCTGTTTGTAGTAGCTTACCCGCATTTCTATTTTCCTATTCATTATTAAACCTACTCCTGCATTACCCCTATTTGATTTTGTGTTTATAACCCTGTAGTCACCTGACCAGAAGTCTTGTTCCTCCTGCCACCGAACTTCACTAATTCCCACTATATATAACTTCAACCTATCCATTTCCCTTTTTAAATTTTCTAACCTACCTGCCCGATTAAGGGATCTGACATTCCACGCTCCGATCCGTAGAACACCAGTTTTCTTTCTCCTGATAACGACATCCTCTTGAGTAGTCCCCGCCCGGAGATCCGAATGGGGGGCTATTTTACCTCCGAAATATTTTACCCAAGAGGACGCCATCATCATGTAATCATACAGTAAAGCTGCATGCCCTCGGGAAAAATTACGGCTGTAGTTTCCCCTTGCTTTCAGCCGTTCGCAGTACCAGCACAGCAAGGCCGTTTTGGTTATTGTTACAAGGCCAGATCAGTCAATCATCCAGACTGTTGCCCTTGCAACTACTGAAAAGGCTGCTGCCCCTCTTCAGGAACCACACGTTTGTCTGGCCTCTCAACAGATACCCCTCCGTTGTGGTTGCACCTACGGTACGGCTATCTGTATCGCTGAGGCACGCAAGCCTCCCCACCAACGGCAAGGTCCATGGTTCATGGGGGGGATGTGCAGTTTATCAGCATGAATTATAGAAAGATACTCGTTGAAACTGAGTGACCTGTGAACTACGCGTTGCGCGTTTTTCATGGACTAACTAAGACACGCAAATTAATTGTTCAGTGGTGAAATAATGTACGTGCACAATATCAGATCTCAATATTTCGACGACTATCATGCTTTGACATGAATCATTCCTTATCTGTGTCGTATTACTCACTGAAATGAAACTGTTTCAGTGATGACACTAAGACATTGTATGGATAAAAATATTTCATAAATGCTTCAGAGCCGCCTATTTCAAATTGTGCACTTTCTAGAACTGAAATTCTACATGGACGTCATGACGACAGCAGCAACTTTGCAGGGGTCGCATCATAGTTACCACACTATTTCAGAATCTTGCAAAGAAGCGAGATGCAGCCAGAGCTGCGATTTTTGAAACAGGTTGCTAAAACAGGATCAGGCTCACAATTACAAGCGTTGTCAATTGCATTCCTTTTAAAATAAATTACTCCAGTTGTTGTCTTAGAACCAGCCAACGGCCTTGTCACAGTGGTAACACCGGTTCCCGCCAGATCACTTACGTTAAGGGCTGTCGCGCTGGGCTAGCACTTGGATGGGTGACCATCCGGTCTGTCAAGCGCTGTTGGCTAGCAGGGTACATTCAGCCCTTATGAGGCAAACTGAGGAGCTACTTGATTGAGAAGTAGCGGCTCCGGTCTCGTAAACTGACATACGGCCGGGAGAGCGGTATACGGACCACATGCCCCTCCATATCCGTATCCCGTGTCGCCAGTTGGCTGAGGATGGCACATCGAGGGGTCGGTACCGTTGATCCTTCCGAGTTCTGTTCGGACGGAGTTTAGTTTCAGTTGTCTTTGAATTACAGCATTGTCGGTGCTGTAGTCCCACCTTATAATTGACATGTTCCTCCATACAATCTTTCTGCGAATTCTTTGAACATAGTTGCTAAGGTTCAATGACCGTGTCAGAATTAAATTAGAACAAATAAGCCCTCGGTCACAAATATTAAGTCAAAATTGACCAGGTTTCGACTCTACTATGAACGTCGTCTTCAGAATTAGACTAACTGTTCTAAAACATATTAAGTATATAATACATTAATAAAATTTAAGTTTGTATTGACTCGAAAAAGATGCAGTACTTACAAGTCTGGCTTAGATTTTTTTAATATGTGACTTATAAGTACTGCATCTTCTAGTCAGTACAAACTTTAATTTTATTAATGTATTATATACTTAATATGTTTTAGAACACTTAGTCTAATTCTGAAGACGACTCTCATAGTAGCGTCGAAACCTGGTCAATTTTGACAATATTTGTGACCGAGGGCTTATTTGTTCTAATATAATTCTGACACGGTCACTGAACCTTAGCAGCTATGTTCAAAGTTTTACGTTTCTTACCTGCCCAGGTATCTAAGGCTGCTTCTAGATACAAAGAATTAAAAAAGAGAAATTTTAAATACTAGTATGGATGTCTATTTTAACAAGCAGTGTGGTAAAAAGGGACTTGTCCCGACTTATACAAAAGCCTTCATCAATTTTTCTGTACGTAAGATACACTCCTGGAAATGGAAAAAAGAACACATTGACACCGGTGTGTCAGACCCACCATACTTGCTCCGGACACTGCGAGAGGGCTGTACAAGCAATGATCACACGCACGGCACAGCGGACACACCAGGAACCGCGGTGTTGGCCGTCGAATGGCGCTAGCTGCGCAGCATTTGTGCACCGCCGCCGTCAGTGTCAGCCAGTTTGCCGTGGCATACGGAGCTCCATCGCAGTCTTTAACACTGGTAGCATCCCGCGACAGCGTGGACATGAACCGTATGTGCAGTTGACGGACTTTGAGCGAGGGCGTATAGTGGGCATGCGGGAGGCTGGGTGGACGTACCGCCGAATTGCTCAACACGTGGGGCGTGAGGTCTCCACAGTACATCGATGTTGTCGCCAGTGGTCGGCGGAAGGTGCACGTGCCCGTCGACCTGGGACCGGACCGCAGCGACGCACGGATGCACGCCAAGACCGTAGGATCCTACGCAGTGCCGTAGGGGACCGCACCGCCACTTCCCAGCAAATTAGGGACACTGTTGCTCCTGGGGTATCGGCGAGGACCATTCGCAACCGTCTCCATGAAGCTGGGCTACGGTCCCGCACACCGTTAGGCCGTCTTCCGCTCACGCCCCAACATCGTGCAGCCCGCCTCCAGTGGTGTCGCGACAGGCGTGAATGGAGGGACGAATGGAGACGTGTCGTCTTCAGCGATGAGAGTCGCTTCTGCCTTGGTGCCAATGATGGTCGTATGCGTGTTTGGCGCCGTGCAGGTGAGCGCCACAATCAGGACTGCATACGACCTAGGCACACAGGGCCAACACCCGGCATCATGGTGTGGGGAGCGATCTCCTACACTGGCCGTACACCACTGGTGATCGTCGAGGGGACACTGAATAGTGCACGGTACATCCAAACCGTCATCGAACCCATCGTTCTACCATTCCTAGACCGGCAAGGGAACTTGCTGTTCCAACAGGACAATGCACGTCCGCATGTATCCCGTGCCACCCAACGTGCTCTAGAAGGTGTAAGTCAACTACCCTGGCCAGCAAGATCTCCGGATCTGTCCCCCATTGAGCATGTTAGGGACTGGATGAAGCGTCGTCTCACGCAGTCTGCACGTCCAGCACGAACGCTGGTCCAACTGAGGCGCCAGGTGGAAATGGCATGGCAAGCCGTTCCACAGGACTACATCCAGCATCTCTACGATCGTCTCCATGGGAGAATAGCAGCCTGCATTGCTGCGAAAGGTGGATATACACTGTACTAGTGCCGACATTGTGCATGCTCTGTTGCCTGTGTCTATGTGCCTGTGGTTCTGTCAGTGTGATCATGTGATGTATCTGACCCCAGGAATGTGTCAATAAAGTTTCCCCTTCCTGGGACAATGATTTCACGGTGTTCTTATTTCAATTTCCAGGAGTGTATATCCAAAATCCTTTAGACCTATCATTAAGAATATTATTTGTAATAGGATAAAAGAGCTGTACGCTAAAAAAGACCGTCTTAACGAAGATGCATTCCATTTGTACTTAAGTATCACAAACACTTATCGTGTTAACTGTAATTTTAATATTGACGACATGTGGACGCAAATTAACGAGCATCTGGAGATTTGTAAAATAGGTATAATGCAGAAACACGAGAAGAAGCTCGGCAATCTTTTATGGCTGCTTTATAATGAAAAATGCCCTCAAAATACATTTCAAAAAAGCCGTCACGTCTTTCATGAAAGAATTTTAAATAAAACCAACATCGTTTTTACTGTTAGGAAAGGGACTAAAATACACTGTCAGGTCTAACCTGTCAGACAGAAATGTAAGAGAAAATATGCTTGTTGATTTAAAAATTGGTCTCGATTATAACAAGATAGATAATGCTTCTCAAGCCAGAATGGCGTATCATGTAACCCGCATGCTAGAGAAAAATACAGCTACTTTGTCTAATGCTACGCATAACGACAGGATTTTAGTAACTTCCATCAATAATAAATTTAAAATAGCAAATGCTTTAATAACTAAATCCGATAAAGGTTGTTGACTAGTCATTGCTTATATTTCTGAGTATATTTCTAAAACTGAAAATTTCTGCAGTGAAAACATGTCGGAGCTCCATGATGATTCGACTCCTAAATTACAGAAAGAAGTGAGTCAGCCATTAAAAATGCAAAATTTCGTATAAAATCTTTCCAATAGAAACTACTCATCAATATGAACCTTCAGCCCCCAAACTTCGGTCCAAGTTCTAAATTCATAAACCTAATCATCCAATTCGTCCAATCTCCAATAGCATGAATAGCGCATATCACGATTTGGCCTGATTTCTATACGAAACTTTGAAAAAAATCTTTCGTTTTCCTAAATAATTATTCCATTCCTAACAGCCACGTTTGGGTCCAAAATATTAAAAACTTAGTATACAGTTCAGACACCAAGTTCTTTTCCATAGATATTAAAAATCTTTACACCAATGTACATGAGACGCTCATCATTGTGGAAGAAAATTTACGTCAATTTAAAAAAGATATATCAGGTGACCAGATTACCGATTTTATGAATCTCATTATTGTACAACTACTTTGAATTCAACGGACAACTGTACCAGCGGTCTGACGGGCTCGCTATGGGCAAACCTTTAGCCGGCATCCTTGCCGACATCTTTATTAATTCCTTGGAAAAAAAAGCTGTTTAACCGTGTCTCAGCCGATTCACGAGGTATCCTTTCTTACACAAGATACGTTGATGATATTCTAGTCATCTATAACGGACACACCGATAGAATTGATCATATATTTAAACTTTTTATTGACCTCCATGAAAACATTTCTTTCACTATTGAACTCGTAAACGAAAACCGCCAATTACATTATTTAGACTTGACGCTTACAATAGAAGACAATAACATCACTTTCAATATTTTTCGAAAAGAAACGTATACTGACCAAATAGTGCCTGCTTCCTCTTTTCATCCACAGTCTCAAAAAATGGCCTTTTTTCACTCTGCCGTCCACCGAGCCACCTCTATACCACTTTCAACAGAAAAGTTTAATGAGGAGATTAATTTACTTAAAACCATACCAGTCAATAATGAATATACGCCTAACATAGTGGACGATATTCAAAAAAAGAAAACTGCAAGAATTACCACGCTCAACACCTCATGCACTAAAATTAACCCAAAAAAACGTTTTCCAATTCCTTTCATAGGACCCATTTCCTATCAGATTCAGCGCATTCCTCGCAACAAATACAACTGCAATGTTGCTTCGCTACTAATAATAATCTAAAGAGAAACTTCATTAATAATTTGAAGTCCATTCGCTCCCCTACAGAAAGTTCTGGCGTTTATAAGATCATCTGCGATACCTGCTCCTCCTACTATATAAGGCAAACTGGACGTGCTTTCACCATCAGATATAAAGAACATCTTTTGAGAAAGAACGGCGCCAGTCCCCTAAATTCATCCTTTGCCGATCATCTCTTAATTACTGGACACGTGCCTAAAGCCATAAGCGATAACAATATTCTGCATACCGAAAATAAGGGGCGTAGGTTAGATGTTCTAGAGGAATTGGAGATTTTCAAGCATCTCTCTCGTCATGATGGCCTCATTGTCAACGAACAGCTGCAGCTGCGAAATAAAAACTTTTTCGACTGTATAAAGCCATTGCTGAACCTTTGATTTAGATTTCCTCATGCAATTTACCGAAATGTAGTTTTCCTGTTACATCTTTGCTGTTTTCTTGTATGTCATAATTAACTTTTTTTTTACCTTATAAAATGTATCTCTGTTTAAAGCAGATAAATATGTAACTTCATCCTATTATTATTAGTGCTTACGTTATGCTTGAATCAGCTGCATCACAATTTCATGTGTCTAATTTTGAATGTACAGTAGCCTAGTTGTTTAGAAGGCGCTCGTAGCAACACCATGTTTACTTACATTTTATAACGATGGCACCTCAGTCTTGTTGCAACCCTTGTTCACTAAAGTACGAGCAGCCCTTAGCGGCTCGCCATCTTACAACTGTTGATGACATCGCCTTTCCGGCTTAGATCTTTTTCAATATGTGACTTGTAGGTACTGCATCTTTTTCCAGTCAGTACAAACTTTAATTTTATTAATGTATTATATGCTTAATGTTTTAGAACAGTTAGTCTAATCTGAAGACGACGCTCATAGTAGCGTCGAAACCTGGTCAATTTTGACTTAATATTTGTGACCGATGGCTTATTTGTTCTAATATATTTCTGCGAATTTGTGAAATAATAGTCTTATATTCTCCCATTCATTCAGTGAACTTACCGTTTTTTACAGATTACTGTCTCAGGTAAGAGATACAAAACTTTCTAAAGAGGGCAAATTCGAAAACTACATTATGCAACGTGCGTTCTTCAGATGATCGAAAATTACAGTTGCACCTATATTCTAACTTGGCAACTGGCGCACACGTATTTGACGTATACTTGCTTACAACATCACGCGAGTTGCAGGAAAAGCAACCAACCAGTTTCATGCGAGTGCTACAATGTCCAGGTGCTCATCTAAGGCCACAGACACAACGAACATTACCACTCTGCCTCCACTGATGCTGCTCGACATCAGTTCCGAAAACGAATACCTGTGTTATCATTTAACACTTCCTATGTCATGGAAGAGCACTGCGTGAAGAGTTTGACAGAGCACTGAAAGACCTGAGTCGAAACAAGGCCCCCGGAGTAGACAACATTCCATTGGAACTACCGACGGCCTTGGGAGAGCCAGCCCTGACAAAAATCTACCATTTGAAACAGGCGAAATACCCTCAGACTTCAAGATGAATATAATAATTCCAATCCCAAAGAAATCAGATGTTGACAGATGTGAAAATTACCGAACAATCAGTTTAATAAGCCACATCTACAAAATACTAACACGAATTCTTTACAGACGAATGAAAAAACTAGTAGAATCCGACCTCGGGGAAGATCAGTTTGGATTCCGTAGAAGTAGTGGAACACGTGAGGCAATACTGACCTTAGAAGAAAGATTAAGGAACGGCAAACCTACGTTTCTAGCATTTGTAGACTTAGAGAAATCTTTTGACAATGTTGACTGGAATACTCTCGTTCAAATTCTAAAGGTGGCAGGGGTAAAACACAGGGAGAGAAAGGCTATTAACAATTTGCACAGAAACCAGACGGCAGTTATAAGAGTCGAGCGACACGAAAGGGAAGCAGTGATTGGGATTAGAGTAAGACAGGGCTGTAACCTCTCCCCGATGTTATTCAATATTTATATTTAGCAAGCAGTAAAAGAAACAAAAGAAAAATTCGGAGTAGGTATTAAAATGCACGGAGAAGAAATAAAAACTTTGGGGTTCGCCGATGACATTGTAATTCTGTCAGAGACAGCAAAGGACTTGGAAGAGCAGTTGAATGAAATGGACAGTGTCTTGAAAGGAGGATATAGGATGAATGAACATCAACAAAAGCAAAACGAGGATAATGGAATGTAGTCGAATTAAGTCGGGTGATGCTGAGGGAATTAGATTAGGAAATGAGACACTTAAAGTGTTAAAGGAGTTTTGCTATTTGGGGAGCAAAATAACTGACGATGGTCGAAGTAGAGAGGATATAAAATGTAGACTGGCAAGGGCAAGGAAAGTGTTTCTGAAGAAGAGAAATTTGTTAACATCGAGTATACATTTAACTGTCAGGAAGTCATTTCTGAAAGTATTTGTATGGAGTGTAGCCGTGTATGGAAGTGAAACATGGACGATAAATAGTTTGGACGAGAAGAGAATAGAAGCTTTCGAAATGTGTTGCTACAGAGGAATGCTGAAGATTAGATGGGTAGATCACATAACTAATGAGGAAGTATTGAATAGGATTGGGGAGAAGAGAAGTTTGTGGCACAACTTGACCAGAAGAAGGGATCGGTTGGTAGGACATGTTCTGAGGCATCAAGGGATCACCAATTTAGTATTGGAGGGCAGCGTGGAGGGTAAAAATCATAGAGGGAGACCAAGAAATGAATACGCTAACAGATTCAGAAGGATGTAGGTTGCAGTAGGTACTGGGAGATGAAGAAACTTGCTCAGGATAGAGTAGCATGGAGAGCTGCATCAAACCAGTCTCAGGACTGAAGACCACAACAACAACAATGTCATGAACATACTTACTCAGTTTGATAAATATCGGACAGCTGCTTCACGGTGCATCATTTTCCAGTTATCTCTGTGTAGTCAGCATCCAAGCAATTAGAGACTGGACCCATGAGGGGTGTGCAAAACAACGGTGCGGGTATAATTGAAATCATTATTCAAAAGTTATCACCACAAGCCTGAGCACAACTGTCCCGCTGTCTTAAGAGCTGAGGGATTGCCTAACGGTGTGACGGGAGCCAGTTCTCCATTGTTTTCCTCAGTTTGAGTTGAAGTCCTTCCCTTTCACATGTTCTTCTAGCGGACTAAACATTTGGAAATAGCAGGGCGACATGTGCGGACCGTAGGGCGGATGCGTAAGCTGCTGCCAATCTGCGTGGCATTGGAGGCGTGTGGGCGCGCTTTATAGCGGAGCACAATTACAGTTTCCATGAGCAGCCCAGATCATTCACTCTTGCGGGACTTGCATATCTTACAGTACCACGTCGTTGTTAATGGTTTTCCTGTGATCTTAGATTTTGGTATGTATCGTGTCCCGGACGTCGAAAAAGACACTGTTCAAATGGTTCAAATCGCTCTGAGCTGTATGGGACTTAACATCTGAGGTCATCAGTCCCCTAGAACTTAGAACTACTTAAACCTAACTAACCTAAGGACGTCACACACATCCGTGTCCGAGGCAGGATTCGAACCTGTGACCGTAGCGGTCCCGCGGTTCCAGACTAAAGCGCCTAGAACCGCTCGGCCACAAAAAGACAGTGTCCATCTCCTTACCTGATGAGGGCACAGCATTGAATTTTGTTTCGGGACAAGTGACGAGGCATTCTTCCACTGTCGGACACTACAGTCATTCCCTAGATGTCTCACTATGTTATCCAAAAGCAGCATACGCAAATTTCAACTGGACTGGTTGTTACCTTTCGTACATTTTCATATGAACATTCCTTGCACATTGCAACAAATTTACAGCTCAGTCATATTAACAGTTTTTCTATGGGCTGCCAGTTTTCGCAGAAGAGTCGTCATGCACATGTATCTGAAAATTGAGAAGAATGAGAAGTTGGTGTGAACGACTTTCCACATTGCTCCACGTTACGCAGCACATCTGTAGTAGACTTGCACCACGACAGTGCATAATTAATTTCACTGATTCTCTCTTTCAAATTAAATACAGGCCTCCTTTTCAACTTTCGGAGGCTGTAAGAGACACAAGCAATTTATTTTCTGTGTTGTATAATTTCCGTTTCTGGACAACGTCTGCCCAAAAATTCCTGAACTGATCTCATTTCTGGCATTTAAACGACGTTAGCGCATTAACTACGGTGGCAGCTGGAACTAACAACCGTAAACAACAAATTGCGTTCAACCAGTCGTTATGAGCAGATCGTGTTAATTAGTATGTCAACGCTGTTGTGTTACAAATAGCAATGGAACAACGAGCTAAATATCTCTAAATCAAGAGTTCAAGACACTTCCAGAATATTCTGAACCGCAGAAAAATGAGTGCAGAGTCTGTTCCGCACAACTTGATTCCGGAACAAAATCAACGCCGCGTGGATGCCTGCCGTAATTTGATCTAAATAAAAATCTTTTCTGGAAAAAAGAATCACGGGAGACGAGACTTAGTGTCGTCAGTTCTGAAGCTACTACGAAAGAACGAAGTGGAGAATGAGTCTCTGACGGTTCGCAAAGACCAAAAGAAGATGAGAACGTTTGAGTTGAGTAACATCCGACAGAAGGACTTTTCTGACGGTTTCGCGTGGTTGTATGAACGTCCTGTGTATGTGTGCCTTTTTACAGATTGAAAAACCATGGAATCAGGATCGTACATTGATTCTGATTTCGGCAAACAATCTAGACATCTTCAGTTCATAAAACATTCTTGATTAGTGTTGGTAGTACTTCGGTTACACACAGCGTTAAAATATTTGTTAAAATGATAACATCGATGCACAACATAATCAGAAACTGCTTTACGTCGCTAGTGGCCACTGTAGGTGAACGACAAAGGAATTATGCCCTCGAAACTTAGTAACTGACACAGTCAGTATCTACACCATTTCACATCATCACATATATCACTGTTACGAAATTATGTAAATAAGTACTGTTAGCTGTAACGGCATAACGCCATGTTCTCCTGATCTGAATGTGACTAGATTCAATGGAGAAACTAGCAATCAATAAAGGTAAAGAAGATTTCTTGTGTGATTTCGAATTCATGGCTTTACAGTACCTAAAATAAATAAAAAAAATTTACAGCAGATCGTATATCTCCTTGTTGACAATCTCAACTAACTTGATAAACATTCTGTGTAATGTACCAAAGTTGGTGGTGACTGAAACGAAACTCATAAATACAAAATGGTTCTAAGTTTCATTTGACATATGTGTTTGTGAGAAAATGATCATACTACGTGCGAGATATGTCGTAAAAGACAAATGTAATATTACGATTGTATATAGCGAAAACAACCAAATATCATATCGAAATATTACTCTTTTTCTAAAACAAAAATGAGTGTCTTGTTTCCTTAGCGGGCAGATGTATGTTTTGTTTTCTCTCTGTGAGTTGTAATTCCTGATGAATAATAAGTGACTTTCATACAGATTTGTCTACTCTCATTTGCAGTGTCTTTTAGAACCACGTATTTTAATCTGGCTTATCGGATTTAACATTGTAGATCTGTGTATCAGACCTGTACACACATTGTTTCGAAACTAAACGGCCGATAGCTTATTTTGTCGGGTGGTTTCACGATTACGGAATTATCAAGTCCAACCGTCCTATTACTTTTCCGCAACGTCCAGTTTCATATTTTTTGTCCTTTTTGTGCATGAAATTCAGTATAGTTTCAAGGCGAATGCGTTCAAATAATGACGATGTACATTAGCATCCATGGACTGTTACATCGAGAGGATATAAAAACAGCGATGATGAAAGTAAGACACTAGACCTGTTGAATATTAATCAGATAATAATACATTTTTGATGTGTGCTGAATTTGTAGCGGCACTGTGTCATCACATTTGTGATGTGTCATTTCTGAGGCAAGCCTTTCTTGACAGCATTGCATGCATTTTGGTAACAGTTAAATATCTTTTCCTAGTTTTAATCTGCCAGTAACGAAGGATAGGTTTTAATACTATGTGAAATACCTATTTCACGTATGTGTTTGTTTTTGATTGCATAAAATCTTTGTTTACTCACAAATTTTATCTTTTTTGTCAATTTGTTATTAGGAAAACAATTGATAGATTTGGAAAATTCTGTAAAGATCCTCCACATGACACTAGCGTGAAGCATAATTAAAATTTTGGGATAGAGGCATGACTTTCCTCAGAAAGACATCAGTTAGTTCCGATCGAGAAGATGTAACGTGTAGGGCGCATAATGAAGACAACGTGACAAACTATAAGGGAAAAGTGAAGTAGTGATGAAACAAAATAAATTTTCACGTGTTACAAGAGACAATTTCTTTTTCGTTTTATCGTACTGGTTTTATACATATTTTTCAATGGCCTACCAATAGCCTATGGACAGTATGGAATATAATTTATGCAACAATCCGTCAGTACTTGTAAAGTAACATCACATATTAACAGCTGATATACGAGTCCACGGTACTGACTGTGGAAAATCGGTACTGCGTATTTACCCTGGGGTAATTTAATAATGAAACTAATCGTGTTTAGTGGTTGGGATAAAAATGAGTATATAATTCAATGACTGTTATTTTGTCGACATAACATATGCTTCTTCGTAAGAACATTTATTTAAAACGGAAACGTGAAACGTTAGATTAAGATTCAAGAACACCACCAATGCACCGATGCATCAAAAACAAATCTTGCAGTCCAACTTCTTGTGTAAGATGGGAACAGTAACAAAAGGGCGAAGTCTTAGTCTCCTCAATCCATCTAGAATTAGCAATATTCGGCGTTTTCCTCTCACAAAGACATTACTGTCGACACTAGGTTTACACCGTGTGGCATCATACAATATTAGGGTACGCTCGTTGCCTACGAACTAGTGGACTTTTTTCTCGAAATTTATGAGGCCTCCTCTCTCTCTCTCTCTCTCTCACTCTCTCTCTCTCTCAACCGAGCGAGGTGGCGCAGTGGTTAGAACACTAGACTCACATTCGGTAGGATAACGGTTCAATCCCGCGTCCAGCCATGCTGATTTAGGTTTTCCGTGATTTCCCAAAATCGCTTCAGGAAAATGCCGGGATGGTTCCTTTGAAAGGGCACGGCCGACTTCCTTCCCCATCCCTCCCTAATCATATGAGACCGATAACCTCGCTGTTTGGTCTCTTCCCCCAAAACAGTCAACAGCCTGCAGTCTCTCTCTCTGTCTCTCTCACTCACACAGACACACACACACACACACACACACACACACAGAAACACATACAATCCATGTTAAAGCCCTTGTATTCGAGCCTGTTTTGTCATATCATGGTGGCCTGAATGGAGGCAGCTGCATGTCCATTTTAGTGCTGACCTTCACATATTTTCTTTTACTTATTGCTATCGTTATTCTTAGTACTTTGTGGGTATAAAAATTCCTATTGCCGCCACCTTGTGTTAAAATGACAGTATCAGCAGCTACGGGTCTGCTGATTAGCTGTCAAATAAGATGTAAACAAACCGTCTCTGCGCATTAGCTTGACCATTAGCCGCCATAGTAGGCGGCATAAGAGATAACTATATTGAGAGAAAACTAATAGTTGAGTCATTTACATAATGGCGTTCTCTAAGATTTAATAGTTTATGCTACTGGCATATTTTTGTGTTTTGTATGCTGTGTTGTAAACGTTATCCACTCGGTGGATAATGTTTACAGTTTACTTAATATTGATGTTGACTGGAATTTGAAAAAGGGTGCGACAGGTGAGTGGAAAAAGGGGTGAGATTTTACCAAGATGCAGTTACGAGGATCGTGGATGTGAAAAAGACAAAAAAATGTATTTTTCAGAACAATTTCACCCGATGCACCAAAAATATAAGATTTCCTACCGTTTACACTATTCCTTTGGTCACGAAGACACTAACAGTAAAATATTGAGCCGCTTTCAGTTCAGGAACGGTGCTCGCGACAAGAACAGCGTTTATCTTCATTTATGACAGTCAAATTGTCGGAATAAATCCACAGATGACTTCAGATAGTAATGATTAGTAACGATGATGGTTATATAATCTCCGTTTCATTTTCTTTTGCCGTGAACTACGATCGAGCTGTATACGTCTCCTTACGGTTACTTAAGTTCTGCATACTTGTTGTAGCTGGGATTCACAGTCATAAAGAATTTTTTTAAGGACATCATCTTCCTGCCAGTGACTGTTATAAGTAAGTGCTTATAACAGTCACTGGCGAAAAGATGATGTCCTTTAAGTTCTGTAGTTTTGTTTGCTCTATTTCCAATGTTGAGTATCAGCAGAGTGAAGAAAATTTAAATTTTGAAGCTGCAATAGTTATCAGGAACTGCGTAAAAGATTTATCAGCTCCACAAGAGAAATCACATACCTACACTTCTTAACACTAACTTGCTACACTGCTCTCGAAAACTTGAGGACGAGTTAGGTACAGTAGCATAGCATACACTGGCGAATGTCACAACAAAAAGAAAGAGGTGTTCAAATTTCGCGCCAGTCGTCTATGAGGATGCAAATCAGAATTGCTTTAAATATGGGCTGTAACGGTCATGTGGATTAATTATCTTTGAGATTAGATGCAGTGCGTTGATGTCAGGTAAGAATGCCTTTCATACGTCGAAGACGCCGTTATTAATAGCTGAGTTCGAACGAGGTAGTGTAATATGGATATTCCGCTATATTGCTAAAATACTTGGTGGGAATACAGCCACTGTACGTGACTGGTGGCAGCGGTGGTCACTTCAGTGCACTGCCAGAGGAAGACGTGGCGCTACCGAGAAGGAAGACCCTCCTGTTCGGCGTAAGTCTCTGGTGCATCGTACTGCATCAGCAGCAGAAATTAGAGCAGTGGATGGCACCAAAGTGACATAACAAACTGTTACAAACAGCTCCGAGCCACACGCATGTAGCGTTAATTCCACTGACCCCACACAAAAGCAATTTGTGACTTCACTTGTACTAAGCGAGAGCTTATAACACTACCGTCTGCTACTGTTATACCATAACCTTAAGGTTGGAGGCTGGTCGTGAAATAAAACTATTTTTTATAGCAATTATGGTATAAAGCAACAGATCAGTGTTAGCCTCTGAGAGGAATTTTGTTATGTTGAGCGTGTTGTACCTAACGGAAATGGCTTATCGGAAGTGAAAGAATTACGTAAATATTTAAACAGTAACAAACAATATTTTACCTATCTATATTGTTCAAAGAGTAAGGAAAACGGTCGCCAGCCCAATTAGGCAAGAGAATTATTGACATTCTTGTTCAAGAAAATAGCTATGAGTAACTTTAACTGACTAACACAACCTATATTTTGCCACATGCGAGTGCAGTGAACTCTGACATCTGCGTATGTTCACGGTAAGATTGGAAGTTGCCAGAGCAGAACAGTCTATTTGCATAAATATAACAGATAACAATACACAATATTACTTTTAGGGCTTATTCAAACTGAATGGTCTTAATAACATTACTATTAATGTTCACTGTAGAAACATAAGTTGGACATAGGTTCATTATAACTTTTCACACATTTTCCTAGCTGACACAAAATTGTGAATGTAGTTCACTGCAAAATTATAAACTGATCACAGGTTAAGTCTCTCTCAACTAAATACTATTCTATTTAGAATGAAAGTTAAATGGAATTCACTAACAGGTTACTTCTCACTGTCTTCTGAATAAAGAAATTATTGTTTTCATAAATAATGGTCTTTCTATTAATTGTTATTTATCATGAGCATAAAGGATAACCTGTGGATCCTATTACACTATTAATAAGCACTTTCAATATCCAAAAGAAAAAAGTGCTTAGCAAGCATGAGTATATAACTTTCCACTATTGCAGTTTTCCACTTTTACTGCAGTGGGACACAAAATTAACATATTTGTAAGATACTGACTCACCTTTTCGATGTACAACAGGCAGCAATGTGATCATTTACGAAGCAAAACTTTATAAGCCTCAGTCTTAAGAACTTATAATTTTGAAGTACCAACACATATTAATAAGCAGTTTTAATAGGAAAATTATTTCAAGCAAGCATCATTTACTTTGGCTCACTCTCTTGCCACATTAACTTTAACTTTCTTTTCACTATGTTCAAGAGGCATTAATTAGCAAAACACTGGGTTTTAATGTTCTATCAGTAAGGACACTCGGTAATTACTTTAGTTCAAACGGAGAGGAACCTGAGAGGTGTTATGATAAGGGAAAAATATCAAGACAAGTACATAAATGCAGTTATAAATTACCTTATATTTGAGGACACTAACACATCCAATAAGCCGATCCTTCACTGTACATTATTATAGTGTTCCGTTACAGTGATTGCTCAATGTGGTGGCGATTGCAGGTTAGTAGGTGGATTTGCAGGTAGAGTTGCTGGACTCTGTCATTTCTTGGTGGCGATGATAGATACCACTTTCAGAATAGCTCCAGTTCTTTATCCATCCATCCGATGCATTGAAAAGCGCCAGGAAAAGCCTCTCTCAGAACCAACACAATACACAACTTTTACATGAGCAGCTGACAGTTTGGTAGCTCGTCCCCGACTGACTCTTAATTCCACCTTTTGTACCTACGCCAACCACAATTTGCGCGCGCTACACAGTTTCGTTCCTGAGAGGAACCACACTATCTTTTACATACAAAATAACTACGTATCCTAAGTGATGGTCAGCAGTTTACATAACAGCAACCAATCATTTTAAATAAAACAGAACCTTTGCACATATTAACATTTCTATAAAAATTATTTAAACAAAATTACAATTATATACAGTAAGTTTTGTCTCCCTCAGAGTGAGACAAAGAATTTAAATGATAGATACACTACACTGAATAGAATCAAACCATGACATCAAAGTTTTTTACACAGAAAAGAGT
Organism: Schistocerca piceifrons; assembly: GCF_021461385.2. Classification (NCBI taxonomy): domain Eukaryota; kingdom Metazoa; phylum Arthropoda; class Insecta; order Orthoptera; family Acrididae; genus Schistocerca; species Schistocerca piceifrons. The sequence goes on from NC_060141.1 coordinate 676,904,202, forward strand.
ATACAATTTTGGGTTATCGATTCAATCAAACACATTTTCAGAAGCTCAACGATGTAACATTAAATGAAACAAAAGCAAAATAAAGCAGTAGAGCATTAGATTTATGGTGTTACAAGCTCGTTGGAGGATAGGGCGGAGGTCTGTTGTGTTTTCTGATGGAACGTGCTTCTGCCTCGCTGCCAGTGATGGGCGTGTGTTGGTTAGGAGGAAGTCAGCTGAGGGCTTGCAACCAACCTGTCTACGGGCTAAACTCACTGGACCAAGCTCTGGAGTTATGGTCTGAGGTAGAGGTCGTATGACCGCAAGCGCGCTCTCGTGGATATTTCAAGCGTCCTTACAGCAAATCTGTACGTCAGTCTGGTGCTTCGACCTGTTGTGCTGCCATTCGTAAACAATATTCCAGAGGGTGTTTTCGAAGAGGATATTTCTCGCCCACTTACCGCTGTTGTATCCCAACATGCTCTACAGTGTGTCGACTGGCCTGCTCGATTACTAGATCTCTCTCCAACTGAGCACATACGAGACCTAACCGGACGACATCACCATCCAAAAACACCATTACCTTTCCCTGTACTGAGTGACCAAGTGCTACATCCCACAAATTGCCATCTGACACCCGTATAACGAAATGCATGCACGTTTCATGCTTGCATTCATTATTCGGGAGGTTACACTGGTTATTAATGTATCAATAGGTCACACCGAAAATTCGTTATCTCGCTCTTCCGTTGACCTGTAATCTTTCAATGCTAATTACTTAAGTATGTCAGCTAGACAAAAGCAGTCCCCAAATTTTACTAATCTACATTAATTATTTTTTGATGTGCGATTTTTTTCCATTAGTGTATTAACTGCTCAGTGGAAATGAATGGAAGTTCGGGAGACAGTTACCGGAGACTCCCAGACGCGCACGCGAAGTTGTACGTCTCATGGCAGGAGGTCACTGTTACTACAGCGCTAAACGGGGCAGGCCTTGCCACACGAGGCACTAAAAGGAAAGCGAAAAGACACTGAGTGTCATTCAACGAGCAGTTGCGGTGCACTGTATTAATCTTCGTTACGTCATGGGCTGGAGACAACAACTGGATGAATCCACATGGGAAATCGAGCGAGGTGGCGCAGTGGTTAGACACTGGACTCGCATTCGGGAGGACGACGGTTCAATCCCGCGTCCGGCCATCCTGATTTAGGTTTTCCTTGATTTCCCTAAATCACTCCAGGCAAATGCCGGGATGGTTCCTCTGAAAGGGCACGACCGACTTCCTTCCCTAATCCGACGAGACCGATGACCACGCTGTCTGGTCTCCTTCCCCAAACCAACCAACCACATGGGAAAGCATGGTCGGGAAACTGGAAGAATTACGAAGTGTGACGATTGCGGAAGTTTGGTATTTCTTACAGTATAGCAATGCTTCCCGTGCATGACGAGCGCTCCAAATCACAATCTCTGCTGCCTGAAGGAGAGCAGGTCACCGACCACGATCTAGTGGAGTAACAGATAACGGGTACATTGTGCAACAGACAAGAACAGACCCACGGTATACAGCTGGTGCACAGAGGAATACAACGCACACAATCTCACGATCCACAGTGGTATGGCGACTTCAAGTGGTGGTCTGTCTGCCCAACGACCAATACGTTGTGTTCTGTTGATAACGGCAGCGTCTGAGATGGTACCAGAAGCATAGGGACTGGGCCAACGAAGGGTGTGGTCGCATTCTCTACTCGGATGACAGCAGATTGTCTGTATGACTCTGGACGTGCCCTCATATGGCTAGAGGTGGGAATACATGATGCACTCAGTATCATTGGCGAACATGATCGTTTTGGTTGTCGACCAGTTAAGGTGATCGACTGCATAAAGTTACGTGGGTGTACGGACCTTCAGATCTTTGAACACTGGACCTCCACTGGTCGACGTTTTGTGACAGTGTACCACTTCCCCATGTGTATCATACTTCAGGGGTGCGTTTGACCCTAACTTTATTTTTATGGGTGATAATGCGCGACCGCATAAAACAGCACAGTACTCTTGGAATGAGAGGATATTCTGCCAACGGACTGGCCTGTCCGTTCTCTCAACTTAGATCCCAACGAGTTTGTGTGGGATGCGTTGTGGGGACGTATTACATCGAGTTAACGTGAACCAATCACCATCCAGCAGCTCTCAGCCAAGTTGGTGGAAAAATGGAATGTCTACGAGAAGAACTCCTTACCCACCTAACCACCTTGTGGCCGGGAAGGATGTACGTTATTATGCAGACATTGCCGTCCGTGGTTCAAAAATGGTTCAAATGGTTCTGAGCACTATGGGACTTAACATCTGAGGTCATCAGTCCCCTAGAACTTGGAACTACTTAAACCTAACTAATCTAAGGACATCACACACATCCATGCCCGAGGCAGGATTCTAACCTGCGATCGTAGACTGAAGCACCTAGAGCCGCTCGGCCACACCGACCGGCGCCGTCCGTAGTCATCACACACCCTATTAAGAGCCATGTTTCACCGTTTCTAACGTTCAGGAGACCATCATAAAGCCGGTGAGTTCCGTGTAGTTACTGTCTTTGATAGATGCGTTCATTCTGTTCATCTCACTTTATATTTCTCCATGTTACCTTCTGCACTACATTGTAACAGTTCCTTCTATGGATGGTCTACATTTCCTCGAGCGATACCGCTTAACAGTAGCATATCGTGCGAAACTCACTTATGTGTTTACGTTTCACGTACAAGTGTAGTTAGACAAAATTACAGCCGACGAGAACGCACATCAGTGGCTGTGAGCAGAATAACGGTCTCTGTGGGAGTGAAACCAGTGAAAAATTTGGTGCTGCTGTTGTCAAAGCAATAAAGACAGTATACAGCTATCTTCCAGATTTCAGAGAGCTTGGACGGGTATCTACTCGGCTGCAAATAACCTGCAACGGAAGGTTCAGCAGCGTGTGGCAATGGGAGCCACAATTGCACTTTGTTGGGTTGACGCTTTTAAAAACAATTCCGATGAATGCAAGGTGTTTGTATGAAGGTGCATAGCTGAAACGAAGGGCATCGGAAGTCACTATTGAGTCCAGTGTAAGGTAGAGACGGATGAAAAAGTGTGCAAGTGACGGAAAGGACAAGTAGATGGAACGTTGGAGGCGTATGACGAGTTACAATTACAATAAACATTCTTACTTTCTGGGAACAAAATTTTCAATACTTCCGGCACTCACACTAATTAGCCAAACATGGCCAACACGACACCGAAAGTCACCTGGTGGCTACTATGGTAAAAGACTGACAGTTAGAGCTCGGCGCATGGGAAACAGCTTCTCAGAAAATACGAAACTGGTCGACTGGTCGCGAGCTACTATTGTGAGATCTACTGAAAGTGACTGAAGGACGGTAAGACCACGAACAGGTGGCAAGCTATTGGACGTCCACGTATCATCACACAACAAGGAGGTCGGAGGCTGGATCGCTCTGTAACACGTCAGAACGTCCTCTCCGTATCGTCGCATCGAATTAGTTCGCACCTGGAGGTGGGAAACTGAATGAAAGAGTTCGAAAGAGGACTGCTGTAGTTGTGCTTTTTTTTGGATGGTTGCAAGTACGACCGTCCTCTGACTGTATTGACATTTTCCAAATCGCAGTCTATTACCATATTGTGCACCTGTATTGTGTGATGTACTTGAAGCGATGCTCTGCACACTAATATGTGTCTATTTTCTGTATGTTCTTCGGTCTTCGCGCTGTCGTTTCTCAAACCTGAGAGGTACTTACAAATAACCCTGTACTTGCGAACCTACACCGTCGATTCTGTATGATTCGCCATTTAACTTTTCCTTGATATAAACAGGACAGTATTGCAGAAACTAAGACTGTGGTCTGTCTACAGATTTTGTTAGAACTCCAATTATTCAAACATCACTATCCAGCTTACCAATTATCTAGATCGCCTTGAAGAAAAAATTATTTGCACCGTAGGCTTTTCTCGAGACTTATTACTTTATACTGTACGTTTCCTTATAGTTGTAACATCAGTTTTCAGAGAATGTATTGGAAGGCAAAAACTTGCAACGAACATTGAATACGGGACCACATTGGTGTACGCACAATACTTGTATTGTTGTGTGTGTGGTACCCGTCATTCACTACGGCCTGCATCAGTCTCTGTCATGACCCCCATACAGTCCATACACGGCCCAATTACAGATTCGTCTGTTTCCAACACTTGAAAACACCTCCAAGGGCTTTACTTTAAAAGAGATGAAACTTTGCAGGCAGGGGTGAGGTTGTGGCTCCGTCCAAAAATAATCTACGTTGACGGTATTAACAAGATAGTCTCTCGTTTGGAGAACTCTCTGTTCGTCGCCCAGGTGACAAGGCTACAAAATAAATGAGTGGACATGGAGAACAAAGATGTTCATTTTTAATAACGTTGGTTTTATTTAAAATTCTGTAAGAGTTTTGACATAAAATATTCGGAGGTATTACTTTGCAGCACACCCTCGAGGATGACGAGGGCTAACCGACTTGCACGCCAAACCCCACAACTGTGTGCCAGTCAAGTGTATTTTATTTTTACCGCCAAATTAAAAATTTTATTTCGCGGCTTCAGAATTACAGTCTGCTTCTGGAAACCCAGTGGGAATTGCACAACCGAATGGATGCAATAACGACTGATAGCATAATTCATGATCAACTTTGAGCACCGATTTTTCAGAAAATGTTATCGCATGGGTACTACGCATCAAAATTAATTGCCGAAAAAGGGAATGTTGTAAATCATGTTTGCCTCCTAATCTTCTGAAGGAACGCTGTAATTGTGCGAAGATATCATCGAAAGAGGTTCTCGGTGCCGCAAGTATATTTGCCTCGAATGTTTGTATCGCAATCTTGTTCGAAGAAAATAGAGGACGCATAACAGAGTGGGTGAAAGAGACACTGCTATCGATGACAATTAAATTTTTAGTTATTTACTAAGCCAAACCGTTTGAGAAACTTATTTCCCTACCTTGTTACCATTCCCCAATTTATTTAATTTTTTTATTACATCTCACATACCTACGAATTTCAAATCGGGAAAATTACAAATGAATACAGATACCTTGCTCGCTATACCATCGGCGCTTTCTTTTAATTAAGCATAGATTATGGGAACATAAACAGCAGTCAAAAAGTTTCTTTTCTCGATTATTAGGAAGATATGTGTTTGCAGATCCCATATATGTTGATGATTAATGCTGAAATTCCAATTATTTATCGATCCAATCAGTCCCGTCAGTTCTGGGTTGACAGCACGTCTTGAACTTTAGGGGTGGTTTTCTCTAAAACGGAGGAGGGCGGGGTGTGTGGTGGTGTAGAGCCAAAATATCTTAGCGTTTCATTTTATGTTATACTTAAGGGACGTGCCAAATCTGAGCCGAATCGGCTGGCTGTGTCATGGTCTTCACCTTCTGACCATAGGAGCTACCGGTGACCTGCAACGCTTCACCGCCAGGGCTTTGGGTTCACGCCTACCTTCTACGTCTACATACATACTTCTCAAGCCACCGTACCGTACGATGCGTGCGGTATATAGTACCACAACCTGTGTTATGGTCATTAAATTAATATTACAGTTGTATGTATACACAAATTTATCTTTTGTTTTGAAGAAACGACCTGTTTTCGTCATTTACTAAATTACATGGATATTTGAGTATCTGGATAGTTGGAGTTCTACCGTACATATTTTATATCGGATATACCCGTATAAAATATTTTTTGAATACACGAGATTTTCAACAGTACATGTTCACTGTTTTTCATTTTTTTTCGAAGCCACAGTTGCGTTCCTGTGAGTTGGTTTTTGGCCAAAAAAGGATAACAGTCTTATGAAAACCAGCTGTGTGTGCCTTATTCGGCCCTACCAGACTGCACACTCATCTTAAAATAAATGTTACATCGAATGAGGGCATTCTGGGGATACTGAATGATACGGTGCTATGTGACGGCGACTTCGAAAACCATTGCCGCAGAGGCTTTTACCAAGGTGTTCCAGGACCTTGTACCAATGCCCTGGGCTTAGCTCCTAACCTCTTTATAGTTCTTTACACAGTGAGGCAATGTTGATGATAATCTGTCAATCGGTTATGGACGTTAAGCTTGGCGGTCCGTTTGATGCCATTGGATAGTAGCAGACTATATTACGGCAACTAATTTAGCCGCCTCCCTTATCCACAGCACATATACATCACTAGATTGCACAGATACTGATAGCAGTCATTCACCAAAACAGATACACATTTGACTCATCATAACAGAACAAGGAAACCTAGCGGAAAACTACGTCAATCCGGCCATTCCATGGCTGTTGGACTGACGTTAGCTATTCATTAACACTTCGGTTTTTCTATTGAAATACCAGTGAGCTAGGAGACGGATATCGGAATCCCGCAAGAGGTAAGTGTCTGACCTGGTTTCTTGTTCCGGCATTTTCTTTACAAGGTAATCGATCGAAAATACTGGTATTAGTGATAGATTTGGAAATGTTTCACTCTCGTTGAAGGTGCAGCATTGTCCCCCACAATTGCGCACGTATTTTGTGAGTTTGTATGCTCCATGCATCAAGCAATAAACAGTCCTGATTGTCAATAAGTTTCTTTGAAATTCAAATTACTACCAAGGGAGTGGAGGGTACATAATAGAGAGTGCTTGCAGTAAATGAATCTGTAGCAAAATAAACTACACATCCTATTAATTACAAACTGTTTTGGAAGGTTTGAAAAGGAAGCAAATTGACGACTCACCCTCAGTAACAGTTGTTAAACGTGTTGCTGTAGTTTTCAAGTATAGCTTTTAGTAAAATTACATTGACCCTGCAGTCGCATGTTTCCGCTTAGCAGAGAAATCCACGACCAACAACAATAAAAATTGGCTCCGAGCACTATGGGACTTAACATCTTAGGTCATTACAGCGTGGTTCCGGACTGAAGCGCCCAGAACCGCTCGGCTACAACGTCCGGTGCAACAATAATTAATTAATTGGCTTCAATATGGACAGTCATATGCGATTTCGTAGAACATATTAACCATGCATAAGTTGCCAAAACTTTTGAGCAAAAATAAAGATAACACAACAGCCTGAAATGGATAAACAAATTAAAAAAATTATCAGAAAGGATCATAGCATTCTTACAAACATAAGCAGCTTGTACCATATAACATTTATCTACAACCATAACAGCCAGTTTCAATGAGTGAATTAAAATTAGTCATGTCAGTGACTACCTGTCAGATGCTGAATAGCCATCTGTTCGAGGGCGGACGTGCAGGATGAGAGTAAATGAAATTCTGGAAGGCACCGACAGTTATGTGGAGCCATGCCGGCTCCAGTGCCGTAACAGCTGCGCTAGGTTTCTCGGTTGAGGTTTCATGGCGCGAACAGGCTGTTCGAGGTGAACCCACGTATTCTCGACTAGGCTTAAATCCTGTGCACCTGTTAGCCATGTGAGTGCGGTAAACTCACTCTGATGTTATTCGGTTTCACGCTGCGATCTGTGTGACACTTTGAATTGTCCTGCTGGTAGATGCCGTCGTGCCAAAGAAAATAAAGTGCAAGTAGGGTGCGCATAGTTCCCATACGTATACTTATGTTGATCCAGTGTACCTTCCAGAATAACGAGATCACCCAGGGGACGGCACGAAAACATTTCCCAGATCATAACGGCCCCTCCTGTGGCCTGGCCCCATCCAGCGATTGTGGCACGTCCGTACACGCCAAAGGCCATCCGTCCGAAGGGACATGTGATGCATCTTAAAAGGCCACTTTTCGCCACTGGGCAGACGTCCACTTGCCGTACTGGCGTGCTAATTTCAGCCTTAATTGGCGGTGAACAGCAGTCAGCGTGGGTGCGTGAACCGGACGCCTGCTACGATGGCCCATACGGAGCAAAATTTGCTGAAGAGTCTTTTAGGAGATACTATTGGTAGCCCCTTGGTTGATCTGGGTGGTCAGTTCCTCAACAGTTGAACGTCTCTTTTCCCGCACCTACTTCCACAGCCGTCGTTCACCCTTCTCATCTGCTGCCTGTAGTGCACCACAGTTGCGTCGGCGCCAGTTTAGGACAGTGCCACTTTGCTATGGACTCTATACTTTAACCTCGGCGGCATGTTAACCGTGTGCAAATAGTCGAGCCACAAAGCCTCCAACGTTGACTTTAAAGCCAATTATTATGCCGTTCTGGAAGTCAGAACGCGCTGTTTTCGCGTTACGACAACGATTGCATTGCCGTTCACGTCTCCCGATACGCGTTATATATCCTCCACTGTTAGTACTCTCACCGGTCGTCAGTGATTGCTCTATAGGTCGAATGTAGGCCGTGGTCATATTAATGTAATTGGACCGCGGCTATGACAAGCCATTACAAATGAAACATTTTTGGGCAGAATGCACGAAAATATTGATTTTTGGGAACGAGTAAGTTATGTATTTCAGTTTCCGCCACTGTGTGTAGTTCGGAGGGTGTGTTCATGAGCAAGCTGACAGGTGCATACTGATGATTCTTCTCTCCTCATAGCTCCACAGCTTCTTCTCAAACTGTGACTTCATTCTTTACTCAAGAAAGTTTGACTGCTCTCTGTAGCTTGTATCGCACTGTTTCTAGTTTAACGGCGCTGGCCTAGAGAAGAGGGCTCGATGTCATAATGAGGAATACTCCCAGTAATACGCTACCCCACAAATGCGCCATGGCACCACTGCGCCCTCCAGCTCGCTTGTCGGCCAATGCCCATCTAGTCACTGAAGCCCAGGCCACTTCAACATTTGTAGCACCAACGATACACATGACAGTCTGGCGTGTATAAATGGTCTCTGTTCAGACAGGCAGGTCATCGAATTAATATGGCTGTGAGTCGGCAAAAGTCACAGGCAAATTCTGCCGAGAGTCCATCAACACCCCAACGTAGCCTTCACAGGACTGTGCCACGGTGCCTAGCTGTCACCTGATAGGCCGAGAGTCGATCTGAGACCCTCCAACCACACCATCAAAGTGGCGCCTGCCAGCGCCAACGCAAGTCGCCCATCTCCTCCTCGGCGAGATGGTTAGGCCTGCTGTAATAGCTGCCGTCCGTTAAGGCTGACTCTGGAATGCCGCTCCACGTGTGGGCTGTAGTGGCAATGAGAAGGACTGCCAATCGCTTAAGCTCATATTTGGAAAGACGCCTGTGTACATCTTAAAATGAATAACTCTCAGATATTTGGTTCAATAGCCCCCGTTTTTGAGAAAACTAGTCCTGAAACTCATGACGCGCAAACGATTCAGAATTCAAGAGATCGATACGTAATCGGAAACTCAACGTTTGTTATCATGATACAAGGTGTTGCAAAGTGCATATTTTTCTAGAAATCGTTGAAACTTTTTCAATTTTCTATTATGTACCCACAAGGTACGCTCTGTTAAACAGAAACGCCGCTGTCGTATGGACCAAGGGAACTGGGTAGGAAGCGTTGGAACCTTTGTTCTATATCAATATGCTTTCTGCAGATTTTTACTTGCATTGTTTTCTGCATCGAAACTGGTAGGAATAACAAGGTTAATGAGGCAAATAAATCAATAAGAAATAATGAAAAAAGTAGGTGAACGTATTTCTGGGACAAGTTAGATGTTGAAGAATTAAAATTTTAAGCCTCGTTCTACGTAAACAATTCTGCTGCCAAGACAGGCATTTGGGGGACGTTATCTCATAATGGATAAGAAATAACCGTTGTTACATTTGGTTACATAAATAGCGCATGGGTGCATTGCGTATTATTTCATTACTGTGTCTAGAAAATTATTGACTGAAGTTTTCCCGTGTATTTTTGGTCCTCGGGGTACAGAAGAGATCAAGCGTTCAACTGACTCGTTAAAAGATCTTCGCTACACTTGCTCAAAATCGGTAAACGTAAGAGTTCAATGAAGCAAATGTACATTGAGAATATTTGAAAACCACACGTTGTTCATAAAAAGTTTTGTCTGATGCTGGATTCCTGCTGTGGACAAGCGATCAGCGTCATGTGTGATAGCATGTTTACACTGAAAAGTAATTCCTCCGAATTTTTACGTTAAATCTGTTAAAGCTTTTTGAATAGAAAAACGTCATTAACGTTCTATATCCTTCCTTTTCGTGTCTACAAACCTGCGTCCCTCTGCCACTAGAAGGCTCCGAGTTGTAGCGTGTAAGATGATGGTGTGCAACATAACCATGTCGGTGCGTGAGAACCAGACCACACACAAGCTTTGGGATATCTGCAACAGTCTCACATCTTGGGTCCACTGTTGTCGATCATCCACCGTTCCATCCCGACTTGTCCCAGTCGGATGTGCACAGTCAAGGACTTCTCTTTGACAGTAATGAAGCGGTGGAAGCAGAGGTCAGGTTGTGGCTCCGTAAACAGAGTTAAACATACAGTGACGGTATCAATAAACTGGTGCCTAGTTGGCAGAAATCTGATCATCTCAAGGATGCCTACGTTGAGAAACAAATATGTATACATGCAAAAAAAATGATTTACCACATTAATAATGTAAGTTTCATTTAAATTTTTGTACGAGTTATCGCTGAGAAAATCAGGAGGCATTATAACATACGTTGTCACGGAGAAGTTCGTTTTCATTTTTGTGGCGAAAAACACACTGAAATCGCTTCTTCGATTTCCCGAGGGTAGCACACTACACTATTATTATTTATTATGTATTGAATGCCTCTCGTACATGTACAAATACCATCCTTCTATGTCTTCGAAATAAACAGACGGTATGTTACAGACTGAGTGAAAGAGACGTTGTAAACCTACGAGGATTAAATTTCGAAGTCTTTATTAATCCAAATCGTTTGAGAAATTTATTTGCCTACCTTGTTATTATTCCCAATTTATTTACTCAATCTATTAAAATATGCTATACTTCCGAATTTCGAAACGGAAAAATTACAAGTAAATAAATGCTATAGAATGCTACTGGGAATCGACCAAAGGTTCACAGGCCATACTAGTGTACTACATGCGGTCTCCTTGAAACTGCTTAGTTTGAGTCTACTAAAACAACTGAGTATGTGAAACTTGGGAGAAACCCTAAAAATAACCTATACTTTTCATAAGACACTTGGCACACAGAAAATCTTCAGAACACGAACTATAGCAATTACAGCAAGCAGCAACTACAGCCAGCTAAATAAAAGGATTATATCTACTATAGACTCTTACTACTAGAATGCATATGGTTAACCAATGAAAGATTTTTGTTCAAGAGCAAACACTCTATTTAGCAGATTTTATCTTATTCATGTGACATCCATTTCCAGAAATTATATAGTCGTCAAAAAATCCACTACCCAAACATAACCGACTACATACATCCTCAATTTACAGTGCATGTCCTATCAACACCGAGTCTCCATGAAGGACAAATTTCCAAGTCCTCCGCTCGCTAACTGCTAACCGCTTGTACATCCAACCACAGAGTCTCTTACCGAGGGTGCAGAGCGCTGTCAGCGATATTAACACAGTCTATAGCACTGCCAACATGGCAACATATAAACAGGCTACTTACGTGCCTAACTTGTTATTATTCACTATTTATTTACTTATTTATTAAAACCTACTATACTTGAATTTAGAAACGTAAAAATTACGAGTAAATAAAGGCTATAGACTGCTGCTGAGAATCGACCAAACGTTCACAGACCACACTAGTGCTATACATACGGTCTCCTTTATAGGTGAACTACTCTTTCCAAAACTATTTCTAAAAGCTTTATTACAATATAATCACTTCCTCGACTAGGGAGGTGATTTAATTTGACAAAAGAAATTTTCAAGTTTACTTAACTCAGTAGATTAATCAAAATATTGTTAAAATCATTACTACTAGAACATGACCATATGACAATAGCCCCTAAAATGAGGCCGCTTCAATAGTCCGTGTGAATTAGTGATAGACGCGAGCACACCAAAGGATTTTAATCAATACAAGAGATCAACGAGACAGTAAATGAAATAGAAATGTACCCAACTTTGCACTGCAATTGAACTTCAGACACCATAACTCTTCAAGGGAAGGATGGAATCACCCGAGAGTAACAACATAACCCGAGATGTAAAAAAAGCGGAGGGGGGGCACGGCCTTAAATATCACGCTGCCACCGTGGTACTCTGCTCCCATTTTGCTCACGTCGACCGCTGCCAGTTATCTGCAACAGAAAACACATCAGAAGCGGACAATATTCTGAGGCATCAGATACACAATCTTGCCTAGTGAACAGGCGATCAATACTTTCAATGAAAATAGCCTCCGTGTGTTACTTGGCCAGTCAAATGTGATTAAAATGCGATTAACCAATTCGCAAAAGGACCACTACAACAATGCCCTAAAGTTAAAATGATAAGAATTATCTCGGCACACATATAAACGGTAAACTACAATGATGAACTACAAGGTAGAAAGGAAGAAATATCTCGGCATGGCTCGGAACGCCAGACACCGACTTACGCACTACTCGTTGCACTTCTAGCTACGTATTTAGCTATGCTTCATGTCCGTTTGCTGGACGAAGCCACACTTTCTTAACTGCCGTCAAGTATCAAGTCACGACACCGAGTTGCGAGATAACTAGAACAATTCCAGATAGTTTTTAGTACACTGGCATGTTCAGTTAAGATGCTCGCAACCCACCGAAGAAACTCGATGACTACAACTCATTCGGCTTGTGTAGCTTGTAACAGACTCAAAGGAACTTGTCCTTCCAACCTCTAGGAAAACCAAATCACCATGGGCAACGATTCAAAACGCCGTAGCGGCTGGCCACGCTCCTTCGTCGTGCCGACTCGGCCTCTCTGCGTGCTGCCTACGTACACAATTCCACGTCACTCCACCTCACACCGCCGATGCCCACACAAGAGACCCAGCAGATTGCACGCGGTGCAGTTAAATGCCCGTCGCCAAAGATATGCAGAAGAGTAATCAACATCGAAGTCGACTCAAAGATGAAAATGAGAATCGATGGAAACTGACGCCAGAACCGCACCAGCTCAATTCTTACACGATCATTCCACTTCATTTCGTTTTGCGTCCTTCTTCTTAGATACTGAATCGACTTGACTGGGTCAAGCTGCACACTATAATTGGTGTACTAAAACATTATTGATTGTTTTTCCTACTCGTCTGCATTAAACTAAGTTTTTCTGCAGTTAGACTCAGCTACTACTCATTACACCAGTCAGAATTTTCGCATGCTCCTGCAGTCACTCAACAACAACAGCTACTCATAAACCATAGCATCGTCAGCAAATAGCCTTAGACTGTTGCTCACCCTGCCCGTCAGGTCATTTTTGTATATAGAGAGTAACCGCGGTCCTGTCACACTGTCCTGGGGCACTCCTGTCAGTTCCCTTGTATCTGATAAACATCTGACGTATTTGTCCTATTACTTAAGAAGTGCTCGAGCACTATTCCTTACACTCGTACTTTCGTTGACAGTGTGCATTGGGGCACCGTGTCAACCGTTTCCTGGAAATCTAGGAACATGTGTGCTGCCTTTCCATAGTTCGCTGGATACCATATCAGGAAAGGACAACCGATGCTTTCTAAAATTTGTAGACAGGGTCTTTTCTATCTGATATTGCCATATCAGATTGGTCAGAGACTGACTAAATGGAAGACTTCGTTCCGTTTAGCGATTTTACGTAGCACCACAGCTCTCTCGGGTTCTCTGGTGTATCCTTTGCCAAGGTATGACGGTGGTAGTTGGTGTATGCTATGCACTTCGATTTTTTACAGGCGCACGAATCTCTACTAACTTTAGTCTGTCGTCATTTGAGCCTTATCTTATGAAACGAAAGCGCAACAGCCATCGCTTTCTCAGCATTTTCCGAACTTCGTTGTTAAGCCACGGTTGGTTTTCTCCGTCCTTAGTCCACTTTCTCTGTACATACTTATCCAGAGCACAGTTTACAGCCGTTTAAACTTTGTTCATAATTTCTCTGTGTTCATCATAGTGAAACTAAATGATCTCCATTCATTGTCCAAGTGGGATGCTAGTAACTGCTTATCTGCTCTTTCTAGCAAAACTACTTTCCTAGCCTTCTTGCTCGATTTCTTAAGTACTTTGGTAAGACTTGCCTCCCAGACGACATAATGATCGCTAATATCTGTCCGTCTCTGTCGTGACACCATCGATAAGGTCAGTCATGTTCGTAGCTAAGGGGACTAAATATTTTTCTTGCCTGTGGGCTGTCGAACTATTTGCCAAAGACAATTTTCGGAAAACTTATTCAAAATTACCTCGCAAGATTGCCTCTCCGTACACACTCCAGTGAATCCATAGCGTCTCGGTCTACACTCGATAGGTTAAAGTCGTCTCCAACTATTGCATGATCTAGGTATTTACGCGCTAAGGAACTTAGACTTTCTTTGAATGGCCATGAATCTTTCGCAGGGAATCGGGTGGCTGGTGAAAACATCCAACAGTTAACTTTATTTTACCAAGACCTGTTATACTGGACCAGATATCTTCATTATTGAATTAATATTCGATGTCATCGGAGACAATATTTTTTCAACTGCAACGAGCCCCCCTCCTTCTGTGGCGTCTAATAATTCTTTCCGATACGCGTTTCATGACTCGGTAAATATTTCGGAGCTGTCTACTTCGGGTTTCAGGCACTTCTCTGTCCCCGAAAATAATCTGAGTGCGACACATTTCCTTGGTCGCAGTAATTTAGAGAACTTTGTTAAGAATAATTCCAGAATTTATGGATAAAATTTGGATAGCTGAAGAATCTTTACTTTAAACCTGATCTGATTTCGCTGTCTGCGCGTGGACTGGCGAGTAATCAGATAACTTCAAGCCATTAGGCTTAAAACAACCATGTGCACTCCACAAGTACTCTGCTACTTGAGTACCTGGGTCCTTTGTGTTGTGCTCACGTTCAAAATGGTTCAAATGGCTCTGAGCACTATGGGACTTAACATCAATGGTCATCAGTGCCCTAGAACTTAGAACTACTTAAACCTAACTAACCTAAGGACATCACACAACACCCAGTCATCACGAGGCAGAAAAAATTCATAACCCCGCAGGGAATCGAACCCGGGCGTGGGAAGCGAGAACTCTACCGCACGACCACGGTGTAGTGCTCACCTGACCTATCTAATCGATAACGTAGGTCCGGGGCTCTGGAAGCAATTCCGTCACAGATTCGACGAAAACTTTCGTTGAGACCATCCATTTGGTTCCACACCGAAGGATCTCGATCAGCGCTGTGTGCAACGCTGCAAATTGCACGGCTAGATATAGGTTTGAGTTTGTCACATAAACTGTTGGAGTCATAAAGGGACTGTACTTGTGAACGGCTTCTGACTCACCCTGAATTACCATCGTCCACCAGATCACACCCAAACGATCTAAACTAGTAAGTTTATAGACGCAGCCATTGATTTATTGTTATTAAATGACTACTGTTGTGAAAGTTTTACTCGTACATTTGCTCGGCCATCTGGACACTACATCTTGAGGCACATTCCACAGAGGATGTTTCACAGACAAATAAGTTTTGCCTTTCGAGGTACCGTCCTTAATTTCGGTGTGATAGGTAGTTGTTTCTTACTAGATATTCGTATTTTACAAGTACGGGCCTCACCTGGCAGATTCCTTTCCACTCCTTGGTTGCTGATAATTAAGTAGTTTAGGAGTCATTATCTGTATAATTATGACGTTAAACGTCATAAATGTCTCGTGTGTGAGTTTTCTTTACGGCAATGCAAAAACAACGTGTGTTCTTCCCTGACAAAGTGAGGTCGTGCGTCAAGATTCAGATATGCAATGTACTCCAATGCGACAGCGAGATCTGAGTTATTATTACCGTTTCAGATGCGGCAACTCAGCGATAACGCCCAACGTTCTCTGGGAAAACAGGATAACTCTCTCCGTACGGGGCCTTGGCAGATATGCGCTCCCACAGGGATCCAGATATTTGCTGTGGGCCCCCTGAGCCACAGTATAACACCAGCCACTCGCCTGAAACAACACAGGGCAGAGTACAGCCTGAGACCCGAATGTTTGCTTGTCCCGGGATCACACCTTCGCAAGCAGTACGGCTGTGTACGCCACACGTTAAGATAACGCGCAAGACACCATCTCAGAAAGGTATTCCTCTCATGACAACAAGTGAAAAGGGTTTGTAACATATAGTTTACAACGCAAAACGAGAAATGCAGATTTTTTTCAGTATCTACGCTTAGAAAAATACTATGTTTACAGTGCCTGCTGCTTTCACAGATGTTCACGCAGAATTTAAGACGTCTACCATAACATAAGTAACTCAAATTCAGAGCATAATCTATATTTATAACTCCAGAACAGTGGTTTAGTTTCCTTTCCGAGACACTAATCGTTCTATCTCTCTCACACGTTTGACTATCAAAATGGTTCAAAAGTCTCTGAGCACTATGGGACTTAACTTCTGAGGTCATCAGCCCTCTAGAACTTAGAACTACTTAAACCTAACTAACCTGAGGACATCACACACATCCATGCCCGAGGCAGGATTCGAACCTGCGACCGTAGCGGTCGGCGGTTCCAGACTGAAGCTTCTAGAACCGCTCGGCCACATCGGTCGGCGTTTGACTAACACAACAAAATTTAATGTACATACATTACCTTCGACATAGGAAATTCACACGAAGCCTGTGATTTTATGAAAGGTTTTAAAAGACTTAAATGTATCTAGGCTCTATCAATGTGTTTCTCCTGCGTTAGATCAATATTCTGTTCATAAATACTGCTCCTAAATTTATATAAACTGCCACCTTCTGAGCCAATCGATATTGAAATTAAATCAACTATAGTTAGTGCATGTGAGATCTGGGGTTACATTTAGCTGCTCAATCTTAACGTAAAATTTCCACACATAAGATTTCTAAAACCTGTTACGGTGAGTGACGTATCAAGGTAATCAGCTGAGACTAAATTATTTCGTCGTATAATAATCTGCAAATATTTGTCTCAAGTTTTGGCGGAGAAGCTACCATTGAGACAATTCGCTTGATAACACATGACAAGGGATTCATTCCCTGTTGAAAAAACGGATAAAATTTTTTGTATTATCCTGTTGATATAATGAAAACTGCAACATTGCTCTTTCAATGCTCACGTTCAAAGGGAACTTTTATTTCGATTACCTTAATCCACATAATTTGCGCCTTTACTGTTATATACAACAGTTTGGAACCACTCAAACAACAACTCACTTTAAACAAGGAAGTGTAATGTTAAACATACGTTAAGTGACAAACTTATTTCCAGCGATTCGACGACCGGAAATTAGTAGCGAATAAGGTCGAAAACATTGCCAAAGATTTTTACCCTGAATTGATTGTTAACAAAAGTCAAGGCCGTGGGCTTCCAAATAACGACTGGGGACTGAAACAGAATCTAAATGACAAAAATGTAGAAGTAGTGAGCAATTTACATTACAGTATATGAGACGTGATTATCTGACTAATAGAGAATAGAGATAAAGAATACAACGAAAAAGTATAAAGGATTTTGCTGTATTATAATCGTGATATTTCAAGGGAAAGGCAAAATCTCGATAAATCAAGTTCTGTGGTACAACACACCAGTGGTAAGTCGACGTTAAATGAACCACATAAAAGAAAATCAGAAGCTGCAAAATAAATGTATAGTGGAGCGTACACAAAATTCGAAAAAAATAATTTATTACTGATATCAGTCCAACTTTTTCAGTCTAAATGATGGAATACAGAACAAGAAACTAAAGAGAAAGCAGCATACTCAACGGGAAGATAGCTATAGAATTCTGAATCTTGTAACGGAGCATAACCAACAGGAGAACGGAATATATGAAATTCCTTGAAGGAATCATACAAGAAGACAGTAATTGTTATTATTATTATGGCTGCGATGACTATTACACACTTTGTTTTTTCTCATTTTGTCGTGCTTAAACCTTCGTAGCTTCTTCAGTTACATTTGTATTTTCCGGTAGTTAATATTAATGTACACATCTAAAAAAATTTTGACGAAATGTTCTGCATAAGGAGTTCACGAACGCTCAGCAGTGACGTTATCAACCGGAGATGTTCAGGTAAATATCGTAAACCATAGTGTGGAAAAAAATATTAAGTTTTTCCATAAAATCTGAAGACACACGCCCATTCCACTGATCTGCTACGTCACGTTCCTGTGATCCGAAGATTTTCTTGTGGCTGTTCTTTGCACATATAGTACCACTGCAACTCTCTGTCGTTCACTATGTGGACATTTAATATCTTTTGTCCGTAAATGCACCATCTTCCCGTCAGACAAAGTCCTTCATAACAGGCTGTTCAGTTCATGTCAATCTTATACTGCGGTTGAATTCACTAATAAAGGATTGTTGCACTACTGGTCTAGGGGTAGTTCGAACCCATCCTCAGATAAAATTTTCGTTAAAAATCATCAGCAACTGCGGCATAAGACTTCCAGCATAAGTAGTCGCCCTCATTCTGTCAACAGATTGAATTGTGGGAGGGGACCAAATAGCGAGGTCATCGGTCCCATTGGATTAGGGAAGGATGGGGAAGGAAGTCGGTCTTGCCCTTTCAAAAGAACCATTCCAGCATTTGCCTGAAGCGATTTAGGGAAATCAAGGAAAGCGTAAATCAGCATGGCCGGATGCGGGTTTGAACCGTCCTCCTCCCGAATGCGAGTCGTATGTGCTAATCGGTCTCGCTCGGTTGTCAAAGAAGGCGGAGGAGCGCCCCGGTTAAGTGCACTCTCTCGCCCTTGGGGTGGGAGAGTGCCACAAAATTCGGAACATTCAGAAGTGATCCAAGACGTGAGAATGCAAAATAATGAAATAAACACAGACTTGTGGCCTAGAACTGAGCAAGCGACTCGATGATCTCTCCACTGCGGAAGATTCCGGCTTAGGCCCCAACGGATCCCCGGGAACGGACTGCTAAACGGGAGGGTGACCATGAGATAAGGGTAGTATACCCAAAGACGGGAGAGCACTCTATGAGTCGTAAAATCGAATGCCACAATTTTGACTATAGTGGAAAGTCTCAAAAGCGAAATGCAACGGCGCAATGCAGATATAGTGAGTGTTAGTGAAGTGAAATGGATAGAAGATACGATTTCTGGTCAGAAGAATGTATGGTAATATCAGATGCAGCAGAAAACGGTATACCTGAGTCCTTATAAATAGGAAGGTAGGGCAGAGTGTGAGCTACTGTGAACATTTCACTAAAGGACTGTTCCCGTCAGATACGACAGCAAACGAGGCTAACAGCGATGGTTAAAGGTGCAATTCCATACTCAGCGACATCAACTGACCACAACTGCAGGAGACAGAGGAAAATGCTGCCACCTGCAGTCGGTGTGTCGTGCAGCACAGTAACCCGTGCTCTCACTTGTAAGAACAACGCGATTCGAGATGTCTGATAACTTCACCTCAGTTATTGCCCTGTTACTGGCGGAGGAAGCTGTTAACGCCAAAGAGGTGGGATGTGAAATAGAAATGTCGCCCACAACGTGCATATATCGACACTTCTTCATCCAGTATTTGAGATGACTGTACTTAGTCACTTCCAACAAACTTAACATACAAGTTCAAATCTTTACGAAATTTTTTCTGTCTGTATGCCCACAAAAACTGATGGAAGGAAAAAATATTAATCACTTACCACATTTTTTCGCTCTTCGTGCAGTAAAACTGCCGCATCGGGTGTGACGTTACGATTCATTACTTCTTTACTACCTTTACTACTAACATCTACTCCCGACACATTTTACAGACGGCATCCACAATACAACTGAATGTACCTGCAAAATTATGTAATCGCACCACACATGGTTCAGAAGGTAACTGTCATAAACATTGAGCTGGCGAAAACGTAACAGTAAGTGGTCTGCTTCTGTGTTGGAAGCGCTGTGTAGCGCTTTGCATTGGATCTCTGACTGCTTTTTGTAAGAGACTCTGTGGCTGGTCGGACTTGTTGTTGGAAGTTAATTGCCAGTACTGTAGGGCAGTTGGAAGTTAGTCGCCAGCAGTGATGGAAGTAGTGTTGGGCAGTCAGAGGCAAATAGCCAGCAGTGATGGATCTTAGATGTAAGAAGTAAGCATTGATGGTGAGTAGAGGTCTGAAGTGTTAGCGTAGGCTAACCATCTGTACATGTTCAATTTGGAGATTGAATATTATCCATGATTATGTACCTTTGTATTAGATGTCAATACATTATTTGGTTCGAAACAAAATCTTTCCTTTGCTAATCACATGCCTATTAGTAGTTAGTGGCTTTAGTAGTTAGAATCTTTTATTTAGCTGGCAGTATTGAAGCTCGCTGTATTGCAGTAGTTCGCGTAATGAAGATTTTTGTGAGGTAAGTGCTTAATGAAATGTATAGGTTATTGTTAGGATGTTTTTCTAGTCAGGGCCATTCTTTTGAATTAATTATTTGAACTCAGGTTGTAATTTTTTTTGAGCAGTCAAATTGCGTTACGCTATGATATTGTGGGTCTCAGTCATTCAGCAGTTTAAGTACAAACTCACACATTTCAATAACGAAGTTTCAAAATTACAGGGCGAAATACCGATAGAGATGCAGGTGAAATATGTGTACAAATATCTGTGACGTAGTTTAATATTTTTGGGAAATTAAGAGAGACGAGCTTCATTGTGTAAAGCTGCTGGTTAAAACCTTTGCATATCGTATATCACCATCTTACATATCAAGAGTTGTATAACTGTTTTGAAGATTTTAAGAATACGACTTCTGCCTTTATTGATGCCACCTCCTTCTAAACCAGACTACAGACGCACTGAACTAAAATTTCGAGATTAATGGACTATAAAAGCTGTATTGGTGGAACAATGGAGAACATGTTTGCGTAAGAGCAACAGAAAAGACTGAATCTCTCTTTCTTCTACTAAAAGATTTCTTTTCAATGTTTTTGTTGGTTGTAGAGGACGCAAACTGTAAATTCGTTGGGGTTGATGTCGGCGCTGAGGAGAAACAGTGTATCTCAAAAATTGGCACTGGTGAAGAAAATAGTAGCAAAGAAGTTAAATAACGCTCCAGCAAAGCGTTTGTCGGGCGCCATTGTGATGTTATCCCACATCACGAATGGAGACAAAGCACTTGTCGTTACGTATTATATGATGAGAGCTTACCCGAGAAGCGTTGCTACATCATATCGAGATAAACAGACATATGACAATGGATTACATCTATGCTCGTCTAATGACAGACAGCTCCTCCGGTCTGTGAAGCCAGGTGGAGTGTTTCATAGTCCCACCGCTGTGGATCTGGCGTGGCTGACGACCTGATATTATCGGCGTGTTGTTCGCAGATTTTGCTATGTGACGGTTACCTTGAAGAGAGAGGTACTTCTCCTAATAGTTACAGTGTTAATGAACCAACGAGCCAGAATAACAGCTTTTCCCATTTTGGAGGATTTCTAAACTGCAATGGATTTGAAATTGGAGACATACTGGACTTATTTTGCAGTGAGTGTATTCTGTGGCGTGGGAAGAGACAGTTACCAATGGATTACCAATAATGTTTTAGATAAGACAAAACGTGTTTTTCAACTCATGTTACCGGTTGTACAGGAGACATAGTAGATCCAGTTTTACATAGGAATCAACGTCCTGATACGATTCGTTTCCATGTGTCAAGGGAAACAGGATGTACAAATTTCACTCCTACTTGCTGTGGTACTACAACAGTTCTTCGATATGACTCCCACTAAGTTCGATGCACACAGTGTAACTACGCAGTTTAGTTCGCATAAACTCTGTCCAACATGCATAGAGCCTGCCTAGTCACTTCAACTACAGCAATGATCCGTGGAACCAATATTCCTGAGTTTGGACTGGGGTCTCGTAACAAGAATCTTCCTGCGGCCCCTCAAGAAAAAGTGGGGTTAAATTTGGGGATCTTGGTGGTCAAGCATGTAGTCCACCTTGGCCGATCCACCTGTCCCTTACCCTACGTTCAGATGGTTTCGGACGCGAAGAGTGAAAAGTAGTGCGGTGCCATACTGCTGAATCAAAAATTTGTGTTGAATCTCCAATGGCGCATCTTCCAAAAACTCCACTGCGGTAAATTTACAAAATTATGGCTTGCACAGTTCTTCTACAGCATGATGGAAACTGGAAGAATACCAAATACCCTTAAGAAAACAAAAATCATAGCGATACTGAAACCAGGTAAACCGAATGACCAACCAAACAGCTACCGCCCAGTTGCCCTTCTTAGCATGATCTACAAACTACTGGAGAGACTTATATGTAATAGAATAAGTCCAGATATCCTAAAGTGTATCCCTGTGGAACAAGCAGGCTTCCGGCCAGACAGGAGCTGCACAGATCAAGTCCTCTCACTAACTTCCTACATCGAGGCAGGCTTCCAAAGACAAGAAAATACATGCGTGGTATTTATAGACCTGACAGCGGCTTATAATACTGTATGGAGGCAAGGCCTGATTTACAAACTACTCCACGTCGTGCCATGTTTGAAAATGGCTAACCTTACCAACGAGATGCTCTGCAGTAGACCATTCCAGGTGATTCTTGGAAATTATAGGAGTAAAACAGTGAAGCTCAATAATGGTTTGCCCCAGGGATCAGTCCTGGCACCGCAACTTTTCAGCATGTATATAGCCGATATGCCTAATACTAAATCTGAAAAGTTTGGATATGCAGATGACTGGGCCATAGCTACACAACATCGAGATATGGACCATACTGAGACTGTCCTGACAAGCGACTTGTCCTTGCTGGGAACGTACTTTCGTGAATGGAGACTACAACCTAGTGCAACTAAAACTGAGGCTACGTGTTTCCACCTGATTAATAAATTGGCTAACAGACGCCTTAAGATATATTTTGATAACAATATTCTGCCTTATAATAAAAATCCAAAATACCGCGAGTGACATTAGATAGAACCCTGAGCTACAAACAACACCTCATCAACACTGCTGCAAAAATCCGTACTAGGAACAATATCATTCAGAAACTATGTGGCACCAGCTGGGGCTCCTCCTCCGCCTCTACCTTGCGATGCTCTGCTTTGGGACTTGTCTACTCTGCGGCCAGAGTACTGTTCCCCTGTTTGGCTAAACAGTGCCCACATCAAGATGGTGGACACAGTACTGAACCAAACTATGAGGATTATTTCAGGTACAATAAAATCAACCCCCATTCACTGGCTACCTGTACTGAGCCACATACCGCCACCTCACAAAGAGAAAAAAAAATGGTTCAAATGGCTCTGAGCACTATGGGACTTAACTTCTGTGGTCATCAGTCCCCTAGAACTTAGAACTACTTAAACCTAACTAACCTAAGGACATCACACACATCCATGCCCGAGGCAGGAATCGAACCTGCGACTGTAGCATTCCCGCGGTTCCGGACTGCGCGCCTAGAACCACTAGACCACCGCGGCCGGCTACGAAGAAAACATGCGCTTCTCAGAGAATTTAAAAAAATACAAGACAACCCGCAACTTCCAATTCACGCTTTGTGCAATGGCCTTGAAAGAGATAGATTGCGCTCTAGACATCCACCTCTTATAAGGGCCAAAGGTCTGGAGGAAAATGGTTTCTGTCTTGAAGAACGCTGGAAAGTGGAATGGGAAGAATCAGCACCACCACAGGTAAACACCTTACTGAAACCGTCGAACAGATCTCCAGGCTTTGGCTTACCACGTAAAACCTGGACCATCCTCAACAAGATCAGGACGGGCCACGGTCGATCTGCGGACTCTCTACACAAATGGGGAAGAGCACCATTCCCAAAGTGCGACCGCGCGCTGAGAAGCAGACGATCCGGCACATCATTGCAGAGTGCCCTCTGAGTGCCTACTCAGGTCAAACAACGGACTTCCTGGATGTGACTCGAAGTGCAGTTCAATATATTAAAAACCTAAATGTTAATTTGTAATTATATATATGTTGTTCATGACATAACTGTATTTAATTCTTTATGTCTTGTTTTTTAGTGCCAAAGTTATAAAGCTTTTGTAGCAGCTTATTTCTCTATAAACGTGATTTGTACTTGCCACACGCTAAATAATAATAATAAATCCACCAGCACTTTTTGCAGGAATATCTAGCAACTGGCGCCAGTTAGATGGGGAGGTAGGTGGTACGACCTAACCACACAACCATCGCAGATACCTGCAGAGATATTGACGTGGAAGGTGTGTTGGAATCTTCTTGTACACGTGGCTTTGGAGTTTTCTTGATCCAAAACGTGACCTCCCTGATGAAATGCGCTTCATTGGTGAAAAAAATTCGCCTTGGAAACAGTGACGTAAAAACGAAGTTCAGAAATTGACGCGTGGCACAGAATCCGCCGGTAGCATGTCGTGTACCTTCAGAGGGGAATATGGGTGGGGTTTCCTTTCATGCTG
This sequence comes from Schistocerca piceifrons, assembly GCF_021461385.2. Classification (NCBI taxonomy): domain Eukaryota; kingdom Metazoa; phylum Arthropoda; class Insecta; order Orthoptera; family Acrididae; genus Schistocerca; species Schistocerca piceifrons. The sequence continues at coordinate 676,928,640 of NC_060141.1, forward strand.
AACAGGCCATCCAGATGATTAAGACACATGCAAAACAGGTTCAATGTCTCGAGTTTTGTATCCCACCTGGAAGGCGTCGCGTGGGTCTGCTCCTGCAGCCTTAAAGACGGCGGAATGAAGGACGCGAATAGGAGCAGGTGAGGTAAAACACGTCGGTACCGCATGTAAGTAAAAGGGGTTTACTGGCGCATGAGTATCTGCAGAGGCATACATAACTTTGTACAAATGAGCACGTAGGTGCGAAGCCTTAGACCCGTCGTAAGTAGTGCCAAGTCTTTATACGAAGCGAAGCGGAAGCGAAGTGTCCCGGCCGTCTGCTCTTGATGAACTCAGCGAAAGTGGAGCGGCGCTCATAGAGCGGCTAGAGGGCGCTCTCGTAGTGCCAACCTATACTGTGGCATCAGAACTATCGATACCACATCGATCTCTCGTCGATGGGTTCTCTTCAGCTTGATGAATCACTTCCTCTTTAAATACGGCCGTGCACTGCCTTCTTGGAGTGCCACAATTTCCTCCATCGCTTGTGCATTTCCCATTTTCCCGCAGTCGTTGTTCTTCTCTGGCAAATATGGGATGAGGAGTTCAAAAAAAAAAATGCCGGCCGCGGTGGTCTAGCGGTTCTAGGTGCTCAGTCCTGAACCGCGCGACTGCTACGGTCGTAGGTTCGAATCCTGCCTCGGGCATGGATGTGTGTGATGTCCTTAGGTTAGTTAGGTTTAAGTAGTTCTAAGTTCTAGGGGACTGATGACCACAGATGTTAAGTCCCATAGTGCTCAGAGCCATTTGAACCATTTTTTTTTAGTTCAAAAATGGCTCTGCACTATACAACTTAACATCTGAGGTCATCAGTCCCCTAGAACTTAAAACTACTTAAACCTAACTAACCTAAGGACATCACACACAACCATGCCCGTGGCAGGATTCGAACCTGCGACCGTAGCGGTCGCGCGGTTCCAGACTGAAGCGCCTAGAACCGCTCAGTCACTACGGCCGGCTGAGATGGAGTCGCACCAATTGGCAAAGTAATCGTGGTACAGGGGTTCAGTTTATCTTCCATTACGGTGAACTTCATCGTAAATTAACACAATGTCGGTGTACTCTCCGAATGTGTACTCAGACATCCTGTTACTGCAGTACCAATCACAGTAATGTCAATTGACGCATCATCAGGAAGCATGAAAACAAGTCAGATTGAAACAGAGGGCATCACGTGACATCATATCGACATACATTTCCTGAATGTGGGTAGCCTACCATAACAGGCGAAGCGCGCAAGAAACATTTAGCGCGGGACTGATTAGCCCTTGTTTTCCTTGCAACATGGAAATGAATCGTTTTCGGACACGTGCTCCTATGTAAATCTGAATCTACTTATTCTCTTCTACAACCTTTAGACATGTGTAACATGAATTGTGAAACGCACTGTGTACCCTTTCCTTTTTAACATATTCATATTAGGTGACAAACGATGCAGTTCGTTAAAAATAACAGCATTAATATACTTTTTTGTTTTATTTATCTCATGTGCTACAGCTTTCCAGACATTATCATTCAGTAAAGCATTTCGGTTGTCATGTGCTATGTCATAAATTACGGAATATTTTCCCACACAGTTTGTTAACTTTCGTCATCGGATACTGAAAAACACTTTTTCAGTGACAGATTACATATATGTTTGACCACTAAAAGCGCTGTACGGTCGCTGTACTTACCGGCGGCAGCAGCAGTGTTAGTTCCTCAGTGTGAGTGCGGTTTTTCTCCGAGGTGGGTACGGCGGCAGGCGACACTGCTGCCGCGCTGCACATGCCTTGTATTGGAACAATGGGGAACATTTCAGCCACCGCTGTCTGCGGTCGTGTTCAGAACTGCACCTTACGGTAGACACACCAACGTCACAAGCAGAAAACGAAGACACAAAGGAAGCGTACGAGGATATTTAATAAGTAGTTCATTATATAGAGAGAATGGAAACCTACTAGTCATGGGGAACTGGAAAGCAGTTCTAGGTGACTAGAAGAAAAGTTTACGGTAGAATATGTAGAATATAGGCTTGGCAGTACGAATGAGAAGGGAGAAAGACTAATTTAGTTCTGCAATAAATTCCAGATAGCAATAGCCAATACTCTGTTGAAGAATCACATACTTGGAAAATACTCGGAGACAAGAAGATTTCAGCTGGTGTACATCAGCGTCAGACAGAGATTCCCAAGTCAGATACCGAATTGTAAAGCATACTCTCGTGCAAACATTTTCAAGCCAAACAATTACGCCCACTGCCCACCGCGAGGCTATATGCTCCCTGGTTGCGCTGAGGGCATGTGACATAAGGGATGTAAATGAGCAGAGCAGAGACGATAAGTGGAGCAAATGCGGAAATCTGCCGACTTAACAGACTTGGACAGAACCTAGATTGTTGCGGTCTAGTGTCTTGCAGTGAGCAGCTCGGAAAAAGCGAAGGTGGTGGGCTGTTTGCATACCGTTGTCGTGAGCATCTATGGAAAATGCTTGAAGAATGAACATGGGGATCGGATGCTAGCCCACTTTCTGAAGCAGGATAGGCGGCGAACTGTGGATGATATGACGACAAAATATAGTGCTGGCTTAGGCGCGAGTGTTTTGGAGCATACTGTTTAGCGCATAGTGTTGAACATGGTGATCGGCAGCAGAATACCCCTAAATGTTCCCATGTTGAGCCAGCAACAACGTCAATTACGATTACAGTGTGTACGGCATCATTGAGATTGGGCCGCTGATCAATGGAATTGTGTTTGCCTGGTAGATGAATTCCGTTTATTAATAACCCAGATCGAAGGACATGTCCAAATACGCCATCACGAACGTCTTCTCGAACCAGAGCGCCACGGACACAGGCCGGTGGGAGCAATATTATTCTACGGGGAAATTCACTTGGGCTTCCTGGCATCTTCCAGCAGGATAACTGTCTGAATCGTACTGAAATGGTTTGAGAGCATGATAGTAACTCATGATGATGCCTTGGCCATCAAATTCGGCTTATATTAATCGGATGAAACCCAGCCCAAAAACCAGCGACAGCATAGAAGAAAAGATGTGAAGACATGTAAAAAGAGACGAAAGTTATCGTCGGGAGGACTGACTCAGCATACCGAAAGGTGGCAACATTAAGAGTGCAACTGTTAAACGCTAAAGAAAGAGAGGACAGGTGGAAAGAACTCATTGAAGGTCTCTTCTAGGCTTTGAGGCGGATGACGTGTCTGATGACGTGATAGAAAAAGGAATTAGAGCCGATATGGAAGGCATAAAGGATTCGGTATTAGAGTAATGGAAGCTGTCGATCTAGGAAAAGCGTTCGACAGTCTGAAATGCTGGAAGACGATCGAATTTCCGAGAAAAAGCGGAGTAAGTTAAACGAAAAGAAGGGGAATACGATGCGTAGACCGAGAACTATTTGTTTGGATTGGGAAAGATGTTAGACAGGATTGCGATCTCTCGCACCTACTATTCAATCTATTGAGAGAAGAAATAATGACGGAAATTGAAGAATGATTCTAGAGCAAGATTAAAATGCGGGGTGAAAGGATATCGATAATACGATTTGCTGAGCACATTGCTATCGTCAGTGAGAATGAAGAATTGTAGGATATGTTCGTCTACATCTGCATCTGCATAGATGCTCCTCTATTCACCATACGTTGCGCAGCGAAGGGTGTTGAGTGAAACAAATAGGTTAATGACTTCTGTTATAATAACGCTACAACTAATTTAAGGACTTTTTCTTTCAACATACGTTATTTTGCTATGCCATTACTGGTTTCTTAGTTGCATTCATCATTACAAGATGAACTGCTAATCAGACTTTAGTCGTGCTGAATCTGGAAACTGGTTAACGGCTCTCCGGCATCAGTACCTACAGCGAACATCGACAAGAAGAGACAGAGTGATAGGACACGCGTCAGGACATTAGGGCATAGCCTCCAGAGAGCAAGCGCTGCTCTGGTAAATTTTCAATTCCTTCAATTCAAATATTTTTATCGAATGATGAGACGGCCGCTTTGGAGCAGTGAATTAAAGCTAAATACGTCATATTCCTACTGTCATTTAATGTTGCCGACGGCAGAGCAGATATGTGGGCGATTTCACTATTTCCGTGTCCGAGACACTACTTACTTTACACAAACACAAAGCTATTTATTTCAGTTGTAATACCACAGTAATGACAGAGCAGTAATTATCCAGCTGCACGGCAAGACACTTGGGCTGCCCGTGATACGTCTGCTGTCTGGCATTCTACATAGGAGAAACGGCCAAACCGTTCGATGTTTACTATCAGTGAACGGAGTGAATTTAAAGGAAACCGCTTCCGACGTCCATTTGAGATTAAATAATGTCTCTGGAACCTGTTTTTTTTTTTTTTCATTTTTCTTTTTCCTCTACTGACATATTTTTTTCCGACTCGTTTTTGTCTAATGAGCGAATCACTGGATGCGGATACGGAGGGGCACATGGTCAGCACAACGCTCTCCCGCCTGTATGTCGGTTTACGAGACCGGAGCCGCTACTTCTCAATCGAGTTTGCCTCACAAGGGCTAAGTGCACAGAGCTTTCCAGGACCTCTCGGCAGACTGGATGGTCACCCATCTAATTTTTAGCCCAGCCTGACAAAGTTTTCCACTGTGGGTATTCGGAATATTGTATTTACAATATAAGACTAACGTAGTCAACTGTAGCATTCAGTTCCAATATTCAAAGATCAGATACCGCATATCTGCATTTTAAGTATTTCTCCGGGCTTGGTCATTAGACGAGTTACTGTGTAACATGATGATGATGATGATGATGATGATGAGATCCCATACTCCGAGGAGCGTAGATAGACGATGCGGGAGACCCGCACCGCCGACTAGGCAAGGTCCTAGCAGAGGTTTGCCATTGCCTTCCTCCGACCGTAACGGGGATGCATGACTATGATGCCAAAACAACACCCAGTCATCTCGAGGAAGGGAAATTCCCTGACCCCACCGGGAATCGAGAATCGAATCCGGGACCCCGTGCGCGGGAAGCGAGAACGCTACCGCAAGACACATACTCACGCATAAATGGTTATGTGTAAAAGTTTGGTGGATGTGCTATCTATTTTCAATGTATTTTACTACCTCCTTTTCCTTTTTTTCGAGCATATTATCTGGTAACGACTTGGTAGTAATGTAAGGGGGGGGGGGGGGGGGGGGGGAAATCGGTTGTGGCCGGAGCAAACCCCTACGATGCGCTAAACCAAATTTTGGCGCCCAACAGTGTCACGGACCACGCCAAATGATCATGCAAATTAATTTGAAACAAGAGTGCTATCTAGCAACGGAAAACGTCGTATTTAAATGAATATTGAGAGGTGTAGCCCAAATATGCAAGAAGCAAATGTGTGCCACAACAGCCACGAATATGTATTAACAAGATGAAGGATCATATAGCTATGAATGGAAACAATTGGACACTATAAAATATGTTTATTGACTTGAAGATAAAAGATACGCACTGACAGTTTGAAAAGAACCCTTAATAATCGATCAAGGGAATACAGCTCAGAGTATAATCTTGTCATAAGTGGATAGAGACGATAACACTGTTACGTTCAATAGTCCGCCGGTGCAGCCAGTAATGCGAAAGCCGTTATTAGGTGCAAAAATTGCACAGAAAGATAGAAGCAAACAACATGAAATTGGAAAAAATGCGCACTGAAAAAAATGATTCAAATGGCTCTGAGCACTATGAGACATAATATCTGAGGTCATCAGTCCCCTAGAACGTAGAACTACTTAAACCTAACCAACCTAACGACATCATACACATCCATGCCCGAGGCAAAATTCGAACCTGGGACCGTAGCGGTCGCGCGTCTCCAGACTGAAGCGCCTAGAACCGCTCGGCCACACCGGCCGGCATGCTCATTGAAAGCAATAAGATGCAACGAGCTTTAAAATCGGTTACTGTACCCCTGAAGGGAGCTAGTTAGACGTTCGGCAGCCTCGACGATGTGCCATCTTACCAATATGGAAGTGTGTAAATATATAGGCTTGCGGCCACAGCGTCTGGAAGGTGTAATGTGTGCTTCAGCATTAACCAACGGACACATTTTCAGCGGCAGCAAGACTCGTTTCATCCATGATCTCTCTTGTTCTAAAGGGAGGAGCTTGTGCTCTACAAAAGCTTGATCGGAAGTGTACTTTCCAAAATCTTAAGGCAATATGTTTACAAGCTGACGTCATCACTGTGCAAAGATATGAGGTCGAGAGTGTACTCTACAACAAACCGACAGGAAGTGTGCTCTTCAAAAGCCGTTCGAAATACGGCTGTCCTGCTACCACTACTGAAACTTACCGGCAGCGAGCACAGAGATATAGAGTTCGGACTTATAAAAAGTAAGTAACAGCATTAAGCAATCTCTTGCTCTTTTCTGTTGCGTCATACATCAGCCAATCGCTCACAAGCAGGCAGATGAAGCCAGGAGACTAGTCCTGCTCCGCGACATGATTGTGAAAATGACGAATAAGGACCTCTGCACATAGACACAGTGCAAAATGCACGATCTGCCGAAAAGTGCAGAATTAAGTTTTAAACTGGGCGTCACTCTGAGGGATTGTAACCAACGTTCGCACCCTTTGAGAGAAGCTACACCTGTCTGGACTTTTCTTATATTGCTAAAAGCGCTTCGGCAATGAAATCGATTTTTCAGAGGAATATGTGTGTAACCTTCCTGGATGGGGGGCTGGAGGAGAGGGAAGGCCAGTGTCGCTACCTGCGGACAGGCGTCTCTCCATAGGAAAACAGTTGTTATTGCGGCAGATTCCTCGTAAAAGCACTCTCCTCTCGAGCGTCCAACATGTGAGCGTTCAGATCTGCGAAACCTCCAACAACTACATAAGAAAATTTGTGAAACGAAACACACTAACAGGCAAAGCTACTCCAGATCTGCACTTACAGTGCAGAGTAGTTTTATGTTTACATAAGGAAAGGGTTTTGCATTTCATCCTCTGAAAGATTTTAGTGGACTTTTATTACAGAGACACTGTGGCACGTTTTTTTCTTCCTGAAGATCTGTATTTATTCCTTAGATTTATATAGTCACTGTTGCAGCAACGCTTCTCCGTGGCAAGACGGGCAATCAAGTTGCCTGTGGAATTCTGCCACCGGAGTTAGAAAATTTTTGATGCAGTATGGTGGAAAGGCTCAGTCCGCGATAATGGTGAGCTGGATTACCTCATGCAGAGACCAGACACTGAGCTACTCCGAACAACTGTGGATCCACAGGTGGCGTTTTCATCACGAAACCAAGCCGAGAAACTGCAGTCCACAACATAATCAAATGGTCGCTTCTTGAAAATCCCTTATCTTCCACTGCGTTGCAGAATTAGGAAATCCAAAGACGCTTACAACCTTCCTCCGTAAAGGTACAAAATCGTGGGACAGTACAAGGTCACCCATGGCCTCGATGACGCTTCAAACAACAATGGGTAAGAAGTAAGGTGTGTTTATGATGTTACATTTACCCCAAATTTCATCAAAATTATGTCCAACGCCACCTGACGATAGGATTCACGCCATTCCTTGACACGTTCGTTATGGAGGCCAGAAATGCTAAGCCCTATTTTGAATTCACGCAGTTTTATTTTACACTACTGGCCATTAAAATTGCTACACCACGAAGATGACGTGCTACAGACGCGAAATTTAACCGACAGGAAAAAGATGCTGTGATATGCAAATGATTAGCTTTTCAGAGGATTCACACAAGGTTGGCTCCGGAAGAGCAGTTAAACGGCCTTGCCTCGTGAAATGTTCTTGTGATGCCTCGTGTAACGAGGAGAAATGCGTACCATCACGTTTCCGACTTTGATAAAGGTCGGATTGTAGCCTATCGCGATTGCGGTTTATCGCATCGCGACATTGCTGCTTGCAATGGTCGAGATCCAATGACTGCTACCAGAATATGGAATCGGTGGGTTCAGGAGGGTAATACGGAGCGCTGTGCTGGATCCTAACGGCTTCGTGTTACTAGCAGTCGAGATGATAGACATCTTATCCGCATGGCTGTATCGGATCGTGCAGCCACGCCTCGATCCCTGAGTCAACAGATGGGATGGGGACGTTTGCAAGACAACAACCATCTGCACGAACAGTTCGACGACGTTTGCAGCAGCATGGACTATCAGCTCGGAGACCATTGGCTGCGGTTACCCTTGACGCTGCATCACAGACAGGAGCGCCTGCGATGGTGTACTCAACGACGAACCTGGGTGAACGAATGGCAAAACGTCATTTTTTCGGATGAATCCAGTTTCTCTTTACAGTATCATGATGGTCGCATCCGTGTTTGGCGACATCGCGGTGAACGCAAATTAGAAGCGTGTATTCGTCATCGCTGTACTGACGTTACCCGGTGTGATGGTATGGGGTGCCATTGGTTACACGTGTCGGTCACCTATTGTTCGCATTGACGTCACTTTGAACAGTGGACGTTACATTTCAGATGTGTTACGACCCGTGGCTCTACCCTTCATTCGATCCCTGCGAAACCCTACAGTTCAGCAGGATAATGCACGACCGCATGTTTCAGGTCCTGTACTTGCCTTTCTGGATACAGAAAATGTTCGACTGCTGCCCCGGCCAGCACATTCTCCAGATCTCTCACCAACTCAAAACATGTGGTCAATGGTGGCCGAGCAACTGGCTCGTCACAATACGCCAGTCGCTACTCTTGATGAAGTGTGGTGTGGTGTTGAAGCTGCATGGGCAGCTGTACCTGTACACGCTATCCAATCTCAGTTTGACTCAATGCCCAGGCGTATCAAGGCCATTATTACGGGCAGAGGTGGTTGTTCTGGGTAGTGATTTCTCACGATCTATGCACCCAAATTGCGTGAAAATGTAATCACATGTCAGCTCTAGTATAATATATTTGTCAAATGAATACCCGTTTATCATCAGGATTTCTTCTTGGTGTAGCAATTTTAATGGCCAGCAGTGTAGGTGGGCAAGGAAATCATTCCAGACCCTCCTCAGATGAGTGGCGCATATCGTTCAACTAGCACCTGTTGCCAACATGAGATATCTAAGGGGTGTGGAAATGGATGTCTGTCACACTGCCGCCTAGTAATTAGTGACTGGATGCCTCTATAAGTGCCCACCAAGCGTGTGCCGGTGATGCCGACAGTTTGTCGAACTGGGCGACCTTGGAAGGTTCATTTGCCCTGTTATTTGCGTATGAATAAATTTCTCATCAGCACCGTTCTCCGCCCCTCTCACACCCCACCCACGCTCCGTGATTGTAGTCATAGGCATATTATAAATTTAATTTCTGTTTTATATCTCTTGCCAAAAAAATTTGATTTATGAAGAATAAATTTATTTGCTTAAATAATGAAACTATCATTAATCTCAGTAGTGAGTAGGTAATAAAATATACTTCTCAAGTGTTTTCTCTAACAGTTAATGGTCTAGTTATTCATCCCAGGTGACTGACTGATAAAGATGCTAGACGTTGCTCTAACCACTTTTGGTTTAAGCCTCCACCGCTCCAGTTGTAATTTTCAGGATAATAATAATAATTCAAATGAATGTTCTTAGTTGAATAGAATATGTGAGTACAACAATTGGAGCTATTTTTCGTCACGTTATTAGTGTTAAACAATTACGTCAAATTGATACACCTATAACTTCTGTTGGTGGAATGGTGCAACTCCAATCTTTAATAGCAGTTTGGATCTAATTATTATCAATGGGATAAATTCTCTTTCCCAGTGTATTGTATATCTTATTTGAAACAGCAAAACTGAAAATTATAATACTGTCGATGCTACTGCTTGGACAATACAGTATTGAATTGATGATTCATTATTATTATGTTCTTATTTCTTGTCAATAGAGGAATAAATGAGAGTTAGTTGAACATGAGGGCTGAAAAGGCATAAACACTCTTTTCTACTTCAAATCACGTTCAAATTTCGCCGAATATATCCTAACTGTGTCTGATGGCACCACCCTGTACAACAGAGCAGAAACTGCGGTCGCATTACGCTCCAAAGGGGTGCGACCACATTCACTGTGGCTGCAGACGCTCATTGTCCTTAGAGAAACGTGGAATCGTGCAGGTGTCGTCAGATTTAAGATGGTTCATATAGTCGTCCCGTTGTTCAACACCCTGCAGACTTTCATTTTCGACCGCGAAATGTCTGGGAACCAACGCCTGATGGCAAGGGATGATCTCATTGACGCCCTTTACCACATCTCCTGATTCTGTGCGGCGGTTTCCCTGATGTTTTTCCTCGACCTTCAAAAGACAACAATGTGATTTACACGCTGGCTGTGGCGGCTCTGATCTTCATCACAAATACGTTGAGAGTATTGAAAGAACTGTGACATTGCTCAGACGCTGGCCGAGCATTTTGCACGAACTACAGCCAATGCAAGCAAGAATCCAGCGTTTCGTTACTACCGTGCGACTTTCGAAAGGGAAAGCTGGACTTTAATTCGAACAGTTCTGAGGCCTACAACACCCCTTTCTCCATTTGGGAGCCCTAATCGGCACCGACTGAGACTGAGACTGACACTGCACCTGGTCACGACCACATCCGGTGCTGCATGCTTCGACATCTGCCAGCGTCGTCTAAGGAAATCCTCCTCGAATCTTTTAATCTAATATGACAGACAGGGGTCTTCACCGACTCGTGGAGAGAGGCAATACTCATCACTCTCCTCAAACCAGGAAAGGACCGCACATATCCAAGTAGTTATCGGAGTATCGCCTTGGCGAGTTGTGTGGGAAAGATCCTGGAAAGGATGTTTAACCGTTTTCTGATCTGGCTGTTAGAGACCAAGCAACTCCTTAACCACTCTCAGTGTAGATTCAAAAAATTTCGGTCCACGGTCGATAACCTGACCCTCCTAGAGGCGGCTATTCAGCAGACTTTCCTCCATCAGCATCACTGTACCGATATCAGTAAAGCATACCATTCTACTTGGAGACACTGTGTTCTAACATAACTGCATCAACAGGGCTTTCGTGGTCACCACCCCATTTTCATTCGGTCTTTCGTATCTCAGCAGTTTTTTTCGGACCAGAGTTGGTGACACATTCTCTGATCAATTTGAGCTGGAGAATGGTGTCAGCAGGGCAGTATTTTATTGTTACCCTTTTTTCCATAGCCATCAACAGAATGCCGGCAGGTGTGCCCGTGCGGTTCTAGGCGCTTCAGCCTGGAGCCGCGTGACCGCTACGGTCTCAGGTTCGAATCCTGCCTCGGGCATGGATGTGTGTGATGTCCTTAGGTTAGTTAGGTTTAAGTAATTCAAAGTTCTAGGGGACTGATGACCATAGATGTTAAGTCCCATAGTGCTCAAGCCATTTGAACCATCAACAGCAAACATCTACGGTAAGGAGTCCAGTACAGTGCTCCTTATTTGTGGACGACTTTGCTGTTTTCTGTTCCTCCTCCAGTGCTGCAACGGTGAACCGTCAGTTGCAGCTTATAGTGCGACGGTTAGAGGAGTGGTCTTCAAAGACGGGTTTTCAGTTTTCTGCCGATAATTGTGTGTGTGTGTGTTCATTTTAATCGTTCTAGTCGTCCTTTTAAATTGCCTAGTGGCGTATAGGGGAGACTATCCTACATTTTGGAGACACAGTGCGGTTTTGGGCCTCATTTTTTACTTCTGATTGTCATGGTTGCCGCACCCTGACGGCACTGAAAATTCGCACGTGCCTCAGCCACAGGTCTCGGGGAACAGACAGGGCGCGTATCCTCCAGTTTTATCGGGCTTTTGTGAGTTCGCGGCTGGACTACGGATGCACGGTGTATGGGTCAGCGAGGCCCTCTTACTTGGGGATCCTTGACGCTGTCCACCATGCTGGGATTCGACTGGCCACGGGTGCTCACCGGACCAGTCTCATACGCAGCCTCGGTGCTGAGGCCGGGGAACCGCCACCTACCATCCGGCGGCAGCTCCTTACGGCGAGCCAGGTGTCTAAGTTTCTTGTAGCTCCAACCTCACCTGCTCACCATATTGTTGATCATCCGTCCCCGAGCCACGATGACGTTTGGGATCCGTGTGCAACGTGTGCTGTAGACCTTTGGTGTGAAGTCCGAACGCCACTAAATCCAGGGTTTTAACCGCCTGCCACCCTGGTTACTGCTCTCTTTTTCAGATGTGTCGACACGTTGCTGTTTGAATAGTCGCCGAGCCCTGGTGTGACGTCGTAGGGCGCCACCCTTTTTCACCATTAAAGATCTTGTTTTAAGGCACTTTTGAGCCAAATTTTGAATGAAAGTGGGAAGTAGTTAAGGGTTTCGAAAAAGTGTGTTCCGTAGCGTATAAATATTCATAGCATGGAAACCAGGAGTTCCTTATCTTCGACTGATGCCGACGCCGAGGCATACTGCACGCCTGCCTACATCTCCCTATGGGCCAGTCCACCTTCGTCTGTATCTAATCCCACGCCCAGTAGCTGCTGACCTGCGAGCCATTATTAAACCTCATGCTTCCTGGGCTCACGCTTTAGCCACCAAGATAGGGTGAACTGCAGGATGACTTTCCTCGGTCTCTGAGTGTCTCCTAGGAGTCCTTGGTTCGGACCTTGGTTTCGCACACGCCTGACTACCTACAGTAGCAGTTGCCAATTGTACACCCATGACTGCAGCTCATCAGGTGGCTGACGCCTGTATTGAATCAGCAAGGTCACTTGACGCTGCTACTTCGCTGAGGCAGTTTACTGTAACGTCTGCCTTGGTCCCTCGCCGTTCTGTAAGCCGAGTGTGCCACTCTGTAATTTACTAAAGCAGCCACTGCTGCCCAGTGGGTCCTTGCATGCCCTTGGGTCAACACCAACAGCCATTATAAGGACGTCCCATTGACTAATGAATGCCTTTCCTAACGGAGCATTTCTGATTCAATGACCGCCGAAAAACTCAACGTCCTGCAAGCCGTACTGAGTATCCTATTCTGGCATCACATAACAGAGTATTCGAATATTAAACCAAATTTCTTCAGTTACCAGCGCACATATGCTGCTCTTTGTATAAAGTGTCTGAAAAATCCGTGAATGAGACCTACCACATAATCTTCTTCCCTTTATATAAAAGGCAATGTTCTGACTGCCTGAATGATTGATTGACTCATCACTGCTCAGCCAAAACCGCTAAAGAGAGAAACTTGAAATTGGGAGTGGGTGTGGATCTTACACGGTACACGTCGCGTAAGAAGGGGCTTTCCTAAATTCCAACCCAAAGGGAGTGAAAAACGGAGTGAAACATTTAACGAAAATATTTTATTGCGAAAGCATTTTTAATCTTAGTCTTTGAAAATTGGTGTTTTGCTTCTCGGTTACAAATGCTTTTGGAAATTCAAACTCCTCCCTCTTTTTTGGGGTCATCACGTTCCTGACTGGTTTGATGCGGCCCGCCACGAATTTCTCTCCTGTGCCAACCTCTTCATCTCAGAGTAGCACTTGCAAGCTACGTCCAGAATTATTTGCTGGATGTATTCCAATCTCTGTCTTGCTCTACCCTTTTTGCCCTCTACAACTCCCATTACTACTGTGGTAGCCATTCCCAGATATCTTAGTAGATGTCCTATCGTCCTTTCTTTTCTCCTTTTCTGTGTTTTCCACATATTTCTTTCCTCTCTGATTCTGCCCCGAACCTCCTCATTCCTTACCTTATTAGTCCACCTAATCTTTAACATATGACTGTTGCAACACATCTCAAATGCTTCGCTCTTTCTCGTTCCGGTTTTCCACAGTCGATGTTTCACTACCATACAATGCTATGCTCCAGACGTACATTCTCAGATATTCCTTCCTCAAATTAAGGCAGATATTAGATATTAGAATACTTCTCATGGTCAGGAATGCCCTTTTTGCCATTGCTAGCCTGATTCTGATGTCCTCCTTGCTCCGTCCGTCATTGGTTATTTTACTCCCTAGGTAGCAGAATTCCCTTCTTTGTGGCCATCAATCCAAGTATCTCGCTGTTATCATTTGTACTACTTCATATCACCTTCGTGTTTCTTCGATTTACTCTCAATCCATACTCTGTACTGATTAGATTGTTCACTCCATTCAGCATATGTAAAATTCTTCTTCACTTTCATTCATCAGCGAATGATATCACTGACATACTTTCACTCCGAATTTTAATGTCACAACTGAACTTTTCTTTTATTTCCATCATTGATTCTTCGATGTAGATATTGAACAGTAGGGGAGAAACTCTACATCCTTGTCTTACACCCTTTTTAATCCGAGCGCTTCGTTCTTGGTCTTCTACTCTTATTGTTCCCTCTTGGCTCTTGTACATGTTACAGGGTGTTTAAAAAATGACCGGTATATTTGAAACGGCAATAAAAACTAAACGAGCAGCGATAGAAATACACCGTTTGTTGCAATATGCTTGGGACAACAGTACATTTTCCGGCAGACAAACTTTCGAAATTACAGTAGTTACAATTTTCAACAACAGATGGCGCTGCGGTCTGGGAAACTCTATAGTACGATATTTTCCATATATCCACCATGCGTAGCAATAATATGGAGTAGTCTCTGAATGAAATTACCCGAAACCTTTGACAACGTGTCTGGCGGAATGGTTTCACATGCAGATGATATGTACTGCTTCAGCTGTTCAATTGTTTCTGGATTCTGGCGGTACACCTGGTCTTTCAAGTGTCCCCACAGAAAGAAGTCACAGGGGTTCACGTCTGGCGAATAGGGAGGCCAATCCACGCCGCCTCCTGTATGTTTCGGATAGCCCAAAGCAATCACACGATCATCGAAATATTCATTCAGGAAATTAAAGACGTCGGCCATGCGATGTGGCCGGGCACCATCTTGCATAAACCATGAGGTGTTCGCAGTGTCGTCTAAGCCAGTTTGTACCGCCACAAATTCACGAAGAGTGTCCAGATAGCGTGGTGCAGTAATTGTTTCGGATCTGAAAAATGGGCCAATGATTCCTTTGGAAGAAATGGCGGCCCAGACCAGTACTTTTTGAGGATGCAGGGACGATGGGACTGCAACATGGGGCTTTTCGGTTCCCCATATGCGCCAGTTCTGTTTATTGACGAAGCCGTCCAGGTAAAAATAAGCTTCGTCAGTAAACCAAATGCTGCCCACATGCATATCGCCGTCATCAAGCCTGTGCACTATATCGTTAGCGAATGTCTCTCGTGCAGCAATGGTAGCGGCGCTGAGGGGTTGCCGCGTTTGAATTTTGTATGGATAGAGGTGTAAACTCTGGCGCATGAGACGATACGTGGACGTTGGCGTCATTTGGACCGCAGCTGCAACACGGCGAACGGAAACCCGAGGCCGCTGTTGGATCACCTGCTGCACTAGCTGCGCGTTCCCCTCTGTGGTTGCCGTAGGTGGTCGCCCTACCTTTCCAGCACGTTCATCCGTCACGTTCCCAGTCCGTTGAAATTTTTCAAACAGATCCTTTATTGTATCGCTTTTCGGTCCTTTGGTTACATTAAACCTCCGTTGAAAACTTCGTCGTGTTGCAACAACACTGTGTTCTAGGCGGTGGAATTCCAACACCAGAAAAATCCTCTGTTCTAAGGAATAAACCATGTTGTCTACAGCACACTTGCACGTTGTGAACAGCACACGCTTACAGCAGAAAGACGACGTACAGAATGGCGCACCCACAGACTGCGTTGTCTTCTATATCATTCACATCACTTGCAGCGCCATCTGTTGTTGAAAATTGTAACTACTGTAATTTCTAAAGTTTGTCCGCCTGAAAATGTACTGTTGTCCCAAGCATATTGCAACAAACGGTGTATTTCTATCGCTGCTCGTTTAGTTTTTATTGCCGTTTCAAATATACCGGTCATTTTTGAAACACCCTGTATATATTACATGTCTTTCACTATAGCTGACTCTTATTTTTCTCAGAATGGCGAATATCTTGTACCATTTTACATTGTCGAGCGCTTTTTCCAGGTCGACAACTCCTATGAACAGTTATTGATTTTTTTTCGCCTTGGCTCCGTTATTAATTTCCAGGTCAGAATTGCCTCTCTGGTGCCTTTACCTTTCCTAAAGCCTAACTGATCGTCATCTAGCACGTACTCAATTTTCTTTTACATTCTTCTGTAAATAATTCTGGCCAGCAGTTTGGATGCATGAGTTGTTAAGCTTATTGTGCGATAATTCTTGCACTTGTCAGCTCTTGGCGTCTTCGGAACGGTGTGGAATGATATTTTTCCGAAAGTAAGATGGTACATCGCCAGACTCATAAAGTGTAAACACCAGCGTGAATAGTCGTTTTGTTGCCACTTCACCTAATGATTTTAGAAATTCTATGGAATGTTATCTATCGCTTCTGCCTTATTTGATCTGAAGTCCTCCAAAACTTTTTTAAATTCTGGTTCTAGTACTGGATCACTTGTCTCTTCTAAATCGACTCCTGTTTCTTCTTCTATCACATCAGACAAATCTTCCACCTCATAGAGGCCTACAATGTACTCTTTCCACCTATCCGCTCTCTCCTCTGCCTTTATCAGTGAAATACCCCGTTGCACTCTTAATGTTACCACGCTTGCTTTTAATGTCACCGAAGGCTGTTTTGACTTTCCTGAATGCTCAGTCAGTATTTCCGACAGTCATTTCTTTTTCCATTTCTTGAGATTTTTCATGAAGCCATTTAGTCTTAGCCTCCCTGCACCTCCTTTATATTCCAGTCCTCATTAACTTGTATTTCTGTATTCCTGAATTACCCTGAACATTTTTATACCTTTTTCATTCATCGATCAACTGGAGTATATCTTCTGTTACCCATGATTTCTTCGCAGTTAGCTTCTTTGTACCTATGTTTTTCTTTCCGAATACTGTAGTTGCCCTTTTTTTTTTTAAATGTCCATCACTATTCTACTTTGCTGCCTAGTGAGCTATTCCCTAATACCGTGTCCATAGCCTAGAACTTCAAGCGTGTCTTATGATCCCTTAGTACTTCTGTATCCCAGTTCTTCGCATATTGATTCTTCCTGATTAATCTCTTGAATTTCAGCCTACTCTTCATCACTATTTTATTGTGATCCGAGTGTATATCTGCTCGTGGGTACGTCCTACAATCCTGTATATGATTTCGAGCTCTCTGTCTGACCATGATGTAATCTAACTTAGACCTCCCTGTATTACCTAGTCTTTTCCAAGTATACCTCCTCCTCTTGCGATTATTGAACAGAGCATTCGCTACTACTGGTACAGAACTCAATTAGTCTTTCTCCTATCCCATTCCTTATCCCAAGTCCATATTCTCCTGTAAACTTTTCTTCTATTCCTTCCCCTACAACTGCATTCCAGTCCCTCATGTTTATTAGATTTTCGACCCCTAAGGTGGTGAAACAGTGTCACACGCATTCGCTGAGTCGTCATCGCCCAGCGCAAACCGCTAATGGTACAAATTTGAAGTATCAATGTGTCACCTTTTGAAGAACGTGTGGATCGTATACTATAGGCACCGATTAAGAAGGGATTGTCTGAAATTCCACTCCAGACGGGGTGAAACAGTGGACGAAACGATTTCTGAAAGTATGTCACTGTTAATGTAATTTTGAAGGTAGAGCAACGAAAACTGGTATATGGAGTCTTAGTCAAATAATAAAAAATGCGTATTTCAGCATTTTTGAACATTCAACCACTAAGGTCGTCAACGTTGTTTTGAAAATAAATAATTACTGAAGAGCTACTAAAGGAGTTTTAAAGGCTACGATAATCGGTATTGGACTTGGCGGTTAGAAATAAAGAAATACGTGTTTCAATGTTTCTGGAAATTAAAACCTAAAGCAGTGCAATAGATAATGAAAATTTTTAAGAAAATATTTGGTCATTGTTTTAAAAAAATTTTAAGTTATCTTTACGAAAATTGTTATTTCACTTCTCGACTAGATATAAGGAAATATTTGCTGGGGGACGAAATTTCCTATGGAAATATCTCCACAAGAAAGCAAAATGCACTTTGGAATCCTGCTACCAGAATCACTATTTTGTCAGAAGAACAATCGCGAAAGACCATGCACATACGACCTTAATTAGCATGTAAAGCCCAGAATGTGTTGCAATTTCTGAACAACATCAACAATCGATTAAATAAAAACAAAAATGTCTGTGGGTAATACAGTTCACGCAAGTGAAGCAGAGGGCGCTAAGCTAGTTATTTCATATTATTTGCTTTCTATGTTTTAGATAAATTACGAACTCTCTTCATTTTATGGCGTTTTCAGAAGGAATGACTTCCATTCTCGAAACTCTCCAATACGGCAGTGTTAAACCACGTCCGTATTCATCACAGAGTCTGTAGTCACTATGTGAGCTCTTCTGTTCATCTGAACCAGGTTTTCATCATATCAGACTCACGAAGTGTGGTGTCAGTTTTCAACACCGTTGTGAGGATGACGTTTATCTCGTAAACGTAATGCTGAAGCAGGAGAGCTGTAGTGGCTTGCAGTTCCAAGGAACATAATTTGACTTCATAGTTTCAGTAACTCAAATAAAACGAGTGCATGAACTTCCCCAGAAACGACTCAACGTACGAGAGACTCTATTGTAGCTCCAATTACAATGTATTCGATCACGTCCCTAAATTTAAAGAGAAGGCTATAACGAATGGAAAGCAGAGTGCATAGAAACGAGATATCACAGAGGTTTTCAGTACTAGATTGTGCGACCTCTTCCTTCTCACAAGATCGCAGCGTACCGAATGGACTTACGACAGAGGGCCGCGCGAGGTAGCGGCGCGGTCTAGGCGTCTTGTCACGGTCCGCGCGGCTCTCCCGTTAAGTTGTTAAGTCTAAGTTAAATTAAGTAATGTGTAAGCTTAGGGACCGATGACCTAAACAGTTTGGTCCCGTAAGATCTTACCACAAATCCACAAAATCTACGACAGACGATATCTAGTTTCAAGATGAGGATACATTTCATTCACTACAGTTTCCCTAAGCACTAGTAAGTACAGGTCATAAAGACTATTCAACTTGTGCCATGAAACTCATCATGACATATTCTTAATGTCAGCAACGTCATTTTAGCGGTATTACTATCCTCCCGTCAAGCAATGAAAAGAACTTTCGAAACTTTATTCATTTAAGAGATTCCATCCTGCTAATGTAATAAGCTACAACATCCTCCTTATGTACTACCATTATTTATCTGTAAACATGAGATGTACTACTGCTGTAATATGGCGCTTGCTGCATGATATATACAGCCAACGTCAATCAAAGTAAATAAAAATGTATCATATTATGTGCATCCCGCTATTTACGGAAACAGTACTTAAAAATTATATTAGAAGTTCGTAACATGCAACAAAATCGTTCAATAAATCATGCACATTGAAACTTAACAGCCAAACTGTCTGTCGGATTCTGTCTTAGGTTCATCAGCCGGCGCTGCTTGGATGATTTTTCTGACGATTTTCCAGCACATGTAACTGCCATTGTCAAAGTTTCAGGGTGGTGGCAGTGGCAGGTCAAACTTAGACAATGCCAACCACTAGTTCTGTCGAACCATCCGAAAAATTAAAAAAAAAAAAATTGGTCGAAGAATTCGAGACAGATGTCAACGAATGGTGACGGACGACTTAACAATGTTACAGAAACTTAACTATAAACAACGAATATTTTGTAGTGTTCTACCTACTAACATCGAAATATTTCTTCTGCCAATGCTCTGCTGACTGGTTCGATAGCGCCAACTCATCGAGTCCGCTTTCGGAGGGGCACTAATCTAACAAATCTTGCCAATAGAGAGATCATCATGATACATTTCAGCTACAGGCAACGCGTCCTGAGGATATCTAGTGTATAACCTTATAAATCAGAAGTCTCCATTAACATTTGCTTCCTCGTGCTGCTGAACATTGCTGGTCCTTCTACAGTTAGGCACAGGTTCCACCCCAGCGATACGTGCGCTGAATGTGTATTCACTTTTCCTATAGTTTGACACAGCCCCTTTCAAAATGAATGATGGAAGGAAGATTAGGGGTTGACATTCCCTCGATGCCGAGCTCATTAGAGGTGGTTAGCATAATGTATGAGGCTTCTTATAGTAGACTTCTGCCGTTCGCCGTTGGTTATGAATTTTATTCAAAATCTAAATAGTGACTGAGGTTGAGCCTTCGACCAAAGAGACCAAAGATCTTTGTCTTACTATTCAAAGGTTTTAGCCCAAAAGCATAGTTTGTTCTAGAATGTGAAACGTATTAAAATTCATCTTGTTACACACTGAAGAGCCAAAGAAATTGGCACACCTGCCTCATACCATGTAGGACACCCAAGAGCACCCAGGCGTGCCGTAACACGACGTGACATGGACTCGACTAATGTCTGAAGTAGTGCTGGAGGGAACTCACATCATGAATGCTGCAGGGCTGTCCATAAATGCGTAAGAGTACGAGGGAGTGGAGATCTCTTCTGAACAGCATGCTGCAAGACATGCCAGAAACACTCAGTAATGTTCATGTCTCGGGAGTTCGACGGCCGGCGTAAGTATTTAAACTCAGAAGCGCGTTCCTGGAGCCACTCTGTAGCAATTCTGGTTATGGAGGTTTGGGGTGTCGCATTATCCTGCTGGGATAGCCCAATGGACATGAATGGATGCAGGTGATCAGACAGGATGCTTATGTACGTGTCACCTGTCAGAGTCGTATTTAGATGTATCAGGGGTCTCAAATCACTCCAACTGCACACACCCCACACCACGCCCAACACCATTACAGAGCCTCTGCCAGCTTGAAAACCCCATGAAGGGTCTATGGATTCATGAGGTTGTCTCCATGATCGTATATGTCCATCCGTTCGATACAATTTGAAACGAGGCTCGTCTGACCAAGTAACATGTTTCCAGTCATCAACATTCCGATTTCGGTGTTAACAGGCCCAGGCAAAGCGTAAAGCTTTGTGTCATGCAATCATGAATGGTACACAAGTTGAACTTTGGCTCATAAAGTCCATATCAGTGGTGTTTCGCTGAATGCTTTACTCACTGACACTTGTGATGGCGCGGCATCATCTGCTGCACTTTGTGGAAGGTTTGCATTTCTGTCACGTTGTACGCTCTCTTCAATCGTCGCTGGTCCCATTCTTGCAAGATTGTTTTCTAGCCGCAGCGATGTCGAAGATTTGACGTTTCACCAGTTTCCTGATATTCGCGGTGCACTCATGAAACGATTGTACGGGAAAATCCCTACTTCATCATTGCCCCAGAGATGCTGTGTCTCATCGCTCTTGTGCCAACTATAACACCACATTCAAACTCACTTAAATCTTGATAACCTGCCATTGTAGCAGCTGTAACCAATCTAACACCTGCACCAGACACTTGTTGTCTTATATAGGCATTGCTAACTACAGCGCCGTGTTTTGCTTGTTTATATACCTCTATATTTGAATATGCATGCCTGTACCAGTTTCTTTGGCACTTCAGTATATGTCATTGTAATCAAAAGCGAAATAACGGATCTACACAGATCAGTCACATTTATGTGACCGCCACCTATGTTCAATGTCAGCGTGAAAAAAACGCTCACGGGTGACAGGTTGCAATGCTAACAGTGCAGGTGTATATTAAACGGTTGTAGGAATTGCAGCCATTAGTACGGAAGAAATGGTCAGTTAGATTCAACTTGTATTTAATTCTTGCTGGTGTGTCATTAAATGGACGTGAAACGTCCACTCCAGGAATTTCAGATGGTTTATATGATCCCATAAGACGTTGTAATAAAGTTTATCAGTGGCTGTGATCAGCTCGTTGTGCACAAAACATGCATTCCCTGACATATTTCTCGACACCTCATTTTCTAATGCACCACCAAAATTTTATTGTGAATTCGTCTATCAATTGCTCTTCGCCCACCACAGACTGACAACATATGGCCACGTGTTTGCGCCAAGACTTTGTTCCAGGAAGCTGCAAGTACTCCCACTCATGTCATTTTACAGCAACAGAATTGTGTTGGATAAATAATTAGCAAGGAAGGTGTGAGAACAAACACAGACATGGTCTCAGTAGACAGTTAAACAGTTGCAAAGTTTCATCTGTCTCTGTAGCTATTATTGTATAGTCTTAAGGAAATTTTCTGAAATTTTGGACATTTGAACCGTTTGTTATGGAAAGGAGCAAAATTTGAATGTTCTCCCAAATTTCAGATGGCGTTTGATACTTTACAGTAAGCACTGATGATGGACCCAGTTGATATTCTACAATTTTCAAAAAGAATTTACTCTGCTTTGTGATGCAAGTAATATGGTTCTTTATTGTGTCCTATAGCTGAATATAGAAGGCAAAGAGTGTCGTGTAACATATGTATTCCGACAGTGGAATAAAGCAGAGCAAAATTATTCCAGAGTTGAGGGGATGTTAACAGTAATGTATGGTATTATGTACTTCTGCTATTATTTATATAGCCGAAATTTAAAGGTAGTCATCGGCCACACTGTTCTCCAATATTTATTATGGTTGAAGGGCCCATGCAGCAGATTAACAAGATGGGCAATTCGTTTGAGTGAATTTGATTGTGGGATAATACACAAAACAGGGAAAAAGGCATGCTAACCCCGACATTTTAAGTAGAAATACTGCAGACCTACGAACGCTGGACAGGAGCTTTGCTGAATACCGGAAATTGCACACTGCTGTGATGACTGTTAACAAATCAAGTTAAAATCTCAGTTTGTGAGGCACGATTCCTCATTTTACCTATGCACTTCGCCGTTATTTTTGAATTGGGATGGGTTATTAATAACAAATTTCGTAAGTGAATATATTTATTGGGAAGGTACTGTGAATAACCCCAGATCCTTTAACAAATGTCTGCAAGGTGATCTTGGGTCAGCTGTAGCTATTATCCTGATTACAAGCTTTTGTACAATGAATACTTTCGCTCTTAACAACTAATTGCCGCACAAAATTATGCCATATGAATACATGGAAGAAGCCTGGATATACTTGAAGGTATCAGATAGATTATATATTGGTAAGAGAGCGATTTAGAAACCAGGTTTTAATTTGAGAGATATTTCCAGGGGCAGATGTGGACACTGACCATAATCTATTGGTTATGAACTGTAGATTAAAACTGAAGAAACTGCAAAAAGGTAGGAATTTAAGGAGATGGGACCTGGATAAATTGACTAAACTAGAGATTTTACAGAGTTTCAGGGAGAGCATAAAGGAACAATTGAAAGGGGTGGGGGAAAGAAATACAGCAGAAGAAGAATGGGTAGCTTTGAGGGATGAAGTAGTGAAGGTAGCAGAGGATTAAGTAGGTAAAACGACGAAGGCTAGTAGAAATCCTTGGATTACTGAAGAAATACTGAATTTCATTGATGAAAGGAGAAAAT
Source organism: Schistocerca piceifrons (assembly GCF_021461385.2). Lineage (NCBI taxonomy): Eukaryota > Metazoa > Arthropoda > Insecta > Orthoptera > Acrididae > Schistocerca > Schistocerca piceifrons. Next base: position 676,952,007 of record NC_060141.1, read on the forward strand.
ATAAAAATGCAGTAAACGAAGCAGGCAAAAAGGAATACAAACGTCTAAAAAATGAGATCGACAGGAAGTGCAAAATGGCTAAGCAGGGATGGCTAGAGGACAAATGTAAGGATGTAGAGGCTTATCTCGCTGTGAGTAAGATAGGTAATTCCTACAGGAAAATTAAGGAGACCTTTGGAGAAAAGATAACCACTTGTATGAATATCAAGAGCTCAGATGGAAACCCAGTTCTAAGCAGAGAAGGAAAAGCATAAAGGTGGAAAGAGTATATAGGGGGTCTATACAAGGGCGATGAAATTGAGGATAATATTATGGAAATGGAAGAGGGTGTATATGAAGATGAAATGGGACATATGATACTTCGTGAAGAGTTTGACAGAGCACTGAAAGACCTGGGTCGAAAAAAGGCCCCGGGAGTAGACAACATTCCATTAGAATTACTGACAGCTTTGGGAGTGCCAGTCCTGACAAAACTCTACCATCTGGTGAGCAGATGTATGAGACAGGCGAAATATCCTCAAGAAGAATATAATAATTCCAATCCCAAAGAAAGCAGGTGGTAACAAATGTGAGAATTACCGAAGTATCAGTTTAATAAATCACAGTTGCAAAGTACTATTTGGAATTCTTTACAGACGATTGGAAAATCTGGTAGAAGCCGACCTCAGGGAAGATCAGTTTGGATTCCATAGAAATACTGGAAAAAGTGAGGCAATACTGAACCTACGATTTATCTTAGAAAATAGATTAAGGAAAGGCAAACCTATGTTTCTAGCATTTGTAGACTTAGAGAAAGCTTTTGACAATATTGACTGGAATACCCTCCTTCAAATTCTGTACGTGGCAGGGGTAAAACACATGGAGAGAAAGGCTATTTACAATTTGTACAAAAACCAGATGGCAGTTATAAGAGTCGAGGGACATGAAAGAGAAGCAGTGGTTGGGAAGGAAGTGAGACAGGTTTGTAGCCTCTCCCTGATGTTATTCAATCTGTATTTTGAGGAAGCAGTAAAGGAAACTAAAGTAAAATTCGGAGTAGGTATTAAAATAACTTTGAAGTTCACCAACTGGGAAGAGCAGTTGAACGAAATGGATAATGTCCTCAAAGGAGGATATAAGATGGACATCAACAAAAGCAAAACGATGATAATGGAATGTAGTCTATTTAAGTTGGAATTACATTAGGAAATCAGACACTTATAGTAGTAAAGGAGGTTTGCTATTTGTTGACCAAATAACTGATGATGGTCGAAGTAGACAGGATATAAAACGTAGACTGGCAATGACAAGGAAAGCGTTTCTGAAGAAGAGAAATTTGTTAACATCGAGTATAGATTTAAGTGTCATGAAGTCGTTTGTGAAAGTATTTGCGTGGAGTGTAGTGTATGGAAGTGAAACATGGAAGATAAATAGTTTGGACAAGAAGACAATAAAAGCTTTCGAAATGTGGTACTTCTGAAGAATGCTGAAGGTTAAATGGGTAGATCACATAATTAATGAGGATGTATAGAATAGAATTGGGGAGAAGAGAAATTTGTGGTACACCTTGACTAGAAGAAGGAATCGGTTGATGGGACATGTTCTGAGGCATCAAGGGATTACCAATTTAGTTTTGGAGCGCTGTGTGGAGGAGGGAGACCATGAGATGAATACACTATGCAGATTCAGAAGGATGTAGGTTGTGGTAGGTACTGGGAGATGAAGAAACTTGCACAGGATAGAGTAGCATGGAGAGCTGCATCAAACCAGAACTGAAGACTACAACAACATCATGAAATCAGTGAATGAAAATAGGCATAGTAGGCTAATTTACTGATATGTTTATGACCAAAATTTGTAATAACCCTAAAGGCATAAGTACCTGGACTTAACCGATTCAGCAGATCATCAATGTGTTTCTTCCAGTTCAATTTCTCATCAATGCACACACCAAGTAATTTTGAGTATTCTGCCTTAGCAACAGACTTCTGTCCATAGTCTACATTTTTCATTGGTGTTATGCCATTTACTGTACAGAATTGTGCAAACTGTGCTTTCTTAAAATTTAGTGAGAGTTCATATGTAGAGAACCACTTAATAATTTTCTGAAAGACATTTGCAATTTTCTCAGCTGATTCTTGCTTCTTGGGTGTGATTACTATACTTGTTTCATTGGCAAAAGGAACTAGTTTTGCATCTTCATGAATATAGAGTGGCAAGTCGTTAATCATTGTTAAGAACAATAAGGGAACCAAGACTGAACCTTGTGGGACACCATTCTTGATACCTCTTCTGGTTTTTGCAGACTATCTGCACTGTTATTTTCAACCTTCTGCATTCTTACAGTTAACTACGAATTACACCATTTGTGCACTTATCCACTCATACCACAATACTTAATCTTATCTAAAAGAATTTCATGATTCACACAATCAAAAGCCTTTGAGAAATCACAAAATATCCCCATGGGTGAAGTTTTGTTAACCATTGCATTTAATATTTGATCAGTAAAAGCAACTATAGCTTGACATTTTGTTAGTACTTCATTTTTGTGAAATATGTGATCCTATGCTTGAATACAATTACTTTTTAAAGACTTTTAGATAAAGTTACAGAAGTGGGATTAGGTGGTAAATGTTAGCATCAGATTAATCCCCTTTTTATGCAGTGGTGTAACTATAGTGTATTTTGTTTTATCTGTAAAAATGCCCTGTTTCAATGAGCTACTACATATGTGGCTGAGAATTCTACTTATTTGTTGGGAGCAAGCTTTTAGTACTCTGTTGGAAATGCCATCAATTCCATGTGAGCGTTTATTTTTGAGTGACTTTATTATTTTCCTAATTTCAGTAGGAGAGTTGGGCTGAATTTCAATTTCATCAAATTGCATAAGTACTGCCTCTTCCATATGCTGCCTTGGGTTTTCTAATGAATAGCTGGATCCTATTTCTCTACAACACTAAAAAAATGATTATTAAAAATGTTTTCTACTTCTTATTTCTTGTTAACGAACTTTTCATTGTGTTTGATAGAAACACAGTATTCCTGTACTCTCTGTTGCCCTGTTTCCCTTTTAACAATATTTCAAATTGTTTCAGTTTTATTATTAGATGTGCTAATCTCAGACATAATGCACACAGTTCTGTACTTTTTGATAACTTTTCTTAATACAATGCACTAGTTCTTATAATGTTTCTCTGTTTCGGTATCATTACTCCTCTTAGCTTTGAGATACATTTCCATTTTCTGTTTACAAGATATTTTGATCCCTTTAGTAAGCCATGGTTTTTTAAATGGTTTCTAACAATTATATTTCACTGTTTTCTTAGAGAAACTGTTCTCAAATATACTCTCAAATGCATCATGAAGTAGGTTAAATTTTAAATTATCATCTTGTTCCCTATGCACCTCATCCCAGTCTAACTTTTGCAAGCTTTCCCTAAAATTTTGAATTGTTAAATCGTTAATTGTATGCACTAGTTTGGAGGACTGTTTTCCATTACTGTATGGAGCTATATCGTATACTGTAACTAGCTTTGCATCATGATATTACAGGGAAAAGTTTTTATTTGATTAAATTTATCCTGGTCTATGAAGACATTATCTACCAGTGTGCTGCTTTCCTGTACCGCCCCTAGTAGGAAATCAATAGCTGATATCAAATTGAAAGAACCAAGTATTACTTCAAGGTCAAAATTTCTTTTGGACTCTTTCAGAAAATCTACATTGAAATCCTCACAAATAGTAATTTGTTTGCCCCTGTCCCACAGATATCTCAACCAAGAATCCAAGTTTTTCAAAAATAGTTCAAAATTTCTTAATGGGGATCTATACATGGCTACAATTATAAAACAGAAATTATTTAGTTTAAGTTCACACGCACATTCTTCTATATGTTGCCCTACTGCAATTGGTCGCCAATGATTCATGACAGGTCACCTCTGCAGATTAATTATGTTGTATGCTCCATGAAACTGCTGTAGGATTGTACAATGTGAAACGTCTGAAAGCAAGCACCCAATAACAATCGTGTGAGCGTTATGTTCTGGGGACGGTTCTCGTGGTATTTCCTGGAATCTCGTCTGTCTGGAAAGCACAGTGGACCAACAAAGTATGCATCTATCCTTGGAGCCCATGTTGTAATGTTCTTTAATTAAATGAAATAGTAATCTTTACGATTACGTTAAATGAAGTCTGATCTGCAGAATAGATCTTAGCCCGAAATGTTGTGTTACATGTTGTAAGTGCAAGTGATGTGCTTCTCTGTCTTACTGTTAGCAAAACATTACAAATCGATTGCGCAATGCAACTCCCAATACCAATACAGAAACACAGTCACTGCAAAAAACATTCAGCTCCTTAAGCACTGAATCTTAATACACTCTTCAACGTAGAGTGAGTATGCTATTCGTTAGAATTAGAAGTGGGCTGTTGAAATAAATTCGAACTGTTGTGACCATCATCCTTATGGGCTGTGACATCAGACTGGACTGGCAAATCGTCGATAATAAAACTGTTTGCTCAAAATAACATCTGCATCCGTGCTGGAATTCTATGACTTCCACGAAGTTGTGTTTTATTTGCTGTAGTAATGGACATCGTCTTCCTGTAGCTGTTAATTTTGGGATCTGACTGTAGGTTGTCATGATTATATGCAGCTACTTTGAAAGAGATAAACAGAATGGTGATATATGGCATGGTTTCGCAGGAACCCGCAGCAATAGTACGTCGAACAGAAGTGTTGTCAGAAAAATTTTGCTTCCCAGAATGGGCTGGTAAGTGCGTCAGTGGGCTGTGAAGGTTATTACGTAGGTCGCATTTGCGCAGTATTAGTTGCACAATACAAAGATTCAGTGTAAGCGAAATCGTCTTGCTCTTCAAAAAAACTTAGCGTTGTGACGCAGTGGCAATCTAATATTTCTGTTTTTGGTCACGGAAGGGAACAAACTCTGTTCTGTGTTGTGACTGAATGTGGCGTCTGATGTTTGATTGTTCGCATTATTCATCTGAGGGAAATAAAAGTTATTTGTTAAGGCTTTATTTTGCTATATGAATCCGGTTTGCAAATCAATGCGTGGGGAGCAGCATTTATCAGCACAAACGTTAAACAGAAGCAGAACTGTTTGGACACGATTAAGCGGAAAGCTGTGATGTGAACGGAAGATTTTCATGACAAAAGGCGGCGTTGTGTGTACAGTTTTTGGATTGGCAGCAAACGTTAGTATCATCATGCTTAATATGGGGCTCGAAAACTTCACTATAAACTGTTTCATACTGCGTGTGTGGCTCAACAGAGCGGTCATGTGCGTACTCCAGACGGTATTGTTGTCAGTATCAATGGAATGGAATGAAATTTCTGACGTGGGAAACCTAATTTTTTGCCAGATTAGGTGGGCACAATGGGTTCATTAATGTTTTCCGAAATTGTCAAACTGATGTCGCTGACGGTAGCGCTGGGGGCAAAACTGACAATGTTATGCCGCTTAAGGTCATGGTTAATTTCTTAGTAAAAGTTTGATAGGTTTCACTACACTGATGTATGTATAGCATTAACGTCATTCTCAAAGGTTTGGTACTGTCTGCGCTTTGCTTGGCTATCGCCTCAGTTTTATCGCAAAGACGTTTTTCACTGGCCTTAATGTCTGAATCTATCTGTTTGAAACGGTTATCAGTCGTTTCTGTGCATGATTTAAGCTCGCCACGTGTGGTGGAAAATTGTTCATTGAACTGGGTGGTGGTGTCAATTGGTATTTTTCGTATGATGGAACATTGTTCTTCATTTTTTTTAAATCGTTCATTCAACTGAGTATTTTGTTTAACCAACATTTCATCACTCTTATTAAATCGTTCACTGAACATGTGCATGAAATTTTGGATCACCGCTTCCATATTACTTCGATTTGGTACGTCGGGTGTCACCACTGTTGTGCTTTGTGATGTTGAAACATCATCTACAACGATGCAAGTTTCGTTTGTTGCATTTTCTGCACAATTGCCGTTAATAAAATCCGACGCTTTTCCAAGAGCAGACTGACCACTTTGCACTAGTTTTTCTTCTGACATGCTATTGGCGATCAGACCACTTGTGAGAAAAGTACGCAAGTCACCGACCTCACTCAGTAAACAATCACGTTTTGAATCGTGCTCATCAGCCATGAGCATATCAGTGGCGTACGAAATACCGGAACCTGCCGTCTGAGTACTAGTCAAGTTAGTGGGTGAAATGATAATCAGGAACCTGTACATTACTTCTGGAAACGAACTCACATTTTCTGTGGTGCTTTGCAACTGCTGCGTCGCAGAGTGGTCGCTATCATTATCAACATTATTGTCAATAATAGGAACGTCGTCTATTTCGGTATCTCTAATTATCAGATTACGCGGCGAAACCTTGAGCCTTTGAGCGGCATCGTAAATAAAATACAGAGTACAAATCCAAATACAAAATTTCAACACTCAACTCAGTGAAAAATAAATAAAAAAAAAAACAAGGCGAAGCACAAGAATGCCAATGAACAGTGGAAAAAGTTCATACAAACTAGTATACTGCGTTGCTCCAAGAAATCTAACTACTATTATCGCTACAGAACGGTTGAGAAAACAAAACATATTTATCTGACTATTTTAATACCAAAGAATTCCCACAGCAAACGACTAGCAGAGCAGTCGCCGAGTGTAACGTTCTTTAATTACATGAAATAATAATCTTTACGATTACGCTAAATGAAGTCTGATTTGTGGAATGGATACTGAACTCGAAGTGTCGTGTTATGTGTTGTAAGTGCAGGTGCTGACTCTGTCTTAATGTTAGCAAAACTTCACGAATCGATTGGACAACGCAACACGAATACCACTAAAGGAATATAGTCACTGCAAAATACTTTCAGCTCCTTAAGCACTAAAGCTTAAGGCCCTGTTCACATAATAAATTAAATAGTCTTACCTCTAAAGCAGCAACAGAGTAACGCGATATATTCTGGTCTCCCATAAAAGAAAAATATGAATATGCTAACTACAGGCTCAGCAGTGTGCAATGCTGGCTATAATACTTGAAATGCACATAGAATTTATTTGGCTGATAAACGAGAACATTTAAGAAACATCAACTTCTTTAAAAATTATATGACCTGGGCTGGGAGGCGGTACTGTTTATGGGGAATTACTAACTCTGATTTTCTTTAGCAAAATTATATTGCAAGTTAAGTTTGACTTTGCTAAAACATCTGATAATTGAAGCTACATTACTCACAATTCGATTCAAAACAATGAAATTTAAACAGCAAGCATTATAACTTGATTAATCCAACATAAATGCAAATCAACAAATTACATATAACTCTGTTAAATCTGCAAAGTATTACAAAAATGAAATATCTAACTAGCCTTTATCTCAGAATAGTTTACGTACCTTCTGCGGTTACTCATGAATTACAAATTATCATCCAATTCATCTTTACTAACGCTCAGAAACAGAAATCATAATTATTTAAATCTTTACCTTAGTTGCCTGAAGACTTCTGCTTCCAGGTTCAGCAGTACTGATATACCAACATTAAACTAACACTTGTTGGCTTCACACAGCATACCGCAAAAACTGCCTACTCCGTCGTCTTTCCATCACAGACAGCTACCTACAGTTGAGCTACAGCACTCTCTTACCCCAACAAAGCAGTACAGTTCCTATGGCTATGCGATCGGGCGCAGTCAGCGATCTACATTATCGAGCCCATCCGAGACATTCATCTCTTACAGTATAGTAGTTTCATTTTAATTTATTGATATTCTGATCTTATTCTGGTGCCACACAAAAGTTTGCCGCAGTATATTCCTTTCAGTGTCCCCCCTAAATGCAGTTTTTTTCTTCTCGGTAGTACGGCATCTACCAGCAGGACAATGCAACAACGTGCTACATACATCGCAGTGTATTTACGTTGTTTCGAAGAGCACGAAGATGACTTTATCGTAGTACCCTGGCTATCAATCTCCGTGGACAAGCCCGATCGATATCTATGCCACCGTCTCGATTGAGAGGTTCGCGCCATGGATCTGAAACTATGAAAGCTAGCGCAGCCGGCCATGGAACTGTAGTCGGCATGGCTCCATATCCCTGCTGGAAGCTTCCAGAACCTCACTGATTCTGTTAGAGCAGATCTCGCAGCGGTCTGCGCTGAAAAAGTAGGTTTTCGAGGCTTTTGACTGATGGTCACGTTAATGTGCCTGAAACGACTAATATACGATTGTTCTTAATGAAGAGTTACAGCAGTGAGGTATGTAACTGTAGTTGCAAGCCACAGAAGACTATTTTCTTCCATGTAAATCGCGAAGATGCAGTTTCGAAAATGCTGCCGAAACATCTGAGCTTTATTTACATGTCTCCATTGATTGTCTCCCCAGACAGACTTGGAAATATATCAACCACTATATTTTGCGTCGGTCGTAATCTTCCTTTCACTATTGACTATAATCTGAGTTAATATTCATACTAACGATCGTAGAATTAATGACGTGGGAGTACTTCCAAATGACAACAAAACATTTCACAAGTAATGCAAATATTTATTTATCGTAAGATAATGTAAGTATCCCAACCAGCTACCTGTGAAACGATCTAAAGCAGAATGTGGACTGTAAAATATCGTTTATGGTTAAATCTTTATTCTCGTAATGTAACGAGTGAAAGAGAAGGTTGAAAAAGATCTTAAATTTCGCTCTCATAGCGCCTCTGGATCCAAACTCGACTGCGATCGGAGGTTACTAACATCGCTTATCACGCTTCGTAGATGCGATGTACTACATTTCATAGTTAAGTTTAATGTTAAGTTACAAACCAGATCAGGAGACAACGAAATTAATATCTCCGTATGACGGACCACTCCTGATCAAGACAATGCCTCCTCCACCATTTTAGTGTGTTGTATGAACAGTAAAGAATACGTCTTATACAGGTGATAAGACATAAAAGAATTGTATGTGGGATTCGTGTCGACAGTCTCACGACACACTCCTCATTAGGAATGGTTGCGTGCTGTTTCGTATGATTTGAGCATCTCATCGAGAATATAAAAGTATATCACAAGTTTATACCCTAGGTACTAACACAATGAGCAATCTCGGTCTGCGATTACACAATGTCACAGTTACGTATAGGTATAATGAACGGAGATGGCGCTACAGACTCGCCGTCTACGTTGCTTTTACACCGCCGCCACCATTTTAGATGACCCAAAGCAATAGTAGACTGTTGTCTGCTGATACGTCTTCATCTTAATTCATGTCGTGTTCAGGCAACACTTGTTTTAAATGGAAAATGACACAATGCTTTCGTGAAAAACATAACATGGGAACAACATTTGCAGTTGTTTGTCTTGTCTAAAAAGCATATTTTATCCAGATATAAGAAGCATTTTACTTCGTTAATGTAACTTTCATCATGTTAATCGTTTTGAATGACCAAGAATACGTGACATGAAAAGGCGGCTTTCGTAATGCTACATTTTCCTTAATACAAACTGACGATACTGATGTTCCGTGTATGTTGTCTGCCCGAAAATACTGAGGAACATAATAAGCTGTGTTCGGACGGTTTCCAAACTTTTGTTCTCACTCTGTTCACCTAAAGAGCTTTTCGTGTTGGACTAACGGGAAAATTAAAGTTAAATTGCACAGATAAAACCCATTAGATCAAAAGCAGTCATCGAACTTAAAATTCATGTACATAATAGGAAATATCGCTTGAATGAATCCACTTACAAACGAAATGTGATACCTCTACATTTTGGCTCTAATCAAAATGATTTGTACACCTGAAAGTGACACGAGCTGGCATTTCGATCAAATTAAGCTGATCAAATTAATCTCATTTATTAGAAATTGGTTAACATTGACAAAATTAATTACGAAAATCTCCTTCAGCGTGGAAGAAAGTAAGAACAGATAACTTTCTTTAAGGGCATTGCAATGCTAAACAGCCACTTCTCTAATGGTAAGACTTGAAGTTCAGTAATGGTATTTCATAGAACTACTTTCTAGTTGTTAGGGTAATTTCACGTACATTCTAGAGCCACGGATGAATCGGTCAACAGCACTTGTCAATAGGATCTACATCTAAATCTACATGGATCGTCTGCAAATCACATTGAAGTACCTGGCAGAGGGTTCATCGAACCACCTTCACAATAATTCTCTATCATTCCAATATCGTACAGCCCGCGAAACAACCAAACTCCTGTATCCTTACGTACGAGCTCTGACTTCCTTTATTTTATTATGTTCATCGTTTCTTCCTATGTATGTGGGCGTCAACGAAATATTTTCGCATTCAGAGGAGAAAGTTGATGATTAAAATTTCGCGAGAAGATTCTGCCACAACAAAAACGGCTTTGTTTTTATGATGTCCACACCAAATCCTGTAAAATTTCAGTGACACTCTCTCCCCTATTTCGCAATAATACAAAACGTCCTGCCCTCCTTTGAACTTTTTCAATGTACTCCGTGACCTGTCTGGTAAGGATCCCACCCCGCTCAGCGGTAGTCTAAAAGAAGACGAACAAGCGTAGTGTAGGCTACCGGTATCTCTTTAGTAAATCTAAGTGCTCTGCCAATAAAATGCAGTCTTTGGTTAGACTTCCCCACAATATTATTTTTGTGTTCTTTCCTAATTAAGCTGTTCGTAACTGCAGTTCCTAGGTATTTAGCTGAATTGCCGTTAGATGAGACTGATTTATCGTGTAACCGATCTTTGACGGATCCCTTTTAGCACACATGTGGATGACTCAACATTTTTCGTTATTTGAGGTCAACTGCCAATTTTTGCAAAATGCAGATATCTTTTCGAAATCGGTTTCCAATTTTTTTTATCTTCTGGTGACTTTGCAAGTCGATAAACGACAAAATCGTCTGCAAACAACCTACGACGGCTCATCAGATTGTCTCCTATATCGTTTATATGGATAAGGAAAATCAAAGGACCTATAACACCACCTTGGGGAACGCCAGATTCACTTCTGTCTTACTCGACGACTATCCGTCAGTAACTACGAATTGTGACCTCTCTGGCAGGAAATCAAGAATCCAGTCACATAACTGAGACGATATTCCGTAAGTACGCTATTTCACTACAAGCCTCTTGTGTGGTACATTGTCAAAAGCTTTCTGGAAATCTAGAAATACGGAATCAATTTGAAATCCCTTGTCTACAGCACTCAACACTTCGTGTGAGTAAAGAACTAGTTGTGTCTCACAAGAATGACGTTCCCTAAATCCATGTTGGCTATTTGTCAATAGACCCTTCACTTCGAGGTAATTCATAATATTCCATCACAATATATGTTCCAAAATCCTGCTGCATATCGACTTTAATGATACAGGAGTGTAATTTAGTGAATTGTTCCTACTTTATTTTTTGTTTCAGCCCTCAGTCTAATGACTGCCTGGTTTGATGCGGCCCGCCACTAATTTCTCTCCTGTGCCAACCTCTTCATCTCAGAGTAGCACCTGCAACCTACGTCCTCAATTATCTGCTGGATGCATTCCAATCTCTGTCATGCTCTACACTTTTTGCCCTCCGCAGCTTCCTCTAGTACCATGAAAGTATTCCGTCATGTCTTAACGGATATCCTATCATACTGTCCCTTCCCCTAGTCAGTGTTCTCCAATATTCTTTTCCTCTCCGATCCTGCGCATAACCTTATCAGTCCACCTAATTTTCAATATTCATATGTGCCTACTCAGATGCTTCGATTCTCTTCTATTCCGGTTACCCCACAGTCCATGTTTCAATACCATACAGTGCCGTGCCCCAACCGTATATTCACAAAAATTTCTTCCGGCTACCTTTCTTGAATATTGGTGTGACCTGTGAAACTTTCCATTCTTTGGGTACGGATCTTTCATCGAGCGTACGGTAGTATATTATTGTTAAGTATGGAGCTGTAGTGTCAGCATACTCTAAAGAAATCTTAATTGTATTCAGTCTGTACAGGAAGACCTGCTTTTGTTAAGTGATTGAAGTTGCTTCACTTCTCCGAGGATATCTAATTCTACGTTACTCATGTTGGCAGCTGTTCCTGATTCGAATTCTTGAGCGTTTACTCCGTCTTCTTTGTTGTAGGAATTTCGGAAGGCTGCCTTTAGTAGCTCTGATTTGGCAGCACTGTCGTCAATAGTATTTCCATTGCTATCATGCAGAGAAGGCATTGATTGTGTCTTGCCACTAGCATTCTTTATATACGATCAGAATCTCCTTGGCTTTCTGCTAGATTTCTAGACAAAGTTCCGTTGTGGAAACTATCACAAGCCTCTTGCATTGAAGTCGACGCTAAATTTCGAGTTTCTGTAAAAAATCGCGTATCTTTGAGATTTTGCGCCCGTTTAAATTTCTCATGTTTCTTTTGATGTTTCTGGAACAATATTCTGACCCATTTTGTGTATCAAGGAGGATCGGTTACATCATTTCATAATTTATTTGATATAAATCTGTCAACTGCTGTCGATACTATTTCTCTGAATTGAAGCCACATCTTGTCTACACTTACACTGTTCATTTGGAAGCAGTGCAGATTGTATCTCAGGAAGGCGTCAAATGAATTTTGGTCAGCTTTTTGGAATAGGTGTATTTTTCGTTTAATGTTGGAAGATTTGGGGGTTACAATATTCCGTCTCGCTACGACAAACCTGTGTTCACTAATCCCTGCACCCGTTTTGATGCTTGTAATAATAAGCTTAGGATTATTTGTTTCTAAGAAATCAAGCGTGTTTTCACAAAAGTTCACTATTCGCGTGGGCTCATGAACTAACTGCTCGAAATAACTTTCAGAGAATGCATTTAGCACAATTTCGGGCGATGATCTGTGCGTACCTCCGGATTTATACATGTATTTTCGTCAACATATCGAGGGTAAATTAAAATCACCTCCAACTATAATTCTATGAGTCGGCTACGTGTTTGAAGTTAAATTCAAGTTTTCTTTGAATATTTGAGCAATTATATCATCTCAATTGGAGGTCGGTAAAAGGATCCAATTATTATTTTATTCCGGTTGCCAAGAATGACCTCTGCCATGCTAATTCATTGGCGAATCTACTTTAATGTCGGGACAAGGTGAATTACTTTTAACAGCAACTGTGTTTAGCCTATCCTGTCGGAACACCGTTAAGTCATTCGCAAAAATATCAGCTGAACTTATCTCCAGCTTTAGCCAGATTTCAATGCCTGTAACGATTTGAGCATCAGTGCTTTCTACTAATCCTTAGAGCTCTGACACTTCCCAACACAAATACGACAATTTACAACTGTTATACAGATGGCTCCTGTATCTGCTTTCTCCTGTGTTTCGCCTGCACCCATTGAGACTGATGCCCTTTTTGTGTCTTTCCGAGACGCTCTAAATTAAAAAAACCGGCCAGTCCATGCGGCACAGCTCCTACCACTCGTGTAACCGCACCCCGCGTGTAGTGTACTGCTAACCCATTCAGTGGTACCTCAAACCCAACCATCCCACGGCGCAAGTCGAGGAATCTGTAGCCTAAACGGTCGCAAATACGTCTGAGCCTCTGATTCAGACCCTCCACTCGGCTCTGAGCCAGAGGTCCACAATAGGTCCTGTCGACTGTGCTGCAAATGATGAGCTCTTCTTTCATCTTTCAAGCATGACTGGCAGCCTTTACCACTTCTGTTAGCAGTTCGAAACCAGAATCTCTTCCGATCCTAAGCGACAGACATCACCGATACCAACGTGAGCCACTACCTGCAGTTGGCTGCACTCTGTGCTCTGCATCACATGTGGGAGGAACCGTTCCACATCCAGAATGACTCCACCCGGTATGCACAAGGAATGAACACGGGCTTTCTTTCCCTTCGTGGCAGCCATGTCCCTAAGGGGCCCCATAGCACGCCTAACATTTGAGCTCCCAACTAAGGACAATCCCACTCTCCATGATTGCTCAGGTCTTGCAGGCTGAGAGGTTTCCTCTGAAACAGGCAGGCGACTGCATGTGGCTGTGCGACAGCTTACCTGTGCGTCGGACTAGGCCAGGAGGCCTTACGTGCGGCCCTCTGGGTAGATTTTCGCCGCCTGCGACGCCCTGAAGCGACCTGCCACTCGACCACTGGTGAGGGCTCAACCTCAGTGCGAGCAGTAGGCTGGGAACCAGTGAGGACTGCTCGGAGGACGTGCTGTAGGTCCATTGTATCCCCACGGCCACCCCACACCAGTGGTGCCCATGCAGTGCAGCTTCTAGTAGTATAACTGAAGCCATCACAGCCTGGAGCTGAGAGCGAAGTGTCACCAACTGGGCTCGCATGCGCACGCAACAGTCACCATTCCTATCCATATTAAAGACTGTGGGAAACTACAGTACTCATAAAATGGACTATTGACACGTGTTGGAACTCTACTGTAGATCCTGCCAAAAACGCAGGAATTGTGTCTAATAGATTAGATTAACACGCAGAGACACAAAAAACCGAACTAACGAAGTACTCAGTGGAGACTAAATAATTCGCCCCTGTTTATGAGCTTGTAATGTGTCAAAAAATTGGTTTACCTTACGACGAAAACGCAAACGCGAGAACTGTGTCTAGAAACTCAAGTGACTAATCTATCAAGGCACACACATGAAATTATACAATTCGCTCCTGGTTAGGAACTCACAAAAGTCACAAAATCGATTACTCAGTTACTGCTTCTGTCTCGGGCGGTTGCTGCTGCCTAACTCTTAAGTTCGTTTGCAACATCCCTCATCTATATTTGCAGATTCTTAATTGAATCACTTTGCTTTAAGGGTGTTCGGACATGGTAATGCACATTTAACTGAGATAAACGCTTCGTACCAAACCCAAACGTGATGGTTAAATGCAAACGAATTTCAAAGTCATCAGTTCTTCAGTTTAAACTGTAAGTCCATCTTTGAAAAGACAGACGTTCTTACCATTTTTTTCGTTTGTGGAATTCGCCCATAACGTACTTCCTAACAACAGCTAGAGCCAACCATGTTCACATTACCTTTGATTCACTTCCACGTTCAAAGTAATATTTAACATGCTGTATTGTTTTTCGAAATTAAACTATCATGTTATTTAAGGTCACTGTTGTCTAATCAATAGTTCAAATAATAATACACACCGCCAACGAAAGCTGCTGACTAAGAATGGCAACACTTCTTTGTCCACTGGTTACGTGTACTGTGTGTGAATTGACAGACCGATCATTCACTGTTACCGTACCACTGGAAAGCAAACTTCCAAACTTGTATTCGTATTTTTTGGTGTTTCTCGGATGCATACAACTGTTACAGACAAAATTTGAACTAAGAGTGCTCTAGCCTAGAATAAATGCAGACGAACACTAGCACTTGGTTACTGTTGATCTAAAAAACAGGAGAAGCCAGGAAAGGTGCACTCAGTTTTGAAAGTTCCAAAGGACTAAGAGGTATGACTACTTCTTACCACTATCGATAGCAGTACCCCTTACAGGCTGCCTTCAGAGTTGTTGCACCCATTAGTGAAGCTAAGAATTCAAATCACAATACAGTCACTTTCTTTACAGGTACATGCCTCTTCTTCAGTTACAAATGAGCTGAAAACTCTTTTAATCACTTATGTTGCACCTAACATAGAATGCGGCATTGTAAACCTGTTCAGAGACTCCTCAAAATATGCGAACATGAAAGTTACAACGGTGTAGTTATTGGATCATCGATTTGTTATATGGGAGAAATGGTAGGTGTGATAGCGAGTAGCGAGGTTGGGCAGTAGGAGTTCTTTCAGATCGAGTCCTTGTAGTAATATGCCTTGAGATAAGTTATTCTTAATAATAATTGTGCGTTTAAACACAATTTGAATAGCTTTGGAAGACTTAAGAACAAATAAGGCAGAAAGGAAGGATAATATTCCATCCGGATTCTTAAACTCACGAGGGGAAATGGCAACAAAATAACTATTCAAGTTGGTGTGTAGAATATACGAGACAGGCGTTGTACCATTAGACTTTCGGAGAAACGCCATCCACACAAGTCCGAAGATAGCAAGAGCTGACAAGTGCGACAACTATAGCTTATCACAATGATTAAAAGCTCGTGCATCCAAATTGCTGGTAAAAATTATGTACAGAAGAATGGAAAGGAAAACAGAATCTGTTACTTGACGATCAGCTTAGCTTTAGGAAAGGTAAAGACACCAGAGAGGCATTTCTGACGTTGTAGCTGATAATGTAAGCAAGACTGAAAAAAAGAGACTGTCATAGGATTTGTCGACCTGAAAAGGTAATCGTCAATGTAAAATGGTGTAAGGTGTTCGAAATAGAGAAATCCTACTGATATACAACATTTAAAAGAACGAACAGGGAACAATAGGAGTGGAAGATGAAGAACGAAACGATCGGAATAAAAATGGGTTTAAGACAACGAAGTAGTCTTTTGTCTCTACTGTTCAATCTACACTCCTGGAAATGGAAAAAAGAACACATTGACACCGGTGTGTCAGACCCACCATACTTGCTCCGGACACTGCGAGAGGACTGTACAAGCAATGATCACACGCACGGCACAGCGGACACACCAGGAACCGCGGTGTTGGCCGTCGAATGGCGCTAGCTGCGCAGCATTTGTGCACCGCCGCCGTCAGTGTCAGCCAGTTTGCCGTGGCATACGGAGCTCCATCGCAGTCTTTAACACTGGTAGCATGCCGCGACAGCGTGGACGTGAACCGCATGTGCAGTTGACGGACTTTGAGCGAGGGCGTATAGTGGGCATGCGGGAGGCCGGGTGGACGTACCGCCGAATTGCTCAACACGTGGGGCGTGAGGTCTCCACAGTACATCGATGTTGTCGCCAGTGGTCGGCGGAAGGTGCACGTGCCCGTCGACCTGGGACCGGACCACAGCGACGCACGGATGCACGCCAAGACCGTAGGATCCTACGCAGTGCCGTAGGGGACCGCACCGCCACTTCCCAGCAAATTAGGGACACTGTTGCTCCTGGGGTATCGGCGAGGACCATTCGCAACCGTCTCCATGAAGCTGGGCTACGGTCCCGCACACCGTTAGGCCGTCTTCCGTTCACGCCCCAACATCGTGCAGCCCGCCTCCAGTGGTGTCGCGACAGGCGTGAATGGAGGGACGAATGGAGACGTGTCGTCTTCAGTGATGAGAGTCGCTTCTGCCTTGGTGCCAATGATGGTCGTATGCGTGTTTGGCGCCGTGCAGGTGAGCGCCACAATCAGGACTGCATACGACCGAGGCACACAGGGCCAACACCCGGCATCATGGTGTGGGGAGCGATCTCCTACACTGGCCGTACACCACTTGTGATCGTCGACGGGACACTGAATAGTGCACGGTACATCCAAACCGTCATCGAACCCATCGTTCTACCATTCCTAGACCGGCAAGGGAACTTGCTGTTCCAACAGGACAATGCACGTCCGCATGTATCCCGTGCCACCCAACGTGCTCTAGAAGGTGTAAGTCAACCACCCTGGCCAGCAAGATCTCCGGATCTGTCCCCCATTGAGCATGTTTGGGACTGGATGAAGCGTCGTCTCACGCGGTCTGCACGTCCAGCACGAACGCTGGTACAACTGAGGCGCCAGGTGGAAATGGCATGACAAGCCGTTCCACAGAACTACATCCAGCATCTCTACCATCGTCTCCATGGGAGAATAGCAGCCTGCATTGCTGCGAAAGGTGGATATACACTGTACTAGTGCCGACATTGTGCATGCTCTGTTGCCTGTGTCTATGTGCCTGTGGTTCTGTCAGTGTGATCATGTGATGTATCTGACCCCAGGAATGTGTCAATAAAGTTTCCCCTTCCTGGGACAATGAATTCACGGTGTTCTTATTTCAATTTCCAGGAGTGTATATATCGAAAAAGCAATGACGGCTATTAAAGACAGTTTCTAGAATGGCACTCAGATTTACAGGGAAAGAATATCAATGATTAAATTGACTTTGACATGTTGTTCGTGATAAAGTACAGGGTCTGTTGAATGGAATGAAAGTCTAATGAGTAAAAAATATGGATTGAGAGTAAATCGAAGAAAGACGAAAGTATTGAAAAATAGAATAAATGAGAACAGTAAGAGGCACACAATTGATTGCGAAATAGGTGAAGTTTAGGAAGTCTGCTATTTAGAACAGCAAAATTACCCATGATGGACGGAATAAATAGTGCATAATGAACAGAGTAGATCTTACAAAACCGTCATTTTTGACTAAGAGAAATCTGATAGCTTCAAACATAGGACTTAATTTTAGGAAGAAATTTCTGAGAGCGTACGTTTGGAGCACAACATTGTATGGTAGTGAAACACGGACTGTGGGAAAGCAGGAAGAGAAGAGAGTATAAGCATTGGAGATGTGGTGCTACAGAAGAATATCGAAAATAAGTCCTTTCTTTTGGAATGTTTATCGTCGCTGGAAATATCATCAACCAATTAAATTTACTGTCGTGCAGTTTGACTCTCCTGCAGTCTGCAAAAGGAAGAGTTTTCGTCTGGCTGGATTTCTTGCAAAAAGTAATGGTTCTTGTAAATATCACGAAGTAATTTGCTGGGATGATAGGTCGACAGCAAAAAGTCCAGAATCCCGTTTCATACAAGTTATATAAGAAACACCGCAGTCACAGCAACAGCCATCTCGCAGAGCAAGCGACAGCAGAAAAGTCTTTTCCGAGGTTCTGATACGAAACAAGTTTGTGGTATGAATAGCAGAGAAGTCCGTGATCGTTTCGTAGCCGTAAATCAGCTAGACACAGCAGTGGTGTAGGATTCCTCAAATTTTGAAGAATACTCAAGACGTGCGCCAGAGAGTGAATTTAATGTTGGTTTCATAGCTTACACCACGTTAAAAGAAACGTTAAAGAGGGATCTCTCGGTAATGTACTAACGATCAAACTTGCTCAAGCTGCATCGCCACTCTAGTTTCTCTCGGATATCAAAACTTCTGAAAAAGTAGTGACAACAACGATGACAACTGCTGAACCTGAAGAGAACCATGACCATTCATCGGAATACCGTGTCAGAGCTAATGCCCATTGTTCTCCACTGAGAACGATATGGTAATCGAAGTTGTGGGTTTGAACTCCAAAGCTACAGATTGAGTTTGCAGCAGAAGACAGCGACATATTGATTTTATGTTCCATCCTTTATTTTGATAAATTTTTATAAATTGGCTCAAATGGCTCTAAGCACTATGAGACTTAGCATCTGAGGTCATGAGTCCCCTAGACTTAGAACTACTTAAACCTAACTAACCTAAGGACATCACACACATCCATGCCCGAGGCAGGATTCGAACCCGTGCAGTAGCAGCAGCGCGGTTCGGGACTGAAGTGCCTAGAGCCACTCGGCCACAGCGACCGGCTTTTATGAATTCATTGGCTGTTTATTTTTGTAATACCGTCGGTCATTGTTAAAATTTATCACAAGCAGGCACTAGAAACGGCAGGCAACAGTTTGCTTTTAGTGGCTACGTATCTTGATACTTCTGAGGGACCAAAATCCATTGTTGAGAGGAAGTGTTCTCAGTGTGTCAGGAAATCCTAGTAAGTACAAAGCTGCCCTTTGTTTGTAGGTGTTACTTAATCAAATCTGGTATTCTTCGTAGAAAATGCGACTCCACGCGCAGGAATAGCCGTTTCAGATGCGAGAATTCAGTACAGTGTTTAAGACTGGGACTAATAACTATAGAATAACCTTTCGATTTGTCTCTTTCTTTTTTTAACTCTCTGTATGAAATTAAATTAAATCATTGAATGACAATCATGCAAAAACACGCAGCGATGCAGAGGGTCTCAACTCGTGTTTGGTGTGTAAATTTACTGCTGAGCAATGGACGTAACAACATACAAATTCGATGAACGAAAAACAGAAAACAAAATATCTGTGCATACCACATAATCTACACGAGCGAGGCAACTGAAAAGATAAAACTTTACAAACTTCTGTAGAAAATAATTAGAGATGCTTCTCTTAAGTGATAATATGGTACAGGTATGAATGTAGACGCAGTGTGATATGCTATTACTGTCAATGAGTAAGTAATTATCTGCATGAAATATGGGTAATAAATTAAAGATTCTATGTGATACAAGTGTTAAAATTTTTAGCTTACTGTACTACATATTTTTTACAAAATTCAACTGAATCAAATGCATTATGTGTCGCATCGTAATCGTCAATAAACAGAACTTGTCCAGTACCGTGTTCCATCGTAGCAAAAGAATGTGTTTACGTCGCGGGACAGCGTCCACTGGTCTAGTGGCCCCCATTTGTAAACCCTTCACGTTCAGAACGACTCCGGCTGAGGCTTGCGAGTATCCAATCTCACGGCCCACTAACTCCTATCGCTCCCTAAATGGAGCACAGCTTTAAGTGAATTCATCCAACTGAATTTTACAGATTCTCTGAGCGAAAGAAGACGCTAGCAAACTTACAAAGAGACAAAGTATTCCACTGGACGGAAAAGACCAACAATATTTTCAGTCTATCTTCCGATTATCCACGTATCGTTACCAGTATTTCTCCGAGAATTAATACAGAGAGTAGTGCAGCAGGAGGGAATGTAGACGGTTGAAAATGTTGTTAAGCTGCAATAATGACTATACGATACGAAGCTCACTTGCAAAATTACCGTAACACTCCTCCCCTTTCGTTTATAAGTATAATATGAAATACCGAGCTATGCAACAGACTTTACAAATCTCAGGTACATAAAGAAAAGACTGGTAAGAAATGTACAGATAAGTACATCCATACTATTCCATTCACTGTGACGTGACGTAGGTTAATTTCCCGACGCCATTTATTAAAGATTCATCCAGGAACTTTTACGGAGGGAATTGTATGAGCTGTCACTTGCATAATTTTATCTTTGCTGTCTATATTTCAGTATTCAGCGGATCTACATTTATTTTCAGTTTCGTTGTAGATACTGGTGCCTTCAGTTTTATGATACGGTTTTTGGTTGCTGTTAGCAATTATCCTTCACTCTTCTAACAGTTCAGAACCGCTGTATCAACTACGAGAATTTATTATTAATGCAAGAAATAATTTTACTGTGTTCATCTCTTATTCGTCTCTTACACCAGCATTGGTCAATTAGGAGTTGGACGAAGACTATACTGCTGGAAAAAATTATAATCTGTTCGTCACTGTATAAGTAATTTGTGGATCCGATGCAATTTTGTAGGATATCGGTAAGATATATTTAGAATAAGTTCATAAAAATTTACACTGTACACACAACATGCTAACAGTGAAATTATAAGTATGAAGAACAAACTGCTTCAGAACATGGCTTCAGAAATAAATTAATGACACAATATCAGTTCGTGTCTCATTAACGCAAGAAAACCAACGACATTGCGTGAAGCATGAATGTCATACAACAGATGGTAGAGCTGTGAATAAATACTATTACTTTATATAAACTGAAACCAATGCAACTAATATTCGCCTGACACACACGCACGCACACACACACACACGCGCACACACACACACACACACACACACACACACACACACACACACACACACATGCATTACTCAGTCTCACTCCATTTTTTACATCACGTTCGACTAAGCATTTTACCACCGCTAGCATAAGTTGCAGGAAGTAAACGTTCAGCAAAAATGATTGATCCTTTACTGTAAAACTGTATTTGCAATTAAAGCAACGACGTTTCTACCAATAATCTTATGTTGGGGTCAATTTCTCTCGGATACTTTCATGAGAAGGCGAGTTTCATACTTATTTCGACAGCTGCCCCGTGTTGTGTGCAAAATACTGATATAAACAGCGTTACCACTGCGTACGCGCAATGCAGACTATGGTGAGAGGCATCATTTCTCTAACAAACGGAAGCTAGATGTTTAAGAACAAAATGGTCACTTCATAAATCACAAGACTTTGATATCTTTGAAAGATCTGCGTTAAGTTGTATCAAGTTCAGTGAAAAACGACAGAGAAATGGAGAGGTTTAATATTTACGTGCTTAGACTCAAGGACACACGCCGTTGTTTGATCCCTAGGTACATGGAGAAGGAGGAAAAGGTCGGATTGGACCCAGAGCAACGTGAAACGCTGGTAAAGCAATAGGTTCGCATTCGTGAGGTGAGGTTAAGGAAGGTATCCTATCCCAGC
The DNA here is from genome assembly GCF_021461385.2 of Schistocerca piceifrons. Classification (NCBI taxonomy): domain Eukaryota; kingdom Metazoa; phylum Arthropoda; class Insecta; order Orthoptera; family Acrididae; genus Schistocerca; species Schistocerca piceifrons. Next base: position 676,974,131 of record NC_060141.1, read on the forward strand.
AAACCAAATTTAGGTTAACCTGCTATTCTGCATGGAAATAATTTTTTGTTCGTTTAATCCATTAGTGCTAGTATGTAAATAAATTTTCTAAATATAGTTTCACTTACTGTGTAGTGATTCATTTTTTTAACTGAAAGAGCGCAGACAAATGTCACAGATAAAAATATTCTCATGGTAGAAAGACTCCTTTTACAGGTACATTTGACACACTAAAACTAGTTATGCCAGATTAAAATACGCGCTCACCATCACGAGGAACGGATGTGGAAGGAAAGTAGGAGTCGATGCAACTTCCAAGTAGGTCACTTCACTCTAAGAATTGATGCGTTGCTTCTGCGTCCAGCTTGTAAGACCCTTAGTGTGCACCAAATTTTGTAGTGCTTAGATTTTGATGGCTCCACATCGGAATATTTTTGTTAGGCAACCCTCCTGTATTATTAGTCAGTTTAACTGTATATGTGACAGAATCCACTGAAAGCAAGCCAACAGTGAACAAATGTAAGGAGTTAGAAAGAGACCACACTGTAAGACGACAAAAAGACGTCGCACCACGAAAGAATTACCCGATTGTGACGGCTATTGGTAGATATGACGTGCATGAAGAGACAAACAAATTATTACATTTTCAGAAAAAAACAGGATGATATATTCAGGAGAAACAGCTTCACAACAGCGCAGGTCAATAACGCGTTGGTCCAACTCAGGCACTTAAACAAGCAGTAATTCGGCTTGGCATTGGTAGACTTGTTTGATGTCCTCCTGAGGGATATCATCCCGTATTCTGGCCAATTGACGCGTTATACCGTCAAAATCAAGAGCTGGTTGTTTGGTCCGTGCCAGTAATGCTCCAAACATTGTCAGCTTGGGAGAGTTCCGGCAAACTCTCTGGCCAAGGTAGTGTTCGACACGCACGAAGACAAGCTGTAGAAACACTCGCCGTGTGCGGGCGGGCATTATCTTGCTGAGTTGCAAGCCCAGGGTGACTTGCCGTGAAGGGTAGCAAAACGGGGCGTAGGATATCGTAGACACACCGCTATGCTGTGAGGGTCCCACGGACGTCAACGAAAGGTGTCCCGCTGCGAATGAAATGGTACCTGAGATCATCATTCCTGGTTATCGGGCCGCACGTCGGGCGACAGTGAAATTAATATCTCGCCACCGTCTGCGATGGCCATCGGGCCTCATTTCAAAGCGGGACACATCACTGAAGACAATTTTGCTCCAGTCAAGGACATTTCAGGCCGATGACGTGTATGGAGACTCCATAGACGATAGTGGTATACCAACCTGGCTGTCGCCCGACATATTGCCCAATAACCAACAGAGATAATCTGCGGTGTAATTTCTTTTCATAACACGACCCCTTTGGTTTTCAGTAGCGGCATCCTTACAGCTTAGCGGTAGGTCGACGATATTCTACGATCTGTTATGTTGCCCTTCATGGAGAACCATCCTGGGATTACATCTCAGCAAGATAATGGCTGCCGAAACACAGGGAGAGTTTCTACTGTTTGTCTTCTTGCTTTCCACATCCTCGCTTGGCTAGCAAATTTGCCGGACCTGCTCCCAGTTGAGAAAGTTCTAAGCATTACGGACAGGGTTCTCTTCAACCGCATTGGCATTCTGGCGATCTAAAATGTTGGTTGGACAGATTTGCCATGAAATTCCTCAGGAGAGCATCCAGAAAGTTTTTCAATCAATGCTGAAAGTTGGACGTTCATATTGTTTGGAAAGTAGGCTACTAATTCTAATACAAAAACTGAGCGTCTGAGGTATTATTATCGCGTGTGGTAGCGAGCGAACAGTTCTTAGCAGGCGTCGGACGCAGCCTGATGGGGAAAGAAGTCGCGTGTCAGGAAAGTTCGTAGCCTGTCCTGACTATGTAAGTATCGCTGGAGGAGATTTTGCTATTAATCGAGGACTTTTGGTAATTTGCCTTTTTCCTGCGCGTACTTGTTGCTTGCTTGCACACTGGGGGAATTTTGTTAGATTTGTGTATGCATACATTTCGAGTAATAATTGTATCTTTGTTGTGACCAGATACGTGATTATTGATAACAGACACTGTGGAGTAATTAAAGGTTTCCAAACGTTCAAGGAAAGGAAAGGTCCAAGTAAAGTTTGTCAATGTATGAATCTTCATTTTCAGAATATACTACATTAAAATTTTCTGTTTGTTCCTTTCATATTTTACAAACACCTCCCGATCATTCAATTTCTATACTGAAAAAAGCATAGCAGCAGTTACATCAGTAGTTCTAACCATGTATTGCACCCTGCATCGATCGCGGTATATCTTTTGAATTATTTTAGCATGTTGCTGTCACGCAGTTGCAGCGGAAAGAAGAGGTAAGTTGTCTGTTGTGTACAGGAGGGTTGACGTATAATTGTCAGGTGACGTCAGAGAATATTTTAAAATTTACAGTCAGACATTAGAAAATTGATTTTTCATGATTTTTTTGAAGAGCAATTAATTTCTGTTTTCATTCTCTATTAGAATACGGACACGTCCGATAGTATGGGCTTCCAGGAGATGTCTGAGTACTGACAAGTCGCATAAGGGTTTTCATAATACAAATTGTACGGCTACATATCACACGTTTTGGTTACAATAGTAAATCTTCACGAGATTGCCTTGCAATTTTACAGAAAAAAGTATGGGTAACGATAATACTATCAGAGATAGATGTTTATACATTCCCGAACGTCTTTCAGTACGTTAATCATTATTATTAGAATTTTTGATAGTTGAAACAAAGAACCTCTAGTGCCAAGCAGATAAACTGTTTGCATAAGTACCAGAGGTGCAGCAACTCGATTTGAGCTTGCTCATTTTGCGAAGCTCTTTCTCTTAGATATGTAATCAGTTTCTTCTGAAATTTAAAGCATTGGCTTTCCCGTGCATGTGCATCGTATTTACCAATTTCCGTCCTATTCTGATAATTCCTTCGTGGTGCGTCCTTTGTTTATGTGTGTGTGTGTGTGTGTGTGTGTGTGTGTGTGTGTGTGTGTGTGTGTAAGATAAAATGGCTCACAGGGAACAGCATGAAATTAAAGCTACAAAATCTTTACTAATTCAAGTTACTTTAAGCAGAGGTACTAAACAATAGTTTGATATCTCAAAGTTGCTTCGCCTCTGGAACGGAGCTGTTTTAACACATTGTAAATGTGCATGGAACAGCTGGATTGTACGCAGTGGTAGCCCCATGCCAGGCATCAGTCAGTCCGAGATCAGTTAACACGGCTGAGGCTGTCTCTCGCGATCATTTCGGCAGGTTGTCTTTTTCACCGGAAGGTTTTCGTATATCTGTCAGGAAGGGGATGCTTCCTACCGAGAACTCCGTGCTGCGTCTGCACACTTGTCATCGCCACAACTTCTGCAGTGTTTCAGAACACTCTAAAAAGAGAGACACAGATCAGGACACCATATTTGAACAGCATATTATTGACGCAACGGGAAACGTATGTAACAAAAAAACTAAATGATAATTTTACCAATAGACGGCGCTGTAAGCGTCTTAACGTAAAAGTGGTCGACTACAAATGATAGATAGAACGCAATACAACTATGGTTCGAATTACTCATTATACCATCCATACTGTTCAGCATGCATTACTGCATAAATTCGGCAGTCAAAAGTGTCGTACCGCATCGGACGCGAAACATTAAGTTTTAACTGTCCTGAAAACGAAATCCGCATGAAAATCAAAATGAAATCGGTTTTTAATTACCTTGAAGCCGAAAATCGTTGTCATGTACTGAAGGATATGTTTGAATTTGTTCAGTAAGAGCTTCACAAGTGACATTAAAGTTTTTTACTTGTCTCTGTAAAAGTGCTACGTCATTTGTAGTCTTTTCTTGTATCGTATTAAGCTTGGAAAATTTCGTACTGAGTTCAGTCATCTGTTTGGTCAGTGTGGCGTCTATAAGTTCCACACGTTTACATAGAGTGTCATTACAATTGATTGGTATGAGATCAGATTTAATTTCGTCATTTTGTGTCTTTAACTGTTCATTTTGTGTCTTTAAGGTTGTCAGGTTTTCCGCGTTCTGTATCTTTAAGGTTGCCGTATTTTCTGCGTTTTGTTTCATTAGCATTTGTAACATGTCGACAATGTTTACTGTTTGCAAGGTCTCTGCCCCCGCCGCATCATTAGACGTGACGTCATGTATTAACATGGGCTCTGACTGAGACTTTGAAATTTTGGTGGTGGACGGCCTATTGTCAAAATTTCCGTTAACACTTGCGTAAATATTTGGTGAATCGTCACTACCGGTTGCTGTCGTAAAGTCATTTTCTAACATTTGTCTCGCGTATTTTTTTCTGGTTATGACCATGCCACACGTAAGATATGTTTCAAATGAATAAAGTTTGACACTGGTTTTAAAATAAAATGCAGTTGAACATGAATCGCTCGTAGCAACAATGGCTGTTTGTTAATTTAAAAATGTAAACTGAACATCGGATTATTCTAAATGGCTGCTGGCCATGTTACAACGTATCGTACAGAAGTCGGCCATATTGTGCACTCGTGTATTGGTATTGTTGCAGAAGTTATTGTTTAAGGGAAAGTACTGAAAATGAAATTTATCACTGAAAACTGCTACGCGCGAAAGAACTACTACAGCATCTACTGAAAAGCTAATGCACTGAATGATGCGTCTGATCAAGCCTGCCAATGCAAAGATGCTGCTTAGCAGAAGGCAATAAAGAGGATATTTGCTAAACTGCTTACTCGTTGTGAGGCTGATGGCCACAGTTTTTGTCGAATATCGTCACATCTAATGAAACATGGGTCGATCACGACGAACCGGAAACGAAACGGCAATCCATGATGTGGCGCAGCACTACCTCTCGTCCGCCAGTAAAGTAATGGTGATGCTCTTCTGGGTGCAACGATATACTCTGAAATGTACTGTGATAATCTCAGGAAATTGTGGAAACGACTTTAGAGTGTTTGTCACCACTAAAGTGCAAACGAACTACTTCTTCTCCACGTCAATGCAATCTCCAACACAAACCTACGCATGTACCCGAGAGGAGCTCACGAAACTTGACTGGACTGTTCATCCTCTTCCAACGTATAGCTTGGACGTCACACCTTCCGACTTCCACCTGCTTGGCCCTATGAAGGTTGAATTCATTAGGAAGCAGTACATTGATGAAGCAGCAAGACGTTGGCTCCGATGGCAACCAGTAAGGTCGTACCATGACGGCATACAGGCCCTCCCAATAAGGTGGCGTAAAGCCGTCGCACTGACCGGAGATATGTTGAAAAATAAGATTTTAGAGCCTGAAGAGTGGAGAATAATATGGTATATTGGAATCCTGAATAAAACCGAACTTCTTTCAAAAAGAAAAGTTGTGATTACTTATTGATCGTACCTTGTATTACTCGGTGCTCTGCGTTTTATAAGACTGATTGAATCTGATGGGGAAAGCTATTTAAACGCATGTTACCTAGTGTTATTTCTTAAGGAATATTTGATAAATATGAGACCCGAATTCTTTGGCTGGTTTTTATTGTATGAGTCCTCTGCACTGTTTATACATATTAATAAATTGATTTACCATCTGTTAAGAGTTTACGCCTACACAACCGTCAGTCACTTTCCACTCATACCGTTTCCTGTTCCAAATACGCTACTTAATTGAAGCTATGTGTTAAGTTGGCCTGATGGTAGTTGGTAGAAGTAAGGTGGAAATATTTTGGTTCTTTTCCCTTGCGCAGTTTTATTTTTGTGTTGGAGGAATGGCAGTTAGGTACGTCCCAGGCCTGTGCTGGTTGAGAAAGGACGAGTTGGCTTATGAAGTTATCACACAGGACAGGCCCCTGCAGGTACGGTGTGTGAGTTTACCAAACGATTGTACCAGGAGGTGGGGAAACCGCTTCACTTAACAACAGGGGATGTCGATTTTAAACAAGGCTGTGAGACAGCATCTGGACAAAAATACGATAAGTATAAAGCAGCCAACCGGCTCCAACAAAAGTTTTCATGTATACCAATTATCGACACCACCAATGGACGTCTTCGTCCGAAAATCCAAAATTATATGTGGCAACTGATGAACAAGTTTAAGAGTAATAATGCTCTTGTCACGTAAAAATACTCCCTTAAGCATTTAACGGTAATCCACATAAAAGTGGTGTCACTGAAACTGACAATCTTTTAACGGCGTAGTACAGCACACACCAGTAAGGGCTGCAGGCGGAAACAGTCGCTGGATACGGCATCAGATTAACAGGGAGGAGTCGGATATCAGTGGCTAAATGCTACTACCCAGTCCATATTGCCTGTAGTCGAAATGTATATTAAATTTTGGGATGGTGAGACGTCCTCCCACTCACAAAGAAAATGGTCACATGTTGGGGAAACTCATTACTAGAAACACCTGACTCATTTAAAGTTCTTAAGTAAGGAGGGCATAAACAAAGAATTCAAAAAATGGCTCTGAGCACTATTGGACTTAACTTCTGACGCTATCAGTCCCATAGAACTTACAACTACTGAAACCTAACTAACCTAAGGACGTCGCATACATCCATGACCGAGACAGGATTCGAACCTGCGACCGTAGCCATCGCGCGGTTCCTGATTGTAGCGCCTAGAACAGCTCGGCTACACCGGCCGTCTAAACAAAGATTTGCAATGGGTCTGGCAAGGCAGAACTAATAGTAAGTGATATCCTGTCAGCTATCTTTTCAAGGCTTATGTTGGATCTGTATCAAGTGGATGAAGAGCTTCGTGATCAGGAGGGTGAATTAGAAGCATCAGGTACAGGGGTAAACAATTCACTAGGTTACCTTCTCAGTTAAGTGGATGGCGCGGCGAGGATAGTAGAGCTTTGCGGTAAACGGCGAGCACAGCCGTAACTATGTAGCAAGGTGGGCGGTGTCACCACAACAGGAAAACCTCTTATTTTAGCAGCGTGACAAGGTGCGGGGTTTTGACGAAGCAAATGGGTACTGGAGGCATAAAATAGGTCTGGATTTCAATGCAGAAGCCAGCGGTACCACCCCGACGCTGGAGCATTACTGACAGAAAGACAACTGGGCCCCGCCAGCTACCGCCAAGGGATAGAGACCGGCCTACACTTACCACCTTCACAAAGTCTGCCACAGGACTTGCTGTCAGACCTACCGTTCTGCCGTCTGCGCCTGCCGACTCTGACAGAGAGTTCCCAGCGAGACATGGTGCCACGACTCTATCCACCAACCGACCACTGCCCGAGGGCAGCAAATTGTCCCCCGTGCGCTACCACCTTCGCGTTCCGTCACAGTGACGCGAACGGGACGAGAGGCTGCCGATGCTGCACGACGCCGGGGGAAGTAAAGCACAGCCGCACACGCCGCCACCATAGTCGTGTGCGTAGCCAAAGGTCCGTCTCCCATGTGAGCGCCAACGCAGCACAACTCGACGCACTGCTTACGTCAATGCCCGGGGCTAAGGGGATTGCAAGCCGCAGTAATGCTAGGTGACAGCTCACCAGCACCAGGTGGAAGCCACTACCATTTCATCGGCCTAAGTCAGGGTCAGCGAGAAGGGCTGTCTCTTCTCTATTAAGTCACGTGACATGATAAGTAAAGCTCTTTGTAATTGTTAACAAATTTTATCTGAACGCCATGGCCTGTTACCATCTGTCGCTCATCCCCAAATGCTGTACCCAGATTCTGAGGGAAGTTTGGTTCACTGGGTCACACGAAGGTCGAAAAGGTCAGTTTTTAGTTTCCATGAGCGGCTGAGTAGGCAGGCGATTTCAGCTAGGGATGTGAGACACTTTATATATACACGCATTATGGGCTTGAACATGGTTTGAAGGAATGATTTGGAAAATATGTATGAATAGGTTGAGAACAGCGGCCTGAGCGTTGCGTCTGTTGTATACAAAGACGGAGGCTGCACTGCACTCCATAAAGAGAATGAGCCCAGTAGACGAAGTGCGTATCGTGTTGATTTACAGCTCCTAATCTCCCAAAAAATAGGACGGCCGTTCAGTTAGTAACACAAAATATCTTTTTTATCGGCCAATTTCGGTTGACAGAATGCGGAATTTGTTGAGAGACTTCGTGGAATATTCGCGCATGAGCTCTTATAGTTTCACGAAGTTAGGATAGCTGGCAGCACTATACTTACTCTCCAAAATGCCGTCTGTATAGGAGGTCAGTTCGAAGAAGAGAGATGTCACTGAGTTCCCTCTGGCGAAAAACCAGGGCATCGCGCATATTCATACACGGCTGCAGAATGTCTGCGGAGACCTAGAAATGAACAAAAGCACTGTGAGTCGTTGGGCGAGGGTTTGTCAACATCGCAACGAGGTCTAAAAAAACTGTCAGACCTCCTGCAGTTTTAAAGCGTACAAACACTCTTACTCGAGATGATCAACGAATCATAATCAAACTCGTCGCTGTCAATTCAACATCTCTATTACTAGTAGTGACAAACTCGTTCAACAGTTGAGATACTCGAAGGTGTTTGCTGCCTGGGTTCCTCACTGCCTAACAGAGGATCTTGAAGAGCAATGAGGGACCGGATATGCTTGCATGTTACGGGTCTTATCATGAGAATATTTTGTTGGAAATCGTCACAAGCGATGAAACATGTGTTCATCACTTCGAACCGAAAACAGAACGGCAATCCTTTCAGAGGCGCCACACCTCCTATCATCGAACAAAAAGTTCACTGCGCCACCTCAGCCAGCAAAGTCATGGCGACGATCTTCTGGGACTCTGAAAGGGCTATTTTGTCTTCCCTCATGGTGCACCGATAGGCACTGACATGTATTGTGCCGCCCTCAGGAAACTGAAGAAATGACTTCAGCTTGTACGTCCCACAAAAATGCAAACGACTTTCTCCTTCTCCATGACAACGCAAGACCTCACATGTCTGCGGACCTGATAGGATGTCTTACAGTTTCGTTAGACTGTTCTTCCTCTCCCACCCTACCGCTCAGAGCTCGCAGCTTCCGACATCCATGTGTTTGGCCCGGTGAAGGATTCGCTCCACGATGAGGAGGAAGTTATTGAGGCAGCAAGTCTTCGGTGCTGACGTCAACCAGTAGGGTGGTACAGTACGGACATACAGGCCCTTCCAGTAAGATTGGGTAAACCCGTCCCACTGAAAGGAGATTGTGTTGGAAAATATGTTTTTTTAGCCACAAGAATAATAAGGTGTGCTGGAGTCCTGAATAATACCAACATGCTTAAAAAATGAAAAACGAATATAAAGGTGTCCCATTACTGACTGAATGCTCCTTGAAGAAGAACTAGCCCACAGAAGCGATTTATCAAGGTCAGGTGAGGAGCGTAGGCAGAAATTCAGGAAGTTAGTGAATGTAGAGGAAGCAGATGGCAGCGTGCGGAGGCGAGGTGAAGCGGTTATTTCTTCTGTCGCATTTCGGGGAATTTTAAGCGAGATTATCCGCCAGAAAACGGAGATATTATCTAAAGGTTTCACAATAAGGAAGGCTGTAGTGTACGTTTGGTCACTGTCCTAAGTGGTGCTCAGAGACGCAATGATGACGATGCCGAATAAGTTGTCTAAACGTAAACCGACTACACACTGAAGTGACAAAAGTCATGAGATACCTCCTAATATCGTGTCGGACCTCTTTTTCCGCAGATTAGTTGAGCAACTCGACGTGGCATCCACTCAACAAGTTGGATGCCCCTGCAGAAATATTGCGAAAGTTGTCACGGTGCAGGATTTTGTGCAGGATATGACCTCTTGACTGCCGGCCGGAGTGGTCGAGCGGTTCTGGGCGCTACAGTCTGGAACCGCGTGACCGCTACGGTCCCAGGTTCGAATCCTACCTCGAGCATGGATGTGTGTGATGTCCTTAGGTTAGTTAGGTTTAATTAGTTCTAAGTTCTAGGGGACTGATGACCTCAGTCCCATAGTGCTTAGAGCCATTTGAACCATTTTTCTGACCTCTCGACTATGCCGCATTAATGTTCACGGGAGTCATGTGGGGCGAGTTGAGAAGCCATCATTCGCTCGAATTGTCCAGAATGTTCTTCTGACCAATCGCGAACAACTGTACGTCGTCATTACTAAACGTTTCATCGTTGATTGGGAACATGAACTCCATGAATGGTTGCAAATGGTCTCCAAGTACCCGCACATAATCATTTCTAGCCCATTATCGGTTCAGTTGGAGCAGAGGACACAGGACATTCCATGTAAACACAGCCCACACCATCATCGAGCCACCACCAGCTTGCACGGTGCCTTGTTCACAACTTGGTCCATGGCTTCGTGAAGTCTGCGCCACACTCGCATCTTACCATCAACTCTCATCATCTGAACCCGGGCTTCATCTGACCAGGCACGGTTTTACAGTCGTCTAGGGTCCAGCCAATACGATCACGAGTCCAGATTAAGCACTGAAGTCAATGTCGTGTTGTTAGCAAAGACACCTGCGTAGGTCGTCTACTTCCATTGCCATATTTCGGCGCACTGTCCAAACGAGTACGTTCAGCGGTTCCACATTGATTTTTTCCATTATTTCACGCCGTGATGCTTGTCTATCAGCTCTGGCAGCTGTACGCAAACGCCACTGTTCTCGGTTGTTAAGAGAAGATCGTCAGCTACTGCGTTGTCCGTGGTTAAGTGAAGACCGTCAGCCACTGCGTTGTCCGTGGTGAGAGGTAATGTCCGAAATGTTGTATTCTCGGTACACTCTTGACACTGATGATCTCGGAATGCTGACTTTTCTAACGATTTCCAAAGTGAAATTTCCCATGTTTCTAGCACTAACTAACTTTCCACGTTCAAAGTCTGTTAATTAGCGTCGGGCGGCCGTAATCACGGTGGAAAGATGAGTGCAAATCCAAGCGAGACAGAGTCAGGTGAAAAATTTAAAAGGTGTCACGAAGCCATATACCTCCACACCTTAAAGACACAAAAATTACTAAAGCATGTTCTAAATGCCAAAAATATCTTCTGTGCAAAATTCATTCTTTTGAGAGAAAGGTATTTTTAGACAGTCATGAATAAAAATAATCACCCATTCATCTACCTACTATCATTTATTTTATCGATGATCATTTTCTATTTTATTCTTTATAGTTTATTTAATTGGTCAGTGTTTGATCACAAAAGATATTCCCGAACATTGTTGAAATAGAATTTCATACTTTTTATGTTAATTCAAGACACACTGTTAAGTCTTATTATAAGGACATTAATCGTTGGTGAGATCACGTGACCTCTAAAAAAATCTCATAAATAGAAATCTTTCATTCATTCTTTAACAATAGTTAGAGAAACATAAAAATAAATAAGTGGAAAATGTTAATTTTCTTTGTTTGGGGAGGGGGGGGGGGAGAGGGAGGTTGAGAATCATCCAATGAAGTTGCTAAAGTCATTCTAAATAGCGAGTGTAGTTACGGGTTAAGCGATATATGGTTAACCTGAGCGCTGACTCAACCACGCCTGTCGTTTCCTGCTTGTATCATTCTTACTTCCAAGATAATCAGTGAAAGGCAGTGTTACGATTTCAGTTGGCTATAGAACTGCACATTGAAACTAGGTAAATTCCGACGATTGAATTACGGTGTCAACTACCGCAGCACTGCAGGTTCAGCAGCAAGAGTTCCCCAAACGCGTTCCGGTAATGACAGCAGCGAACGAAAGGCGAAAAGACCACAGGAATGCGGCTTTTGCCGTCGGGGCGTCGTTCTGATGCTAATCGATGCAAATTTCATCGTAAGCGCTATTGGCTTTATCGGCTAAAAAACGGTCCTGTTTCCTTTTTTTATCGACGGCGATTTAAAAACCTTGCCCTAATGCTCGGAACACGCTTTCAGAGCGATGTGCTTTAATACCGACCATATCTCGTTAAAAGAGGATCCGGCAGCGTGGCATCAACTTCTGTCATTAATATTATCCTCTATAATACCTCCGATATTTCTTAATGTGGCGCTCAAGGCTTCCTCCATTCGTTATTTGCAAGCACCGTTTTGAAAGGATGCGTATTGTGGCGAGTTACTGAACTGTCATAAAATAACACTCATATGTCCACTAGTGAACACTCCTGTTCATCATAAAGGTCATTCAGACATTAAAAGTAAGCTTTATTCCTAACAAAAAGCTCTTTAACTTTCAAATACGATAATACTCAACAAGATTAATATACGACATTTATCAATAGTTTCACTTTGTGAATACACAAGGTGATTCAGCTGCGCCTAAGTTTTATGTAACTTCGAACGCCTTCAAATATATCACATAGGATTTTCATATTCTCTCTATCGCTAAGTGCAAACTACACTACTGGCCATTAAAATTGCTACACGACGAAGATGACGTGCTACAGACGCGAAATTTAACCGACAAGAAGAAGATGCTGTGATATGCAAATGATTTCGGATGAATCCAGGTTCTGTTTACAGCACCATGCTTGTCGCATCCGTGTTTGGCAACATCGCGGTGAATGCACATTGGAAGCGTGTATTCGTCATCGCCATAATGGCGTTTCACCCGGCGTGATGGTATGGGGTGCCATTGGTTACACGTCTCGGTCACCTCTTGTTCGCGTTGACGGCACTTTCAACAATGTACGTTCATTTCAGTTGTGTTACGAGCCATGGCTCTACCCTTCATTCAATCCCTGCGAGACCCTACATTTCAGCAGGATATTGCACGACCGCATGTTGCAGGTCCTGTACGGGCCTTTCTGGATACATAAAATGTTCGACTGGTGCCCTGGCCCACACATTCTCCAGATCTCTCACCAACCGGAAGCGTCTGGTCAATGGTCGCCAAGCAACTGGCTCGTCACAACACGCCAGTCACTACTCTTGATGAACTGTGGTATCGTGTTGAAGCTGCATGGGCAGCTGTATCTGTACACGCCATCCAAGCTCTGTTTGACTCAATGCCCAGGCGTATCAAGGCCGTTATGACGGCCAGAGGTGGTTGTTCTGGGTACAGATTCCTCAGGATCTATGTAATCAAACTGCGTGAAAATGTAATCACATGTCAGTTCTAGTATAATATATTTGTCCAATGAATACCCATTGATCATCTGCATTTCTTCTTGGTGCAGAAATTTTAATGGCTAGTAGTGTATAAAGTTATGCAGATGGTTAGCATTACAATACAGCAACTGAAATTGCGTAAGAGTAGCAAAATCCGTTTTTTTATGTTTGGAAAGACTGCGCTACAGTTCTTTCATTCAGAATTTGGATCTGAATGACGGTTCTATGTGAGATCACTGTGTTACGCCTTGCGTGGGAAGGAGAAACGTCGGGCGGCAGTCCCAGAATTTGACAGCTTCAGGCTCATGAGGTTTTGAGACTGCAGTTAATTGTTCAACAGTATTGGAGATCACGTTGGTTACGACCGTCTGACTCATAAGTGAATGTGGAATCGATGGCTACAGGATGGGTATAATACCAAGGGAAGGGGTGTGAAATTTTTTCCTCGACCACCCATAAGAAAACCGCGAGATTTCGGTACTGCGTGTCGCGGTTCTGACACGCCAATATTCAACGGTCCCATGTGACTTGTGCCTCATAGAATAGGCGTATTGTTCACTCAGTACAGAGAATCGTATAGCAACGTCACGTACTACGAGCCAGAAAACGAAGTTTTTTGCAGTAAGAAAGGTATCCATACAGCGGAACGAACTCTTTAGCTTAGCGGTTCTGCGGCCATAGTTGCTCGTGCTATGCTTCCCAACTGGATTCGGAGTGCAGCACAAAGGTGTATGATAGTGATATAGTGATGCGCCCAACGTGAACACTGGGCACCGAAGTGACACCACTTCGTCTTGTCGGGTTCTGCGAAGCCTCTAGTGAGAAAGAACATTAACAGAATACACTGGTCATCGTCATATGGGGCCCAGTATCCGAAGCAATAGTGTGCAGTGAGCAATTTGTAATGAACATTCCTTTCACCAAAAACCAGCGTACGCGATTCCCACAAACAATGAGAGTACTCGAAACGTATATACACTCGACATACCCGATACACTCAAGAAACAAAACCACCTACCACACAGAAATACTCCAGGACTCATACATATTTTTGTTTGCTTCGTTATGATTGAACAAATTGAGTCACTCAGGACTAGATCGTGGTAAGCTACACTGCGCAAAAGAACTAGAAGGTCGCTGTTTCGAAACCGCGTAATTAACTCCCACTGTGACGCGTAAATTTTAAATTTTTCTAAAATGTGCCTAAATTATTCCTCTATAATGGTGCAAAAGTGTGGCGCGCTGCAATGTTACCCTCAGGCTCAGCGACTCTTCAAACTGTGTTCGGTTAGGTTAGGTTAGGTTTGATTGGGTTTTTGTCGACACAAGCGGAAAAATCTTATGACTCAAAGATCATGTGAGCTCTAAGATGGGTTAATGTTTTCACATTGTCAAGTTTCAATACAATCCTGAAAAACGCCACTGTGGACGTGTCACACTACGAGAAGGTCGTCGCAGCTCGTCTTACCCACATTTCATGCATTCTTCTGACGACGCTGAGATGGAGGTCAGAATCGGGACACGCAGTACTGAAACCGTGCGTTTTCCTTATGGGTGGTTGAGGAATGCATTTCACACCCCTTCCCTTGGGGCACTGCATCCCACACATTGAAATATTTTACGAAATGTGGACGTGATACGGAGCAACAAAGCGTACTTATCTATTTACAAACGGGCTGCTTCCGCCCTCTTGTGTCGCGATCATGTGCGATTGCAATATTAGCATATGCGTCAACAGAGTGGCCCGGTGCCGCCTTTGTTGTGCAGGGTACAAGTGCATCTGCCAGCACCTGAAATTAGGCAAGCTGCAGCAAAGTAGCGTGAAAGAAGGCGTCTAACTCACAGGTGCTGGAGTAGCCACCAGACTGATTTGGTGTCGAAATATCTGAAGGCAAACTCTTAATGTGCTCAACAAAGGTGCGTGCATGGCACAGAGAGTGTTGCCGAAAGGGTTGCCTTAGAGGGACCTTTTGCCATTTGAATCAAACACATGTTAATGTTGCACTGCCACGTGAATACACCACAGGAAGGTGCGAAACAGGAGGGTTGAAATACTACGACACTGTTCACGTGTGCAACACAGAGTAACCAACAGTCAGTTTTGCTAAACAGTTCGATACGATATCTAAAGTACAGAACAACGTTTCTGAAATCAGTATACGCAGTCCACTCACATAGAAAAAAAATGTTAGCATAAAACTTACAATTTGGCTGATAACACAATTCAACAAACCTATCATCGCACGAGGATTCACTGTGAAACCAGTGGGCTTCCGTATCTGTTCGACAGCGCATTTTTTTGTTCATCCGACCAACTCGCGCTTTTTCCTCTGTGAGATGCCGTCTTGCTGTGGTTTGTCACACTAAAGTACAAAAATGATGTGCTGTGTCTTGGTGCAGTACATAAAAACAGAATGTGTGATGCCATCCTTTGGTTATTTCGAATACTTCTTCATCAGCAGCTTGTTATCCTCCACCAGACACGAAGTGTAGGAATCTCAATATTGCTTGGCATGCGGCTTACCGTTAATCTATCCCCAAACGCCTCAGTTATGGAAAATTATTTACCTTAGGCGCAATTATATTAAAATATATAATGAAAACATTTTTCATAACATGAAATATGTGCTCACATTCATTCTCAAAGGAACATTTGAAATGAGTCTTATTTATTATTGTTATTACACTCATGCTCATAAATTAAGGATAACTGCAGAATGTGGTGCCACACAACATGGAACTACACAAAACTGGCGCTAAAAGCATACGAACATAGGGCAAACACACGCCACAGATCTGTAAGTCCACGGTATTGGTGATAAGTTGAGAAACCTTCCCGAAACACGTGTGGTACAAAACGCCACTGTTTCCTGCGCATGTACCCCGACATAAGTTTGGGATATGATCACCGTGCACACGTACACAGGCCGCACAACGGGTTGGCATACTCTGGATTAGGTGGTCGAGCAGCTGCTAGGGTATAGCCTCCCACTCTTCCACCAGTGCCTGTCGGAGCTCCTGAAGTGTCCTAGGGGTGTGAAGACGAGCAGCGATATGTCTACCGAGAGCATCCCAGACGTGTTCGATGGGGTTTAGGTCTGGAGAACAGGCAGGTCACTCCATTCTGTTTCAAGGTTCCTCCACGATGGCAACTCGGTGGGGCCGTGCGTTATCATCAATCAGGAGGTAGGTGGGACACAATGCACCCCAGAAAAGGCGGACATACTGGTGCAAAATGACCTGTTACAGTTCCTCTGTCAAAGACATGCACTGGTGTACGTGCACCAATCATAATCCCACTCCACACCATCAAACCACGACCTCAATACAGGACATGAAGAGGTTGGTATCAGGATCCTGGTGCACGCCAGATGAAAACCCGAAGAGTACCACAGTTCAGACTACACCTGGACTCGTTCGTGAACATAATCTGGGACCACTGTTCCAATGACCATGTACTGTGTCCTTGACACCAGGCTTTACGGGCTCTCCTATGACCAGGGGTCAATGGAATACACTTTGCAGGTCTCTGGGCGAATAAACCAAGTCTGTTCAGTCGTCTGTAGACTGTGTGCCTGGAGACAACAGTTCCAGTGGCTACAGTAAGGTCCCGAGCAAAGCTACCTTCATTTCTCTGTGGCCGTCTGCATGCAGTGATGGTGAGATATCGGTCTTCTTGTGGACGTCCCGTACCGTAGCGCCTGGATACGTTCCCTGTCTGCTGGAATCGTTGCCGTAATCTAGAGATCACACTTTGTGGTACATGTAGGGCCCGTGCTATGACCTGCTGTGTTTGACCAGCCTGCAGGCGCCCTAGTATTATAACCCTCATAACGTCATCAATATGTGTTCTTTGAGCCATTTTCAACACACAGTCACCATTAGCATGTCTGAAAACGTCTGCACACTTACTCACTGCACCGTACTCTGACATGCACCAACACACCTCCGCGTATGTGGACTAATGCCAGCGCCACCGTGCGACGACCGCTTGTCAAATGTACCGCATGGTCATATCCCGAGGTGATTCAAAACCGCAAACCGTCCACAACAGCGTTGTTTCACAATGTATTAGCATTACCCTTAATTTATGAGCATGAGTGCATTTAAGTAACTATCAGACTCTAATTTGAAGAAATTTTGCAGTTTAAATGTTCTTAAGAATCCTGAATTATAAATTTTATCTTTAATTGCAAACACACTATAGGTAATTGTAACGTCTTTGACTTACAGCACAACAGGTGTATTGCTGCCTACTTTTTATTGGAGTTTCTCGACTTTTGGTGCTTGTTGTTGTTGGTAAGTAATCTGGACCCTATCTTGTTCTCTTGTAAGAAGTAACAACTTTGGGTTTTACTTGTGAATTATGGTTGGAAATAAATATGTGTAGACAATCCATAACTATTAGTTCAAATGTTAATATGCAGCACAGGTAGCCAACTTTTTAATCTTACTGTAACCAAATGGAATTAAATATACCTTTTAGATCCGTGAGCCTACGTGATGAAGAAAACTGTACTAGATTATGACAGATAAGTTAAGTGGACATTAACAGATTTAATAATTATTATCCCATTGATATGTACCACATTTTACGCTGCATTTTATTTCAGTACTGGAGAATTGCTGATCGTACCGACTCGTTCCTGAAACAAGGTTTGTTATTACATTTTTCCAAACTAATGAACTATAATATTAGTAAAGGTGGGGAACTATGGAAGGGCCATCGGGTGCACAACATTATCATTTCTGGTTCTCTTGGCCTGTAATTTGAATACTGATGGTTATATTTTTGATGTATTAAGACGAGTGGCTGTATCCTGTTCTTGAAGACTCCGTAAAGTTTTGTTTAAATAAGACGACGCAATACTGCATTTAATCCATGCTGTGTTACCCAACTAGATTCAGAGCGTGTTCGACTGTCCTTGGCTAACACTATCTTCATATGTCTCACCCGCGGACCCGTTTAAAGTATCTAGTCGTGAGATGCTGAGAGACTATCACGCGTAGAGTTCAGGCAGTGTGGAGTGGTGGACCTGTATCTGTCATCCAAGCTGTTTTCGATTCTATGGCCAGTTAGGTTTGAGACAGT
The DNA here is from genome assembly GCF_021461385.2 of Schistocerca piceifrons. Lineage (NCBI taxonomy): Eukaryota > Metazoa > Arthropoda > Insecta > Orthoptera > Acrididae > Schistocerca > Schistocerca piceifrons. The sequence goes on from NC_060141.1 coordinate 676,992,207, forward strand.
ATTTCTACCACACCTACTAATCTTCGCATCTTGTACACCTCCGAATCACCAAGAAATTGACTAATGTGTTCTTACTGCTATATTACATGCACACCACAAGTAAAACGCGTTACTTGCTATCTTTCCTGGTTTTTCAGTTTTAAATGCTAGAAGTATAAATTAATTTGTAGTATAGTGACGGTTTAACATAAACAGTCGTGACTTTCACTGCGGTGAAAATTTTTACTGTCTCACAGTTGGAACAACGGTACTGCCCCTATCGGCGGGAAAGTCAGCCTTAAGATTAACCTCTGTTATAATTTTTTCTAATTAATTAGAGAAATATTTACTATATTTTTGTATTCCAAGCCTTCTCACAAAGTATGATTGATCGTGAAGTAAGTGTAAAAATAGCAGAATCTTACAGATACAGTGACAAAAGCTGTAGCTCATTCATGAATATATATACTTTCGATATGTGTATAATTGCAGCCTACTCCACTGAACGCAAGAAAATGTAAACAGATATCTCATACATCAGTTCTTATTACGACAGGCACTTTTTTTGCACACAACTATTTTGTGTGAAATGTAATGAGTATCACGATTTTACACTATAATCGACTTTCTAATATACGAATAATTTTCATTCAAAGGCGAATGGTTTAAAGATTCTTACCATTTGCGTCTCAGATGCTGTACCTGTTGCAGAATTAGTTTCTTCTGTGTTGGGAGTCGTTATTGAATTTGATATTTTACTGTCTCATCTGTGTGATTTTCTCTTCAGCTACAGTGGTGTTGGCCTACTTGGTATTTTAAGTAATGTAAGTATTGCCTTTTGTACATTTACTCATTTGACTGGAAATGTAGCGAACAAAACTTCACTTTGTTAGTTGATATAGGATGTCTCCCGCCAAAACATGAGGTCTTCTACTGTTCACTAGCCATTTCTTAATTCTGAAAAGGAAATATTCTTTAGGAACTACCTGTACGTTACACAAAACCTGTAAATAAGCTTCCATAAAAAGTATCGTTTTATATCTCCCAGGGTTCTTAGGAAAATAACGAAAGGCAAATGAGGTTTTATTTTTTAGTTAGTGTATAGTTTTAAGGCACTAAATACGCTCCCTATTGTAAAAAATATGCCACAAATCAATATAAAGGAATCTATTCGTACGCTTCCGATATCATATTCACAAGTGCAGCTTTATGTCAGCGTGGAATTCGGATGTTTCAGTTCATAGTAAAAATGCAAGGAGTGTCTCTAAGTGATAGACTGTGGTGTATTAGTGTCAGAAAATAGCACAATTTCGTAATTTATGACTTTCGATTTTTTTTAAAAAATTAGTCTTACAAAGGAAACTGGCATTGGTGCAGTACGAGTCGACGTTTCCCAAGCAAAGAAACGTGCTTAAAGTGTTCTTCAGATGTTGCGCATGCTACTCATTTATGATTTAGGCACAAATGCTGGTACTAACATTTCCTACAACCCATCGTTTCTGTCGATCGTTATAGCTGTCGACACTCGGAAACGGATAGCGTGAGCCTAACTGTAGGTCACTAGGGTGACGGTCATCCATCGATTCGTAAAATAATCTTATTTAGTTACAATGACAAACTACATAAGCGTAAATCATGTTAAAATTGTTATAGTCTATTTCCTGAACTCTTATTAAAGTCGACACTATGTCAGAAACACATTTTATTTATTAAAACAATCTGATGAATGGAACTGATAAAGTTCAGAGTTTTAAGAATACTGTTGCGCTGAAAGACCTACAGTGACAAAGGTCTGCTGCAAATTACACTGCCATTTTCCATGACGATACTTTCTGTTCAAAACGCTCTTTATTAAGTGGACACTGACTGGTCGTGGCTCTTTAGCACTGGGTCAACTATATTGTTCTCTTCTTACACTCGTCAAGCGTTCACAAAGGGTCATGAGATATTTTATGCAACGACTAACGAGATGGTTAGAGAAGCAAATGTTAGAAATTACTGTAAAATAAACTGTTCACTTACAAAGAACTCGAAATAAATATTATTACGTTCCTACTTCAGATTATGTATAATACCATAATACGAGTTAAACAATTGAAAATGCTATCTAAATAAGAATTTGAGTATCCCAGTACTGTAAACCTCCTTCCATCCTTAAGTGAAGTCCTAAATTTTCGATCTGTCTTTCTCTCAAACTATTTCGAGTTTCATTTAGATGACCATTTGATTCCTCATGTATTTTCTTATGCCATTTGCCAAATTCATTAGCAAGCGTCCGTTTTGCCCATTTATTTGATGTTAAGTAATCATTTTCTCGTTTTGTCTGCCGATATTCAAAAATTTGTATGGTTAAAATAAGAATTTATTATTGTTCCAATATTGCACTAAAGAATTTCTTCAAACTACATCGTCCATTTTGAATTCTTCTAATACCTCTGTCCTTTTTCTATATAAGTATTCCACCAAATTTCCAAACAATCAGCAGATTATGCACGTTTAAGGCTTCAGAAGGAAATAATTCTTAAATTTCATTCCACGTAATTCGTACTTCGCTCTTGCAATTTTGAGAACGGTAAGAGGATTCCGTACAATACACTTGGTAGCTGTCTAAATGCAACAAATATTACGACAGCTTCATCTCTACTGTTAAAATCTACTGAGTAACGATCTTCTTTTTCAATCTTGATGTCATTAACGTACAGAATCAGCACTAAAAAAACTGCAGTATCCAGAATATTCATTCTTTTAGTTACAGACCTGTTTCGAATTATAAAATTTTCAAATACAAACCATGATAAATTTAACGAAACCAAAAGTGTACATCGGATAACCAAACATAAATTAATGTTACACATTTCTAAACCAGGCTTGCTCCAAGAGAGGAATAACTCATGTAACAGCAGACTGTGGATCGTAAATATATTACTGATTGGGCGAAATAGGGTGCCAACGGGCTATTTAAGGAAAATAACAACAGTACAAATGAGGTACGCTTCTGTGCCAATACATAACTTGAACGTGTTACGTCAGAAACGACCTCGTGAGTAGTCATAATGTGGATCCTCAGAACTGCTGTAAATTGCTAGCGATGTGCCTTTGTGCAAGGGACTAGCAGAACTGTTTGAAATAAGAAATCTGTTCAAAAACTTCAAGAACTTTGTCCAGAAATTTTTATACTCTTACCTTTTACTTATTGTGCATGGTCTTCTTCGAAATACTCTCCTCCACGATTGATACGCCACCGTTTCCACTTCCGGCAGCGGTATTGGTACGCCTCTTACAGGATCGTGCGTAGCGCTGTCTGCGAATTTTCTTTTATTTCGTGTATTGTTGCTAATCTTCGTCCTTTCAGCCGAGCTTTCAACTTTTGTAAATAGAAGAAAGGCTGCAGGGGCCAGTCTGGAGAGTACGGAGGGTAAGGCAGCACAATGATGTAGGTTTTTGTGCAATAGTCATGCACCAATAGGGATAATGTGCGGGTGAGTTATCGTGAGACAAGAGCCATGACTTGTCTCGCATCATTTCAGACCATTTCCTTTTCAAATTTTCTCACAGGTTTCGCAACACGTCCCGATAGTACCATCGATTAACAGTTTGTCCCTGCGGCACGAATCTATGATGAACTAATACTTAAAAATCAAAGAAAACAATCATCATGGCTTTGACATTTGACCTGACCTGACGAGCTTTTTTGGTTTTTGAGAATCTTTCCCGACCCATTGTAAAGACTGAACTTACATCTCATCACCAGCTATGATTCTCTTAAGGTACATGTTCTCATTTTCACAATGGAAAAGCTTTTCACAGACTGCGAGGCGGAAGTCTTTGTGGACTTGATTCATGAGCCGTGTGACGAACTTGGCGGCAACGCGATGCATTCCAAGATGCTGGGTCAGGATTTCAGGACAAGATCCAACTGAAATTCTGCACTCTTCTATAATATCTCGGACAGTCAGTCATCTATTTCGTAGACGTTCCTAACATGAGCGTCGTCAGTAGACGTGCAAGGGTGTCCTGCACGAGAATCATCTTCATTATTCGTCCTGACATTTTTAAACCAGGTGAACCATTCGTAACACCGTGTACCGCTTAAGCACTCATCACTGTAGGCTTTCTGCATCAGTTGGTGCGTTTGTCTAAAGGTTTTCTGGAGTTTCACGCAATATTAAATGCAGACGCGTTGCTCCTCTAACTACCCTCTCGGAACTCTGCGGCACAACGTTCTACTCAATACAGCACTAAACAATAACTTAAAGACATATAACAATGAAACTCTCAACAGTTACATATTAAACACAGGCGTATGCAGGGACGTAAACCGGATTTTGCTGTTACACACCATTGGCGCGCTATTACGAATGTTCCTTAATTTTTCTAACAGACCTCGTATTAGCAATTCATGTAAGCAGCATATTGTTGAGAGTGGCTTTCTTTTGATGTATTATTCTAGGGCAAGAAACTTCAGAGTGTATTTTCACGAGTTGCACCACACAGTTATCGTCTGGAGTAAATTACCAGCTAAAATTTTTTGAATTTTTCATTTGTGTTATGTAAACAAGTTTACGTTTATAAATCCCCTCACTTTCGTTAAATCCAATTACAATGCATGTTTCGATACACACCATAAATACGTGAGATGAAAAAAGCGAGGGGAATCAAATGAAAAGCAAGAAAAGTACCTCTAAAATTATCAAGTAAAATGTACAGGGTGCAGCCAACTGCAGGTGGTGGCTCATGTCGGTACCAGTGACGTGTGCCGCTTTGGATCGGAGCATATTCTGTCTGGTTTATGGAGGCTAGCGGAAGTGGTAAAGACTGCCAGTCTTGCTTCCGAGATGAGGGGGCAGCTCACCATTGACAGCATCGTCGATAGAACCGACTGTCGCCCTTCGGTGCAGAGCCGAGTTGAGGGTCTGAATCAGAGGCTCAGGCGATTCTGTTACCGTGTACGCTGCAGATTCCTTGACTTGCGCCATCCGGTGGTGGGTTTCCGGGCTCCTCTTAAGTCAGGAGTCCACTACATACAGGAGGCGGCTACAAGGGTAGCGGGGGCTGTGTGGATGGGACTGGGCGGCTTTTTTAGGTTAGAGGGTCTCAGAGAACCACAGAAGGGGCGTCCGTCTAAAAGTGGGAAGATAAAACACAGTAAGGTAGTTGTAGAAACGATTGGTACTGTGGTTGTGAAGAACCAAAGCTCCAGGCCCTAATAGAAAGCACTGAAGCTCGAATAGTTGTAGGTACAGAGAAGTAGCTAAAGCCGGAAATAAGTTCAGCTGAAATTTTTCAAACGATCTAACAGTGTTCAGAAAGGATAGATTAAATGGTGGTGGAGTATTTATTGCTGTCAGAGGTATTTAGCCTTGTGGCGAAATTGAAGTAGATGGGTCGTGTGATATAGTATGGGTAGAGGTTATATCTGACAATCGGGCTAAACTATTAATTGGATTGTTTTACCGACCCCCGAATTAGAAGATATAGTTGCTGAACAGTTCAAAGAAAACTTGAGTCTCAATGCATTTCAAATATCCCGCTCATACAATTATGGTCGGTGGTGACTTTAATCTACCCACGATATGCTCGAAAAATTATACGTTTAAAGGCAGGCAGGCATAAAACATCATCCGAAATTATACTGAATGCTTTCTCACAATATTATTTTAAACAATTAGTTCATGAGCCAACTCGAAGCGTAAATGATTTCGAAAGCATATTTGACCTTTTAGCAACCAGTAATCCTGGCCAATTAGTGACGAATACAGGGATTAGTGACCACAAGACAGCTGCTACTAGACTGAATACCGTAACACCTACAACCATCAAAAAGAGACGCAAAGTATATATATTTAAAAAGCTGTTAAAAATGCTGTTAACGACTTTTTAAGAGACAACCTTCATTCCTTCCGATCTGATCATGTAAGTGTAGAAAAGTTATCGAATGTCTTCGAAGAGATAGTATCGACAGCAATTGAGAGATATATATCACATAAACTAATAATTGATAATACTGATCCCCCATGGTACACAAAACGGGTCAGATCGTTGTTGCAGAAGCAACGAAAAAAGCGTACCACATTTAAAAGAACACAAAATCCCCAAGATTGGTTAAGTTTTACAGAAGTTGGAAACATAGCGCGTACTTCAATGCGAGATGCTTTTAATAATTTCCACAACAAAATTCTGTCTCGAAATCTGGCAGAAAACTCACAGAGAGTCTGGTCATACATAAAGTACACCATTGGCAAGACGCAATCAATACCTTCACCACGAGATAACAACGGTGAAGTCACTGATGACAGTGCCACTAAAGTACAGTTATTAATCACAGTTTTCCGAAACTCCTTAATCAAAGAAGACGAAGTAAATATTTCTGAAATCCAAATCAAGAACAACTGCCAAGATGAAAAATATAGAAGTAGATATCCTCCGTGTAACAAAGTAGCTTAAATCACTTACTAAAGGCAAGGCCTCCTGTCCAGATTGTACTCGTATACCAGTTAGGTTCCTCTCAGAGTATGCTGATAAAATAGCTCCATACAACCACTCACTCACCGAAAGATGCGTACCTATAGACTGGAAAATTGCTCAAGTCACACCTAATATCGTCGGGAAAATGGTAAACAGAAGAGTGAACAGCAGCGCGTCCAGCAGCGGGGAAGCAGCAGGTGCGGCGGGCCCGCTCTTGGCGGAAGGTGCTGCCGCGGCTCCCGGTATAGCGGAGCTGGTCCGCTCTGAGGTAAACGCTGCGCTTCGCGATAAAAACAATCTCGATCTGATAGCAGGCACTATATCAGATACTGTAACGGCAGCAGTATTGGCCAAAATGCGTGAAACTGTTGAGGCCAATACTGCCGAAATTACAGCACTAAAAAAGTCTGTGTCTGAATACGAAAAAAAGGCACGAGAGTTGGAAGTGAAACTATCTGCCGCAACTGACGAACCAGAACAGTACCAAAGGCGAAATAGTCTACGACTGTTTGGAGTAGTAGAAAATAAGGAAGAAGGCACGGACAACCTGCTTATACAGGTTGCGCGTGAAAAATTAGGCGTTGAAGTGACCAAGGCAGACATTGACAGGAGCCATCGGGTGGGACGAAAACTACCAGGCGCCACCAAACCTCGTCCAATAATAATTAAATTTGTCTCGTACCGAAAAAGGGCAGAGATCTTTACCCAGAAGAAGAAGTTAGCAAGGACAGGGCTTACAATAAGGGAAGATCTGACACACGAACGGCTAAAGATTTTAAACGGTGCCATATCCCATTTCGGTCTTCAGAATGTGTGGACTCAGGATGGCAGAGTAATCATTAAGACAGCAGCTGGAAAGAAGACAGTCACAAACATGACAGAACTGAATAGTATTAAGTGAAGCTACTCGAGCCAAAAGTGCAAACTTAACACCATTTGCAATTGTAACAGCCCCAATACTCAGATATAGTCTTGTAATTTTATTAATTTTTTAATTATACCCATATTTGTACCTTCAACTAATTGTTTTTGTAACTGTATTAACTTTTCACTATTTTTTTTTGTGTCTGTAGCTCCAACCATTACTTAATTTTAGTTACTGCTAATACTTTTTTCATTTTCTCAGTTTATTCTGTTCCATTCTGAAATAGTTCTATTGCAATTATTAGTCTCTCCTTTAGCTCATTAATCACCCATCTCTTCGGTTTAAATTGTTCATAACAAAAATCACTATCAGTATCACTTTAGCAAATTTCAATCTAATTGTAGCTTCCTACGATAATCACTACCAGTATCACTTTAGTAAATTTCAATTTAATTCTAGCTTCCTACGATAATCTATTAATTATTAAGCTTACTTCTCTCTGCTGGCAGCACCGGCCTGTTAAATCACTCCCTTCTCCCTTATTTCCACCCTAAGCTGTTTCAAATACGCTAATTACATTCCTCCTCTTACGACAGAGGATACACAGTGACACACAGCCGTCACTATTTTGGTCATATTCTCCTTGCACCGAATACCACTAATCCATTTTCTATACTCCCGCAACCTCAGGAAATCTTTAGCAGTCGCCTTTCTTTCGGCACTCGCGGTGTCACAAACAGGGCGCGCAAAATCTCGGACACCCCTGTGTTATGTCACTTGGCGGAAGCAGCGGCCAGTGCCCCTCGCGGCAGGTAGTGCCTAACAAAGGGACAAACCAGTCTGCCACCCTACTCCAGGCTGCTCAACGGAACGCGTCAGAGCTTTTAGCAGCTCACTGCAACATCCAGTCTTTACCTGCGCATTACGAAGAACTTAGCCTCCTCTTCAACCAACTAAACTACCACGTAATCCTCTTATCCGAAACGTGGTTGAAACGACACATATCCTCTGCATCTTTTCATCTCCCAGGGTACACATTTCTTAGGGCAGACAGATCAAAAAAGCGAGGTGGCGGGGTCTGCGCGTATATACGAACAGAGCTCAAAGCGAAAGTCTTATGTACGTCAAATCCTGCTGAGGAAAAAGAGGCTGAATTCATGTTCATTGAAATAAATATACAAAGTCGGAAATTCTTGACTGGCGTCGTGTACAAGCCTCCAAAAATAAGCTCAATGAGTTCCTTCCAGTCGGAATTACATTCACTTCAGTGTCAATACGAACATGTCATCGTAATGGGTGACTTGAACATAGACCTGCTAAGAGACACTCCCTCCGCAATAAACCTAAGAAGACTGTTTAGTTGCAATAGCATGAACATTCTTCCATTACAACCTACACACCATACGGCGCACAGTCATACTCTTATAGACGTAATCGCAACGAAACAGACTGACAAAGTAAGAGATGTTGGCCAAACATCGGCCCCTGGCCTCTCAGCACATGATGTAATATTCCTGGCCTACTCTGTGCAGCCCCCAAGGATCAAATCGCGTTACATAACTTGTAGGAACATGAAACGTATTGACCTTGACGCTCTAACAGCCGATTGCTCAGAAATCTCATAGCATCAAATAATCAGAAAACCCACAATCGACGGCAAAATAAATGAACTTGGTGATAAACTCACTGCCCTCTATGACAAACATGCACCTGTGCGCACAATCCGTGTAAGAAGTTCTCCTGCTCCATGGCTGACAGCTGAATTACGTCAAATGATGACTAATAGGGATGCTACCCACAGGCGTTTCAAGGCAGATCCGAAACCCGAGCGTTTCGAAGAATAAAGAAAGCTACGGAACAGAGTGAAACAATGCATTCCCAATGCTAAAATCAGGCACGCTCGCTCCCTCGTATGCAGCGATCTGACGCCCACGACTCTATGGAAGAATCTCCGTAGCTTGGGGGTCGGAAAGGCAAAATCGGAAACTACTTTTCAAGTGTCAGCTAACGAATTAAATGAATTCTTCTCTGCACCTCTGAATACCAGCACAGCTGATAATTACCGTCCACAAGAATCCCCAAACAGGATAACTAACAACGATACCTTCCATCTAAAACATGTAACAACAAATACGGCAAGAAAAGCAGTAATAAGAATCTCTTCTGATGCAATAGGCAACGACAGTATCGGTATAACCATGATTAAGAATGTTGCCGATATCTTAGTACCTGTCTTAACTGACATATTTAATTTTTCCCTCGTGAACGGAATATATCGCACTGCATGGAAAAGAAGCCTAATTCGACCCATCCCTAAGATCTAAAACCCGAAACTGCCTAGTGATTACCGACCAATTAGCATACTGCCTGCTGTTTCAAAAGCACTTGAATATATTGTTCATGACCAAATCACTGAACACTTGCATGAATTCAGCCTATATGACAAATTTCAATCCGGTTTCCGTAAACATCATAGCACAAACACTGCTCTAATTAACGTAACTGATGACCTGAAATATGCCATCGACAATCGAAGGGCAACAATATTGACGCTACTGGACTTCAGCAAAGCTTTTGACACTGTTAACTTTGACATATTGCTCAGAAAAATGCAACAGCTTAATTTCTCTGATAGTGCAATGAGATGGTTTGAAAGCTACTTAAAAGACAGACAGCAATGTGTTGTATGCGTAAATGAAAAATCTTCCTGGAAACATGTTTCCTCGGGAGTGCCATAAGGATCAGTCTTAGGACCACTTTCGTTTTCTTTATATGTCAACGATACTTCGTCGGTTCTGTCCTCCTGTAAATATCATTTCTATGCCGACGACCTCCAGCTCTACCTAAGCGCCAGACCTGAAGATGTAAACACTGCAATCGCTCAGATGAATGATGATCTGTCTTCAGTAGTGACATGGGCAAAAAACCTGGGGCTTAAACTAAATGCAAAAAAGACGCAAGTAATCTTAATAGCCCATCAGAAATTAATAAGTTCAGATTTCCGCGAACGGCTACCTCCTATTCTGCTCGACGGTACTCCAATACCATATCAGAAAACCGTGAAGAACTTGGGTGTAACTTTGGATGAGCATCTCAACTGGGCGGAGAATACAGTCGCAGTGTGCCGAAAGACGTCTGCTTGTCTCTATGCTCTCAATAAGTTTCGGAACATATTTTCACAGGACTTGAAACGCCAGCTCGTGCAAGCACTCGTTCTACCGATCCTCCACTATTGTGATGTGATTCAACAAGGCATGAGTAGTGAAATCAAAAGACGGCTAGAGCTAACCATGAATGCCTGTGTGCGTTACACCTGCAACGTTCGCCGATATGATCATGTTAGTGCTTCATACTCCGAGCTAGGGTGGCTGCGGCCGGACAAATGGCGTGACTACCACACTCTATGTCTACTCCACCGACTCCTCGTCGCGCAAGCACCCCACTACCTTGCTTCAGAGATTAAAAACCTGTCATGTCATCATAATCGAAACACGAGGTCACTCTTATTTGGTATCCTAACTGTGCCCACTCACAAAACAAAAACTTTTGCAAACTCCTTCTCAGTTGCCGCTGTCCGCCTCTGGAACAAACTGCCCCTTACCTTGCGCAAAATTCGATCTCCTGCTGCTTTTAAGAAAAAGTTGAAGCATTTCCTACTATCATCCTCATAAAGTTCTCCACAAAATTAATGTACAATGACAATCTCCTCATCTGTCAAATAGCAAAGCTAGCGTCTCCTATCTTGCTCCTGAGATGCCTTCCTCTACATCTATCTCTATTAGCCACGCAATCTTCTTTTCCTTTATATTTCCTTAATTATGTTTCATCATGTCTTTATTCTTCTCCTCCCTTCACCTTGAGTCTCCCTCATACTCCCTGCTGCCAGCACTCCTATCTAAAATCTGTCTCTGCAAGAATGTCTAATTACAACAGTACTTGTGACCTAAGAATATAAACTCTATATGTATGTATTTTTCCAAGTGTCCCGTTCTAATTGTTTATTTCACTTTTTGTAATAGATGTAGTTTAACATGCCTACTAAAACATATGAATGTAAAATAAGTAGAACGCCTGGTTAGATGTAAGAGAGGGCCTGATGGCTCTAATCTTGCCAGATTAAATAAATCAATAAATAAATAAAATAAATAAAATAAATACCCAGAAAGGGAAGTTGGAGTAATCCGCTGAATAGCAGGCCTATATCACTAACGTCGATTTGGAGTAGAGTTTTGGAACATATACTGTATTCGAACATTATGAAGTACCTCGAAGGAAACAATTTATTGACACATAGTCATCACGGACTCAGAAAATATCGTTGTTGTGAAACACAAATTGCTCTTTATACACATGAAGTAATAAGTGCTATCGACAGGGGATGTCAAGTTTATTCCATATTTTAAGATTTCCAGAAGGCTTTCGACGCCATTCCTCACAAGCTTCTTCTAACCAAACTGCATGCCTACGGAGAATCACCTCAGTGGTGAGACTGGATTCATGAGTTCCTGTCAGAAAGGTCACAGTTCGTAGTAATAGAGTCAACGAGTAAAACAGAAGTAATATCCGGCGTTCCCCAAAGGAAGTGTTATAGGCCCTCTATTGTTAATGATCTATATTAACGACATAGGAGACAATTTGAGTAGCCGCCTTAGATTGTTTGCAGGTGATGCTGTCATCTACTGTCTTGTAAAGTCATCCGATGATCAAAACGACTTGCAAAATGATTTAGATACGATATCTGTATGGCGCGAAAAGTGGCAATTGACCCTGAATACAGAAAAGTGTGAAGCTATTCGCATGAGTACTGAAAGATATCAGCTAAATTTCGATTACGCGATACGTCACAGAAATTTGAATGCTGTTAATTCAAGTAAATATTTAGGGATTACAATTACAAATAACCTAAACTGGAACGATCACATAGGTAATATTGTGGGTAGAGCAAACCAAAGACTGCTTACGTTACGTTTGCCCGCCCTATTCTGGAGTACTGCTGCCGGTTTGGGATCCGCATCAGGTGGGACTGATGGATCCCATCGAAAAAGTACAAAGAAGGGCAGCTCGTTTTGCATTATCGCGAAATAGGGGATATAGTATCACAGACATGTTGCGTGAATTGGAGAGACAATCATTAAAACAAAGGCGTTTTTCGCTGCGTCGGGATCTTATCATTAAATTTCAATGACCAGCTTTCTCCTGCGATTGCGAAAACAATCTGTTGCCATTCACCTACATATGGAGAAACGATCATCACGATAAAATAAGAGAAATCAGCGCTCGCACAGAAAAATTTAAGTCCTCCTTTTTCTCGCGTGCCGTTCGAGATTGGAACGGTAGAGAGACTGCTTGAAGGTGGTTTACTGAACCGTCTGCCAGACACTTTATTGTGAACATCAGAGAAATCACGTAGATGTAGATGTAGAAGACTATAGAAAACTTAACATGGCTTTCCTAAGAGACTGTTTATTGAAATCAGTGATCAGTTTGGTAGAGTGACACCATTAGTGTGACCAAAGTAATAGCTATTTTATTATTTCAAATTTCGTGCTTTTTTACTTTATTTAGAGTGTCTGATAGTGAGTTTCTGTTCATTTGTGTCCTGTAACTGGAAGTAAATAAGTTGAAGTTGTACTCTAGTACAAAATTGGAATAACGAATGCCAGTGTGAAGGCTTACTGATGCGTGGAATGGATTTCCTTTGCTAAAAAACTTTTTTTGTAGAACTAGAACCTCTTACGTACAATGTACAGGAAACATTTTTTTTAAATTGCGGGAGACATTTCAAAAATAGTAAAAACCTCCATACAAAAAGCTATGAAAATCAGGGTTTTCCCAGTTTATGTTTCACGTTTGTTGATTTCAGATGTAAAATCTGGAATTCGAAACCGAAAATTAGTTTCATGTTGCTTGATAATCTACTAACGGTGCTGATACAGGTGAAATTACTGATACACATACTGCAGCAAGGAAGACGCGAAGCGCTTGGTCGTACGGCTGTCTCCTACACACAGAGAAACAAAGTCTTCACAAACAGACAGACATATCAATTCGGTACTACTCTGAAGAAAACTGGATCATCTAACGGATATTGCTAAAAGCAAGTGTACATAGAACCATCAGTGCACATCTGAGGTTAATATGTTTTGAATGTTTCATGCACACAGCTGTAAGTGGAACAAGATAAATCAAATTTCACTCTTACATCTCACCAAAACTAGGGCGTACTGCAGGGTGTTGAAGAAGGTCCAGATATCAGATAACGTCACTTTTCTGTAGTTTGTTATGGGGTTCAAAGTGCCGTACTGAAACTACTTCACTGGCCCTGTTATGCATATGTGAACTCTTTGGTGCGTGTTAGGTCTTTCGTATCTCGACTAGCGACCACATGAAGACATTCTGTTGGTCTCATTCGGACCGTGTTCCGTGAAACGATTCAGTTTATACACTAATAGGCGGAAGAAGTCACTGGAAGCTACTTCTGTATATTGTTGGCAAGATATGAGGAAAGCTAATGTAATCATACTTATGGGAATTACTGCTAACTTACGTATATTAGAAAAAAGACAGCTAAATGGAAACAGGTACTTTCTAATTCTTCGTGTTTGAGGTCACATCACGATCTGAAGACGATATTCTTTTCGTTTAATGTAAGGTTTAGTAACACCGAAGCTACTTATCTGAAAACTCTTGTTTTTATTGGGTCCTGAAGATCATCTTCTCCATTACCAATGCGACCTTGGTACACTTCAATAACTGCCGAGCACTTTGATATGGTGCAACAAGGACTGGAGTGAACATTTGTAGCAATTTTCTGCGAGAGCTTTGACTTGAGCCTCACTCCACTCGGCGAGGCAGCTCGCTACTCCAGTTATTAAGAGCGGGAAAGGCACCGCCGTATATTCTGCGCTCACATAACAGCGGATCCGCTGCAGATGGCGCCTGCAGCAGCTGTGGCGTAGCACTCCCAGCTCTCCTCCTCCCGCCATATTGAGTTCGACGTAGCTTCTCGACGATAAGGCCGCTCTTCGTGCTGGTAATGCCGGTGGTGGTGAAAAACAGCGCTGAACAGGTCACGTTCATCGACATTCATCGGTTTTCGGTTGCTGTCGAACTTAGCTAGTAGTATACTGTATATGGTATAGCTACATGTTTTGTCATTGTTATCTTACCCTCTATTTTCTCGTGGATTAACTTCAGATTTTAAAACGAGAGAAGACACCATTCCTCAGTTATCAAAAGGTTTATCTGCTCTTCTGTCGGGACTTGTAATTCTCATCCCACTGGACACCAACCCCATCCCAAACTCTCCCCCCCCCCCCTCCCACTATAAGAGTACATATTTGTGGCTTATAGAGTAGATACACGTACACCAGCACGTCCAACAGACACATTTCCGATCACGTCCTTAGTGAAATTACTATACCTATCATCTGCGGCACTGTTCGTCGTATCGTTCGACGCACACTGAATAGCCAAAGAAAATATTTTTTTTGGGGGGGGGGGGGCGCGGGCGGGGGGGTGGGGGTGGGGGTGGAGGGTCATCAGTCTTCTAACTAGTTTGATGCGTCCCGCCACAAATTCCTCTCCTGTTCCAACCTCCTCGTCTCAGAGTAGCATTTGCAACCTACGTCCCCATTTATTTGCTGGATGTTTTCCAAGCTCTGTCTTCCTCTACAGTTCTTGTCCTCTACAGTTCCCTCTAGTACCATGGAAGTTATTCCAGCATGTCTTAACAGGTGTCCTGTCATCCTGTCCCTTTTCCTTATCAGTGTTTTCCACACATTCCTTTCCTGGCGGCCGGTGTGGCCGTGCGGTTCTAGGCGCTTCAGTCTGGAACCCCGTGACCGCTACGGTCGCAGGTTCGAATCCTGCCTTGGGCATGGATGCGTGTGATGTCCTTACGTTAGTTAGGTTTAAGTAGTTCTACGTTCTAGGGGACTGATGACCACAGATGTTAAGTCCCACAGTGCTCAGAGCCATTGCATTCCTTTCCTCTCCTCTCCTCATTCCTTACCTTATCAGTCTACCGAATTTTTAACATTCGTCTGTACCACCACATCCCAAATGCTTCTTTTCTCTTCTGTTCCGGTATTCCCACAGTCCATGTTTCTCTACCATACAATGCTAAACTTCAGACGTACCTTCTCATAAATTTCTTCCTCAAACTAAGGCTGATATTTGATACTAGAAGACTTCTCTTGGCCAGGAATGCCCTTTCTGCCACTGCTAGTTTCCTTTCATGTCCTCCTTCCCCCTCCCGACATTGGTTATTTTACTGCCTAGATAGCAGAATTCCTTCATCTACTTCGTGGCCGTCAATCCTGATGTTAAATTTCTCGCTGTTCGCATTTCTGCTACTTCTCATTACTTTCCTCTTCCTTCGATTTACTTTCAATTCATATTCTGTAATCATTAGATTGTGCATTCCGTTCAGTAGGTCATACAATTCTTCTTCACTTTCACTGAGGATGGCAATGTCATCAGCGAATCGTATCGTTGATATCCTTTCACCTTGCATTTTAATTCCACTCCTGAATCTTTCTTTTACTTCCATCACTGCTTATCCGACGTCCAGATTGAAAAATAGTGGGGAAGGACTACATCCCTGTCTTACACACTTTTTAATCCGAGCACTTCGTACGTGGTCATCCATTATTATTCTCTCTCGACTCTTGCCCACATTGTATATTACCCGTTTCTCCCTAAAGCTTGGCCCTATTTTTCTTTCAATTTCGAACATCTTGCATCATATGACATTCTTGTAGGCTTTTTTCAGGTCATAAAATCCTATTAACATGTCTTGATTTTTCCTTCGTCTTGCTTCCGTTATCAACCGCAGCGTCAGAATTGCTTCTCTCGTGCCTTTAACTTTTCTGAAGCCAAACTGATCGTCATGTAGCACATCCTCAGTTTTCTTTTCCGTTCTTCTGTATATTATTCTTGTGAGAAACTTGGTTGCATGAGCTGTTATGCTGATTACGCGATAATTCTTGCACTTGTCAGTTCTGCAGTGTTCGGAGTGGTGTGGATGATATTTTTTTCCGAAAGTCAGATGGTATGTCGCCAGACTCATACATTCTACATACCAAAGTGCCACATCCCCAATAATTTCAGAAATTCTGGTGGAATGTTATCTATCCCTTCTGCCTTATTTGATGTTAACTCCTCCAAAGATTTTTTTAAAAATTCTAACACTGGATCCCCCATCTGTTCTAAAAGGCCTCCTGCTTCTTGTATCACATCAGACAAATCTTCCCCCACATGGAGGCCTTCAGTGTACTCTTTCCACCTACCCACTCTCTCCTCTGCGTTTATCAGTGGAATGCCCTTTGCAATCTTAATGTTACCACCCTTGTTTTTAATGTCACAGAAGGTCGTCTTGACGTTCCTGTATGCTGAGTATGTCCTTCAGACAATCATTTCTTTTTCTGCCTGTCAGACGCAAGACTCGAACCCTGAGCCCCATTCGCTAAAGTCGTGCTGGTAGTCCCGGAACAGACCAACAAGAATCCATGATTTTAGTTGGGATGGTTACGTGCGACAGATCGATAGGCTCCACCACTGCACGCCGGTACGGTACGTCATCTGGTCACGTCATATGTTCAACACTTGTCATTCACTTTCGAGGTATTTCCCGACATTTGCGGCCCCTATGTGACTTATATAAAATTTCATGTCCCACCTTCATCTACGTTGCTTTGGGGTTTTTTAAACGTTAGGAAGAATCACGCTCTTATATGCCATATGAAAGCCCAGGTGTCGGTCTATCATTAGCACAAGAGGAAGCTGCGGTTGCTGTCACTCAGCTAAGCAACGACGAAGTTACGGTCGTGACTGCAATCATAACTAAACGTTGAAAGCAGGAAAGAACGAAATCGCTCCGTTTTTCAACGCTGAGTTAATCACAAAGACGCGGAAGAATTTCAGTAATCTAGAAGTCTGCTCGAGCTATAATTATCGAGAAGGGCATGGATAGAGATCCAATGTTCTCAAGAGCTGTAGACCAATCCGCGTGCTTATTTCCTTACGTAAAGTACAGGAGTGCATGCTGTGCCGCACACTGCAGCCCTACGAGGAGCTACACGGCTCAGATAGACATGTCAACTTCGGATGTACCATATCTATAGCCAATGCAATTAGTTATGTGTGGCACGTAGGCTCTAGGAATGTAGCATGCTGTCCGGAGTAATCGGCGGCTCACTTGCTTAGAAATGAGTAATGGAAGCATAGGCCATGAATGCCACAGTGACTTCCTGAAGAATCTATCCTTCTTAACACTAATATTTCCCAATTATTAAGATCAGGAACTGCCAGAAAGCAACATGCTGCAATGGCAGTGCTGATGATAAACGAATGTTGTATCATGGTTTGTGGGATTAGAGTGTATTGGTATTTCATAAATATTTTTGATTGATTTATATTTCAGTTAAACAGTTACTGAAAATTCTTAAATTGCTTGACAAACCTTGAAGACAATGTTAATTACAGGTGTGTTCAAACTTGGTGTAGGTATGTGGAAATACAAGTCGCACTGGATTGCAGGAGGTGGGTGTCGAATTTGTAAGCGGTAATAAATCAAGAGCTCAGATGGAAACCCAGTTCTAAGCAAAGAAGGAAAAGCAGGAAGGTGGAAGGAGTATATAGAGGGTCTATACAAGGGTGATGTACTTGAGGACAGTATTATGGAAATGGAAGAAGATGTAGATGAAGATGAAATGGGAGATACGATACTGTGTGAAGAGTTTAACAGAGCACTGAAGACCTGAGTCGAAACAGGATCCCGGGAGTAGACAACATTCCATTAGAACTACTGACGGCCTTGGGCGAGCCAGTTCTGACAAAACTCTACCATCTGGTGAGCAAGATGTATGAGACAGGCGAAATATCCTCAGACTTCAAGAAGAATATAATAATCCCAAAGGTGTTGACAGATGTAAAAATTACCGAACTTTCAGTTTAATAAGTCACAGATGCAAAATACTAACACGAATTCTTTACAGACGAATAGAAAAACTGGTAGAAGCCGACCTCGGGGAAGATCAATTTGGATTCCGTAGAAATGTTGGAACACGTGAGGCAATACTGACTTTACGACTTATCTTAGAAGAACGATTAAGGAAAGGCAAACCTACGTTCTAGCATTTGTAGACTTAGAGAATACTTTTGACAATGTTGACTGCAATACTCTCTTTCAAATTGTAAGTGTGGCAGGGTAAAACACAGGGAGCGAAAGCTATTTACAATTTGTACAGAAAGCAGATGGCAGTCATAAGAGTCGAGGGGCATGAAAGGGAAACAGTGATTGGAAAGGGAGTGAGACAGGGTTGTAGCCTCTCCCCGGTCTTATTCAATCTGTATATTGAGCAAGCAGTAAAGGAAACAAAAGAAAAATTCCGAGTAGGATTTAAAATCCATGGAGAAGATATAAAAACTTTGAGGTTCGCTGATGACATTGTAATTCTGTCAGAGACAGCAAAGGACTTGGAAGAGCAGTTGAACAGAATGAACAGTATCTTGAATGTAGGATATAAATGAACATCAACAAAAGCAAAACGAGGATAATGGAATGTAGTCGAATTAAGTCGGGTGATGCTGATGGACTTACATTAGGAAATGAGACACTTAAAGTAGTATAGTTTTGCTATTTGGGGAGCAAAAAACTGATGATGGTCGAAGTAGAGAGGATATAAGATATAGACTGGCAATGGCAAGGAAAGCGTTTCTGAAGAAGAGAAATTTGTTAACATCGAGTATAGATTTAAGTGTCAGGAAGTCGTTTCTGAAAATATTTGTATGGAGTGTAGCCATGTATGGAAGTGAAACATGGACGATAAATAGTTTGGAGAAAAATAGAATAGAAGCTTTGTAAATGTGGGGCTACCGAAGAATGCTGAAGATTAGATGGGTAGATCACATAACTAATGAGGGGATATTGAATAGAATTAGGGAGAGGAGGAGTTTGTGGCACAACTTGACAAGAAGAAGGGACCGGTTGGTAGGATATGCTCTGAGGTATCAAGGGGTGACAAACTTAGCATTGGAGGGCAGAGTGGAGGGTAAAAATCGTAGAGAGAGACCGAGAGATGAATACACTATGCAGATTCTGAAGGGTGTAGGTTGCAGTAGGTATTGGGAGATGAAGAAGCTTGCAGAGGATAGAATAGCATGGGAGCTGCATCAAACCAGTCTTGGGACTCAAGACCCCAACAACCACTACAATAAATGAATAATAAATATATTTTTAAAATCACACGACAGGTTTTGTAAAAGTCCCTACATGAATCTCAGTCTGCTGAGAAAGCCGAAAATACTGACGGCTCTTCCTAAATCAAACTGTGTATCCTGAGCAGTTACGTACCAATGCAGTTATTTCCTGTTTTGCATTCATCAGACGAACATTGAAATTCAGTATTGAGAGTCTAACTTTGCTTCAGAAGACTTCACACGTGTGATTTTAACTGAGTTAAGAGTTATCGAGGTCATTGTGTAAGTGTGTTACAGCCACGGAGCTTACTTGCGCACGAATAATTGACGGTTGCTTGCACTGGATGCAAAGTGGGGCACAAACGTAACGGGGCCTGAAGACAGCCATCCTCGCGGGTCAAGATGCATCTTTCGTAGGAAGACTGCCCCCCTCTACCCCCCTCCCGAGTACGTACCACCTCCTTTTCCTTTCAGATACAGTCACTCTTTTCTATAATATCATTCACCCACGACGTCTTTTTTTCACGCGTCACACTTACTCATACGTCTTCTTCACGTAAATAGGTCTTTTAAGAATATAGAGTCAGTTATCGGACACCAGAGAGTAGAAGAGAAGTGAAACGTTTGCAGTGCGATATAATTTGAATTATAACTACAAAAATAACTATGCAACCAGAAAAGAATATGTCACTCGCATAGCATACAATTAAAATCTACATTTTTTTCTTCTTCCCTGAGCATGCGTTGAGTAGTGCGTTGTCGACGACATCGTCGTCACTTCTGCTGTACAAAGTTGAAGTGGGTAGGACTACGAGTGACTTACATATTAATGCTTTATTTGTGTAAAAATGTTTATAAATGGACAGCGCTTATTTAATTTGTCTGTAGTACATAAGGGAAAACGGCTGTAACCAATATCTAGACGGCGTTCTTTCCGACAAACCACGACCATGATTTACGGCCCAAAACAAGCATTTCTGAAAATGTTTGATTTATTACGACGAAAAGTAACAGTTACATGCTAAATAAAGATATTTCAATGCAAAGAGTATGAAACACAACGAAAATTGATAGACAGTTAGTGCAATGAATTTTAGTTGCTTGACCTCTAAAATAAGATTTGACAGTTTTTTAGTAACTTAACCACTAATAGCTACTGCTCTTCGCATCAACGCCTAGGGAAGATAGGAGACTGAGAGAAAACTTACAGGAAGTTACAAACAAAGCAGAAAAAAATTAAGTCAGATGACCGTGACAAGAAGAAAAGCAATGAAAATGGCATTACAGGCAGTGCATAGCTCACTTATTTTTTCTCTGTTCATTACGAAGTGATTTTCTCAGCGATACTCATACAGATATATTAGGAATTGTTAGGTCATCATATGCTAACATTTGTCTTCGTTTATAAAAAGTTTTTCGCCTCTGTAGAGGCTTTCAAGCTGACGTAGCTACATTTCAGGGATTGTGTAGTCGGTGAGAGAAACGGAGTTGTCAGGTCTGCCATTACCAATCTTCGCTATTTTGACGCAAACAGGGTCACCAGCGCCAGCGCTAGCTTTTCCGTCCATTAAGGCACCACGTCTTATGAATGATTTGTATTTCTAACTTACTGCCACACCTTTTAGTTTATACAATATTTTCATTTTCTTATTTAATTCGTCATATGAAACCATATTAAAGTCTAACATTATGCCGACCACCAAAACCCCGACGTCATTGGTGGCGGCACGGTTGCTCCCCTCCCCCTTTATTCCGACTCTGCAAGGCGAACTGTAGGCCCATATAGCATAGCGATGCCGATGTGAGAGCATGAAACTGAGATACTTGAGGGGAAGCTGACAGCTTTCCGGCACTGCTCAAAAGTAGCGTTGATACATGTAAAACTCTGTTTTTATTATGTTGGTTCACATTGATAATTAACATACGCAAAATGCCTATAGGATCTTCCCATATTACTTATACCGAATTACATACTCAAACCTTCCTAGTGGGTCAAATGGCTCTGAGAACTATGGGACTTAACTTCTGAGGTCATCAGTCCCCTAGAACTTAGAACTACTTAAACCTAACTAACCTAAGGACATCACACACATCCATGCTCGAGACAGGATTCGAACCTGCGACCGTAGCGGTCGCGTGGTTCCAGACTGTAGCGCCCAGAACTGCTCGGCCACCCCGGCCAGCCCTTCCTAGTGAATTAGACTTTTAGTGAAAACGGTACTTAACTCCATATAGCAGTGTCTGAGATCAGCCATTACATAAAAAGAATAGTTGGCATGGGAATTTAATAACGTGTATAGATAACTAATGATTATGGTTAAAATTCGCTACCCTCTGCAGCGAAAATGATCATTTACAAAACAAAATTTCCCGCCAGGTACCGCCTCATTGGTAGCTGCCAGCTCGTAGCTCTCATCATTGCCAAGAGATGTCACTCCAAATGCCAGATCGTTATGGAAAAAATAACAATATCAATATACCACATACCCATCGTCAGTATAATTATAAATTCTACACACCAAACTTTCTATTACTTGAAACAGTATCAAAATCCTTACTTTATCTTCTGAGATTAGCAAATATATATAATGACAGATTAGAACGAAGTCTTTCCCCACGGCACTGTTATATAAAGATTCTTGAACTTCTTGCGGTGGCAATTCAGGGTAAAATCTCGAGTTTTCGACGATTTCCACCATAGTCTTCCTCAGGAGCAACTGACCGATAAACCTAACTGTTATATAAAGATTCTTGAACTTCTTGCGGTGGCAATTCAGGGAAAAATCTCGAGTTTTCGACGATTTCCACCATAGTCTTCCTCAGGAGCAACTGACCGACAAACCTACTGTTGTGGTGGCCTTATCTCTGACGGTTCTCTGCATCGCGAGCTCGCTGCCACGCATCTCTAAGATTACCAGGTGCAGAAGTATGAAACTAGAATTTCCCTACAGATGTCGCTAGCCATCAGTGTAGAGCCCATGAGAGAGCTTCTGCAGCACCATCTGCTTCCTGTAAAGGCTGACGACGAACGTCAACACACAGTAACCCAAGTTCAATGCATCAGTATCTATTTCAAAACCGTAAACATGTCGAGTCGTATGCCTAGGAACTACGACTTGAGGACAGCGTTGGTTTTCTGTTATCATTTGAAGAAAACTACTGCCGAATCGCATCGATTTCTCTTCAGAGCTTTCGGCGAACATGCTCTTGGGAAGACACAGTGTTTCAAGTGGTTCAAAAAATTCAAAACTGGTTATTTTGAAATGAGAATCAACGAGTGCAAGAAACCACCGAAAAAGTTCGAAGACAACGAACTGCAGGCCTTATTGGATGAAGATGATATTCAAACTCACCAGGAACTCGGGGAACAACTGAATGCGACGCAGAAAGCCGTTTTCATCGGTTAAACGCTATGGGAAAGGAGCAGAAAGTGGGAAAATGGGTTCCGCATGATCTGAATGAAAGACAGCAAGCAAATCGAAAGACCACTTTAGCCAGATGCTAAAGAAATTCGTTACTCCACCGAATAGCGACAGGTGACGGAAAATTGATATAGTTTGAGAATCCTAGGGGTCGTAAATCGTGGGTGAGTCCTGGAAAACTATCGACATCTACTGCAAGACCAACCCGCTTTGGAAAGAAGACAATTCTCTGTGTTTGATATCAGAAGGTTGTCATCTATTATGAGCTGCTAAAACCTGGTGAAACCGTTAACGTTGATTGCTACCAAAAGCAAACGATCGGTTTAAATGTAGCATTACGTGAAAAACGACGTCATATGGAAAATGGCAACATGAAATTATATTACTCCACGATAACGCCCCATCACACTCATGAAAACGGGTGAGGGAACGATCGAGGCGTTCAGTTACGAATTACTAGGGCATGCGGCTTATTCTCCAGACTTGGCTCCGTCCGATCATCATCGAATTGCATCACTGAGACAAGCTCTCGCTGAACAACGCTTCAATTAGTGTGAAAATGCGCGAAAATGGCTCGCTGACTGGTTCGCTTCAAAAGTAGAACAGGTTTTATGGTGTGGCTTTCATAAACACTGGTGAGATGGGAGAAATGTATAAATAGCAATGGAGAATATTTTAAATAAAAAATTATTTATCAGTTACAAACAACAGACGTGTAACTATTGCAGCCAACTTCCGGTTTCATACGTCAACACCTATTATATCCGCCGCCATGGTTGAAGGTCTTCTCACACATTTCTACAGCCTCTTTAATTATAGAGTCCCAGTATGTGGGAGATTCCTCACGGGACACAGCCTTAACGTAGCACTGTCCGTGCGGGCGAGGAGGCTTGGGTGCTCTGGACCCGGAGGGCTAAGCCTTCGGTAGCGTAGCTACTAGCAGGGTCACCCATGCCGGACGGCCGAAGGGGAGGAGCCAGACTGTGTCTCACAACGACCTATCTCTTGTCTCCTGTCCGATCTTATCCTAAGCCTATCCTTTTTCTTTTCCTTACAATTTCCCCCACATAACCCATGCGGACGGTTAAACAAGTATAGGGGTGCGGAGGAAGTGCCAAGCCCATATGCCGAACATCTGGGCGAATAGGTGGCAGCCACACCAATCGAAAGCAGTTGGTCAATCACCAGCCCTTCTTAAATAACCTGATTACTGAAACCAAGACGAGAATTGAAAACCCGATGGATAAACTGGTGACGACCTTTGGCATGAAAAGAGAAACGGAAAATGCCTTGAGGGAGAGTAGCAAGCTGAAACAAGTGACCAGGGAAATGAATAACTAACTATACTCTTGATAACCGGGGACTGAGTGAGGTGGCCAGAGTTTGCAAAATGCAGACATCAGATGGAATTACTTTTTTATACTCAGGATGTGAAGAAGAAGAGGAACACCGGGATGGAGTTGGACTATTGTTGACCGAAGAACCAAGGATTAGCCTTCTAGAGTGGAGACCTGTGTCCAGTAGGATCATGATTGCCAGATTCAAGACGAAGGTCCGAAACATGATGCTCATCCAATGTTATGCCCCCACAGAGACATCAGAGATTCAGAATACGGAGGATTTCTATTACCCGCTACGACAGACTATAAGGAAAGTGAGCAAGAATGATAACCTCATTGTTACGGGTGACATAAATACCAAGGTGGGAGATAAGAATGATGGATTTGAACAGATAATGGGGGTACATGGCTTGGGTGAAATGAGTGATAATGGGGAAAGATTTAGTGACTTCTGCGCGAGTAGTGACCTTGTAATAGGAGGGAGCTTGTTTCCTCCTAGGAGATGACATATGATAACATGGATATCCTCAGATCATATTACACAAAATCAAATTGACCATATCGCAGTATCCAGGAAGATCAGGAGGAGCCTGGAAAACGTGCGGAATAGAAGAGGAGCAGACGCTAGTAGCGACCATCATCGTGTTACTACCTGTTTCCGAATGAAGATTGTGGCTCTCAGAAAGAAATTCGGGCCAAGGAAAAGATTATTTGAATTCGGTAAACTGAGAGATCCTCAGATAGCTTAAGGGTTCCAGCTGTAACTGCGGAATAGGTTGCAGACGCTGAAACTGGAGATGAGTGAGGTTAAGGACATGGAGGAAAAGTGGACAGAAGTTAAGAACACTTTGGTGCGAGTGAGTGAGAGACTGGATGTCCAAGCGTACATAGAAGAAGATCAACCATAGGAAGGAGGTTATGGGAAGAGTAACCAGAGCAGGACCAGGCAACAAAATGCACAGGCACAAGCTGGTTATGGAGCTGTAGGCAACGAAGTGAAAAAGAGTGTGAGAAGAAACAACAGAAGATGGACAGAGGAACAGGCTGATAGATCAGAACAGGCAGCGCGGCGGGGGATGTCAAAGAACTATATTATATCACTAAGATGCTCTCAAAGAAAAGCTACCAGAGTAACCGACCAGTAAGGAATAAGAAAGGGGAGATACTAACTACACATTACGAACAGTCACGTAAGTGGAAGGAACACTTTAACGAATTTCTAAATAGACACCTTGGCGGTGAGGTAGAAGAACAAGAAGAAACGGAATGCAATGATCCTAGTCCCAGCATTGGTGTAAATGCATCCACGAAAGCAGAAATTCGGGTAGCGCTGAAGCAGGTCGAGAATGGGAAGCCACCAGGGCCAGATAATGTAACATCTCAGATACTGAAAACAGATTTGGACACCACTGTCGAGTTATTGTACATCCTCTTAGAGAAGATACGGAGAGAGGAGAAACTGCCAACAGATTGGAAGAGAGGTATTATTGTGAAAATACCCAAAAAAAGGTGTTGTTACTTTCTGTAACAACTGGCGGGGCATTACCCTGTTGTCAGTACGAAGTAAGGTACTTTCGAGGACTATTTTAAGCGGCGTTAAGGATTCTGTGAAAGCACAGCTGAGGAGAGAGCAGATGGGTTTTAGATAACGTCGAAGCTGCGTGGACCATAGCAATACTTATTCTGTAACTAAGTGCAGAGTGGAAACACACCCTCTACCTTACCTCCATTGAAAAGGCTTCCGACTCTGTCAATCGAAGAGTCATGTGGGATACACTTGCACAATATGGGATTCCTGCAAAGATTATTAACATCACCAAGGAAATGTATAATGACTATGAATGCCAACTACTACATAATGGATAATTAACAGAGAGGTCTCGATTTTCAGTATACGTTGATGTTCTGCACAGCGATCGGAAACGGTGCAGATCGACTGACCGATGTAACTGCTTCCGCACTCACATGGAATGTTGTAAATCGCAGGAATTAAAAGGCAGACAGTGTCTGAACAGGACGTAGTGTCTGCTTTATCTTGTAATGAAGCAGGAAAATAGATCTGATACCTCGTCTTCCCAGGACTCTGCCTATTTTGCAGAAGGGAAGGAATGCATTCGAATGTTTGACATTCTCTCGTTTCCTTTTCCAGTTTCCCATGTTCCTAATCTGACTTGATATAATGTGACCAACAGCCGTTCTTGCGGAACAGATACTTTCGGTGATTAATTTCGGAGTCCAAGTGGTCCTCTGCGTACCAGTGTGTTTAAAGCTGCATCTTCTGGACTGGATAGTGAAAACTCTGGAACATACGACATAAATCAGAGTGCGTTGCCTTGTGGTACACTGTGCAGCCGAGATGTCCATCCGATTGTCGTTATACCTGAACATCTAAAAACGGCGATTCACCCTCTTTTTGTATCTTTACGGTGAACTGGATGTTTGGGTGCATGCTGCTCATATGTCCCGCGAAACGCTGTATAGCTTCCACGTCGTGTAGCTTGACAACAAACGTGTCGTCCACATAGCGATAAAATGAATGTGGACGAAGGCCAGCAGAATTTAATGCAGGTTCCTCAAAAGTTTCCGTAAAAAATGTGGCCATTGCCGGAGACAATGGAGAACTCGTAGCTACTCCGTCCTTCTTATCCTAAAATTTACTGCTGAATAAGAAGAAGTGATCCTCAAAACCTGTCTGAACAGCTTTATCGTTTCAGGAGGAAAATGCTCTGCCACTAGCCCAATGTGTCCTCGGTGGGAACTTTTCCAAATAGTGAGACTACATTTCTGCATCGCTGTCGGCATAAGGCCGTCCAAATCTAAAATCATGAAGGCAGAGAGTGAAAGAGAGAGACAGAGCGAGAGGGGGGTTCGCTGCATTGCGAAAAGATGAAGATTTTGTGGTACTTCTTGCTGACGGGAGAAATTTGTTCGTACTATCACTGAATATCACAGTAAAGTGGCATATTAGTTGGAAAATACCACGTAAGAATGCCTAAAGTGGAATCCAACTCTGTCAAATAGCAACGAAGCAGTGGAGCTCCTGAAGAATTCTGGTCTACCGTAAGAGTCAGAAAAAGTCTTAGAGCACGAGCTGCTAGACCACCTAAGCTGCACGGATTACCTGATGAGCACAAGGAAGGTATTCAATAGAGACCAGTTGTTAGCGCCACTGGTTCTCCTATCTACAGGCTGGCCTAATATTTAACTAAGTTTATGACACAGACAGTCTGCGTTTGTGCACATCAGATCTTCATTCGAAAATTAAATAAATTAGAGTTGGCCCAAACGATATTTTAGTCACCCTGGATGGTTCAAATGGTTCAAATGCCTCTGAGCACTATGGGACTTAACATCTGAGATCAACAGTCCCCTAGAACTTAGAACTACTTAAACCTAACTAACCTAAGGACATCACACACATCCATGCCAGAGGAAGGATTCGAACCTGCGACCGTAGCGGTCGCGTGGTTCCGGACTGAAGCGTCTAGAGACGCTCGGCCACCATGGCCGGCCAGCTTGGATGTATTCTCACTATTCACAAAAGTCCAATATTATTTATAATCGGCCTTGATTGCTAAAAAAGTTTATTCACATGACCGGTTTCGGTTCCTCAATAACCATCTTCAGGTATGATACTAATTTACTATTTCACAAATGCAAACCTTTTTCATCCTATCCCATCAACATCAAATGTACCAGAACGTACCTGCAATTTCCATTTCAGAAGTAACCCGTCCATACACAGCCACCTGCACATGCTGCGTCACTTGAAACTGGTTGACAGTATGCATGTCATTTATATTAATTATAAAACTATTACCGACAGGTGGCGTCTGGTACATTTGTTGCATTACATATCACATACTGTATTACGATAAAAGTAAATTACAAAAATCTACTTAAAGAAATTTTACCACATGGCGTAGAACTGTAGAGCACTTGCAGGAACGCATAAACAGCATACACCCAAACATCAAGTTCACTGTCGAGACAGTGAAAGTGGGATGGCTGCAGTTTTTAGTTGTTCTGTTAAATGAAAATCGGATGGATGTTTCGGCCACTCAGTGTACCTCAAGCCGATGCACACTGATTTATATCTCAGCACCGAGAGTTTTCACCATCCAGTTCAGAAGAGAACAGCTTTAAAGACACGTGTACACAGAGGACCACTTGGGCTCCGAAACTAATCACCTGAAGCGTCTGTACCGCAAGAACGGCTTTGGGTCACATTGTATCAAGTCACCGTTCTTCAAGAAAAAGAAACATCAAAATGCCGAACAGTCGCCTGAAGAGCCACCGAGTGCTTTAACCCTTGCGGCTATACTTGCAAAAATTAGGCAGAGTCCTGGGAAGACGAGGTATCGGATGTATTTTACGCTCTCGTATGAAGGTAAAGCAATCGCTGAGCACAGCCTCACAAACAAACGCAAAATACAGTTTGACGAAACAAAATTTTTTCCCAGGCTGCATATACTGGGGCTCCATAATTAAAGAAGCTGTAGAAACAAGAATGCATGGGAAAACCTTCAACCGTGATGGCGGCTATAATCTTAGTGGTGCTAGGAAGTAAGCTCTCGATGTAGAGAAGAGCCAGAGACATTCATCGCAATGTTTAAGCTAAGGGGGGAGCTGTGACGCCACTGGCGCTGACGTTGACACCATCTGGACAGCATGACGTAACTACCGACCAATCAGAAGCCGTCTGTGAACTATATAAGGTCACCATAGCATATATTTTGACAGTTGCTGCTGACAAAACGATGTGGGAATCTTCGAATGCTCGAGGTTTTACCCTCATTTGGCGCGACAAGAAGTCTGAGAATGTTTTAAACATTATATATAGATATATGGATAAAGCAGAAATAATGTTGGGATAAGATTTTCATTCATAGTCGATGCTCGTTTCAGACTTTCAGTTTGATATTTTTTTTTTAAATTCTAACGTAATATATGCTTAGTTCTTTTCTCGTATCGTAATTGCTTGTTGAAGCACCCGTTAACGTTACATCTTTTCTGATATATGAACATGTGATTAACGTCTCCGGTTTAGAAGCTATGTCTCCCTTCCAAACACCGGAACTGAGGTAGCCATAGATTCGCAGTATTTTATTTTTACTGTTCTTCAATACATTCCCAGCGAACTACGCCATTAGTCACAGAAAAAAAATCACAACGTTGTCTTCAATGTCCCGGGCGTAAGTGTGCATGAAATTACACTTACGGTATTTGAGGTGACTGACCTGTACTAACATCACATCGCCGACACCAAACCCTTATCGATTGAGTCTCTCCCTCGTATGGTGTACTCTACTTTTTTGTCGGCTTTTGGCAATTTTGGTTTAGTTGGTGAAATAATTTCACCTAGTCACCTTCTGAGGCTGTTGAAACTGCCTAGGATATTCACGGTGTTATGCCGAGCATGCTCGTAAGAATGACGAATGTAAGTAAGTCTACATGGCAACAAAACGGATTTATTAAGTGAAAATTGTGCTTAGATAAGTGATGTTATTCGGTTGTGTATGGAAGGCCGTTGAATGTCAACTTTCATTAATAACTCGAAAAACTAAGTATTTTCGGGTATATGTATATATGAACTTTCTCCTTGTTTTGGTGTAAGGAAACTGTCCCGAAAGTTGTTAAAAGTATTTTTAACACTTTGTATAAAACAATACTCGTGACGCAATGTTGTCTTGTCCGGCTCCTCCGTTTATCAACATAGATTTGTTAATAATGTCAATAGTTTCACAGGTTACACCAAATGAGTAGTCCACATTCGAAGTCACTGAGCTTCCCTGACCGATTCTGATGTCGCTGGTTCTCTCTTGATAACATAATCTTTTATAGTGTGCGGGACAACATCTCGTAACATCTAATGGTCAGTTCCTCATTCCACTGGTGGTGTTCGGATACTTTTGATCTGACTTTGTACATACACACTCTGCAAGATCTCTTATACTGGAGGGACAACATCTCATGACATCTAATGGTCAATTCCGCATTCGAGTGGTGGTGTCTGGATACATTTAATCTGATTTTGTACATACACACCCTGCAAAAACATTGTTAATTGTTTGTCAGAGTATAATTTCCATCAAAATTAAGGTAATATTTTTCATTTATGCAGACATCGAAGCATTTCTGCGACTAGGTGTTAGATATCTCTGTGCACTGCAGTTACAGTGACAAATATTCAAAGTTTCAGCTGTACCTAGGTGCAAAATGCATGGAAAGGTTCTTCAAACGTTTACAGTATGTATTTTCTGAGAAAATTTAGTTGGCAAATTAAAAGATGGGCAAAATCCCCAAGAAAAATTTGCCTTTCTTTCAGTTTAGACCTGTTTCCTGAGAATAGATTGAGAAAGGGGATGTTAAACACAGTCACTGCCACGTTACTTGTGCACATCCAAGATGCTGGATGTGCCAGTTGCGTCATGAATTATAGGCCTGATTTTACAGTCCCAGTTGCACTCCTATGTGGAGTTTTTGGAATACTTCGACCTTCAAGCGTCTGCTGAAGCTTATCACTTCCCGTCAGGTAGACCCCAATCTCGATGAGAAAAGCCATACCCCGTTTTAAAGACGTCACATTGACAAGAAATATTAAAAAAAAATCAAGCTGTATTGGTGGGAAATTTAAAAATTGAAGACGATTCGGATGGATAATTTTAGAAAAACTGCTGGGCCTTCATGAAAATGTAATAGGCAGTCATAGCACCATATTCTGGCAGGAACCATTAAAACAAAACATCCAGTAAATAAGTAGCTACTATGTTCAAAACTGTACAGATAATTTCCGTTCTTACACAATCTTATAAGGGATTCACAATATTACCTTATCTTTGGAAAGTAATCATTAAGAATTAGATAAATTGGTGCCTCATTCACAAGTGTATCTGATCGATGTGAATTAAGAGCCAAAAGTAACATGAGCGTACATGCGCACGCGCGTGCACACACATACACATACATTACTATTCCATCAGTATACTTCATTGCTTCCATTATCTATTATGCTTTGCTCTTTCATAAATTTCAATGACAACCAATGTGCGTGCGTGTGTGTGTGTGTGTGTGTGTGTGTGTGCGTGTGTGTGTGTGTGTGTGTGTGTGTGTGTGTGTTTGTGTGTGTGTGGGTGTCTAGTATTATTTCACACCTGTTTACTGAATTGTTTCAGAATGATGCTTTTTTATCAAAATTACATTTTGTCAGATTAATAGGATATTTTGGGTGAAATAAATAAAATGTGATGTAATACACGTTTTTCTTTCATTTTGCGAAGCTACAAATCACATTTAATTTATTTCTACATTTTCGCAAATACACTAAAATTACTTTTAATTTAACTCTGGAGTACATAACGTCTGTCATCTTCTACTGGAAATGATACCTTTTGCTGCCACACAGTGAGGACTACACGATGAAATAATATAATAAAAATTAATTTAACGTAACAGTTTAGAGCACATTCTTATTCGTCTCCAACATTTTTAGCATAACATCCATCAAGCAGTAGGTTATTGTAATTTGTGTAAATAGGTTAAACAATTCCAGTATCTCTAACCACCAAAGCTACCATTTGTCGTTTATGCAGACATGAAATTGTTGCTGAAAGTGGGAGTTATCAACAAAATTCGTGTGCACAAACAACACAGTCTTACCTTCTAAGTGCACTGCAGGTACAGAAACGAATATTCAGATTTTCAGCTGTACGTAAGTGCAGATTGCTTGAAATGGTTCACTGAACAGCTGTATGCATTTGCTGAAACTATGAACGAGGTTTTTCTGCAAAATAAAAAGCTGGGCGTAGTTGCGAAGAAGAATTAGCATTTCGCTCAGCAGAGGTCTGTCATATTCGCCAAGAACGGTTGAAGGATGGTGATGTTGAACACAGAGACAACTGCCATTTTACTTGTGAATGTTGAGAAGCTGCTCATGCCAGCTGCAACCTCATGTGCAGTACTGGCTTCACAGTCCCAGAGTGCTTCAGAATCTGAAAAATTACGGTAATCATTTCTTGATTACAAACATAGCCCTATATAAACAAAAGCAAGAGATCATGACAGAATGTTCAGCTGAAACCGAATAAAACCGAATATGGAGAAATATGTATCATTGATTAAGAGGATTGCACTAATGCACCAAAAGGGGGACACATAACATATTTTCGATTTAAAGATTGGCTTTTTTTAAAATATTCCCCCAAAAAATATCCATCATAATGAAATCAGATGGAGTCAAGATAACCACGACAGTTTTCCTGACGATTGCGTGTTTAATTTTATCAGTGAGGAAGGCATGGTGCTGTACACGTAAGTAATGAGTCTTTTAGTGAGTTCAAAAGTTTATTAAAGGTGAAAGTAAAACAGAAGGCAAGTACCAAAGAGCTTGCAGAATAGGACTGCATTCAAGTGTAAGGTAATAGGAGAGTTTTCATTCCCTGGCCTGCGTCTTAAAAAATTTGAACTGGGTCCTGTTAGTTACATTACTCCATCTGGCTAACGATGATGTAAAAACAGGTTCATTTGATTCTTAAGACTCTCCTACCATATTTCATGACGAAATAGATTATGGGTGGACACCTTGATGTCAGTATAGTTGTCAGGTAAACGGCTGGATTGACTGTTGACGTCATCCAGACGTTCACCTGGGAACAAGTTCATGGATTGTTAAGGTGATACAATTGATGAGTCTTATATTGTGTATCTTGTAATGCATGTCCTTTACAGCTGAGTAATAGTGAAACATATTCCCTCGTTCTATTTTATTTAGCTTTCTCCTGAATGTGTTGAAATTCTGATACAAATATTTTCCATATCATTCTAAAACACGTTACGTTTTGGAAGCGGATCTTGAATATCCTCAACGTTCTTGTCGTGAGCCTAGCGAAACCTGTTCAGGTTTTAGAAATTCATGTTGGTCCTTGGTGAGGTATGTTGGCAATCTTTTGTATAGAAAATTCAAAAGATTACCGGTGCTCCGAATTTCATCAAAAATAGTTAAAGAAAGTGAAAAAATTTTAACTATCCTAAAAAATCACAACCTCTTTCATTCATGAGAGATTTTTGCATCATTTTCCATTTCTCCTTTACTGTCCGAAACAATACATCCTCTTTACTGACCTCGACTTCAACGAAACTTTTCAACCTGTTGTTCTTCACTTTCTTCTTCTGTACATACCGCTAACAATCCTCTTAATGAAGAGGTATACAGAGAAGTTATCACCTTGCACTGCTACACGCACTTTCGCATGCCACGCAGCACAAGGAAGTTTTCTCTGGCGTACCAGCCCGTATATTGCAGAAAACAATTTCATGAAAGTGAGAAGTATTAACTGCACTGGAATTCCGCTAATGATGGCAGAGAACTTTTACTTCTTTTTTATGAAAGTCTTTAGGCCACCGTTTCTCTGTTTACTCGTAATTAAATTCCTATGCCCATTAGGCAGTAATATGAGACTGGCTACATTCGGTGAAATACGTCGGTGCCTACACTAAGTCCATTTTAGCAACCATTATTAATTCCTTTTACTTTATTTTCCACACACACACACACACACACACACACACACACATGAACTCAAACACACAAATTAATGTGCTTCACAAAGAAACCCTTTTTTTACTTATCTCGCGTGTCATTTCACTTCGTACTGCGTAACAAAGGTATTTGTGTATTAGAATAGATTTAAAACTTGTACATAAACTGCCATATGGCGTAACCTTTAACAACATTTTACTGCAAAGAACAAGACTATTTATTTTAGTACGTACTAATTTAATGAGATAATAGGAAGAAAAGGACCATTTAGAAACAATGTGCTACTTGGTTCTGTAGTTCTTGTGAAAACTTATCGTAAAGTCAACAACAACATTTTACTGCAAAGAACAAGACTATTTATTTTAGTACGTACTAATTTAATGAGATAATAGGAAGAAAAGGACCGTTTAGAAACAATGTGCTACTTGGTTCTGTAGTACCTGTGAAAACTTTTCGCAGTCCACAGTTCCTTGTTCTCAAGAACTGTAGACATATGTAACTTTTTCCGGCGAAAAATGTCAGCAGCAAGTAGCGTCAAAAATATTCAGTGACTGGCATCACAAAACAAAATATCTTCATTCACCATTACAGTAATCTACGTTGGCCAAAATTCACGACTTTTTACGTTTATAAGACTGCAGTAAACTGGCAACGCAGTCCTTTTTACAGCTGAAAAAACTTTATATTCCTGAAGTTTTGCGTGTGTCCGTTCTAACGCTGTGCTAATAGCTATACAGTGCAACCGTGATTATTGGTTACATTGACCCGTATAGAACTCACAATGCCTTATCTCACCAACTATTACGATACGCTGCAGAACTACGGATCTCCCTTAACTAGATCAGTAGGATCTCAAGTAGTCTCCCACGACGTTGGGATCACGGATTTACTTCAAATCTTGTATACCTTCATTAGAGTATTGAAACAACATAATTCGAAAGTAGGAACGTGCACTACTCTGGCAATCCTGGAAAATTGCAAGAGAAGTTTTTCGCGTCCCCTCTGTACTCAATGTACAGGGTGGTCTGTTGATCGTGACCGGGGCAAAATTCTCACGAAATAAGCATCAAACGAAAAAAACTACAAAACTACGAAACTCGTCTAGCTTGAATAGGGAAACGAGATGGCACTAAGGTTGGTCCG
Source organism: Schistocerca piceifrons (assembly GCF_021461385.2). Taxonomy (NCBI): domain Eukaryota; kingdom Metazoa; phylum Arthropoda; class Insecta; order Orthoptera; family Acrididae; genus Schistocerca; species Schistocerca piceifrons. Next base: position 677,027,163 of record NC_060141.1, read on the forward strand.
CTAGATGGTGCTGCCATAGGTCAAACGGATAACAACTGTTTTTTTTTCAATAGCAAATCCCATTTTTATTACATATTCGTGTAGTACGTAAAGAAATATGAATGATTTAGTTGGACTACTTTTTTAGCTTTGCGATAGATGGCGCGGTAATAGTCACAAACGTGTAAGTACGCGGTATCACGTAACATTCCGCCAGTGCGGACGGTATTTGCTTCGTGATACATTACCCATGTTAAAATGGACCGTTTACCAATTGCCGAAAAGGTCGATTTCGTGTTGATGTATGGCTGTTGTGATCAAAATGCCCAAAGGGCGTGTTCTATATATGCTGCTCGGTATCCTGGACAACATCATCCAAGTGTCCGGACCGTTCGCCGGATAGTTACGTTATTTAAGGAAACAGGTAGTGTTCAGCCACATGTGAAACGTCAACCACGGCCTGCAACAAATGATGATGCCCAAGTAGGTGTTTTAGCTGCTGTCGCGGCTAACCCGCACATCAGTAGCCGACAAATTGCACGAGAATCGGGAATCTCAAAATCGTCGGTGTTGAGAATGCTACACCAACATCGATTGCACCCGTACGTATTTCTATGCACCAGGAATTGCATGGAGACGACTCTGAACGTCGTGTACAGTTCTGCCACTGGGCACAAGAGAAATTACGGGACGATGGCAGATTTTTTGCACGCGTTCTATTTAGTGACGAAGCGTCATTCACCAACAGCGGTAACGTAAACCGGCATAATATGCACTATTGGGCAACGGAAAATCCACGATGGCTGCGACAAGTGGAACATCAGCGACCTTGGCGGGTTAATGTATGGTGCGACATTATGGGAGGAAGGATAATTGGCCCCCATTTTATCGATGGCATTCTAAATGGTGCAATGTATTCTGATTTCCTACGTAATGTTCTACCGATGTTACTACAACATGTTTCACTGCATGACAAAATGGAGATGTACTTCCATCATGATGGATGTCCGGCACATAGCTCGCGTGCGGTTGAAGCGGTATTGAATAGCATATTGCATGACACGTGGATTGGTCGTCGAAGCTCCATACCATGGCCCGCACGTTCACCGGATCTGACGACCCGGATTTTTTTTTTTTTTTTTTTTGTGGGGAAAGTTGAAGGATATTTGCCATCGTGATCCACCGACAACGCCTGACAACATGCGTCAGCGCATAGTAAATGCATGTGCGAACATTAGGGAAGGCGAACTACTCTTTGTTGAGAGGATTGTCGTTACACTTATTGCTAAATGCATTGAGACTGACGGACATCAGTTTGAGCATTTATTGCATTAACGTGGTATTTACAGGTAATCACGCTATAACTGCATGCGTTCTCAGAAATGATAAGTTCACAAAAGCACATTTATCATATTGGAACAACCGAATTAAAATGTTCAAACGTACCTACATTCTGTATTTTAATTGAAAAAACCTACCTGCTACCAACTGTTCGTCTAAAATTGAAAGCCATATGTTTGTGACTGTTACAGCGCCATCTATCACAAAGCGAAAAATGTGCTCCAACTAAAACATTCATGTTTCTTTACGAACTACACGAATATGTAATAAAAAAAATGGGGGTAGTTGATATCAGTTTGACCTATGGCAGCGCCATCTAGCGGGACAACCAGAGCGCCATCTGGTTTCCCCCTTCAAGCTAGACGAGTTTTGTTCTTTGTAGTTTTTTCGTTTGACGCTTATTTCGAGAGATATTTGGCTCGGTCACGATCAATGGACCACCCTGTATATGTGCAAAGGTACCACCTGCAACAATTCATGGAGATGACGTGGCTAGCGTCCGCGCAAGAGGATTGTGGACGAGGCGACGGTTCTAATCCCGCGAGCAATTGTTTTGTAATCTATATTTGTTTCATCACTGTTCTCATTATTTAATTTATATGACATTTGAAATGTAATATAATGCGAAAACACGTGCGTTTTCATGAAGTATTTGCATGAAATTTCAATTTATAATTTCCATTTCTGTATGAAAAATAACATCCTGTAACGTGTTATGTCGAGAGCGCATCCGGCAAGTAATACCTCATTACTCTTTTGGTCTATCACACTGTTACTATATTACAGGTTGTGAATAACGCCATTCGCATTACTATTTATCGAAGTTTGACTGGGGCTTTCCACGCCTGTACCTTGAAAACTTAATTACAAGTAGTAAATAGTTAAATAACGTATGAAATTCACTACAACTTCATGAAAAAGCATGTGGTGTTTTTCGTTATATTACCCGTCAGATGTTTTTTTTTCACCTGACTCGGTCTCGCTTGGATTTGCACTCATCTTTCCGTCGTGATTATGGCCGCTCGACGCTAATTAACAGACTTTGAACGTGGAAAGTTAGTTAGTGCTAGAAACATGGGAAATTTCACTTTGGAAATCGTTAGAAAAGTCAGCATTCCGAGATCAACAGTGTCAAGAGTGTACCGAAAATACAACATTTCGGACATTACCTCTCACCAAGAACAACGCAGTGGCTGACGGTCTTCACTTAACGACGGACAACGCATTAGCTGACGATCTACTCTTAACCACCGAGAACAGTGGCGTTTGCGTACAGCTGCCAGAGCTGATAGACAAGCAACCTTTTTTTTTTTTTTTTTTTTTTTTTTTTTTTTTTTTTTTTTTTTTTTTTTTTTTTTTTTTTTTTGTGGTCATCAGTCTACTGACTGGTTTGATGCGGCCCGCCACGAATTCCTTTCCTGTGCCACCCTCTTCATCTCAGAGTAGCACTTGCAACCTATGTCCTCAATTATTTGCTTGACGTATTCCAATCTCTGTCTTCCTGTACAGGTTTTGCCCTCTATAGCTCCCTCTAGTACCATGGAAGTCATTCTCTCATGTCTTAGCAGATGTCCTATCATCCTGTCCCTTCTCCTTATCAGTGTTTTCCACATATTCCTTTCCTCTCCGATTCTGCGTAGAACCTCCTCATTCGTTACCTTATCAGTCCACCTAATTTTCAACATTCGTCTATAGCACCACATCTCAAATGCTTCGATTCTCTTCTGTTCCGGTTTGCCCACAGTCCATGTTTCACTACCATACAATGCTGTACTCCAGACGTACATCCTCAGAATTTTCTTCCTCAAATCAAGGCCGGTATTTGATATTAATAGACTTCTCTTGGCCATAAATGCCTTTTTTGCCATAGCGAGTCTGCTTTTGATGTCCTCCTTGCTCCGTCCGTCATTGGTTATTTTACTGCCTAGGTAGCAGAATTCCTTAACTTCATTGACTTCGTGACCATCAATCCTGATGTTAAGTTTCTCGCTGTTCTCATTTCTACTACTTCTCATTACCTTCGTATTTCTCCGATTTACTCTCAAACCATACTGTGTACTCATTAGACTGTTCATTCCGTTCAGCAGATAATTTAATTCTTCTTCACTTTCACTCAGGATAGCAATGTCATCAGCGAATCGTATCATTGATATCCTTTCACCTTGTATTTTAATCCCACTCCTGAACCTTTCTTTTATTTCCATCATTGCTTCCTCGATGTACAGATTGAAGAGTAGGGACGGAAGGCTACAGCCTTGTCTTACACCCTTCTTAATGCGAGCACTTCGTTCCTGATCGTCTACTCTTATTATTCCCTCTTGGTTGTTGTACATATTGTATATGACCCGTCTCTCCCTGTAGCTTACCCCTACTTTTTTCAGAATCTCGAACAGCTTGCACCATTTTATATTGTCGAACGCTTTTTCCAGGTCGACAAATCCTATGAAAGTGTCTTGATTTTTCTTTAGCCTTGCTTCCATTATTAGCCGTAACGTCAGAATTGCCTCTCTCGTCCCTTTACTTTTCCTAAAGCCAAACTGATCGTCACCTAGCGCATTCTCAATTTTCTTTTCCATTCTTCTGTATATTATTCTTGTAAGCAGCTTCGATGCATGAGCTGTTAAGGTGATTGTGCGATAATTCTCGCACTTGTCAGCTCTTGCCGTCTTCGGAATTGTGTGGATGATGCTTTTCCGAAAGTCAGATGGTATATCGCCAGACTCATATATTCTACACACCAACCTGAATAGTCGTTTTGTTGCCTCTTCCCCCAATGATTTTAGAAATTCTGATGGAATGTTATCTATCCCTTCTGCCTTATTTGACCGTAAGTCCTCCAAAATTCTGATTCTAATAGACACAAAAATGAAGATTGTGTTGCACGTGGAACAAGTCAAACAAGTATAACATAAAGAAAACACATAGCATTTGAATACAATACTCACTTCCCTCATCCTTTGTGAACATATGGTAAAAATACGTGAATACATTACAGTAAACTGGAACTGCTAATATTTACACATTTAGTACGGTGTCGAAATGAAATATAGTTATGCACTGTTAATAAAGTTATCGTACACAAAGCATCTAATGTCGACTCTTGCCACAAAGTGGTGTCAAAATTAAAATCTAACAGTCATTTTTACTTAAGCTGATCTAACAGTCCTTGTTGAGATATTCATCTATAGAGTGGAAGGTGGTACCCCTCAAAAAGTGTTTCAAACTGTGTTTAGACTGTACTTTATCTGAAACTAAGTTTTAACAGTTTTTGGCAAATTATTGAAAATGTGTCTTCCTGAGTACTGGATCACTTTTGGACCAAGGTAAGCGATTTCAGGTCTTAATGTAGGTTGTTCTTATTCCTGGTATTGATGATAAGTATTGAGCTATTGCTTGGAAGTAGAGACTTATTACACTGAAGCGCCAAAGAAACTGGTACAATCCGGCCGCTGTGGCCGAGTGATTCTAGGCTCTTCTGTCGGGAACCACGATGCTGCTACAATCGCAGGTTCGAATCCTGTCTCGGGCATGGATGTGTGTGATGTCCTTAGGTTAGTTAGGTTTAAGTAGTTCTAAGTCTCGGGGAGTGATGACCTCTGATGTTGAGTTCCATAGTGCTCAGAGCCATTTGAACCATTTGAAATTGTTATAGGCAAGGGTATTCAATTGTAAACAGGTAGAAGACGGCACTGCGGTCGGCAACGCCTATATAAGACGACAAGTGTCTGGCGCAGGTTTTCTATCGGTTACTGCTGATACAATGGCAGGTTATCATGATTTAAGTAAGTTTGAACGTCGTAATGTAGTCGGCGCACGAATGATGGGACACAGCATATCCGAGGTACCAGTGAAGAGGGGATTTTCCCGTACGGTCATTTCACGAGTATACCGCGAATATCAGGACTCCAGTAAAACATCAAATCTCCGACATCGCTACGGCCGTAAAGAGATCCTGCAAGAGCGGCACCAACGACGACTGAAGAGAATCGCATCATCAATATCGGCTTTCGGAGCCGAAGACCTACTCGTGTACACTTGATGACTGCACGATACAAAGCTTTATGCCTCTCCTGAGCCCGTCAACATCGACATTGGACTGTTGATGACTGGAAACATGTTGCCTGGTCGGATGAGTCTCGACTGAAATTGCATCGAGACAAGCTCATGAATCCATGGGCCCAGCATATCAGCAGGGGACTGTTCAAGTTGGTGGAGGCTCTGTAATGGTGTGGGGCTCTGCATTAGGAGTGATATGGAACTCCTCATACGTCTTCATACGACTCTGACAGGTGATAACTACTTAAGCATCTTGTTTCATCAGCTACATCCATTCCTGTCCATTGTGCATTCCGACGGACTTGAGTAATTTCCGCTGGACAGTGCGATACCCCACACGTCCAGAATTGCTACCGAGTGACTCCAGAAACTCTCTTATGAGTTTAACCACTTCCGATTGCTACCAAATTCGCCAGACATGAACGATGATTGAGCTTATCTGGGATGCCTTGCCACGCAATGTTCAGAAGAGATCTCCAGCCCCTCGTACTCTTACGGATATATGGACAGCCCTGCAGGATTCATGGTTTCAGTTTCATCCAGCACTACTTCAGACATAAGTCGAGTCCATGCCACGTCGTGTTGCGGCACTTCTGCGTGATCGCGGCGGCCCTACACGATATTAGGCAGGGGTACCACTTTCTTTGGCTCTTCAGTGTACTTACAATAAATTTCATTAAGGAATAAATATGCTGAGAAGCAGTGTTTAGAATACATAGTTCTTTGAGCATATTTCTACATGATGTTCTTGAATTTACAACACAAATGAATCTTATTACATGCTATTGCACTCTAAAATCTTTTGCTCGGTTTGACAAGTTTCCCCAGAATATGATCCTATACGACATAATACAATGGAAGTAAGCAAACTGTGCAATTCTTAACATGTTTATATCTTCTATTCTGACATCATTCGCACTGAAAATAGACTTATTTTGGCCCTTAGTGTTTCTCCCAGGCCTGGTGAGGTATGTAAGTACCGTGGACAGAGGCAAATAATGACTGGTCACTGTGGAAGACGTGGAGGTGTCGCACACTCGTGTGAGACACGTTTCTCACCGTCTGATAGTTCGAAATGGGCCTTATTGTGTGCTTATTTATCTGATGGATCGAACCGTCCATTTTTGGGCATTCGGATGTGACACTGGCTCGCAGTTAGACCGCATAGGAACGTGAGCCAGGCACACATATCGTAGTGTTCCCGTCGACCAAGTCTGGCCACCACAATGGAGGATCTCTGTACTATGCACCAAAGACATCCAAACTCCTTTATCTCCGCGCCTTCCACCCGAGAGCTTCCCTGCAACATTTTTTTTCATCGTTCACCATCAGTTGGAGTATAGCAGCAGCCAGGCTAGGGAATTACAGACCCATGTATTGGCTGCCGTTAACAGGACAAGACAAATAATGGTTTCGCTATTGGACCAATGGATGAGATTTGACACCCAATGCGCTGTCACGTCACCAGCTGACAAAACGCCTAATGTTAACTCTTTTGACGCTTGTAAACAGGTTTAACGCTGCGTGGCGCTTCCGTCATTGGCATGTGCGTGCTCATGGACATATTTTCTACCCGGTGTTGGTTCCTAATTCAGCAAACAAAACGCTCCTCGCATCTCTTCATCGGCGACACCATATAGAACGTGAAATATCAACTGAAACGCGATATCTCGTATTTTCAGTGTCTCAATCGTTTGTGCATCATTTATATTTAAAGAATCACAGTTTTTGTCGCACCACTTCAATCGCAGCTCTGTGAGCCCTGGCGAAGGAGAAGACGAACGGTACAATCGGCTTCATAAGAAAGAGTAAGCAACGGGGAGCAGACCTGATCGATTAACACCGAACCGTGGCCCACAACTGACGGAAATTGGTCAGAGGACCCCTCTTATTAATGGTGTTACAGATATACTGAAATGAAAGGGAGCCAGATGACCTGGCGGACAGGTTAGAGGGGTTTGGAGATGATAATAGGAGGATTCCTGTGTTCTGAAGGGATTACGAAACATTTATCATTCAATCATAATGCAGTACTGAATTGTAACCGCATAGGTCGCTTCAAGAAGTCATTTAGCTGGAGACAAATGACTTTCTTACTGACATTGCTCTTTTGACACGTTTCGAATTTAGTTCCATTGTCAGACATCCAAGTGCACAGATGGACAGATGACACCAGTGTTACTAGACATGTATGTAACGTATGCTGACGGAGCTCTGCAGTCTGTCAACTTACGTTATATGTCCGTCTGTTATCATTTCATTTCGCATTGTCCGCCCCTGGTAGCTGAGTGGTCAGCGCGACGTAATGCCGTACCTAACGGCCCGGGACGTACATTTTCTCCGCCCAGGGACTGAGTGTTGTCCTTATCACCATCAGTTCATCCCCACCGACATGCAAGTCGCCGAAGTGGCGTCATCTCGGAAGACCTTCACCAGGCGAACGGTCTACCCGACGCAACGCCCTAGCCTCACGGCATTTCCATTTCATTACGCATTAATTAAATGGATTATGTGAGAAGTCGTCGATCTGATGATGTCATGAGCCAAAGAAAAATACTGTTTAATTTGAAGAAGCCAAGTAAAATTAATGAAAGGAGATGTGGTACCTTGCACTTGGTAGTTTTATCGAGCAAACGGGGAAACGCTATAAAAGACAGGCTATTATGTCTTCCTGCAGTTTATGACCATTTTTATAACTTCTAATATTTTCCGCTGCTCTTTATTTTTATTTCCGCTCGTAACCACCTAACGAGTTACAACGCTCTGCTGTTATAGCTGACGATGTGATTTTATGGCATAAAATCTCCAAGATCACATTGAACATCCGTCACACCCAGTTCACTTGCCACCGCACAAATAACATCACACTGGAATTAAATAATGTGTTCTGCTGTTCTTCCTCCTTCAATTTCAACAAAAACGGTCTTCGCACAAGTTGTTCGACTCGGGAAAGTCTCTAATGAAAGGGTTCAAATTGGTTCAAATGGCTCTGAGCACTATGGGACTTAACATCGGAGGTCATCAGTCCCCTAGACTTAGAACTACTTAAGCCTAACTAACCTATGGACATCACACACATCCATGCCCGAGGCAGGATTCGAACCTGCGACCGTAGCAACCGCGCGGTTGCGGACTGAAGCGCCTAGAACCGCTCGGCCACGGCGATCGGCTCTAATGAAAGGGGACATCGGTTTTGGACCTAGTGTCTGTCATGAATTTATGACACACCCTTCAAAACAATGAACTAAAAATTCAGTCACTACTAAATGAAACAAGAATCACAATTAATTCGGTAAATTGTTTTAAAGCGTCTCGTAAATCAAGTGAAAATTGTAACAGTAAAGTACATACTTGGCACATCTCAATGGATGTTCTGGAGTAAGACTCTAATAATGCAGTATAAAAATGAAACAATTGTAGTCGCGGAGTTGTGCCGTGACTGTCGCGATGTTAGAATATAACACAGATACTAATAAGGAAGGAGCCGCATTGCATCTGGGGCCACAGTTGGTAGCAAACTGGTCATTCTAACCGGAAAACGAGTGTTCAGAGAGAAGCTTAAGGTTATAGATATTATATAAAAATCATTTTACTATCGCTATGGATCGTCTTTCTGTCGCAGCTCGTTCTCGCCATGTCGATCTGTTGGTGGAGGCTGAAGCGGCTGCAGAATCATTCATTGCCGGTGCTGCAACGACCGACTCCTGCGGCTGAGTTGGAGTTATCCCAGGGGCTTCCTAAGTTCATTACCTCACCTTCTTAGAGATGGACCTGTCAACGTAGCAGGCTGGCAGAGGAGAACTCCGAAATTGAAGAATCGAACGCTGAAAAATCGAATGACTTTTACCGATTGATTCTTAAAAGGATAACATATAATTCTGTGTTTTGTGATTTTCAGTCTTTGTGGATAGTCAGTGTGAGCCGTGCGTGGCTCGTGTTAGTGCCATATCTCATTTGACCTTCTGTTTTTACTGTACTGTCACCTCGTTATGTTAATTTCAATTACTGGTGTCACTGAGATCCCACCGTGCTTGCCCGAGAGCGGCAGCAGCGGCGCTTATCGATATAGGCCCTGGCGTATTATCTTTGCTGACTGTTATTACTTCCCCACTGTCGTGTGCTGGCAGGGAGTTCGGATCTGCCAGGAAGTGGGAGCGCGCCTGTAGTGCCGTTCGGAACTGGCAGTCGTAAAGTTGAGACGCGGCGAAAGTCGGTCGGGTTGGAGCAGCAGTGAGGCTTCGATAGCCATAACTTGCCTGATCGTTGCCAGCAAACATGGCTTGAACTGGGGACGGTCTTGGTTGATCGTCGGTTGGTCGTCTTACCGGACGACGTGTATTTGCTCACTGGTCGCTTATGGGTTGGCGGTGTGTGTCTCAACTCGTGGTTCGGCCGTGTCATTGCTCGGTCGCCGCTTTTAGACTTGGCTGCGTTCTTCGTCCTAGTGTTCGTGAAATTGTGTGTAGCTTGCGATGTCAACAGCTCAGTTATTTTAGTGTGGTCTCCGTGCTAGTGGGCAAGGAGTCGGTCGGTTGGCGTGGAGCAGCGAGGAAATCTCTGCAGGGCATAGTTTGACCGGGCCCGCTGGTGGTCCCTGTGCAGTGCCGGAGTATGTGTGGCTGTTACCATGGTTACGAGGTCTGTGGCTCACTGACCCTGGACACGAAAGTTGAGTTTGGATTTAATTTACCAGCAAGTCAAGATTGTTCACATTTTGCCCTTTGATTCTCGTTGATGGCTGTTGGGTCATTTTCGCGAACGACAATGTGTGTCTTCGAGTAGGCGAAGGTTTAGCCACAGTCGAGTGGAGTCTAACTGTATTGAAGTGCACCAGAGGAATTTTCTGCCTTGTGGCCGTTAATGTTCCGGTTACCTGTCCTGGGTGTTGACGTAAACTCAGGCAGTGTTCTTTCCTCAATGTGTTGTCGCTGTCGACACTGTATGTAGTTTGACAGCTTACTGCATGCTTGGTTGTGGGCGTCCATGCCGTTTTACGTTTCCCATTGAACTCCCGGTTGTGTGCTGGTCGAGTGGAGTGCAAGTTACCTTGTCCGTGGGTCCGCTGACTGCCTGTTGGTTGGGTTGTCGTCGGATCGAGAATGGTCTCACCAAGGTGATCGTTAGTTTTTCAAGTGATGGCCGACCCCCGAAACTTCTCAGTGCCGTTAGCTCCACTGCCTTTCTTATTTTCTGTTGTGTGTTTTTGTATGGCTCATAGCCGATGGTCTCGAGTTAAAATTGAATTGTTTCTAATGGTGTTTTAAATCATGGGCCTTCAGTTGCTTTAAAATTAAAATTCCTTGCTTGTCAAGTGTTAGATTCTTCGGGCCTTACGCTTCATTAATATATTGTTTAAAGAGAAAGCCTTGGGCCATCTGCTTACTAAAAATTATTTTAGTTGTGTTTAAGTCATGGGCCCTCAGCCGTTTTAAAATTAAAGTTCCTTGCTTGTCAAGAGTTAGATTGTTTGGTACCGTCAGCCTAATTTAAGATAAGGCTTTGTTGTTTAAATTTATTTTGTCTTGAGCTTTAAGTCATGGGGCCTTCAGCCGTTTATAAATTAGGCATCTTTGTCTTTCAGGGATCAGACTGTTTGGGGCCTTCAGCCTAATTGAGGATAAGGCCTTCTGCCTTGTGTTTTTCTGCTTAATTTTCCTTTCAGTCTTAAACCATGGTCCTTTAGCCGTCTTTAAATTAAGGGTATTGCTTTTCAAGTTAGATTTTTGGTCCTTCAGCGAAATTATAGAACTTACTTAACGTGAGGCCTTCTGCCTTCTAAATATTCTCTTTGGCGTCGGTTTTGTGAGTTAATGGCTTTTGGCCGGATTTCTTTTATTAAAGTGGTTGTGCTCTTAAGGTATGAGATAGTGTGGCGTAACTAAGTTCAAGGATTTCTACTGTAATGTTCGGTCAAATAAATAAAGTTATATGTGTTCGAGTGCAACTGACAGCCGCTTATTTTAGCCCTTTTCCACAATTCCAACTACCTGTCCTGTCTTGCCGGTATAGCAGGGCGTTTCACTGGGTTACAGATATTCTGAGGTCAACCAATAAAAAGATACCTCAGAAGTAAGCTGCCCCCGTTCCCTGAATTTTCTTTTGGTGGTTAACGGTTTTGTACTCAAAAGGCATCTGTCTCTTTCTGTGAGCAATGAAGTGAGACCTCAGGATATGGTTGAGTTCCTGTCTCTAACGGCCAATCACATCAGTTCTTAGAGTGCTTAAATATTTCGCGTTTGTGAACCTAACTTTCGGCAACAGCTTACACCTAGAAAGAGGACCCAAACCGAGGACCCTTACTCCATTTTCTAGATTTGTGGCGTCTGGAGCATCCCAAAGGAACACAGCTTTCTACATTTTGTTCAACGTAGTGTGTTTCTGGAACTTACTAGTAACAGTATTTTGACTTTATCCACATTTGAGTCATAAAATATTCACTGCTGGCAGGAAATCGTATCTATATTGCCTGTAGGACGCCCGGTATCCGTGGCAACTCAGAGGGAAACTATTGTCAAGAGAGTGGAACTGACCTGTGCATATCCGGCATGCCCTTCTGGGTATTCACCAATGGCTACTCCATCTACCCAGCTATGGAGCCTGGCTGCTCGACCAAGGGCAGGTAGCTCGTCCCAATGGGTTTCCAAGAGGCATCATACTTATGTACACCAAGAAGAGGCGATTTACTAATTTTACATTGCTTACATTACAGTTCTGGAGAAAGAAACAGTCATACAAAGGCATGACTTCCTGCTGCTTTTAAAATGTATACCAATGCAGTTGTGCTCAAAACAGGCTAAAGTACAACTGCGATAAAGAAGCTTATGGCCTGTATAGTATCGGAATTACATACCGAGTTAAGACAAGACTGTTTATGACTTGGATAGTTCCAAGGTCACTCATATTACATTTTATAGTTAAATTTCTAACTAGGCTACCAAACTATCATACATCCATTGTTCTCTTTTACTGCTGTAAGTTTAACTTCACAAGGTGCGACACGATCGTAAATGGAACAGTGATCTAGAAAGGACCTGAGCAGCTAAATGTAAGTACTAGTTTCTGTGCTACGTTATATTGTGAAATCTGACGTTTGGTGTCGTTATATAGATTTCCTTATTTTGTTGGTTACTTGATAACGATTATAAACTCGAAATTGACGTCAAATGAAGAAATTTATTCTAAATTTAACTAGTTGTTTATCAACCATGACAGTTCCGTTACTGTACCATCTTATACTTATCCTCTCTTCTTTAAAACTGACTTTACAAAAGTTGTCTTCTGCTAACACACAATATTTGTGAACAGTATGAAATGACTTTGCTTTCTCACACATCAATGTGGTTAGCACTTTATCCATTCCAGCTACTAAAAATCGACTGGTTCTCATTTGTACTCCAAACAATTTTTGATATTTACCACAGTCACACTCTTGTAATACATATAAGATATAGCTGCATGCCGAAACACAAAAAATTTACATCACATAATAAGAAGGATAATATAAGACACACAAAAGTTAATGCACACACAGTAACGTAAAATAATTCAAAATCGAAACACATACATGGTACAATACTGATATAATACAGAATACATGGAATAACAATCTCACATAGAATATTGTCAATTCATGCACGACTACCAGTTTCATATTTCTATGTACAAGTTACACCTGTGTCACTGCATATAGAATGGAGTATTAAGTCTGTAAGCAATATTTTAAATGGTGTGTTCAGGTTTAACTTGTTAAGGATTAGGTTATAGTGTGGTGAAGTTGAACATTTCCACAAGTAGATTCTGCACAAAAGATCACGTTTACTTAAGAAAAAACTTTCTCAGGCCCACAATTCATTGATAGTGTTCATTCGTAAGACCTAGAGGTCAGTCTCAACTCCACAAAAGCACAAAATAAACAAGGTATAAAAAGCATCCTCCCTGAAAAAGGAGCACACAAAAACTTACGCCAGCACTGAACTGGTGTCTCGCAATTCACTATTTGTAGTGGCTTGCTTCGAAATTCTACACTTGTTGCAGGTAAGACGTTAGCATGCTGCAGGAAGCTATAGGAAGCGGTTTCCAGTGATAGGCAGCGATCTTAGCCATTTTCTCGAATGTCCAGCGAACTGTCCCGGTTTTGTATGTTCTGTATCTGTGGGTGACCGATGCTCCGCCATGGTTCAACGTACATCCATTTTCTCGTTCCACCTCCCGTCTATATTTCTCCTTTAATTTTGTCACTTGTATGATTCTTGGGACATCAAAGAAGTTTAAGAAACATTAATTAACAATACATTCAAATAAATACAAATACAATCAATTGGTACGAACCTTTCGCAGTTGTATTTTCCAATGGCTACGCATCAGTATATCACTATTCCACTTAATGGATTTGCTCGAATATTAACTTAATTTACATCAGGTTATGTCAGTGTTACTTTCAATGAGTTTACTCAAACATTTATTTAAAGTTCGCTTTTATAACTGTCAATAATTATCAAAGTTCACTTTAATAACTGTCAATAATTATCAGCTCTTATCTCTCTACTACTTGACTTTTACAAAACTAAATCATATCCTTACTAAATCCTAATGACCAGCTGTACCCAGCAATAAAATTTCTTATGACAAAGCATTGTACGTTAGAAAGTTTTTTTAACACTGCATAGAGTTCTTTTGTTTGGGAGTTCAGATGAGGTTACGTTAGTTATTAGTTATTCTCGCAGTTATCTCTCGATTTCCTGCGTTACAAGTTACATCCATTTGTAATATCATCTAATAACACACACACACACACACACACACACACACGCATATATTTCCATCATTCGTCGTCTGTCTCTCTGTTCTGTGGTAGGTCGAAAAATTTAAAATATACCTTCATTCAACATTCGTTGTAACTTTTTCTCTGCTTTTCCCTTTGACATGGCTACTCTAAACAATTCAGCTCTATGTCCTATCAGCAGTTCAAAGATACATCAAGTCATTGCATCATATGCTCTTCAACTCCCAAAATACTCATAAAATCAGCGCATTAAAACTCTCACTCATCATTCATACATGCTAGCCTTCCTTCACACCTGCTAAACCCTAAACGTGCAGCGTTCCTTCTCATCTGCTAATAAATTAAATTCCGTTGCTTCCTGCTCAGTGCAGTATCGCATCTGGTAACCTACAAAAATTAAACCTACCTTAATACGCATCATTTTATCTGGAGAGCTACAGATAATCATCTGTTTAATGTTACTCTTCTCAGGTACTGCACCATTTCCATGACTGCTTCTGATGATGACACCAATTTTTCCGTGCAAAACTCCGTCCTTCAACTAAACAGCTCTTACATTTCGTGGGATCACCTCAGGTTATCAAAGAAAGGCAGCACGTTTTGTATTATGGCGAAATATGGGAGAGAGTGTCACAGAAATGGTACAGGATTTGGGTTGGACATCATTAAAAGGAAGGCGTTTTTCGTTGCGACGGATTCTTCTCACGAAATTCCAATCACCAACTTTCTCCTCCGAATGCGAAAATATTTTGTTGACACCGACTTACATAGGGAGGAACGATCACCACGATAACATAAGGGAAATCAGAGCTCGTACGGAAAGATACAGATGTTCATTCTCTCCGCGCGCTATAAGAGATAGGAATAATAGAGAATTGTGAACGTGGTTCGATGAACCCTTGCCAGGCACTAAAATGTGATTTGCAGAGTATCCATGTAGATGTAGATGCAGATGCAGATGTTACTAAACGTCTTTTCACGACAGACTGGAGACTAGATACTGCGTCTCTTTTTATTTTTTCGATACTTCTCGTTCCCTAAATGCTTTGATGTGCGAAACGTAGTCGTTTCCGATCGACTTACAACTTCACAGTTTTTCCAGTTCTGCGGCGTTATGATGGACAAATCTTCGTGTACAGTAATGGCCACAAAATATGAAAAAAAATTGCTGTTTAAATACTGATTCTTTTTTGCCCTCTTCCTTGACCGTAGTAAAAATTTATCTTCCACGGTGAATTCTCTTTCCTTTACTACACTTGGATCGTCGACAATTTGCTTCCCTCGTACTCATTACAAAACATCTTGTCTGACCAAATTATGCTCCCCCTTTGGTAGGGTTCCCAATTCATGTTTTGTTGTTAGTTTCTCTTTACTCAAATAGGTCCCAAAGGATCACATCCACAGTGGCTATCTGAAAGCATTCCGTTTATCTTTTCGTAAGAGCTCTTTCTTTTCCAGACCATGAGAACATCAGAACGTTCCTAATGTATGAAGTCTATTTATCTATGTTCCAATCCTTTACTCTTCTAGTACATTCAACAGTTCGTCATCAACGCCTGTTAAGTCAAATATCGGAAAATCTGTTTCTACTAAATTACAGCTTACACACACTGCGACTTCGGATTCACTGATCCATACATCCTCCCACTTGTCATCAATTCTCTTCGGGATAACTGTAACCGAAGCTGGTGGCATGTCTTGTTGAATCCTGACTTCCTGCTACCAAAACTTGAGCTATACCTCTCGTTGTGTCATTCGTTTCTGTGGGCCAGGTTTAACCAGGAGACAAAGTTTTCGACAATTTCTCTGACTGAATATCTACATAAGCTCTCGCTGATCTACGGTTAACTTCATCTGCAGCTACTTTTACTCGTTCCTCTTTATTCTCCTGTGTCATCTGCCATTTCCTCTTCCCCTTCCTCTTTCATGGGAAACAGACCTAATGAATAATTTCCTGTTTCTGTGGTTCCTGTACTGTCTAGGAATTTTAATGTGATATTCTCGTTATTTCATTGCACAAACGAATTCTCTCTGTCAATTCTACGAGGGTTGAACGAAAAGTAATGCCTCCACGTTCGTTACATGGGTTTGGATAGGAACATTTTAATAAATCAAACGCAGAAATAATTCTTAGAATGTGATCTTTAATTACCAATACTCTTTACCACATAATCACTAGCGAATTGGATACACTCATGCCAACGATGAATAACTTTTCTGGAGGAGTCACAAGTCGACACACTGTTTCCGCAACAGATGGAAGTCAAACGATGTTATATCTGGACTGTATGGAGGATACCGTAGGGTGGTGAGATTCAGTCTCTGAAGTTCTACTGTGGTGGCAGGTGAAGTGTGTGGTTTGGCATTGTCATGCCGCAGAAAAACATTTCCCTTTTCGTTTCGGACCTTTATTAGCCGTCGTTTCACAGTTCGCAACGTTGTGATGTAACGTTATGAATTTATTGTTGTTCACAATCAAGGATATCAACATGGATAACACCATCTGCGTCCCAGAACACTGTAGCCATGATTTTGCCAGCAGAGGGCTGCGTCTTTAACTTCTTTTCTGGGGCGAGTCTTTGTGTCGGTATTCCATACTCCGACGTTTCGTCTCTGGGTCGTAGTAGTGTACCCACGTTTCGTCTCCTGTCACAACTGAATGGAGAAAGGCGTCACTTTCATTCTCGTGACTCTAGAGATGTTCCTGGCAAATTTCAATTCTGTGCGCTTTCATTTCAGGAGTCAGCATCCGGGGTACCCATCGTGCACAGATCTTCCGATAGCCAAGGAAAGAAATTGTGTGACCCGTACGTTCTTGTGAAATTCCGATTGTGCTTGCAATTACTCTCTGAGTGATACGACGATCGTCCTGAATCAATCTGTCAACATTTTGCTTGTGAAACTCGGTGACTGCAGTCACAGGACATCCAACTCTTTGTTTGTCACCCACGCAGAAATTCCCGCCTAAAAATCCTTAAACCCTCTCGCCTAACGACGCATAGTAGTCACATCAACACAATCACCATAAACTGCTTTCATTCTCTGATGAATCTCCTTTGGGGTAACACCTTCTGCTGTCAAGAGCTCAATGACTGCAGGTTGCTTACATCGCATTGACCGACCATCTGCGTAGGGTTCTATACTGTAACAACACAACCTTTCAATGCTAAAGCTTCCCGTCAACTGGAGATAGGCTAGGGAAGAAGTCAGTACCTGCTGCATTCCAATGCTGCCAAATGTTGAAGATTTATGAGAGTGGAGGCATTACTTTTCAGTCAACCCTCGTAGTACAGGCTATTTGGGTTTCAAGAAATCGTCTCCCACTATAATCTTCACTATCATATTATTTACAATCAAAAGGCTAGCACAAATCACACGCAACTGAGATTCGGAAATGCCCTGTTCCTAAATTTCTTCTCGTTTACCGTACCCTGCACCCAATATCCTTGTGCCTTCCATTTTCAACAACGACCACTGCTTCTCCTTCACAGCACATATAATTATTAATCCAGCACCAAGACGGCTGCACGAGTCGAATATGCATTACACCGTATTTCTCCCAAAATCTGGTACGCGACGTCCTCTACTTTTTCATTAAATACCTTAATCCCCTCACCTAATGTTTTCTTTAACTTCACACAATCCACTGACAGGGCTGTCAGCAAACTCCTCGTTACTAACTTTGGTGCTGAAGCAACGACTGATAGTTTCTCGGAGCGTTTTCTCGTTGCTCACATCACCCCTGGTCCATATACTTCAACAGTCTCTACTCGTTCCTCTTGTCTATCATCTCGCCCTTCATAATTTTGTCGGTAGTCACGTCTCCAGTTATTTCTTCGGTCATCTGGCCGGTAGTGATGGCCCAAGTGTTACTTAACGTTCTTCCAATTCCACCTGTTTCCACAACGTCGTGGTGGGCGCCTTTCCCGCCATTTCTGATTATTAATAGGTTATTTTTCCGGTGGAAAGGTGGTCTGAATGAAATGTGTCGATCTTACCGATTTTGCAATCCTGTTTCGCCCCAGCAGATTCAGCAATCCGGGAATATCATGCATGTTTCTGCCAGAGATCAAAATCTCTTTCAGAATTTGTCGCGAGAGTTTCGTTATGCACGAATCCAATCGCACTGAGGTGATATTACATAGGCACGCAGTTTCGTTAGAAGACGCTTGTGAGGAACGGTTCGAAAGCCTTCTGGGAGTCTAAAAATATGGGAACAATTTGAAATCTCCTGTCGATAGCACTCATTACCTCAAAGTGTAAAGAGCTAGTTGCGTTTCACAAGAGCCTTATTTTCTGAATCCGTGCCGACTTGCGTCAGTAAATCGTTTTCCTCGAGGTAATTAATAATGTTCGAACACAGTATATGTTTCAAAATCCTACTGCAAATTGACTTTAATGATATGGGCCTGTAATTCAGCGTATTACCCCTATTTCCCTTTTGGGGGATTGGTGTGACTTGAGCAATTTTCCAGTCCTTAGGTAGGTACAGATCTTTCTGTGAGGGAGCGTTTGTATAAAATTTCTAAATATGAATCTATTGCATCAGCATACTCTGAAAGGAACCTGACTGGTATACAATCTGGACTGGAGGCCTTGCCTTTATTAAGTGATTTAAGCTGCTTTGGTATACCGAGGATATCTACTTCTATGCTTCTCATCTTGGCAGTTGTTCTTGATTTGAATTCAGGAACATTTACTTCGTCTTCTTTGGTGAACAAGTTTCGGAAAACCGTGTTTAATAACTCTTCTTTAGTGGCACTGTCATCAGTGATTTCACCGTTGTTATCGCCTTCTTGGCACTGGTGTGCTTTGAAAAACTGAACGGGATCCGGCCACCTGGACTCTACGTAATTTTCTGTCATCATCATCCCCAACTTCATCGATTCTTGCGTTTCTTTTACCAATAAACTTCGAGGAGAGCTCGCGTAAATTCATCATATACGTTCATTTGCTCAGCAGTTGCATTTTCATCGCTGCTTCCTCTCTAAAGCAAGCACATACGAACTTAATTTCTTAAACGTGTGGCCATAATCTCGGTGATGTTTCACGGAATTCTTCAATCCATATTTTCGGGTGTAGGCGATTAGCGGCGTCGGGAAGTACTGAAAACCTCGGAACTCTTTCCTGTTTTCCTCCTCGTCCCTGTCACATGACACATTTTGTATAATAGCGAAGGAAATTACTGATGAAGTTGAACGCGGTCGCACTTTCCCGATACGGCATAATCTTTTCGTGGGCTCTCGCATCTCTTGTTCTTCGGTACTTTGAATCTTTACGTTATCTCTTCCGTTATTGCACGTCGAAAACCTGCAATTCTCCTTTTCTTTGATGAGCTTGTGTAACATGTCAGTTGTCTCCGATGGATGGTGTCCTGCGGGTTACTTAGATTGCAATAAATCTCGTATCTTAAAAGATCCATTTATCTCATTATTGTTATGTGAGAAATATCACAAGTTACACTCACGCCACCGCTGTTTCAGCAGTTTCGCATTTAATTCTCCAATCATTGCTTCCTTTATCGACACACATTTTCGATTGGAGTGCAGGACGCGAAGGGTAATCTTTGTCCTCAATATTATGTATAATATCATGTATATCATATTCCAGCAACAAGTCTTTAATCCAGTTTTCTCTAACCGCTTCACTCGTGAGAAGTAACTGCGTGTGTACTACCCATCGCAGTCTCAAATGGCACACCAAATGAGCCCATACTGTAAAGTGGTAATCTTCCATCAACCTTTTTGTAGAAGTTACTGCATCCAGTGGGGCTCCGTCCATTGTCGAATGAAATGATCAGAAACAAGCGTGCTAATTTGAGCACCAACCAGCAACCGAAATGAAAAGTTCCTTTGCAACAAATCGATTGTCTGTGGTGCAGAATCAGTTGCAGTCAAAGAAGACGTGGTATATGGTGCCGGAAGAAAAGTAAAAGAAAATACAGCAGTGAGCAACTTCATATAAAATCAACCTCCTTCCCAAGCGTGAGACAAGAGTTTTTCATCTCCTTCCCTGGAGTAAGATATCTGCCTGCTACGCACTCAACGGTGAGCTGACAGTAGCTTCTAGATGCGTCCACAGTGGAGCAGTATCTTATCAGTGTACTCCTCGGCAGTCAAAAAGTTTTTGGATAAAATACGCTATAAAGTGCAGTATTATGCAAATCAAACTCTCTTATGAGAGAAATTTTTTCCTCTCTTCTTACCTGGGCACTACGGTGGTCAACAGAATACTGATCTGTTTTGACTGTCAAGACTACGTACTCACTCTAAAGAACTATGATGTCAGCACTTCCGATCGCGTGATCAAGACGTCGAAAAAATTGCGAGGCTACCTTCCCGTAGGCATAGCATTAAAATTGTTGATCTACTGGCACGCCTTGTAATATGCATGGTTGAAGGCCTCCTATCTATGACAGATTCATTAATAAGCAGAAGATACGCTTTCGTATTTTTTGGCAACGGCTTGCTTGTTTGTATTTCAGTTCTCATATCAATAAGAGACGCTTTCAGTTGTTTCTTCATCTTGGCGTGAACAGTCGATGAAATGTATAGGGCACTTCTGGAACTCTGTACGACTCATGAGTTGATTTAACCTCAGTCCTCCGTTCAATTAACACAGTTGAACTAGTACTATTAGTACGCTCCATTTAAACCATATTATGTTATCTGGGGACCTAGAAACGACGGAGAGGCTCCGTCCCCGTCGCAGCCGCAGTGGTCCGCTACCCCACGACGACTACCGCAATCCACCTCACCCGTCCGCCGTCCCACTCCGAACCCAGGGTTATTGTACGGTTCGGCCTCCGGTTGACCCCCTCAGGGTATGAGCTCCACCAGATTATTTTCATTCACTTAGTTATAAAATCTGGGCTGTTTCTGTGTGACCAGTATTGGAGCTACAGTGCCCGCCACGTATATCTGTTCTGAGTCCATGTAAGGTGTCAGAGTGTGTTAAAGTGTCTTAATGTTTTCTAAAGGTGATTCTAAGAAATTTGATACCTTTTTTGGGAGAATTTTCGTTCGGTTATAAATTGTTGCTTTGTAAGTGGTGTCTAGCTATGTGTGTAGTAGTAGTTAACCTAGTTCCTAAATCGACAGTGTTTCAGACGGTGTTTAATTTCTTGCAATACGATACAAGGAATTTGTTGCCCTCAGCCACGTCTTACATAAAAATTTGAGGAATTTTCGTTGAGTTACCATTGTGAGTGCTGACGTACTCCTGTGTTCACGTCATTGTATGCTTCTTACAACCCGATTAAGTCGTTTGTATTTTTCCGCTCTCTGGGTGTGGAATTATAGCTCATCAAAGCTAAATCCATCAACTGTCTCAACTTTTAAACTTCAATGTATATTTTATTTGTTGAGTCAGTCGACACTAGCTTGCTTTACTAAACTATTACCGGATATAGTGGCTATTCTGATAAGTTATAACATAAAATCGTTTTGCTTCGTTTTCCGACAGTGAAAACTGGTGCAGTTAGCTAGAATACCAAGCACACGCATTCCACTTTCCTGTAGTTCTTACGTGATCATTTGAGAATATTGTGTTGCATGCCGCTGCATTTAAAGACACTGGAATTAATCCATGACCCTAACCTGTAGTGTGACAGAAGTTCCTTTTGTGGGTATGAAACAAAATGAGGTAAAATTCTTAACTTCAGTAATTAACTGAAATGTGATTACCATGTCCAGAGTCAGTGTTACGAATATGTAGCTTCATATTGGAAACAGTGTTTTGGAACAAAAAAGTAGATAGTTATAAGGAGCTACTCTCTGAGATCGATATAACAAGATTAGCACTCCCTTTCCTTAGTAAGGGCGGATTCTACTGGATCCCGTTGCAAAGACTGGTTTGAAATACGGAGTAAATGACTGCAGGAAGCTTCAACGGAACAGAAGTCAATAGCAGCTAAAACATGGTCATGATAAAGCAAACTGTTACTGACCTTTGTATTGATTATGTCAGTTAGAGGCACAGTTTGCGTTAGCCTAGTCTTATCATGTGGCGACATACAGGCGCATGGTTGGAGCAGCGTGCATATTATAGTGCCCTCTCAGTTCTCGCAAGAACAATTAACTAATTTGGCTGGTTCGTTTCTCCACAGTGGGAGCTAAACGTTGCTACAGCTAATTCTTTAACTGGAGCGCAGCCACTGTGAACACAGTGTCCACACAAATTTCTTCCCTGCGTCGTACAGAGCTTCAAGCGCTCCGTTCTTCACTTGACGCCAGTTCAGAGAAGAACCCAGAGAAAATTTCTCTCTTGTCCTACTCATGGCAGAACTGCCTCCCTCCACTTTGGTTCCTTTTTCACATCACGGCTTTTTTCGACCAATAAGAGCGTTCCTCTTATTTTGTAGAAACACCCTCTACCAATCGCAACGTCCCTTCTATCAAACTGCGTCGAAACTTCACTATTTTCCTCCTCCCTAGTGCGTTTCCGCCAATCGGCCGTTTGTGCCCGTTCTATACGCCTAAACTACATAGACCTTTCCGTGTGTCGCACTCTCTGGACGAAAATGCGTCACTTGATTTTGTTCTTATCCCGTTAGAATTCCGAAACGCAGTTTTCTAAAGCTTCTTGCCTGACCCTGAGCAGATGCCTCGCTACAGTCAGTCCTCCGGCTTGAATCACCTGGTCCGGGGTCACTGTCCTTCTTCCTGCCACCCATTTAAGTGGTTTCCGGCGTAACTTCGCTACGCTGTTGTGGAGCTGGTTTTTTTCAAAGCTAAAAGCGACTCGACTCGCATTTCCTGTTCTGCCTTCCGCTCAGAGACATGCATTGTATAGGAATGGTAATTACCGTCGATTGACTGCCATCCCTTTCTGTATTACAAATTGATAGGCAAATGTTCTCATGACTGTCGATTTACGTTTGGTGTCATCTTCACCTTCTCATTGCGATTTGTAAAGGTCTCATGTAAGGTGCGAATCTGAACATTATTCATTCTGCCACGTTACACGCTGAGAAGCCAAAAATTATGGCCGCTGCCCACCGCGACACTGGATGTCGACAGGTGTCGTTGCGGGCATGTGGCGCGTTAACAAAAAATGTGCGTGGAGCAGACACAGACGTAGCGAAGGCATGGGCTGCTAAGGCGGAAGTCCATTGAGATAAGCGACTTTGAGAAAGGACAGATTATTATTACACAGAGTCTGTAAGCGAGTGTCTCGAAAGCGGCGAAGCTGGTGCAGTGTCACGTGCTTCTATCGAGAGCATATATCGAGCGAGGTACAATAACAGTGAAATTACCACTGGAAGCTAAATGGTTGGACATTTGGACTCTTTACAGAACATGTGGTTTGGATGCCTTTCTGGATAGATGGTGATTTGAGGTGTCTTTGCCGAAAGTGCACAAAGCTGGGGCACTCACAAGTGTTTGGGGCACATTGTTTGTTGTACGTTGTTCACATGTTGATTGCAATAGGTCCTGGACATTTGGATTCCACCGTGGATCGATGGGAATACGGCGGCTCTTTAGGTGAATCAAGTTTCTGTAACATTAGGTCGATGATTGTCGCCACAAACGCAGTCATTTAGATGAATGGCGGCTCGAAAAATGCAGTGTGCCACGGACGTAGGCTAGTGTGAGTAGTATTATGCTTTGGGAGACATTCTCCTGCGCTTGCATCAGACCTGTGGTAGTCATCGAAGATACGCTGCCAGCTGTGAATCACCTGCATTCCTTCACACTTGATGTCTTCTCCGATGGCGATGTCATCTTTCAGCACCATAATTGTCCGCGTATCTAACCCAGAATCGTGCTACAGTGGTTTGAGGAAAATTTTAGTGAACTCACGTTGATATATCAGTGACGAAATTGTCCTTGTGTCTGATCCAGAACCGTGCTACAGTAATTTGAGGAGCATTTTACTGAACTCACGTTGATATCTTAGCGACGTAATTCGCCTAATGTAAATCCTATGAAACTCATCTGCTCCGCTATCTGGTGCCATCACCGCATATGCAAATCAGCGGTCCGTTATTTACGTGAATACTTGACCTACCCGTGGATATCCAATGCTACATGCCTCCACAAACTCTCTAATCCATGATACGCAAAATCAGTGATGTATTTCTTTCCTAAGACGGAGAAACAAGCTAAGCAGGTGGGCATAATGTTTTGGCTGATCAGTGTGTAAGTAGGCTGTTTATGTGTTTGTATGTTGGCAGCACTATGTAGCGCTCTGTATTAAATCTCTGACTGCGCTGTGCCCACTCTGTAAGAGACTCTCTGTGGCTGGTCGGACTTACAGTTTGAGGTGAACAGCCAGCTGTGATGGAAGTTGGGTGTGAGTAGTCAGCAGTGATGGAGGTTAGAGGTTAATAATTAGCAGTGTCGGAGGTTTGCAGTATTAGCGCGAGCGGCTGATCTGAATGTGTCCGACTTAGAGATTGAATATTATTCATGATTATATAATATTTGGAACTGGATGTCACGGACGATTATATATTTTTCTAAACTGTATGTCACGTTATTAAGGTAAAAATACATTTTCAGAATGAGATTTTCACCCTGCAGTGGAGTGTGCGAGGATATGAAACTTCCTGGCAAATTAAAACTGTGTGCCGGACCGAGACTCTAACTCCGGACCTTTGCCTTTCGCGGGCAAGTGCTCTACCGTCTGTCCTCACAGCTATACTTCTGCCATTACATTGTTTGGTTTGCAAGAAAATCTTTCCTTTGCTAACCACATGCATATCAGTAGTTAGAGCCTTCAGTAGTTAGAATCTTGATTTAGCTGGCAGTATTGGTGCTTGCGAATTTGCTGTAGTTCGGGTAATGAAGATTTTTGTAAGGTAAGTGACTTACGTAATGTATAGGATATTGTTAGAATTTCCTCTAATTAGTATTAATTATTTAAAGTCAGGTTATCATTTCTGAGCAGTCAGATCGCGTTGCGCTAGGATATTGTGGGTCAGTGTTGACGATAAAGAATAGTAAAGAGACAGTGTAGTCAATTTCACTCAGCAATTTAAGTAAAAATATAATAAAGAAGTTTCATCTTCTCAGTGATTATAATTTAAGTAAAAGCTTAATTAAGAGATTTCAAGTGTAAGCCCAGTTTACATAGGCATGAATACAGAACAAAATATCACAGAACGCAAGAGTATTTGCAATTTATGTGACACAGTTACATTACATCCCAGCGACGTTAATACTGCACAGTACTGAAAACTGTACAACATTTCACAAGCTTACGCAATCTTCTTTGTGCTAAAATCAACTGAATAGTTTATATGAAACCTTGTTTGTCTATTACATTGAACACACTGCAGTCACTAGAAACTAAATTATTGTTAGTCTGAAAATTTACCATTATGTATCTTGCCGTTTAGAGTGCTGTACTGAATTTAACTCGCCACGTCCCTGTACTAATTTCAGGGACTACACATTCAATCAATTAAAAAATGCTAGAATCAGATTATTTTTTAAGATCGCCCACAAAGAAACTTACTCTTTCTCGGACACTCGTGTTACTGACATTTCCGAGCAAATTTCTTTGATTATAGTTCACGACTTAATGTCCGCTTCATCGAAGATAATACATTTAATCTCCCTTCTACTGCAAACCTGTACAAGTTTCCAAAGCAGCATACTGCAATGCGAATGCGTCATTTGTTGTAAAGGCGCAAAAAATGCTTATCTTTTAATTAGCATTGCTCTTCCCAGACAGAGCATATGTACAATAATTTAGTTATTCAAACGATAGTGTATCTCAGAAATCGAATAATGTGCACTATCTTTATTTAAGTCGATGTCAATAGCTTTCTGGACTCCACTTTCATCGATAAGTACTCCTTCATCACAAAAATGAAATATTACTTTTTGAATATATTGTACAACAAAAGCAAATTTGTGCTTTTCATTTATTATAATGTTGTTCTACCAAGAACCGACGGAAGATTCTGTTGACTCCTTCATTATACTGATTCTAACACGGCAGTAGGTAACTGTTTTTATGTTGTATCACAATCTGTATGAAACTATGAGTGAAATCTGGTAGACCAAATGGTTTGAATGTATGATATTCGAAGTGCGTAATGGAGTCATCAATGAGAATTTCTTCTCTCACACTTTCTGCGTAACTCATCTTCATATTCTTTTTCTTCTTCTTCTCCATCACCCAGCACTATGTCGAATGGGATCTCATAGGGACTGTAGTCGTATTTATCGTACTGTCTATCCTATAGCCCACAGTATCTCTCGGCTGTAAAGAGTCAAGATATTTTCCACTTTCTTATTCATTTTCGGCCTCATCGTCTTTCTCGTAAGCTTTTTTACCTCTTCAGGCGCAATGCGTTGCCTGAATACTACACCTATTGCGTTAAGTGTAATCAAACAATTACTTCCTCTGCGTTGAAATTCGCAGAATGTCCGCTTTGATATCTAATTGATACACTTCAATCTCAAACGTATCTTACCACGACTGGCAAGTAAATGAGCAGATTTGTTTACACAATCTTATATCCAAGTTGTACTGCGAGCCAGAACTGACGTAACTGGTCTGCAGGAGAAACATTGTGGAATGGACATCCAGTAGTGTTACTCCAAATGCATAGGACGTTAACGTTCTGAATATTTGCTGGATCTTCTGCTGTCTTTAAGGTTTCTTAATTACACTTCTCTCAGAATCTGGGCTGAGCTTACTTTATCATCCAGTTTAAAATATACATCTGGATTTCTCCACATCATATAACCACAGTCTCCTTTTCGTCATTACTGCTACAACATTTACCTCATGATGACAATGTCTGAAACGCATTCTATTGGAATAATAATGTTAGCTTGCATTCAGTCAGTGCCTTTTAGCTCAGCGACGCGTTAAAGACTTTTCAGACTACACATAAGCACTTCCAAGTTACCATATCTACTTTTTCTTGTCTCTCTCGGTAAAAAACTGGTGTCTTACCCTGCTGAAATAAATGTTTCCAGGAACGTTTATGGTGCAATCCCTGATTCCGCACATGAGATAAGAAACTGCTGCTGATGCAGCAAGGAAATATGGAATAAATGTTGGAAAAACTTACTTATAAGATATTAATTGATCCTGAATCTTTGGAGAGACAAAACTGTAGTCCCAGGCTCTGGAAAAAAGTAAGTTAAAAGAAGAATGTTATAACAATCGTGACATATGTATTTTTCTTATCGGTTTCTTGCTATAACATGTGACAGAAGGGATTCAGTACTACAGAAATTGAAGAGTCTGGAACCACAGAACACACTGTAACATTGTCAACATTGGAGAATGAAGTATGCCATTCGATACTAATTGCAAAATGCGTCACTATGAAATTTGGAGCAACAGTACTGGTGTATGTGAATGACGGTATGGACGGCGGGTTGATTATTAAGAAGCTTCGCCGTTTATAACAGCCTGAAAACTGCTTTTGCGGTCAGCCAGAAAGCGGTAGAGAACATACTGACCAAATTTCCAGTCTGCAAGTCCACATTATTCTTGTGCTCGCTGACAGAAAATGTTCCTACTTGCTATTTACGCAGTGAGGGAACTATGACTATAAATAAAAGTTTTCATTTCTAATAAGTTAATGTATTCAGTAAAAGTAAACCTGCTGAAACATAACATTCCTGTTAAAAATAATAATAATGTCTCTGTCAGAAACAGTACCATTAGCAGTGTAGAGGCGATCTGTACGGTAAATTCCAAGTAAAATGGCCTATCGGCTCGCTAGAAATATGGAAAATAATCTCACCACGCAGTTTTGTCAACATCACAGGCAGCACGCATATAGTTACTTCTGTGATATTTTAGCGATTCATGATGGTGGCCGAACGGTTCTAGGCGCTACAGTCTGCAACCGCGTCACCGCTACGGTCGCAGGTTCGAATCCTGTCTAGCATGGATGAGTGAGATGTCCTTAGGTTAGTTAGGTTTAAGTAGTTCTAAGTTCTAGGGGACTGATTACCTCAGCAGTTAGGTCCCATAGTGCTCAGAGCCATTTGAATCATTTGAACCATGATGGTGTCCGCTATGAGTTCACTTGCTACTATTATCGAAAACGCATTTGATAGGTGCCTAGCTCTGACATCATCCGTGGCAAAGCGTACTCTGGTGTTTCATTGACGCGGGCAGATTGACAGCTCGGTGCGAGGGGTCTCTCCGCCTCTCTGGCCGTATCTATACATGGGCGCAGCTGGCCGCCGAGTGGTACATCTATCAACCGTTGTGGGACCTGATAGCAGCATCTAAATGGCTCCTAACTCGAGCACGTATTAATTACTATCTCTTTTGTGTGACAATTTACAATCTTCATAATTTTTATATAGATGAAGTTTAGTTGGCTTTAGTTACTGGAAAAGTCTTAACTCGACTGCATTAAATTTTGCAGGATAGAAATTTTGAAATGGAACCGGCAGTAGAACATGACCTCTGAACTCCCCCTTTAAGAGTCCTGGTATTGATTGTTATTGACACTACAGACTTGAAACTAGGTAGAGGCTTATTATTCAATGAATTTAATCAAATGCTCTAATTAGAACTTTCCATCATAAACAAAAATTATACTTAATCAAACATGAATAGGATCGTTTTCGTTCCAATTTTAGTTTTTAATGATTAACTTAAAAAGTAATAGTTAGCTTAATTAAGTAGCATAGTTTAGTTTTTATATAAAGCTGAGGCTACATACGAGTTTTCAACTTTCTCAGGCTAAGATTTAGTGGCTTCAAATTTTCGTAAAAACGCAAATTTTGACCAAAATATTGCTCTGATCATGTGGAAAATTCTGACTTTTGATTGCGACATAAATTTTCACATTCTGAACAATTTTTGACTCCTAACTTCATTATTTAGCTTCACTTATTTTTTCTTAAAACAATACTTTTACCAAAACCTATTCACCTAAACATCCTGAGATTGAAAAATTTTAACGTTAATGTACTTAAGCATAAATTGCCAAAGTCTGGAAAAGTTATTTTAATTTTTAATTTCATTCGTAGGTTCGGCGCAATACTTTCTACGCTACGTGCAGGCGAGTTATGATGACGTAGCGCTAGCAGTAGTGAACTTGGGTAAGTCCCGCAACATTCGCTCGCATCTGTATCTCTTACAAGATACAGTACTTGTATCGCCACAGCTTCAAGATATATAATGCTCGATTTTGAAGACACTGCCGTTCTGAAATCGAAATAAAACAAATAGACTTTTTTAGCAATTTTATTTTTACGTGGAAGCCTGTACTTTAATATACTTTCAAAATTGAGGCACTTCCCGTAATACAAAACCAGCTTTGAATTCCATCCTCATAAAAATCTGCCACCTGAGTATAATTTTCGATAGCTTAAACTTTCTGTAGCATTTGATATTGACGATTGAGGAAATTTATTATTCACTGCTGAAATAGTAAGTCATCTGTTCTCACCCACTTTTTCATCAACATTCGGCACCAAATCATCAATAATGATTGAATGTCGCCCACTCCATATATCATCGTGCACATTGGTATGACTATCTTTAACAACCCTCACCCATTTCTGTGCCCTTACATTGTTCGTAAGTAGCACGATATGTACTTTATACAGTTGTTACAGAACGGATGTATGACACAGCAAGTGCATTAATATTGGTTTCAAATATGTAGAAATTATAGTATAGACCTTCATGTAAAAATAAAATTTCTAAGAAACAACTACTTGTTTTATTTTATTTCAAAACAATGCTTACTTACAAAACACTTATCGCGTCTACCACCAAGGTCGTCGACTATCAGTCCAACTGAACTCGACTTCCCCAACAATAGTAAATTCTACATAATATATTGTGGAAGAGAGAATAGCACAGACATAGTCGATTTTCAAATTATTGATAGATAATTGTTTCTGTAAATAAAAATGTCAGTTTCTTTTCACAGTGGAAGATTAAGAGATGTTGATGTTAGATCTCTAAAAAAAGACAGCTGTGACTCTTTGTTTTCACAAGAGGGTTTAGTTCCCTCAAATACAGCCATTGATGATCTAAAAGCTTTTACGGAAGTCAATGAGCGTATCATCAGTTTCTTCAGAGAAAATACTTTACTGATTACGAATACTTTGTGGTATTTGAGGCATGTGGTAGGTACGGGTGAATATACTATGCAGAACTATTTCTGTTCTAGTATGAGAAACTTGTCAATTGCTACATAAATGATATATTATTCGTAAAGTACTCAGTTTGCCCACAACAAGTTATTCGCCCTCATTTCGATTTCATTAATGCAGATACAATAGTGAAATCTTGGTGAAATATTTGTTTCATTGTTACACAAGTTGTAAGAAACTACTGTTTCCAATAGACAAAACTTTAAACAGTGTGTAGTATGATGTAAAACGCTTATTAAGTCGCTGTTTCCACTATATGTGACAACATAGAATGTGATAGTTCCCTCAGAAAGTTTTATGTAATAAAATTATTTTGTACATCGTTTATTTTTCTTTTCATTTCTTTGTAATATATTAAAACAAGATAATTTTGAGACACTTGTGTATGACACAAGGGATGATTACTATACAAGACAACCAGACAGGTGAGCACAGTGTTCATGGTGGAAGAAATATTAAGATATTTGTGTACATGAATCATGGGTAGACTATTGACCTTGAAATCCTTTTTCCCATATTATGCCAGAGGTATGTATGTCCATCACTTTGACTAAGAAACCACTTTAATATAACATCAGAGATATGTGCGTATTGAAATAAAGAAAAATGAGAGAATTTTATGACAGAACTAGTACATATCTTTGACTTTTTATTACATATATGGGATTTCATGTAAATACTACACTCTGATTGGTTGTAAAGAGGAAGAGGCGAGCGTGTAAAGTACTCACAGTTGGTCTGTTTGGATCATCTGTTGGATTTTTTTAATAGTATGTTACAATTCGCTGGAGATAAACAAGTGGAGATGACTGGACTTATGTGTACGTCAGAAATAATGTAATTAAACAATTTTTAAAAAAATTCGTTGTAATACTATGCACTGAAAGGTTGGAGACATATACGAGGATCGTGGGATACAAATCACCCTAGTGGTCTGTTTCCATCATCTTTATCTTCCTTATGAATTGGTGGAGATAAGGAGTCCTCTTCTGTGATTGGTTGGTGACAGTGGGATAGGAGTGGTTAATTATTTTTCCAGTAAAGAAAATGGGCTGTTTCCTCCAGCTCTGAGGTTTTTGCACTATGATTGGCAGTAGATAAGGACTGATGCAGTGTCAGACTGGGTTGAGCTAGGGGGATGGGTGGAGGGGAGGTTTTTTTAATTTACAACACCATGGGACAATTTGCGCTATGTAGAGTTTTAATTCTGTGATATGAGTGGTTAGAGGTAGGGGGAGGGAAAAAGGGGAGGGTAAGGGAATGTGATTTCAGTTCCAATTACTGACTGATTGATGGCTGGTTCTTTGATCTTATAGATTGATGGTGTCATGAGTTGATGGTCATTGATGACATCATGCATGACCTTGGAAAGAGATCAATGGGCGAGTTCATGGTCACGTAGTGTGTCTGTAGGTATTGTACACAGACTAGAATGCTCATACCTACGCTAATGCCATGCTCAGTGCAGTGCAATTGATGATGTCGTTGGGTCAACATGGGAGGATGTAGGACCTCAACATTGTGTGAAGAATGGTCTGCTCAATAACATTACTGCAACAGTAATGCACTCTGTTGTCAGATCTGCCACAGATCGCCATCTATCCTGCTCTGTAGAGTGGGTAAGTCATTGACCCCTGTGACAACGCTTCGACGTCCGACATCGTGTAGCCACTTTGTTGTTTCACCTTTCTTCAGTCACCTTCCATGCATGCTTGTGATACTACCACGCGAACAAACGACCAGCTTCGTCGATTACAAGAGGCGTCAGGCCATAAGACTCCGCCCTTTGTCAAAGCTGCTTATGTCCAATATGCGGCCCGTATTGTCTGTAGTATTATTCCCTATTCGTCCCTGCTTCGTTGGTATACTTTCCCTACCGCACTACGTGCACGCATCGTCTCAAGATGGCATTTACTCACACGATGAGCAATTATCGGAATGATTTTGCTCTTCATCCTAAGTCTACCGGTGCAGCTAGTAAGTGGTGGTCCTATTTCTACGCCAGAAACACTAGGAACTATTCAGCGGTAAAGTAAAAGCAGGCGAGTAATAACATTGAGTCTACCTCGCGTAAATAACATCACCACGTTGCCTGCCGCGAACGTGTCTCGTATCTCATAATTCTAAATATTTACTCTGAGTGAGTAAAGAACGCTTAAATTACGCAGTTAATGAAAGCAAACCTCTGGTGGCTTATTAATCAAAGTAAACAGTGCACTTCCCTAGCCTGCCTGTTTCTGCTTTCACTCTCCAGTAACACTCTCCATTTCACACAGCAATTAACCATTTCTCGAATATGTATTTTGTTCTCGTTTAACAGTTTGAAAGTTCGGGTCCCCATATCGTAAAATGAAATCCCATTACTAGATCGACATTAAAGCTAACTCGCTGTATGAATGCTGAGATTATTATGCATCAGTTGTCGAAACGTGTGATTCGGTTTAGCACAAAGTGTTTCGCGAGTACATTATCACATTACGAAATTCTGTGAAACAAGAAACATATAACATTACTTCGCCTTAGTACACATAATAACTCACATGTAAATTTGCGCCGGAAGGGGTGACCGAGCGGTTCTAGGCGCTGCAGACTGGAACCGCGCGACGGCTACGGTCGCAGGTTCGAATCCTGCATCGGGCATGGATGTGTGTGATGTGCTTAGGTTAGTTAGGTTTAAGTACTTATAAGTTCTAGGGGACTGATGCTCAGAGCCATTTGAACCATTTTTGTAAATGTACGATGCCCTGTAGCATTACATGCCTCAGGGACAATATGGCATCAGGCACAGTAAAAATAATAAGCAGGCAGCAAATACACACTGTCAAAAATGTAAGACTTTTCTTGTGCATAACAAAGCTTAGTCTGTTAACTAAAGTCAGCTGCCTCACAAAACAAATATTGTACTGTGGTGTTGCATATAGACAATAGCTACGAACGATGCTGCTATATAAATGTTCAAGGTTATATGTCCGTAACGCGAGAACTTTTCAGGATTAGGAGAAGATGGAAATAAAATATTTTCCATTATACATGGAGTAATATGTCAATTTGTTAACGCGAAATTTGACCATCGATGATTTGTTATGGCACTACATTACTACAGATTTATGACAGACTGGGTGTGTTAAGCTTAGGGCATCATTTATGACTTTATGCACAGATGGTCAACGTTGTGTTTAGGTAACCTGTAATACCTCAACCAAACATACACTAACTATAAACATAACCGTCCGCTATATGTATTCACAAGGGTGACTTGGAAGAAAACTCTTAGGGAAAAGCTTAATTATTAGTTAGTAGTGGGTTCAAGACGCCTATGCATTTAAATAGGTTATGCCACCCTAATTTTCGAAATACAATCTGTAGTGTATCAGATATTACCTACTTAGGATATTGCCTATAAGGCTGTTAATTATTTAGGATGAAAATTATTGTGAGCGTGGTGGAATTCTCACACAGATTAACAAGAAATAAGGACCTAACATTTAAAGTAGGGTGCGTCAGGGATTACAATGCCACTGCCAGCACACTTATTTACTATTGACCGACAAAGATCAAGCTAATAATATGAACATGAGTTGTATTCTTCCCTTTTTAACGGGAACATAAATTAAGGATATGGTCTAATAGTGAGCAAAGTATAATTGTCTCACGTAGGTTAATAGCATAAATCAGAACCTAATATTTGAAGTAGGGTGTGACTGGGCGTACAACGCCGCCATCATCACACTTACGTACTATTTACTGACATAGGTCAATCATTTAACAAAATATGCGGAATCATACAACATAGCTGTGATCATATGTGGTTTTTTATCTAACAAGCTTAACGTCTAAGTAAATTTTGTACCAGTTAATAAGGTCTCGGTTTACAGTTAACGTTCACCGAGATTATATCTACCTAGTGCCTTGTTCTCTCACAAAGTTACGGTTTAACATTGTAGGTAATTTCGTAGTACATGGCCAATGGCAGGCACCTTGGACTTTCCGTGCCTGCATGCGCGTGACCCGCCGTCCTGCTCGGTTCATATCTGCGTGTCA
This sequence comes from Schistocerca piceifrons, assembly GCF_021461385.2. Taxonomy (NCBI): domain Eukaryota; kingdom Metazoa; phylum Arthropoda; class Insecta; order Orthoptera; family Acrididae; genus Schistocerca; species Schistocerca piceifrons. The sequence continues at coordinate 677,061,465 of NC_060141.1, forward strand.
CAGTCAGTTCCAACGTAGCGTCCGCGGCTAACCGACGGCTTCCACGAAGTGGGCCCGGGGCTGTTCCTCAGCTAGGTAACGTAGCTTGACATGGAACCTTGGTACTTTAGCTTTTTATGTTTGGCCGTGCCTTATTCTGGCATGTATTAGTTTATTTTATGCTTCTGAAGAAGGCTACATTAGCTGAAACCTGGGTAAAGACCAGTAACATTTAGCAACTGAGGCGAATTTTTGACATATCACAGTTGCTGACAGGGCTGCTACATGGTAAAAATTCTAAGGCTTGATGTTCGGTCTATAGCTGAAAGACTCTATCTTCGAGATAAAACCGTTAATTATCAAGCACGAACAATACGGCCAATCCCTCACATTCGTAAACAGAATATTTAAGCTCGGCGCTGGTTAACCAACGACACGCGAATGCTAACGGCTGCCTTTGACCCTCGAACTCCTGGAGGAGGACTGCCGAAATCCCCGCATTGGATGCGTCGTTTTATACAATAAATTTCTTACTAAAATCAGGCACTCCGAGAACCGGCAGATTGGCTATAGCCGCCTTAATGTGCTCAAACACGGCCTCTTGAGCAGGACCCCACTCAACACTTACCCCTTTTCGGTGCAATTCATTTAAAGGAGCCGCCAACAGAGCAAAATTAGAGACAAAACGCCTACAATAATTCGCCATCCCCATGAACTGGGCAATCCTCGCTTATCAATGGGCGGCGGAAGCCCTCTCAAGCCATTATTCCTCTCCTGATCGATGCTAATACTCTCGCCTGATGCTAGGTGACCTAAGAAGGATACCTGCTGCCTGGATAATGTCACCTTATTGGGTTTAACAGTCAAACGAGCCCCCTGAAACCTATCAAAAACTTGCTGGATATGCTCTTGAACGAACGAATATAAATTACCACATCGTCCAGGTAATTGTAAACACAGACCAATTTCAAGTCTCCAAGAATATTATGCAGCAAACGAGTAAGGATGGTTGCGCCAAACCAAACGGAACCAATTAAATTCAAACAGATTACAGTCGGTAAAAAATGCTGTAACGTCTTTTCGTTCTTCGGATAAGGGAATCTGATAATAGGCTTGATTCAGGTCAAGCACAGTAAATCAATTCGCCCCGGCAAACCAAGTAAAAGAGTTATGAAGGTCAGGTAAAGGAACCGATTTGAGGACAACCTTCTTTAGGTGACGGTAACCAACAACAGGCCGAAATTCCCGCCCCTGATCCTTAGAGACGAGGGATATAATGGAAGCATAAGCGGATGTAGAAGGCCTAATATCTCATATGCTCTTTTGGAGATCTTTCGCCTTAGTATCCTCATCTTATGCGGCGAGAGCCGATACTACGGAGACTGCCTGACGTGTGTCTCAGAGAAGCTCTGGGAACCTCTCCAACGAACCCCCTAGTTGAGAGACCTACTAGGAGGAAAGATGGGTGAGATCAAACTCACTAACCTTATCATAAACAGCCAGCATTCACGCATCTCGATGCACCTAACGTTTATTACACTCACACAACCCAAATTTCTGATCAGAAGCGAACTTAAAGAGAAAGGTGTTCCCCGCATAATCCTAGCCAAGACCAGTTTTACCGATAAAATCACATCCCAAAATCAAAACGACCGGTAGCTGCTTAACCAAAGCCAAAGGGTCAGGAGAAATCCCCAACCGAGATACTCCTCGGACCCATCCATGCAGAGGCAACACCTGCCCGTTGGCAACCCGACATCTCTGCACCGAAGAAGGGACCGGCCTAAGTCTCTAAAGATGATCAAATTCAAGAAACCGTTCCAAACTCAACAATGAAAAGGAGCTACCAGAATCCAAAAGGGCACAAATATGTTTTCCACCTAGTCGAGAACCAAAATAAGGCAGTGGGGGTGATGACTGAGCAGCGACACGGGCACACCAGGGTTTAAAGGCTCGACCCCGGGGTCGCTGCCCAGCCGGGAGTCATTTATTGACTCCGAGTGTTCGCAGCCGAACGCAAGTATGAACTAAATGTCCTGTTCGACCGCACCTGAAACAAGGCCGCGATTCCCGTTTAGCAGACTCAGCTGATGTAGGTAATCTGGAGTTCCCCTTGATGACGCCCTCGAGCTGAGCCTTAACTTCACAGTGTCTATCGTCCGAGAGCGGCAGCACGGATATCACTATAACGGGGGAACGAAGTTCTTCCAAGTGGAGGGAAGACCACAAAAGGCGTATCTGCCACTCGCATTCCCCTCAGGACAACTGAAACTAACTCCCGTTCTGTCAAGTCGACTAACAAGGTCAAACAGGCCCTCTTAACCCTTTCCAGGTATTGATGCAACTCCTCCCTATTTTGCTGCATCTGCCAAATATAGTGACACTCGAGCTGTTTACAAACTCCTGTCCTCAATCTTTCGCTGATCACAAGCTCACTCAACTGCTACAATGAAAACCCTTCTGTCATAGAGCTAGATACTATAGTGCTTAATTCGCCTCTAGTTAAAGGATACAACAGAGACAAAATTGCAGGCCGGAATGGTCGTGCGGTTCTAGGCGCTGCAGTCTGGAGCCGAGCGACCGCTACCGTCGCAGGTTCGAATCCTGCCTCGGGCATGGATGTGTGTGATGTCCTTAGGTTAGTTAGGTTTAATTAGTTCTAAGGTCTAAGCGACTGATGACCTCAGAAGTTATGTCGCATATTACTCAGAGCCATTTGAACCAGAGACAAAATTACCTGATACGAAACACCAAACGCAAAAGCGTGTTGCTCAGAGCGAACCAACAACCATAACCACCTTCCAATTTGCTCGAGTCAATCTATAGCTAATTCTGTGATGTCTCGAAACAGATGCATCAGGGGATTAGGCAATTTAGCAAACGTCTGGCTAACTCCTCAGAGGACATAAGGGCGTTATTCCCAGGCCCGCTAGCCCACAAAGATAACAAATCCGGCTTGCCCGTCCTCTTCCCATCGAGCTATAAACACGTAACCTTAAACTGCAATTTATTAACCAAAGATCCCAGTTCAGCGGTTGATTCCTTATCACGATCCTCTAACTCTTTGACCTTAAATCCGATTGGTTAAATGTATCAACTGTGCTCGCGCCCTGTCTAACTGACTGCCACTGGGTCGAGTGCCCTCTAAAAAGCCGATGTTGCCCTCAAGACAGCTTTAAACAAAAACTAAACGGCTGCCTATGTCTCACCCACAACATCCGGTGTGACGTCAACCGGCTGAAGAACGGTAGCACGCAAGCGGGCTGGAATCTCGGGAACACTATCCTCAATTGGCTGTCGTCTTATCGTGAGCTCATAAATGAGGTGGTCCTTCCTCAATAATCCGATCCCGGGGCACTGCCTGACCGCCATTACAGAGTAGATCACCTAAAACAGAACACAATACCAAAGGCAGAAATCGTACAACATTAAGAGAGTTTAACAAATAAAAACCAAGAGTAACTAAATGGCTATATTACAATCGCAACCACGCTCTGCTACCAGTTGAAACCTGGTTTAAAAGGGTAGGCAGGATTCAATTACGATTGTGGACAGGACCGTAATCTGTTACTATTGGTTGCCTTTTTCAGTTACACACATTTAAGAAAAAAAAAAGAAAAAAAGAAAAACAGTAATTCGAGACTCAACAATAAATAAGAAAGTACCACACGCTATTAACGAAGAACTAAACAACTGTGTAAGTAACAGTGTTTTGAGTGCGTTACAATTTAGCAAATCACCATAAAATACAGATACAGATAATGTTTAAAAAACAAGCCCCTGTGAGCACGGCTGAATGCCTTACACGCCAAGAATGGCAATAAATTAAGAAAGTTTAAGAACTCACTGCAATTACGAGTTACAGGTATTGAAATATGAAAAGGTAAGCGGCCAGAAAAAAAATCAGAAGATATCAGACAGCAGGAATGGTAGTAAATAAGGTTTTAAGGCTTACTGCTGAAACACCAATACAAATTAGAATTTTAAAGCAAATGACCACAATCACAGCTGAAGGCCTTACACGCCAGGAACGGCAATAATATTTGAAAAAAACTAGAAATCTTCTGTAAAACAGCAAAAATAATAGCAAAAGGTATTTTTTAAAAAAAGAAAAAAACAAGCAACTAATCCAGATGGTGCTCCAGGAATCGACCTCTGAGTAGGTCCGGCAACAAACACTTTCGCGAGCGATGAGATAGGAGTCATGAGTTTCATTCACTTCACAAGCTGGTAACTCAGACTAGTGGCAGTCCAATGAATGCTAATGATAACTTGTTGAAGCTACCTAACGTCCGACAAACAAAATTCAACAATGGAACAATAGGCCAAAGCCGGAACCAGTTGTCTGCACTACGCCCCAAGGATACAGTGCTTAGAGAGCCCGGAACGAGAAAGGAATCACTACGATCAGAGTAGAAAAAAAATCGCCAACCGGTCTACAATCAAGAAAGCTGTCAAAAGTACAAGCCTTACCGGACAGCAGCGGCAAGGCGAGGAAAGTACACTGCCGTTACATACACCAACCCCAGGGCAGGTAACTGGGGCGTTAGAGGCCACCAGGCAGAAAAACTATCGCTGGTTGAACTTAACAAATCGTAACAAGCTGAAAGTATTAAATAGTAATAAGAATTCGAGCAAAGCTAATCAGATCTGTCTTCCCCGAGCACTCCACTCGCTGCTCTTCGCCTCGGCGACACTATGAGCAGCAACACGAACCCAAGTCACTGGACAGTCGCGAGATATCACAGTGGTGGAGGTCTCTCTCTACTTCAATTGAAATGATTTCATTTTAAAGCCTACAGAATCCAGTTTACGACTGCCTTCCATCAGGCAGTCCATGCGTGCCACCAGCGGTCCCGGTGTGTTCTTGCACTGCGCGGACCTGGCTCCTGTTGAGTCCCCAACCGAACTGCCACACTTACACAACATGGAAAAACAATGACGTCGCCCCAAAGATAGGGCAACAGTTACTACATACCGGTAACCGCCGCTGCTGCCACAAGAGGACAGGCAACGCCTGCGAAACGAGTGGTGCCAGTCAAAACGAGAAGAAGACAAACAACCGCAACCATGCCAACTACAGGATACGGTTTGGCCTCCAACAGAGGGCGGAAACCTACCAACAGCACCAATGCGAGCCGCAGCACGGCTCAAATACTTATTTAAACTACCAAGGTTTTTGGCAACTAAGTGAAGACACATGACAAATAACTGGCCGAGGGGTGTTCATGTGTTCGTCATTATGTGTCAGCACTGTAAACATGGAATATCTGTCGCCGTAGTAACTAGACTACAATCTCATTTCTTATGTGCACATATCGCGCCAACAGCAGCACATTACAATAATGATACGGCTCGTGATTAACACACATTCGTGGACAAATATACAGAGCACAGATAAAATATTATAATAACACATCATGGTCTCATACAGCAAAGACAGTTATGAGAGATTAGATTATTGAGGAAAGAAAGGTAAACTATAGTATCCTTGTACTGTTATTGTGTGAAGTGCTATTGTGAGAATATATTCGTGTTTAGTAACGCTTTCCTTGACATAAAGAATAAATAATCAAATATACAGGTTAAAACCTGTTAAGAAATCCATGATGGTCTATAGGTTATTGCACTTTCTGACGCCAGAACTGTTGCGAGACTGATGGAGAACTTGTAACTTGCTTATCATCTCGTCCAATGTTATTTTCGGATACGACTGTCACTCTAAGACAATGAATATGGGGTACAAATTGCCTTCTGGTGTTTGATCGCACGAACAAATTGGTGAATCTCTCATACTTATCCTACAGTAATGACTGGGAAAATTTCAGTATTTGAAAGGCGTCTCTACTACCCGTAAATCACAGTCTTCCGGGGAGGGGGATAGAGCGGGTTGCACACTAACCACAGGCGGTTTCACTGTCGTTATAATTATTTCCGCTCTTCTTTCCATGCATTATATTCCTTAACGTCAAACTGAAAGATATATATTCGGGTCCATAGAAATTGGGACATGTTTGTCGAATATTGTGTGCTTTGCGAGCAGATCTGAACAGTCATTTTGATGGGTCATTGGCGCAATAGGATCCAGGGATAGTTATCCGAGATTCACATAGCTCCGTGGCTTAATATCGTTACACAAACGAGGAATCATAGGCTCACCCTTACGATTCAGATACAAAACTTTGCTGCAAGCAATGGAATCATCTTGCCACCCTCCATAACACATAGAAAGTATGCAAATGACGTGCAGAGAAATGACGCTGAATACGGTGAATCAGCCTTACAGAATATTTGAAAAATGAATTGAGCGTTGTAGTGCATGATTACCGACATTTCTTCGTTTTCATTTTCCAGTCGAAAGAGCAAAGACATCAACGAAGTCTCCTCTTCGAACTTACGCTGCGCAATCCGTCCGCTGCTGACTCTGATCACTTGGTGATATGGCAACTAACTAACGGTACTCCAATTATCTGTGATTTTCAGTAGCGTGTCTCGCTACAAAAATTGCGTCACCGTGGACTATAACGGTCTAGCGAAACATAGCTCCCTATTTATTTCTACTGACAGTAGTCATGTTTCATTTCAAATTTCACCTACTGACAAAATTTTCACTGCATTTCTAACAACACAGTTCTGCACTCATCTGAATAAAGAGACAATTATTCTATGAAACTGTAACCAACTGGCAATGTTCGGTTGAATAAAATAAAACTTGATTTTGTACTGAATTTCAGGTAGGCCACATTTTGTAATTCTACCTTTTTTGAGGAAAAGGAGGAGCACATCAAATGTATTTGAACAATAAGAATCTACTTCAAAAAAGAACGGTTACGTTATCTTCATGCCGACTATAGTGCAAATGGCTAACAATCATACAGAAACGGATTGTTCTTCAGTCCGGAAGTTGCAATTACTATGAGACGCAGAAAAAATTGCTGCGATCAGTAATATGTCCCTAGTAAAGGTTAAAGCCATTAAAGTGCAGTATATTCTGTGGTGTAAAGTCTGCAGTGTTTGACTGCAGCTACAATTAGTCTAGAAATAAAATGTTATTCGATAGCAGAAGCCCTTAATAACGCACCACAAGACGTCATCCATTATCTCATGCCTGTGGAGCATGATTTAGTAAAATTTTCTATTATTCTAGTATCATATCATTACTGTAACAAGCCAGGCTACTGATAACTGTTGTCTGATAAGAAACAGGGGAATCGAGACGTACTACTGCCGAAGTCTGCTACAAAGACGGATTTCAGGCCTTTTTAGTGACGCTCCACAACGCCAGTGAATAACCCAAGAAGTTACAAACTCTGTTTCGGTTATAATCACTCAATTATTATTACATATTATATCAAACGACAAAATGCTGCCGCACTGCTATTCTAGCCTCCATCCTCTATATTGCAGCAACGTTCAATTTCCATTAGATAATACTATCCGCAAACGATTAGATACAAGAGATCTGTTCTAGTTCAGTGACGCCCCTATAGTCCACTAGTCTCAGGAACACGCTGTAGTGATACAAGGCAGGTAGGTATGTCTGTCGTTTTGACTTAAAGCGTTCGAGGTCCCTACACGTACTTACCAGTATTTCTAAGTTTAATAAACTCATGCTCTCAAATCTACAAGGTATGTAGCATTGTAGTACACCAACAGATGTACAATTGAGATCTCCTTAGAAAAGAAGCTACGTTTGCCTCTCTTCTCGATTTTCGATATTGGATGCTCTGTCCACACATTCTCATATATAGGCTTATACTATACATGAGAGTCACAGAGCATGGTGTCATTACACAGAAACCAACGTAACGATCATATTACAGGTGGTCACCACTTGGAAGCGGCTTACGAGCTACTATTTCTTCATTGTAGTGAATTAAGTCAGGAATTTCCACTATAGAATGGTAAATACTCTCTCAGTATTTTACAGGATCAGTTCACTGAAATGTACGCTCAAACCAAGGAGTGATTCAGTTACCTAGCACATGCGAATAGACTTCCACATAAAACTCTTTATTTGTGATTGTATATCCATATCGTAAATTATGTGACAAGTTTTTCTGTCACTGTTAATATTGCCAATTTCGTAATTTCTTTGTGTGTAACCGTCAACAAAGATTACGGATCTCTTGTTGATGCAGGATGAATTTCAGGCTTAGCGACCACATCAAGCTACGACGCAGACTATTGTAACCTAGCGGTTTTGATACTGGCGAATTAAATTTTAGAATCAGACTAATGGAATGAGTTGTGTCATCAGTTTTTAACGATGCTCCATGTGTGAAGTTAAACGAAATTCAGGTAAGTGTACAAAACTTAGGATATGCATCAAACAGTGGAACGTGAGCGCGGAAAAACATCGACCCCCTTCACAACCTTCCTATATTTCTTACTGATGTACTTATACCAGTAGGGAAAACTTAATTGAAAATGAGTTACTGAGATTATTTCCTAATTCCTTCCTTGATCTCCAATGACAAATAAAAAACATAAGTATAGCTCATGGGAAACGGGAAACTTTATTTTAAGAACGTCATTGAACAGAGAATAAAATCCCATGGAATAATTGAGTGTTTTGTATTTTTCATTACTAACTTCTGTATAGAAAGTCTGCTGACAGGCGGTAAGTTCCCAAACCGATAAATCGATGCAACGCATTTCCATTTATATTGCTCAACTTCAGAAAATGCTTCGTAAAAGCGCAGGACACATCCCAATTTACGTCATATGAAATTCCAAGCAGTCTTTTGTGGTACTTTGGTAACAGCTACCGGAAAGGAGTAGGTTCCGTAGGCACTGCGTAGTTGTCTCTTCACATTTTTGTACTGCCTTACCTTCGGTTTCCGATTAGAGCAATTAATAAACAGCTCCTGCTTCCAGTGGTCGTAGTAACGCAGTTATCAAGAGCTGAAAAGTTACTTTGATTAGTTAAACAGCGAACGATGAAACCAATCAGCAAGGGAAGCTATTACGAAACAAAGTATACTACTCTATATATCAAGATAAATTAAATAAAGACCTTAATAGTATCTGTTCTAATTTATAAGTAAGTTATAGATGCATATGAGTTACATGCTAATGGAAAGCACTAATGCTTGATTTTTTGGCCCCTGCTTATGCTGACGATATGGCCTTCTTCCGGAATACGTATTGAAATGGTCACCTTGAAACGTCCCCTTGGAAAAATTATACACGACTGTCCTTAACCTGACACACAATATTTTTAGCGCAACGCAATCTGACTTTCAAAAATCCCTACAAAAGAATGGCCCTGACTAACATTAAACTATACCTTTCAGAAATCACTTACCTCACAAAAATCTTCATTACTCGAACTACTGCAATATAGCGAGCGCCACTACTGCCAGCTAAATAAAAGATTCAAATTACGGAAGGCACTAACTACTGATAACCTCCCCAACTGATACTGTGTATAGTACAATTCGCCTTTAATTGGTGGTGGGTCGAAGCACAGGCAGTAGGAACTATTGCTGAAATGACTCCTACCACACAAAGAACACATTCTTAGTAATTACACGTATACACAGATTACGTCTCAGATAGAATGAATCTATAGTTCGTTACTCCCGTCAATGGAAAAATAATCAAAGTTTATCCGTTTGTTTACATGGTTCCATGGAATCATGCGAAAATTTATAAACGAAAGACATAAAGAATTAGTAGACGCTAAAAAGTGAATTATTGAACGAACACATAGCACAGACAGGTTGTCGCCTACTACAAAGCATTTATGATTATAAGTGCGCCACAAGGAAACTTTTTAATCTGTATTTATCACTCTTTTTTGTATTATTATTGTTAAGTTTTGGTGAAAGTCTACTGCAAATGAAATCTGCTGAAAAGTACACATTGCTCTGTACAATGTCAAGGAAATATTATGAAAGAGAGCGTCATCACAGATTCAAGAAAAATCAAAACTTATCTGACCAATAAAAGCTGAACGAGGCGAAAATGAGCTACAGGAGAGCAATAAGAAAAGCACTTAATGGCTCTGGAGGTAAAAGTTTGTCTGAGTTAAAACCCCTGTGAGCATTTCGAAATTTTCTGTTTATTCACTCAGTGAAAACACAGGCACCGAAACGGAAGGTAACAGAGAGAAAATAGAAATACTGAAATCGGTCTTCCGAAATTGTGCACCGCGGAAGACCGTAACACGGTCCATCATTTCAGCGAAAATCAAAATGGCAGTTACTCAGATAACCTATCGCGGAATAAAGCAACTACAATCAGTAGTGAAAAGGCCTCAGGACCAGACGAGATACCTAGAATATTCTACGTATATTATGCGAACGACTTGCTCCTCATCTAGCAGCAGTTTATTGTAGGTCGCTGGGACAAACAGAGCACCTAGCGACTGGAAAAAAGCACAGGTCATTCACGTTTTCAAGAAAGGTCGTAGGACGGAGGCGCTTAATTTCAGGCCCATATCGTTAACGTCAATCTCTTGTGGCATTATGAAACATGTATTACGCTCAAGATTTATGATGTATTTGGAGAACAAAATGGCACAAATGGCTCTGAGCACTATGGGACTTAACTACTGAGTTCATCAGTCCCCTAGAACTTAGAACTACTTAAACCTAACTAACCTAAGGACATCACACACATCCATGCCCGAGGCAGGATTCGCACCTGCGACCGTAGCGGTCACGCGGTTCCAAACTGACGCGCTTAGAACCGCACGGCCACACCGGCCGGCGGAGAACAAAAACCTCCAATATAAACGTCAACATGAATCTCACAGAGATCTTGTGAAACTCAGCTCGCTCTGTTCCTCCATCTACATCTGCATACATACTCCGCAAGCCAGCACATGGTGGGTGGTGGAGGGTACCATTTACTACTAAAAGTCACTTGTATTTCTGTTCCACTCGCAACTTGAGCGAGGGAAAACGACTGTCTGTATGCATCAGTACGGGTCATAATCTCTCTAATCTTATCTTCATGGACCTTACGCGAAATGTATGTTGGCGGCTGTAGAATTGTTCTATAGTCAGCGTCATTTATCGGTTGTCTAAATTTTCTTAATAGTTTCCCTCGTATATTACGTCGTCTTCCATCCATTGGTTCTCATATTAGTCCCAGAAGCATCTACGTAATACCTCCAAATTGTCCGAACCTACCAGTAACAAGTCTAGCAGCCAGATTCTGAATTGCTTCGACATATTCCTTTAATCCGACCTGGTGAACAGTACTTAAGAATGGGTCGCACTAGTATCCTATTTGTGGTCTCCTTTAGAGATGATCCACTCTTTCCTAAAATTCCTCCAATAAGCCGATTTTGACTGTTAGCCCTCCGTACTACAGTTCCAAAATGCTCCATGTGTACAATAGCTCTGTAGACAACGGCGCACATGTAGATGATGTGTTTGTTGACCTCAGGAAGGCATTTAACTCTGTCTCGTAGTGCCGTTTAGTGATAGAAAATAGGAGCTTACCTAGTATCAGCCAAGATTTGTGACTGGATTAAACGTTACTTTTCAGGTAGAGCACAACAAGTCACTCGTCAGATGTGAAGCTGATTTCCGTAGTACTCAGACGATGTTCGGTAGGACTGTTACAGTTAACAGTGTATGCAAGTGATCTAGTAGAAAGTGTCAGAACCTCTTTTAGACTGTTCACAGACAATGTGTTTGTCTGTAGGGAAGCAGTAACAGCAGAAGACAGCATACATTAGTAGAATAACCTGCAGAGGATTGAATAATGGTGGAGGCTCTGGCAACTAACTGTGAACGTAAACAAATGTAACATATAGAACACGGATGCACAACTACATTACTAATGACAAACTGCTGGAAACAGTAATTACCGTAAAATACCTAGAAGTAACTGTCCAGATCGATCTTAAGAGGGTGATCACATGAAGCAAATTGTAATAAAAGCAGGTGCCAGACTGAAACTCATATGAAGAATTTTAAGGAAATGTAACTCATCCACAAAGGGAGTGCCCCAAGGCGCTTGTTAACCGATTCCTGAATATTGTTCATCAATATAGGACTGTTTCCGGGTAGCTATGACGCAACAGAAGATCCATCGAAGAGTGGCGCTGTTCGTCACGGGATCGCTTAGCCTGCGAGAGAGCGTTACAGAGATGCTCAGTAAACACATGGCAGATGTTAGAAGACAGGCTTTGAGCTTGACGTAGAGGATTACTATCGAAATATCCAACGAGCGCTTTCCAGGAAGAGTCGGACAACATATTACTTCTTCCCTCAAACATCTCACGAAATGACCACGACGAGAAAACTCGAGGAACTTGAGCCAAGGAACAGGCTTCCCGGCAATAACTCTTCCCACTCGCCGTTAGCGAGTGGAACAGAGAACGAGGAATCAGCTAGTGGTACCAGAAGTACCCTCAGCCACATATCGTTAGGTAGCTTGCACTGTAATGTAGATGTAGACCTAAATCAGTTTCCCCTTCAGTCGTCAACTGAATGAATGTTGAAACTTCCTGGAAGATTGTGTGCCGGACCGAAACTCGAAGTCGGGACCGTTCCCTTTCGCGGGCAAGTGCTCTACCATCTGAGCTACCCAATCACGACTCACGCCCCATCCTCACAGCTTTACTTCTGCCAGTATCTCGTCTCCTACGTTCCAAACTTTACAGAAGCTCTCCTACGATCCCTGCAGAACTAGTACTTCTGAAAGAAAGGATATTGCGGAGACATGGCCTAGCCACAGCCTGGGCGATGTGTCCCGAATCAGAATTTGACACTGCAGCGGAGTGTGCCCTGATATGAGTTCAATTCTCGGTCCAGCAAACAGTTTTAACCTGCCATCTGAGTCCTGCTTGGGTAGCTCAGATGGCATAGCGCTTGCCCGCGAATGGCAAAGGTCCCGAGTTCGAGTCTCGGTCCGGCACAAAGTTTTAATCTGCCAGGACGGTTCATATCAGCGCACACTCCACTGCAGAGTGAAAATCTCATTCTGAATGAATGTTGCAGTTTCGGCTGCAGTATTGTCAGCAGCAAATACCGTGATAGAATGTACGTCAAGGTACGCCAGAGTTAGAATTTAGAGACAAGTGATCAATGGGCTATGTGAAATTCGTGGTCTGACACAGCAGTTCAGTCTTGCAGACCTTTTCTGGACCAAAAATGTTGCTTATGAGTGCACCGAATTGCCCCAAAATGTGGCACCATACGAGATAATAAGAGCGGAAGTAATTAACAAGCCCTGGGTATCAGCGTCAGAGACAATACAAATAATACTTATAGTTAAGGTACCAGCATTCGGTTTGTGCACAAGTTGCTTAACATGATACTTCACAGAAAGCCTTACATCTACCCTTGGTCCCAAATATTTTAAATGAGGGACTTCACTGACTACTGACCACCTTCAGAGATAAGATTCAAATTTTTCAAGAATTGTTACAGTTCAGCGTTAACCTATTCTCTGAAAGAGACGGGCTGATGTTCCTGCAACTGACGGGAAGTCATTAATTAAAACAGATGTAATATCTGTCTTTCCACAAGCAAGTGTTATAAGTCCTCAGCGGTTCCTGATCTACATAAACGACTGAGAAGACAATCTGAGTAGCACACTAAGATTGTTTGCAAACGATACTGTCATTTACATTCTTATAAAGTCATTAGATAATCAAAACAAATGACAAAATGATTTAGACAAGATATTTGTATGGTGCAAAAAATAGCAACCGGCTCTAAATTATGAAAAGTGTGAAGTCATCGACATTAGTACCAAAAGGAATCCGCTAAATATCTGTCACACAAACTACAGGCTGTAAATTCAGTTAAATACTTAGGGATTACAATTACGAGTAAGACAGATTCGTTTTGTGCTATCGCGAAACAGTGGAGAGAGTGCCACGGATATCATACACGACTTGGGTGGCAGTCATTAAAACAAAGGCGTTTCTAGTTGCGGGAGGATCACCTCACGAAATTTCAATCACTTGCTTTCTGCTCAGAGTGTGAAAATATTTTGTTGGCATCCACATGTATGGGGGACAGTTATCATAATAATAAAATAAGAGCAATCAGAACTCGCACAAAAGTGTGTGGAGTTGAGCGAGTGCCATGTTGCGGGTAGACATGTGTGGAAGTCTTTGTTGAAATACAAGGCTTTAACGGAGAAGGGAGTCGCCATCGCCGTGGTTAGACCCCTTTGTACTAGAATAGTACCGGGAAGGTGAAGAAGTATTATTACGAAAGTGATCAGTGACATTTCTGGGGCCGATATTTGGTTTAGCGTCTACCGCGCCGGCATCACCTGGGATTGCAGTGTTGGATTGCAGTGCTGGATGCAGTGATGGATTAGCGTGTGACGATAATGGAAAATGAAGAAGCCTGTGCTGAGATTAGCCGTAATTAGATATGTATGACGAAGGCAGTGGCTGTCTCCTTTTTTGTGTTTTTTGAGACGAATATAGGTTCGTAATTAGTGAAACTGTGTTGGTGTTTTTCTTGTTACTAGACATTTCATTATTACAGTATTGAACAGGACGAACTGGAAAGTAACAACTTCCGTAGCAGTCAGTTCCGATTACCAGCCCCATTAGGTACACGGTCATATTAATAATAAATATTGGGCTGCTATTCGATAGATCAGGTCGGGACAAATAAACGGAGGTGTTACATGGTGACATCGCGGTGAACGCACATTGGAAGTGTGTATTCGTCATCGCCATACTGGCCTATCATCCGGCGTGATGGTATGGGGTGCCATTGTTTACACGTTTCGATCACCTCTTGTTCGCATTGACGGCACTTTTAACAGTGGACGTTACATTTCAGATGTGTTACGACCCGTGGCTCGACCCTTCATTCGATCCCTGCGAAATCGCACATTTCAGCAGGATAATGCACGACAGCGTGTTGCAGGTCCTGTACGGGCCTTTCTGGATACAGAAAATGTTCGACTGCTGCCCTGGCCAGCACATTCTCCAGATCTCTCACCAATTGAAAACGTCTGGTCAATGGTGGCCTAGCAACTGGCTCGTCACAGTACGCCAGTCACTACTCTTGATGAACTGTGGTATCGAGTGGAAGCTGCATGGGCAGCTGTACCTGTACACGCCGTCCAAGCTCTGTTTGACTCAATGCCCAGGCGTATCAAGGGCGTTATTACGGCCAGAGGTGGTTGTTCTGTGTACTGATTTCTCGGGATCTATGCACCCAAATTGCGTGAAAATGTAATCACATGTCAGTTCATGTATAATGTGTACGTTCAATGAATACCCGTTTATCATCTGCATTTATTCTTGGTGTAGCAATTTTTATGGCCAGTAATGTACTTTATTCTGCGAAGCTTCACTGCTCCATCACTGGCAAAAACTTTTGAAGTCTTTTGCGCAGCAACGTCATTTCAACCATTCAGCAGCCTGGACAAATGGGTAGGGTCATTTCTACGCAAGATGGTGCTCCTTTGCACATTGCACAGCCAGTGATGCGGCTGCTGCATAGGCATTTCGTTTGGGCTAGAACTATCAGCTGTCATTCCCTGGCCGTCCAGTTCACCTAACCTTCATCCACGTGACTGTTCGCTGTGGGGTTACCTAGAAGATGTTAAGTGCTCCAATGACGAATGTAGCTGAAAGCACGCACTATGCAACGCATTGTGAACGTGACTCCCGAGACACGTCGACCTGTAGTGGAACATGCTTTTTCTCGATTTCAACTTGTGGCAGAAAACGGTGGAGAGAATAATGAGAATGTAATGAGCCAGTCTAATGAGAGTTAATAAACCATGCTTTTGTTGGTTTTTATGCGGTTTTTAGTCTCAGGAGAGATATAAATCGATTTGTTTTCCATCCTATGTGGTCCAATCTTGCCGCGGTGGATGGGCTCACAGCCAATAGCACCACAACTTTTGACTGCCGAATTTGTGCAGCCATACACATTGAACAATATGGATGTTGTAATGTACAAAACCAACCACACCTTCGTATTGCGATTCACCTGTGATTTGCACCCGACAACATTTACGGTAAGACGCCCGCATTGTCATCAGTTGCTACATTTGTTTTTGTTCCATGACGTTTGCGTCTCCTCGAATAACATGCTGTTAAAATTCTACGGCATTCTGAGCAGTGGTTCTCTTTCTAAATCGTCTTGATACGGGAACATTAATTACGAACACCCGTCATATTTTGTAAAGTAATATTTCATCGATCATCCATCTCCACATATTTAAAAATTAGTAATATCACAAGAATGTAGCACTTTAAGATCCGATATCGTAAAATATATACTAGCCTGTGTCACCTCCGAAGCCAACACAATTTATTCAGTGCTTACTTCCGAGACACATCTCCATCAGTATTTACTTGGGAACCTCTCTAGAGAGTGATGGAAATGCAGTTTCTGTGTTACGTAAATTCCTGTCCATAACATTCTCGTCAATTTTATCAGTATTTTCTGAAACAACGCTTTTATTGTTGCTTCACTCACTCGGTGAACATGAACCGAAAAGAATATCAATTTCCGTGCGTTCCTGGATCTGATGCATAGTGCAGTCTCTTGCTTAAAACATGAGTTTCGATTTGAAAGTATGTATTATCAGATAAGATACATGTACGTCTGGCTACGTTCGGACAATTATCAAACTTATTGTACAAAACAGCAGTTCTAGGAATGCCATCATTAGAATCAGTCCTTGCAAGGACACTCTAATACGAAGAACGAATTCTCAGTTTTTGAGTACGATGTAGAAAATTAAATAATTTGCGTCATAAACCAACAATTTACATATATCATATTCCGTGTTCGTCTATACCAGTATTTTGCCGGTCGAAACGTCTACGAAACCGGTTTGGACATTTATGTCAACTACCGTATACCGCACGTTTGCTACTGCAGTTCGTGCACTGAAAATTTTCTTACCATCTCCGTTCTAGGATCCTAGATGGTACTGTATCGTGTGTAATGTTGCTTATAAACTTAGACATTTCTCAAAAAATGTAATCTTCTTTTGCAGTCCAGCTAAGAGTTTTAGGGCATTGCAGTTGAGGTCAAAAACCTTTTTACTTTGTAATACCAAGCAATGGAAGTACAGCGCAGGATATATTTCCATATTACGTACGGAATACAAAGATGTGAAGAGATATGAAAAATACCTGCAATTATAACTTTTCAACTCTATTTAGAGTGTAAATTGGGTGCTTTTCTTGGTTAAAATATTTTTCGGTCATTACTGACAAGAAGCGCCTGGAATGTCTCATAAAACGGAAAATTTTTTTTGTGGTCAATGGCCTCACGATGAGAAAACACAGGCATTAACAAAACTTAGAAACCTACCCAGTCCTATATTGATGAACAATATTCAGGAATCGGTCGAACAAGCGCCTTGGGGCACTCCCTTTGTGGATGAGTTACATTTCCTTAAAATTCTTCATATGAGTTTCAGTCTGGCATCTGCTTTTATTACAATTTGTTTCATGTGGTCTTCATCTTAAGATCGATCTGGACAGTTACTTCTAGGTATTTTACGGTAGTTACTGTTTCCAGCAGTTTGTCATTAGTAATGTAGTTGTGCATCCGTGTTCTATATGTTACATTTGTTTACGTTCACAGTTAGTTGCCAGAGCCTCCACCATTATTCAATCCTCTACAGGTTATTCTACTAATGTATGCTGTCTTCTGCTGTTGCTGCTTCCCTACAGACAAACACATTCTCTGTGAACAGTCTAAAAGAGGTTCTGCCACTTTCTACTAGATCACTTGCATACACTGTTAACTGTAACAGTCCTACCGAACATCGTCTGAATACTACGGAAATCAGCTTCACATCTGACGAGTGACTTGTTGTGCTCTACCTGAAAAGTAACGTTTAATCCAGTCACAAATCTTGGTTGATACTAGGTAAGCTCCTATTTTCTATCACTAAACGGCACTACGAGACAGTGTTAAATGCCTTCCTGAGGTCAACAAACACAGCATCTACCTGTGCGCCACTGTCTACAGCGCTATTGTACACATGGAGCATTTTGGAACCGTAGTACGGAGGGCTAACTGTCAAAATCGGCTTATTGGAGGAATTTTAGGAAAGTGTGGATCATCTCTAAAGGAGACCACAAATAGGATACTAGTGCGACCCATTCTGAAGTACTGTTCACTAGGTCGGATTAAAGGAATATGTCGAAGCAATTCAGAATCTGGCTGCTAGATTTTTTACTGGTAGGTTCGGACAATTCGGAAGTATTACGTAGATTCTTCTGGGACTCATATTAGAACCAATGGATCGAAGACGACGTAATATACGAGGGGAACGATTAAGAAAATTTAGACAACCGATAAATGACGCTGACTATAGAACAATTCTACAGCCGCCAACATACATTTCGCGTAAGGTCCATGAAGATAAGATTAGAGAGGTTATGACCCGTACGGATGCATACAGACAGTCGTTTTCCCTCGCTCAAGTTGCGAGTGGAACAGAAATACAAGTGACTTGTAGTAGTAAATGGTACCCTCCACCACCCACCATGTGCTGGCTTGCGGAGTATGTATGTAGATGTAGATGGAGGAACAGAGCGAGCTGAGTTTCACAAGATCTATGTGAGATTCATGTTGACGTTTATATTGGAGGTTTTTGTTCTCCGCCGGCCGGTGTGGCCGTGCGGTTCTAAGCGCGTCAGTTTGGAACCGCGTGACCGCTACGGTCGCAGGCGAATCCTGCCTCGGGCATGGATGTGTGTGATGTCCTTAGGTTAGTTAGGTTTAAGTAGTTCTAAGTTCTAGGGGACTGATGAACTCAGTAGTTAAGTCCCATAGTGCTCAGAACCATTTGAACCATTTTGTTCTCCAAATACATCATAAATCTTGAGCGTAATACATGTTTCATAATGCCACAAGAGATTGACGTTAACGATATGGGCCTGAAATTAAGTGCCTCCGTCCTACGACCTTTCTTGAAAACGTGAATGACCTGTGCTTTTTTCCAGTCGCTAGGTGCTCTGTTTGTCCCAGCGACCTACAATAAACTGCTGCTAGATGAGGAGCAAGTCGTTCGCATAATATACGTAGAATATTCTAGGTATCTCGTCTGGTCCTGAGGCCTTTCCACTACTGATTGTAGTTGCTTTATTCCGCGATAGGTTATCTGAGTAACTGCCATTTTGATTTTCGCTGAAATGATGGACCGTGTTACGGTCTTCCGCGGTGCACAATTTCGGAAGACCGATTTCAGTATTTCTATTTTCTCTCTGTTACCTTCCGTTTCGGTGCCTGTGTTTTCACTGAGTGAATAAACAGAAAATTTCGAAACGCTCACTGGTTTTACGTAAGACTGAAACCTCTTGGGGTTTTAACTCAGACAAACTTTTACCTCCAGAGCCATTAAGTGCTTTTCTTATTGCTCTCCTGTAGCTCATTTTCGCCTCGTTCAGCTTTTATTGGTCAGATAAGTTTTGATTTTTCTTGAATCTGTGATGACGCTCTCTTTCATAACATTTCCTTGACATTGTACAGAGCAATGTGTACTTTTCATTTGCAGTAGGCTTTCACCAAAACTTAACAATAATAATACAAAAAAGAGTGATAAATACAGATTAAAAAGTTTCCTTGTGGCGCACTTATAATCATAAATGCTTTGTAGTAGGCGACAACCTGTCTCTGCTATGTGTTCGTTCAATAATTCACTTTTTAGCGTGTATTAATTCTTTATGTCTTTCGTGTAAACAATGGCACCCCATACCATCACGCCGGATGATAGGCCAGTATGGCGATGACGAATACACACTTCCAATGTGCGTTCACCGCGATGTCACCATGTAACACCTCCGTTTATTTATCCCGACCTGATCTATCGAATAGCAGCCCAATATTTATTATTAATATGACCGTGTACCTAATGGGGCTGGTAATCGGAACTGACTGCTACGGAAGTTGTTACTTTCCAGTTCGTCCTGTTCAATACTGTAATAATGAAATGTCTAGTAACAAGAAAAACACCAACACAGTTTCACTAATTACGAACCTATATTCGTCTCAAAAAACACAAAAAAGGAGACAGCCACTGCCTTCGTCATACATATCTAATTACGGCTAATCTCAGCACAGGCTTCTTCATTTTCCATTATCGTCACACGCTAATCCATCACTGCATCCAGCACTGCAATCCAACACTGCAATCCCAGGTGATGCCGGCGCGGTAGACGCTAAACCAAATATCGGCCCTAGAAATGTCACTGATCACTTTCGTAATAATACTTCTTCACCTTCCCGGTACTATTCTAGTACAAAGGGGTCTAACCACGGCGATGGCGACTCCCTTCTCCGTTAAAGCCTTGTATTTCAACAAAGACTTCCACACATCTCTACCCGCAACATGGCACTCGCTCAACTCCACACACGCTCTCGCAACACGACACAATCTATTGTTCGCCCTATCGACCTGTGTCGAGTGCAAATTTATAGTAAGGGCCTACGGACCCCTTACAACCAAACACGGATGTGACCATCATGATGCTGTAAACAGAAGCTGGATTCATCCGAAAAAATTACGTTTCGCCATTTGTGCAACCAGGCTCGTCGTTGAGTACATCATCGCAGGCGCTCCTGTCTGTGTTGCAGCGTCAAGGGTAACCGCAGGCATGGTCTCCGAGCTGATGGTCAATGCTGCTGCAAAAAAACGTCGTGGAACTGTTCGTGCAGATGGTTGTTGTCTTGGAAACATCACCATCTGTTGACTCAGGGATCGAGGCGGGGCTGCACGATCAGTTACCGCCATGCGGATAAGATGCCTGTCATCTCGACTGCTAGTGATACGAAGCCATTGGGATCCAGCACGGCGTTCGGTATTACTCTCCTGAACCCACCGATTCCATATTCTGCTAATGGTCACTGGATCTGGACCAACGCGAGCAGCAATGTCGCGATACCATAAACCGCAATCGCGACAGACTACAATCTGACCCTTTTATCAAAGACGGAAACGTGATGGGACGCATTTCTCTTCCTTACACGAGCCATCACAACAACTTTACACCAGGCAACGCCGGTCAACTGCTGTTTGTGTATGAGAAATCGGTTGGAAACTTTCCTCATGTCAGCATGTTGTAGGTGTCACCACCGGCGTTAACCTTGTGTGAATGCTCTGAAAAGCTTATCATTTGCCTATCACAGCATCTTCTTCCTGTCGCTTAAATTTAACGTCTGTAGCACGTCATATTCGTGGTGTAGCAATTTTAATGGCCAGTAGTATAGTATCGGTCGATGTGTGCCCGAGTTTTCCGTTGCCCATATTCTGTAATTCTGCGTATTGACGTGTCCTTTGAGATGGAAATTGGTATCATCTGTCCACTGAATGTTCCATGTCCGTTCTTTGTTCACCTGTACGAGAGAAAGGAGTGCCAACGCGGACGTTTGTTTTGCTGGCAGGTCAGCAGGAAGTAACTAATGAACATTGGTGATTTTGTGTGGATAGCAACTCAGGATGTTTCGTAGGATTTTATGCACCGTGTTGGCAGACCTGTCCAACATTCGAGTAAATCCTTAGGCATTGCATATTTGCACACCTTCGCTCGCTCTCTCCTGGAATGCTGTCACATCTTCGACAGACGTAGGATCAACCGCTTTCCTCCCTCTGCCCCACACTGTACATCGAAGGAACGTGTCTCTTCGAATGTTGTAACCATTTTCTCCAGACATTTAGCAGACATCGGCACAATGTCTTCTCCTGTTCCAGGATAGAACATTAACAAAAAGAATTTTTTTGAAAATTGGAGCGTATGTGATAAACAAGCACAGTGTAAAATTATTGAATACTAATATAACTTTTGAAGATAGTCAAGTCTTGCCGCTTCGTTTCAAAGGAAACCATGGGAAGTTAAAATTGCCGCAACATTTACCCATACAGAAATTGGCAGTTTCTTGGAGCTCACATACTTATAAGGTACTGAGGGACGAGTTGTAAGAATATTACCTCACTAGTTTGGTAAGATTCTGTATTATTTTTTACTATAACCTTCATACTCGTGTAATTAGTTTGCTCCGTGATTTAATATGTACTATACATTTAATTGACTGTATGTGTTCTGTCAGACAATTATATAACGGTAACCAAATCACTTATGGGTGACGTCAACAACAACCACCGATGTTTCGATAGGTGCACATCCTGTCATTTTGAAGTCAAAACGGCAGGGTACGCATTTTTCAAAGGATTTCGACGTTATTTGAACATTGTATATGGCGGGAGAAATTCAGCTCCCAAACTAAATAACAGCTTAGGGACCAACACTGTACATTTCTGTGCCGCGTATTGTCTTAAGTCGAAAGTCTGGATTTAATCACGTCTCCACACAAATGTGTCTTCATCTTTGAATTACTGCAACCTCAAAAATTTGAACTTGTTGACTGTGATCAAATCTTCTTTGCCTTTGGGACCATAACACGGGCATGGCGAGATGGGTCCCCGCTAAGGGGGCAGGCTCAGAGAGGACACAAAAACTGACAGAAAAAAGACTCACCTTTAAGAACCAACCTGGGAAGGTACATTAGTTCTTCTACCTCTCGTTTTCCTATGTTTTACGTCGAAGAAGAAACCTCTTCCTCGGTCCTCGACTGTAACGCACGCTGTTGTCACAGTGCCGTTTCCGCAGTGTCATTTCATCCACGTAATATCCTATGGGAACGACTACTATCGAACAGGTACCTATCCCTAAAGTGGTTTACATGGCAACATGTACATGGTTCGCAGAGCTGCCGCATACATATCCCACTCATGTTCAATGGTGGAGCTCTTGCCGATTTTTAGGTACGGTATTGTAGGGCTCAACGCTTGTCGAGTGGATGTTGGCATAAATATGCTGTTTGACCGAAGACTTAAGATTTATGTTGGTATCTGACGATTTAGAACTAGGCGACTTAGCTGGTGTGCTTCAGTTTAGGAGAATGGAATAGAAATCTTTTGTCTGACTTTAATCTCGTGTTAGGAAACGGCCTAAATGAAAGGTCGTATGTAACTCCTAAACATGTGCAGGCACCTGTATTGCTGCCACGTACAGTAGACGTATTGATGCACAGGAGCTAGTTAATGATGTAGCGGCGTTCAAAGGCCATGTGACAGAGTTGATGAAGAGCGTTTGCAATGATTCCCATTCTGGACGTTGTAAAGGATTTTGTTTTCAAAATATGGGTTAATGTATGCTTTTATAAACATAGAAATAGCTTTGTGTATATCTGTCACAATGCCAGTGACTGTCGCATCTTGTGAACACAGAAACGTAAAATTAAATTTGATGTAAAAACACTTACTGTCAAGGGTGAGTGAAAGCAAGGTGTTCACAGAATACGACCAAGCTGCTGAAACTGACTCCAGAGACGTGATGAAGTACTTTGCTACGCTCAAAGGCAGGGGGCACGCAGTAAAGTTATAGTAAAGCAGTTCCTGGAAATCAATATTTTCTCAGTAATTATAGGTCCCTTTCTTCTGTTTCTATGCAGTAATTTATGAGGAATCAATAAAATCTTATCTTCATTACATATCATACTAAACCCAAAGTACCATAACTCCCATTAACAAGAGAACAGAGTGTTTCTTTTACTTTTTCTAGGTATTTTCTTCAATTTGTGATTTTTACTTCGTGATAGTTTTTCTTTGTTGTGTGGAATATTTTATGTCAATAGAGATCGTATAAGTCAAATCGTCCTACTTCGCGTGTTTACGCTGATTGGAAGTAACTGGACTGTTCTTACACTTTCCTGTTTCTAATTGTAAATACAAGTTTTCATTGCTCCTCCAGAGCATCCGTGGTGAAGATTTCATCCTTGCAAGATGTGACGGATGCAGCTAGGTTTAAGATAACGGACGCTGAAAAAGTGCAAAGTATTAACATACAAACATTGCCGACATGTATTGCTGGCGACAAGCTCTCGTATTTTCAGAAAAAGGGATATGTTTCGATACACGATAATGTTTTTGAATAATCCCTTTTTGCAATGAACATTAAGTGTATTATACCGGCCGAAACGTGGAAGTATTTTTCACTATCCAGGCGGATACAAAAGAGAGTTTGCCAAACTACTCGTATTTAGCATTTCATTTCAACAATGCTTTTTCGTGTTAATGTCTGCCGTGATTACTTTGAAAACAAACGTGGAAGTAACTGTTGTCACTAAACAGTACGACTTTTGTACAGCTATGTATTTCTATGTAAAACATTAAGTTAAAAGCTATTAAGTGTAAAAGCTTCAACAGTTTTTTTCAGCTTAGAGCAGACACGGAAACAGAATTCCTAGTGGAACGCAGCGTTACGTCCGTGTAGCGTCCTGCCTATTCGAAGCGATAAAGAGCGAACAGAGGCGCGTACCAGTAATCGGATTACGTACCCACACGGCCGTGTCCAGTGTTTCCACTGCTGTTCGTCTGCACACCACCAGCCCACCCCCCGTCGTTGCCCTCTATCCACTGCCCTAAGCCGCTATAGGCCTTCCTCCATCTTTGGGATTTGTGAGCAATGTCGTGCTTTTCCAGGATACATCTAACACTTTTCCTGAGTTTTACAGAATGACAAAGCTTTCCGCTCTGTTCACAAATACTATAACGCCAGAGCGTCGTTCTCGCAGACTGCCAGAGATTTGACAAAAAATACACGAGTTGGGTTCGCGGAACTGCATCGAACAACTCAAAGGAACGGAGCTCCCATCAAATAAGCAGAACACTGCGAAAAGTATTACCTATCTTGATTACGTTATGTAATAATTTATGAACCAGAATTAAAAAATCTGTCAACCTGAAAACAGAAAAGGAAAGGTAATCATACGTTGTGGCATGAAATGGGATATCAGCAGCTGTGCCCAGCACTACATGTTAAAACGTATGGTCTTTACACCCTATTTGTGTAAAGCATGTGAGCTCAGTGTGCGGGAGTGGTGTTTTGTCCATGGCATGATTTGTATTTGCCACGAATTATTTCTGTATGTAATTATGACTACTTTATCCGTTGCGTGCTGAATGCTGTAAGTTGGACATCACATAGCAATAATATAAGTTAGTTTTAATTTTACAAGACAATGCCAGTGTGTGTGATAATTACCCATTCCCATTTTCCATACAGTTCTTGGAGATATCTGCAGCGTTATTCTATACAGGGTGTTCTTTTTTTTCCACCGTGTACACAGTCTAGGGATTGATGGAAGGAAACGGAAGAAAAAGGTGTAATGAACTTATATCCGGAAATGCATGGTTTCCATTCTAGAAACCATTTATTCAATCATTATTTGTTACAGAAGCTGCTGTCTAATACGCGCTGTACCATGCAGGCACATTTACAGTATGCACGGTTCCCGCCTAGAGGTACTGTTCCTCAAGCGTCATACTCTAGTGCCCTCTCCCGTCATAGTGTCCGATTCACTTCTCTTGCTGACTCACCTTGTAGTGGATGTGATACAGTGCTCTACACAGTGGTTCCATATCTGAATCGAAAGCATGCCAACATGGTTACGGAAAGGCAAATGGCAACGGGCGGCGGGCAGCAAGGATACCTATCCCCGCCGACAACAACTACAGCATTCTATGTTTACAACAGTGTCTCGCCGTTTGTCTGAGACATAGTCGTTTCAGAAAGCAGGAAATCATGAAGGACATACCCGAAATGTTCGGACACCAAGCCGGGATTAATGTGATTAACACTGTGGAAGGCAACGGACGTGTCAGTACCAGCATTTGGCCCGCCAGTAAAGGGTAAGCCAGATGACCATGCGGAACATTCTTCATGACAACTGCTACAATACTCATCACTTACAGCGTTTGCAGGGCTTACCAGCGACAGACTTTCTACAGCAGCACTAGCTTCGTCACTGATTTCTTCAGCAGGCAACAACGATTCCGAGATTTGTGTCATCCATCCTATTCACAGATGATATCTTCATCTTTCATAACAGTCATTTATGGATAGCATGCAGAATTCCCATGAAATGGTGACAGTAAAGCATCAACCTCGGTGAAGCGGGAATGCGTGGGCCCGGATAATTGACCACCATATTTTGGGGCCATCTTCGTTCCATGTCGCCTAATAGGTCGGAACTGTCGCCATTTCTTGCGGGTGACGTTGCCTCCCCTGCTGGAAGAAGTGCAATTGATGATTCGAAGGATTGGGTGGCTGTTACATGATGGTGATCCAGCACGCTTGGCTGTTATCGTCCGGACCCAACTCAATCGTGTCTCCCCTGATCGATGGATCAGACGAGGGGTGTAGTTGTATGGTCTGCTCGTTCACCGTACCTGAACTTCGCGATTTCTGGTTATGAGACCATCTCAATAGTTTCGTGTATGCAGAGCGCATTCCAGATGTGGAGGCATTGGAGCAGCGTATTCATGTTCTTGCTCGAATGCAAGGAACGTGTGAGACGGAATATGCTATGACGCACAAACGCTTGGGTTGAGGCACATGGAAAACTTTTTCAGCACATAATGTAACGGTGGCTGCACTATGTAGCGTATATTAGATCGCAGTCTCTCTAACAATACTGATTGAATAAACGGTGTCTAGCGCGGAAACCATGCATTTCTAGACATACGTTCATTAGATCTTTTTGTTTCGTATCCTCTAACCGATCAGTCCGTAGAGTTTGTACACGCTGGAAAAAATCACCCAGTATACTGAACTTAAAGTTAGTAAGTAAATATTTTGTAGAAGATTTATAGAACTATGGCTTTTATTTTGAAGTACTTTGATAACAACAAAAATTAAACTATTTCATTTCCTTTCAAAGAGCATGTATAAATTAGCTGTGGAATCCCTACAGAATTTTCCAGGTTTCCTCTAGGAAAGATGTAATAAAACACCTTAAATCTTATTATGGTGATTTAATGTGATCTGGATTCAGCACGCAGATTTATAATGATATGTGAAAGGCCAATTGGGACATATCGTTAATAAAATACCCAATAACATATTCAAAGTGATACGCATTTATAGTTGAGTACATGATACAATGCAAATTTAGTTACATCATAATTCTTCATTTATGTTCTCTTGTTTCTGATATGTTAATCATTAACATCATTGGAAATAATTTGATTAACTGCAGCAAGGGAAGTTTATCATGTCAGAAACTTCGTGTAGACATGTTTCTCTTTAGTAAGATCAGTAGTTTAAATTACAGGAAGGCAGAATTTTGTTCATGTGATACATTTCTCTTTTTATGTGTAGATTTACGCAGAATTATGATGTGTAAGTATCCAGCAAACATTTCCAACATCATAGTCAGTCGTTTAAAATGTAAATAGTTCAAACATTTGTAAGCTTTAACGCTATTTTAAGAGGTATTAATGTATAAAGCCATAATAACCTGAAGCTGTAAATGGTTGTAACAAAACTGGTTATTCATTTTTTTCACAACTTTTATGTGTCTTGCAGCGTTCTCCACAATTAAATCATACGGAATTATATATAGCAATATTTGCTGTTTAACATAAATATCTTACATGTGCCATTCGTTTATGCAGAATATGTTGACATACTTAAAAATTGAAACTTAAATTCCTCACAGAACAGCAGGAACCTTGTAGCAACGTAACCTAGCTGGTGACTGTTACTGATTTATACCGTATACGTTTAAGGCGAAGCGAAGCTAATTGTTGTTGAATGTACATACTTTCATAAGATTTTAAATCGATATCAGTTGTGTGGCAGATTATAAATCTCTTACTGCCTTCGCGCGTAAGTTTATAAATTTTGTTTCGAGTTACTTCGTGTTTTACAAACATTAAAAGTGCTGATCCTTCACTCTACACTTCTATAAATCCTCCACTTCATCATAGTGACTGCGCAATGTGGTGGCGAGTACACTATGGTAGATGAGTTTACTGTTGGAAGTGGTATGTTCTGTCATATTCTTGGTAGCGACGTCCCTCCGATTTTTATGACAATTTCCAGTAACAGAGCATAATAATTAATCCATCCATCCACCCGAGGCTTTGGCGTAGTGTTAACCTGCACATAAAGCCTCTTTCGGCACCCGCACCATGCGCTATTTGATCATTAGCTGCCAGCGGTTCGGTAGCTAGTCCCGACTGTCTACCGTGTCCCCCTTTTCACCTGCACCAACCACATTTTGCGCGCGCTACATAATTCCCGTCCCAGAGGGCAACCACAACATCTTTTCATACACAAAGAACTAAGAAACCTGAGTGAGGATCAGCAGTTACAGAGTAGCAAACAAACATTTTAAAGAAAACATATCATTTACTCACATCGACAGGTCAACATAAAATTATTTAAACAAAACTATTCATCACGAAATACCACCAAAGAGATTGTGTAAGAAAGACAAAACATATCACAGCACATAACATATCATATATTACAGAGATTAAACTTCATATCAAATACAACTAATAAGAAGAAAATTATTTATCATATTGCCATAGTGTTACAAGTTTACCACAGTTTTCGACACAGTTAAATTTAACTAACATGGGAAATTGATTTTTATAATCTGCTTTGATTTGTGCCGTACCTTTCCTCGAACTAAGACAACGAATAACGTATGACACACAGGTGTCAAAACAACAAATACTTTGGGCAGAGCATTCGCAGTACACTCGGCTAACACAAAAAGCTTCCATCCGCGTATGTGTCTCCCTAAAGTTGCTCGTAACGTCGTTTGCAGAATTAACAGGAAGAAATAGAGTAATAGACTCTATCTTCCAGTTAACGTGCAAGTCTTAAGAGCATTAAGACTGAAGCACTCGAGGCGGCCATGATTTCTCAGTCTCCACTTGTAATGTGAGATGTATTTGCAGTTACGTCGGTGCAATGTTAAGCGTCAGCTCTGTTAATTCTGTAGCTTCAAAAACATTACGATATATTCGATCTGAAGTTTACCCGGCGTATTTCCAATTTGAACAGTTCTCGAGTATGCGACCGGATAGCGTCGTAATTTCTCCACAATATTTCGGCAGACGTACACGCTGTCATCTTCTGGTGGTTCCTGACGAATGCTGTGCTGTTCCTCTCAGCGCCCTATATATACTAACCGTTACCCCCTCCCCCGTTCCTCTCCTGGTGTCATTGGTGCGGCCGGAGCGGCGGCTACAGGAGGTGGTGGGGGAAGCGGCGCCTGGGTCTGAACCTGGGTCTGCAGTCTCCCTGCTGCCGCCGTCGGGGGCAGTCCTCGATCGCTGGGACCGCTTCTCTCTCTCCAGGCTGAGCGCAGGGTTCTAAGCCTAAGTTGAAGGCTTCTGTGTCTATTATTTAAATCGTCCTGTAGTCGGATTCCGATGGCCTCTTTAGTAACGCAGTCTTAGAAGTAGGAGGATTGACAGAGTATTTTTGTTTTTTTCATATTCCATAGTATGGCCAGTCTTTATACAATGATCAGCCACGGCTGATTTAGTGGCCTGGTGTAATTCAGTATGGCGCTTGTGTTCGCTGCACCTCTCGTCTACAGTGCGGACTGTCTCCCCAATGTATGATGTTCCGCACTGACAGGGAATCTGATAATCGCCCGGTTTTCGAAGGCCTTTCTTTCACTGAACCCAGTAGAGTCAAGGTTTTTGCAGGGGGTCGGAATACACATTTCACATTGTGTTTCCCCAGGATTCTGCCGATTTTTATTGAGGTGTTTCCGATAAACGGAATGCACGCCAACGACTTGTGTTCTTCCGTTTCTTCTTCTTGTTCTCTTGGCGCAGTCTGTCTGAGTGCGTGTCTTATTTGCTTCTGGTTGTACCCAATTTTCCGAAATGTTGTTTCTAGGTGCTGCAGTTCTGCTGGAAGGCGTTCCTGATCGCGGATCGATCATACCCTGTGAACAAGTGTGCGCAAAACGCCTTCACGCTGGGAGCTGTGTTGGCAACTGAAGGCATTTAGGTACAAATCGGTGTATGTGGGTTTTCTGTATACACAGTGTCCCAGCTTTCCGTCAGGTTTCCGTTTCACCAAGACGTCAAGAAACGGTTGGGCACCATCCTGCTCCAACTCCATTGGGAACTGTATGTTGGGGTGCAGCGAGTTGAGGTGTTCGAAAAATTCATTTAAGCTGTCTCGTCCATGTGGCCAAGCAACGAACGTGTCATTCACGTTGCGGAAGAAACAAGCTGGTTTTTGTTTGGCTTGTTCTAGTGCCTTATCCTCGAAATTCTCCATAGAAAAGTTGGCTACAACGGGTGAAAGCGGGCATCCCATGGCGACGCCATCTGTCTCTTCATAATAATTTCCGTCGAACAGGAAGTATGTTGAGGTGAGCACGAACTCGAAGAGCCTTGTTAGGTTGTTGTCGAATTTCTTGCTTATCAGATCGACGGAGCCTTTCAGTGGTACTTTAGTGAAGAGGGACATTACGTCGAAGCTCACGAACAAGTTGCTATCCTGGAGCCGAAGTTCTTGTATACGTTGCACAAAGTGGATGGAATTGCGGATGTGGTGTTTGCATTTTCCCACAAATGGGCTAAGGAGACCCGTCAGGTGTTGGGCCAGTTCATAGGTTGCTGCTCCTATGTTGCTGACTATTGGACACATAGGTGTCCCATCCTTGTGGACCTTTGGTAGCCCATACAGTCGTGGCGGTGCAGCCGCTCGTGGTCGAAGTTTCTTGACAGTTTTTCCATCAAAGGTACTGCGAAGAACTTCAACGGTTCTTCTTTGAAGGCGACTTGACGGGTCTCCTTCTATCCTTCTGTACGCTGCGTCATCGAGAAGTTCCTACATTTTTCTCTTATATTCTGAGTGCAGGAGCAGTACTGTAGCATTGCCTTTATGAGCAGGCAAGACCACCAACTCAGGATCGCTGCGTAACTCGCGGATGGCCGCTCTCTCCTCCTTCGAGATGTTCTGTTCCAGTGGTGCGGCCCTGGTGAGCGCAGGGCACGTTTCACGACGTATTTCTTCTGCTTCATTGGCTGGCAGAGTGTACCTGGCCTGCTCCACACTGCTTATAATGTCCACAATCCGTAGAGATGTCGGGGTTGAGGCGAAGTTGAGTCCTTTCACAAGCAACGACATTGCTGCGTCACTGATCGTTCTTCCTGTAAGGTTGATGACAGTATGCTTAGGTGGTTCTTGCGTAGTCTTCTGTCGTGCTACAAGGCGTTCAAACTTCGATGTCTGTTTACTCGTAGCTTTTCTTCGTGCGCCGTCTGCTTGTGTCCAGGTGGTAGTGTCAGCCCATTCCCATGATATGGGAGATAGAACTGAAGACATCCTGAGATGGACATCCAGCAAATTCTTCGAAGTGTCATCCAGGCAGCGGCGAGTATAATGCTCTGTTACCAGCGCTAAGCTAGCTCGTCTCATGATGCGCCTGGCCGCTGCAGTCCTTATGTGGTGAGTTACCTTGGCGAAAGGCGGCACGACAGTACCGTCTCGGCATCTAAGCAGGAACGCAAGTGAGCGCAGCAGTCGCTCTTCCTTGTTCCTCAGCTTGTCCAGCATCTTCATCAGTTGAAGCATTTCCTCCCCGTAGAGGTCCTTGATATGCGGTCTGTAGTTTTCCCGGCATATTTCCAATTTGAACAGTTGTCTGGTATCCGACCGGGTAGCGTCGTAATTTCTCCACAATATTTCGGCAGACGTACCGCTGCCATCTTCAGGTGGTTCCTGACGAATGCTGGGCTGTTCCTCTCGGCGCCCTATATATACTAGCCGTTACCCCTTCCACCGTTCCTCTCCTGGTGTCTTTGGTGCGACCGGCGCGGGTACAACCAGTTGCAAATAAGACACGCACTCAGACAGGCTGCGTGAAGAGAACAAGAAGAAGAAACAGAAGAACACAAGTCGTTGGCGTGCGTTCCGTTTGTCGGAAACACCTCAAGAAAAATCGGCAGAATCCTGGGGAAACACAATGTGAAATGTGTATTTCGACCCCCTGCAAAAACCTTGACCCTACTGGGTTCAGTGAAAGATGACCTAGGCCTTCTACAACCAGGCTTTTATCAAATTCCCTGTCAGTGCGGAAAATCATACATTGGGGAGACAGTCATTACAAAAGGAAACCGACCGAAACAGACGACTAACATTTATCATTTATAGAGTAATTATTATTTGTAGTTTTTTTCATTCAGTAAATACTTTTTTCCTTTATAGAGAGCACCCTATACAAAAACTGTCTACAAGATTTAGAAAGTTATTTCGTATAGTTACTCACAGACAACCAGTGTCCGTCAAGTGATCACCTTCAACTCTTGGATTAGCGCTACACCAAGGTGAAGGAAGGTTCCCTGACGCCAATTACAAAACTGGTTCCAGTTATAGTATGTGTCATATATACGTATATCTCCTGACAAAAGAAGTGACACATCCAGAAGGGGAGGAGAACGAATAGTAAAAACACTTCAAGGCTTGAGGGGCTATGTGATGTTGTTTAATGATTATAAGTTGGAGTTAACTTTACAAATAATTTGTCACTTCGAGCCCACTTATTAGCAGGACGTTGCAACCCGTCTGGTACGGCAGCGGACACTGAATCGGTTGCGATGTATGTCATGAGGTAGTTGTATCCTCTCGTGAAGCTAGCTGCCACACAGCTGCTATAACTTTTACTTGACGTGCTGGATACTGGCAGTGGGACGTAGATGATATCCGAGATGGTGTAACACATGGGCTATCAGGGACTAATATGGGGATCTTGGTGGCCACGGGAATGCCTCAACATCAGACAGACGTGGAGACACCTGCAATGTGAAGACAAGCACTGTCCTGTTGAAAAAGGCTCCACGATACGGTCGCACATGACGTAACAAAGGAGGATGTACGATGTCCTTCACGTGCCATTGTTTCGTCAGACGTCCCTCAGTCACTGCCGGCAATGACCTGAAGTGATATCCAACTGCTATCCACACCACGACATACGGAGTAACACCGCTATGTCTCTTGCAAACATTGGAAGAACGGGAAATACCCACAGCTCTCCGTCTTTCTCGCTGAAGGTCGCCATATGGGCTAGTGCAGAAGCGTGATTCATCGATGAACCCAAAGCTGTTCATCAGCAGTCCATGTTTCCCTGTGACGGCACCGTTCCAAGAGCAGCAGTTTCTGTTTTGGAGTTAAAGGCAACCTACAAATCGGATGATAACTACCTTGACTGCCTACTGCTAGATTCCAACCAATGTTGCGGGATAACACAGAACATTGCAGGGAGTCCATTGGTTGCAGATGTGAAGGCATTACGACGTACTTGGGGCAGAATATGGTGATCATTTCATGTGATGGCCAGACGTTTTCGACCGGAACCTTAACTGCCAGATCCGAAGCCCCACTAGTCTATATATTGCACCATTAGATGAGCCAGCCAAATGGAGACTAATGAAGCTACTTTAAATCTCAGGTGTTGATAGAACCATCACAAACAAGTACCCATTCTGTCCCTATCGGTCGTAGTCGCCGCTCACAACCTAATGCTGTTTACGACCCTTATATACTCTTTTTTTTAAAGCCATCAGTCTTCCGACTGGTTTGATACCGCCCCCCATAAATTCCTCTCCTGTGCCAGCCTCTTCATCCCAGAGTAGCATTTGCAACTTACGTCCTCAATTGTTTGCTGGATATATTCCAATCTTTATCTTCCTCTACAGTTTTTGCCTTCTACTTCTGTGTCTAGTACAACAGAAGTCATTCCCTGATGTCTTAACAGATGTCTTATAATCCTGTCTCTTCTCCTTGTCAGTATTTTCCACCTATTCCTTTCCTCTCCGATTCTGCGCGCAACCTCCTCATTCGTCACCTTATCAGTCCACCTAATTTTCAACATTTCACTGTAGTACCCACATCTCAAATGCTTCGAATCTCTTCTGTTCCCGTTTTCCCACAGTTCAGGTTTCAAACGTACATTCTTAGAAATTTCTTCCGCAAGTTAAGGCCTATGTTTGGTACGAGTAGCCTTCTCTTGATGAGGAATACCCTTTTTGCCAGTGCTACTCTGCTTTTCAAGTCCTCCTTAATCCGTCCGTCATTTGTCATTTTTCTAGGTAGTAGAATTCCTTAACTTCATCTACTTCTTGACCACTTATCCTACCAGGCGTAATCACAAAATAAATAAACGATTTCTCTTTGGTAGTTGTGCTACCTGTCACTGAGAACTGCAACTTCAATCATTTACACGCCCGGCGATGGTGTGTATTTGTACTAACTTAGTCTAACATCCGACCGTATCTGCGGGTGCTTACCTTTCTCTGTCAGGCAGTGATATATGAGATAGTTGATGCACAAATATGTAAACTAAAAACAATTATTTATTTGATGTAAAGGAAACTGGCCTCAATTTGATCTACTGCTAAACTGCAGTCCAAAGATGATCGCTTCGGCGAAATTCATGGTCTGCTAGTAAATATAACTAGGGATACTGGTGGTTCCAGTGTGTCGCCCATTAAATTCAATGAAACTGTGAACTCCGTTTGCAGAAAATATTTTGGTTTGGTCAATATTTTAACATAGTTGATCACCGAAGGTTTCAAGCGAGTGGCTCGTACAGACTGATTGTTTGCTCTCTCCAAGGAAATTTTGAAATAAACTGCTATCAGTTATAACGCAGTGTTACATAGTATTTCAGACTGTCAATTAATTATACCCAATTAACATCCGAATCAAAAGTTGCATTGTTTAAAATAGTTTTTCAATAGCGGCGTACGGTATGTAACCACTCACAACTTAATGTTACTGGGATGTACATTTGCGTCTTCGATATGTCGAATCACTGTTGAATTCCGTTTAACCTCCGTTTTTAGCGGGTCTGTACGCCACACTAAGAATATTTCCTGTAAATGCCGTGGCTTAGGTTGGACTTTATTTAGTATGTTGTACTACGTCAGATTCCCCTAAACTAGAGTAAAACACTTTTCATTAAGACCGGAATTTGACACATTTCTTTTCCTGTCCCTGTCTTTCCCACGTCTTAGCTCATAGTGGCTGCTGGATCAGAATGATGTCTGGTCTTTAGGACATGGCTGAATGTACAGCCATCATAAATATATAATTCAGGCGAGAACAGCTAATTATCTCTTCAGTGGGATGCACACCAGGCTCGAACCCGTACTGGAATCGACGAAATGCCTTGTTTAATGAGAATAATGGGCAAGGGGCACTACATTTGTAATGTGTGGATAAGACTCTGGGTCCGACGGGGAGAGATGGCTTAGTGGTCACTCTTATTTCCCTTCAAACGAATCAATCTTCCGCCTTTTACTTAAGATTTACATGGAGTGGGACACTAAATGGGTCTATAATGAATTTGTCATAGTAATCTGTTCTTGTGGAGCCTTAATAAAAGATAGCGAGAGAGAGAGAGAAAAGTGGTCAGAGCATCTGCCTAATGAGCAGGAGACCTGGGTTCGAATCGCAGTCAGACAAAAATTTTCAGCTTTCCCCGTTAATTAAATTCAATGCCATATCGCAGGTATTGTCTGTAATTCTTTTATATATTAATTCGTAGTGGCTCCTGGGTCAAATTGGTGTCTGTTCTTTCGGAATATAGAAGATTAGCTTCCTCGTCCTCAGAGTTATTGTAAAACCGTCTACGTGTGGAGAGATTCCGTTTTGTGTCAGATTACGTGCTCTCCGTCTTATTTGATACAACCCGTAAATTTTTTCACTATCTTTACGTGCTTCATTGCAGTTATCCTTTCTGGTTCTGGCCCAGTTCTGTTATTATGAAGTACACATTACTGAAGATCTCTCTACGGTACTACAGTGTCGTGGTTTTAAGTTGAAAGGGGGGGGGGGAGGGGGAAAAGGGATTTAAACTTACAAATATTACTACAAAGTTGGTAGGCATTCTCCAGTTTGGTCCGTCTACTCTTCATGCAAGGTCTTGATTGGATTTCGGGGTTATTTAGTCTCCGAAATAATTGAAGAAGTCTTGTATACTAACGCGTACGTTTATGGAATTGTGTCAGGTTGGTATTTTATATCTGTTTTTGATAGGTGTTAATTCTCCAATTCGGAGCTATAACTGGACCTTTCCGAAGGTTATCATTATATTCTTCATCCAGTGGAAGTCAGTCTGGGGTTAGAGTTCCTGATGTCTAAAGCGTGGCTTGTGAATGTGGCCCAGACTCCATAGAGCAGACAAGAGCTGCACTGGATGTAGAAGGAACATCATATACAGGTGTCTTGAAAAAACAGGTACAGCGGAACATAGCGATACGGAAGGGCACAAGGTCAACTTTGAGAAAATGGAGTTCCTCTCCCACGCATCGACTTATGGGATTCTGTAACAGCGAAAGAAATTTACATGTGTAGTAACAATTTTAACAGAACGGAGATTATAGTCTGAGTTAATAAGAGCAGTGGAGACGAAGCATCTTCAAATACCTACAACAAAAATCGTAACTCTTGGAGAACTGGTGATGGTCGTGGTTGTCTCCAATTCTCTTCCGGGCAATTATTACGGCGCGGTGGGGAGGGGGAAAAGTAGAGGGGCAACAGTCACATTGCTTATTTACAGCAATTGCGCATGCGAATCTCACCTTCCTGGTAACATCGTACCGCCAATAGAAGATAACAATCCAAGCGACTTCATGCGACCTATGTTGAGCAAGAAACCGACTTCAAAAACAGCAGATTTCTCACCCGGCAGACGTCTCGAGACAAAGATGATTCCAACACTCGAAAAAGAGAGTATTAGCTACGGTTTGATGCGATCTGGTCACGCAGATTTGGTACAAGCATGGCACTGCAGAAAACGTACAAGTGATTGTCCTGCTTATGGCTGTTATCAGTCCAAATTTAGTTGCTATGTGGTTAAGTTTCTAAGTTTCTGTGTGGTTAAGCTTCTTCTAAAATGGATTCTTAAAGTGATAGGTGATCTGCCACCTACCACCTACTAACATGAACATTTTACAATCGAGTCTCAAACTAGAGTCATCTGTGTCATCAACCCATCTTTAGTTACATCCTGTGTTGTCGTGCGTTCTTCCGGATATCAGCGTCGTAGTTGCACGATATTTCGGTAACGTAACCTCCATCAGGCGGGACCTGAGACTGCTCCTCGAGTGGTCCTGGAGGTTCAATCTTCAGTCCGCTGGGCCTGGCACTCTGTCTGGTGATCGTTTCCCATATCCATGCCTTCAGTTCTTCTATTCGTGGAATGCTGCAAGCGTCCCCATTACTCCTGAAAAACTGAATTACTGAAGAACTTTTTTATCTTACCAAATACTCTTTCAGTCACTTCATCCTCTGCTGAAGTGATTGGCATACAAACTTATAATAATGTGGTGGATGTTAGCTTCGTGTCCACCTTGGGTACAATGACGAATCGTCTCTGATGTTCGTACTAACTTAAGCACATTCGTATTATGTTATTCATTATTGGACTTATTCCTGCATTAGATTTCTTTTATAAAACGGTACTCACTTGACCTGAACTCTTGTTCATAGTGCCACTGAACTTCACTAATTTGAAATACATCTAACTCAACCAATAGACTTCCCTTTTTTAATTCTCTTATCCATAATCGTAGTGAGCCATGAAACATTCCAATCTCTGACCCGCAGTTTCCCAGTTTTGTGGTTCCTGATGATGACCGCCACATGAGCAGTCCCTCTCAAGGGTATTAAAATGGGAACTGTACTACCTCTGTAATATTTTACGCAAGAGGATACAAACAGCATTAATTAATCATACAGCAGAGCCGTATCCTCTAGAGCAAAATAAAGGCTTTAGTTTCCCCTTCCTCTCAGCCTTTCGCAATACCAGTATAACGAGGGCACATTGGCTAATATTACAGGACCACGTCAATCCTTAA
This sequence comes from Schistocerca piceifrons, assembly GCF_021461385.2. NCBI lineage: Eukaryota > Metazoa > Arthropoda > Insecta > Orthoptera > Acrididae > Schistocerca > Schistocerca piceifrons. The sequence goes on from NC_060141.1 coordinate 677,099,112, forward strand.
TACAGATTGTTGCCCTAACATGTACTGAAAAGGGTGCCGCCCCTCGGAATCTTCCCTCAGACAACTATTTGCCGTGGTTGTACCTATGATTCCAGGTATTGCGCCATGTGAATCGTCAACGCATGCAAGCCACGGCAACTCGACAGGGTTCATGGGTTTTCGGGGGTAGCGTCTATTATTAATCAAATTATCATGTTATTAAGGAAAATGAATTACGATTTACTTAAGGTCAGTTGTCTGTTAATCCACTTCAACAAATTGTTTTTTTTTTTCATCTTAAATCAAAGTTTAAAAGTTTTTGAACAAATTAGTAGCCAAACGAATTGGATTGGAAATTGGGAAGTTGTTTATATACTGAAGAGCTAAAAAAAACTGGTACACCTGCCTCATATCGTGTAGGGGCCCCGCGACCACGCAAAAGTGCCGCAACACGAAATGGCATGGACTCGACTAATGTCTGAAGTAGTGCTAGCGGGAATTGACACCATGAATCCGATAGGGTTGTACATAAATCCGTTAGAGTACCAGGTAGTCGAGATCTCTTCTGAACAGCACGTTGCAAGGCATCACAGATAGTCTCAATAATGTTCATATCTGGGGAGTTTGGTGGACAGCGTAAGTGTTTAAACTCAGAAGAGTGTTCCTGGAGTCACTCTGCAGCACTTCTGGAAGTGTAGGGTGTCGCACTGTCCTGCTGGAATTGCGCAAGTCCGTCGTAATGCGGAGTGGACATTTATTTTTATTTATTTATTTAGCGTATGGCTAATACAGACATATCATGAAATTAAATTACCTATACATATGTACATATTTACACACAAGAAACTTAAGTTTCTCTTTGCAACTGAATATCCAGTCCTTCAATCCAGTGCACTGCATCTGGAGTTGCTAGCAGGAAGTCCTCTTTGGCGCCGTGATAGGCTTGATCCTGCATTCACTGACAATGTGGTGAACAATCTGCCGCAGTCACAAGCTGTATCAGGCAGCTTCTTCCACTTAAAGAGAGCATCCCTGCACCGCCAATGGCCGGTACGGATTCTGTTGAAAGTAGACCAGGTCTTGCGTGGTAAGTCGAATCCACTTGGAAGTTTAGCACCTGAATATCTGTCACTGCTTCCCACCGACCTTTCCATTCTTCAAGATGTTTGAAATTCTGAGCAACCATGTCAGCAGCATCGCACAGAGTTGGATAGCGTGATTTCAGTCTCTTGCGATTTAAAAGTGGCAGATCGCTATGGACGGGTAGGTTAGAATTCCTGGAGATCTTGTGGAATTCTCTCATAAGGGCAGTACATCTGCGTAGATCAGGAGGCATTATACCAGTTAACAGTGGAAGCCAATAAACTGGAGTAGATCTGATTGCGCGAGATATTATACTCATTGTTGTATTCAGCTGGGTATCAACAAGCCTTGTGTGATGACTGTTCATCCAAAGAGGTGCACAATACTCAGCGCTTGAGTACACCAAGCCCAGATCTGAAGACCGCAGGGTGGTTGCTGAAGATCCCCAGGTAGTTCCACATAGCTTATGCAGGATGTTGTTTCGAGTCCTCAGCTTTTGAGCTAAGTTAAGAAGGTGTTGTTTAAAGCATAGTGTACGATCCAGGATGACACCAAGATATTTTTGGGTTCCAATTATGACGAAGAATTCTGCCTCTGAAACTTACTTCCAGTTTTACGTTCGCCAACTGGTTATTTAGATGGAAGCAACACACTTCTGTTTTACTCACACTGGGTTGGAGTCTCCAGATTTTGAAGTAATTATCTAATGCAGACAGGTCACTGGCTAGAAACACTTCTGTTGTCTTCATTTCCTGGTGTTTTACAGTTAGAGCCAGGTCACCGGGGTAGCAGTATTTTCTGGACGAAGTGTCAGGTAGATCAAGTAGATATAGGTTGAACAGTAAGGGTGAGAGAACTGATCCTTGAGGCAATCCGTTGTTCAGCTTCCTCTCCTTACTTATGTTGCTTCCAGTGATTACCTGGAACTTCCGATCACTTAGCACGCTGTTAATCAATTGAGCCATTGTTTTGCAGGGTATGATGCGGAGAAATTTGTAGATAAGGCCTTCCCTCCACACAGTGTCGTAGGCGGCAGTTAGAGCAACAAATGCCACTGATGTTTTCTGCTTCATTTGGTATCCTGACTCTATGAAGGATGTGAGAGACAATACTTGGTCGCAGCAGCTACGCCCTGGTCTGAAGCCCTCCTGATCAACTGGAACGTTCTCTAAGATAGCGCTACTTATTCTGTTATATGTTAGCCATTCAAAAAGCTTGTAGCAGCAGCTGAGTAGGGAAATGGGGCGATAGTTTTCTACCTTGGTTGTTTCAGAACAGATATTATCTTCGCCTTTTCAAACTCCGGTGGAACTTGACCGTCAGCAGGATGTCAGTGAAGAATTCTGCCAGCCATTTCTTAGCTTTTCCTCCCATATGGATCAGGAATTCTGGATGGATGCCTTAAGAGGTTTGAGGTCCTTCAGTCCAGAGTCAATGTCTGAAACTGTGAAGAGATGGGCATACTCAGATGAGGGAGATGCCTTCTTTTTCAGGTCACGAAGCTGTCGTCTGATATGTCTTGTACGTTTCTTGTCAGGAGGTACTCTTTAGGTAGTAATGATGTGGGAATCAATTTGGTCTGGTGTTACTTCGGAATTTTTTCTGCATGCTGGTGCACTTCCTCCCAGTTTTCTCAGAAGACTCCATGCTTTCCTGCTCGTGTGGGTAAAGTCCATAGTTTCAACTGTTTCTGCCCATTTCTGCCTCCGAGACATTTCCAAGATGGACAATAGTTCCGTAGCTATATCTGGGTCACCACTTTGCTGGAAGTGTTGGTACAGTGAATCACATTCATCATTCCATCCTGGAACATATTCGTTTCGGTATCCTCTTGGAATACACTTTTTAGCTGTTGCTGTTACTGCACCAATGAAGCGTTGAGAGTTATTACGTGATGGAGGTATCTATCGAATGGTCTTATCCAGTTCCGTTGAAAATTTCATCCAGTCAGGTTTCTGGAAAATCCATCGAGCATGCGGAGTTGATCGTATGACAGGAACAGTGCAACCAATTTCTATTATTACAGGTCTGTGTTGGCTGTGAGGAAAGGCATCTATCACTTTCCTTGTGGTGTTGATGGAAAAGCCAGTTTCGTTGCAGCTAACAAAGCGTGTGTCAGGAATTGAATCCTTGTCCCAAGCAGCTGACCTGAACGTGCCTTGATCTTTGGCATCAAACACTAGATGAAGATTATTCTCTTCGATCCATTCTGCAAGCATGCTCCCATTTTCATCATTTTGAGAGTACTTCCAAAGTTCGTGGTGACTTTTGAAGTCTCCTATGTAAATTGCAGGATGTTCTGCTGTGTGTAGGACAAAATCGGGCCATTTTGTTTTGGGTGGTTTGTAAACATTTGTAATAGTAATGCCGTGGAATTGTAAGACAAATGTATGTATATCTGCCTCCACACTTACAGAAATCAGTGAAGCTTCGTTTATGTTGTTACGGACATACGTAGCAGTTCCATACACCTCGTGGTAATTTACACCAAGTGCAGTATATCCAGGAATTCGACCTCGGATTCGGAATATTTCTTCGCTGGAAACACGAGTTTCTTGAATGGCGACGACATCGATATTGTTGTCCAGCAAAAATGTTGACAGGTAGTCACACTTTGCCCTGCTTATGCATTCGATATTCAGTTGAAGGAGTCTGATAGTTGGTCCAATGTTTCTTGTTAATGAGCTCTGAAAAGAACTGTTTCTGCTATTTAGTTGATATGTCATTGCCAGGAGATCCTACGGATAGTCTGGCTGCCTGCAATCACTGTTGCTCAATTAGCACCACCCAGGTGGCACGTGTAGGGTATTTTAGGGTTAAACCTACGGACGTGAGCAACGCTACCTCCCAGAGTGGACATTGATGGATGCTTACGTACGTGTCACCTGTCAGAGTCATATCCAGACGTGTTAGGGGTCCCATATCACTCCAACTGCACACGCCGCAAATCATTACAGAGCCTCCACCAGTTTTAAAAATCCCCCGCTGACATGCAGGGTCAATGGATTCATGAGATTGTCTCCATACTCGTACACGTCCAACGACTCGACACAATTTGAAACGAGGCTAACCGGACCAGACAACATGTTTCCAGTCATAAACAGAGCAATGTTGTTGTTGACGGGCCCAGGCGAGGCGAAAAGCTTTGTATCGCACGGTCATCAGGAGTGGGGCTTGGACTCCGAAAGTTCATATCTATGATGTTTCGTTGAATGTGCGCCACCTGATACTTATTGATGGATCAAATGGTTCTGAGCACTATGGGACTTAACATCAGTCCCCTTGCACTTAGAACTACTTAAACCTAACTAACCTAAGGATATGACACACATCCATGTCCGAGGCAGTACTCGAACCTGCGCCTGAAGCACCTAGAACCGCTCAGCCACGCCGGCCGGCACTTATTGATGACCCAGCACCGAAATTACAGCGATTTGCCTATGGGTTGCCCTTCTGTCATGTTGAACGATTCTCTTCAGTCGTCATTCGTCCCGTTCTTGCAGAATATTTTTCCGGCCGCAGCGATGTCGGAGATTTGATGTTTTACGTAATTCCTGATATTCACGGTAGACTCTCGAAATGGTCGTACGGGAAAATCCCCACTTCATCGCTACATCGCAGATGCTGTGTGGTATCACTTGTACGCCGACTATAACCAGGTTCAAACTCGGTAAGTTGCCATTGTAGCAGCAATAACCTATCTGAAAAATGCGTCAAACACTTGTCTGCGTTGCCGACTGCAGGGCCGTATTCTGCCTGTTGACATATCTCTGTATTTGAATAGGCATGCCTATATGAGTTTCTTTGGCGCTTTAGTCTAAATCAGCTAAAAAGTCCCTCCTGTGTGTGGCTACACCCATGTTCCTATACTTTTACACGACAATTGTCGTCTTTAGACTTCCATTGGATATAGATCAGGGTGGCCAAGATTTCGTCTCACGGGCCACGCTCAGGCACTAGTGCGTAAGCGCTCAGCCTCACTTCACTTTTCTTCCACCGCCACGCTACTCTCTCTGAGCGCGAGATAGTGGAAGAGGGGAAAACTGCGAACGCGCTGCATTTACATTACAGTACAGTCGCACTGCATACTGCTTGGTTTTATATTTTACGATTCTCAACAACAGAGGACAGAAACAAAACGAATTTTTAGTATTATTTAATTAAATTTGACGCACTGAAGACACAATATAATTTTCATCTGGTACAAACTTTCGGCATACGGAGAGAAGCAGACAGTTCCACAGCGTTTCGCACACAAGTTGCCAAGTAATCAGGGCTTATGTACTTTCATAATCGAAAAAAGATCTTTGACACAAATATGTCGATCGAAACATTGTAGCACTTTCGCTACCTCAGTATGGAAACGTGGAAACTCTACGTGAGGATAACGATGTAGACATTCTCGACAGTTTTAACGTAAAAAAATTGTCACTAAAACTGGAATGACCTAACAGGTCAATCAGTAACATCTGAACATGCATACTGGGGCACTCAAGTGAAATGGCAAATGTTCTCGAAAACAGCTAGGGAACAGGTGTAAGATTGACAGTGCCCTCAAAATCGTTGTCAAACTATCCTTGAAAATCTTTCAAAACCGTGGCGAATTCTTCAAACCTCGCATTTCCTTTTAACGCTAGTGAGCTTATGGAACTGGACGTCTTTGTCAGAATGTATCCCTTCTACACCGCTATTTTCTTTTTAAATACATCCCCATCAAATTGTAAAGAAGTTACGTTGCAATGTTTTACTGTAAGCAATGTGCAATCAAATACACTTAAAAGGAGAATTCTACACTCGATGCCAGGTGTCCTAATTTTCGTTCTTACACGCCTTTGTCCTTGATAAATTCAACAGTAGTGAGCTTTAAATCGAAAAATCGTTCCAGGTGTGCCCCTTGACTTACCCAACAACTTTGCAGTAGTATATGAAATATCCACACTTTTAGTTCAGTTCCACTGAAAACTGTTGCAACTGACAATGGAATAAGTTACTACGTGCGACTTCAGAAATTTAACTATTCGTGCCACCAGTTTCTTCACGTGCTCCAGGCCATGAGAAGGTATCAAAGTGATATAGGAGCTTTGAGGAAAACAGTTTAAGCTAACTTCTTCCATAAAGCTTCTACATATGAACTCGACAGCATGGGATTTGCAAAGTGATTACACTCATAGTGCGGATACAGGAAAGCGCTTCCAGCTGATAGAGTTTGTGTTCAGCATTGCTCAGAAGCAGTTGAGCCCGTATACAGGGATCTAAGTGAAAGTATACTCATGTCACCCTGTTTACATGGGAAGACACAAAATGTGCACAAACCTTTTATCCATTTGATTTGGAAATGCCTGCCAAAAAGAACATTTCCCTGACTAAAATTATGACTTCAGGTATATTGGGTGCTATATTTTGCTTTAGTAATGGGACAGTTAGGACGAAAGAAGTTCTGGAGTTACTAGGAATAGGCAACTAATTCTATGAGAGTGGCGCAAATTACAAAGTGGGTGTATGAAACAACTAAAGAGGTCAGAATAACAACAAAAAAAAAAAAACAAAAAGAAAGAGAGTAGGTGAAGAACATGTAAACTACGAAGTTTCTACAAGTAGAATGTAGTAGGATCAACAGAGGTGATTCATAGACCAGATATATCCTTGAGCTAAGTTTCCTAAGAATTAAATTTCTCGACATGTCTATTTTACAAATTAAAACGCTATTAGAGATAATGGTCGGAAACCTTTTAGGATGTTTCAGGAGACTATTTGGATTAAAGTAGAATACATACGCTAACGTACTATTAACAGGACGAAAAATACATACTGTTTGGACATAATTTTGTTTAGTAGGTGTAGATATGGCTAGGAAAAAAACTTGTAACTTAAATGACGTCATTGTAATTTTTTTAGATAGACATGTTGTTACTGTGTATTTAAAGTGAAAATAACCTGAGTTAGATAATTAGTCAGGGCATAGAGTCTAAGTTACGAATAGAAAATAAGAAATGTAATTTACTTATCTTCACAGATACATTGCAATATAAGAACTAATGTGATTAAATGTATATCAAAATATTCAGCAGCAAACGCTTCTATTGCCCTGCAAATGTTGATCCTGCTAAGAGCTCACTTTTTTTTTTAGTTAGGGCCAGATAAAATTTATGAAATTTTTTTGCTTTTTTTCTAGGCATTCAAAGGCACGTTAGCTTAACGTTTATGTTCTGAGACTGACCGATTATGGTTGTAATTCGAAAATCCTGTTGTGATTAGGTGCAACACGTGTTAACTCGAATTTTGGCTCATATTTAACATGTGACTGCTTCTGGAAACAACTTCCGTACATAAGAACGTCGCTGAAAATTATGTCTTCGTAACTCCCCGTTATCCATTTCTCACCTGTTTGCAGCATGAAATAGTTTGTACATTTGGGTGACAATTTACAAGTGAACTGCGTTAGAAGGCGTTTTGTTTGTATACTCACATTTGTTGTTGATTTTTCTGTTCCCCAGATTGTAGATGTTAAACACTGTTACCTCAAAAGCCCCCCGAGTTTTTAGCAACTTTAGTTCAACTGTGGTGCCATCTTAATTTTAGCGAGAATCTGTATGGCGGGGCAGGTAAGATAACAGCAAAACCTCTCCCTCTCTCTGTATGTTTGCGTTTGCGAGGACACACGCGAGAGCGTGTTGTGTGTGCATGGGTGTGTGCGTGGTCGTGTTTAAATGTGGTGCAAGATATATGAAACAGGCCGAAAGTGCTCAGATTTCCGCGAAAGTATAATAATTCCAGTTATACGTAAAGCTAGTGATTATTGTCGAACTATCAGTTTAATGAGCCATACTTGTAACATACTGACACGAATTGTTTACAGTAGTATTGTGGGTTCAAGGAAAATGAGGTAACACAAGAGGCAGTATCAAACCTACGATATAAAAGAGAGGCAAACCCACGTTTATAGCATTTGTAGATTTAGAGAAAGCATCTGAAAATATCGACTGGAATACACTCTTTAAAATTCTGAAGGTAGCAGGAATGAAATACATAGAACGAAGGGTTATTTAAAAATTGTACAGGAACCAGACTGCAGTCTTAAAAGTCGGAGGATGCTAGAGGTAAGCAGCGGTTGAGAAGAGAGTGATGTAGGTTTTTAGCCTCTCCCCAGCATTTCCGAGTCTGAGTACTAAATACTAAGGGTAGGGAAAGAGAAATCTGGAGACAATGTTAAAGTTCTGGGAGAAGAAACAAAAAATTTGCCGTTTTAGCTGACGTACACCTGCCTTCGACAGGGAAGGATTTGGAAGCGTAGTAGGATGGAGGAGGGAATATCTTGAAAAGAGGTCTTACGACCATTAACAAAAGTAAGATAGTTGTAATGGAATGTAGTCAATTTAAATGAGACGATAATGTGAGGATTAGGTAGTAAAATGAAATACTGACGGCTGGTTCCGGCGGCGGTTCGAGTCCTCCCTCGGGCATGGGTGTGTCTGTTTGTCCTTAAGATAATTTAGGTTAAGTAGTGTGTAAGCTTAGGGACTGACGACCTTAGCAGTTGAGTCCTATAAGATTAAAATAAAAATACTGAATGCGGTCGATGAGTTTTGTTATTTAGGCAGCAAAATAATGTATTGTGGAGAGCATATACAGTATAGATTGGATAGAGATCAAACAGCATTTCTGAGGAAGAGGAATTTGTTAGCGTCTAACATAAAATTGACTGTTAGGAAGTCTTTTCTGAAAGTATTTGTATGGAGTGTCGCCTTATAGGGATGTGAGGCGTGGAAGATAGCTACTCAGATAAGAAAAGAATAAAACCTACTGAAATGTGACGCTACCAAATGACGCTGAAGTTTAGACAGGTAATCTGAGAAAAAAATGGAATTAATTGCGCAAATTGATTGAAATAAGGGATCGGATCACAGGACACGTCCTGAGCCATGAAGGAATCGTCAGGTAGGTAATTTTAGGGAGCGGGGCAGTGAAAGATGTAGAGGGAGACCAAGCGATGAAAGCAGTAAGCAGATTGTAATAGATGTAGTTATTCGCAGATAAAGAGGCTTGCAGAGGATACAGTATCTCGGTGAGTTCCATAAAACCATTGACCCTAAAGTCCACAACGGCAGCAATAGAAGATGGTCCTGCAACAGCTGATACGCTGTTTGTAGAACGGACAACGTATCATTAAAGTAATGACATGCCGGTGTTTCAAAAAGTGATTACGTTGAACGTTGGCTACAACTGACTGCAAACATGTTCCGTTACATAATGACTTACATTTCATGTGTCATAGACTATAGGAAAAATGGCTGTAACGGTGAGCTTTCGTGGAAGTAATTTAGGGAGAAGCACCGAAGTCTCAAGAGTAACAAATCCGACACTGATTATTCCGCAGATCTAAACGTGCAATATATATATATATATATATATATATATATATATATATATATATATATATATATATATATATATATATATATTCTCTAATTTACAAAGCGAAAAATGAGAGGACTTCGGAAGAAAAGTATACTTCGAACAGTGTTCGAGCTTACAACGTCATCGCCCGCGGGCGAACCCCCAGTCGGCACTGCCAGAGAGTTTCCGTATCACGCCTGGGCGTGTCTCGGCGCTGGAATAATGGTTCATTAAATTACAAGCTCATGCGGTAGGGAACAACAAATTATTCTGGCAAAATTAGCGATGGAGCACTGAGCCCGGGGCTATGAACTCGAGCTGAGAGTGGAGGGCGAAGAGAAATTAGTGCTGCTGGAACTCATCCATATTCAAAGAGGCCGCACGTTCTCACTAAACATTATCTACTCGAAATACTGAAGCGTGAGGATACTATTCGTATTAGCGTGTTTGATAAATAGAAGTACTGTGACTGCCCGTAAGGTATCGGTCTATGGAAGAAACAGACGTACTACAAGAGTAAAATTTTTCAAATGTATATTATCTTCGTTTTGATAAAATCAGAGAACGTCTTTCCACGGAATAAGTGACGAATGAGTTGAACTGTAATTAGCAGCAACTGCTGCGTGTCCATGATCGATAGCAAACAGACGCCTAGACGCCTGCTGTGCCGTGCTAGATGGCATGTCACGGGCAACAGAGCCTCCCCGTAGTGTGTCCATATGGTCAACGCAATTGTTTCCAGGAGGGAATAGCTCATCACACGGCCTCAGCATGTGGGGTGATCACCCAGTGCTGAGGACCAAACCGAAACTGTCACGCGACTTCAATACAACGGTCTTCATTTACATTTTGCACTAATAACTAAACTTTATTATTGCAATATGGTTTTCCCAGATTTTGCATTTTTAAATACCAACAGCAGTGGCGAATAAGTGTTGGTACTATGACTGTAAATGGAAGTATATCAAAGGAGGACAAGTTAGTTTACATAGGTAAGTACCAAAAAGGTATAATTACTGTTACCATGCATGTAACATGTACGTCTTAAATATTGAGAAAAAGTGCAATATGGAGTTAATATCATTGGGCTAATTTATGCTACTACATTTACGAGGTAACGCTAAATCGACAGTGGAGGAGTGTGTTGCCGATCAATCCATTGAATGAATACACAGTCAGAACTCTTTTCACCTGCTGATAAGAGTTATAATGACAATCTTCGTCATTTCCTCCGGATTATGTAAATATTCAAACCATTTTGCTTATTTTATGGTACTCACAAGAAGAACCGCAATTGTAGTATACAGTGTGGACAAGAGCGATTAATACTTTACTTTCGATATGGATGAATGAAGATTAAACATATGGTGCCAGGAATCTAAAATAGACGAATTTCAGTGAGACAAATAGCTGATATTGTGCGTGTTATACATCCGTATTAGATGTTTTTCGACCAATTTTCATTTAGGCGTACTAGCTAGCCATTTTGTAATGCTGCTGCAGTATTTGTTATAAAATTAATTTATTATAACGGAAAATCAACAACACAATGAAATATCATATAAAAACAAAAATATCTATGACAATCCTCTCTTTTACAGGCAGCAAATAATGGCGACATCTTAGCTGTTTCACTTGTCGAACACAAGTGAAATGCCCTTGCGTTTATCACTTTCAAGTTTTAACCGAATGGAATCAGAATATCGTACACAAATTACTTTGTTACCTAAGAAAAGCGAGTAGAAAGTTCAAGATACTTTTAAACAGAAGTTGGCAGCACAACCGATAGAATGACATTCAAATTTGGTAAACCTCACACCGGTCTACAACCACGTGACCCGACACTGTATTTGACGACATATACTCTTTGATACAATAACCACAAAGGAAGGATGTAAAATAGTTTACTGGTACAGATTTGTGGAAGATGTAATCCATATCGTAGATGAATCAATAGATACAACATTCAAAATGTGAAGATTATAAATCAGTTTATCTGGGAATGACAAACATAAATTTCAAAAATAGTTAAAAAGAAGACATAAGAAGCTGGAAATATGAAATTCGCTACTCTGCCTTTGTTGCACAACTAATAGATCATAGACATAAGCCATCTTACCTGGAACAGGACATGCAAATTGTTAGGATGAACAATCACATCAGAACACTCCCAATATTATAGGAAACCTTTAACATACAAAGAACCCTTTCAATAAGCAAGAAAGTAGCAAATGAGTAAATGAGCATAAGTAATAATTCATTGATCATGATTACCGTTGACAGAATAACAAAAGGCGATGTACAATATTCACAGAAAAAATAGACACCACACGTGCGCACACATGCATATACATATACACCTACACACACACACACACACACACACACACACACACACACAAACACGCTACAAACATATAGATATTTTACTACGTACAGATACAGCAACACAACAAAATACGAATGAAAAACAAAGTGCGACAGTTGGCAGCACTACGTAAAGTAAACAAACCAAACGAAATCAGAGCGATTAGTGGAAGTGCGTGTTAAGTCAAATAGCGTTCGTAAAACGCCGAAAATCGTACATCCTGGGTCCATAAGCGACAGTAAATCTCCAGGTTCGGAACATCATTAATCGCAAGTAGACACAATTATTAATTTAAGGTCACGAAAATTTTGCTGCAAACCTAACAATATAATAAGAAAGGAATAACAAAACACTGTAATGCAGTAACAATTCTATAATTGTGGTACAACACGAATATTATGTACGGAAAGAGACTGTATTACAGACCACCAAAGTTACCTCGTAAATAAAAAGAAGCACAGCGAAACCAATTTTTCACTTAATACATTAGAGGAACCACATGCCCAAAAACACAGAAGCAACTAAGGAACGACGGAAAAGGTAAGGAAGGTAATAATATTCTGTCCTCCGCTTCTAGATGTTTCGGTAGACATTCGTATTTCATGTGAGCGACGCGGCGACAGAGAGCCGTCGTATACTATGAGCAGTGTGCTGACTCTTATACCGTCGTATATGCTGTCAGGAAGTTTGCCTGATAATTTGTATCGCATCCTGTGTTTGAGATCTGGTCAGGATTGCAATTTTCTGCCCACAACAGCTTAAAGTCTACTTCCTTTGGGTGTTAATTGCATTTTATTTGCATATTTATTTGTTGGCCTCAAAGTGAACAGACAGTATTTGAACAACGCCTGATAATTAAACGTAAAGTATATCATTTCTTGAATGCTATATACTCATTGAAGCAAAAGATTTCACAGATTTGTTGAAACGTGTTGTTATACTGCCAGTGTCAATCTGTCGAACCCTTTACATTGTGCTTTAGAAGTGTCAGATCATTCATTAAACCTTAAAAGAAGGTCTACCTGAACCAAATAGTGACTGAAGTTCTGGAAATAGATTAACTGATTCCACTTGGTAAAACAGATAAAGTGGATGTTCGACCACTTATTACCGTAAGCTGCTTGTATAATTCTGCTTCTTAATTCCTGTAAAGACAGAGCCGGAGCCGAAGTGATGTGTTTCAGATCGCCTATTTAAAATCTTGCTCAGTACAATTCAGACAGTACCCGTGTATTTCGCAGTGCCTTATGTTACATTTAGTAAACAGTTTGCAGAAGTTCAATTTAAAAATCCGCCAAATATCATGAGACGACCGCGCCAGCCTATGTAGACCATTTCTTTTGAGAGCGTTTATTCATTAAAGGAGTGAAATCAGTATACGGTTTAGCAAAACCTTCGAAGCGGCTTTTTCTAATGCTATCCTGCAAAAGGTATCCGCTATTTCACTGCCTTTTGTCCCATAACCCGCCGCTGTCGTATTTTAACTGACACTCTGAAGGTTGTCTTGGGTGATCAGTGTTTCATATAAAATTAGGTGACCACCCGGCGTTACCCCAGCATTTAATTATTCAAATCTTCCATTAGACCATTTCCAGCTCTCCTTCTCTCTGTCTATATTATCCTTCAACCCCTCTCTGTCCGTCTCCTACATCGCCTTCCCTGTCCACCTCTTTGGCGATCCCAACCTCTATCTATCTCTTGTCCCTCTCTCTGTCCGTTTCCTTCTTCCTCTCTCTCTATCCATCTGCTCCTCCCCTCTCTGTCCATCTGCTCCTCGTCTCACTGCCCATCCCCTGCTCCATCTTCTCTTTATCTCTTCCTTCCCCTCTCTCTGTCCATCTCTTCCTCTTTCATTTCCCTGTCTAACTGCTGCTCTCCTCGGTCTGTATCCACCCCCCTTTTCCCTCCTCCCCAACCCTGCTCCCTCGCTGCACCACGCCATCACGCTCATTGCACCTGGGTGGTTCTTCCCAGATGGTAACTGATATGGGTACCAAATTTGATTGAAATGGTTACATGGGTTCAGGATGAGTTTTTACCCATGTATTTGCATATGTGCACATGACAAATATATTTCGCACATATTGACGTATTTCTACAAATATCAAGCCTGTACCTCTAACGGCTTCGCCCAGCAGTTTGATTTTCACTCAGTTCAACGTTTATGGCGTCGTATGTCTTGAACTTTGTGCTGTACAATGATATACTTTTGCTAGTACATCGTGTGGTATATGTCGCTACTGTATGCGAAATGTGTTGTGAATAGATTTAGTTTCAAGGAAGTAACAAATTGAAACCTCATGCATGATGCGGCAATTTTCAACGCATCTCAGTGTTGGTGACGTAATACCTCCCGAATTGTGCGTCCTACAATGATGGGTACGTGCAGCGGAATATGTGGATACTATCTGCGAAATGTGTTGGGCATAATGTTAAAGAAGTAACAGAGTAAAACGTCTTTCATGATGCGGCAGTTTTTCACACGTCTCAGTGTTTATGACGTCATGTCTGCTGTCGTACAACGATATACTTTTGCTGTTACATTCGGCGGTATATGTGAATACTGTCTGCAAGGTGTATCACGAACAGTGTTAGTGGTAAAGAAGTAATCAAGTATAACGTCATGCTTCATGCGGCAGTTTTACTATAGCGAAAATGTAGACAGCGATAAACTTTCTTCGTTTCATGGTCTTGCGTCAGTTGTTGGCTAGAAAAAAATTTTCGTAAAGGTTTTGAAATTATGGATAAGATTTGTTGCAAGACACTAAATGACCCCATTCTCAAATCCTTGATGACTGAAGTACGAGTACTCCAGCCTGACGGACTTAACTACGTTTTCACCCACACTCTTTTGATAGGTAAGTTGTTAGCCCCCCACCCCCCACCCCCACGCCCCACGGATCTCTTTACAGACATTACGTGATATGTGTACCGAGTATGGTTGAAGTAGGTCCAGTGGTTTAGTAAGAGGTGTGAAACATGCAAAGATACATGTGCAGTGTATACGCATCCATTTCTAAAAGAGGTATGAATACCTGTTACGTATTCATTGGCTTTTCTCCTATTTATGTGAGATATTGGCTTTCTGTTGCGTTAGCACTATGTTAGTATATAGGATCCCACTTCTGGTCACCAATGTTAATGTATACGGGCACAGGGAAGCGAGGAGAAGGTTGTTACATATTCCTCGTGACGACAGTGTTCTGGAGGTCGAGAGGTCAGGGTTTGAGAGTGGGCATCCAGGGCTGCCGTTAAATGACCAAAGAGACAATTAAGTACAATAAAGTGGATGTATTTCGATATACGGAGTACAAAATGCGGGACTAGGGTCGGAAGTTAGCAGGTTTAGGTCTGTCTAGGAGGTCGAAAAATTAATTGAAATGGGTAACGGAAGGGGAAGCGGTTCATGCAAACTTATGTTGGTGGCCGGTCGTGAAAAGCACAGCCAGAGGCTCTGCCTTCCGAAAAGAACTGTTCTGCTCGAGGTCTGGATTACAAGAGAGAGAGGCGACTGTGTTCCACATCGCAGAACACTCCAGCGTCCACACACGTGATCGGTATCCCGTGGACGCTATTAACTAAAACCAATTGCGTGAATTCGCTAGCAGTTTCAGCAGAGGTCTCAGGGCGTCTCCTATCAGCAGCTTTCACTGGACAGAACTGCCTCAGTTTTGAAAGACGGGTGACTTGTGTCACGTAGATACAGCGTAAGTTACTCTGGGAGATAACTTGTAAAGATTTCACTGGGCGTTTGAAATATATTTTTCAATTCCCCTAAAATATTCCTTGACTGGCTGCCACCCTGTACAACTAAAAGTTCTTAAAAATAATGGTGATCTGTATTTTGTAACTACCATAGTCGTCAGGATCTGATCTGCGTATATGGAGGCTATCTGAGAAGGAGTTTCAACAAAAGTACCATAGAAGTAATATCTGTCTAGATCCATCGTTATAACATTGACCATGTGAAAATCGTAACTGTGCAGTTGGGTATATTGCTCAATACAAAGTCTTGATACTATATTTCACTTTTTAATTGCTGCCTGTATAGTTATGCTGAAAATCTTGACGACTGTAATCGACTAAACTATGTAAACATAAATCATGCACATAGTTGTCCCATTTGAAGATCTGTAGTGTATGACGTCGAATCTTACGTATAAACGCGGTCTATCACTGTACTATAGATGCGATAGCTGAGCAGTCTGTTGCAGATGGCTGCGTGTAGATGACATGGAGGCACGTCTATAAGATAACAGATAGGAGCGATAAGAGCATGCAGGTTTTGCTGGTGGACCTAGTTCGCCGGAACGTAGCGTGTCGGACCCATCACATTATAGTAGACCACACCTGAGTCTCGGCTACTGGGTGAGCCTCTGTGGCCGAGCTGTTCTAGGCTCTTCAGTCTGGAACTGCGCGACCGCTACGGTCGCAGGTTCGAATCCTGCCTCGGGTATGGATGTGTGTGATGTCCTTAGGTTAGTTTAAGTAGCTCTAAGTCTAGGGGACTGATGACCTCTGATGTTAAGTCCCATAATGCTTAGAGCCGTTTGAACCATTTTCGGGTATTGTCAGGCTGTACTGACCACGATTCAAACCACAGCAGTCTAGAGTGCAGCTCGTAAACTGAAGGGCTACTCTGTGTGGTTTTCCCCGGAAAGGAGCCTTGGAACGGCTGTGGGACCTGGTATGGAGGAAAGTGAAAGGCCACTAACTACTTCAGTGCCGCCGGAGAAGAAAAACTAGTCAAAATAAAACTATGTATCAGACAAAGGCACCAACTCAAAGACAAAGCTGTAAGGTGAAGAAGCACATTTAAAAAAAAGTTCTGCAATTGGAGTTACAGAAGATGGAATGAGTACAAGTATCTCTTTACTGTAACAAGTAATAACTACAAAATGTGTAAGTATTATACTGAGGTGACAAAAGCAATGGGGCAGCGACATACACGTATCCAAATGACGGTATTGTCACGTTCACGTTGTACTCGTATAAAACGGCAGTGCATTAGCGGAGCTGTCATTTGTACTAAACTGATTCATGTGATAAGGTCATGGCCGAAAGACGCGAGTCAACAAACTTCAAACGCCGAATGATATTGGAGCTAGACGCAAGGGACATTCCATTTCGGAATTCGTTAGGGAATTCAATATTCTGAGATCGATAGTGTCAAGAGTGTGCTGGGAATATTAAATTTCGGGCATTACCTCTCACCACAGGCAATGTAGTGGCCGATGGCTTTCACTTAACGACCAAGGCCGATGGGGTATGCGTAGAGTTGTCAGTCATTACCGACAAGCAACAGTGCGTCAAATAAGGACAGAAATCGATGTGGAACTACGATGCACTATGCGTTAGGACAGTACGGCGAAATTTAGCGTTAATGGGCAATGGCAGCAAGAGACCGACTGGAATGCCTTTTCTAACAGCACGACACCACCTCCAGAGTCTCTCCTGGCAACGTAGTGGCCGATGGCTTTCACTTAACGACCAAGGCCGATGGGGTATGCGTAGAGTTGTCAGTCATTACCGACAAGCAACAGTGCGTCAAATAAGGACAGAAATCAATGTGGAACTACGATGCACTATGCGTTAGGACAGTACGGCGAAATTTAGCGTTAATGGGCAATGGCAGCAAGAGACCGACTGGAATGCCTTTTCTAACAGCACGACACCACCTGCAGAGCCTCTCCTGGGCTCGTGACCATATCGGTTGGACGCTAGACGGGTGGAAAACCGTGGCTTGTTCAGATTTGAGTTAGTAAGAGCTGACGGTAAGGTTCGAGTGAGGCGCAAACCCCGTGAACCGCCGGCCGGTGTGGCCGAGCGGTTCTAGGCGCTTCAGTCTGGAACCGCGCGACCGCTACTGTCGCAGCTTCGAATCCTGCCTCGGGCATGGCTGTGTGTGATGTCTTCAGGTTAGTTAGGTTTAAGTCGTTCTAAGGTCTAGGGGACTGATGACCTCAGATGTTAAGTCCCATAGTGCTCAGAGCCATTTGAACCATTTATGAACACCGCGAACCCAAGTTGTCAACAAAGCACTGTGCAAGTTGACAGCGGCTCCATAATGGTGTGAGCTATGTTTACTTGAATGGAATGGATAATCTGGTCCAACTGAGCCTTCATTAACTGGATATTGTTATGATCGGTTAGTTGGAGATCATTTGCAGCCGTTCGTAGACTTCACGTAACCAAACAACGATAGGATTGTTTGTGATTGATTTTTTAGAACATTATGGACAATTCGATCAAGTGTTTTGCCACACAGGCATGAGACACAATCGAGAGGTCAGTTTTGTGCACAACACCCTGCGCCGGCAACGCTTTCACGATTATGGGCAGCTATAGAGGCAGCATGGTTCAATATTTCTGCAGGGGCTTCCGACAGGATTTCAGGATGTACTTCATGACTTTTGTCAACTCAGTGTGAGCAGTCATAACAAAGAAAATATTTACTAAAGCTATTTTGTCTAAAACTGACATGGAGAAACCGTGGCTGTGTACAATTAATGTAGGTTAATTCTTACAGAGAAGAAGACAGCAACCAGCCGCTATTAATACTGCTATTTACCTAAATAAATGGCAGTATTAATAGTGGCTGGTTGCTGTTATCTTCTCTCTAAGAATTAACCTACATTAAAATATTTACTCCTGACGCATGACCAGTACTATCTACAATCAGTATGAGATTCTTTGCAGATTCAGTACAATGAGTAAAACTGTGGGTTTCATTTAACAATGCAGTGCTATGTATATATGCCCATTAACTGCGGACACTACTCTGGAGACCTGTAAAACTCATTTATCAAACTAATTAAAATCACTATTCCAGAGGCATAAATTCATGTTTTATTGCCATGAAATTATTTGTAACAATCCTGTTAAGGGTGAAATCATTTTTCACCTGAAATCATTTTTCACCTGATAATCCGGGCGTAAGGTTTCTGTGTCTACTGGAAATTAGTGTCATAGGTTTATCACATTTAACCCCGTCGTCTTACTGTCATTCTTCAAATGGTTCAAAGGGCTCTAAGCCCTATAGGACTTGACATCTGAGGTCATCAGTCCCCTAGACTTAGAAATACTTAAACCTAACTAACCTAAGGACATTACACACATCCATGCCCGAGGCAGGAATCCAACCTGCGAACGTAGCAGCAGCGCGGTTTCGGACTGAAGCGTCTGGGACCTCTATGCCACAGCTGGCCTCCTGTCATCCTTCTTGGAACAAACATTAACCAATCATGCTATAATAATATACTTTCTTAGGATGTTTTTTAGGGGTGAAAATTGACGTTTTTCACACAATATCACTTTACCATGGCCTGTCATGTTGGTCATCAATGCACTTATCTTCGGGTGTCCATTGCGTCCATATTTGTCTCCTCTTTCAAATCACGTTATATTTACACCAAATCATCAAAAAAATTTCCACGTTAGGTAATTTTTCCTCCACCATTTTCAGCAGATCTCATTGATAAAATGAAAGGAATTTTTATTCACCTCTAGGAACTGGTTAATTTATATTAAGTTATTAGGTCTTCTATTATTACTATTATTACTGTTATTATTATTGTTATTGATATTGTTATTTTAATTATTGAAAGACTATCACCATTTTATATCGCTACAAATAAACATCATCTGAACGGAAATGTGGAATGTATTTCTTTTTTCACACACTTGTACAATGGTGATCTAACAGTACTGGCAATGAAAAACACAACTGCTTCAAACAGGTTGCACCTGTTACTGGATAGGTTTCTTCCTCACAAAAGATTAGCTCGAATATTAAACAACAAAGTAATACAGTCCCTTATAAATATTCAAAAGAAAAAATGACTGTGGAATACACTTCATTTGTATTCCAGCGTTACACCAAAAAGAATCTGAAAAGAAATAGATGCAGCTTCATTACGGGAGAAGAGTTAGAATAATTTTCAGTCCATGTATACGATGGAAGTGATAGCTTTACTATAGTTAATATTCCTTGAAATGCCAAAGTGTGACCAGTGAGAGACATTATGCAAAATTTTGCTAAAATAAGCAATAAAATTTACGTTTTAAGACATATAGCAGCGAATGGTACATTTTGATGTACAGTTTTTGTAACAGGCTAATATCCACAATAAAAACACGGGTTCTGAAACGTCTGACTGATGATTATGTAAGGGCATCATTGTAGTATTGGTTAGTGGCACTTCGATACATGGGATTGCAGAAGCAAAACTTTTTCAGGTACACATCACGGCAGTCGCTATTAGTAGTGCTCGAAATTTTTGGTGAGACAGGACTATGGAGTTGTCAAATTTTTGAATGAGCTCATGGACTTACAAAAATTTTCACAGTATATAGGTGGACTCTAAATGGTTACGTGGTGTTCAAAACATACCTAATTCTTGAATGAATTCATGGATAAAAAAGTCGTAGCGCTTATCATATTTAAACGTGTTTGAAATAAACAACGTAGCATTAATTTTTAGCCACACTGTGTTGAGTGCGTTTCATCCCATCAGCCGCATCCTACCTGAGACTCATTCAATTTCCAGGAAACAGCAGAACATTAACTGTGAAATGCGACTGATATTCAGCATCTCCCAGAACATCGAACTATATGCTGTAATTCAATGTCAGTCACACAGTTTTAAGAAACACTTTCAAAATCCGAAGCCGCTTCTTACTATATGCGATGGCCACAAGGCGGGAAATGCGACTCCTTCTTTTCACAGCTCCTTGTATAATTCTTATTCATTTGCAATCTTTGCAAGCCATAGCGATCTATCTGGGAACGTTCCTCAGTTCAACAATGATTGTGGACGTTTTTAGGCACATCCTAATGATCCACATAATATGCCGTTTTGCTGAGATTCATTCAAAAAGTACTTATTTAAATAAAAACATTTTAATATAACACATTTTTAAAACTGATACAAAGACAAAACAATTTCTTCTAGCCCTGTACAAATACCTAACCACATCAGGATAGTCCTGAAAATTTGCGCTTGTCTGTTTTTAATAGTTGTAGCAATACCTGCAGAATTGAAAACGAAAATCGTGAGGTGCATATAATAGATAACTTACGCATGAGTAGTTTACCTGTCCTCAAAAGTTTATTGCACTGCAAATGACATGAACTATTGTGTAATTTTTCTCAACGACAAATGCTCTTTACACTCTGCACAATTATTTGTTGCATGCACACGACGTTTCGCGATTTAAATTTTACAAGTATCGTCATAGGTATCAAAAACACGAGTACAAACTTTAAGTACTATCTGCATGGGGTTAGAAATTTGTATATGTCTAAGAGAAATCATTTTATACTTCTCGGCCGAGAAATTATTTTATGCTTCTAGGCCAGTTTTAAAAACATGTTATGTTACGGAAGTATATCAGTTTAAATAATCATTTTCTGCTGGTTTGTATTCTGTTTGTGAAATTTTTCTGTCAATTTCAAAAATTAAGAGATTGCAACAGACAAATGGTAAATTTCAGGTGTATTTCAGTTTCTATAGACTTGAGTCAAACAATATATTGCTTCCTCCTATCTATATCTCGCGAAAAGATCGAAAAGTTAAAAATGGGAGACAATCGAGCTCAAATTAAGGCTTATCAGCAATCGTTCTTACTGCCAAACATTCGCGACTGAGAAAGTTTCATGTTTGTAGCTCATTGGCGAGTTAATTTACAATGAACTGCACAATTTGTATGAGACAGACAGTCAGGCAGAGAATCAAAGTACCCTCTGCCGCTCACCAGACACGGATGTAGGTTAACCATTATGTCTCACCGATATATCTTTAGAATATATTGCTTTTTATTTTGTTTCCAATAGTGGGATAAGGATGTAGATTGCAGTAGTTACTGGGAGATGAAGAAGCTTTCACAGGATAGAGTTGCATGGAGAGCTGCATCAAACCAGTCTCTGGACTGAAGACCACAACAACAACAGTGGGATAACTTCTATTGAAATCAAGTTATTGCATAATAAGCCTACATTATTGAGAGGAACTGTTATTTTTATTAATGAACATACAAACAACTGGATTTTTCTTATATTTTAATTATATGTTGCCACAAATGCAACTCATTGTTCTTTATATCCTCTCTATGTTTATTAACTGCTTATTAGTAACTGTTTACTCTGGTTGTGCAGGAAAAGATTCATAGAATAATACTGCAAGCAATTAATTTGCCATTATTGTCCTACGTTATTGTTTAGCAACTGTAAAGCCAAATTAGCTATTTTTAGTTCACTGGGAGGGAACAGTATTGTCTACTGGCCCGGCTGTAATTAAAGCAGCACAATAATAGCATTCAGTTTTAGTACCGGTAGTGTAGTTGTTGAGTGGAGTTTACATTATTCAGTGTAACACAATTAAGTAGAGAATACGCAAGCTAACTGTCTCTTAGTGTAAAAAGACAATACAGTGGTTGATGTTTTAGGCATTATAAGTAATGATGATTTTAAAGGACTGATTGATGAAGACAATGAAAATGTTGAGGTAGATACGGTTCCTCTGGATAGTGATGCTCTCTGACAGTTGAGGTAGAGAACAATTCAACAAGTACTGTGAATTTTCTTGATGTTCCTGGGTCGGTGGAAGTTCATTTTCCGAGTAATGAAATTACATATTTGTGGAATGTGCTGAAGATAGTCTAAATTGAAGAAAACAGAAGAAACTCTGCAGCTACCTGCCGACTAACAGTAAAATGAAACCAATATACAGGGTGAGTCACAAATGAGGAAAAACATGTCGAGGACCGCATAATGCTATGCGAAACACGTGACGCACTGTTGTTAAATTCGTTCTCCTCGGTGTACCGTGTACGTAAAACAAAAACACCTGTTAACCATTGAACGAGATACCGGCGAGCCTGTCGATCACGACATGTCACTCACCCATAGATACAACACATGACACACCAATGAGCTGATGTGTATCTACCAGCGTTTGAAAAATGCGAGAAAGAACAAATCCCATCGTAATGTATGTGAAATTGTATCAGAACTTGTGAATCACACGTTGACGGCGGTAGCGGAGTGTACGGTACCATACGGAATGTGTGTCCTGTAAGCGGAAACAGTGGTCAACGGCGGAAGTAAAACCGCGGCGTGCATGATGTGTTTACAACACCTCTGCGCTGCTCACTCTGCCCGATACTCGCCGTGTGGACATCTGCTAACGGCCACGTCGCAGTGTTACTACATTACCATGGAAAATTTCACAAACGAGGAATACGCCGACATCCACCTCACCTACGGGTTTGCAAATGGGAGAGCTGACGTTGCAAGGCAACTGTATCAAGAGAGGTTTCCGAGCCGGCGCCTTCCATCCGCAAAAAGGATTTACTCTGTGGCCAGGCGCTTGAGGGAGTACGGTGCGTGTGTAGCACGTCCAGGATTTAGTGGTCGTGGCCGACAGTCGACGTCCAGTGCGGATGACGAAGAAAAAGAATTACAAACTGTTGCGGAGGACCGAACAATAAGCACCAGGTCTCTCGCCACTGCGGTCGGAATGTCCCAGTCTATTGTTATGCGTATACTCCATAGAAACCATTACCATCCCTTTCGCATGCAGAAGATTCAGTCATTATTTCCGGAAGACTACCAGAGGACGCTGGACTTCTGAAACTTTATCCTACGGCGTCAGACCCACGGCCAGCATTTTTCACGAACAATACTGTTCACCGACGAAGCCTATTTCACGAAGGAGGAAATAAAGAATTCGCATAATTGTCACTAGTGGGCGGAAGAGACCCCCACAGCAGTGATACGAGAATTCCAGCCGGCCGGTGTGGCCAAGCGGTTA
Organism: Schistocerca piceifrons; assembly: GCF_021461385.2. Classification (NCBI taxonomy): domain Eukaryota; kingdom Metazoa; phylum Arthropoda; class Insecta; order Orthoptera; family Acrididae; genus Schistocerca; species Schistocerca piceifrons. Next base: position 677,122,749 of record NC_060141.1, read on the forward strand.
AAGGCGCTACAGTCTGGAACCGCGTGACCGCTCCGGTCGCAGGTTCGAATCCTGCCTCGGGCATTGATGTGTGTGATGTCCTTAGGTTAGTTAGGTTTAAGTAGTTCTAAGTTCTAGGGGACTGATGACCTTAGAAGTTAAGTCCCATAGTGCTCAGAACCACGAGGATTCCAACAACGATGAGGTGTCACTATATGGTGTGGTATTAGTGATCAACATCTCTTAGGGCCACATACGCTACCACAAAGGCTTACAGGAGAGCAGTATCTGCGTTTCCTGGATGCTACATTACCGGAATTGTTGGAAGGCGTTAGTTTGGCCTCTCGTATGAACCTGTGGAGCATGCATAATGGCGCCCCCGCTCACTTCAGCGGGACAGTGCGCCGCCACCTGGACAATGCCTTACCTTCGAAATGGATCGGTCGTGGTGGCCCTGTAGCATGCCATGCCGGCCGGTGTGCCCGAGCGATTCTAGGCGTTTCAGTCTGGAACTGCGCGACCAATACGGTCACAAGTTCGAATCCTGCCTCGGGCATGGATGTATGTGATGTCCTTAGTTTAGTTATGTTTAAGTAGTTCTATGTTCTACGCGTCTGTTGACCTCAGATGCTAAATTGTATAGTGCTCAGAGCCATTTGAACCATTTTGTAGCATGGCCAGCAAGATCGCCACACCTGAATCCAATGGATTTCTTTTTGTGGGGCCATCTGAAATCCGTGATTTATGAAGGAGAGTTTATTGATGTCAACACCCTCGAACGCAGAATACAACATGCATGTGATATTACGCAAAGAGTTACAGACATGTTGGATCATGTTCAACAACCCTTTCTGCAAAGAGTTCAACTTTGCCACCCACATCGTGGTCGTCATTTCGAACAGTACTTACAAACCGCCACTGCAGCTTCTGGTCATGTGTTTCTACGTTAGTTTCGATTTGTACAGCTGTATTGTATTCGTTTGTATTAACTGCCGTATACCTGTGTAGTTGTATTTTGTATATTGCATCTACGTACTCGTTTATTATATCTAAGTCTGGGACACAATAAAAAAATTATAAAACAGGCATGTTCAGTAGTGCTGCCCCTCCTCACGTTCCTTTCCCTATGCCGACTAGCCACGATACATAATACCGGCCAGCGTAACCGGTACAAGATAGATGTAGGCGCTGTCATTGGTGGCAGCGTCACGCAGACCGTCGCTGGACGCCGCACGCATCGCCTTCTCGTGAGCGGCTAGACTACCTACAACACTCGCATGTTGCGCCGTGTTGCCGAACTGTCCCCTTGGCGAATGTCGGCGCACAGTAACATCCAAAAGGACACTTCATATTTCCAGATTTTTACCATTCAATTGCATTGTCATTTATTGACACAGGAACATGCGGAAAACGAATTTATGTTTTTAGTTCAGTGTGTGACAATTTGCAAGACATATTTTTCCTAATTTATGACTCACCCTGTATACTGCAACTGTTAAAGTGACGTTTCAGCTAATGCTGCTTTGGAGGAAATGAAAAACAAAATAAAGCACCTTAAGCCATTTGAAGTTGCAGAAAATGTTTAGAATTTCAATAATACATCTGATAATATTGTGAGAGAATGAATGCGGTATGCTGGTTGTTCTAAAGGCATGTATGAATTGTCTTTCGATGTGGAAGAGCTGAGAGTGTTCCTATCACACACTAAAATATGCAAGGCAATCCAATTCGATTTGACTATGAACTATGAGCGTTGTGTGATTATAATGGTTACGGTTTCAATTTTGATTTTTACTGTGGTAATGAAGTGACATACAAAAATTTTGACCTTGGTATTCGATCTAGGGTAGTGTTAAATATGCTTGAATGTATTTGAAGCCCCCAGGGTCTTACTATATACTTCGACAACCATTTCACTAGTCAAGATCTCTTTCTACATCTGTGAAACATTGGATTTGGGGCAAAGGGTACAGCACGAAAAAAACAACTGAAAACTCACCTTTTCAGGGAACAAAGTACATGGAAAAATGGCCTCGTGTGACTAATGACTTTACATTTGATGTAAGTGGTGAAATCGTGTTTGTCAGATGGAATGGTATTAAATGCGTCCACATTGTCAACAATTTTGATACTGTGGAGCCATATACTTCTTTAAGTAGATCGAATAGAATAGCTAATTAGAAAACCAACATTGAATAGCCACTGCTTGCAAAGAATTACAATATAAACTTTTGAGAAGTAGACCATTATGACTGGCTTTTTTGGACATATGAGACCTCTTTATGCAGCAAGATATGGTATTGGGCTCTCTTTACAACAGTGACTGATGTAGATGTTCTGAACAGCGGAATCACATACCGCGTGGTACATCTCTGAATTCACTGGAGTTTGGCGATGTCTTGCTCTCCCGTATCTGAAAATGGCTTGTAGTCGGAGAGTGCAATGTCATTTATCAGCACCAAGAGGAGCATTCTGTAGAGTGAGACATGATTGAGAGGACCACTATATGGTAACACGCAATTCCCAAGGACGTTATCAGTTTGCTTGTTGCAAAAAAAAGACCGCTGATATTTTGTAAGAAATGTAACATTGCCCTTTGTCGCAACTGCTTCAGGCCTTACCACATAAAATAAGATGAAACGATGGAAAAGCATAAATAGATGGTCAGAACCAAAGATCATTCATTGGTTTTTACAATTATCGGTGTATGTAAAGTTTTAAAAAGAATTAAGTTTTTTCATCTAAAACAGAAAGATTTTCGTAATAGAAAAATGTAATAACAATGAATAATATGATTTTATGATGAGTGTATGTAATTCTGCGTAGTACATGTAATTTACCTTTACAGGTAATAATAAAGCTGTAATACTTTACTGCTCAGGCAATCCTGTTCAGCTGAGTACTTTATGTTGTGTATTGCCACTTGTCTAATATAGGGTGCCGAAGAAACCTGCTTTCTCGGATCGCTGGACAACAATTCAAGCAAATCGTGTTAATGAGATACTATTGCAGTAAGATAATTGACAAGACTTAACTTTGAAAAATGTACAATGAGATGTCACAAGAAAAATGCGACATGAAACGTACGCAATCTCTTCAGTGTATACAACTCCTAATACAAGTGAGAGAATACATTTTCTAAGTCACTGATGTAGAGCTCATAGGTCGGATGGACCAGCTCGCGAACTTGGCCGCGGGCAGGCGGTGCGGCTCTTATGATCTCTTCGTATAGAGGGCGCCGCCGTCTCGTTTTCGTCCTGGAGAGGTGTCGATCAGAATACAATTGGCTGACTTCGTCTCACAGCCTTTTCTGCTGTAACGTCCCTGGCCGACATGCCGGCGCTTGACGTTACTCCGGAACATTCCTCCTCTACCCTCCCCCTCCCCCCCCCCCCCCCTCAAAGCAACGAACCGTCGTTGTATATGCAGCTCGACAACAGCGGGGGAGGCAGGAGTGTTAATGCTGCGCTGGACTGAAAGCTGTGGCTGCAGATGATGTCAGGCTTCCGATCGTACCCCGGCATCCGGACCTCCTTCTGGAAGTAACGACCGCCGGAAAACGACCAGAAGTGTACGCGTCCACTTCCTGAGGCCCATTGCTAGATGTCGAAGGGGTCGGCTGCTGCGGCGTGGGCGGGTCCACCTCCATCGTTAGGACGAAAGGAGGTGCAAGAGGCGAAGGCTTCGTCTCCATGAGGTTGTATCTCAGTGTCGTAATGACACCCTTTGGCGGCTGCTGTGGCCGCGGTGTCCTCTGGATCTCCCCCGAGATACAGAAGGATCACCGCGCACATGACAGACGCGAATTTGACTGTGATGTGGTCGCTGCAATCCGTCGAGGCCTGAAATGAGATTCAGAAATGCGCCAAGTCGACGAACGATCTCGTCACGAGCCCACCGTCTGCTGCCGCTAGAAACCCTGTAAAACAAAATATCGTGCGGCGCGAAGTGGTACTTGCGACCTACCTTCGGCGCCGGATACTGAGGAGACTGGAAAAGGTTGAGAAGTGTTCGATGACGGTGGCGTGAAGTAATTCCCCGGCGATGGTCCATCTTGTCCAAGCGACAGATGGGAGGCGAGAAACAATTGCAGTGCTTGACCCCTGGTGTGGGCGGTGCGAAGTTTGGCCATCTGCTGCTTGAAAGTTCTGACTAAACGTTCCGCTTCGCCGTTTGACTGTGGATGGAACGGAGCATTAGTTAGATGTTGTATGCCATTACGTCCAAAGAATGTTTCCAATTCATTTGACGTGAACTGAGGGCCGTTGTGCGACACTATGACTTCAGGTAAACATTCGAGGTAAAAAATAGAGGATAACGCCTGACTTGTGCTTCGTGACGTTTTCGAGTTCATTGGCACAGCAAAATGAAACTTGCTATACTAGTCGACCACAATCAACCAATGAGTGCTCCAAAAAGAACCCTCAAATTCTATGTACAAACGTTGCCATGACGATTGTGACTTAGGCCAAGCAGCGAATTTTTGTGGCGAAGCGGACTGATATTCCACACATGCGTGACACTGCGTCGCCATACCCTGCGAAGTACAGTGTCGACGCGCTAACCATTTCGTACGAACAATCCCCCAGTGTCCTTGGTGAAGCAACTGCTACAGCTCATTTTGAAAAGCTTTGAGGATCAACAAACGCGACCGTTCACTGTCATTTAGAACAACAACCACACTTTTCTGCATAGCGAGGCTATGCCCACGTGCAAAGTATCGGCGAACTACAGAGTTCGTTATGCTATGCAATGAGTGAGGCCAAGACGTGCGAATGTATTTTTGGAAAATGTTCAAATCTGAATCAGCTTCCCTGGCCTGTGCAATTTTCCGATAGTTCTGCGGAAAATACTGAAGCAATTCAGAATCCTGAGCATAGATGTGACAAAAAGATGCAACAGAAGCTTCAAAGTCTGTATCAGGGCCAATCGGAAGACGTAAAAGTGCGTCCGCATCAACATGTTGAACTGTTGTACCGTGTCGAACAGAGACGCAATCTGATGCGTCTGAAACAGAATCTGTGTTAGCTGTGTTCCATCTATCGCTTGCAGCTGTGGCGCCTGAGCGGCGGTGGGATAGGAGGTGTGGGCATGGTGGAAGAGACAAATGCGAAAAACAGAATAGACAAGCAAGAAAAATAAGTACAAAAGCAAAGAAAATTTCCCGATCGGCTACCTGAAAAGACCGATTGGCAAAGACACTGTAAGAGACTACTGAAACAAGTAAACACACACGCAAAGAAAAGACAAGAGCGAATTAAGACGCCATCAAAACTCAAAAGAAAATTTCTGGCATCTAGACTCTGGGTTGTTCCTATGGAATCCGTGGACCAATGTTGTGTTCTGCCCACTCTTATATAGGGTGCCTAGGAAACCTGTTTTCTCGAATCGCTAGACAACAATTCAACCAAATTGTTTTAATGAGATTTTATTACAGTAAGATAACTGACAATACTTAAGTTTTAGAAATGTACAATGAGCTGTCGCAAGCAAAAGGTGACATTAAAACATAAGCAATCTCTTCACTGTATACAACTAATGCAAGTGAAAGAATGGGTTATTCACGCTCAAATAATGGAAGTATCAAAAGATGTATTGAAACTCCTAAACTTGTTGGAAGTAGAAGGTGCTTTTACTGCATAAAAGATTCGTGGAGAATACCTGTCATTCTCTGATTTCATACCCACAGCATCCACACTTCACTTAAATTCAAAGCAAGTAAAAGCTTTGCGATAACCTAAAACAGATGTACAACAATACTTTGTATTTTTCAAAGCTCGCACTCACTGGCCGAAGACTGAAACGCTGCGTAATGTAGCCTTACGATAGATGCGAAATGATCCCAATCGATGGCTGTCCGTTGTGTCAAACAGTTTTAGGGAAATACAAATATTAACCCTGGCAATACAAACGCATTTTGCACAACATGGAATACCATTGTAGTAGTGGAGCGGGGGGAGAGATAGAGGGAAAATTGAAAAAAAAAAAACATTTCGGTAGTTGTTAACTTTCATTGACAACGAACTTTTTAGATAGTATTGATGTATAAGGAGGATACAGAACCTGAAAATATCTTTGAGCGGAATCTTAGCAAAATCATCGCATTTTCTATAACGTGTACACCGAGAAGAGCGGCATTTTGCGATCACAAAAAATTTAAGACTGCAAATTCCGTTAATCGTCGTTTATTTTAATAGAAACATACTTTTTAAACTTTACATCAGTGTTAACGTAATTTGCAGACTAATGATTAATGCCCCTGTAAATCGTACGTTTTCAAGTTGGTTAGTACCTCCAAGTAAATGTGGCAGAAGCAAGTCACTAATGCTTACTTTTCCCTGGTGTTTAAGTGTTGACTGCCGACGCAAAATGGTTAGTCTATCCTGACACGAGTGGTCCACTTAGTGGTGCAGTGTGGCTGTGCAGAAAATTTCAAATCGTAGAGTCTGTGGCAAGTTTATGGGAAGGCAGTTCGACGAAGAAAAAAAACAGCCAGCATACTAATGTGTGAATATTTTAAGGCATGTAAACATGTTAAGGTACCACATACAAAAATATCTGCACTTACATCCGCTCTAACCTACATAGTTGTGTGAGGCAGGTCCTTATCTGAAAATATGATAATGACGTTTTTATAAAATGGCACATTCACGACTAACATTTAAATTTTTCCCTTACCACAGTTATGGAAAATAGTGTATGAAGCCACTGAAGAAAATAAATACATTTTGTTTGGATTTGAAAATGTAAAGTACACAAAGAGGTGACAAAAGTCATGGTATACCTTCTTGTGTCGGTCCTCCTTTTGCCAGGCATACTGCAGCAATTCACCGTGGTATGGAGTCAAAAAAGTTATTGTAATTCCACTGCAGAAATACTGAGCCCTGCTGATTCTATAACTGTCAATAATTTCGAAAGTGTTACCGGTGCAGGATTTTGTACACGAATTTACCTCTGTGTCCCATAAATGTTCTACGGAATTCATTTCGGGAGACCTGGGTGGCCAGGATGTTCTTCAAACCAATTGCGAACAATTGTAGTCCGGACATGTCGGATTCTCATCCATAAAGATTTCATCGTAGCACAGAATGGCTGAAAATGGTCTGCAAGTAGCCGAACATTATCATTTCCCGTCAATGATATGTTCAGTTAGGCCAGAGGACCCACCCCATTCCATGTAAACATAGCCCACACTATTATGGAGCCACCATTAGCATCCACAGAGCCTTATTGGCAACTTCGATCCATGTCCCCGTCAGGTCTGTGTCACATTAGAACCATACCATCAGTTCTTACCAACTGAAATCGGAACTCATCTGACCAGTAAACGATTTCCCAGTCTTCTAGGGTCCTCCAGATATTGTGACGAGCCTAGGTGGGGCACTGAAGGCGACGTCGTGCTATTAGCAGAGACACTTGTGTCAGTCGTATGCTGCCATAGCTCATTAACGCTAAATTTCGCCGCAGTGGCCTGAGGGATATGTTCGTCGTACGTCCCACATTTATTTATGCGTCTATTTCATGCTGTCTTTCAACACTGACAACTCAAAGCAAAAGCCTCTGCCATAATCTTTAAGTGAAGACCGTCGGCCACTGTGTTGCACGTGGTGAGAGGTAATGCCTGAAAGTTGGCGTTCTCGCCACACTCTTAACACAGTGCATCTCGGAATATTGAGTTCCCTAACGATTTCCGGAAATGGGATGTCCCTTTCTTCTAGCTCCAACTACCTATCTGCGCTCAAAGTCTGTTAATTCCCATCGTGCAGCCAAAATGACGTCGGAAACCTTTCCACTATATTACAATACTTTCAAAGACGGACATAAAGTTTGTGTTGGTCCGGAGACTCGGCACGAGCATTTCGGAAACTGCACGACTTGTCGGGTGTTCAAATGGCTCTGAGCACTATGGGACTTAACTTCTGTGGTCATCAGTCCTCTACGACTTAGAAATATTTAACCCTAACTAACCTAAGGACATCACACACATCCATGCCCGAGGCAGGATTCGAACCTGCGACCGTAGCGGTCACACGGTTCCAGACTGAAGCGCCTAGAACCGCACGGCCACACCGGCCGGCCGTCGGGTGTCCGAGGAGTGCTTTGATGAGTGTCTGCAGCACGTGGCGAAACCAAGGAGAAACCACGTCCAGTCGTCATGGTGTTGGACGGCCACATTTCATTACAGATATCGGTCGTAGAAGGCTGTACAGACTGGTAAAGAAGGACAGCCGGCGAACTGTGGTGGAAATAACATCAGACTTGATATCTGGGCAGATTTCTAGTGTGTCTGAACATGCATTGCACTCCTCACGATTAGCCTCCTTAGCAGACGATCTATGCATGTTCCAGTGTAAACACCACGGCATAGGCAACTACAACTTAAATGGCTACATGACAATCGGTACTGGACGTTGGCGCAGTAGCAAAGCGTTGCATGGTCTGACGAATCCCGATACCGTTTTCATCATGCCAGTGTTAGCGCGCGAATCCGTCGTCTTCCTGTGGACCGGTTCGTTGAAACCTGTACTGCACGACGGATGCTAGCTGGCGGCGGCTCCATTATGTTCTGGGGAACAATTCACGTGGATATCCGTGGGTCCAATGGAGTTTGTGCAAGGTACCATGACGGTCAAAGAATATTGTACACTTGTTGCAGACCACTTAAAGCCCTTCTTGACGATGATGTTTCCCGATGGCAGTGGCATTTTTCGACAAGATAATGTGCCATTTCACAAGGATAAGAGTGTGATGGAGTGGTTCGTACAACACAGTGACGAGTTCCAATTAATGTGCCGGCCGTACAACTCGCCATATCTGAACCTAATTAAACACATCTGGGATGTTATTGAACGTGGCGTCAGTGCTCATCCACCCCTCCCGGATTTACGGGAATTAGGTGACTTGTATGTGTAGATGTGGTACTTGCTCCCTTAAGCGACCTACCAAGGCCTCATTGCTTCCACGCCATACGCGTCGCTGCCGTTATCAGTGACAAATGTGGACATAACAGCTAATATGTAGGTGGTCACAAAGATCTGGCTTATCAGTGTATGGTTCCATGAGCCTGATTGCTTAGCAATGAGCTGAACACATTGGGCACCTTTTATACAGACTAAAGATCACTCCCTATCAGAAAAGAAAAAATATTAACTGAACAAAACTTCATGCCAGGAACGATAATTCTTATTGTAACAGCCACACAGTGTAGTAAATGATGTAAACTATAAACACTCCTAGTGTGGGTACTTCACTTTAAGCGGCAGTTAAGAGGAGGAAGTAAGACTTCGGGAAAAGTGACAGCGCCGAACTCGCGCCGTAACACGCGTTTACTGGATTCTATTTGTGCTCACATTTTGCTGTACAGCTGAAAGCTCTGTTCAACAGCATACCTCTGACACGAAATTCTAAGATAGCTCGTTTCATTCCGTTCTTGTGTGATGGTCTTATTCGTCTCCGTGGACGTCTAGTGTTCGCGGAATTACCAAGAGACTAACGCCAACCATTTCTTCTCGATGGACACCATTATTTCACCTGTTCACTGATCCAGCAGACTTACATTCACCTGTACCACCTTGGAGTAAACATAGTGTTATCTGGAATGAGATTTTCGTTCTGCAGCGGAGTGTGCGCTGATATGAAACTACCTGGCAGATTAAAACTGTGTGCCGGACCGAGACTCGAACTCGGAAGCTTCCTAGTGTTATCAGAACTGGGAACAGAATGATTGATTCTTAAGCAATGTTCTACACCGCTGCGGAATGGGGAAAATTCACTTAGTCCAACAAACTGACACTCCACTAGCAGATGAACGAGTCTAAACTCTGAAGCGACAAGAAGTGACAGGTATTAACAAAAACTTATTGCAAAGTCGTATATTGTTCCACGCACGTGTGCAACAACAGGAGCCCTATACCTGGAACTCTGCTCAGATTCGTCATGTAACAGATTTCTACAAGCTCTACAAAGGGTTGTGCGAAGGCAAAGAATACACAATATGATTCCTACTGACGTCACTACTACTTTCCATTCCACGCACACAGAGCTGCATAAGCTCCGACAGGCGGCCATGGCGAGCAAGATGCAAAGATATTTCGCCAAGCAAACCATCACACAGAAATTCATCGCCACACGAAATTTGAGGGGGAGGATTCTGCGAACTGGTGGTAGAATCCGTCTGAGGAAGGTTTTACGAGGCTCGCAGTTGGATGACAAGAACTGAGTTAGTCCGTGTCAGCATAAAAGGAGAGCTTAATTAAATACTAATTAGGCAAGGAGGAAAGGAATCTGAGTCATTGACCACTGCTCATGACACTAAGCACAGGTCGAGAACGACCACTTAGAAAGAATTTATCCAAAGAATTTCTATGAAAGCAAAAAGTGGTAGAACACATCTGGAACAGGTGGAAGAAAGAGTACCTCATCCTGCTGAAGAACGTCCATGAAGCATATCAACCATGGAGGGTTTCAGGAAGACTCCAACTGGGTGACGTTCTTTTCACGAGGGCATTTGTCCACGCCACATGTGGAGGAAGTGTGGGACAGACGATCTCCATAAGGAAATGGTCGGCCAGCTGAACACTGTAAACTTACAAGCTTCGGAAGGGACCATAATCTCATGGCCCGTAAAAATAGCCATTCCTACAGAACCAGGGTTGTGAGGGTGCGGCGGGTTGATACTTGCATTTACATAAAATCTGACAATATTGTTCGACCATAACTTGATCTGTTGCGTATTGCATGGTGTACGATACTTTGTGAGACATAAATCAATGATACAGTGGAATCGCACACGATGGATTCACATTCATAAGAGTTGTAAAATTTTTTGGCACTATAAAAAATACAAAACTGCCAAATGACGTTCTAAGAGAGTATCAGATGAAAACGTTACTGCAGAAATAAACCAGCCTATTCCTCCACCGTGGTGAAGTTGTCAGTGGGGAATGTTAAAAGTAGTATACAGGGAAGTAAGTACAGAGACGATAAGCAGTAAGGTACTAGAAATGAATACTTCTTAATAATTCAACTAGTACATCGTACGCAACAAAATTATTTTATAAATTGTATATGTAGTGAGAAAGCCTATTTCCTAAATCAAAATTATATTCTTCCTTAGCTTCTCAGAAAAGTTGTAGTACAGAGCAGTACATCATTTAAACTCTGACCATCTAAATAATAAAATGTAGACATTCGATTTTCACAGTATCTTTCATGCCACTTCAGATTACTAATGATACTAAAAGTAGATAAAGAAAATCTGTGTGCCAATAAAAAAAACTGCGGTACTTGTCTGAACAAAGTAACTTAATTTCTCTTTCGAATAATTGTTGATGAAACTTAAAGTTCTAAATGTCTAAACTTGCAGGTACTCGTAACTTATTCTCTTGTTTTGTTTTTCATGCTGAATATGAGAATAAAATGGACTGCTCATCTTACAAAGTATTTTGCACTCAGAAACTTTTCTTATGCATAAAATTCTAGAGTAAAACTTGCAACTTCCATGAGCTTCGTTACAGTAATAATATCACAATGATGTTGTTGATGATGCTTCTCAATGCAGACAGCCAAAACAGTTCAGATTTTACCAAAATAATGAAAGGCTCCCCACCGCGTATGGCTAAACTATCACATGTATTATCACATTCATAGCTCCTGAAACAGCTGTACCGTTTCGTTATTGTCTAGTACATTGATACAACCAGTTAAAAAGTCAGAAAACGTTTTGCATTTGTAAAACTAAGATTTTTTTCTCATATTGTAGCCGCATACATATCTCCGACTGTTTCGTCCTCCCAAGTCTATTGGTTTGGCAGTAATGTGGGATGCCACAAAGTTGCAGCACAGAGGTACAAGCTTAACAAGTAAACTATTTTCCCCCAGTCTCTTCGTTCAAAATTAGTTTTGTTTGATGAACAATCATCAGCACATACAGCGTAGCGTTATAAAATGTGAGTCTGAATTGGTACTGTAGCTACTGTAACATCTGCCACCTGTCTTGGTCGACTGTCTTCATTGATAGATTTATTTCAGATCCCACCACAAGTTCATCTACCAATAGCTGCAGTGTAGATATATTCTTTGGAGAACCAATTTTGTAGTTGATACCACCAGTATAACCTTTACCATTGGCGTCTACAAATTTCCGTAAGACTGTCCAAACTTTCACTCTTAATAAAACAGTCTAATGGTCAGACTTATTTGTGATACCGTTCTTCCAAGCTATAGGTCCTCTGAAATGGCAACAGTAAAAACTATCAGGGGATTCATTTATTTTCAGAACCCTACAATGCCATAAGCAGTAGCATATATAAAACCGCAAGATACAAAAACGTCAATAGCAGCTGGTATTGTTTGACTGATCACACATCCAGCAGTTCAGATTTCCATTACTGCGAATGGTGGCAGCTCTCTCGCTTTCTTAGTCAACTTGGCAGCTAATTTCAAATCACTATTACTGTCATTGTCACACAAAAATGATATGGATTTCGGACAAGCTGTACGAAAACTACCACTTTCATTTTAAGCAAAATAGTGTGTTTGATATTTCATATGGTGCAGGTACTTGTATTTCTTAGTTATGGATTTTTATTCTTTTTTATTTTTATTAAATTTGCTTTATGATGGTTTTTCGCAACAGTTTGGTTACGATAAGTTAGTATATTTAGGTTGATAAAGATTCTTAGGCTTGTCTACAATTTTTTTTATTTTCCTTCACTTTTTGAATATTGCATTAAACTAACTTATATAGTAAAATATTCTGATGAATCATGATGTTAATACAACAGGTATACATACAGTTTCATGTTTTCCAAACATACGCTGTTCCTGAGGTAAGTAGGTATTGTTTAAATCGTTATTCCTTACTTAAATAACCTTGTGCATTTCAATGTGAACATTAATTAGGACCTTGATAAAATAAATGTGAAGTCTTATCATGTTATAATACTAGGTTCTTCTACTGGCTTTTCCCCAGGCGAGCCAATAAGTCTGCCATACTTCAAAATATATTAAATTTATTGTTTCAAAAAAGTGTGTTTTTGTGAAATGGTAACTGGGTATAATTATTAAAATGCTAGTAAACAGATATAAAGCAATCTTATTTAGGACTGTTCATAAAAAGGCGGCCGTTGTGGCCAATCGGTTCTAGGCGCTTCAGTCTGGAACCACGCGACCGCTACGGTCGCAGGTTCGAATCCTGCCTCGGGCATGGGTGTGTGTGATGTCCTTAGGTTAGTTAGGTTTAAGTAGTTCTAAGTTCTGGGGGACTGATGACCTCAGATGTTAAGTCCCATAGTGCTCAGAGCCATTTGAACCATTTTGATCATAAAATTGTGAACTTGGATAAGAAATATCATTCACTATGAACGTGTAATGTAGTTTCAAGAGGATTTGCTGTCACAAAATTATCCACATCTCCTAACAGATGAGGTAAATTAAACATAATATATATTGCGATTATTAAGACATGTGTAATCGAATTCTTAAATGTAAAGTAAGGGTGAAGTCGGTCTTCCTCAGTATCTCCATTTAGCCTTAATGTGGCGTTTAAATATATGCTCAACTTGAAGAGTACTTCCCAAATTCAATAGTAATTTTTAACAACAAGAGTGACATGTGTGAAAGAACTATGGCAGCCGTTCACACCATTCGATTTTAATGTTTGGATGTACATGCCTGTTTGGCTAATACAGAATATAATTAAGTCTGATTCTATTGTATCTCAATTTCTTCATAACAGTATTTATGAATCAGGGGTAAACGAAATAAAAGCAACTAATTTTTAAGATCAGTCTATCAACCCTCGGATCGCACTAAGGATTAGTAATGGTACAACAGGAATGCCATCGTATTATGTCTATCTTCATTTTTCAATAATATTGTTGCAGGTTTAGTCATGAAGATGTGTTTTGTGTGCTATTCTCCAACCCTGTCTTGCACAAAAAATGCGCCCATCAGTTGTTTGGAACTAGTATACTTTATGTAGACAAATCAGTTGTTAAGAACTGGTGGGCCTTCCATATTACATGCTTCCATTTTTTTCCTGGCAACGTTTATTCCCCGCAATTTTGACGTGATGCAACGTTTTCTTTTATATGCATAGTTGCTATATCAGCCACTCTACCATTCGTTCAAAGACGAGAAGTAGCTATGGTAATTTCGAAATGCAACAATGATTATCTGAACTTTCTGTCTTTGGTGCCTTCATTATTAATGATTCTGCCGTTAATACTCATGCAATTGATACCTTGTAACTAGTGATTTTTATTTGCAGGTTCAACGCCGAGCGGGTGCTTCGTGGGAATCTCTAGGTTCGTGTAAATTAAAACACAAAGAGAATCGAGTCGATATTATCACGGGCTTAGACACTGGTATATGGAAAAACGTAAAGAATTCATAGGAATCGGGAGGGACGGAGCTCCCAGAATGATATGGTTTCATATTCAAGGCGCGTTTGTAACAAGAATAAAAATGTCTGGCATTCATAAGCTACCACTGCATTTTTCAACAGGGGAATCTCTATGCAAAATCTTCCGAGGCTGCTAATGTAATATTTATGTGACTCCGGATTTGAATCAGTGGCATTTCCCAACTTTTCTGAAAACAGAATGCGTAACGAGTCACAGAAATGACGTCTGTTTCTCTGCTGTGGCCGCTTCATAAAGAAGTTATTGCATATATAATTAGACTCAACGGTTTTATCAGCTGATTGAAACCATAGCTCAGGCAGATAACTATTTCAAATCTTATGGGAACTTGTACGAAAGTGTAAACACATCAGTGTAAGTTATATAAACATGTATGCATAGCTGAGGTTATCTACTGTACATATAGTAAAACAGGTGGATAGCCATTTCCGGCACATTGCAGAAATGCTTCCTTTTTAATAGTTCTGCTGTTCAATGAACCCACATATCGAGCGACATCTAATATCCTCACTAATAATTATGGAATCTCTGTTGATGCAGTGACTGGAGAGAAAAGTTCCTTTTTACCCCAAAAAGTGACGATTTTTGAAGAAATTGACATCTATGTACACATATATACTCCTGGAATACGCTTAAGATGAGGAGCGGAGAGTAGCTCCTATACTAAAGCATATTTAACTTTCTTCCGATTACATTGGCATACTGAGTGCGGGAGCAATTACTGCCTGAATGCCTCTGTGCGCACTGAGACATCTTCAGATCTTGTTCCAGAGAAATACGATTATGCGTTTTAATAGTTCGATTACATTTAATTACTTCACCAACAGAGTTAAGAAAATGAATTGTTTTCATAAATTATTGGCTAGACTTTCTAAAAACGGATGTGTCGTATACGACTATGGCGTTGAAGACAAACTACAAAATTCAGATGGTTAATGTGCTATTTTATATTTTGTAAACTTGGAATGAACGCGAAACTGGTATATAGAAATTATTTAATTACATCATGTTTCTTGTAAAAATAGTTACACCTCAATGTAGAGGATATTCAGAGCACTGTAAGATAGCAATATATATCTTCATAGATACTACTAAACACGCCTTTATTTCTTCAGCTGTTGAGTACAGTAACCTGCCAGTACATGTGAATGATACGTGGTTTGTACATATGGAGATGAAAATCTCTGCTGCGATGTATTTTATGAGGTTCTGGTGTGGTTGATCACCTGTTCTTTCCAAACTCCTTCTTTAAAAACTGGAGCAGTTGGAAAGGTCTCAGACAAGTCTGTATGTCACCAAGGAGGACTACTTCGTCGTTGTGGCAGAAGTAACTGTGCATCCGTCTCGTCTGAATCGTCATCAGACCACAAAACTGCAGGTCCTATGTCAGTAGACGGGACAAATGGGTCATCACCCTCATCATCGCTTGAAACATCATGTTCTGATAGGTTACCAACAAAGCAATGCGTTGAAAGTCTGTTGACCATTAAAAGGAATCGGTTGAAGACATTTAGGAGGCGAATAAATAAAAATACATGCTTACACAATGTCGACATAGCTATTATTTTCTTAACGTCCGCAGGGGAAGAAGCTGACTCACCACTTAGAGTGCTGAAATGTGTTGTAGTAGCTCGTGGTATATTGCAGAAGATGAGCAGACTATTGGCATATGTATCTTTGGTGTTAATTGGTTGTGCGACGCAGGAAAAATTTACTAGTTCCATGTGTTGTGTATGACAAGCGGGATGCGAAGAAATTAATTAATTTAGTCGTGTCTTCGAGGTTGTAACGTATCAAAATTAATTCTGAACTTTTGAACAGTTTAGTATCGTTACGTAAATAATTAGGTCGTTTCAGCCTGCACTGTAGAGCCAAACCAATGTAGAGCCTCCAAAAGCTTGAACAGTCACCTGCTGACATGCAGGGTCCATAGATTCACGATGTTGGCTCCACACCTGTACTCGTCCATTCGCTCGATACAATTTGAAACGACACTCGTCAGACCAGTGAACATGTTTCCAGTCATCAACAGCTCAACATCGGTGTTTACGTGCCCAGGCGAGGCGTAAAGCTTTGTGTAGTGCACTCATCAAGGGTACACGAGTGGGTTTTAGGCTCCAAGGGCCCACATCGATGATGTTCCTTTCAACGGTTCGCACGCTGACACTTTCTGATGGCCCAGTACTGAAATCGGCAGCAATTTGAGGAAGGGTTGCACTTCTATCAAGTCGAAAAAATCTCTTCAGTCGTCGTTGTTCTCGTTCTAACAGGATCTTTTTTCGGCCGCAACGATGTCGTAGATTTGATTTTTCACCAAGTTCGTGATATTCACAGCACACTCGTCAAATGGTCGTACGGAAAAATCCCCATTTCATCGCTGCCAGCAGTAACATATCTAACTACTGAGCCAGACACTTGTCCTATACAGGCATTGCCTACCGCAACGCCGTATTCTACCCGTTTACACATCTCTGTATTTGAATACGGATGCCTATACGTACGAGTTTCTTTGGAGCTTCAGTGTATTATGGCAGCAGCAAAATGTCATAAATCAGATAAAGGGTGTAAAACTGCTTTATTTCTTGCAATTGAAGTCAGTGTGTGTGGTTATGTTCTATTAAAACCTGTATTGTAAACAACTGTACTGCGCGTAGGTGATTTTTTCCCTATGTCTTTTTTTTTTCCTGTCTCTTCCAGTGTGAGAATTAAATTTGTGATCACTCGATAACATCACCGTTTGCCTGTGTCAAGATCTAATTCATTTTAAAGAGCTAAAACAAACTCTGGTTCGATAAAATTAAAACCAAGTTCCCAAATTCTCATTTTACCCATTGTTGTAAATAAAGTGAGCGGGAATAACCTAGCGTCAAACTATGAAGAGGGAAGCAAAGAAGAAGAAAAAAAATAGAGGTTGAAAGTTTAGTTATCTGACTTATAACAAACACAGCAAGCACGCTCAGTCCAGCGATATAATATACATAAAGGTGTAACTAATCTTTAAAAAGAAAGCAGAGAAGTATTTTATCAAAGTTTAACGACGCCGGTTTACTGTTTACGTAATTTCTTGAGAGGTAGCTTTGGAGTAACAGTTTAAAAAAAATGTTGAGAGTTATAAATCAATATGCAACGATTTAATTGCGAAAGAATTCTGATTTATAACAAAAGACTATTTTTAAACTTTCTCAGCAGAACTATAGCTCACTAGGGGATCTCAGTAGCTGTTATTTACTACCATACTAAGAAATACATCTTTGGCCTGAGACGTCAATTGCTTTATAAAAACAATTAAATGGAGAACATTTTTATTCATTTTGCAATGCGTAAGTGCTGTAATTAAGGACTGGGATTAATTAACTTAAATAATTCCATGCTAAGTGCAACGTTGTTATTATCTGGGTGACGACTTAATAGGTGTCAATATTACTTAGTAGATTACGGCTGTCAAGCATAATTTTCGTTAATAGTAATTTGTACTATTGTGATGTGTTGATTATCTCTATAATTATTTAAGAACTGAAATGTATAAAGATCGACCAATGACCTCTGCAGTTTGGTCCCACAGAACATTACCTTATCTAAACAGACCCATGGGATCGTTACATTATACTGTTAGAAAGCGTATTCACCAATTCTATCAGGTACACGAGTGGTGATTGTTTTACCAGAATTACTGACACAGTGTTTCAAACAACCTGTTATCTTCTGGGAAGTTAGATTGATATCTATTGCGCCTCTCCACGAATTATTACCAATTTCTTGTGTCTACATTTTTCTCGATTTTCTCTTGTACGGTGTTCGGGCTACGTCTGAACGTTTTTCAGGGCTAGATACGTGCAATTCCGGTACGATGCGAGGACCTTACGGGAGTGAGCTCTGGGTTCTTTAGAATCTGTAAGTAGTATTTCACGCCATAATTCGCCTTTACCTTCAGCTGGCTAACCAGTTCTGGTTTTTAAGCATTTCCGTGACGTTACGCCGTAAGTAAGAGTACTCCTTATCATTTGTGCTGTACTTCGTAGTACGCGGTTAACGGTTCCTGTAGGTTTTGTATGATGTAGATCTCAGACACATGAGTAGTACTGTGGGATGGCTTGTCCAAGTATTTTGAAGCAGTCTCCTTTGTTAAAATACCAATCAACTCAGGTTTGGCACCTGCTATACCTGCGATGGAGGCTACGTGATCTTCCCATTTCTATTCAGAACATATGGCTGCATCCCGGTAGGTATATGAATTATATGATTCCATTTGTCCATTGAACACTATCTTTCCGTATTATCTGAAGTACTCAACTACACATTTCTGAACAACTGTAATAAGATGCCTAATTTTGAACCAGTTTCATATTCTTGTGTTCTAAGTGGGTATTTGTGCAGTTTTATTCATATAGTACTTAATTATAAGTGCAACTTTACCATCAGCATAAGGAGTCGTGTTACTGTTAATATTGTGCGCCAGATGAAATTCTGTATCATCACCAAATAGGGAAATTTTTCGATATGATAACGAACTGCGGTGGCAGTCATTAAAGCGAAGGTGAGTGTCGTTGTTGCGAGATATTTTCAGTAAATGACAACCACGAACTTTCTCCTCTGGATACCAAAACATTTTGTTGAGCCCGACACTTTTGAGGAGAAATGACAATCGTGATAAAAGAAGAAAAATCGGAGCTCGCACTGAAAAATTGAACTCTAAATTTTTCACACGTGCTGTTCGAGAAAGGAAATGCGCTGAGAGCGACTCTAAGAACCCTCTGCCAAGCACTTAAGTGCAGATTATACATAGAGATGTAGATGCTGATGTTGGTGTGAACGTCATTAACACACAAAATGAACAGCTGGTCGATTTGTAACAGGTCATTTTGGCCCAGACACGTCGTTATATTTTAATTCAGAATACGTTCTAAAGGTCTACAATAGATGAATGTGTTATCGGACGTTAGTTTTGTACATCACTTCTGGTATCCACATTGTAGACAGACGTGTACTTTTGTTTTCATTCATATGGGCACAGCATTTTGTTCGAGAATCTATACTACCTTGTGTTTAAAATTGTGGCTATCTCAGACGTAAATGCTATGTAGAATCTAACATGGATACCAACTGACCATGGAACCTCTCTTGGATTCAGCGATTTCAGGTGTTTCTCAGTCCCGCTGACTAATAAGTACGCCATTCGTCTTTTCGTTGCTTCAAGAATTTTACTGGAGCTGCATTTCTGGATCTCCCTTTGTAACGGAAAGCAGTTAATCATTTTTTCCTTTGCTTTTCTACCCCACTTTCAATTACTGTGTCAGCCATTTGGTTGTGGATACTGTGTTACATGCCTTTACATATGATCAGAATTTCTTTATGGCTTCTGAGAAATCTTTCAACAAGATTTTACAACGATATGCACTGAATTCTGAACTATCGGGTAATATATAAGCTATAAAATACCAGAACTACAAAATCGAAGAAATGTATCGTATATTTCTTGTGCAGGCACAGATGTAGCAGAGGTTTATCTACACATTCTACATATTTTTTATTTTTTATTCCCTGTATAACCGTTTTCTATTTGAGGATCTTGAAAAAAGGTGTAGGTCTCAGAAAAAGTAAATAACATATTGCGCAGGTACATTACCTATTAATACTTATTTCATCATGGTCAACCAGCTTCTAAACGGAAAGCTATTACAGCCGTCTTTACGACAGACACTGAGAGCGGTTCTAGGAATCCTCCGCCAAGCAAATAAGTGCAGAGTATACATACAGACCTTGATGTCATTGACTTCCAACGTGGAGAGCTGCTTGACATGAAAGAAAGACATACTCTCTGAAAGGTGACTAAAACTTCTCACAGGCTCTAGTAAATTTTGTGATATATTATTTCGCGCAGGATTGAGACCTTATTGCAAAACATCAAAATCCAGTGAACATATGTACGAAGTCATACTAACGAATATGAAGAGAAATGTATAATCTTAGTGCTGCATATAAAACCTAGAATCATCATCACAGAACAATTTGACATTCAACCCGTGGCGTAGAGCACAGGACCAAACACAAGACCACTCCCATTGTTCAAAGTATAACTCACGTTCTGCGGGGTTCCGTACAAACTTAATTATGTATGTAGATACTTCATCCATCTTGGGAATCGAGAATCTCGATGATTTTTGCATCTTATTGATACCGACACTGGCAAGATATCGGCACCTGGAATTCCAAGTCTATCGAGAATGTTCTAATTTTAAGTTTTATTTTTTTGTCTAATTTCTTCTTTACTATTGTAGTACCTGAGAAAAAGGAGTCTAAACAGGTTGTCGTTCGGATGACAAATGACAAAAAGTTTCTTCAGTGTGATTTACGTGCAAATAAACCATTTTCAGATCTTTTCCCCTCACTTGTGCTGTGAAATCTTGCTTTGTGCCAAATTTCAAGATTATAGGTCAGCATGGGAGTACCCTGTAGGTTTGATGAGTGAGTTAACGAGTATCAAAATATGTAACATAAGTTGTCGTATCTTTTCACTGTGATGACTGAAAAGCTTAAATGTTTTACACCCCCAAGAAATGGTTGAGCCTAATATGTGACTTGTGGCCTAGATTTCAGCTTGATACGTCTGGATTTATCAGAGCATGAGGGGACTTAACAGACGGCCAGACTGACACACCGCGAATGAATGTAATAAGCAAATATTTTTTCGTGTGATAAAGATACAAATTAACAACTTTCGGATCTCTTTTCTGTGAAATCAGGCCTCTCGCCAAATTTTCTGATTCTATGTCAGCGGGAAGTACCCCGGATATATTTTGATAACTGTTTGCGAAATATCTGACATAAATGGCCGTACTTTTTGATTACATTTACTTAGAAGCTTGACCCTTTCCACTCTACAGAGGAACCGCAGACTTAAGTTTGTGACATAACTTTCACCTTGGTACGTCCACTCGTCCCTGAGAAAAATGGGTCTTAACGGTCGGACAGACCAAAAGAGAGACGGAAAACAAAGGGATCATATGAGCGCTCTGTTTTTACCGATTGAGGTATGGAGGCGTAAAAATACAACTCGTTGCTTGAATGACCAATACCAATTTCTTTCATGCACATAAAATAGCTCTTCAACATTATTTGGTTTCATGGAAAATGACAGAGCTCTCTAAACGTTAAAGAAGACCAATTTTACGCCAGCTTTAGTTGTCACTTTTCTGAGAAATTAACAAATGGATTGAGAATTGATGAAACGTTGGAGCAGGCACAATTGCTAATACGATAATTAAAATGGTGGCATGGGTGAAGCATACACAGAGTGAATAACATAAAACTTCCACAGCAAATATTGCAGAAATGTAAAGTGCTATTGATGTATGGTTTTCAGGGAAGGGATTGGTAGTCAGGGGCTCGTATTGTTAGCCAATAAACGTACTGTAATAATACCTAGAAAGTGTATTTTTTGTGCCAACATACACTTTTTTTAAATGCAACAGTACCTATTGACATGAACAAACTAAAATTGGGTTAAATTAGAATATCGGTAGTGTGCGAGTGCGAGTGATTTACGAGATATCGTATTTTGAAAAGTTTCCACAAGGACAATTGTTTGTGCCATTTAACGAGCGTAGTTGTAAGGTACGATGCTGTTATGTTTCTTAGCAGTGTTCTTGTGTGTTCCTGCTAGTCAGTCAGTGTGTTACATTCAAAGCATTAGTTCTAGAGTGGACGATGTGATTTACCAATGCAGCCGTTGTTTCCATGTTGTATGGAGAGTGTAGGAATAATGCAGTTCGTAATTGTACGGTGTAGGCGGCAAGATATTCCAAACTATCTCGGCAATTATTTATCAACCTCTTACACCAGTCACGTTAAAGGGGTAATGTAACACCTATACTACGTAACGGAAGGAGACAAGTGACGACAGAAGAGGGAGAAACAATGTTCTTACTTCTGTGGAAGCTGAACTGCACGTTAGCTCCCGTGCAGTCGCACGAGGAAGGGGCATGGATCAGGCAAGTGTCCAACTTATCCAACATCGACATAAGTTCCATCCCTATATTTCTATCGAGAGTTGCATGTTAACGATTGTGAGAACCGTATTAACTTTGACATGGACGTTAAGTCAGGACGCTAAATATCTACCTTGTTTACTGATAAAGCCACACACAATTATCATGGCCAGATAAACAGCCAAAATATGCACTACTTGTCTGTTGACAATCCCTATGGCCTTCGTCAGGTGAAACGTCGGCGTCCATGGACAGTATACGTTTGGTGTAGTGCAGTGAATCATCAGCCCATATGCCTGTTTTTCAAAGACGGAACACTGTTCGCGCACAAGAGCCGCAGCCTCCTAACAGATCATATTCTTCGTATGGTATACGACTGCCCTCTACAGTCTAGGAGGAATCTCTGGTATCATCCTGAAGCCTGTCGAGCCCTTAGTGCAAGAATTGATTCCAAATCGTTGGACTGAACTCTGAAGATCTTTATCTTCGCCGACCCATTCTAAGTATTTACTAAAGGACATTAGTGTGACTGTTTTCTGAGGGAAAGCTGAAAGATGCTATCTACAAGGACTTATCAACTACATCTGATGATACGCAACTATGTTTTACTGGAGCCTGCTAGGACATCTCCGCTGAAATGCTAACACGTGGTAGCAGTCATTCCGTACCATATATAAAGTGTGTATTGCCGCTGTCGGTGATCATTTTGAACGCAACCTGAGACTATCAGTTGTCTCGTTACCGGCCAGAGTCCACATAACTAGTGTATGCACTTTACTGTGTGCTACCAAAGGGTTTTTACAAGAGTCATTGTGGAATCTTTTCAAAATACGATCTCTCATAAACGACTCGAAATAGAATCCTGGAACAAATACTACTAACATTCTAATTACCCTACTTTTAGTTTCCCAATGTCCTTTTGTAAAAGTGTATGTTTGTGCAAAAATACACACATTATTACTATATACTGATTGCCTAAAACTACGAACCCCTGACTACCAGTCCATTCTGTGAAAACCGCACATCATTAGCAGTTTCAATTTCAGTAATATTTGGTTTCTTTATGTGGTTCACTTCTGAGTAAAACACGGATACACATAAGGGAGAGGGATCGCAGCCAGTGGTGATAACACGGCTCCGCTGTAAATTTTACTCGTACAGTATCCACTCCCTACACCGCTTACGTAACATTCATATTAGCCAGGCCTCCCATCGATGTAGCGTAGCAAGTAACGAGGTGTTTGGCGTGTGGAAAGGATCCATGACCACCTACTCGGTGTTATCACTTCTGTATTCAGGCAGGTCACAAGTACGTGTGGCTATTGATTGTCGATGCCGAAGCGCAGAGAGCTCTGTGTCACTGTTGTTCTTTAGTAGAAGCCGCGGAGTGGAAACCAGTGGTCCTGATCGAAAGACAACGGCTACGTGTGTCGTTGCTTACCGTAGGCATACCCTCAGCAGCCGCCATAATTTCAGTGATTAACAAGAATCATGCATACGTCATTTTTCCGCTTTCCGTCATTCCCGAGTTACTTTGCAGTTTGTTTGTTGCCGAAAAAAAAACAATGGCTGACAGTCTCGTATTTGTGTTTCTAAGGAACATATTCGACTCTCGTAAAAAATAGATTTCAGCTATCAGTCGTCCTTTAGAAATTTTATTGGCAGATCTAGATTTCAGCTAGAAACCAGCCATTCTCAATGCACTATCATTTTTTATCAATGCATGTAATGCCTGTTGGTCGGGCTTCATTCACAGTTCATTGACTACTACTCACCACTCAGTACTCAGTAGTATTCAATGAACTGTGGATGAAGCCCGACCAACAGGCATTACAAGCATTGATCAAAAATGGTAGTGCATTGAGAAAGGCTAGTTCCTAGCTGAAATCTAGATCTGCCAATAAAATCTGAAAAGGACGACTGATAGCTGAAATCTATTGTTTACAAGTCAATATAACAGTCGCTGAGTGCAACAGTCTTCTGAATGGAGGGTAGCCTCAAGGAGGTGTCCTGAAATTGGTTATCTCAAGAAGGAGTTCTTGCAGTATGAATTGAGGATTCATGAACAATCTGTAACCGGCAGCATTCTGGAGTTGGCAGCTAGGTTGCGCGCGGCCTTGGATCTACCGAAATCCTTCAGGCTGGGTACGATTGGAGAGGTGACGCCTTGCAATTTATTTTGAGTGCCGTTGATGATTTAGACCGGAACCTTGCCTTTTTAGAGGATAGCCAACCAATAAATAGGCAAATATCTCGTTAGAGTCCCACTTAGTTCCTTTGGGGAACCGCTTAAGCGATTTTGATTGCGTGGAAGTTAAAGATGCTGAGAGGCAGGAAATAAACGGGTCACGAGTCATGTGCGGGATCTGCAAACCAGAAACGCGGCCTTAAGTTTAAATATGGAAGGCGCTAGCTCGGAACAAGGGGACGCTGGTAGCAATGGTCTTAGCGGAACTCAGATTTTTGCCGTAAAGAATCGCGGTCAGGCAGCCTTTGACAGGTTTACTAAATTGCCCATTCCTATTATATGTTTATTTACTGGATTGTCGGAATTATCTGTCGATAATTTGAGTCAGGTTCAAGAGCTTTTGTAGTTATTAGCCAAGTTGGAGGTTCAGGATGTTACCCTGCGTGTCCTGCACAAGGTAATTCTCTCGCTACTGTATCCCTTAACTAAAGGAGTGTTAAATGTATTAGTTTCAGAAGTTTGGATGCGACAGCAGTCCATTAAATATCCGAAGACTTTAATTATAGCTATGAAATTGTCAGCACGAAAGCAAATCGAACATGAGTGCAAGTTTTTCGGGCAAGTGTAGGGCACTGCCGAAACATTAGAACAATACGTGGAGAGAGTCCGTAATACAATGTTGGCTCTGGATATGTCTATCTCTCAGTCTGATGTCGTATCTAACATTCTTGAGGGGATAATCGGTCACGGCTAGTTTTTGCTAGGCGGCCGGCTAGCTTTTTGGATTTTGACCAAGCAGTGTAGTCAATTCAGGCTCTCACGTTCGTTGATTCCCAGTGTAATACTAATTATAGCACACGGACAGTATCTTTAGTTCCAGGGAATACCAAGTTACGCGTGGAGGCTGTTGTGCAGGCTAGGAAGCATTGTTTTCGCTGTGGCGACACTAATCACTCAATACACTATTGCCCTATTCCTAAGAAATCGCAGGCAAACACCTGACGCCATAGGAACAGAGGGGGTAAGAATCGTAAGTTACCCTTCCGATGGGCACACATCTGTGTTCCCAGAAGGCCCCCTCTCCCCTAGGTTTGTACTCGCTTGGGAACAGAGCCCCTTTGTGGACTGATTCCGGAAGATCGGTGTCCTTGATTGACCATAAATGGAATTTGGAGCTTTGTCGATTGAATAGCCCTGCCTGGTAGAATTGTCGCGTTGCGAATGGAGAAGAATTTCTGGTGTGGGGGAAATGCAGGATAGCCTAATTAATCTGTGATTTTAAGTGGACAGTTACCTTGTTGGTATTTACGGGTTTAGGCGTACCCTTACTCCTGGGCTGCGATTTCATTCAGCACACCGGATTGGTATTAGACTACGTTAGTCGTACATTAAGCTTTAACTTCAGAGCGGAGGAAAAGAAAGCGCTGTGTGCGTCTGATCGTTCTAACTTGGTCACTATGGTCGGCAATAAAGCCAACAGCTTTGAGGCTAGTCACCTTCCTGATGATCGCACGGCTCAGTTAACAGAATTGTTTCCTGACGCGCTTTCTGAGAAACTTGGTGTAACTAGTCTTATTGAATATCACATTCGTTTGTATGATGACCTTCCGGTTCGGCAGTCGCCTTTTAGACTTTCCCCTCCCAAAATGAGAATCATAAAGGAAAGAAAGGACACTATGTTGCAGAATGGCGTTATCAGACCGTCAATCTCGTCTTTACGCTTCACCAATATTTATTGTTCCTAAAGCCGGTGGTAAGGAACATAGACCTGTAGTTGATTACCGGTTATTGAATAAGAAGGTTATGTTAGAATCCTTTCCCCTACCCGATATTCATAATTGTTTTACGTGCTCTTCCGGGGCAAGATGGTCCACTGTTTTTGACGTCGATCAAGCTTATAATCAGATTACCCTTAGTGAGGAATCAAAACATGTCACCGCATTCTGCACGCAATGGAATTTCTTTGAATTTAACTGAGTTCGATTTGGTTTGGCTACTGGGGCAGGAGTATTATCGTGCTTTTTGTTCCGTGCTTTGGGAGACTTAAAACTCAACTGTGTGTACAACTATGTCAATGATGTTGTGGTGTATAGCCGAACCTTCGATGAACACCTTTCCCATCTTGAGCATGTGTTTCATAGATTTCGTTGCCCTGGATTGACCGTTAAGCCGGCCAAGATTACTCTTGCTACACACCAAATTTCCTTTTTAGGCCATCTTGTCTCAGGGGACGGAGTTAGAATTGATCAAGAGCAGACCAATGGGATTAAGAAATTTCCGCCACAAAGGACAAAGAAGCAGGTGGAGCGTTTTATTGGCATGGAGAATTATTTTCGCAGGTCCGTCCCTAATTTCGCACAGTTGGATGTCTCTCTCAATGACTTGCGAGAGAAAAGCCAAGAGTTTACCTGGGGAGACAGCGAACAAAGTGCTTTCGAGGCGTAAAGACCGCCATTACGAACCCTTCCGTTTTGGCAGTTCCCCATTTCCAGAAACGTTTTGTATTCCAAACTGATGCTTCCAATGCCAGGATAGCAGCCATGCTTTTTCAAGAAGATCAGGGCGTGTAGCGCCCCGTTGCATTAGCTTCAAGGAAGTTCACCGCCAGATGGTTCAACTATTCTGTCTACGAGTGTGAGATCCTTGCGGTGCTCTTCGTCTTGAAGAAATTTCGATTTTATTTAGAACATGGGGAATTCGATCTCGAAACTGACAATAAAGCATTGGGCTGGGTCTTAGCTCGACCTCAAAAGACCGGAAGGATTGCTAGGTGGGTGGTCCGTACTTCCGTCTTTCCTTTTAACATGCGTCATATTAAAGGTTCAGAGAATAAGGTAGCTGACGCCCTTTGTAGGATGTTTAGTGAAGAGCTTGAATCTCAGCCAAGGGGAGAGCAGGACTCGTGTAGTCAAGTGGTGAATAGTGTCCCCACAGATATCCCCCAATTATTCATTGACTTTAAAACCAAGCAGAATGAGGATCCGTAGTTGGTTCCGATCAAGCATAACGTCATTGCTGGCGAAAGCCTGCCCCGTTACTCCTTAAGGAATGGGATATTCTGTAAAGAGGTTGGTAAGCCCATAGCTGTTACGGTTTGCTTACCACTTGATTTAGTTTCACTTTTCTTTCAGTATTTCCATAATTCTGTACTAGGAGGGCACCTCGGCCTCTATAAAACCTTGGCCAAGGTATGGGGTCATGTGATGTGGCCGTTTCTGTACCACGATGTGCGTCGGCAGGAGTAAGGCTAGTTCTCACGCCCCTTTGGGTCTACTTCAATTCAAAGAGAGCAGCGACCGATGGATTAGATGGTTATCGACTTTGTAGGATCTATGCCTAGGACTAAGGGAGGGTTACATATCTTCATCGCCGTGGATGGCTTTTCACGTTTTGTATGGATCCTGCCCAGTACCGGCGTCACTGCGAGTGTAACCATATGTCACCTCACCCGTGATTTTTCAAGGTTTGGCCCCCGAAACAACACTTTAGCGATAATTCGCCTGCCTTTGTATCAAGGGAATTTTACTAAATTGTAATGTGTTTCGTTTCTTAACGAATTGGTGTGCGTGTCTTAAATCACTTCATATTGCAAATTGTTTTTCTTTTAAAAAAGTTATCAGTAACAGATTTCGTTAAATCACATTCTGATTGTAGTTTATTGTTCCTTTAAGTATTGAAATCTCTGTGGTTCACCCCTTTAAGTCAGTTTTCGTAATTGTAATTTGCTGCCTTCCTTGAGAAGCAAGCTATCTGTGATATTTTAGTATTGTCTTAAAGATGGCCACGTGTTGACTGTCTCTTAGCTGTTTTATAAATATTGTCTGAATAAATTGTTAACTTATTGATTT
The DNA here is from genome assembly GCF_021461385.2 of Schistocerca piceifrons. NCBI lineage: Eukaryota > Metazoa > Arthropoda > Insecta > Orthoptera > Acrididae > Schistocerca > Schistocerca piceifrons. Next base: position 677,151,175 of record NC_060141.1, read on the forward strand.
GGTAAGTCATTGTTTTTAAAGAGTGACATTATAGGGACCTTGACCTTCCATGCTGAGTGTATCCCTCATCCTGACTTCCTCAGTCACAGGCGTAACTCCAACATTCGTTTTCATAATGTATCATACTTAATAGCAGAAACTAACAAGTATGGAAAGAGTCAAACATTCCTCTAAATGTGGATCCTCAAATGTGTGGTTACGAAACCCGTGACATCAGCATCAGATATCCATGCCTAGTTAGTATAATGGAATGCAAAATTAAGGGACGGTAGTAATTTTCGAATGAGGTGCCACTGCCAAACACCATAGCTAGATGAAACTTGGACGATACAGAGAAACATGTATTAAAGTATAGTACAGAAGAAAACTGAAGGAAACAGGCATTGAGACGAACAGCAATGACACTTTTATTCGAAGATAATATTTACATTCGAGACACCACAATTTATGACGGTCCACTGGACGTTAAAAAAACTGGGAAAAGAATCTTAATAGGGTGCATGGTAACCAGAAACAGCAGCGCATGTTTTGCAACGTTCTCGCATGGCGCCCACAAGGTTGGTAAGGAGTTCTTGTGCCAAGGCGTTTCATCCTCCATCAGTGCCGTTAGCAACTGCTGGATGACGTTTGTCGACGTGATGAGCTGCAGTACGTCTGCATGATGCATCCCACGCGCGCTCGATGCCATACGACGGTGGAGTGAGTAGGTCAGTCCATTCGTCAAATATTCTCCAGCTGCAAGAAGTCAGGACTTCTTGAAACCAGCGCTGTTCGAAGCGGTCGAGCATTGTCATCAGCAAGAAGAGGATAAGTGCTCTCAGGGCTGCGTACGAGGTTAAGGCGACCTTCTCATCCAAAATCCCCAAAAATTCGGATTTTTATTGCATTCTCTGAAAGGCATATGTGCCTAGAATGGCGGAACAAAAAGTATTTTTCACTCGTACGTTACAAACATTTCTACAGCCTACTGTTCGAAGCAGTGTGATGGGCGCCTTGGGGCGTTCTCAGCCGGAGAAGCCCGGCTCTGGTGGAAAACTTGCCGTGACGTGATGCACATTCACAAAATGATCTATACTGCAGTATGCATGCAAATATATTCGCTGGAAAATCTGACAAACAACGATTGCAAGCTGTTGAGAGCAGCATATCCAAAACAGCCAAATCGGCTGTTGTCTCCACGTTTTCATCAATAAATATGCTAGCTTTTCAAGTAGGGTTGGGTACTGGTCTGAGGGCGATATTTCAGCGCTGCCTCGGCACTACATGCTTTATAAATGAGTATGAGCAGTCAATGAATCTACGGACGGTGACCTTTTCTGTTGAAATTACTCAAAACTGAGCCTTCACTAAATTTCAGGTTTTTTGCTATCGCCTCCTTCACACTGGTCTCTGGATACCATGGCGTCCAGTTCTCTCATGATTCCAGATTCGTCACAGGCAGATGCTGTGCCACTATGTTCTTCGTGATTCAGATATGTTTGCCCATACTGGAAACTTCTGTATCACCTAACCACAGGGTTATAAGATGGTTCACTATTGCCGTATATTTCCAAACACAGAAAACGCACAATATTACACTTTGTCAATGAGCACCGATGTTTTTTTGTGGCTCTTCTAGCCAGGTGCTACAGTTTTGCAGAAGTGTACTCCAAACTAAAAGTAAAGAATTACCTAACTTAATTTGTTCGCGATAATAGTTAAGACTTTATAGCTACCCCCTTCGTAATTACTTAATGTCAAGTTCTATGTGAGACATTACTTCCCTCCGTCACTCAAAAATTTCCTCCTTAGTACGAATTCAGTCATTTACTTCACATATCCTCACGATAACGCAGGACAATAGGTCTTTTCTGTTATCGAAATAATGCAACCACAGTGGTAAGATGCTGGTTTCGTTTTTCCATGTTTTGCGATGAAAGAGGCGGCGTACTATGGCTAGGTTATCTTTTTCGTAGATATTGTAATCATGCTATTTAAGGGCAGACGTGCTGTAATAAATATTCCCTGTGCTATGAAACCTGAACAAAATGTATAACCTTAGAATAGTTTTGCAATAATATCCAAAATACTGCACAAGGTTGTTTTAAATATGTGGTATGATTTATGCTCGAAAGATAAGCAGATTCTGGAATACAAAAGAACTGTTCTGTGTATTGATGGTGTGGCTATTGGTACCACAGACAATTTACACTGACGGAAAAAAAACACAGCATCAAGAAGAGGTTGTGCGACATAGACACACTAGAAAGATGTGTAATCTGATTTCGTGACAGTCGCATAAAAGTAGCGCTAGTAGTGCCATTATGAGGATGCAAATCAGGTTTTTGCTTAAATACACACTGCAAAGGTCTTGATCGTTAAATACCGTTGAGATTGGACGTGGTGAGTTGATTTTAGTCAAGAAGCCGAATTTGAACGACGTCGAGTAACAGGGCTACTTGAACCTGAATTAGTATTCCGCGATATTGCAGGAATGCTTGACAGGAATGTAGCTGGCAGCGGTGATGTACGGTCGTAAGAGGATCGGCCTCCAGACGGTGACGTGACGCTATCGAGAGAGTTGATCATTGTGTTCGGCGTATGACTCTGGAGCATCTGCAGCAGCAGTCTCAGTAGCAGGTGACACGACAGTGATATAAGGAACTGTTTCAAATCGATTACTTCAGGGACTGCTAAGAGATAGACGTCCAGTTGCGAGCACTCCACTGACCTCAAGCCATCACCATTTGTGACCAGCAGCGTCAGGTGAGAGGTCACTGAAGAGCAGGGTTGATTTCTATTGTCTTTATGATGAAAGTAGGTTCTGCATCGGTGGCAGTGAAGGAGGGCAGTTGAGCGCCTGCAACCAACCAGTCTGCTGCCTAAACACACTGGTCCCACGCCTGGAGTAATAATCTGGGGTTTCGTACGACAGCTCGAGCACTGTCATGTTTATCCCACGCACACCGACTGCCAATTTGTGCGTTAGTCTGGTTAATCGATCTGTTGTGCTGCCATTTATGAGCAGCATTCCACCGACTGTTTTCCAATAGGATAATGCTGGCCCTTATACCGTATTTGTTACCCAATATATCCTACAGAGTGCCGATATGTTGCCTTGGTTTCCTCGATCATCTGATCTGTCTCTAGCCATCCAGCGTCACCCACAAACCTTGGCTGTATTGACCGACAAAGTAGAAAAGCCCTGGAACTCCATCCCACAAACTGACATCCGGCACATTTTCAACACAATACATGCACGTTAGCATGCTTGTAATCAACGTTATCTCTGATACATCGGTCATTAATGTTCTAGAAGTTCACATTTGCAATGGCTTATCTTGCTCTTACATTATCCTGCAATCTTGTAATATTAAATATATGATGTTCCTAAATGTACTCCCCAAGATTTCATTACGTTAATTACTTTTCCGTGCAGTGTACATTAAGGATGGTAACTCAGCCAGTGCGGTGTGGTTGCGTCGTTAAATACATTAAGATCTAACATAAATTTTCTGAAACTGATAGCCTCTAGATAAAGAATCTGTGATGGGTGGCACATATTGGCCTCGAAGGGCTAAATTTTTCGCCTTTCCATACTTCTTAGTTCTTCGTCCTAAACGGAGCATGCATTCGGAAGACATTACTCACTATTAAATTATTTTGATACTGAGAATCATGTTTCGCACACCGACACACACACACACACACACACACACACACACACACACACACACACACACACACACACATACGCGCGCGAGCGCACGCACACGCACGCACACGCACACACACATATATAAAGAGTTGCAGCTCTTACTAGCGGGACGGTTCCCCATGAACCATGGACTTTGCCGTTGGTGGGGAGGCTTGCGTGCCTCAGCGGTACAGATAGCCATACCGTAGGTGCAACCATAACGGAGGGGTATCTGTTGAGAGGCCAGACAAACGTGTGGTTCCTGAAGAGGGGCAGCAGCCTTTTCAGTAGTTGCAGGGGCAATAGTGTGGAGGATTGACTGATCTGGCCTTGTAACACTACCCAAAACGGCCTCGCTGTGCTGGTACTGCGAACGGCTGAAAGCAAGCGGAAATTACAGCCGTAATTTTTCCCGAGGGCATGCAGCTTTACTATATGGTTAAATGATGATGGCGTCCACTTGGGAAAAATATTCCGGAGGTAAAATACTCCCCCATTCGGATCTCCAGGCGGGGAATACTCAGGAAGACGTTATCAGGAGAAAGAAAACTGGCGTTCTACAGATCGGAGCGTGTAATGTCATATCCCTTATCGGGCAGGTAGGTTACAAAATTTAAAAAGAGAAATGGATAGGTTAAAGTTAGATATAGTGCGAATTAGTGACGTTCGGTGGCAGGAGGAACAAGACTTCTGGCCAGGTGACTACAGGGTTATAAACACAAAATCAAATAGGAGTAATGCAGGAGTAGGTTTAATAATGAATAGGAAAATAGCAATGCTGGTAAGCTACTACAAACAGCATAGTGAACGCATTATTATGGCCAAGTTTATATGCCAACTAGCTCCGCAGATGACGAAGAGATTGATGAAATGCCGACCCTACGACATATCTTAGAAAACAGATTAAGGAAAGGCAAACCTATGTTCCTAGCATTTGTAGACTTAGAGAAAGCTTTTGAAAATGTTCACTGCAATACTCTCTTTCAAATTCTGAAGGTGGCAGGGGTAAAGTACAGGGAGTGAAAGACTATTTACAATTAGTACAAAAACCAAATAGCAGTTATAAGAGTCGAGGGACATGAAAGGGAAGCAGTGGTTGGGAAGGGAGTGAGACAGCGTTGTAGCCTATCCCCGATGTTATTCAATTTGTATATTGAGCAAGCAGTAAAGAAAACTGAACAAATATTCGGAGTAGGAATTAAAATCCAGGGAGAATAAATAAAAACTTTGAGGTTCGCCGATAACATAGTAATTCTCTCAGAGACAGCAAAGGACCTGGAAGAGCAGCTAAACGGAATGGACTGTCTCTTGAAAGAGGGATATAAGACGAACATCAACAGAAGCGAAACGAGGATAATGGAATGTAGTCGATTTAAATCGGGTGATGATGCGGCAATTAGATTAGGAAATGAGAGGCTTAAAGTAGTAAATGAGTTTCGCTATTTGGGGAGCAAAATAAGCGATGAAGGTCGAAGTAGAGAGGATATAAAATGTAGACTCTCAATGGCAAGGAAAGCGTTTCTGAATAAGAGAAATTTGTTAACATCGAGTATAGATTTAAGTGTCAGGAAGTCGTTTCTGAAAGTATTTGTATGGAGTGTAGCCATGTTTGGAAGTGAAACGTGGGCGATAAATAGTTTGGACAAGAAGAGAATAGAAGCTTTCGAAATGTGGTGCTAGAGAAGAATGCTGAATATTAGATGGGTAGATCACATAACTAATGAGGAGGTATTGAACAGAATTGGAGAGAAGAGAAATTTGTGGCATAACTTGACTAGGAGAAGGGATCGGTTGGTGGGGCATATTCTGAGGCATCAAGGGATCACCAATTTAGTATTGGAGGGCAGCGTGGAGGGTAAAAATCGTAGAGGGAGGCCAAGAGATGAATACACTAAGAAGGTTCAAAAGGATGTAGGTTGCAGTAGGTACTGCGAGATGACGAAGCTTGCACAGGATAGGGTAGCATGGAGAGCTGCATCAAACCAGTCTTGAGACTGAAGACCACAACAACAACGGTGAAACGCATCTAAAATAATTATACGAGAAAAATGCAAAAGCCATTATAAGAGGTTTACTAAATAGAAGAAAACTTTATCAAGAACAATCAACTGCGGCGTTTTTTACCAGACCCTCAGAGCGTATGCTTCCGACGACCTGATGGATCCCTGGAAAGTAATAAGAAGAATAATTGTGAAATTCTAGCCAAATAATTCAGTACAGTTCTCAAATGCGAAGAGCCATCTGAACAACTCCGGAATGCAAAACAAGCACCAAATCCTAATTCGCTTCCACTTCAATACAAAGAATTCGTGAAAATAATCACGTCATTAAGAAAACAGTGGTGCTCTTGGCGAGAATGTAATTATTACACAATTATGGAAATTAAACTTCAAAAACATAACCCCTTGATATACCCTCTCCACAAGGAAGGAGACAAAATAGATGCGAACAATTACACAAAGCTTTGGTGAACCGTCTTGAGCGGCAAGCGTACCCAGATATTGGCGAGTATCAGGAGGGAATCAGGCAAGGGAGATCCTGTGCCGGATAGATCCGGAACCTCAGATCAATACTACACGACAGACAATGTCGGACCGCAACAGTCACATCTTTCGACTTCAAAAAAGCCTCCTACTCTGTTGACAGCCAAACGTTGTTTAACAGTCTAGAAGAAATAGGGCTCGATAGAAAGACCAGAGCCATTATCCAGGAAATTATTTCATAAACCACCTCAAAAAGGGGGAGAAATGTCAGACTCATCCGAAATTCACACACTGATCCGACAAAGAGACGGCTTACCGCTACCCTTGATCAACATCGTACTGGAAAAGATAACCAGAGAATGAAAAAAAATGTTGAAAGTATCCAAATTGGAAAGGAAGAAGGCTGTATGAAATGCCTGGCCTTGGCTGATGACCTGACTATATTAACAAACAATAAATATGAAGCCAAACTATCACCAGGTAAACTGCATATAATCTCCTGTAAAACAGGACTCCAAATTTCCTATGAAAAGACTCAGTATATGGCCACCCGATTAACTGAAACATAGTACGGAAAAATCTCACAGGTCAGTCACTTCACGTTCTTAAGAGAAACCATCCAACCCTCAGAACTGAACATAGAAAGAGCGTTCAAATTGGAAAAAGTGTGGAAACTGACATGGAATCACTTACAACAGAAGAGCATTAACTCGAAATCCGAAACTAGGGCATTATGTGGCACAAACCACAGTTGTTAACGGATAACAATTATACATGACATAAAGAAATAAGAGCGAAAATTCTTAGAAAAATCAACAGCGCTGATCCCCAAAAGAAGTCTACGAACATACAGACAACATCAAAGATAAATTTAGGAAAAGACCCCTACAGTTGTATGCACGCCTTCGTAGTATGAATGAAAACAGACTCACATAGAAAATTTTTAGTATCGTTAATTCAAGTAAATTATACACCAATTGAAAAAATAAACTGGAAGACCTGCAAGAACTGAAAATTTCAGAAGAAGAAGTTGAGCACAGAGAGTATTTCAAGAATAAAATGGAAAACAAGAAAATTGAACGAGTCCCAACGAAAGAAAGAACAGGAAAGAAATGAACAAATGAAAGGAACAAAAATAGCATTGAGTTAATGAAGACTTTTGGGAAGGAAAGAAAATAAGAAAACGAAGTGAAGCTCTGGTTGGGTCAAGTTCACACTCTTTCCTAAAGCGGAATGATCGAGAATACCAATAATATGTATATAAAGATGCCAAACAGAAGAACATAACTGAAATAAAATTAACAGTCACATCAAACGAAACTGTCACCTACGTATATTCTCAGAATTTGCGCATTTCACTTATTGCCTTGTTTGTCAACTTTTAAATGCTAATATGGTCTCAGTTCTGTTAAAATATTAAAAAAATGCCAATTTTGCGGTATATTTCATGTGGTCGAAGAAAACGTGACGTAGGATGAGTGTCACCGGCAATGTATTACATCGATTGTATATTAATAATTCTACTCATAATGCAGTTTCCAACGACTCCCGTCGCATTCATCTCGTGAGAAACCCATATTATATGTGCGTGTCGTACAGGTGGTCTATTCTTCTCATTTAAATATTTCATTGCAGGTCACAAGGTCGGTTGTAACAGACAAACTTCCGAAAACGCCCGTTCACTAAGAAGCCGTCAGCACTGTGACCGATGAAAATGCTAGTTTCAAAAGAACTGTGGTTCGTAACACACAGGAATATTTTATGTCAAAATGGCAAAAAGCTGTTTCTCAACAGACGTACAGCAATACGAGTCTCTTTAGTTATTCGTGAAACAACTCAAAATACTCCCTGGCCGCTGAACAAAGATGTATGAAATTCCGTGTGTTCCGCAATTTCTAGAACTTATTACTCTGAATTGTTACACATAAAAGAATGGAGAGCGAAGTTTCATTTCACTTTGTGATTGTCTGTAGTAGGACGCAGTTACTGAGGGCAAATCAAGAGAAGCAACCGCAGGTGAGTCTACAAACATGACAGTGCAATCGTACATCTTACTAATCCTATCAGTTTACCAGTTACGAATATAAGCTGTATTTCTCGTTTTGCTACCTCTTAAATTTTTATTTATTTTCCTAGAAGTCTGTACTTTTAATCCTTTACGTAGATTTTCGATGTGGTGTTCAGAAATGAAACTTAAATTACTTAAAATTTCAACTCTTCCACGTTAGGTCACGCAAGAAACAAAGCTCAAAATGGTTCAAATGGCTCTACGCACTATGGGACAACATCTGAGGTCATCAGTCCCCTAGAACTTAGAGCTACTTAAACCTAACTAACCTAAGGACATCACACACATCCATGCCCGAGGCAGGATTGGTTCCAGACTGTAGCTCCTAGAACCGCTCGGCCACAACGGCCGGCTATATAGGGTGCCCCAAGATGAATGGACAACATGTAGGTTTCAATGACAGGTTACATCTTTTACATATCTACGAAACATAGGCTACAATTTCAGTATATTACACTCAACTGCATATTCATCCACAACCATTGTTAAGTTACTATCTCAATTTTAAAACACCTCGCGTAGTGCACACGCTTGCTGACTAGCCCTGCCTTCTCGAAAATAGCCCCAAGTTACAGTGGATAAACTTATTTTCGAGTATGCCGCTAGTGCCAGTTTCCATTGCTTTATAGTGGAAATTGTGAGTGCCTTCGATCGAATTATAGGAAAAGCGTTCAGTAAATAATGGAACACTTTTTCCTTTCCAGGCCAATTTCGGTGGAAAAATGCGAAATTTTTTGTGGGATATCGTCGAATATTCTCGTTTCAGTCCCTATAGTTTCATGAATTTCCGACAAAGAAAGGCGCTATACGCAGACTTCGAAATGTCATCTGAACGGGCGCTCGTTCCAAGCACAGAGCTGTCAGTGGTATTTTCGTGCACGCCAAACAGACGACCTGCTCGGTGCGGCTAATATGGTGTTTATATTGTAAGCGTGGTCCTCTTTTGTACTTCTATGCTTGAGTCAGCTGGTGTGTTCAAGGTATGTCTTGCACTTCACATGCTTTTATGATGGATGGATTACATAACCAGTTACTGTTGAGTCCATTTTCATTTATATGGCTCGATGATGGATAAGGTTTTATCCAGGTACTGATATTTGATTACTTAATCGTACCACACTTACAAACCATACCTTAAATACCATAAAAGAGGAAGCGGGATTGAATCATGGTTGGTAGTCGCAATTTATAATTAAGACATCTTAATGACATTACCCCTTAAAAACAGACAATTACAAATTGTGGACGAGAAACGAGATAAAACTTTGCAAATTCAGTACTCAGTACTCTAACAAACAGTTCCAGATTAAGAAAACAATTAAGTGACACAAACTAAAAAAATTCACACTCCCATATAGGACTTCCCTCAAAACAGATATAATGAAACTATTACAGGTAAAGGGTGACTTAATAACACTTGAACACTAGTGCCAAGCTAACATGCCATTACATAACACAATAGAACCACTTAAATAAAAAAACTGCAACAGAGACACTGATCTTAAAAAAATAAATGTGCTCATACGTGTTAACAAAAATTTACTAGAAAAAGCTGCACAAGGAACTCAGCAGATATGCAGTTTAGGGTTTAGCCAGTTACCAGTCCCTAATATTTAAGAAAACAAGTTCACATGCAGGCAGGTTACATACAATATATATATCTACTAACTTAATTCGCCTTGACGGAAGGAAGATAAACACTAAACTTCGAAAGGCGATTTGTAAACAACTTCGGTAGTGGCAGGTTCTTAAACACTGCCCGGCCTAGACCTCGGATGACATTTCACTCCTCACCAAGGCGCTGGCACAATCAAAAGTTTCTGCCCGAATGACAAAGACATTGCAATAACTCTGAAAGATAGAAACACTCGGGAGAACCTTTGACTCACTTGCAGATGGACAACTGTATTAATAAAGTGCAGGCTTTAAAAACGGCAACATAAAATAATTTAATTGCAAGATACACAAAGCACTAGTAAAACTTCTGAGAAAATTTTCAAATAACGGCCACCATTTACCTAGGCCAACTGAACGCTTCCACACCGTCTTTTGGTTCGACTATAAAAGTCTAACCATAATAATAACGTTTAAAATCTGTCAGTGCGTCGGTGAACAAACCATTACGACGACTTACTCCGTTTGAGGTACTCAATACGAGGAAGCGGGTTCGACAGCTTGAACGCTTCCCGTCAAATTTTCTTCCCAGTGAAGTCACAGAACTTGTATCCCCAAGCTGCCCATGTCGGCAAAACGCCAAACCAATTTCACACCACAACGTGTAACGGTCATCACGCTCGTTCGGCAGCCGTTAACACTTGTCTCCCCCGCGAATGTCACGAGATCTCGAGGTTTACCCGTCGAAGGCTAACATCCAAATCGCTTCGCCTGTCAAGCCGCAAGATAAGACACGCGAAAAGCAAAGATAGCTTACCTCAACCTCAATCGATCTAAACGATACATAAACAAAATAAGACTGGCACCAGCTCGCCAGCTCGCTTTCACAATCTCATGATGCCACAAAATGGTAAACCGCGTCATTGGTATTAAAAAATTTCGCAACCAAGACTGTTTTTATTTTGATTTTTTTCCCTATGCCACTGTTCTCAGATGACTGCAGGGAAACTATTGGTTAATAATATTTGATTGTTTCATGTTGTTAGTCTGACAGCATAGCCTGATGACGTAGTTGATACCCCTTCGTGACTAGTCATACTTATTACGATGTTTCAAAGATTAGTAACTCACTGCCCGTTGTTCTAAGAACTTGCCGCGAATTAAGAGCGGAAATTTCGAGGGATGCAGGCACTGGCAGTCTGAAACTGTAGTAATATTTCGGAATGTGTCCGTGAACTATATCGGTTCATATGTATTCATCAGCAAGAAATAACCGAATCCCATTCAAATACTTCAAGCCTACGTCTATAAGGTCTAAATCTCTCTCTCACCAGTGTATATCCATTTGCCAGTCTTCGCTATAATTTGAAAGTGTTACGGCGTAAAGTCAAGCGTCGGAATGGCAGTCGGCAATGTTAGAGAAGAGATGGCTGTCAGAAGAAGTAAGCCAATTGCCCTTCCATGACGACAACGAGACATCAGCCGCCCCTATGGGAAGAGGACATAAGCGCCGCGACCGACTGGTGACGCCCCAGTTCGATAGCAGCTTCAAGATTAGCGACTCTGATAGCGGCGACCACGTTTTGGCACTTCAATAACAGTTCAGGACAGACTTTTGTCAGTTAGAGATCAGCAGTCACTGCAAAGACTGGTTATTTCGTATGTCGCCCTTTGTTTGCGATACATCTGTGTAATTGCCGGAGTATTGTAATTTTCTTATCGCAGTAGAACTCATTAATACGACTTGTTTGATTGTTTGTCTAGCGAACAGAGTATGCACTCTTCCTAGGCACTACAGAAACTGTCAAAATAAACCACATCTTTCACCACATCACGCAGAGGAACGTGTTCGCATCTATGTTTGACTCACTATGATGTTTCGGTACCAAAATGTGTGAGAAGTGCCGTGAAGTGTGGAAGAGAGCCTGGATTAATGCAGGGGTGAAATTGAGAACTTTTGGTGAAGTTTAAAATAATTAACTTCCACGAAGCATGTTACTTATTCGCGAATGTGAACATTGTACTACACGAGATTGTTTATGGCTATATCTGAGGGAGCTATTCCAAAACAAACAATCCGTTTGTAGACTTTCTCTGAAGGATAGTTTATAATTACCATAAACTGGGTACGTTGTGTGCGTGCAGACTTTCCAGACTGTGTACAGCTTTGTGTAAGCCTTGGTAGCCACTGGTATACGCAAGCTTACCGTAATAGAGCGAAATTCTTCGCACATAAATATTTCCATTTAACCATTCCTTCTAGAGACAGAACAGTTTTAGTGCGACTTGTAGCTATGATGCGTACAGCTGTTTCTCCTACCGCTTTAGCCGGTTAAGGACTGCATGTCAGTAGCTTCAAGAAGTCGTACGTGTAAGAAGAGATTCACCACCAGGTGAGTGGAACTTAGCACAACGAAGCGACGCCGCAGAGTCAGGAATGTTCCATATAGAACTGGCGTTTGGAGTGACATCTGATAGCAATGATGGGAGCACATCGTGATGTAAGTAATATATTTACAATGTATATACAGCATGCGAACCACGCGTGTATGTGCATGTGTGTGTGTGTGTGTGTGTGTGTGTGTGTGTGTGTGTGTGTGTGTGTGTGTGTACGTGTGTCTGTGTGTGAGCGATTCAATATCTATCGGAGGCTGACTGAGATAGAATAAATAAAAGGAAAAACAAAAATGAAAAACATTCATGATCTACACGTTTAGCTCGTGTTGCAGCACTCCTCTTGTGAAGTTTAGCACGCGCTGTGGTGCACTGTTGAAACTCGTTGCCACAATTTTTTGTCGAGGACTGTAGTAGACCTCCGCACGCGAAGACCCGTCCCCACATCTAACTTTGATTCAAGGAAAGTAGACATCTGAAATTTGAAGCATCTGTTGCGCTGCTAAGAGAATATACTGTATGTAAACAAGACAAAGTTGCTAAAGTGGGTTTTAGGATAACGTTTTACTTGTAGCATGAAAAATAAAACACAGCATATTTAGACTACGAATGTTTTTTCGCTATGCAGTAGTTCTCAAACGACTGCAAGAAAACTATTACTTAAAAACATTTGATTGCTTCAAATTTCCTCTCAGCATGGGTGTGTGTGTTTGTCCTCAGGATAATTTAGGCTAAGTAGTGTGTAAGCTTAGGGACTGATGACCTTAGCAGTTAAGTCCCATAAGATTTCACACACACTTGAACAATTTCCTCTCATCATGGCTTGATGATGTGGTTATCTTTTCACTATTGGTCGTATTTATTGCGATACTTCAAAGTTGACTAACTCACTGCCCATTGTTTGAAGAATTTGTAATTAATTAAGTAAGCGAATTGCTATTGCTAATCTGAGAGAAGTAGGACTCGGCAGTCAAAAATTGTCGTGAATTTCCGAAATGTGTCCCTCAACCATCTGTGGAAGTAAATCTCGTCCATTCTTCTGCTAGAAATTTCTGGCTTCTATTCAAGAATATCGTGTGCATGTGTTTATGAACTTCAAAAGACCACTGGCCAGTGGCGATTTGTTTACCAAACTTCTGTGTAATTTGAAAGTTTACAAACAAATAATATCTTTTGCTCAACCACACAAAGGATCGAGTACGGGTGTTTGCTTTTATATCTGACCAAAGGGATGGGTAAAGGCTTAGTCACCTGCTGCAAAGCTCCACCCATGCTGAAGTAGATTTTCGGAAAACGTTTTACTTTACGCTTAGAGATTTGTAAACAAGACGTTTTGGATTCGCATGGTTCGCTCTGCAGTCGTTCTGAAACGCTTGAAATCAACTGGATCTCACTCAGGCAACTTTTGTGTTCCTAACCAGTTATCCAGAAGTGAATCATCTGGGCTCTAATCGTACAACCTCTCGGTTTCTAGCTTCACGTTCTAGTGCACTACACTAAAGAGTCAAGGAAAGTGATATACGTGCCTAATATCACGTAGGGCGCCCGCGAGCACGCAGAAGTGCCGCAACACGACGTGACATGGCCTTTACTATGTCTGAAGTAGCGCTTTGGGGACCTGACAACATGAGTCCTGCAGGGCTGTCCATACATCGGTGAGAGTACGAGGGGTGGAGATCTCTTCTGAGCATCATGTTGCCAGCTATCCCACAATGCTCAATAAAGTTCATGTCTGGGGAGTTTGGCGGTCAGCGGAAAAATCTTGTCACACGTGCTGCAGTTTTGAGTCACTGCTGATGTTTCGAGTTAGGCCGGGCGTTATATAGGTGCTGTGGCATCGTTTTCACAACTTAAATTTAATTCATCTTAGTGCAAACAATTTGTACGACGTATTTATAAACTGTATACTCAAACCTCAATCGTGGATCAGCGTATCTGCTGTCAGAAACCGGATCAAAATCCCTGTAGCATTTCCTGTCACTGTCCTGCATATACTAACGGACGCGGAAAATAATTCATGTGTAGAGAGAGATATAAAAATATCAATTCCTGCAGCTATGAGTTTATCAGAACAAGTTACTGAATTCAATAGCAACAAATTTTTCTAAAATAATCATTTTGCTATACCCTTGGTCTTCGCAGCCAGCTTCACATCACTCTTTTTTTGCACATTCAGCATCCTTTTGCAATAAACAAAATCAGTCATCTGTTTCATATAATTCCCGTCGAACTCATTTCTTTCAGTCGCACATTTTTCAGCATTAATTTCGAGATGTGATTTTTTTCAGAGAGCATAGCGCCATGATAATTTCTGAAGAATCTGGCTTAGAATAAGTTTATTGTTGGGATACAGCTCAAAATTTCTGTTACAAAATACCTAGTCTTTTCTGTATGATGTGAAAATCAGATTCTCTGGAACCCATACTGTTTGATGCTTGGTGGCGGTGCCATTTCGTCAGAGAATAACGGAATAAGAGTAAAATTAAAGGATATTTTTTGAATACTCAAGATCTACTACTTAAATGTTAACCATTTCTGAATAATTTGTTATGTTCATTAAACCAAAAATGTTCACACAGCGATGCAGAAAAAGATAGTGCTAGGTATTGCTCTATTGCCCAGCTGTAGGGACCCTTAACACTGCGGTAGCTGTTTCCGTTGTAGTCAGCCAAGAATTTAGTATCAACAACATGTCAATGCAAACAGTGAATAATACTACCTCTGACTCCGTAGTCAAGAAATTGTAATTGCTCTACGTCAATAACAAGCTGCCGCTTTATGTTAATGGTTTTCATTAAACCATCCCTTGTTAGACCAGGTGAAGTAACATACTGGGCTGGATTTAGTTAGTACCTTGCGCCAGAAAACGCAGAACAAAGACATCTTCCGATTACTATAAATCGGTTTTAAAATGTAGCTCTGAGTAATCTCGTAATATCTTGAATTTCAATAAATGGCACATCCTATATGATCTTTGGTATTCATACCTTTTGAACGTTGTTTCACCAGTCAGGAAGCTTTTGATCGCTTCAGTCGATAGTAACTGTTCATCGAACAAAACGGACGCTCACTGAGGAAACAAGCCTTTTTACCAAGCAAGTTAAACAGCTCGCTGTCCGGGAAACATTTTCTTGTTGTTTTGAAGTCATACGGCTTTTAAATACGAGACACAAATTTCTAGAGGGCATGCAAAAAATTGACGTAATGTATCAATCGAAATATGTTGCAATGATGTTCCGCTGTGACCGTTTCGATAAATATTTTCTATGCTTGTCGCAAAAACAGAAATATATTCTGGATTTGCTTTCCCCGTTTTATGCTCAGTTGCTTCCATTTTCTCGCGAAGGTTCATAAATATGAAGTGAGGATCGTAATTCGCCGGATTGTGAAACATTACTGACACTGTAAACAGACCTATAATTTATTTCATACGCAGTTCCTCAAAATCGGCGTATAAAATGACAAGGTCTGTGTCTTTCACATCAGTTTGGTCGAAGTGTTCCTTACACGAATGGCAAAATTCTGCTGCTCGAGACACTACTTGTTCTTCAAGGCTCACAAGCATCTGTTCGTTTTGCAACAATAACATTTTTATGCATTCAACCATTGGATACAGCTGTTTGCTGAACATTATTACTGCAACTATAATATGCAAACAAAAAAAAACAATACTATATTGTTTGTGAACTCGAATTTCGTTACTAACACACAGATATCTGCATGTCTGACAAACGGTGATGTTAATTGTTTGCTATACTTCTGCAATTTTTGCACTATTAGTGTCTATTGTGAGTGGCACTGCTGACTGGTTTGCAAAAAAATAATAATAATAATAATAATAATAATAATAAAAAAATTTAAAAAATGCTTCAAATGACTCTCAGCACTATGGGACTTAACTTCTGAGGTCATCAGTCCCCTAGAACTTAGAACTACTTAAACCTAACTAACCTAAGGACATCACACACATCCATGCCCGAGGCAGGATTCGAACCTGCGACCGGTGCGGTCGTGCGGTTCCAGATTGGAACGCCTAGAACTGCTCGGCCACACTGGCCGGCTGACTAGTTTTCACTGAGAACACTAAACTTAATATACAACTAACTTCACTTTACCCTGAAATCAGCGTGAATAGTGCTCACTTATTATGTATATAACATAGTGATGAGACGGAGTAATGCCACTACCTGCTAGCCATCCAAGGTCTTTCCTTTGTGTAATAAAATCTCCGTGTTTTCGATTGATTAATTCGTTTCTCACAGTTACGAAAAGTGAAGATATACAACTGAAAAAAATCTCCTCTAATCATCCACTTGTGTTGAGAGTACCGAATACTACCCATACTGACATGCTTCATATTATTGAGAAGTTAAATTTTTGCGAAGATTAATCCATCTGAATATAGATGATAATTGTGGATGTACCTTACATTTACGCATTCTGGCTACAAACCTTTTATAACTGAGCATTTGAAACTACAAAAATAATTATCGTTCTTTGCCTCAACACTTAGAATGGTATGTTTGTTTAGAACCACATTTGCCGGCTTTCTGTGTTTTCCTGCATAAAACCCCTACTTATGTACACATTAAGTTTTCAAGATGTATTTAACGTACCGTCGAAATTGTGAGCTTGGAAACTACCCAGATTTTTAAAGTCAGTTTCTAACATTGGTTGAGTAATATTCTTTGATATCAGAAGACGACAGAGATGCGTTATAGTGGCCGATATACATTTCTCTAATCTCCTCTTACAAAGGAAGTAAGAATTTTCAAATGAATTTTTCTTTAATGGTCGAATGAACTTGTCTTTGAGAACTTTAAATCCGTCATTGTTGGCTATTACGCCGGTGCTTATTTAACTTCATGAGCAGAAGCCACGTAAACCCGTTCCAAAATATCATCACTGATTTCAATATACTTCGCTGACGGTTCACCCATCATTTATGAATACATGCTAAAGAGCTATCAGAAATAGAGCTATCAGAAATAGTTCCTCTTCTTCATCTACAGATTGCAAATGGAGATATCACAATATATGGAATGTCGTGGTAAAGTTTTGTACCTACAAGAAGAACCTCTTGATAAAAAATGTGCGCAGGATAAGCCACTGTGTCAACAACAGCATCAATGTCTTACTACTGGTAGTTACTGCTTTGCTTTTGATATCTATCTTCGTGCTTTCTCAGGAAGGTCTCAGACAAGTTGTGAATTATCGATGTCTCGACATGCGCATTCAAGAAACAGTTCACGGAGTCTTCAAGCAATCGACTTGAATGCACATGCGAGAAGCTTTGAGTCGTCACCTGTAATCTGTCCAACAAATATGTTTCGCCGTTCGTATCAAAATTCCGATTCCTTCTATATATCCATAAATTTTCGACATTTTTCAGTAGTTTATATAATTTTTGTTTTATAGCGATGACAAGCAGTTTTTAAGAACCTCAACTGACTTTATGGCAATAACTACTCGTTTTTTAGAAATATCAATGGAAGCTGCTCTGTAAAAATACCTTCGTTAGGAATAATAATATGAGATTACACAGTAATATCAGCTTATATTTTCCCCACAATGACATTCTTTAAGTTCCTGAAACGAATCTGTATTCCGCTATTTGTACAAGAAATTCTAATAGCGGCGAATTAGAATTGTCAGTCAAATGTAACATCGAGTTTTGCGAAAAATCATTCACATACTAAAGCTATACGCCCATAAAGCTCTGATTCTTATTTGCTTACAGAATTTTTGGTGAGATGTGTGTAGTTTATAAATGGTGACTTAAACACGTAAAAATATGATTCCAATAAATTTCCCGAATTTTGGGTGAGATGTGCGTAGCTCATAAGTGGTGAAATGTCATTCACGTCTCTAGTAGCATTACACTTGTTTCATTTGCACGATGTTACTATCTCACTGTCAGTTCCTTCGCCATTAGAGAAGACCTTTGTATGCTCTTGCCCTTACAGATGATCTCAAGAAAATAACGAAGAAGGCAGAAAGATTAGGGCTTAATATCCCATTGACATCTAGGCATACTTCCTCGAAGTAAGTTGCCTATAAACTTTGAAAGCAATTATTCCAAAATTCGTTTTAAGCAGTTTAGAGAAATCTTCGACTTTAGTGGCGTGTTAGGGGGCTGGGTTTCGAACAGCTGTCCTGAAGAATACGGGGACAAACATTTTACACTGCTGCACTTGACTTGGTCTAACAAGAAAGTCGCCCTATATATCGTAACAATAGAATGCTGAAACTGTTTTCACTGTACTGCTTCCGGTGCTCCCATGTCACTGGACGTTATGATGAGGGCGACTTATTCTTTTGTGTCTGTCCCAACCGTAGTTACTGACTGTATCTGTTTCATTAGATGGTGATAAGGGTCGGAAACCTAACCTCCTCACACGTGCACCAGTCTCTCTTTAAATGTGACAGATACGCCCTGTGTACGATTACGATATATATCACATGATGTCTGGCGTTGGCGTACTTGATTCCCAACCGCTCCCTCGTTGTTGGAGGAGATGTTTACGCTGGTAGTTCTTTACTGTCTGTCAGTCTTTTGTACCTGTAAGCAACAGGCGGCACCAACGTAATCTACGTGTCGCACGGTCATATGTATTAGATTAATTCGAAGCGCAATATATCCGCTGGCATGATCTCCATGTCTAGCGGTTAGTAAGGAATGAAGCTCTGTTCTGTGTTGCAGAAAGCGTCATGGTGAGACGCGCGCTCAGTACGGAGACGGTGAAGTTTCCCAGTACCAGACCACTGTGACTGCTGGGATACTGGACCACACAAGAGTAGAACACCCATCACGTTGATCGCATCCTTACTGGCAGTATATCGCAGGAACTGCTGTTTGAAGTGGTGACTATGTCTATCCTCATGCCATTGATGGACCGTCCACGAGAACTCGAGGAGCTAGGCGCATGCATTTTCATCGCAACAATGCTTAGTGAAATTTTTTACAACGTAAGGAGTTTCACTTGTCTTTTAAGTAGTATTGTACAGTTTCTTACTTACCCCTTCGTTGACCTGCTCTACCAAGCCGTTTCCCCGTCTCTGACTGAACTGCAATGTCATCGCCGAACATTTACATTTTTATTCTGTCTTCTTGAACTTTAATTGCTTTTCCACATTCTGCTTGTTTTCTGTCGCAGTCAGTTCAAAGTACACATCGAATTACATTTAGGATAACATATGGTCCTGTCCTACTCCCTTCTCAACTACGGCTTCCATGTCATGTCTTTCGAGTCTCACACGTGCACTTAGGTTTCTACACATGTTTTAAATAATCTTTCGCTCCTTGTATTTTATACTTGCTACTTGCAAAATGTCAAAGAATGTAGAACACTCAACAATGTCAAATGTGTCTTCAAATCTACGAATGCTACAAACGTATGTTCGCCTTTTTTCTATCTATTTTCTCCGAAATGATGTAGAGTCTCTGTTTCCTCGCGTGTTCCGACACTCTACTGAACCCAAACGGATATTTTCCGACGTCGGCTTCTAGCAGATTTTCCACTCTTTTGTAAATTGGTTTCGACATAATATCGATCATTTAACAATAAAAATTGAATTTATTGGGATCCGCAGACCTTACCATTCGCAAGCCAGGGTTGTTTCTGCGGTACAATGTCACTACGGCTACGCAGATTATTTTCTTTTTAATCGACATATTATAATATTCTCTTCTGTCAATGCGATGAGATTTGTTGTTAATGGAATAAGTGCATTTTTTTGAGTCATCAGTCTTCAAACTGGTTTGATGCTGCCCACCACCAATTTCTTTCCTGCACCAACCTTTTCATCTCAGAGTAGAACTTGCAACGTATGTCCTCAATTATTTTCTGGATGTATTCCAATCTTTGTCTTCCCCTACAGTTTTTGCCCTCTGCAGCTCCGTCCAGCACCATGGAAGGAATCCCTTGATGTCTTATTAGATGCCCTGTCATCTTTTCCCTCCTTTTTGTTAATGTTTTATAAATATTCCATCCCTCTCCGGTTCTGCGCAGAACCTCCTCATTCCTTACCTTATCAGTCCACCAAATTTTCAACATTAGTATGTAGCACCTCATCTCAAATTCTTCTGTTACGATTTCCCCACAGTCCATGTTTCACTACCTTACGATGCTGTGCTCCAAACGTACATTCTCTGAAATTTCTTCCTCAAATTAAGGCCTATGATGCTAGTAGACTTCTCTTGGCCAGGAATGCCCTTTTTGCCAGTGATGTTCTGCTTTTGATGTCCTCTTTGCTTCGTCCATCTTGGAATATTTTGCTGCCTAGGTAGCAGAATTCCTTAACTTCGTCTACTTCATGACCACCAATCTTGACGTTAAGTTTCTCAATGTTCTCATTTCTGCTACTTCTCATTACTTTCGTCTTTCTTCGGTATACTCTCAATCCACTCAGTACACTGTTCATTCCATTAGACATGTGCAATTATTGTTCACTTTCACTAAGGATGGCAATGTCATCAGCGAAACGTATCATTAATATTCTTTCACCCGGAATTTATTTCCTCTCTTCAACCTGTCTTTTATTATAATTGTTGCTTTTTCGACGTACAGACTGATCAGTAGTCAAAAGACTATATCCCTGCCTTACAACTTTTTTCAGTTGAGCAGTTCCTCCTGATCGTCCACTGTTATTACGACTTCTTGGCTCTTGTACATATTGTATATTACCGTATCTTTCTACAGCTTACCCATATTTTTCTCAAAAATTTCGAACACGTTGCACCATTTATACTGTCGAGCGCTTTTTCCAGGTCAACAAATCCGATCAACGTGTCTTGGTTTTTCTTTAGTTTTGCTTCAGGTATCAACTGCAACGTTAGAATTGCCTCTCTGGTGGGTTTACCTTTCCTAATGCCAACAACTGATCATCACCTAACACATCCTCAATATTCTTTTCCTTTTTCTCTATATTGTTCTTGTAATTAAGTTTGAAGCAGGAGCTGTTAAGCTGATTGTGCGATAATTCTCGCACTTGTGTGCTCTCGCAGTCTTTTGGAACTGTATGGATGAAATTTTACGTAAAATCATATCGTATGTAGCCAGACTCATACATTCTACACATCAACGTGAATAGTCGTTTTGTTGCCACTTACCCTAATGATTTTAGAAATTCTGATGAAACCTTATCGATCTCTCCCCTAATTTCATTTTCAGTCCTCCAAAGCTCTCTTAAATTCTGATTCTAACACAGGATTCCCTGTATCTTCTAACTCGACTCCTGTTTCTTCTTATACCACATCAGGCAAATCTTCTACCTCAATGGACTCTTTCAACCTATCCGCTCTCTCCCCTGCATTTAATAGTGGAATTCTCGTTGCACTCTTAATGTTACCACCTTTCCTTTTAATTTCACCGAAGGTTGTTTGGATTTTCCTATACGCCGTGTCAGTCCTCCCGACAATCCTTTGTTTTTCGATTTTTTCACATTTTTCACGCGGCGTCTTAGCTTCCCTGCACTTCCTATTTATTTCATTCCTCAGCGACTTGTATTTCTGTATTCCTGAATGTCCCTGAACCGTGTCAAAACTTATCAAGCAGAGCCTGTCGTAGCCACAGAGACATTCTCTCTAGCATCTCATAACGCAGCTAACTGCAGAGCCAGCTATGTTTCATTTTCAGTAATGGGTAGCTTCGTAGACTACAACAGTATTGTGTGTGAAGCGCGTGATAGAGGGTATGTCCTATTGTCCTATTCTATTCATGTATGGAGCGCGAGAAAATGACTGTTTAATTGCATCTGTGCGTGCTGTGATTAGTTCAACCCTGTTCACACGATCTACATGGGAGCTATACGTAGGGGTTTTTAGTATATTCCTAGAGTGATCATTTGAAGCAGATTCTTGAAACTTTGTAAATTGGCTTTCTCAGGCTAATTTACATGTATCTTCAAGAATCTGCCAGTTCAGTTCTTTCAGCATCTCAGTAACACTCTACCGCAGTTCAAACAAACCTCTGACCACTCGTGCTACTCTTATCTGTGTACGTTCAGTACCGTTGTTAGTCCCGTTTGGTATGAGTCCCACACACATAAGAAACATCCTAAGATGGATCAGATGAGTGACTTGTAAGCAATCGCCTTTATAGAATGATTGCATTTCCCCGGTACTCTACCAATAAACCGAAGTCTGATACCTGCCCTGCCAATGACTGGGCCTATATGATCGTTCCATTTCATATCCCTACAAAGTGTTACAACCAGGTATTTGTACAACTTGAATGATTCCAACTATGACTCGTTGATATTGCAGTCATAGGATACTTAGTTTTTCCATTTTGTGAAGGGCACAATTTTACGTTTCTGAACATTTTAAGCCAGTTACTATTGTGTGCACCACACTGGAATTTTAGCAACAGCTCAATGAAAACTTACGCAGCTTCTTTCAGAGATTACTTCGCAACAGATAATTACATCATCTGCAAAAAATCTGAGGCTACTATTATTATTATTCCTAACGTAATAAATACACTACATGAAGAACAAGGATCTCAACACACTTCTTGTGGTACACCGAATTTTTATATCTTGATGAAACCCTATCAGAGGTAGCTTGCTGCATCTTTGCTAACAAAAACTACTCTCTTCAGTCAGAAATTTCACTTTATACCCCATGCGATCATACTTTAGAAAATATGCATAGGTGTGGTCTTTATCGGAAATCGAGAAATGCATCTACCTGACTGCCTTTATTTATGGCTTTCAGTAATTCATGTGAGAAATGTGTAACTTAGGTTTCACATTATAAATGTTTTAGAAATCCCTGCTGGTTGGAGAGGAGTGGATCATTCTCTTCGACATACCTCTTTATGTTTGTTACTACATACAACAAATTTACGTGAATGATATTGGACGGTAATTTCGTGGGTCAATTCTGCTACCCGTCTTGTAGATGGATGTGACCCGGGCTTCTTTCCATTTACTTGGCACCGTTTTTTCTTTTTTTTTTCTTTTTCTTTTTTTTTAGAGGAATCTACGACAGATTATAGTTAAGTAGGGGGTAGCTCAGCTGCAATATAAAATTCTATAGGGATTCCATCGTGCCCTGTGACCTTGTTCCATTTTACCGAGTAGGTGAAGTCTCTACTGATTGCAAATGTTGACCATACAATTTCTCGTAAGATAGGAGGTATTGCTTTAAATTATATTGTAAAACAAGTGTACAGAATAACATCTTCGGTTGTTAGCGTTAGAAACAAACATGAAAATAATTCGTTTTGACATCAGTAATACTATGTAAGGCTAGATAGCTAATTTTCGTTTGAGTGCAATATACACTAAGGGATTTCCAGTACTGTACTATAATTCGTTTTATGTAACTTATTGCATGTGTGAAATTTAAACTTTTTGCAAAAATATTCACCATTTTGAGCAAGTATAGCAGCTATATCATTACGTGCTTCGGCCTTCTTCAGAATGGTCTTATATTCAGCATCGACTTACCGTACAAGAAGTTGCATTTCCTCATCTGTTAGCAAAGTTTTTCTATTTGCATGATTTCCACTGAGTTCACTGCACGCTCATCAATACAAGAGATCTACCTAATGCTGCTGCTGGCTCAGTTGTCGGTGTGAGAACACGGCGAAAATTACGACTGCTGGCGCACACACCTGTATTGTGAGACAAACTGGCGCTCTCCGCCGCGGCAAAACGCCCTCTGTGCGGTCGACATGATGCAACAACACGCATTTCAACGACGCGGCTTTCCCGTCGCGGTTCAAGTTGACAGACCGGCCGGGCAGACCGCGTTCTGTGTGGTCACACCTTAGGTGAGGCGTCGTACGACCAGGTATTTCGGAAATCTGTGGTAAGGACTGTGGGACCAAAATGCTGAGATCATGGGTCTCTAGGCTTACACACTACTTAATCTAACTTAAACTAACTTCCGCTAAAAACAACACACACACACCCATGCCCGAGGGAGGACTCGAACGACGGAGGGGGCTGCGCGAGCCGCCCGTTGTGAAGGAGCGGTTCTAGGTGCTTCAGTCCGGAACCGCACTGCTGCTACGGTCGCAGGTTCGAATCCTGCCTCGGGTATGGATGTGTGTGATGTCCTTAGGTTAGTTAGGTTTAAGTAGTTCTAAGTCTAGGGGACTGATGACCTCAGATGTTGGGTCCCATAGTGCTTGGAGCCATTTGAACTACTTTTATTTGGAGCCGCACGAACCGTGACGAGGTGCCCCAAGCCATGACGCTACCCCGCGCTGTCTACGGCCAGGTGAACGCTCCGCTACGTTTGTGTTTATCATTTTTCTTTTTATAATCTGAAGTTCTTCCAGTTACAAGTTTGATTCTGCGGGCTCGACACTTACGAACGTGCTTCAAGATTGTACAATAGAGTCACAAATGGAAATAAGTCTAAGATTTGCAACATACTGTTTGCTCTGGGTTTAACAGAGTTAGGAAGACTGCAAGGCAGATATGAACTCTTGCACTGTGTGTGGAGCAAGCGTTTGCTGGCAAATCACGCCATTACAAGATTTTATTCTTTGAGGAAATGTCGTTCGTTCTGTCATGACTCATTTTGTACATTCAGAAAGTCTCGATAACTGACGTAAGTGACGAACCGCGACCATTTAACCGTAGTAGACAACAGTCAGTAATCGGGTGAATGAGTACAACCGACTCTAACTGAAAGCAAGGAAAATCAAAGGGGGGACTATTACTGAATTTTAGCTTGAACGTATTCATTTCACTCATTGAAAATTCCTATACAGTATTGTTACATGTGTCCAGTTACAACGTCATTATATTAACTTCTTAAGAGGAAATTGTAATTATGTCAGAGACAGCAAAGGACCTGGAAGAGCAGTTGAACGGAATGGTCAGTGTCTTGAAAGGAGGATATAAGATGAACATCAACAAAAGCAAAACGAGGATAATGGAATGTACTCGAATTAACTCGGGTGATGCTGAGGAAATTAGATTAGGTAATGAGTCACTTAAAGTAGTAAAGGAGTTTTGCTATTTACGGAGCAAAATAACTGATGATGGTCGAAGTAGAGAGGATATAAAATGTAGACTGGCAATGGCAAGCAATGCGTTTCTGTAGAAGACAAGTTCGTTAACATCGAGTATAGATTTAAGTGTCAGGAAGTATTTGTATGGAGTGTAGCCGTGTATGGAAGTGAAAAGTGAATGATAAATAGTTTGGAAAAGAAGAGAATAGAAGCTTTCGAAATGTGGTGCTACAGAAGAATGTTGAAAATTAGATGGATAGATCACATAACTAATGAAGAGGTGTTGAATAGAATTGAGGAGAAGATAAATTTGTGGCGCAACTTGACTAGAAGAGAGGATAGGTTGGTAGGACATGTTCTGAGGCATCAAGGGATAACCAATTTATTACTGGGGGGCAGCGTGGAGGGTAAAAGTCGTTGACCAAGAGATGAAAACGCTAAGCAGATTCTCGAAGATGAAGAAGCTCACACAGGATAGAGTAGCATGAGAGCTGCATGAAACCAGTCTCTTGACTGAAAAACACAACAACAACAACAAGATGAAATTAATGGTTTAGCTGATAAGAAAGACATCTCCTCGAGTAAAGATCTGTGTGAACATGTTATTTTGCAGCTGATCGCTCAATAATGATGTTTTCCACTACGAAACCCTCCCCATGGTCGTGTCTATCGCAGCTGGTGTTTTTTGCCAACAATTAAGATACGTAATTCAGCTTTGCATGCCGCGCGGGATTAGCCGAGTGGTCTAGGGCGCTGGTCCCGGCGGAGGACCGAGTCCTCCTTCGGGCATGGGTGTGTGTGTTTGTCCTTGGGATAATTTAGGTTAAGTAGTGTGTAAGCTTAGGGACTGATGACCTTAGCAGTTAAGTCCCATAAGATTTCACACGCATTTGAACATTTTTCAGCTGAGCATGGAAAGCTTACGACGAAAGTCTACTTTAATAAAACAGAAAGAGCTGTAGCACGAACGTGCCTATAACATCACGAACGAATAAGACATTACTCATCCTGGACCTCGAAACGGTCTGTGTTTATTTGCTATCCTATGTCAAACTGTAACAGTGTGCAAATTTGTCACTTCGCAGTGATAATTTATATATTGATTTAGGATATGACTGCCTGGAGCTCTGTCACGAAACGGGTAAAAAATCTGGCCTTCAGCGAGACTTGGATCGTGAATAATTTCCATGGTAGTAGAGGGAGCTGTAGAGGGGTAAAAGCTATAGAGATAGACAGATTAGAAAACATCCAACAAGTAATTGAGGACGTAGGTTTGCAAGTGCTACGCTGAGATGAAGAGTTTGGAACAGGAGAGCAATTTGTCGCCGGCCGCGTCAAACCATCACATGTCTGATGGGAAAAAGAAACATTACTCTTCTTTTCTATATATTTATTTCCAAACACAGTCACCTTATCGAAGAACACATTTTTTTCAAACGGGAGACCGGATTACTGGCCAAGTCACTGTTGAATGTTTGATTCTGTTGACGGAGTCACAACCACTCATCTGCTTGCCCAACTTCATCACCATCAGAGTTATGTCAGCGAAGGTGCTCTTTAAGTTTTAGAAAAGAACGAAATGCGGATGGGACGACCTCGGGTGTTTTTGGAGGGGGATCCATGACAGTGAACCCAAGGCGTCTGATTGTTGAAGTCATCGTAGCGCCCGTGTGTGTTCTGGCACTGCCAAAGCTCAAGGAGAGGGCGTTCCACGTATGGACGAACGCTTCGTATTTGTGCACTCAGTATTCTGAGGGTGTCTCAGGCACCGACATAGTTCGTTACACACCGTCTTGTTACGCTCTACAAGTCAGAGCCCCCTAGCGGCAGAGGGTAGCAATTTCCGCACGTAATACATCAACAGATACTGAGAACAGAATAAAAGAATTCGGCAACATTACTTGTCAGTACCTTCTCGTGTATCTTACATTATGCTCTGGTAGAACAACGTGTAGTGATTCAGGAAGTGCAAGTGTAATAGATTTAACAGTGATTTTCCCAAGAATATTGCAAGAAAAATGAACGCGTCAAGATCATAAAAATCCATGTTTGGATACATTAAAAGTATATGTCTGCATTACCTTTAAAAAGGAGTTATATTATGATGTGCTTCAAATTTTAGATTCCATAATTTACTGATGGAAAGCTAAAAATAGTTTTATTTAGATATTAGAAAATTCTGCAGTACTTTCAGCAGATGGTGAATGCACAGGAAAAACTGCGTTCCTCAGCGTGAGCGAGCAGCGAAAGTGGGCTGTAGAGATCTCACTCGTGTCTTGGACGCCACGTTGACTGCACTGACATCCACATACAGTTTCAAAGTTGC
This sequence comes from Schistocerca piceifrons, assembly GCF_021461385.2. NCBI lineage: Eukaryota > Metazoa > Arthropoda > Insecta > Orthoptera > Acrididae > Schistocerca > Schistocerca piceifrons. Next base: position 677,178,713 of record NC_060141.1, read on the forward strand.
AGAGTACCTCTGGAAGATTTTGGCAATAACGGGGCAGCCTATACCCAGGAAACTGTAATCGCTTAGTGTCCCGGTCCATTGTCCCTCGTCTCTGGGTTTTTGAAGTGGACGAGAATATTTCTTTCTTTGCATATGACCAGAAAGCTTCTTTCTATGAAGAATTACGTGGTTGTCTTCGATAGTGTGAACCGTGTGACTGTCTCGTGTGAGTGGATATGTGAAGATAGATTTATTTCTGTGTTATTTAATTTTAATTCTGTCATTTACTTCTAGTGAGTTTTAAAATTTTCTCCCGTTTTGCGGATTTAGCTAGCCTTACTGCAGGAGCAGTAAATTTTATACATGTCATCGTTTTGTTATAAGTCTCTCATTGAGTAAATTTCGTCCATTAAAAAGACGTAGCAGTAAATATTACAGTTTATACGCGTCGTGCACATTAAATTGATTAAAACATTTTGAATCTATGTGATATTTGCCTATAAAATGCAGTCAATATAAATCGTTTTTTGTGCTGTTCATCATTTTCTTGTAATAGCCGTTATTCTGGGCTGTATTTAGTAAGTAGTTAAATTCCTTGTTTTACTTCACCAGCATGTAGTGGAAATTTACGACAGAGGGCTTTCTTATATTGAGCAAGATAACATTTTGTGGCAGGAACAATGATGTCACGAGATACAGGTTTATAATAAGTTCTGAAAACATGTCTATGCAGATTCATGGGAATGGTAACATGTAAAGCATTCGCTATAGAAGACTAAACAGGTGGGGGAACTTTGCGTCCATCTTTTGTAAATATTGTAATGCAGTCATGTAAAAATTTAAAAAAGTGTTCATTGTTTGTAATAGTTTCTTCTACCAGATTACAAAATTGTTTTAAATTTTTGTGAAATATTTCCAGGTTCTGGATTATACTTACACATCAGCATATCTTCAACGATAACAACAACTAAGGGAAATTGTTTTTCAATTTTTTGTTTTGTTTTTGTCATAAAGTAACTACTCCGCCCCACTTCAAGTACACGTTACTGAAAATGCGTTAGCATTGTTGAGCTATACTTTTACCCGCGAGTGCAAGTATTATCACTGTGTGTTTTAGTGAAGGCCTTCGCAAATTGTTCGATATCATGTTGTGAGTAACGGAAAAATGCGAAAACACAAATATATCCTCTGCAGTACACTACATAGACAATTATTTTAGGGTGGTCTGTCAAGAACATATTTTTCAAAATGTTGACTAAAATATTTGCTGCTATACCTGCCAACGGAGATACGAAACCCAATCCATCTTTTTGAAGACAGATCGTATTTTGTAATTGTAATTAGTTCTCCTCCCAGTAACTCGTTATTGTCTGTTTTACCCCGGAGAGAAGTGTCCAACGAGTTAGCAAATTGTTTTTGTTTAGTACTATACACTCATGCTCATAAATTAAGGATAATGCTGTTACATGGTGAAACAACTCTCTGGTGGGCTGTTTGCGGGTTGAAATCACCTCGGGGTTTGCCCATGCGCTGGATTTGATCTGCGGTCGTCGCAAGGTGGCGTTGGCAGCAGTCCACATACTCAGAGGTGTGTTGGTGGAAGAGTACGGTGCAGCGAGTGTGCAGACAGTTTCAGACGTGTTAATGGCGACTGCGTGTCGAAAATGGCTCAAAAAACACATACTGATGACGTTATGAGGGGTAGAACACTAGGGCGACTGGAGGCGGCTCAAACACAGCAGGTCATAGCCCTCCGTGTGGGAAAAGTGTGATCTCAAGATTATGGCAACGATTCCAGCAGGCAAAAAACGGGTCCAGGCGCTACAGTACGGGAGGTCCACAGTGTACAACACCACAAGAAAACCGATATCTCACCATCAGTGCCCGCAGAAGACCACGAAGCACTGCAGGTAGCCTTGCTCTGGACCTTACCGCAGCCACTGGAACAGTTGTCTTCAGACACACAGACGACTGAGCAGACGGTTTGTTCCCCCGGAGACCTGCAAGGTGCATTCCACTGACCCTTGGTCACTGGAGAGCCCTTAAAGCCTGGTGTCAAGAACACAGTACATGGTCACTGGAACAGTGGCCCCAGGTTTTGTTCACGGACGAGTCCAGGTATAGTCTGAACAGTGAATCTCGCCGGGTTTCCATCTGGCGTGAACCAGGAGCCAGAAACCAACCCCTTAATGTCTTTGAAAGGGGCCTGCATGGAGGTCGTGGTTTGATGGTGTGGCGTGGGATTATTATTGGTGCACGTATACCCCTGCATGTCTTTGACAGAGGAATTGTAACAGGTCAAGTGTATCGGGACGTCATTCTGCACCACTATGTCCGCCTTTTCAGGGGTGCAGTGGATCCCATGTTCCTTCTGATGGATGATAACGCACAGCCCCACCTAGCTGCCGTCATGGAGGAGTATCTTGAAACAGAAAATATCAGGTGAATTGAGGGGCCTGCCTGTTCTCCAGATGTAAACCCCATCGAGCACGTCTGGGATGCTCTCGGTCGACGTATCGGTGCACGCCTTCAAACCCCTAGGGCTCGTCAGAAGCTCAGACACGCACTGGTGCAAGAATGGGAGGCTATACCCCAGCAGCTTCTCGACCACCTGATCCAAGAGTATGCCAACCCGTTGTCCTGCCTGTGTACGTGTGCATGGTGATATCCCGTATTGATATCGGGGTACACGCGCAGGAAACAGTGGTGTTTTGGAGCACATGTGTTTCCGGACGGTTTTCTTAACTTATCACCAATACCGTGGACTTACAGATCTGTGTCGTGTGTGTTCCATATGTGTCTATGCTATTAGCGCCAGTTTTTATGTAGCGCACGTTGTGTGGCACCACATACTCCAATTATCCTTAATTTATGAGCATGAGTGTACTTCCATTTATAGGAAGAATTAGTGTACATGTTTGCTGTATCTAGCTATGTGAGCCTCGCATTGGCAGGGATTACATGTACGTATACATGTTTTCCCAAGTTCATAACTGTTTTCTTCTTACAGTGTACTTGTTTTGAAACGTATAATGATATCTTGGTAGTTTATTATGTTTTCTTTCTACAGGAAATAGCTAATATTATGTATAACGTTAGATGTGGCCAGTGAGCATAATTCAACTTCCGCCTCTGTCTGGCGTACTTTGTAAATGGCGTACTTTGTAAATGGACGTGGGCAGCCAACGAACCCAGCAGAGGACGAACTTTTTAACATACGAGTTCCTGTACAAGACGCTGACCCGACGGTTCTAAGCCCTTCAGTCCGGTACCGTGCAACCGCTACGGTCGCAGGTTCGAATCCTGCCTCGGGCATGGATGTGTGTGCTGTCCTTAGGTTAGTTAGGTTTAAGTAGTTCTAAGTTCTAGGGGGGCTGATGACCTCAGATTTTAAGTCCCATTGTGCTCAGAGCCATTTTTTCAAGACGCTGAAGCGTAATCCGTGAATAATTTTCAGTTTCTTCTCTATCGTCTCGACTGTGATGCGCCGGTCTTCGAATACTAGAGCCTCGTTGTTGCTTGCGATACCAGATGCTTTAGAGGTGGATGCTCTGCCAGTTCCGTCTTCGTGATCCAGACACGTTTGCCCACAATGGAAGCTACTACCCAGCCTAACAAGCGAGTCACCAGATGGTAAACCATTGCCGTACACTTCCACCAACGCACCACGTCCTGGTTCAAAGTTGTACCCATTCCAGTGGAAAGAAACGCACAATTTTCTACTTTATAAATGGGTTTCGCCATTATGTTGTGGCTCTTGTTGTGACGTGCTATAGTGCTGTGTGTCTGAAATGTATCTCTTCGAATGTATGTATTTCATTGCGGGATGAAATCACCTCGGGGTTTGCCCATGCGCTGGATTTGACCTGCGGTCGTCGCAAGGTGGCGTTGGCAGCAGTCCACATACTCAGAGGTGTGTTGGTGGAAGAGTACGGTGCAGCGAGTGTGCAGACGTTTTCAGACGTGTTAATGATGACTGTGTGTAGAAAATGGCTCAAAGAACACATACTGATGACGTTGTGAGGGTTAGAACACTAGGGCGGATATGGAAATGTATTTCTTCGAGGTGTGACTAACCCACTTATAATTATTTAAGTCATGTTCAATGCTTGACAACACTTAATCCTGCCACTCAGCGGAATGCATCTACCTTTGTATTATGATTGTAGTCGTTAGGTTCCACATACACAAGACTATGATACTGACGCAGATTTCAGGAAATGTAGTCTTTATTCTTATCGAATTAATGCTACCAAAGTGTTTCGTCTCTTATAAGTACATTTTATCCTCCTACATTCGACGGTCTCTGGTGTGACGTCACGTGTGCTGGATTGCTGTAGAAATTGCTCGTCAATATTTTATAATGTTTTAGTCTTCAGTTGATTATTTTAAAGTTTATTTATGTTAATATTTGCTGTAAAAGTAACTTATTAGTTTATTTTTATTATTCTCAGTCTCTCTTCTTGTGTTACTGACTAGAGTAGTCTGTTATTTGTGAGTTCGCTTACGTCGTTCGTTCAAGCCTCAATCCTCAGTAGTCTGTTTACATTTTGAGGCGTGCATTTGCAGCTGTAGCGGTTATTAAGCTAAGTACTGACAGAGTTACACTACTAGCCATTAAAATTGCTACACCACGAAGATGACGTGCTACAGGCGCGAAATTTAACCGACAGGAAGAAGGTGCTATGATATGCAAATGATTAGCTTTTCACAGCATTCACACAAAGTTGGCGCCGAAGGCGACACCTACAATGTGCTGACATGAGGAAACTTTCCAACCGATTTCTCTTATACAAACAGCAGCTGACCGGCGTTGCCTCGTGAAACGTTATTGTGATGCCTCGTGCAAGGAGGAGAAATGCGTACCATCACGTTTCCGACTTTGATAAAGATCGGATTGTAGCGTATCGCGACTGCGGTTCATCGTATAGCGACATTGCTACTCGCGTTGGTCGAGATCCAATGACTGTAGCAGAATATGGAATCGGTGGGTTCAGGAGGGTAATACGGAACGCCGTGCTGGATCCCAATGGCCTCGTATCACTAGCAGTCGAGATGACCGGCATTTGTCCGCATGGCTGTAACGGATCGTGCAGCCACGTCTCGATCCCTGAGTCAACAGATGGGGACGTTTGCAAGACAACAACTATCTACACGAACACTTCGACGACGTTTGCAGCAGCATGGACTATCAGCTCGGAGACCATGGCTGCTGTTACCTTTAACGCAGCATCACAGACAGGAGCGCCTGCGATGGTGTACTCAACATCGAACCTGGGTGCACGGATGGCAAAACGTCCTTTCTTAGGATAAATGCAAGTTCTGTTAACAGCATCATGATGGTCCCATCCGTGTTTGGCGATATCGCAGTGAAAGCACATTGGAGGTGTGCATTCGTCATCGGTATACTGACATATCACCCGGCGTGATGGTATAGGGTGCCATTGGTTACATGTCTCGGTCACCTCTTGTTTGAATTGACGGCACTTTGAACAGTGGACGTTACATTTCAGATGTGTTACGACCGGTGGCCCTACCCTTGATTCGATCCTTGCGAAACCCTACATTTCATCAGGATAATGCACGACCTTGTTTTGTAGGTCCTGTACGGGCCTTTCTGGATACAGAAAATGTTCGACTGCTGCCCTGGCCAGCACATTCTGCAGGTCTCTCACCAATTGAAAACGTCTGGTCAATGAAGGCCGAGCAACTGGCTCGTCACAATACGCCAGTCACTACTCTTGATGAACCGTGGTATCGTGTTGAAGCTGCATGGGCAGCTGTACCTGTACACACCATCCAAGCTCTGTTTGACTCAATGCCGAGGCGTATCAAGGCCCGAGGTGGTTGTTTTGGGTACCGATGTCTCCGGATCTATCCAACTAAACTGTGTGAAAATGTAATTCCATGTCAGTCCTAGTATAATATATTTTTCCAATGAATACCCGTTTATCATCTGCATTTCTTCTTAGTGTAGCAATTTCAATTTCCAGTAGTGTATTTGTGCACTGTTATATGGTTACTAAATTTAATAGTTGTCAGCGGTGTTTCGTGCTGTTTGTGGCGAAATAACGATTTAATAAACACTTATAGTTTTATGTACGTTGAAGTCACTTAGCAAATTTCGTGCTTTAGTTTTCAGCTGACGTTTCTTATTGTATCTAGTGAAATATTTCAGTAAAATTTTCATTCAGTGCTTTAATTTCGTTGATTGTTCCAGTGGGCGCTTGAAGTTTTGGTTTTAGCTAGTAATTTTGTGAAATTTTGTTGGTACTGGTATTTGCCGAGGTGTTGTGGTATTAATAAAAGTGGTTGCTTTCTTAGGAGGCAGAGAATTACGAGACCGCTATTGTTAATTCTATAAATAGTTCTACTGGTGTAACTGAACTTACTTAACTGACGTATAGTTTTTTTCAGTGACTGTAAAATTTTACCATGACTGGGAAGTGTGGGTTCTGTCGTAGGTTTGCGAGTAGTGGGGTACCGTGTGGGATTTGTTCAAGGTATTTTCATTGGGGGGGGGGGGGGGAGTGTTGTGAGGAAGACAGTTGGCATTATACCGAGATCCTCTCCTGGGAATGCAGAATCTGAAGTAGAAATAAGTTGATACAGGAGCAGGAGCGTAAGATTTGTGCCCTTCAGGTGCAGTTACAACGCCCAAAGGAGGAACTAGATATGTTGAGGAGGGTGAAGGGTGGTGGGGAATGGGAACTGGCAGTTGGCAAGATGGGAGCTAGTAGCAGGAGGCATTCATACAGTTATAGTTTCCTTATATGCAATAGATTTGACCAACTTTCAGAGTTGAGTGGAGAGGAGTTTCTTGTAGTTGTAGATGTATGGAACATGCTGCAGTCCTCAAACGTTAGTAGGCCTAGGTCAGTCTAACAAAAAGAAGGAGGTTCTGCTGCTAGGTAGTTCACGCGGTAGAGGTGTGTGCCAGCAGTTGCAAGAAGTATTGTGAATCCTAGTGCAGGGTTAGGAATTTTACAAAGAAGGGTCAGTCTAGTGGTAGTGGTTGGAGCAGGGAACAGTCTTGATAGGGACGGGGAATATGATGTAGTTTTTGTGACCTGGTAAAGACAGCTACTCAAACTTGGGCACTAATACGCATCTCGTACAAATGTTTCAGCGTCATGATGGGCCTCATCTTAATGTGGCTGTTAGACGCATTAACATTGGGCTGGAGAGATCGTTGATGGTATATGGCATGGATCACATTTCAGTGGTGCCTTTTGGGTTTATCAGTAGACTGAGTTTCACTAGACATAGGTATGGGAAGGGGAGGCTGGCAAAGCTTATAGGTGACAGTATAGTGGGTGGTGGGGGGATTACTCATGAAAAAACTCCTGTAGTAATTGGTGTTAGAGCTGCACCTTTTTCAGATTGAAGTCAGCTATACCTGCTTACTGGGAGTCCCTCTAAGGGCTCATCTTCAGAGGACGTCAAATTCCCAAGTTGATAAGGAATTAGCATATTTCATTAAAATATAAGTGGTATTAGAGATAAGGTTAGCGAACTGCTTATAGATGTTGACTTCTAAATTATTGTTATATAGGAGCATCACTTAAATACTTTGACCGTTCAGAGGCTTCCTTTGCCAGGATACAAATTAGGTGGCTGTTTTTCAAGGAGTTCCTTACGGGGTGAGGGAGTGGCTGTTTACGTAAAAAACAGTATTCCATTTGAGTCTATAGACGTTTCACGGCGCTGCAGTGAACAGATATTTCAACGTTGTGCAGGGGCAGTGGAATTTAGTGAAACTAAACTTCTAATTGTTGTTGTTTATAGGTCCCCAAACTCTGACTTCAGAGCACATCTGCTCAAACTACAGAGGGTTCTTCGTGCACTTTGTAGGAAGTACCAGAAATTAGTTAAATGTGGTGGCTTCAATACAAATTTGGTATATGATGGTGCAAGGAAAAGGATGTTGGTAGATCCCCGTGGTGTAACGACGTGTTAGGTTTTCGTTCGATATATGACCATGTGCAGACTTCGTCACCTACGTCAGTTACAACCCACTTCAAAAATGATTCATATTCTTTTTAAATTGTCATAGAATGGTTCTTGAACGAAACTGTAAAACATCAGTTGAGTCGTGTGCAGAAAATTACATCACTTGGGCCAATTGGTTTTCGTAACTTTTTCCCAATTTAAATTTCGTTTGTTTCTCCTCAGAAAATTATATCGACACACGTTATCTTGATCTAATCGATATCAGAATCACACATTAAATAAACTTTTTTTTTTTGACTCAAAGTTTCGGCCAACGCTGTCTGAATCAATAATCTTGTCAAAATATATTATTAATCCGTTCACATAACTCTTCATAAATAAATCTTCAAGACACGTATTTCAATTTTAATAGCATACACTATTTTATTAGCTTCCTACACATACAGATGTGAACTTGAGCGTTGACAGACAGTGACTAACATTTCAATAAGATTAAGCTCGTCATTGTTGTACAAAAAGAGTATAAAACTTCATTTTTAATTTTTAGAAGCACGACGCAACAACTCGGTTCCAGGATCTTCTGTTGCTCCTTGGCTGTCGACCCGCGACGTATAGCGGCCAGCAATTTCCTCTCTGGTCGCGGCAACGAAGATGCTGTCCCCGTTCGTTGCGCCGATCTCTCCGTACATGAAACACATAAAAAAAAATACAAAACTTTTAGATAATTCACATTTATTACAAATAATAAGAAAACACATAAACAAAACTAAATTAAACTTATAGTCACCTGCAAACTGGGCTGACTTTGGTGGATGGGTGACGTTTAATTTCGTCCCACTAAATACCCCACCCACAAGCTCAGTTTGTCAGGTTTTAACCGAAATTAAAACTTTTCAATATACAATATTTAACTGTTAATACATTTTCCTCACATTTTACGTAACCTAGAGTCCTTGCTATTAGATAGATTTAATCCTTTTAATACGATATTGTTGTGACTATTTTTCATTTACTCTTAATTGTGCTATTATGGTAATTCGTAGCCGAATATAGGGAGATTGCTCCTCTTCAGTTAATAGTTGCTAATAAATACTAATTTAGTACGTTCTTTAACGTTGTACATTAGGACAGAGCATTCAAATTGTGATAGATTAGTTATAGTTTCATTTATTTACTAGAGTTATTCTTTCCAAGAATGTATATTACTAATAAGTTTCTCACAATAACTAATAGTACTATTTACTTTACATCATTCTCTTCCCTAATGCCTTATTTATGCCTGAGGTCAAGAAGAAATCAAGCAAAACTCTCTTTAGAATCTCGGCACGGCTTTCTTTACCTTCGGACACCTTGTTGGGTAATGGCCATTTATTTAGGAGAAACAAGCGAGAGAGCCCCGTTTGGTGTGTTCTATATTAACACTATTACAAACCTCTATTAAAGGCACTCTGCTATGTTCTCGTGAGCCATATAGCTCTGGACGCCCATGGTCCCTAAAACTATTAACCATCCCCTTTGGTTCCTACTATCCGAGTAAATTTAAAATACGCAAAATTCCTTTAGACCTAAGAGCAAAGTTTCCTCCATATAAATCCCCCTTTGGGTTATCTTTCTCTTTTTGAAGTACCAGTAGATTATTGTAGAACACTTGTTTAAGCTTTCTGTCCTATTCTTTAAAATAATACGTAACTATCACGAAAACTTCACATGAATAAACTATGAACGCTCTTCCGTGTGTAACATATACTAAATATTAACTTATTTAGGAATGAAGAGTTTCATTTGATCAACACTGTATAATCCTTTAATTACACCTGATGAAGGTTCCATAAGAAGTAATGCTTTGGGATGTACAACCTTATGTACAACATATGGACCTTCAAAGATAAAGAAGAATTTTCTACATTCCTTATCGATCTTAGAACTTTTAGGATGAGATCGTACTAACACAAGATCTCCTACCTGAAATGAGGGTTCTATAGCCTGTTGATTATAACTTTTAATTCTCCGTTCGGCATTTTTTACAATCTGTTCGCAAACTTTTTCGTCTGGGATACATTGTTGTATCTCATTTACTGGTGGCCAAGGTAAAGCAGCTAGTAAAGGCTCACCTATAAGTCGTTTGCCTAAAATTTCTATAGGTGATAATCCCGTCGTTAGGTGAGGCAATTCATTTAATATCTTTTCGAACTCAGGCATTAGTTTGGCCCACCGAGTATGTTTATGTGCACAATAAGTTCTACATAATCGTCCTAATTCTTTCATGACTCTTTCTACTAAATTACTTTGAGGGTGATATTTCGAAATTAATATATGTTTGATTCCATATTGTCTTATCATATCTTGAAATCTTTGACTAATAAAGGCACTACCGTTGTCAGACATAAGTCGTTTAGGAATGCCCCAGTTAACAAAGTAATTTCGGGTGAGGCAGCGTATAACACTTGCTGTATTCGCTCGTTTCAAAGTATACAGTTTCACATGTTTGGACCAACATTCCATTACAACAAACACATATGTGAATCCTCCTGAACTCCGAGGCAGAGGGCCGAAAAAATCTAATGACAGTAGATCCCACAAACCTCGAGGAATTACAGCATATAATTTATAACGCTTGGATTTGTTATTAACTTTAACCTTTTGACAGGTTTCACAAGCCCTTATAATACTTCTCACAATACGGGACATATTTTTGAAATAATAATACTTCATTAGATGTTTAATACATTTATGAATTCCAAAATGCCCGTAACCTTCATGAATATAAGTAATTAACTCGTCCACAACAGTTTTCGGAATGCAGATTTTCCATCTCTGGTGTTCCCTCTGTGCTTTCCAATACAACAAGTCGTTAAAATATAACCACACACCCCGGGTGTTAACTGTTTCGTCCCCATTATTAAGGTTTTGTATAATTCGTAGAATAACATTTTTCTTTCCTTTATGTAATACGGTAATCCACTAGTTAGGACTCGCATTAGATGACTTTCAATAATTGGTTCTTCAATTAATTTAGCACGGTTTAAATGCCATTCAAAATAATTCCTATAACCTCCCCACCGTTTAGAATATGGAGGAGGGTCTAACAACTCTAAAGTTAAGTGTTGTTGTTTTCCTCTTGACCAATAATTTTGTTTAAACTGCTTAACAAAATCATCCCAATCCCTGAATTCATTTCTATGCAGTACTGCCCATTCCGCAGCTTCTGCTTCTAAATGTCCTATTACAAATTGAATGCGTTTTTCATTACTCCATTTAGAAGATAATGATGTTTCAAAAGCTTTTATAAAGATTATAGGGTGCAGTTCGCCTCCTGGTTTGAATACAGGAAATCGACTTGCTACATTTGAATTTGTTGTTATGTCATCCAGACATTCTGCGAGAGAAATAGTCGGATTTTGTTTAGCTTGCAGAGACGGAGTTGCATCGGATTGGCTTGCCGTGACTGCCTTATTCATATTGTTGCCATCCGTGCTAGCAAATTCGATGCGACTGTTGTCTCTGATTATGTTATTACCTCTGCTACCTGAAATGTTCTCGTTATTATCTAATTCCGATAACCGTTTCGTAATTTCCTGTATCCGCATTTCTGTATTGGATACGCGATTAGCTAATATCGATTCTTCACTGTGTTCACGATGTGAACGCTCTGTACCTTCGTCAATATTATTATCTTTGGCAGTCTCAAGATTACTGCATATCTCAGTAATTAAAAATTTCATGTTTTCGATTTCGGTATGGTCCTTTTCTACTTGATGAGTTAATGTCTCTAATTCTACATTATCTATTGAAGAAATCTCTACAGGTTTGGTAGAGACCTCTTTAATAGATTTCAATAATTCTCCGCGAACAGTTTCTGTTTGCATAGAAAATTCATCTCGTAACATATCGTTATTTTTCTGTATTTCATTTACAACTAAGATATTGACACTATCTAGTCTCTCGGATAAGTCAGTAATATCGTGTCGCATGCGAGCTTTTTCCTCGCGCGATTCCTGGATATGTTCTTCTAACCTTTTACAATTATCAGCAATCTTATTACTAAGTCCTACTAATTTTTCCTGCATTTCAACTTTAGAAGACTCTATTTTATCACTTAATTCTCGACTGGTTTCATTAAGATATTCCTGCAACCTGTCTGTTGATTTTGTTAGCTCCCCTTTAAGTCTAGCAGTAGATTCCTCGTTAGACTGTTTTAATCTAGCCATAGATTCTTCGTTAGACTGTTTTAGTTCCTGTTTCAATCTAGCAGTAGATTCCTCGTTAGCCTGTTTTAATTCCTCTTTTAATCTAGCAGTAGATTCTTCGTTAGACTGTTTTAATTCAGCTAGGAAATCCCCGTTAGATTGTTTTAATTTAGCTATCGCCCTAAAAAGGGATCTCATGCTCCTATCGGACATAGATTGCTCTTCGTCTGACATTTCACTTCCCGACATTATTGTAAGATATTAACTATTTACACACGCAAACTTGTAATCAACAATCCTGTAAAAGCACACTTCCTATGTACAACACTCCACTTCCAACTTGAAACAAACTCACCGGACACTAATATTGTAATTTGTAGTTCTCGATGATCAGTGTGCTGCTATGGGCTGCAGATGTAACAGCCGTCGATGCAGCCGCTGAGATGCTGCGACCCCGCTTCCGCAACCGGCCGGACGCTGAGTCGAACACCGGAAACGTCGCTGGCTGCAACCACGCCCGGCACCGCCGTAGACAGGCGAAGCCCTCAGCAACACCTCTAATACCAGCCGGAGGAACGCCCCGCAGCTGACGTACTGGGCCTATTAGTTTAGGGAGAAAAAAGGTTGTCGGGGTTTGCAGCGTTCAGCTGCTGCCCAACTGACGCGCCTTCTCGTGGAACAACTGCGTGACCGTACTGCTTGGCTGCACTCCGTCAGATGCCCACACCCGCGACGTCGCCGCTGGCTGGTGAAGGCTCCACGAAAACTCGCGTTGACTTCCGAAGGACTCTTGATGCTTTGTTTCGTACCTGTGTGCCTTAGTTGCACACAAGTCCTGTTTCTAAGGTCGCCACGGTGCGGTGTAACGACGTATTTAGGTTTTTCGTTTGATATATGTATGACCATGTGCAGACTTCGTCACCCACGTCAGTTACACTCACTTCAAAAATGATTCATATTCTTTTTAAATTGTCATAGAATGGTTCTTGAACGAAACTGTAAAACATCAGTTGAGTCGTGTGCAGAAAATTACATCACTTGGGCCAATTGGTTTTCGTAACTTTTTCCCAATTTAAATTTCGTTTGTTTCTCCTCAGAAAATTATATCGACACACGTTATCTTGATCTAATCGATATCAGAATCACACATTAAATAAACTTTTTTTTTTTTGACTCAAAGTTTCGGCCAACGCTGTCTGAATCAATAATCTTGTCAAAATATATTATTAATCCGTTCACATAACTCTTCATAAATAAATCTTCAAGACACGTATTTCAATTTTAATAGCATACACTATTTTATTAGCTTCCTATACATACAGATGTGAACTTGAGCGTTGACAGACAGTGACTAACATTTCAATAAGATTAAGCTCGTCATTGTTGTACAAAAAGAGTATAAAACTTCATTTTTAATTTTTAGAAGCACGACGCAACAACTCGGTTCCAGGATCTTCTGTTGCTCCTTGGCTGTCGACCCGCGACGTATAGCGGCCAGCAATTTCCTCTCTGGTCGCGGCAACGAAGATGCTGTCCCCGTTCGTCGCGCCGATCTCTCCGTACATGAAACACATAAAAAAAAATACAAAACTTTTAGATAATTCACATTTATTACAAATAATAAGAAAACACATAAACAAAACTAAATTAAACTTATAGTCACCTGCAAACTGGGCTGACTTTGGTGGATGGGTGACGTTTAATTTCGTCCCACTACATCCCCTAAATTCATATGAGCTGATGCAGACTGTGTTTTTCCAACTAGGTTTCAGGGGAACAGTAGCACAGCCATAGACAATATTTTTATTCATTCTTCATTACTAGATGGGCATTCAGCTAGTAAAAGGGTGAATGGCCTTTCAGACCATGTGCACAAATTTTAACGGTAAAAGGCTTTTTGTACTCAAGCGATGTCACATATAATTACAAACTATGTAGGAAAGTTCATCCCACATCAATAGAGAGTTTTTAAACCTTGCCAAGGAACAAGAGTAGTAGGATGTTTATAGTGCTAATAGCATAGATGATAAATATAATACTTTCCTTGACAAATTTCGCATGCTCTTTGTGAGTTGCTTTCTATTAGAACGTTCTGAATGGGGTACTACGGTAATAGGCTCACTAGTGGGATAAGGATATCATGTAGATCAAAGTGGGAATTATATAAAAACGTTAGAAGTAGTCACAATCAAGCTACAGTAGCTCATTACGAACAGTGTTGCAAGGCACTTAAAATGTTATTAGGAAGGCAAAGAGTATGTGGTATACAAGTAGAATAGCTAATTCACAGAATAAAATTAAAACCATACGGTCAGTTTTGAGGGATGTGTCTGGTCAGCAGCACAAGGTCGACGATATAAAGATAGTTCGTAGTAAAAACATTTCTGTTGCCGATAAATCAGATATACGTACAGTAATTAACAATCATTTTCTGAGTATTGTTGTTAAATTAAATAAAAATTTAGTTTCTACGGGGACGCATGTAACGTTTTTGCCAAATGCCTTTATGAGATTGATGTCTGAAATACTCCTATTTGATACAGACAATGGGGAGATCAGTTCAATAATTAATTCACTGAAGACTACGGCTGATCATGGATATGATTAAGTGCCGAGCAGATTATTAAAGTACTGCGCTGCACATGTTAGCCCTGTATTTAGCCATATTTGTAATTTTTCCTTTAGGAATGGTCAGTTTCCTGAACGAATAAAGTACTCAGTAGTAAAGCCGCTTTATACAAAGGGAGAAAGGGATAATGTTGACAATTTTAGCCCTATTTCTATGCCACCAGTGTTTGCTAAAGTTATGGAAAAGGCTGTGTGTGTAAAGATAATTGATCATTTTATATCAGCCGATTTGTTATCAGCTGTAGAGTTTGGCTGTAGAAGACTTTAACAACTGAAGCAGCTGTATTCTCTCTGTGAGGTAATGGATGGGTTAAAGAATAGGTTTCGAACGCTAGGCATATTTTCTGAGTTAACTTAAGTGTTTGAATATGTTGATGATATAATATTGCTCGAGAAGTTGGACCATTACGAAATACGGGGAGTAGCTGACAATTGGTTCACCTCTTACTTTAGCAACAGGAAGCAAAAGGTCTTAATTCACAATGTTGAGGATGGCAGTGATGTGGAGTCTGAGTGGGATACAGCCATGTGGGGGGGGGGGGGGGGGCTGCACGAGGGATCACTGTGGGGGCCACTCCGGCTATCCTGCTCCTTATTTATATAAATTATATGCTCTCTAGTATTACGGGTAACTCAAAAATGTTTCTGTTTGCTGACGACACTAGCTTGATAGAAAACGATGTTGTGTGCAGCAATGACCCAGATTCAAATAGCGCAGTTCATGACCTAAGTTCATGGCTTGTAGAAAATAAACTAACGCTAAATCAGAGTATCCGGTTTTAGAGTTTCTAACATAGAATTCAACAAAACCTGATGTTTTAATTTCACAGAATGTTTGTATGATTAGTGAAACTGAACAGCTCAAATTTCTTGGCGTTCAGATTGATAGCAAACTGTCGTGGAAAGCCTACTTTCAGGATCATGTTCAAAGACTTAATGCTGCCATTTTCACTATTCGAAGTGTCAGAAGTGAGTGATCGTTCGACACGAAAATTAATCTACTTTTCTTATTTCCATTCGCTTATGTCCTTTGGCATTATATTTTGGGGTAACTCTTCCCATTCTAAAAGAAATTTTTGCCTCAGAAACTGGCGCTTTGAGCAATAAGTGGTGTAAGTTCACGAAAGCCTCGTCGACCAATGTTCACAAGTCTGGGTATTTTGACATTGGCCTCTTAATATATTTATTCCATACCGTCATTTCTTGATAACAATATTACCTTGTTCCAAAATATAAGCAGCTTTCACTCAGTTAATACTCGGCAGAAATCAAACCTGTGCCGGCCGCGGTGGTCTTGCGGTTCTAGGCGCTGCAGTCCGGAACCGTGGGACTGCTACGGTCGCAGGTTCGAATCCTGCCTCGGGCATGGATGTGTGTGATGTCCTTAGGTTAGTTAGGTTTAAGTAGTTCTAAGTTCTAGGGGACTGATGACCATAGATGTTAAGTCCCATAGTGCTCAGAACCATTTGCACCATTTCAAACCTGTTTTGGATCGTACTTCCTTAACTCTTGTGCAGAAAGGTGTGCAGTATACTGCTGCATCCATTTTCAGTAAGCTACCACTCGAATTCAAAAACCTTAGCCGTAATCCACGCGCTTTAAAATCGAAACTGAAGAGTTTCCTCATGGGTCACTCCTTCTATTCTGTCTATTATGACGAAGCAAATACCGTCCGCACTGGCGGAATGTTACGTGATACCACATACTTATACGTTTGTGACTCTTACAGCGCCATCTATCACAAAGCGAAAAAAGTGGTCCAACTGAAACATTCATATTTCTTTACGTACTACACGAATATGTAATAAAAAATGGGGGTTCCTATTTTTAAAAAAACGCAATTGATATCCTTTTGACCTATGGCAGTGCCATCTAGTGGGCCAACCATAGCGCCATCTGATTTCCCCCTTCAAGCTAGACGAGTTTCGTTCGTTGTAGTTTTTTCGTTTGATGCTTATTTCGTGAGATATTTGGCCCGGTCACTATCAATGGACCACCCTGTGTACAGTCGTTTTTGCGACTGAAACTGGAAAGGAAATCACTAATAATGGTACAGCGAGCCCTCCGTCACTTATCGTACGGTTGCTTGCGCAGTATTTACTTAAATATAGACTTAGCTTTAGACCATGAAACTCGGGCGCCCTTACCGAAGAGTCTACTTCGGATAGTCAGTCTACCAGTACTCTTGTCGACTTTCCGCCTTACCGGTCGTGCGCCACCTTCGGCCTCACTTCTGTCACAGCTGCGTTGGAGGGCAGGCGGTTATGGCGGGGGCGTTGCAGCCGCTCGTCTGCCTCTACTCATGTAGGCAAACTGACGCTACATGCCACTGCTCTCAAGTATGGACACCACCGCTAGGCGCTGTCATCCTCTACAAGAATCACGGTGGAAGCACCAGCAGGCGCGACCTATCCTGAGCGGCAGAGTCGCAGTGGGGTGAGACGTATGCTAACATGGACATCACGTGTAGACATTCCGCCCTAGCCAACGTACGGACGCTGGTCGCTTGTGACCTCAGCACCACTGGCGTAGAACTGCCAGCACACACCAAGGGGCGTTACTACTGCGGAACAATGCTACAAGTGCTGTGGTTTGTTTTTTAATATAATGCGTGACCGTTAACTATGTAATGCAGGGCAGTATCCGCAACTTAAGAACAGTACCTATGAAGCTGGAGTAATCGCTTTATTTGTCACAATTTCGTAGCAATCCCAGGTGCAACATAGCAAATTATTCCGAGTCTTTAGACCTTGCAATGAAGTAAGCGATCTTATTGTGTGTCTTACTACATGGCTGGAGAAGATTAACTTTTTCTTTGCTCTCACATGAGCGCATCATATAAAGTAGTATTAAATTTTATTCGATATTTTTCATATTCCATACACAGACTTGCATTAATAATACAACTATCTTGCAAATATTGCAGTTCAGTATCTTCAAGATATAAACTTTTGCGTGATCCAGTAATAACTTTTCCGGTGTCATGAAACTGAGCTTGGGACTGTAATGTAATCATCAGTAGTAGCAACTGAAACAACGTATAAGAAAAACGACTCAGTTAAAAGGAGTTATATTTCAAGGTTTTTCTTTGTTTTCACTACAATAGCTTCTGACGCAATAGTAACCAATTTGAAAATTGTTATTTGATTATGTCTGTGTATGTGAGTGTTGCGGAGAGACTGACACAGTGTATGGAGGGCATACGTAAAGTTTAGATGTTTTATTTCATTCAAAAACTGTGTAAATGTATGTGTGAGAACGTTATTGTGCGATCAGGGATCATCTGACGTAGGTAACGTGTGTCCTACTGTGCATGCTTTTGTATAAAAGCAGCCAGAAGAGAATTTAGGTGGTAAAACAGTCAGTACTTCGCTTCTTGGAATAATTTGTATTTTATTTTATTTTATTTTATTTGGTTTCATAAACACAGAAATTCTTCCATAAACTGTTTCCCGTGTCTTGTTGGATGACATAGGAACTATCGATAGTATCTGAGGGCTGGAGTCATTCTGGTTGGTTGCCTAAGTCATCAGACAATAAGAATTAAGCATTTTCCTGCGCTTTGCTTAGTACTTAGTGCTACAGTTCTGCATCTCTGGGAGTCACTTGGGAACCGTCTTGTTGTACGTATAAATGTGGAACCGCTGCACGCGCATTTTTATTAAGGTGAAGGAATTCTTACATCCTATCGGTACAGTTGTCGGTACTGTAAAGTTACTTTAGTTGTGAACATTATAGTGAGAGTCTGGAAATGTTTAGTGCATGTGTTTCGAAGTTATTTGCGGTGACTCTTCGTGTCATACCGAAATTCCGCGTGGCGTGTTTCGTGAGCATCGTGAGACATTATGACGAGCCCTTCTTTGTAAGGAGACAATTCAACGACTCGATGTAGTAACTCGGAGATAGCTTTGGGTCAAAGACTGTCGTGAACGCTTAACTCAGTCAGGTCGAACTAATTAACTTCTGGCTGCTTTCGTGTGGAGAATTTGTAGTCAAAACTTAATATTAGTTTAACAGTAAATGCGGACATTGCCATTTACATGTTTTGGAGGTAACAAAGCCTAGTTAGTTCAACTCTAAAAGAGTTTCAGGCGTATTTATTCAGATCCAGAACGCCCAAAATTTTACAAATCAACAGATTTTTCCTTCAAGCTCGAGTTATTCGGCCTCTGTTTGTTAGGTACTAAACGGTGTTTCTTGAAAAGGGTCGAACAACAAGAAGCTTACCGAGGTAAGAGGATTCAACGTGAGGTATGAGAATTTATAACCCACCCCACAACACAGGGAGGGCTATTTTCAATAATTAGGGTGCTTGCAGTGCAGTCTATGAGGTAAAGTGCACCACGTCCTGGGTCGGTGTCAGCAGAGCGTTCTACATACACCATAAAGAAGATAATACTAGGCAGTGTGCTGAGAAGTGGCTAATGATTAGACGTGAGAACTACGCTACTATTCTGTAATTGAGAGTAGGTGTTAACCTGGTGTTGTTTTCTTATTATAATTGGTTTCGTTTTGAGAATAAAGGTTTTACAATAGCGGAGACCGGGCAGGGAATATCTTTGCACAGGTGAAGCAATTCTAGGGAAATAAGACAGAGATGCGTAGGAAAATTGTTCCTATGGAAAAAAGGTGGGAAATCATGTACCGATCAAGGCACGGCTTGTTTGACTACTGCCTTCCCTGGAAAGCCCACTGAGGATGTATTTTACTCCCTGGATGATCTGGAGGCACAAGCAAAATTTCAGTTTTTACAGATAATTAGCTATTTGAGATCACAAAGTTTCGACTGACGGCTGACGGTAAACGCGCTTATGAGGGATGATGAGAAGCCGAAGAACTCATTGACCTTTGAGTGGTTTGGAGAATGCTCAAGTAACACCTTTGGAAATAAAATATCGCGAAGTTTCTCGGAAACTTCTGAGCGCAATGTCACAGTAGCATGGGCATACGAACAAATTCACGGTAAGTGGTGACTCGGGTAAGATTATGCTCCAGGAAGCGAGCATAGAACTCTAGACGTTTTCCTGAGGATCTTGTCACCTGTTTTTTATAGGGGTGTTTTGGCAAAGTACCACCAAAGAATAGTTACGGAGCAGGAGCGGATAGGTATAGCAACAGCAGTGTGCAATGAACGAGATATCTTATCTACTGATATAAGGTATTATAAAGGGTGTTCGAAAATTCTCGTTGCAAACTTCTAGGACTTGCAGAGGCGAGTGAGTACATAATATTTAGAGCAGGAATCGTACCGTTTCCGTTCTACACCGGTTTCAGTTCACATACCTAGCAGATCCACGTCTGCCGTGTAGTACGTCAGACAGTCATCTGATCTCACTTAACATATGCCTTGTTGCGAGACCTATTCACTACCTGTGCGTCCCCGATACAGTAATAATATAAAACGTAATGTTTAAGTGTTAATACAAACAAATGAGCTTAACTGCTAAATGGATGTTTCGTTATGTTTCTTTGCGAACTGTTACCTAATAATTACACTGCGTCACGCCAAATTAAATTTCTCAAGCAATAGTGGATGAGTTAAGTATTTGAAATGAAACCGTAGCAGAACGGGAACAATACTTTTCCGAATATGAGTTCCTGTTCAAAATATTATGTACTGACTCTCCTCCACAATCCCTAGAAGTTTGTAACGGGAATTTTCGAACACGCTGTGGATGTGGGGGTGGGCTGGTTCAAATGGCTCTGAGCACTATGGGACTTAATTTCTGAGTTCATCAGTCCCCTAGAACTTAGAACTACTTAAACCTAACTAACCTAAGGACATCACACACATCCATGCCCGAGGCATGATTCGAACCTGCAACCGTAGCGCTCGCGCGTTTCCAGAGTGTAGCGCCTAGAATCGCTCGGCCACACCATGTGAGGGTGCAAGGCACGCCCATGGGCAGTTTCGTCAGTCACAAGGTGAGAAGTGAGAAGTGTGGTAAGGTTGTGTACTATCGGCAGGATTGTAGAGGCAAAGCATGGAATGGATAGTACCTTAATATTCAGGCGTTAAACGCAAACGGAAACTCAAAGTCTGCTAGGCGCCATTACCATTAAATATCAGTGTACAGAAACGAACGCAGAGGCAGAACGTGGCATAATAGGAGTCGTTGTATGGGGTAGGAAGCATAATTTTTTATTAGACACAGCGATATGCGTCAGTGACTAGTGTGGACTTCCTATGTAGGAAACGCTTAAATCGACCACTCTTTGTTTGGGATGGGAGGTACCGAAGTGAAGTCACTGGGTTCAGCAATATTAACTTTTCAGGTTGAAGTGAAACAATTTCAGGGTTCATGGTAGTCGTGTCTCATGTAAGTATAGGTTTCTGCCTTATTGCAGTTCAACAAAATATAGTTAAACTCAATAGAATAACTTTCCAACTGTGGGAAACTGTCACCAGTTAAACACTTGCGTACGGTTCCTTGATTGTCAAACCAGATAAACAGCAGGCAAAATGAATAAGGCTTAATTCACATGATATAGTGCCTGAAGGCATTGGGAAGCTACTTAAGGCCGTGGTTGAAGGCGCAGGCGGCCAAATTTTACGACGAAGAAATTTCCAAACTCGTCCATCGCTACGATAAGTGCCTTAATGTAAATGGCAACTATGTAGAAAAGTAGTATTTAAGTGTGGCTTTCATCTGTATATAATAAAAAAAATTCCAATACTTTATTTATTTTTAATTGCAAATCGTAATGTACTTTGTGGATAGCCCTCGTACTTTCAAATGATGCCTCCAGCCAGGAGCTGGGGTGTATTTTGAGTCAGGTAGTAAATGTTGAGAAACATTCCTTGGCTTACACTTCATGGCAGATGAACAAAGCAAAGGAAAATTACTCCTCAATAGAGAAGGAGATGTTAAGTGTTACATATGGTGTTTCGTAATTCAAATGTTATTTGTACAGGACGCATCGTTGCCACGGCAGATGGTGTTGACGAGTGAAAGTTCCTCTGACCAAGTTTCGTTTGTATTCCCTACGTGTTTCAGGCTGTGTGAATGAGTTAGTGTACTGTAAGCAGGAAATTGGTCCGATATTCACGTCGGGAACAAGCGAAGATGGTGTTTGTGTACAGCCAAGCAGATGGAAACGGTAGAGTGGCAGAACAGCTACACCAGACAAGTATCATATTACACAACACATTGCTGTGACGTGCGTTCACACAGTGTGATCGCCGCACATAAGACGCTGCCACCGTGTGCTAAAGCTCCAGTGGCAGCAGCGCGGCATACTTCAAAGAGCTCACAGTGGGGACGCCCCAACAGATGCAGCTGCCATACCGCTGGAGCCAATCGGGATGCAGCCCCACATGATTAAGTCGCGTCCCGTAAGGGGACTCGTCTGGTGCTCTTCCTGGAGTGCGGAGCAGGTCTCCTCTCAGTGGCGACGCTGTTGCTGCGATAGTGTTTACGGAAGATGAACTTTGGCTACGGACCTGGAAACGAGTGGTTACGCTGAGTTATGTTTCAGTTTGTTTTCAGAATAAATCCGACTTTTAATTTAGTAGTTTGTACCTTGTACACAACAACTTTCATGCCCTTTTTAGCATTTCTGTGATCATGGGTCCTTTCAGACAAAGAAACAGATACAGACAGACACCCAAAACGAGCGGGAAATTTTAAGTATTAAATGATGTAATATTCAAGGTCATGGCAAGGTCAAATAAGTAAATATTTCTTCAGTTCTGGTGTGGATTAACCCAGAGGAGATGAGGGATAAGCAAAATACAATGTTAGATGCAAACTGGAAGAAGCAGAAGGGGTAACAGGGAGACCAATAAGCATGATCTCAAAGGTAGTTATCGAAGGTAATTCGAAGGTTGAGTTTTGTTTCATGGAAATCACTATTTCTGAAGTCTGATTTTTAAAAAGCGAAGACAGATTTTAGTTTTAAGTTTTGACTAACGCGTTTATTGAGAAAAATAAATACATCACAACGTATAAATATTGTTTGACATTCGCAAGACAGAACAAACATGAATAAAACGTAGATCACTGAATTACAAACCACTGAGCGAGTCCCCTCACCTCTTATTCCTCGGGATGCCCCTTCCAGTTTGTATTTAACATTGTATTTTGCTTTATCCCTCCTGTACTCTGAGTTAATCCCTGCTAGAACTAAAAAGGTATTTGCTTATTTGACCTTCAAAGAACCTATCCATGACCTTGAATACTATATCATTTTATAGGTAAAATTTGCCGTTATTTTCAGATTTTAATACATTGGGGGTCCCATTTTAGGAAATCACATTTACCTCTAAATCACATTGAAAAACACATACAAGGTCGCGGCCATTAGTAGCAATACATTATCCTCTTTACTATCTACAACTTTTTGCTAAAACACTTTCCTGTATCTCATATCTATTCCCAATTACTCCCGATTATTAGTAAAATGATAAATGATGTCCCAAGAACACAACTATAAGCCTTAGGGACAGGTTCCTTACACCAAAATAAGAGAAAATATCTAGAAAACATGGACTCTAAAATGCATACCTTTGGAGCTATAAGCACTTGTTCGTCTTCTACAATACGACACACATCTCTTCTACTGCAAGGACTTCACTTTCCATATTTTAGAAAGAGTTTTATGAACGAAGCGAAGGAAAGTCCAGTAAACAAGTGGTCTGGAACGCATACCTTAAGAGATAACAGTGCTTGTTCGTCTTCGCTAGTGTGAAACACATCTCTTCTACTGAGCAAGTGCTCATGGCTCTTAAGATATACGTTTTAGAGCACAGGTTGACTATACATTTGTTTCTTTTGGTCCTTACTACCTCCTACCCAAACATACAAGTCCTTGCAGTAGAAGACATCTGTTTCATAATATTGAATGAACAAGTGCTCATTGCCCTTAAGATATGAATTCTAGAGCCAATGTTTACTACACTTTTTTTCTCGTTTCGGTGTAAAGAATGTGCCCATAAAGTCTGCCTGTGTTTTTGGGAACACCCTACATATCGTTATTACCTTCCGTTTGTCATATTCCCAGTGTGAGTGCAGCATTGAAAACGGCAGTGTATAAGAAATAGTGTGTTTTATCGAAAGAGTAGTTTTGTAGCATATTTGATGACATTGCACAACAAGTGTCATAGGAACGAGTGCCATAAGCAATGCATTAGATCGATTGTGTATTAATAATTCTAGCTGGAATGGTGTCACCGACAACTTCCCTTTTCTGAGAGCACCTTATTGCCTTTAATATATTTGATTTGAGGTCACATTGTCGCTAGTAACAGACATACTACTTAACAACTTATATATTGCACATTAATATGACCTGAATAGTGTCGATTATGAAAATGTTAGTATCAAAACTGGAAACTGTGTTTCGCAGCACGCGAGAATATTTTATAGAGAATGTATTTCAGCATGGTAGAAAAGCATTTTCTTAACAGACACGTAGTTACACCGGTCACTTCAGTTATTCGTGAAAGATCTCATAAAATACTCTGGCTGCGGGAAAAAGGATATATGAAATTCCGTGTGTTCCACAACTTTGAGTAGTTGTTACATTAAATTGTCACAGATAAAGTAGCGGACACATGGAGCCTCTTTGCATTTTCTGGTTGAATGCAGGAGGACGTAATAACTGAAGGAAAATCCAGCGCACCGATCACAGGTAGGTCCACATATAGAGATTGAAATCGTACTGTTTTGCTGTGGAATAGAATACCTTAACACTGCAATTAATTTACCATTTTGCTGATTAAAATGAATGAAAATATAATTTCTAGTTTCGTCATGCAAGTTATTAAAATATCATTTACTCTGGAATTCAAAATTCCTTAAATTTCTGGTTAAGTTAAAATGCAAATATGTGGTATTAATAAACGAAACTTCAAACTGCTTATTACTTGAATTCTCCCTCGTTACTCGAAAACATCATCGAGAGATTAATACCACTTGATTATCTACTAGTCAGATCGTATGGCATGAGTAACCATCCCCTCTGCTCAAACATCTGATTTGCGAGATAATGGTCACATCACGTTGGCAACTCGGTGGACACCATCAATGACTTGTAAACCATAATTCAAAGCCTCACATTTTTAGAGGGGCATAACTCGCTGAGTCTTCGTCACTGACTGGTAATAAATTTTCGGTGGCCCTATTATAGCACTATGTGCCCCCTACGTTCATTATATGCAACAAGGAATGTTTTGAACAGACTGACAGTGTAACCATGGGAAAGGCTACACCTTCCTTCGCGATCAGTTATTTGAAGAAGTATTTTGAGTAGAGAAAACTGGATACAGAAGCCCTTAGATTAGCACTAGGGGAAAACAAGTTCTGGGAATTTCCTCACCACCTGTTTCATCAAGTTTGCCATTCAGAAACGTAAAAAAGTCCGTAGTTTGTCGTTCTCGGATCTTGAGGTTACCTGGAACAGGGCTGGCTCTCTGCTTCATTGAGTTTACCGGAAGATTACTAACACGGGGGAACGTACACCACCAAAACCCAAAGCTTCTGTTCCATATGTTAGCAATGTCCGTTTAAGATAGACGGGTTTCTCAGCAATTTTCATATTGAAATAACTTACCACCCTTGAAAATATGCTACCAAGACTATTCTTATAATAAATAAGCCAAATAAAATGAATGCTCTACCTCTCGACTTGGCTGAAATAGGAACAGATTAATAAAAACAACTAAACTCCCTCCGAACGGGCTTCGCAAGGCCCAGTGGTACTGATCGACCGCCGTGTCTTCCTGAACTGATAGGCGTCGCTGTATTCGGATATGGAGGGGCTTTT
Organism: Schistocerca piceifrons; assembly: GCF_021461385.2. Taxonomy (NCBI): domain Eukaryota; kingdom Metazoa; phylum Arthropoda; class Insecta; order Orthoptera; family Acrididae; genus Schistocerca; species Schistocerca piceifrons. The sequence continues at coordinate 677,204,227 of NC_060141.1, forward strand.
GCTCGGCAGACTGCTCTCCCGGCCATTTTCAGTTTTCTTGACTGGAACCGCTACTTATGATTCAAGTAGCTAGTCAATGGGCCTCACAAGCGCTGAGTGCACCTCGCTTACCAACAGCGCTCGGCAGACCCGTTTGGTCATTTACCCAAGAGCCAGCCAGCGCTTAATTTTGATGAGCTGACGGGAGCTGTGGTACCAATGTGACATGGATGTTGGAATTAAATACATGATTATTCAGGCGACTACAGCAGTCGTGATGTTGGAAAAGTTTATATTTTAATTATCAATTAGAACTCGAGTCCCACATGATGGCCGCGCGATCTCAGGCGTCTTGCCACGGTTCGCGCGGCTCCCTCCGTCGGAGGTTCGAGTCTTTCCTCGGGCACGGCTGTGTCTGTGGTCCTTAGCGTAAGTTACTTTACATTAGTTCAAGCAGTGTGTAAGCCTAAGGACCAATGACCTCAGCAGTTTGGCCCAATAGTAACTTATCACAGACTTCCAAAAAATTTGTAGAGAAATCGAAGTTAAAAATATTTGTTTGCTATACGATGTATGAACATTGAACCATGGACCTTGGACCTTAGACCTTTCCGATGGTGGGGAGGCTTGCGTGCCTCAGCGACACAGATAGCCGTACAGTAGGTGCAACCATAACGGACGAGTATCTGTTGAGAGGCCAGGCAAATGTGTGGTTCCTGAAGTAGGGCAGCAGCCTTTACAATAGTCGCAGGGGCTACAGTCTGGACGATTGAGTGATCTAGCCTTGTAACAATAACCAGAACGACCTTGCTGTGTTGCTACTGCAAACGGCTCAAAGCAGGGGGAAACTACAGCCATAATTTTTTCCCTAGGTCATGTACTGTATGGTTAAATGATAATTGCGTCCTCTTGGATAAAATATTCCGGTGGTAAAATAGCCCCACATTTGGATCTCCGGGTGGGGACTGTTCAGGAGGACGTCATTATCAGGAGAAAGAAAATTGGCGTTCTACCGATCGGAGCGTGGAATGTCAGATCCCTTAACCAGACAGGTAGGTTAGAAAATTTAAAAAGGGAAATGGATAGGTTAAAGTTAGATATAGTGGGGATTAGTGAAGTTCGGTGGCAGGGGAAACAAGACTTTTGCTCAGGTGAATACAGGGTTATAAATACAAAGTCAAATAGGGGTAATGCAGGAGTAGGTTTAATAAAGAATAAAAAAATAGAAGTGCAGGTAAGCTATTACAAAAAGCATAGTGAACGCATTATCGTGGCCAATATAGACACAACGCTCACGCCTTCCACAGTAGTATACGTTTATATGCCAACTAGCTCCGCAGATGACGAAGAGATTGACGAAATGTGTAATGAGATAAAGAAATTATTCAGACAGTGAAGAGAGTCGAAAATTTAGTAGTCATGGGTGACTCCAACTTGGCAGTAGTAAAAGGAAGAGAAGAAAACGTAGTAGGTGAATATGGAATGAGGGTAAGAAATGATGCCTGAAGATACTGGAAGGTTTCAGATAGATCATATAATAGTAAGACGAAGTTTTAGGGACCAGGTTTTAAATTGTACGGCAGCTTCAGGGGCAGATGTGGACTCTGAACACAATCTGTTGGTAATGAACTGTAGATTGATGCAGAAGAAACTGCAAAAAGTTGGGACCTGGATAAACTTAAAGAACCAGAGGATGTAGAGAGTTTCAGGAAGAGCATTAGGGAGCGATTGTCAGGAATGGGGGAAAGAAATACAGTAGAAGAAGAATGGGTATCTTTGAGGGATGAAATAGTGAAGGCAGTAGAGGATCAAGTAGGTAAAAAGACGAGGGCTAATAGAAATCCTTGGATAATAGAAGATATATTGATTTAATTGATGAAAGGCAAAAAAAAAAAATACAAACGTCTCAAAAATTAGATCGACAGGCAGTGCAAAATTGCTAAGCAGGGATGGCTAGACGACAAATGTAAAGATGCAAAGACATACCTCACTAGGGGTATGATAGATACTGCCTACAGGATAATTAAAGAGACCTTTGGAGGAAAGAGAAGCACTTGTATGAATATCAAGAACTCAGATGGAAAACCAGATCCAAGCAAATAAGGGAAAGCAGAAAGGTGGAACAAGTGTATTGAGGGTCTATACATGGACGATATACTTGAGGACAATATCATGGAAATGGAAGAGTATGTAGATGAAGATGAAATGGGAGACATGATACTCCGTGAAGAGTTTGACAGAGCACTGGAAGACCTAAGTCGAAACAAGGTCCCTGGAGAAGACAATATTCTATTAGAACTACCGACAGCCTTGTGAGAGCCAGCCCTGACAAAACTGGACCATCTGGTGACCAAGATGTATGAGACAGTGGAAATACCCTCGGACTTCAAGAAGGATATAATAATTCCAATCCCAAAGAAAGGAGGTGTTGACAGACGTGAAAATTACCGAACTATTAGTTTAATAAGTCACGGATGCAAAATACTAACGCGAATTCTTACAGACGAATTGAAAAACTGGTAGAAGTGGACCTCGGGGAAGATCAGTTTGGATTCCATAGAAATATTGGAAAACGTGAGGCAATATTGAACCTACGATTTATCTTAGAAAATAGATTAAGGAAAGGCAAACCAACGTTTCCAGCATTTGTAGACTTAGAGAAAGCTTTTGACAAATGTTGAGTGGAATACTCTCATTCAAATTCTGAAGGTGGCAGGGGTAAAATACAGGGACCGAAAGGCTATTTACAATTTGTACAGAAACCAGATGGCAGTTGGAAGAGTCGAGGGGCATGAAAGGGAAGCAGTGGTTGAGAAGGGAGTGATACAGCGTTGTAGCCTATCCCCAATGTTATTCAATCTGTATATTAAGCAAAAAGTAAAGGAAATAAAAGAAAATTTGGAGTAGGTATTAAAATACATGGAGAAGAGATAAAAACTTTCAATTTCACCGATCACATTGTAATTTTGTCAGAGACAGCAAAGGACCTGCAAGAGCAGTTGAGCGGAATGGAAAGTGTCTTGAATGGAGGATATAAGATGAACATCGACAAAATCAAAACGAGGATAATGGAATTTAGTCGAATTAAGCCCGGTACTGCTGAGGAAATTACATTAGGTAATGAGACACTTAAAGTAGTAAATGAGTTTTGCTGTTTGTGGGGCAAAATACTGATGATGGTCGAAGTAAAGAGTATACAAAATGTAGACTGGCAATGGCAAGGAAAGCGTTTCTGAAGAAGGTTAATTTGTTAACATCGAGTGTAAGTTGAAGTGTCAGGAAGTCGTTTCTGAAAGTATTTGTATGGAGTGTAGCCATGTCTGGGAATGAAACGTGGACGATAAATAGTTTGGACATGAAGAGACTAGAAGGTTTTGAAATGTGGTGCTACAGAAGAATGCTGAAGATTAGATGCATAGATCACATAACAAATGAGGAGGTGTTGAACAGAGTTGGGGAGAAGAGAAATTTGTGGCACAACTTGACTAGAAGAAGGGATAGGTTGGTAGGACATCTTCTGAGGCATCAAGGGATCACCAATTTAGTATTGGAGGGCAGCATGGAGGGTAAAAACCATAAAGGGAGATCAGGAGATGAATACACTAAGCAGATTTAGAAGCGTGTATGTTGAAGGTACTGGGAGATGAAGAAGCTTTCACGGGATTGAGCAGCATGGAGAGCTGCATCAAACCAGCCTCTGGACTGAAGACCGCAACAACTACAACCATATATTCCACAGGTACATCAAAGTTAAAATTCACTGTAATATGAACTGCGTTCTGCGTGACTGTTGTAATTTTAGCCATATTAAAATCGTTTATTAATGAAAAACAGGCATGATTCTTATGAAAGGAGAGCAGCCCTGCCGACCGTTAATTTGACCAAGCAAGAAGACTCATTATTCAATAAGGCGTTGATCTGCAATTTAAAATCCATGTTTCGCATTAAGCAGATAAAAGAAACATTCACTCAGGTAAGAGCTGCATTTGGCAGTGTTAAATTTTGTTGAACTGAAACATACAATAGTGCTACAATAACTAATAGAATTTTTGAACTAGAAGAATCATCCACATATACAGACCAAAGAAATGAAGCACTTTTAACAATTTAAATGACAAGCTTAAGAAAAACTCTTAATACAAACAATGATGTTGCTATCAATGATCGGAAAACGGTGTGGAGTAGAGGACAATAAAATAAAACAAGAGAGTCTATATTTTTCTTTGGAGGTGTAGAAGAGAAATATGTTATGTTATGAATCCATCCATACCAAAATTAGGAACTCTGATTAAATTTCAAAAGGTGGCTAATAATATTCACCCAACCATCAATAATATGAGCTGCTAGATTTATATTGTCAATAAAATGTTAAAGAAAGAAACTAAGAACCTGTATATATTGCTAAAATGTTTGTATTAGCAACAGCTATAAACTAATAATCAAATTAAAAACTTTGTTGTAACTCGTGCCATTATACTTGTTTTGCTAGATGCCAAAAATTTATATACACACTAACCAATTAAAGAAACCATTCCGATAATTAAAAGTAGCTTACTAAAATATGGAACAGTAAGTTTAGGTTACAAACGTTTAGACAAAACGCTGATACAAAATGCAGATCAATTCAGCAGGTAGCCTGATCAGTTATCATGAATTGATTCATTCGTTGCAGGATTTTCATCTTTTCACTTGAAGTTTTCACACTCTGTTTCAGTAAATAATACTTGTAATTCAGTATACTATCTGTGGTACTTACAGTTACTTAATGTCGTAGTAGTCGTTTAATATTTTTACGTATAGTATAGATATATAAGCTTGTTGACAATCTATAATTGGAGCCACGATTGAAAGTAGGCAGCAGGCCAAAACTAGTGGACTGTGAAGCAATTTAAAAACAGTAGCACACAGTCTAGTCTGACAGTAACCACAACATTTCTACAGGAATAGAATTTTTGCAGAACAGAAATATATCGAAAATTGACAAAATACACAGTCTGCAAATTATCCTACTGCAAATAGTTATTACCTTTTCAAGAATTTATATCTTTACCAGTAAGAGTAGGAAACGGAGTATCCAGAATACACTTCATATTTTATCAAACTTTCACGATTGAGTTAACAATGAAATAGGAAATATTGAAACTGCGTTGTAATTAAGAATTTCAAAAGATTCTCTATTTGGAAAATTGTAAGCACCATAAGTTCTTTTGGATTTTTGTACCATTAAAATAATACACATCGCCTAAAGCACCTCGCACCGAGAAAAGTTGCTTTAAAATGTAAACACGCCTACGGAGTTGCAGAACAACTGCCAGTTACAAACTACCAGCACTACTGAATACAGAAAACTATGAACTATCAGTTGACATAAGATCATTATTACACCAAACATCACCATCTGAAACATTTTTAAATAAATACTGTCTTCTATCAATCACCTGTCTGAGGATATCAAAATGTAATTGTTTGCTTGTTGGTGGTAGTAATTTCATCTTTTCCACAAATTTCGACTGGGCTTGACGCACAGCGTGGTGAACACACGAATTTATAAGGAAATCTTGTGATTAAACTGTTGCACAGTAGTAACATTGATTGAGCAGTTCACGGATAAACTGTAGATATTGATATACGAGTGAATAAACGACTCTATGGAATAACATTTTATGCCCAGTGCTTTAGTTTCAAGTAAAGTACGAGGGTCATTGAATGATTAATGCAACGCAATTTTTTCTCGGCCATTTTCGTTTTCAAAAATACGGAAGTTATTGTGGAACATCGTGGAATAATGCCGGTTCAGTCTCTATGGTTTCACCAAGTTCGGATAGTTTCCGCGCTATGCGTACACTTCAAAATGACGTCTGCAATGGGAGTGTGTTCAAGGCGAAGAGCTGTCACTTAGAGCATCACAGACGTTCATAGGCGCTTGCAGGACGTCAACTGAGACCTGGCAGTGAACAAAAACACGGCGAGTCGTTAGATGAGGCGTCTGCCATCATCTCGAGAAGGTAGCGGAAACCTGTCACATGCAGGTTGCAATGTTGGATCGTGTGGACATTCTTATTCGAGCTGATGGGTCAAATAAACGTTCCTCTTTGTGATACAGACACACTCGTCCACCAGCTGGGATACTAGGTTTCCTCACCGCCTAACAGAAGAGAGCAATGGAGGACCATCTGTGCTGACTTGCTTGCGTGTTACGAGGCTGATCGTGACAATTTTTTGTCGAACGTCGTCACAGGCTGTGAAACATGTGTTCGTCACTTCGAAACAGAAAGAAAAAGAAAATCCATGGAGTGGCGTCACACCACCTCTCCTCCGAAGAAAAAGTTCAAACCCGCACCCTCAGCTGGTAACGTCGTGACGATAGTCGTCTGGGACCCTGAAGGGGTTATTCTGTTCGATGTTCTCCCTCAGGTGGGAACGATCAGTTCATTAGTGTACTATGCTACTCTCCGAAAACTAAAGAATGGACTTCAGAGTGTTCGTCACCCACAAAATGCAAACTTACTTCTCTTTCTCAATGACGACGCGAGACTTCCCACAAGTCTGCGCAACCGAGAGGAGCTGTTAGAACTTCAATGGATTGTTGTTCCTCATCTCTGTGGCCCAATAAAGGAAGCACTATGTGGCGGGAACCGACGCATGAAAGACGGACCAGTTATTGAAGCAACAAGACTTTCGCTTCGACGTCGATCACTAGAGGAGTGTCCAAATATAGGGTTTTGTAGCCAAAAGAGTGGGAAATAGCATGGTGTATTGGAATCCTGAATAACACAGACTTGCTTTCAGAAAAAAATATGTGTTGCGTTACTTATTGAGCAAATCTCGTAGATCGTGTTAATCAATATATGTAAAGCGTAGACGGTGATCCAGGGGAAATTAACGATGGAACTTCAAACTCACAGAAATCATCATTAATGGAGATAAGTAAATTAGTTTCTGAATAAGCTTCACTACACTCCCAAATTTGAAACTAACAGGTTCCAACTGAGGACTCTCAGTACAGTTTGAATTGGTACCTTGAGAGTAAGTTACTGTTCAGAAATTAAAAGGTTCTGTTGCTTATTGCTAGTAAATTTTAAAAAATGTTTATTGTTTTGTGTAATACAGAGGCGTGAAGGGCACTGCTATTACGTGAGCTAATTTTGAAAGCAAGGTAATATGATAGATTGGAAAAACTGGTTGACATATCTGGAAATCTGTACTATGGACATTTGTTTTGTGTGTCACCAGATCGGTTCATTTCTGTAGTTAATTTACATTTCACTGACGTCCTGTGTTTTTTGGACGTGCAAGGAATATTGCTAAAGATAATGTCCATTTATGTCTAAGTTTTCTGGTAGTTGTATTGTTTAAATATCTCGGCATGCCGAATCTGTCAGTGTCATCAGGTGGGATTAAGAAGGAAACATTGGTAGAGATTGGAGTAAGAGTAGTTCAACGAGCTTAGTCATAATAGTATTCTATCAGTTAGGTATGGCACTATGAATACTAGGTCAGGCAGGTGTATAACAAGTATAACTACACCAGCAAGCAAGCAGCGCGCCAGAAGTATTTCAAGTCATACCAGAACAAATTTTAAGAGACAGAGAAAAATTTCAGAAATAGATGTTAAAGTTTCCAAAGAACTTTGGCAAATGGATATCAAACTTTCGAAATAAGTTCTAGATGTGGCCAACAATAACAAAAAAGAAATTAGTAAATCAGACACAAAGATTTCAGCAACATCAAATATAATAGCCAGCAAACAGAGCACCCAAAGTGAGAAAACAAAAAATGAACGAATTGGCCTAGTAACAACTATAAGTTACAAGTAGAATAGTTGATGGAGAGGGTGGAAAAGATAGAGGGTAGGGTAACCTACACAGAATCCAAATGAAGAGCAGTGGAACTCCAGATGACTGGTTTGGGGACAGAGCTCTTAGCTGCATTTCTGTTACAGAAGTTAGGTAGAATGGTGAAACTAAAGCTTCCAATGCCTGGAGATTTATTTTCTACTCGTACATTCATGGGGATTTTCAGCCTTGTTATACGCAGTAGGTTACACTTACTAATATTGAGAGATAACTGCCAGTCATTACACCACGCATTTATTTTCTTCAAATCCTCATTGATTTGCTCACGACTTTGGTGTGATACTACTTTGCTGTAGACCACAGCATCATCGGCAAACAGTCTAATGCCGCTGTCAATACAATCATCCAGATCTTTTAGTTAAATCGCAAAAAGCAACGGACCTATTACGCTGCACTGGGGCACAACTGAAGTTACGCTTGTTTCTGTTGAAATCACCCCGTTTAGAAAGACATACTACTCCTTGTCTGTTAGATAACTTTTTTCTAACCGCGTATGTCATCGGACAGACCGTAAGCGCGCACTTTCTGGAGCAAACTACAGTGCGGAACTGAGTGGAACGCCTTTGGAAAGTCGAGAAATATGGCATCATCCTGGGAGCCGGTATCTAGAGCCTGTTGTATATCACGCACAGAGAGGGCCAGCTATGTCTCGCATGACCGCTGTTTCCTAAAACCGTGCAGATGAGCTTCTCAGAGTCTAGAAAGGTCAGTATGTCTGAACACAAAATGTGTTCCATGAATCTACACCAAATTGATATCAGTGTAATTGGGCGATAATTATGTGCAACCAATTTTCTAACCTTTTTATAGATTGCTATGACCTGGGCTCTCTTCCAGTCCCGTGGAACTTTCCGCTATTCCAATGATTTCTGATAGATGATGGATAAGAATGGTGCTATATTTGTCGCATAGTCAACATATAATCTTACGTGGATACCGTCTGTGTCAGGTGCCTCCCTGGCGTCTAAGGATCTTAATTGTTTTACAATCCCAGTTACTCTAAACACTATGTCAGCCATTCTTGCGTTTGTTCAATAATTGAAAGGAAGAATGGTGCTGCAGTCCTCTACCGTAAACGAGTTTTTGAAAGCTAGGTTTAGAATTTCGGTCTTCTGTTTGTCATCAGTTACATTATCCGTAGTGTCAGAAAGAGACGGTACTGAATTATTTGTTGTGTTCGTATATTTTACGTACGACCAAAATTTTTTTACGCTATTTTTAGAATCTCCAGATAAAATATTGCTTTCGAATTCGTTGAAACTATCTCTCATTGTCCTTCCGACAGCTGCTTCCATTTCGCATAATTTCTGTTAGTCAGCGGGGCAGTGACTACGTTTAAAACGACTGTGCAAAATTCTTTGCTTTCTCAGCAACTTCCTAATATGTTTGCTGTATGAAGGTGGATCCTTTACCTCCCCTATATTTTTGCTAGGCACATACTTCTCTAGCATATGGTGGACAATACCTTTAAATGCCGACCAAAGATTCTCAATATCTTTGTGTCCCACGGTGAATGCCTGGAGCTGACTATGAAGATATTCATTAATGACACTCTTATTTGCTTTCCAAAACTAGAAAACTCAGCGCTGTTTCATTGGTTTCTCTGGTTTTATAAAGCTCAGTTAAAATACTATTTCATTTTTGTCAGCCTTATAATGAGCTAGCACAGAGAGAGACGCCTCTAAGCGGCTGTTGCTTGCTGGAATGTAGTACAGCTTGGTCTATGGACTGCTGACAGTCTGTTGAGCAGGTCCTGCAGTATGTGCCCAAGCTGGATAGAGCATTTGACAAAACAGACAAAATACTGACTATGGAAAAGAGACTTGGGGGAATAATAACAACAACAACAATAATGCAGCAAGAGGAGATAAAAGAATCAGAACAATTATTATTTAGAAAGGGAGGCTATATGAGGAAATGAGAACTTTAATGTAGACAGAAATGGTAACAGAGTGTTTTAAGGTAGAGCCAGTGTTCAGTGAGTCACAAAAACCGTTTAGACTCAACAAGAGAAATAATGAGCCCTTAAAATGAGGCCCTCTCCATTAGCGATGCATGAAGTGAGAGTTTACGGAGTTTTCACTGCAGGGGCAACCAATAAATGTGGTTATTTGACTCAGGATGGTAACAAAAATGACGACATAGTCGTCAAATCATTTCATATAAATGCAACTGTTATCAATGTAAGATCTTGTAGTGGAGATTGAAAAGAAGCTTTAGAAAACCAGAGTAGTTATGAAATAGTGGTATAAATATTGCTCAGTCAAAAATCAGTGAGTGAATGAGGAGAAAATAAGTATTAGGGGTTTTGTGAAAGAGAAATATTTCAGGAGAAGGACAAGTGCATAGTATGCAATATGGTTACTTGTGTTTTCCTAAAGCCTGTTAACTTAACCGAAAATTTTGACAAGTTGAGACCTGAAGGTGAAGTAGATACAGTGGATTATTATGTTAGATTAAATTATAGAATATTGATGAGAGAAAGAATGTAATATTTCAGATATTTGAAAATTTTAGTTTCCTATGGTGGTCATAAAGAAGATGTGACTAGTCTGAAGTCTGTTGTGTTCGAAATTACAAGTTGTGCGCATACTTGAGATAGTAAAGGTGTTCAGTATCATTTAAATACTGAAAAAACTCACACTGTTAAAACCACATATTTCAGTGGGAAAAATTAAAATATATATTAAAAAATATAGATGAGTTTAGGGAAAGTAACATGTAACCAGTTCTTTTGGAAAAAATGGCAGCAATAAGTAAAATGTTGTATCCGTAATGTTGGAATTAGTGTCAAGGATTGTCTTATAAGCACCTAATACAAACATTGAGTAAACTTGACCTTAGTTCAATGAAAATAGAGAATACTTTTGAAAGTGGCACTGATGTGTTGAGAAATCAGAATTATGAAGTGAACATTAAATTAAGTGAAAGAGTGACTACCGTCATAATAGTAAAGATATTTAATTCAGCATTATAGAAAGAGCCTTTTTTAGAAGAGCCTGTTGAAAATACACACTGTAAGTTAGTAGGAAGTCTTTCTAAAGCTTTGATGCATCGGAAGGAAGGTACTTCACTCTAGAAGTCAGATCTCTGCGATATCAGAAGTGTTCAGTAGAGTGCTTGTGAAAGCGTCAAACTTCACTTACATGCCATTGATTTGTACAATGGTCAGAGAAATGACATGTAGACGTAGCAACCAAATTAAAAACGAAGTCTTCATAACTTCCAAACTTCCTGGAACAGTGTTTGATCACGAATTATTTGTGAAACCTCCACTTACGAACATGCCATTATAGGCATTCTAAGCAGTGGGCTCTACAGAAAGTAAATTAATGAACCATTTATGGGTGCTCCTTATTTAGGTGCGTTTGGAGCAAAAATTTCTATTGGAAACGCTACCAAATCCGTCAGAAGAGTATTGTCAATATAAAACAAGCCTCATGTAATTATAACAATTGTCTACATAAAATTTTGTATCTATGGAAAGACTCCAGTGGTTTTGGATTTGGGGCTTATTTATTAAAATTAGGTTTAGACAATGGGTAACCAAACCTGTGTAGTTCCAACTACAAGTCTGCTTTCAAAAGTTTGTTAGTTTCCATCGGGCGGCCATAATCAATCCTGAAACCGTTTCACATGAATACAAATTAGCAGAATATAAGAAATTCAGCATTCAGTTGCTAGGTAAAATTTGTAGTTTACCTAGGTTTCGATGCCAATAATGGTATCTTCTTCAAAACAAAAATTAAATTATTTTGAGGTTCAAACGTTGGTCATGTCACAAGATAAATCTAATAGAGAATAAAGACGCATAATCATAAGATTATGTCTGTAAATACTAAAAACAATAAGAAAAACGTAGACGTAGCTGCTCCTGGCCAGGAATAAGGGTCGCACGTTGCTGCATTTTTATACCTCGTTCTCAGTGCACATTACTCTTGATCTACAATGCGGAGGAAGTTGTGGTTTTTACGACCAATAAAGGACATTAACTCAAGCTGTAAAAGGAAATTTATGGTAATATCTGTCATAGTTTAAGAATTACAGTATTTTGCCTAATAGATGTTTCTATATAACAAGTTCCCATTGTGGCACCATTTTCCGGTCCATCATCAGTCTAACAGCATACAAACTGTGGCAGGATGCTGTTAACATTCATAGGAACACATTATTTCTCTCGTTTTGTAGTTTGGAGTATATCTGAGCAAATAGAAGAACCCTTATTATACCACATTACTATCTTGTCTAAAATGTATCTCTAAAATTATATACTGAATGAGAAACATAGATCATATCTGCAATGTATTATGCCTGATACAAAGACAATACCCCATCCTTCACTTGACAGAAATTTGCTAAACAAGGATAAAATCATTGTGAAGTTATATGTACCTAATGATCTGAAAATATAATTTCGAGCAAATGCGAAAAGAATGTTCACAGTGTTTTGACTCACCGTATACCTCTTTCCGAACATTCTAGCAGCATAATCTTGCTGGCCAGCTGCTTCTTTATCCTCTGTAGACATCTTCAGGAGCCTTTTCCTTACTCTGGACTCTTTAGTGGTAGGTTCCACAGACCTTTCTGCTTCAACTACTCGCTGACGATTTATGGCACTCAGAGCAACTGTCATATTACTTCCTGGCTGGTGCCCAATTTGTCCATCACTTTTGTCCTGCTGTTTACACCATCATTGAAACAGATGTCAGCATCCATCACACCCATTTTGAGTACTGTCCATCCAACAAACACTGTTTTGGTACTCGTTGCCACACAGAGCTGTTGAAACTTTCATTAGGGTTTTGTGTACGGCCATGTAGACATTTGCAAAGTAATTTTGTATCTACAAGGTCCCAGTATATTGGCTTTATTGTTTCCATTAGAGTGACAAGGAAGAAATGTTTATGGTGATATTCCTGGTCTGTCGCATGAGGCTGGCTGGTTTGCAGACATTTATTCAAAGAGCGTTTAAGACCAAATCTGTAACTGAAAAGTAGATAAACAATACATTTTTTTAAAAGGGACAAAACTGTCTTTCAGTTGGTGACAAAAAATGATTTCAAAAATTTCAGTCATTTCACGTTCAGGTCCCCTTAATAGTGGAATTCCCAGTGCACAAATGCACTCCTCAGGGTACCATCCTTGCTCTTAATTTCACTGAATATTGTTTTGACTTTTCTGTACGCTGAAACAGTGACCTTGACGATCATTCAAAATGGCTCTGAGCACTATTGGACTTAAGATCTGAGGCCATCAGTTGCCTAGAACTTAGAACTACTTAAACCTAACTAACATAAGGACATCACACAGATCCATGCCCGAGGTAGGATTCATTCATGCTATGTTATGCTCCTCAATTCTTCTCATACGTTCGTTATCAAACCGATCTGCCTTCCTTTGAGCCCGTACTTGTCCCAAAACCTCCCCAGCTCCCTCGAGGACTGCAGTCTTACATGGTTTCCAGATTATTTCTATATGTTCATTTGATGTGCCAGTATCGTTCTTAATCCCCTCTTCTATTTTCGTGTTTCTTCTGACTTTAGTTCTTAATGTCAGAAATCTTCTGTTTGTGGCCTTTTTGTTTTCTCAATAGTGAGATCTATTACCTGCAGTTAGTTCTCACTAGATGATGGTCTCTCCACGTTGCCTCCTAACAACCATTATGTCTTATCCGTGCCTCCGGTCAATCAATTTGTTATCAATCTGATTTCTACTATGTCCATCTGGTGACATCCATCTTCCTTTGTGTAACTTTTTGTGTGGTAAACATGTACTGCTAACAGTAATGTTTTTACTTGTGTAGCAAAATCTACAACCCTAGTTCCATTGTCATTTGATATTTCATGGAGGCTATGTCTCTCTATAGTTGGCTGATAAACCTCTTCTTTTCCTATTTTTCCATTCAAGTTTCCTACTAAGACCTTAACATCATGTTTAGGAGCCTGATCATACAACTGCTCTACCTTGCTACAGACCACATCCATCTGTTGATCATCTGCCTCCTCTGTGGGTGCATGTACATTCATAATTGTTATGGTGAAAAATATTCTCCTTAATCTTACTACAGACATGTCTTCATTGATTGGTTCGAAGCACATTACAGCATGTTTCAGTCCCTTAGCGACCACAAAACCTGTACCAAAGGAATTTGTCTTCCCACTACTACAGATGATTCTGAAATTTCCTGAGTCCATTATGTCACTTCCCTTCCACCTAATTTCCTGGAGAGCCAGTAGTTTTATACTGTAGTCGTTTACCTGCGCTATCGCCTGCCATAGGGCTCCACCTTGGTATAGACTCCACGCGTTCCATGTTCCTATGTACATACCTCTTACCCTTTTTTTGTTTTCTGGGTTCGTCATCAAAATATCGGGCCAACTTATTCCTTTGTTAGCATTCGAACAAGTGATTTTTACAGGGTAAGATTTTTCATCTTCTGCCCAACCATTTTAGGGGCTGCCCCATACAGCTCGCCAGGGAACATCCTTAGGCTTTGAAGATCCCTCCACTGACTGAAAGGCAGCAGTTGATGGTTGGAGGCTCCTCTACCTTTCTTCGAAGCTGGTTTTGGTCCGCCCCAGGTATTTTATTTTCCTGGTACCCTCCATATCTGGAGGACGTTCCCCTTTCCGCCACTTGGGGAGGCGCCCAATGGGGGACCAGCAACCCCACACAGGGATATTCAAGTACACATACCAGCAAGAAAGTGATCTTTGTCTTTAAATTTTTTTAAATCCACTTAAATCTAAAGAAATACACAAAACAGAAGAACAATGCAAAATTTAACTTTCTTAGTGGAGTAGAGAGTGATAGAATTTGAAACATGGAGAAATGCATAGTCCTACATTACACACATTGATTCATAGACCACTGCGTACTGGTGATGAAATTCGTAGTGATTACATAAGGATTCACGTCCCCTGACTGGAAAAATTATTTCACAACAATTTTACTCATGTTCAGTGTAAAGCGCTTCTACACATGTTTCCTATATCTCAGAAAAGTCTCTTGGCTACATCCTCCTGCTCCATGGTGTAGTGTAACGACGTATTAGTTTTTCGTTTGATATATGTATGACCATGCGCAGACTTCGTCACCTACGTCAGTTACAACCCACTTCAAAATGATTCATATTCTTTTAAATTGTCATAGAATGGTTCTTGAACGAAACTGTAAAACATCAGTTGAGTCGTGTGCAAAGAATTACATCACTTGGGCCAATTGGTTT
The DNA here is from genome assembly GCF_021461385.2 of Schistocerca piceifrons. Classification (NCBI taxonomy): domain Eukaryota; kingdom Metazoa; phylum Arthropoda; class Insecta; order Orthoptera; family Acrididae; genus Schistocerca; species Schistocerca piceifrons. Next base: position 677,219,290 of record NC_060141.1, read on the forward strand.
TCGTAACTTTTTCGAATTTAAATTTTGTTTGTTTCTCCTCAGAAACTATATTGACACACGTTATCTTGATCTAATCGATATCAGAATCACACATTAAATAAACTTTTTAGATTCAAAGTTTCGGTGAACGCCGTAAGAATCACGAATCTTGTCAAATATATTATTAATCCGTTCACATAATTCTTCATAAATAAATCTTCAAGACACGTGTTTCAGCTTTAGTAGCATACACTATTTTATTAGCTTCCTACACATACAGATGTGAACTTGAGCGTTGAGAGTTATTTCAATAAGATTAAGCTCTATATGACGTCATTGTTGTAGAAAAAGAGTATAAAAATTTATTTTTAATTTTTAGAAGCACGATGCAACAACTCGGTTTCAGGATCTTCTGTTGCTCCTTGGCTGTCGACCCGCGACGTATAGCGGCCAGCAATTTCCTCTCTGGTCGCGGCAACGAAGATGCTGTCCCCGTTCGTTGCGCCGCCCTCTCCGTACATGAAACACATAAAAAAATACAAAACTTTTAAATAATTCACATCTATTACAAATAATAAGAAAACACATAAACAAAACTAAATTAAACTTATAGTCACCTGCAAACTGGGCTGACTTTGGTGGATGGGTGACGCTTAATTTCGTCCCACTACAATGGGTTCTCATAGGATAGACAGAAACTGAACTCCCTTCTATACACCAGAACGAAAATCAATATCACATAATGAAACCCATTAATCTTGTATACACAAAAAAGTTAAAAAAAGAAACGAGGTTAAGAGAATATTTACAAATACGAATACATGTTGTTCCGTTCAAGAGTACCTCGATACAGAGATTCCATTTGCAAGATGTATCTTAATTACAGTTCATGATCTATGTTGTGTTGTATGGATAAAAGTCCAACGTAAAATTTGCTTAAAACTGATAAAAAATTTATGAAATGCAATTAATATTAAAAAGGAAAACACTTCCTAGCGTTCTGCAAAATTATATTAATTTGGTCACAAACTGGCTTTCGATTTCTAAGGCCATATTCAGGGAGAAACTGAATATCACTCACACAGGTAAACATGATGTGTAACTTACACAAATATCATTTGTACAGAAGATACAAAAATGACGAAGTATTTACATAGGAGAACATTACAATAATTACAGTAACTTAAAAAAGGGCAAAGAAAGTTTTTCTGTCGAGATACGTTTAACAAATGATGACAAATAAAATCCATTTACAGTTTAAATTACATTAACTAAAAAAATGAGTAAACAAAGTTTTATGTGGAGATACATTTAACAGATGATGACAAACAGGAGACATTTACATAGTGAATCTAGTATTTGTAACGAAAACTTAATTTTAAAAAAGGGGAAATAGAAACGGTGTCTGATCATTTAATATCAGGTTAAGCAAGTTTAAGAAGAAATAATATCCAAACATGTCATCGCTACCAAAGCCGATAAATCACACTGTTTAGTTCTTTTGAACAAAGACGATTACGTTACAGAAGTGAACCAATTCCTTGGTCGTTACGACGTCCAATATATAAAGAAGATCCAACTGTAGTTTTCAATGAACAAATAAAACCACCATCAAATCACGTGTTATATGTGAACAAACAGCCATATTTTAGCTAACTTTCCTGCCACAAGATGGAATTCAGAACACATGTCACAAATACGTGTCGTGTACGGCTTTAACTAAAAACTCTTTTTCTCCTTAAAATCATGTCCAGTAGGTTTACATACACAGCCCACATTATTGCATACTAGCATTGTATAAACAAAAACAACAAGTCGAGTCGTATTCGATACCGCCTTGTGGTAGAAAGATTAATATGAATCTCATGCTCCTGTATAATATATTTCCCCCAGTAACATAGGTGTGCCAGTACGCCTAGTAATGTCATAACTCTCCACCTCTTGTTGTGTAATAGCGAAAGAGCTTGATAATAATATATAAATCCCACCCAGTTCTAAACTGACATTGTTCGATGTCACTAGCTTTTTACAAATGTTCCTTTTGATAAATCTATAAACATATATACAGATCTTTTTCACAGATCCAAAGTAAATCTCGTAGAATTAGATGACATAATAGAAGCTATTCAAATGTGTATAAAACATAATTACATCCAGTTTCAAAACAAATGCTATAGCCAGTCCAATTGCCTAGTTATTGTTTCACTTTTTAGTCCTATACTGTCTGAAATTTTCATGCACATTTTCGAAGAAATTTCGGAGAACCGTTGAATTGTAATATTAAATACCGGTTCAGATATGTCGACTATGTACTGTGTTTGTGGACTGGTACCACTACACAATTAGATACAGTACTACACCATTTCAACTCATAACATAAGATAATTCAGTTTACAATAGAGCTGGAAGGCTCTTCTGTAAATTTCTTCGGTCTTAATACAGATATTAGTACAAAAAAACACGTATTTAGCATTTACATGAAAAACATACCTAATTATATGGTAATCCCTGCAAGATCCCAGCATCCACACAGCCACAAACATGCAACTTTCCATTCAAAGGCGCAGCGCTTCATACCTGATCCTTCATGAAAATCAATCTTTCCAGCAGAATTACAGATCTTCAAACGAATCGCTTCCAGCAATGGATGTAGCTTTTCCTTGTTTCATAGCTCTCTACGAAATAAGAAAAAGAATAAAACTACACAGCTTCTGTACGCTGGTCAACAGCAGTCACGCAATAGTTACAAAGCCTGGTGCAGATTTTCTTATAATGACAACACTTCAGATAATCTTGGAAGCAGTTAAAGTCTCGCAAATACAGAGCTGCATTTTATGATATCAGTAATATATTAAGATTTTTATTCAATGGTAAAGATAAAATACAATCCTAGGGACAGAGTAGTGTTCACAAAATCAGTTTCAAGCAGTTTAGAGAAGTGTATGTTGGTCAGTCATGCAGAACTGGGCAGTTAGATTACGTGTATATTGGTCAGTCACGCAGAGATGTGGCAATTAGATTACGTGAGCATGAGAGAGGCTGGTAATTAAGTAAATTCGATTCGACCGTTACTGATCAGATTTTAGTAGGAAACCATTCATATGTTGTCAAGAAAAGCAAAAAGATGATCCTACTGGGAATAGTGGAAATAACAAACACACGACACGGAATTCTATTCAAATATTAACTGATGAGAATCAATTTCCAATAATGATGAGACTCATTTTCCTATTTCCCCTTTGTTATATTAAAGTTTCGTTACAATATTAGATTTAAACCGTAAATTCATCTTATTTGTCATCATTATGTATCTCCTCATGAAAACTTTGGTTACTCATTTCTAAGTTAATGTAAAGTGTAGTATTTTCCCGTGTAAACACTTTTTCATTTTTGTATGTTCTGTACAAATAATATATCTGTAAGTCGCAATAATGATTGCGACATTCTGTTGTTACTTGGAGATCGACTGAGATGCCGAAAGTAGGTTCGCGACCACATAAATATGTTTTTTCAGAACTTTAGGAAGCGTTTTCCTTTTTAATATTATCATCAGGTTCAACCAAACACTGACAGAAAACTCACTTCAAGAAATGCAGTTGTGTATACATCTAATCTCACAAGGAACGCCTTGAGTGCAACGTCGCAAGTCTAATCCTTAGTAAGGCACATTTGGAAGTGTTGTGTTAACAAATATTACAGGAAAAATATTAACTGCTAATGACTAACAATGTGAATCAGGAGGGTGCCAGAGAATCAGTGAGCGCGTTATGCGGAGCTCAACGTTCTATGGGATATATTGTTACATTTCACATCGTCGACACATAAAAGATTTTCAGAACAAATACCTAACTTGTACCATGAACATTGAATGAAAAATAGCGCGCCACAGTGATCAAAGAGGTTCGCACCGTCAAGATCGAAGGCGAGCTCGATTGGAGTTACAAACCATGCACGGCATTCTGCTAGGTGTCCAGGTCTTAAAGAATGCATATAGAATAATATTGGTGTAACAGCTTTATGAGAACTGATGGAATGTGATGGCATCCAACCGATTGCGAAGCAGACCATCGTGCAGCTTTCCGCAAAACTGGCTAGCCTGTAAGGCGTAGATGCAGACAATGTGCATATATTTTATAGGCACGGAAAAAACAAACATGCAGAGACTGATTTCGTCCAGTGGTTCCAGAACAAGTGAACTGCAATGTTACACACTTTTCAGGAATGCCGACTGGTCGAAGTTGAAAACCAATTCCGTACTAAACAATGCGGTAAGTTTGTCTATCTCATCTACAAATTTTCGGGCCGATTCCGCAGGTTACTATAGACCGTCAAGTCGACGCTTGTTTCGAAATTTCATTATCTTGTGCCTTCCAATCATGTATCATTGATGTTACGCAACCATCCAGTACCTCTCTTGAAATCAATGTAATCTATGTCGCGCAATTTCATACGCATAACCTAGCGGGTCACTATCATAGACATCCAGAAAATTGCGTCGAGCGTCCTTGGAGCACGGAAAGACCCGTTTTGAAGAAGTGCGTCTTGTCCTTCCTTGTATATTGTAGTTTTTGTTCTACACTCTGCGGTCGTATTGCAGCTGACTTACTCGAAATGTGTTCATAATTTCTTTTCTATGCTGCGGATGATTTTCCATGTACGTAATTATGTTAACTACCAGCTCCGTGGGCAACGATTGTCCTCGACATCTGTTTCAGTATCACTTTCACTTGTTAAGTAGCCCTCATCATCATTATACTCCTCAAGTACATTATCCCCACAGTCGAGCGTGTACGACACCACAAAACGCCAGTATTTCATCTCTTACTACTTTCTCTCCCTGCAAATTTCCTTGGATTCCTTTCTGACGAGATGTCAACCTCAACTATTGTTGTCGTAGATGTAATGCAATGTTTATTTAATTTGTGGTTGCTACTGATCTGCTTTGGATCAACGCCACTAGCACTGTAGCACTGTTTGAACTACTCATCGCCTAAGCAGTTCCACTACACTATGTTGCGTCACACTGTGCTCACCATAGGGTACATCCAGTCTCGGCCCCTCTTGCCATTAGCAGCCAATATTGTGAATGCATGGTAAACAATATGTGGGGCGTAAAATCCTACAAGCGTTATTGGCACTTAGCGACCTTGCACTAAAGGGGTTCCTTGTCAGTATGGAACGAGCTCTCTTGTTCATGAGGAATGTTGACAATAAAAATAAAATTCGCAAAATAACGTGCATACTTTTATTGCCTCAGAGTTCTCCCTTACATCTTACACGTTACCAGCGGTGTATGCGTAGTCACTCAGGTAAACTGGTAGGGATTTGAAGAGCATTTCCCTTTTCAAACTAATCACCATCACATTTCAGTACAGTGACAGGTGGTAGAAAGTGCGAGCGACAGTAGAGGTCCTGTTATTTTGACCAACTGTAAAGGGCGTTGTGCAGTAAGTCTGCGTGATTGGATTGTGAATGTAGCACGCCAATGCCAACAGCCTCCATTAGCAGGCAGTCTCCACCCCTGAGTGGAAGCGACCTATTGGGGCAGTAAGCTGGTCGTAGTTGACTTCTCCAGTGTCATATGTGCGTTCGTGGTTTACTGAAACACACCCCTTTTTTTCACAACTGACAGTACACTCACTCCCTCGGCCCTGAGATGTGTCTGTTCATCACTTCTCATCACGTGATGCTGGCAAAGCAAACGCTATCGGAGCTCAGTTTTAGGAGACCTCCCTCTGGCTCAGGGTATTAATTGCATATATTTTATAAATTACACCCAACAAACAAAATGAAATGATTGTCGTTAGAACTATTTTTCTCGCACTTGCCTTCCTTTTTCAGGGCACCGCTCAAATCTCTTTAACGTCTTACGTTAGCACAGTTTCGTGGCAATAATAAATAAGACAATGTAAACAATCGCTGTTTCCTATGATCGCTACTTAATAATTATATCTTAATTAAGATATCTGAAATTGTTCTGCTTTTAATCAACAGTCGCTGCTCAGTCTACTCTTTGATTTCTCTTCAGTGGTAGGTGTCATTCAAGGGCTCCGACAGTGAAGCGAGAACTATTAGTCAACATGCCTATCAGTGGGAAAAACAAATTCCTTTTATTTTTACATAAGTGATTCATTTCTGGCTTGAGTGGACGTGGAATACAGACACAACCTATCTCCCTTTCAATTTGTCGTGGTTCTCCCAGGGAATACTTGTTTCGTATGGAGTATTGTTTTCCACATCAAGTCTTCACCCACTTAGATCAAGCTGAACAACTTAATGTGCTAGCATCTGGTTATTCATTACTGTTTCTTAATAGCCTTAGTTTTCACACCTTATTTTCTCTCTTCTTGTACATTTCTCTCTCTTCAAAATGGTTCAAACAGCTCTAAGCACAATTGGATTTAACATCTGAGGTCATCAGTCCCCTAGACTTACAGCTGCTTAAACCTAACTAACCTAAAGACATCACACACATCCATGCCCGAGGGAGGATTCGAACCTGCCACAGTAGCAGCAGTACAGTTCTGACTGAAGCACTCGGCCACAACGGCCGGCCTCGCTCTTCAACAGTTGTCCTTTTTGTTTGAGTGCCCTTCTTCATTATTTTAACCCAATACTTTGTATATGATATCGACTTTCTCTACCGTTTGCAAGTGTGTTACCACTGTCGTGCAGCGAGGAATTTTACCATTACTAAGTTGTTTGCCGTTAGTGATCGTCAGTGTAGTCTGTTATGCTGTGTGTTATTGTCTGCTGGTCAAATGGATCAACTTAAGCTAACTTACACGGCAGAAAGACTTACTTTTCAAGATCTGGTCTTCGGAAAGTATGCATATGGTGAACTTTTATTGTGCCCGTTACTCATGGCAGCCACCAATTCGTAAATATTTCCGGTAGCACCGTACACTCTTCTGTCAAACTGAACGATTTAGTGTGTTTTGTCCTCTGTGGCCTGAGGGCTACTATGGAAGGGCAAACTGCCGTCAATGGTGGAGCCGCGGGCACAGGCCACGGCAGATCTGTGAATGCGACAGTCCGATAGAGGGACTCGTTGTGGTATTGTTATTTCAGTGCGTTGGTCGTTGCCAACTGAAGTGGTCCAACATACAGTGTTGTCTACCTGGGAGGCTAACAACAGCGACGTAACGATACCGAATCGGGACACTCGTCGTTCAGCCCTGACTCATTTCCATTAATTATTTTACCAGAAAAATTGTATTCTAGTTCCACGTAGTGCACTGCAATCTTCTCAGCAAGCCTTGTCTTATATTTTTCTATCTTTACTCTAAACTCAATCTCCTAATCTTCCCTCACTTAAATCTACGCTTGCTTCAATACTATTCTTGTTGCAATAACTCATTGTGGTTATAAATCACAGCACCTGCTTCTCCCGCATGCTCACTCAGTTACTCTACTACCTGACCGAAAACGGTTGCCACATGTTCATCTGTAGCCGAGAGTTTAGTGTCAATATTAGTCAAGGCCTCCTTCTTTTCCAAAAGTACCCTGTGCATTACATCTCCTCGCTTCTTCAAATCTAGACCCTGTTAAATACTTCGTTGCAGTGAGCCTCAGTGGCCTCAGAGAAAGAGTTACTAATTGCCTCAATATCCAGTTTTCTCCAATCAAGTTTAGCCTCCTCCTCAGCGTCTTGCTTCTTTAACCCATCAGCAGGTGGAGGCTCTGTAGTGCCGTAGGGCGTGTCCCGTTGGAGTGATATGAGACGCCTCATACCCCTATATGCGACTCTGACAGATGACACGTATGTAAGCATCCTGTCTGATCACCTGCATCCATTCATGTCCATTGGGTTTCACACAGATAATTTTGCGATACCACAAACTGAGCTACCGTAAGCTCACACATAGCTAGTGATAACCGCTGGTTGTGAAGCGGTTCTCGCGTGTGATTGAATTTCATCGGCAGTCAGCTGCAGTGGCACCCAGGGCGGATTCGGCAGTGTGATAACTCTAACAAAAACGCTTAAAGTGAATAAAACTGGTTACGTGTCATGTATGAATTTTAGTGAGTCAAATAAAGTTCTTAGACACTAATTATCAAATTGGAATATACACTGAAGCTCCAAAGAAACTGGCATAGGCACGCGTATTGAAATACAGAGCTATGTAAACAGGCAGAATACGGTGCTGTGCTCGGCAACGGCTACGTAGGACAACAAGTGAGTGGCGTTGTTGTTAGATTGGTTACAGCTGCTACAATGGCAGATTATGAAGATTTAAGTGAGTTTGAACGTGGTGTTACAGGCGGCGCACGAGCGATGGGACACAGTATCTCTGAGGTAGCGAGGAAGGGAACTTCCCGTACGACCATTTCACGAGTGTACTGTGAATATCTGGAATCCCTTAAAATATCGAGTCTACGACATCACTGCTGCCAGAAAAGGATCCTGCAAGAACGGGACCAACGACGATTGCAAAAAGTCTTTCAGCGTGACAGAAATGGAACCCTTCCGCAAACTGCTGAAGATTCCAGTGCAGGGCCACCAACATGTATCATCGTGCGAACCATTCAAAAAAATATCGTCGATATGGGCTTTCGGAGCCGAAGGCCCTCTCGTGTACCCTTGATGACTACAGGACACAAAGCTTTACACCTCGTCTGGGCCAGTCAACATCTACATGAGACTGTTGATGACTAGAAACGTGTGGCCTGGTAGGATAAGTCTTGTCTCAAATAGTACAGAGCTGGTGGATGTGTACGGGTATGAAGACAACCTCATGAATTCAGCGACTCTGCATGTCAGCAGAAGACTGTTCAAGCAGGTGGAGGCTCTGTAGTGCTGTAGGGTGTGTCCAGGTGGAGTGAAATGGGATGCCTCATATGCCTATATACGACTCTGACTGCCGACACGTATGTAAGTATCCTGTCTGATCACCTGCATCCATTCGTGTCCGTTGTGCATTCGGACGGACTTGTGCAATTCCAGCAGGACAATGGACATCCAACATCGGCACAATTGTTTGCAATCACTTTTGGTAATTTTCTGGTGTTCCTGCTAAACAGCCCTTACTTACGCTCACGTCAAAAGCAATGTTTTGAAACTTCTTTCAGCACACAATCGGAATTATAAGCCTGAATATATTTCATTCTTTTCTAAGTAAGTCTTTGAATTTCGTTCGTTGATTTCATCACAACACCAGCGACGCATTTATCCTGTTGATATGCATTTCCCTAACGACACTTCACTTGGGTAGTAAGAACATACAGAAAAGTGAACTTTTCTTCAGCAGCCAAATGAACTCTTATACTCCACTGGAAGTATACTGGAAAACTGGAAGACAGGCATTAAAAATATTTAGGCTCCTTCAACTTATAGTTATTGGTTATTACAATGTGTTTATTTGGCCTCATAAGTAGAATCCTTGTAAATCCATTCAAAAGTGGCAGCACTGATTTTAATGCGCTTTGTAGATGGGTCATCGATTAGTCATTATTATTTACTAACGAACTAGCTGTAGCAGCTCGTCTTCTTCGCCAAAAACCTGCATATAGAGTTGGCACAGTATTCGAGAATGTTTTAGTTACGTTTTGTAGGTATAAGATGAAGACGTTTTTCTGTACAACCTTGTACAAATAGTGTAAGAACTGAAGATATTGCTGGTGACTTCCTTCCCATTTACACTTTGAAGCTGAAGAGAGTTATGTATGTGTGTACTTCAAATATATTGCTTCACAAAGGATAACTAACTTTATCAGCAACAGCACCTATTACTACTAGTAGTTGACTTGATTTTTAGTAACTATCTTCCTCACTTCTCAGAGAAGCGCCACCAGACAAGTCAAGACTTGCTGATATCTAAACAAGTGAATTCAAGTAATAGTTGACGCGAATTTCAAACGTGTCATGCTTTGCCGAGTCGACTGAGGCACCTGTGACAAGCGTTTCATCCGTCATCTGTAAGGTGTGTAATTTCCTGCAACCAATATGTTTTGGATATTCGCTCTCTGCCAGACCGACCGGACCGAAAATGGAACGTCTCGGGACGATTCTAGTGATAATGGGCGGCAAACGGAAGGCTCATAAGTGAAAATCGAAGGGGAAGACATTAGGTATAAGCACCGAAACTATTCCATCCAACTAGTAGTTTCAAGCAGATCCTGATATCCGGGCACCCGACACTTCAAGATGTCCAGTTTATATTGTTTAGGACCAGTTGGACGTAATTGGAAGAGTTTATTTAAATAAACAAACTACAGCAGAGTGAAACTTGCAAAATAATTACTTGTAAAATTTGTCAAACAATTACTTCAATAACGAAATAAGTTTGCTGCTAATATGGAAAACTAAGTCCTCAGTAGATACATAAGCCTCAAATAATACGAAAAATAACGTAGCAAGGTAAAGGAGACTGGAGTCGGGGTGAACCCAAACCAGATAAAACTGAAGCTTTACTAAATTTTACTCTTTGGATTCGCGTGCAGTTCTATTTTTTAGGCTATTTACAGAATTTTGGATGAGCTGTTTGTACTTTACATATGGCAGAGCAACACTTGGGGCATTAATTGACTACACTGTGTTGTTCCTCCAGCTCCAACAGCACTACACTCTCTCCACTGGTGCACTGAGTTTATGTCGACCATAAGCTGCAGATTACCTTTGCCTCCTTTGGTCCTTGGAGATGTTCTCATCAAGGGAAGGAGAAAATACGAAAGGTTAACGTTTAGCATCGCGTCGATAACGAGGTCATATCACATGGGTAGCACTCCCTCGAAGTAAACCCGCCGTGGCCTTTCAAAGGAACCATTCCAGCATTCTCTTTAAGTGATTTAGGGAAATCATAGGAAACCTAAAACCGGATTGGTGACGGTGGGATGAGGCTGAGTTTTGAACCACCTTCGCTACGAAAACGAGTAGAAACACACAACATTATACTGCGGCATCTCGCTCCTTCTGTCAAGTAAACTAAGGCTCTAGTTTTTATGTATATAGACACAAGAGGCGAATGATAATTAGTACCAAGTCCGAAAATCGAACACAGATCATGTAGTTACTACGCAGCTGCGCTATCCACAGGCACAGCGGTACACACAACGGTATGGATTACCATGTCGCACCACCGTTCTCCATCCAAATTCTCACTTCCGCTCCAGTTTACTTTAAATTGCCCTTACACACGAACAGAGTTTCCCAGGCTCTCCATGTTCTGGAACATCACCGAACACAAATGAATGATCCATCCCGCAACCCAGGTGCATATACTTACACAAATGAAATCACACAATTCGATATACTTCGCTGGTCATATAGATATGATTTTATATATACACTCATCAAATAAAGGTTAGCATCACCTCGGTTCCGAGAGTTCCGGAACCTGTCCAGAAAATTGGAAAGAGATGAACATAAACATTATTTCAGCCCTTTTTATTGCTGATGAAAACCACACATTGCATGTTGTAACACCATACAGCGAGACCTTCAGAGGTGGTGGATTGCTGTAACACCAGTACCTCTAACACCCAGTTACACGTCATCTTGCAGTGATGCATGCCTGTATTCGTCGTGGCATACTATCCACAAGTTCATCAAGGCACTGTTGGTCCAGATTGTCCCAGTCCTCAACGGCGATTCGGTGCAGATCCCTCAGAGTGGTTGGTCGGTCACGTCGTCCATAAACAGCCCTTTCCAATCTATCCCAGGCATGTGCGATAGGGTTCATGTCTGGAGAACATGTTGGCCACTCTAGTCGAGCGATGTCATAATACTGAAGGAAGTCATTCACAAGATGTGCACGATGGGGGCACCAGTTGTAAACCATGAACACGAATCCCTCGCCAATATGCTGCCGATATGGTTGCACTATCGTTCAGGGGATGGCATTCACGTATCGTTCAGCCGTTACTGCGCCTTCCATGACCACCAGCCGCGTACGTCGGTCCCACATAATGCCACCCCAAAACAGTAGGGAACCTCCACCTTGCTGCACTCGCTGCACAGTGTGTTAAGGAGGTCAGCCTGACCTGGTTGCCTCCAACGATTGGTTGAAGGCATATGCGACACTCACCGGTGAAGAGAACGAGATTCCAGTCCTGAGCGGTCCATTTGGCATGCCCCATTCTACTTTAAATCCTCCCTCACACACCAACAGAATTTTAATCCATGCAGGTGTCTGAACCGCTGTGCCAAGGTGTCTTAGTGGGTAACGCCCCTGTCTAGTAAGCAGGAGACCCGGGTTCGATTCCCGGCCTTGGCACAAATTTTCACTCGCCCCTTTAGTCTACATAGACATAATCATATCTGTATACGATCAGTGAAGTCTCTGAAACTGTGTCATTTCATTTGTATCTCACTTTATTTAACATGGAGATCCCATACATTGCACAGGCTGATGAAGCATCACTCCGGCTTGGACCCTATGTAGGGCGGTTGGAAAAGCTTGACTCCCAGTGCTGTGTTGCAGGTAGCGTCATGGTGGGGCGTGCCCGCGATGCAGGGTCGGTGCTGGGCTCCAGTGCCACCCTGCTGCGAATGCTGGGTCTCTGGACCCCACAAGAAGAGGATGCCTGTCGTGTTGATCGAGTCCTCACCGGCAGTGTAACCCTGGCACTGACGTTTGGGTTTATGGTTACGTCTGCTCTCAAACTAGTGATGGACCGCCCACGAGAACTCGAGGAACTATGCGCTTGTATCTTCTCTGTAACAATGCTCTGTGAAGTTTTTTTCAAGGTAAGGAGTTTCTGTTTTCATTTAAGCGCTACTGTACATCCTTTCATTCACGTCGCCCCCTAGTTCTTATTTCATTAGAGTGCAAAGACTTGTTATCAGACATAGACTTGTCTTGCAAGTCTGACGCACAAGTATTTGAGCGTACCTTCTCAAAATATGAGGGAGAGTGCGCTAGCAATTGCAACGGCTTCTGTTATTGAAGACAGCTCGGAGACCCTGATTCTGGTGTTTAGAAGGAACATCTGAAACATAAAACTGTTAATTAGTTGAATCCACCCACTTTGACAGGTATATCTCCATTATTATCAGTTGTTATTGTTAAATTAAGTATAAGAGCAGGGAGCTTTTCGTCATGTTACAATCATAACAGTGAGTCATAGATCCAACTTTTCTTTTCTTTCGTAAATGTTTATGGGTACTGTTTTTCTTTTTCCTTCATATTAAGATTTATTTGGTATCAAGCTCTCCAGATACTGGTAGTTCCGATATGTGAACCAAGATGGAAGAGAGAGAGAATCCCCGTCGGTGTTGAGCTGCCGAAATAATTAGTGATGACATAATTCAGTAAAAACAGATGTAGCCCAAACTATGGGCACATGTCCCTAAGCTGGCTGAGTGACTTCCGGAAATGGGAACAGCATGAGGTCTGCAGCTCTTGTGTCATATGGTGGCTGCCAGGCGTGACTGGGTGTAATCGGCCGACTAAAAATTCCCCACGTGAATACTCTCGAAGGAGGGTCAGATCAGGGGACCCATCTGTGGCAATGAAGTCCTTCGGTCGAGTCAATTAGCTTAAGTTGACCACTAGACAATGAGCACACATCCTCACAAACTATCCTGACACTCACTAAACCAAAACAAGTTAGCAAAGATAAAATTCTTCACTGCATGGCAGTAGTAACACACATGAAAAGGGAAGAGAAAGTCGTTGCGCCTCCATATATTGACAGTATTGAGTTACAATTATGAAGAAGTGCATTCAGACAAAAAGGAAAACTGTTGAACGGGTGGAAATTAACAAAAGGTATTCTAAGTTGTGAGAGCAGAGGATTCTAAGAAAATTAAGGAATAGCCAGATCATATCACGTTAAGTTGTAGAGTCTGAGCTGAATGGGGAAAGACAGGTTGTGAAAACATGTACTCCATTGGAAGTAAATACTCACTGAGAGAAACACGAAATACCGACACCGAGATGAACTGGGTAGGTATTTCATTCCACTTCAACTAGCAATTTTCGGAAGCACAGAAATGAATGACTTATGAAGAAAGACACTTTTTTAACCAAAGGGCATCTTGTCTAATAGCATTCGCTTTAATGTAGGAGTTCAAGGGTGATTCTCAGCTATAACTGCAATCAAAAATCAGAGTTAAGTTGAGAAAGAGTAGTGAGATTTGATTAAAAAAGGAGCAGCGTAAAGTATCTTATTTAAGCTTCAATTGTCAAGTAGTAATCTATGGGAACATTAGTTGCTTATACTCGTATTATCTTACGTGTTACTGCTATGAAACTGTTGGAGCACAAGACTCTCTTGACCTATTTACATCAAATTTGACGTTATTAATAATGAAATAACAACGATAAATATAATGCCTCCAGATGCTGCAAAAGCGTTGCAGTCGCAAGGAAATACAGATGGCGGAGAATTTCTGCAAATTAGAAGGATAGTGGAAGAAGAAAGACAAGCACTACCATACTACATCGAATAAAATGTGTAAGTCAACATTTGCAACGTATCTGAAAGCGTAAGGTACGGAAAAATCACTATCGGAAAACCTCTATGAAAATTGATACAGCTGGTGCTATAAAGTAGTACATGGCCAATTACTGGAGAAAGGAGAAAGTCGGCGGCACTCGTTCTGGTTGCATAGGCGCAAGCCGCCAGAATCGTTGTTATCATAGCCACAATTGCGAATACAGACAGGCCATGACATGCAATCACGGCGTAGAGGCTGATGACACATCCGAGGAAAGCGTGAGCTGACCAGATTCTGAACACATTTACAACTCTGAGGTGCAAATTATAAGCGGAAACCAAAATACAAGGTTTCTGGGTTAAGCATACAATAATATAAAACGTAAAAGCTTCAGGAGCGATTGAGATATTTATTGACAGTATATTTCTATAAGTTTGGTAACTCTGAATGTTTTTGTACACACCTAATACAATCCGATATCCGCATCATTAGTACTGCTACAGACATCTCACCCGGATTCCGCTTCTCTCCAAGTGTTTTGGAGCACTGCAGGAGAATAATTTGCGATAGCTGCAGGAATGAGATGACGCAGATCTTGTAGATCACGAACTGGCGTACATCCAAAAAGTTCCTCACAATTTTCGCAAAATGACATGCTACGCCATCTTGTTGAAAGATCACGTCACAGGGAAGCTGTGTAACAATATACGGATGCCACATGTCTGCATATGTTGTTGCATCAACTCTAGGCTCTGCGAAGAAGAATGGCCTAAAACCATAACCTTCAACAATCCACACCTTACTCTCACTTGTACTTGCACTGTATCACTACCTCGGCGGAACTTGTGGATTTCAATTCCCCATATCCGACTATTGTGTGTTTATTGAACCAGAATTGCTTTTTGCCAGAGTTGCCCTTTAGAATGCCTTCTGTCCCTGCCTGTCCTCAGGTCTGATTTTGTGATGAAGATGTAGTTTGTACTACCAAAGGCACAAACTTTTATGGAAGACATCGTGCGCTGTCGAACGCTGTAACGAAATCTAATTGCTTGTGCGATCGAATTACGAGGGTTTCGCTGAAAAGAAGATGTATTAATTCGACAGTAGCCTCTGGAACTGAGTGCTTGCCATGATGGCCCAACATCGAATGGAAACCGCTAAGTCCCCGAAGCAGCTTGTCCCACTCCTTAGGTGTTCGTAAATGGGAACATAGTCGCAGTTCATACTCTCGCCATAAACAACGTTCGACTAGTGTAACGACTTTAGCATCCGTAGACAGAGCCTACAGAACACTTTCCGTTATGGAGTCCATATAGCTATTAACGCGCGTTTACGTGAATGTGCATGTGCACGCGTTACTAACTACCAGAATCAAACACGAAAAACATTAACACGGAAACCATTTTGAGTTACCATACTACCACTAATAAATACACTAAGTGATCAAAATATACTGACACCACCAAAAACATACGTTTTTCATTTAAGGTGCATTGTGCTGCCACCAACTGCCAGGTACTCCACATCAGCGACCTTAGTAGTCGTTAGACATCGTGAGATGCAGAGCTCACGGACTTCGAACGTGGTCAGGTGATCGGGTGTCACTTGTGTCATATATTTATATTTCCACACTCCTAAAAATCCCTAGGTCCACTGTTTCCGATGTAATAGTGAAATGAAAACGTGAAGGGACACGTACAGCGCAAAAGTGTAGAGGCTGACCTCTGTTGACTGACAGAGACCGCCGACAGTTGAAGAGGGTTGTAATGTGTAATAGGCAGAAATCTATCCAGACCATCAGATAGGAATTCCAAACAGCATCAGGATCCACTACAAGTACTATGAAAGTGAGGCAGGAGGTGAGAAAACTTGGATTTGATGGTTTAGCGGCTGCTTATAAGATACACATCTGCCGGTAAATGTCAAACGACACCTCCCTTCGTTTAAGCAGCGTAAACATTGGGCGATTGAAAAGTGGAAAAACGTTGCATGGAGTGACGAATCACGCCACACAATGTGGCGATCCGATGGCATGGCGTGGGTATGGCGAATGCCAGGTGAACGTCATCTGCCAGCGTGTGTAGTACCAACAGCAAAATTCGGAGGCGGTGGTGTTATAGTGTGGTCGTGTTTGACATGGAGGGCGCTTGCACCCCTTGTTGTTTTGCGTGGCACTATCATAGCACAGGCCTACATTGCTGTTTTGAGCACCTTCTGGCTTCCCACCGTTGAAGAGTAATTCGGTTACGGCGATTGCATCTTTCAACAGGATTGACACATGTTTATAATGCACGGCGTGTGGCGAAGTGGTTACACGACAATAACATCCCTGTAATGGACTGGCCTGCACAGAGTCCTGACCTGAATCCTATAGAACACCTTTGGGATGCATTGGAACACCATGCAAGACCTCACCGTCCGACAATGATACCCTCCACAGTGCAGCACTCCGTGAATAATGGGCAGCTATTCCCGAAGAAGCCCTCCAGCACCCGATTGAACGTATGCCTGCGGGAGTGGAAGCTGTCATCAAAGCTAAGGATGAGCCAACACCATACTGTATTCCAGCATTACCGATGGAGAGCGCCAGAAACTTGTAAGTCATTTTCAGCCAGTTGTCCGAATACTTTTGATCACGTAGTGTACCTCCATTATGCCTCCAACTATTACATTTTATACAAGTGTATGTGTAACGTGCCTATGGTAAAGTACTGGTGGAATCATAAGCTGCAAAACGCGATATAAGATGAACGAATCAAACCTCTGAGGAATTTATCAATTTAGATTGATCAAATACCCAGATCTTCTTAATGTACCATTGGTCACTGCTGCTGTGGTCTTTAGTCGGGAGACTGCTTTGATGCTTGCGGCGCAGCTCCCATTTTACAGCTTGCAATGCGTGGCGCCACCTACACAGCACGACGAATCTGAGACGGATGTTAGTTCCACTAACATTTTTGTCTATCCTTACAGATGGTTTGCTTCTTTCTGCAAGGATCTACCCTGCGCCAGCTAGTGCAGCTGTTGTCGGACATCAGGGCGGACGATAGTGTAGGAGAACGCAACGACGAAATCCGACGACGATACCAAAAGCTCGTAGACCGAACGTTTCTGTTTATAATGGTAAGGAGGACAGCAGTATTACTAGTAATTCCCAGTATATTTTATACTTAACATGTGTAGCCAGTACAAATCCAACTCCCTTATCGCGAAGATCAGAAAAACGGAAAGCCAATTTAGAAAAAAAGTAAAAATGGGCTATGTGGTACCCAGTTGGACTTCCGAAGTAAATTTTTAAAGCTCTTCCATACGAGATCTTGATCTTATGTGTAAACTATGTTTTTACGTTTACAGTCCACAATATTACTGATTCATACTGTAATTATTGTAAATGCCCCTAGTATTTTCTGTCGTACAGGGCGCTCAGGAGGAACAGTGTTGTTCAAAGTGGTTGTATAGACTAATTCTAAGATAATATTCCACATCCTGGTAACCTGTGTCAAATTTTTATTGCATACACAGTTACATATGATAATTAAGAAGACAATTTTTAATTTCATATCTTTTAAAACATTAGGGAATCGTGTGCATCTCTAATTATAGCCATTCACGTACTGATAACTTTTTAGGAAGCAGTCTATGATATTTAGGTTGTAAATAGTTATTACTTCATCAATAATAGGAAAATTTATTACCAAAGCTATTATAAGCTTCAAACCAGTTGTAACAGTGTCCCATATACCGAAATAAGAGATTAATCACTTTGCATCGAAACTTTAAGATTCTACAGAGGTGCGTCAAATTCAATAACCGAAATACATCAGAAGGCATTGCTGATCAAATAAGACTCACTACAGCAGCTGTCCGCTCACTACCGCCATCCTTCGCCAACTGGGTGCATCGCGTTTCTGAAAAGAATTGCCAGGGGCAAAGATTACTCTGAAATGCTGGGCAAGGCTGAATGAGCGATGGCTGTAGTAATATAACACAGAGTGTTCTACTCCAATGCTAATCAATAAAGTTACAAAAATGTCATAAAATGTAAGAGATATACTGACGTGATAGAATACAGAGCCCTCAAACATTTCTGAACAGCAAAAAAATAAATTTTTATGGAAATTTATGGCAACATAAAGTTCATTGTGAAATTAATTGGAAAAGAACTTACCCTGTAGACAGGAAAGAGACCATAGCTAACCATCACACAATGCTAATTTAACACACACACACACACACACACACACACACACACACACACACACACACACACACACACACACATGCAGAAAGAATTTATATACTTAATAAAAGTCACTAAATGACAACTCAATTTCAAACAACAAGTATTAAATTGTATCCCGAAAAAAATCTCTTAAGGTGTTCTAGAAAATATGTCAATGTATAATAACAAAAGCTATGACAGTTTGCAACACACAGCAACTTATGTCAAGTTTGCCATTAATCAATAGGGATATTATACTGCATAATTCCTTGAAATATAACTTTACAAAAACAATATTATACCTTATTTTAAGAAATATTTTTATTTATATACTGTAACTATCAAAGGTTTACACATACATATGAAACTAATCGACTGTCTACTAATTGTGATGTAGAATAGAATTGTAGTTTTATCCTACTCAGCAAACAAGTCAATATACTTTACATCAACAAATTCCAGTATTTATTATTAAACAAAATTTATTGTATTTTCTAAAGTACGTATTGAGCTGTAAAGTATTTACTAACTCAAAATTATCACCTAAAAAGCATTATCACTATAGTCATACAACAGCTAATCAGATAACCAGGTAGCAAGGTGCGCTACACGTGTACCTTACAGTACACACAAGATGAGTCATATTCCAAACTAAATGTTAAAGACCACTACCCTATGAAAGGAAAAAGGAAAACAGAAGCGGCCAGGGATTGACTTTTATTATACAGTTCATATAAATAAATGTATTTGTGGGCATAGATATCTCTGAGTTTTGAATATTCAGACCTCAACATGTTTAACATCACACTGTTTCATTTATTTACTCACTGCACTTCTGACACTCTGTTTTGTGAAGAACTTGACTGTTACTTAGTTCGTCACATCTAAGTGACGTTCCATGTTGTCTCATGATGCGTTTATTCATACAAAAACTGATCCTGTATCGGTTGCACTGAAAATATCAAAGTGCAGCCTGATCCATGCAGTGTTGACTGGCAATGTCCTACATCAAAAGACATGCCAACTTATGGTGCAAAATCCCCCTTTCATGGTTGTACTTCCCCAAGCCACAAAACTAACACTCGGCAAACCACTTCTGTAAGATCTACGCTATCGATTAGCACATGCACAATTTTAACAGAATATTACGCCTTAGGTACACATCCTCAAGTTGGAGATTTGTATAATAATTAGTGTAAAGGAGGGTATCTGACAAAAATAAATTTTCGTTAAAACACTCTAATTTGTTTCATAAAAGTACTAATCACCATGCTCATTAGGAACAGACAGTGAAACAATAGATAAAATCTGTCACTATGAACTTAATGATTATAGATTATTATGGATAACACAGTTACTATACTACCTGAAAAAACTGCACCAATTTGACTCAAATACCGATTAAAAATACAAATTTAACTGCATAAATGCTTGTCGAAAACCAGAGTGTCTCCAAGTTTAGTGGAATAAATCGCTCATACATTTAACACATGAACGTTGAACCTGATATGGGCATTGGTATGAAATTTTGCAAGAGAGGAGCAGAATGACGTAGCTTGCCTGTGCTGCTTTTAATGCCCACTTAAATTTCTTGTTCATCGAGATGAACACCACTACCATCGGGGTGGCTCACTAGAGAAAACGAGGGCAGATCACAATACCTACAACAGTGTCTGCTAAGATGTTCTCCTCCGTACTACGTCTGAAGTCCACCAACGAACCTTGACAATGATCTGCTACCGACTGGAGTCAGCCATCTGATCTCCATGGACTGCCCTCAGAGATAGTTCACCCGCGAATTCTCCTCAGACCACCACTAACCAAAGTCCCCTGTGAAACTCTACAGACCATCACCAACCTATGCCCACCCACCAATTGTAAAATGTTGCTTCCCTGTACACTCTGCACTCTATTTTTACTGTCGAACAATGTCTATTGCCCATTAAAAAATTACAAAACATTGCGAGCCCACAGTAAGATTTTCCTTCTGCATAAAGGGTGCTACCTTGAGACGCCAATCATATGGCAAAACTCTCCCCGAGTGCTAAAACACGTTGCGCCAGGTCTCTGCGCGTGACGTCGTACTCTAACGAAAGAATACCGTGTCTTCACAATCATGGAGTTAGCCTCTCATCAGAGGGTCTGTGCAACTAGGAAATACTGCTCATTAGACTAGCCCATTATTTCGTACACCTCATGTTTCCGAAAGCAGCCAACGGCTATCTACAGAACCGGTCTGTAAGAACTGCCTACAGCTCAGGGTGGCTCTCCGCGCCTGCTAGCCCATTTGACAGCCTGAGGTCGTTAACTGGACAATGCTCAGTGGTCCGCTGTGATACTGCGGCAGGCCCATTTCCACGAAGTCACTGCATGACCCTTTGGTCACAGCTTTCTATTACATTTTCAGTTCCCCCATCTTAACTGCAACGCGTTGCGGCTTCCCACGCACACAGATGCGTCCTTCACCATCTTAACAAGGGGGAATACATAGGGAACAACCGTATTTTCTTGTAGGAATTCCCACCATTCTTATTTTGTAAATTAAATAACCAATGTCCAAATTAATGTTAATGGGATGGAAATTTTTCTTCTGTGTTTCACTAGTGTCACTGAAGTGATTTTAGATACCTTCCACTAGCCACCTTTCAGTTTAGGCTGTGGCATCACGCGCTAACATCTCTCGAAGAACAGGAAGATTCCCAACAGTAATATCACGTCAGCACAAAACTCACGCTGCCTATGCAATCAAATAAGTAAATAATCACACACCAGTAAGGTTAATTGATACCAAGATGTGATTTTAAACACGCTACGAACTAGAATGAGATTTTCACTCTGTAGCGGAGTGTGCGCTGATATGAAACTTCCAGGCAGATTAAAACTGTGTGCCCGATCGAGATTCGAACTCTGCTGCAAAGTGAAATTCTCATTCTGGAACCATCCCCCAGGCTGTGGCTAAGCCATGTCTCCGCAGTATCCCTTCATTCAGGAGTGCTAGTTCTGCAAGTTTCGCAGGAAAGCTTCTGTAAAGTTTGGAATGTAGGAGACGAGATACTGCCAGAAGTAAACCTGTGAGGACTGGGCGTGAGTCGTGGTTCGGTAGCTCAGATGGCAAAGCACTTGCCCGCGAAAGGCAAAGGTCTCGAGTTCGAGTCTCGGTCGGGCACACAGTATTAATCTGCCAGGAAGTTTCATGTCAGCGCACACCCCGCTTCAGAGTGAAAATCTCATTCTGGAAACATCCCCCAGGCTGTGGCTAACCCATGTCTCTGCAGTATCCTTTCTTTCAGGAGTGCTAGTTCTGCAAGTTTCGCAGGAGAGCTTCTGTAAAGTTTGGAAGGTAGGAGAAGAGATACTGGCAGAAGTAAAGCTGTGGGGACCGGCCGTGAGTCGTGCTTCGGTAGCTCAGATGGTAGAGCCCTTGCCCGCGAAAGGCAAAGGTCCCGAGTTCGAGTCTCGGTCAGGCACACACTTTTAATCTGCCAGGAAGTTTCACACAACGAACTAGTTTACAACTACTGCCACTGATAAGAAAATGTCTTCGTATGAAGAATATGGACAGGTACTCTAGTTCACTGGCACTGGCCCATGGTCTTTTAACTTAATCACAGGGAACATACTAAACCAGATTCCTAAAATAAATCAGTCTATCATATTGTACTGCAAACAGAAATTGAAAACTTCATTTGTACAATACTACTCACTTTCAATCTTCCCCTTGTGTTGATGAGACATCTTAATGTTCTGCAGATGATGGAATGCAAATTAATGTTCACCTTTAGGACTCTCCAAATCAGCACTATTCAGACGTACTATCTTTCGAATCTCAAATGGTGTCAAGCAGTAATGCAGAAATTTCTTAATTTCTTCCTTTGCATTGCAAGGTTTCAAATGTGATCGTATAATCTCCAACCCAATATACAAGTAAGTTTCAATCAGCAGTAGTTTCTTAATTTTCTGTTCTCCACTTGCTGTAATAATACATGCTATCTATCGTCGATAATATTCTCATTTCCTGGTGGGGAAACCAGAGATCACAAAGAAATATTGTCGGGCATTTTAATGCGAAAATCGAGTAGTCGGCTCAATCTTGGAGAAGAGATTCGGTTTCGGATTCAGAGTCTGGGTGAGAAGGTAGATCAGAATGAGAGGAGATGGAAGTCCAGCATTCGAACAGCCACCGTTGCGCACTGGGTACCAGATCTTGATATTTCTGCATGCACGACATCAGCATTTCATAGGACCAACACCAGGGATCTTTAGAACGAATTTCTGTGACATTATTACGCACTCACAGTGGTAGCAGTTGAAATCTTATTTCAGAGCATTGCGGAATTCCGTTTTAGGTTACAGTTCACAATCACTGTCATTCGCATTAATCACAGTTAGAGGCCTCTATGCACTTTTTAAAGTCAGAACTGGAGCTATGTCACCAATTTTCATTCAGCTTTGTCAGTTATCTACCTAAACACGTGTCTCACACGAGGAAGGATAACATCGACGTGGTTATCTTGACATGTGTTTCATTTAATACATCTATTTTAGAAACTAATATTGGATTGTCACTGTTTTTCATGTCGACAGGACCCTTTGAGCACTGTTAGTAGCTCTAGTTACGTATTTGGTAATAATAGAAGTAGGCATGGAATAAAAATGAAATTCGTCACCTTCAGTTTCATTACACAGGGCCACATTTCCTGTCATTCACGTTTAAAATCCGTTGCGCATCATTTTCATCTTAGTGTCACTGAAGGAAAAGTTCCGTGTCTTCAAGATAATGAGAGGCAGAAGCTATTTATAAGTACCCATATACCTGATCGCCACAGAAACACGTTGTATGCTATTCGGCTTTTTATGTCGTCCTTGTTGCGTTTATCATGTGTTATTTTGCTTACAACATAGTAAAATACCTTAACATCATCTAATTCGTGATCCCTAATTTCGAAGTTAAATTTATCACGTATCTCATTACTGTTACTCTTCATTACTTTCGTCTGTTTTCGGCTTTTGACGTCGGCATATATACCTTAAATACTGTCGTTGGCCTTGTTTTGCTGTCCATTCTGAGGTGAACAACCCTATCACTGAACTATTCCCCAATTGTACAAACATCGCTGACTGAATGTCAGTTTTGACGTTAGTTCTCTCTTCAGAACTCCGATCTACTGTGCATCGCTCAGATTTGGTCCTCCGAAGAAGGATGCGTGTTAATGCAAGTCAGGACGAGACATGCTGGGTAATATCGATAAGATCGGCACGACTCGCACGCTTGCAGCGCAGATGTTATTCTTATATAGTGGATACACAGTATTTATCATCGAAGGTGTCGTGTTATAGAGATTGAAGAAAGTAAACAGGATAAAGAGCGGTCTTCAAAGTTCTCACCATAAAATACATAAAAGATTTGTCACTGGTATTTGTACTGGTCAAATGCACAGGACACAGTAGAACGAACAAAAGTGATAAAATTGCTATGCCCAACGCGGGAAGTGCGTGGTCACCATACTGTAGTTGTTTTTACGTAAATACACTGTTAATAAATTATGCACTCATTGCGTTGTGACTCCAGTTATCTCCATTTTCTTCGTAGACAGATAATCGTCCCAAGTTATCTGCGCTGCTCTTAAGGTATCCAACTCTTCTGTATTATAAGGGAACGCCTGTATTCTTCTGAATTTTTAAGCCTATTACAGTCTCCCGTTTTTATTTTATACGGGAGATACAGTCTCCCGTATCTGAGAAAATGACACCGATTAAGATTTAAAACTGCCGCATATTTTTCAAATCTCGTTTCTGGACGATCGTTACAACATCGATTAATCGATACGGAGTAGTATTATCGATACAGTTACTACATCGATATGTAGCAAACAAAACATAACACAGTGTCGCTAGACACGATGCGATTATCTAGTTTAATTTTTGTTCAGCCTAACCCGAGTTACATGAAATTGAAGAATCCAAAACACCGCATAAAAAGAGAGGAAAGTACTTCTGAACGTATCAGAAGAAATGGGAAGAAACTCATTTATGGGCTAATCCTGTAAAGAGTAACAATTCTAAAGCGAATTGCACTCTTGGCAAGTGTGAATTCAGGGTAGCTCATGGTGGTAATGCAGACTGTCAGCAGCACACTAACACCGATGGACACAAAAGCATAGTTAGGGGAAGTAACACATCTAAGATATGAAGTTATTTTCAGTGTCTAAATTATAGTCCCACTAGTGGTGAATCCGACAAAGGTAACGTGGGTGAGTTATCGTTTGTGTATCGTACAGTGATGCACAATACAGTGATGCACAACCTGAGCTATATTATCATGGACTGTGCAAATAAACTTGGAAAGAATGTATTTATGGATTCAGATGTGGCCAAAAATATATGTTGTGGTTGGACGAAAGCAGAGTCTATTGTAAAAAACGTATTAGTGCCTACAAGTGTAAGTGATTGCTTAGATCTGCTTAACGACACAGAGAATTGTGGAACCTTTTGATCTGTGGCTTCTGATGCGTCGAATATCAAGAACAGGAAAATGTTTCCTGTAGTAATCAGGTATTTTAAACCTCGTTTTGGCGTCAGAAATAAACTGTTAGATTTTTTTTAACAAGCAGATGAGAGTGGTAGTGGTATTGATGCTTTGATAGATAATCTCATTCATTAAATGTAAGTAACATTTCGTCTTGTAGTGCTGATAAAGCTAGTATCAATTACGACAAAAATAAATCCGTGATGAAATTGTTGAGTCAGCAAAATAACAAAATATTTAAAGCAAACGATACAAATCACATAATCCATAATGGCACTAAATATGCTTCTGATGCCTTACACGTACACAATAGAAATGGTAGTTGTTAAGATTTATGTACACTTTTCAGTGTCAGCTAAACGCAGGGAAGAATTAAGATCTTTTTTTAAAATTTTATTGGTACTGACTGGTGTGAAATTTTAAGGCATGTGCCTACTAGGTGACTGTCCCTCTCACCAGCTGTTGATAGGCTAATAAAGAACTGGGTGCAAATAATAAGCTATTTTCAAAGCACAAATGAAACACATAAAGTTTTGAAATTGTATTTACGTGATGAGGACCCAAACAAAATGTTAATTCTCGAAGCATATCTTCAATTATTTTATTACATTGGAAATATTATTTTCGAAACATCAAAATATCTAGAGATTTCAGATTTAACTATTATGGAGCCCTGTTGTGCCATGAAGCTTTGTCAAAGAAGATTTTGCGAAGAGACGATGACTCGTTTTTTGGTAGCAATACAAACAAGATTTTAAATAGATTAGATCCTGTCAATTAGAAGAGAATTCAAAATAATCTCTTTAAATTTTATAATACCTTTCATACTTACATTGTAAAATGTAAAAGTTTCTGACAATGCTAAAATTTAGTCCTTGATCCCACTATCTGCCAAGAATTCACTTAATTTTAATTATTTTAGATCATCCTTACTTATACTCAGGTGGAAATAAATGACGATATCCTGTACAATGAATTTTATTCTTTGAAAAATTGAATAAATACAAAAATTGCCACCGACTGTTGCACAGTTGAAAAGTCGGTACCCGTGATGATTGAGGCAAAGGCCAAAGGAATTACAGCCAAGGAGATAAATAAGATCCTTGTCTTTGTTCTCAGTATACCGGCATCTAACGGCCACACTGTAAGAAACAAGCCACAAATGCCAACTCTTCCTCATAGATATTGTGAATGGGGCCACAAAAGGGATAGTCGATACTAAACCTCAGCCAGCAGTGCCAAACAGAGCAGTCTACTAATTCAATGGCACCACGGCTCATTCCTCACAACCTGCGACGCTGCCCACATCTTCGGAGTTTCAATACTTCTCCAGGAACATTGTGGGGCGGCATCCCCGTCGAATGTGATCAGACTCATTTGGAAAGCATCAAAACCAGAATTTTTGATCTAATGCATAGATTTGAACCACTAGAGCCTGTTAAAAACCATTCGACAACATGATTCAAAGCAGCTAAATGTGCTTATGTTTTTTCAGCCACCCTATCACAAGGGAATGCGACATTGATACATGCGTGAATGAAACGGCAAAGGTTGCCACAAAGACCCTACAGTTTGGCAAAGAACTTGGCTTCACCCGTCCATCATTATTGATAATTTTAAAAATGTACCTGTATGGACTGAAGGTACAGCCACTTGCAGTCTGGTAACCCACTGAACACCGTTTCCTGAGGGTCTGATATCAGGAGCAAAAGTAGAACTGTAGCGGCGAAAGTGCTGCAGTGTAGCCTGGCTGTAGGCGATTGGTACCCTCGGCACAGGTTCTGTCTGTACAGGTACACTTTTAAAGTCCTCAACAAAGGTTGATGGGTAGGACCAATTGCTTTGGCGAAAAAAGTGTTCTTAGAGGATCATTTGATTCTCACATATCTGAATTTAACATCAACCTGCGATCACACCACAGTAGAACACTAAATGAGAGTGCTGAATAATCATACGAAGGCTACGCTCCTTCAGATCACATTGAAATATCGTCGAATGGTTTCGAACGATTCCTAATGCTTTAAGTTTATATAGGAGAGTAAAAAGGGCAGGCGCGCCATGCTGCAAACGTGTGTGATCATGTTTGATGTGGATGCAGCTGCACAACGAGCTTAAAGAAGGGTGTCAGGAGTGTCAAAGGTTGTGAAGCACTCTTTATATCGCTCATTACACTGCGAACTGTTGTTTCCAACCATGAAAAGTGTGTGAATCAACACCCCAAAGAAATGGATGGTTTAATTGATGTCATTTACGTCACCCCCTTGGATACACACTATATGTCTTTAATGAAGTGATTTAGATTGGCTTCTGCATCCTCATGCCGTTGATGGTTGCTGATTCGTCCGCCTTTAGGGGCATTTTTTGACCCAAGGGCAAGAGAGTGCCCTGAACCTCTGTCTACTCCTGCGCCCTCTTTTACAAGGCCGTTGGCTGAATGAGGTTGACTTCTTATGCCGGAAGTCTCGGGCCGTCATTGCTGATAATTTTTATTCAAGGTTCGAACTCAGGACTATGTTTTGCTTGTTAATCAAAGACGCTACCGCAAGACCCTGTAGCTGAAAAAAAGTGTCATGATGATATCATCATTGGCAAAACGCTCTGGACTAGTCCCCCATTCAGCTCTCCAGGACGGGACTGCCAATGGGGAGATGACCGCGAGAAAAAGACTTAATAACGAACAAAATGGTAACGTTCTATGAGCTGTGGCATGGAACGTCAGAAGTCTGACTGTGTGAATGTGGGAGCGATGCTAGGAAATCTGAGGAGCTAAATGTTAAAGCTCAGTCCAGATTTAATGCGGCTCAGTGCAGTGAAAGGGAAAGAAGACAAGGATTTTCGGTCAGATGAGGAGGATATTAGTATTTAACATCCTGTCAAATATGAGATCATTAAAGATGGGGCATAGGTTCGAAATCGCGAAGAAAGGAGAAGGAAATCAGCCGTGCCCTTTCAGAGGAACCATACCGGCATTTGCGTGAAGCGTCTAGGGGAATCATAGAAAACCTAAATCAGGAAGGTGAGATGCTGGTTTGAACCGTCATAGTCCCGAATGAGAGTCCATTGGGCTAATCGCTGCGCCACCTCTCTCGATGTGGTCAGATAAGACAGGGAATATCACCAACAGCAGAAAATGATATAGCGGGTGTAGGATTTGTTAGGAACACGAAGGTAGGGCAGAAAATGAGTTACTGTGAGCTGTTCAGTGATAGAGTTGTTCTCATTAGAATCGAAAACGATAGGTCAGGTGTACATGCTGACGTCACAACGCAAAAATGAAGAGACTGGGACGCCCTGCTAAACCAGCAGGACAGGACAGGTTGTTTAAGTTGTGGAAAGGCGCCAAAATAAGCGGCTGTCAGTTACAGTCAAACATAAAACTTTTATTTGATCAAACATTACAAGAACCAAGAAATTTTTTTTAAAAAAGAAGATATAGAGCTTTAGTTTTGTAACTTAATTAGCGGCTGACTGCGCTTTACAATCTCGTGCCTTAAGTGCAAGACCATTATAATTTGAAAACTGCTTAAAGGCAATAACTTAAACCTCAACCAAAATCAGAAATTTAAAAGGCAAAGCCTTATCCTAAAACAG
Source organism: Schistocerca piceifrons (assembly GCF_021461385.2). Lineage (NCBI taxonomy): Eukaryota > Metazoa > Arthropoda > Insecta > Orthoptera > Acrididae > Schistocerca > Schistocerca piceifrons. The sequence continues at coordinate 677,247,991 of NC_060141.1, forward strand.
TTCCTTAATTACGCTGAAGGCCTAAACCATCTAGCACCTTAACAGCAGAACAACATTAATTCAAAATCGGCTGAAGGCCCAACACTGAAGATTTAATAACACTGATTTTGAAAATGCCATATGCTTTACGTAAAACAGTTCTTAAATTAGGCTGAAGGCCCAAACCATCTGACGCCTTAAGGGCAAAACAACCTTAATCTAAAAATCGGCTAGAAGCCATACAAGTACAAACAACAATAACGAACAAGAAATGTCAGTACACCCAAGGGTGCTCAAAAGTACCAAGGGTCGTCCTGGAATTCAAACACTAACGCTCACTTAGGTGAGCAGGCAGTCAGCCCAACCATTGTCGATCCTACGACAGTCCAACCAACAGACAGTCAGTGGACCGACAACCTCTACTTCACCCGACCAGCACACAACAGGGAGCTCAATGGAACAACGCACAAGGTATTGGCCCCCACAACCAATTATACATTGTCAAACTACACACCATGCTGGACAGCGACAACACGATGAAGAAAATACACTACCTGAATTTATGTCAATGGCCAGGGCAGGTAACCGGAATGTTAACGGCCACAAGGCAGAAGATTCCGCTAGTGCACTTCAGTTCAAATAACCAACTCCACCAGGGGGTGGCTAAAATTAGCCGACTTGAAAACACACATTGTTGCTCGCGGGAATATCTCAACAGCCGACAATGAACTACAAACTACACAATGTGAATAGTCGTGACTAGCTGGTAGATTAAGTGAAAACTCAACTCTCATGTCCAGGATCGGTGAGCCACGAACCTCGTAGCAATGGGAACAGCACCACACACTCCAACACCGCATAGAGGCCGCCAGCAGGCCCGACCAAACAACTCGCCGCGGAGATTTCCTCACGGCTCCACACCAACCGACCAACTGCCCACTCTCAGCCCAGTCAGAAACTATAAGCGCCAGACCAAAGATAGCCCAAGGTGCGAATATCGGTACACTCCGCTGCTGCCACTTACGGAAAGAGAGGATAACAGCATAATCATGATAACCGCAGGAGACTAAACACAGAATAGCAACCAACTTATAGTTGCAGAAGCTTATAATACGGTTGTAGGGGGCAGAATAGAAGAATTTGGGTATTTTAATAAGCATGAGAGAAGAGAAAGACCACAATAAATTTCAGCCAGTAATTGTGAACACTCTGTTCAAGGGCCGCAAGAGGAGAAGGTGTACGTGGAAAAGGCCGGGAGCAAAGAGAAGATTTCAGTTGGATTACATCATGGTCAAGCAGAGATTCAGAAATCGAATACTGGTTTGTAAGGTGTACGCTGGAGCAGATACCGACTCAGATCAAAACTTTTGGATGTTTCTGCTAAGTTCCTATGGGACAAAACTGCTGAGGTGATCATTCCCTAGTCTTACACACTACTTAATCTACCTTAAACTAACTTAAGCTAACGACAACACACACTCATGCCAAAAGGAGAATGAAAACCTCCGGCAGGGGGCGCCGCGCGAGCCTTGGACAAGCGCCCTAGACCACGCAGCTACTCCGCGTGGCACTCAGATCACTATGTTGTAGTGATGAAGAATAGGCAGAGGATAAAAGACTAGTCAGGAAGCATTGACGCGCAAAGAGGTGGGATACGGAAGTACTAAGGAATGAAGAGATGAGCTTCAAGTTCTCTGAGGCTATAGATACTGCGATAAGGAACAGCTCGGTATAAATTTCGGTTTAAGAGGAATGGACGTCTCCAAAAAGGACAGTCACAGAAGATGGAAGTGAAAACATAGGTACAAAAAAGGTGACTGCAAAGAAACGATGGGAAGCAGAATATGTCGATGAAAGAAGGAAGTACAAAAACGTTCAGAGAAATTCAGTAATAGAGAAATATGTCATTTAGGAAAGAAATAAACAGAAATTGCAGGCGAGCTAAAGCGAAAATCCTACATAAATAATGTGAAGAAATCGAGAAGGATAATGATTGTCGGAAGGACTGAATCAGCACATCACTTTTCTATGTGCTGATTCAGTCCTTCCGACAATCATTATCTTCAGTGAAATTAAAAGCAGGGGTGGTAACACAAAGAGTGGAATATGATATCCACCGTAAAATGCAGCGGAGAGACGGATAGGTGGAAAGAAATCAGTGAAGAACTCTATGAGGAAGAAGACCTGTCTGATGACGTCATAGAAGAAGAAACAGGAGTCTGTGTAGCAGAGATAGGGAATCCAGAATTGGAATTTAAATGAGCTTGGGAAGACTTAAGATCATGTAACGCAGAAGGAGTAGATAACATTCCATCGGAATTTCTAAATCATTTGGGCAAGCGGTAACAAAACAACAATTCACGTTTGTGTGTAGAATGTATCAATCTGCCAATATACCATCTTACTTACCGAAATATAACATCCACACATTTCCGAAGACTGCAACAGCTGAAAAGTGTGAGAATTATCGCACAATAAGTTTAACAGATCATGCATCCAAGTTGCTGACAAGCATAATATACAGAAGAAGAGAAAATGAAATTGAAGATTTGTTAGATGACGATCAGTTTTACTTTAGAAAAGGCACGAGAGAGGCAATTCAGACTTTGTGGAAGCATGACTCAAGAAAACTTTAGAGATCTTTATAGAATTTGTCGACCTTGGAAAAGCGTTTGACAATGTATAATTGTGCAAGATGTTCGAAATTCTCAGACAACAGGGGTAAGCAATAGAGAAAGACCGGTAATATGTACAAACCAATTGGGAATAGTAAGAACGGATGACTATGAACGAGGTGTTTGGACTAGCAAGGTTGTGAGAGAGGCATGCAGTCTGTCGCACCTACTGTTGAATCTGAACATCGAAGAAGCCAAGACGGAAATAAAAGAAAGGTTCAAGAGCGGAATTCAGATTCAATGTGAAAGGATGTCAATGATAAGATTTGCTCATACATTGCTATCCTCGGTGAAAGCGAAGAGGAATTTCTGGATCTGCTTCTCAACGAAATTTATCATATTCTCTCTTAAAATTTGTTCACGAATTCTGTGGCATATCGATTTTAAAGATATTCATCTGTATTTTGCGGTCCGTTCGTCGATCCTTCTTCATATACGCGACAGATTGGAAACCAAGAACGAAGTGGTCAATCTCAAAAGAATGTAAAAAAGAGACGCAGTATTTCCCTCTTGTGTTCAATCTATACATCGACGAGGCAATGGCGGAAATAAAAAGGGGATACAAACTGAGATTAAAGTACGAGGTGGAAGCATATCAGTGATAACATTCGCTAATGACATTACCATCTTCAGTGAATTTCAAGACCTGTTGAATTCAATTAACAGTCTAATGGGTATAGAACATGGATTGAGAGAAAATCGAAGAAAGATGGAACTACAGACAAGTAGCAGAAATCAGAACAGCGAGAAAATATTAGGATTGGTTATCACGAAGCTGATAATGTTAAAGAGTTCTGCTACCTAGGTATCAAAATAGTCCATGATGGAAAGAGCAAGGATGACATAAAAAACAGACTGCCACTGGAAAAGAGGGCATTCATGGGCAAGAGAAGTCTATTAATGTCAAACAGAGGCCTTAATTTGAGGAATAAATTTCTGGGGATATACGTATGAAGCACAGTATTGTGTGGTAGCGGAACGCGGACTGTAAGGAAAACAGAAAAGGGTCATTAGAGATGTTGTGCTACAGAAGTATGTTGAAAATCATGTGAACTGACAAAGTGTGGAATGAAATGGTTCTCCAGAAAATCAGCGAGGAAAGGAGTATGTGCAAAGCACTGACAAGACCAAGGTACAAAGTGGTAGTACATCCGTTAAGACATCACGGAGTGGTACTAGAGCTGTAGAGGGTGAAAACTGTAGATGAAGACAGAGACTGGAGTAAGTCCAGCAAATAATTGAGGACGTAGGATGCAAGTGCTGCTCTAAGATGAAGATGTTAGCATAGAAGAGTTCGGGGCGGGCGGGATCAAGCCGAGGAGAGATGAATGATGAAAAACATCCCACCCCCTAAGGCCTTTCTGTGCCGATTCTGAGCGGCGGTTTGTGTGAATGTATTTCTCGGCAACTCATAATGAATCTGGGTGATCTCAACGCTGGGTGTCGCCGGTCCGACCAACAGCTCCTGGACGACAGACCTGGGCGCACCTGATGACGTCGCACACAGATGACCTGCGCTGTGACGCACGTTGCAGCTACAGGAACTTCATATGTTTCAGATTTAAAAGAGCAGATTTCCTTCTCCTATACAGCCTTGTAACAAAATTGAGTAATTTTGGTAAACCTTTTTGGAATACAGTGATCAATAGATTATTATATTTTGACTAAAGTTCAGTCTTGATCACACCATTTATGTTTCAATGATATAGGTAACAGGTTTCGGTTATTTTTACATAACCATCATCAGACCTGTGTGTTAATTTTAGGAAATACTAGAAACCAATCTTTAAATAAAATGAAAATGTCTAATGACGTCAAAATTTAACAAGATAAAATAAAATAAATTATACCCATGGCTCCCTTAGGATGGTAGGCGGAGCTCTCCTCAGCTGCTACGAAGTTAACTGATTGTTATGAGTGCTGAGCACGAGCTTAAATATGCAGACGCTCCGGCTACTTCCTGTCACACTACTTCACAACTGCCAATCAGCGTCAAAGTATAAAAGTAGGCAATAAAGTAATAACATAAAATTGATTCATTTAAAATGTCTGCCTACCAGATAGTTAGAATGTGTACAGCTTATTTATATTTTACATAAAAACAGTAAACTACGATGTGTAATAGCTGTGCCCTCTATGGGCAACTTTAATACTATTACAGTGTCAGTTACATCAAAGATGTGCAAGTTCTTGGAGTTGTGGTATATATCGATTATACTGAGTCGCCTACATCACAATTGCATCTTTGTTAGATGCTGCAGAATCGTATTACTTTAACTGTAGTTTTCATAGCAATATTCTTTATAGCACTAGGGTAGCAGCCAAGAGTACGTTCCGCATTATGTATGTCTGAATAACTGATGAGACCGTTGATTAAATTTTTTAGAACTAATCGATCTAATAGTTTTTATAATTAACCAATGTCAATTTAATAAAATTTTTATATGTCGTACAGCATATTTTACATATATAGCTTTTGCCATGGGTACAACTAGTCTTATATTTTAAAACAAGAGTAGGTGCTTTTATTATAAAATTTCATCAAAAAGGTCGTAAAAATATTTTTCGCGAAAATCTAATTGTTCATTGAGCAGCATTGATGATTTGGTTGTCAAATGAGCATATATCTCGATTTCTTATATTCATAAGTAAGCCTTTATTTGCTTAATGAAGAACTTGTAAATTCTGCTCTACTGTCCCCTCAGCATGATTATTAAATGCTATATGATGGCTGAATACAGACTTTGTTCGTGAGGTACCTCACGTATGTTCTTTGCACCTTACTGCAAAATTTCGACCTGTTTGGCTGATGTATACTTTCTCACAGTCTCTACATTGGATTTTGTACACTCCTGATCTGGTAAATTTTCCATTATCTTTACTTATGGTATGTCTTAATTTTTGTTGTAAAGCTTTGGCAGATGTAAATGCTATTGTTATTCCAGAATTTTTGAATAAATTAGTAATTCTATCTGATATGTTTCCCAAATATGTCATCTTTATATATTTTGGATTACCTATTAGTGGAGTACTTTGTGATTGTTGCACTTTATTAAAAATGATATCTACCTGTCGTGTGTCGAAAGAGTTGGTTTTTGCAATTTGTTTTAAGATGGTTTCCCATATATCATTTTTGATATTTACACAAATAGAGCTATTTCCGAGATTATTTTGAACTTAAATTACCTTTAAAACTTGTTCCAATGAATTCAGTGTGAGAGATTAAGCAATGGAGGGAGGAAAGTTTCGATGCAACTGCCACATGGGGAAGATAACAGCACCCTATGACAGGATTTTCTGTCAAGAATACAAAAGACATGCAATGTTTTCTTGTTTAAGGTTCCTGCAGGCCGTCAGAATCAAGCAAATAAAAGATATGCGTCATGTTTTTTGATTTAATGTACATTTCCTCCAATGACACGGATATTGCAGTAAGCCTATTTTTTAATTATTGTCCAAAATGATCCTGTAACTCTGTGAAATAAAAAGCCTACAGTCTCAGAAATCTGGTAGGATTTATTAGGAATAAAAAACTTTCCCGAGCCTCAGAGTGAATGGAAAAACTTATTTCTCAGCACAGAAAAGTTGTATGACGATGTAAATCGTTAAAGTGCTACAAAAAGCTAGACTGTTACATGACACACACAGCGATTGAGTACAGGATACTGAAATGTCTGTCTCACTGTAGAAAGAAAGCTATTTTCTAATATGAAAATGTAATAAAAATGAATACAACATATTCTTTGCTTGTATGCTAGAAACAAAAATGTGGTTCAATCGCTCAACTTATATGCAGCATCACACAAAAAGTTTAGTGTGTCAGCAGCAACCCTTAAATCAGGATCAAGAAATAACTACATAATTTCTTGTAACTCTCACAATGATACTAGAAAAGGATTACTTAATGTACGCACAATACACAAATCCAATGATGTCACATTCACCTGTTAGTATTCGCTGTGTATCTAGATAGATAAGCTATATAGAGAAACTTGACATACATTTATTGCCAAGCGCATCGTTATCTGACGAACTTGTTCACAATTTGAGATGGAAACTTCACTGAAGTACAATGGTGCTAACGACATTAGTGTAAGACATGTATCAAAATACATCTGTACACCAGAACATGAGGAGCGTGAGGTGAAGCAGCAGTGAAGGAGGCATGAGTAAAGAAACAAGAACATGATTCGTTCAATAAGAAGTGCCTGTACGTGATCGCGACTGATACTTAGTGGAATCATAAAAAGAAGATACCTCTGAAATTAACTGCTCCATTGAAGAATAATGTTTTCATGTTTGAGCACTTCTCAGAAACGCCAAAGAAATTTTTGTGTCAAAACTGCCTAGGAAAATATGTCTGGTGTCTGTGAAAACTTAGCCGGCCGCAGTGGTCTAGCGGTTCTGGCGCTGCAGTCCGGAACCGCGGGACTGCTACGGTCGCAGGTTCGAATCCTGCCTCGGGCATGGGTGTGTGTGATGTCCTTAGGTTAGTTAGGTTTAAGTAGTTCAAGTTCTAGAGGACTTATGACCTAAGATGTTGAGTCCCATAGTGCTCAGAGCCATTTGAACCATTTTGAATCTGTGAAAACTTAGCATACTGTTTACGTACGTCTGCTAAATCGTTAGATGCGACGGAAACTAATACGGCCTGATACGAGTGATATATCAGATGCTGCAGCTGGAAAAGCAAAACATGAACACCACACAAAATGTAGGGACTACAAAATGTGCTCTCCGAATATAGTCCACAAAATTTAAGACAGCGAAAGAAATGTTATACAAAGGTATTACACCTGAATATTCATTTCACTGGTAACAAGAAACTACTGTAGAATACAAGCACTCCAAAGTGAAATTCAACCATACATTCTATATATTAGGAAACAAGGGCAAACTGGAAGTCAGATAGCTCACCTGACAGCACAGGACTATAACTTATCCTGTTACTTCTGTAGATCTAAGCACAAATGTGGAGTTTCCACAGATATTAAAACGGGTGGGCTCTTAAAGGCTGTAAACAGTACAGGCGTGAGATTATCCACAGCTATAAAAAAAAAATACTTAGAAATTGTTGGTGTAGTTACAGATGAATTTAGAGTGTTTTGTATGTACAGATCACCAGGTACACGATAAGCAACTTTTTGAGAAAAAATGCTAACTTCCTAAGAATGAATATGAAGGAAAATATTGTACAATGAGGAGACTTTAATACTGACACGAGAAAAGGCTCACAAAGAAGATAAATTTTGACGAATTGTGAACGCAATATAATATGGAGGCTACAATACATACACTAACAAGAATGACTTTTAGACAGTCATTGGCAATATCAGTACCAGAATTAGCAGGAGTAAACGTGATTCACTCTTAGTCCAAACCGAATGGAAGGGATGAAACCGAAATAACGGGTACAATGGGATGTACCCTGTGCCATGCACTTCACAGTGTTTTGCAGAGTACACATATATAAATGTAGAAACAGAAATATCTTATCATGATCGACAGCTGATTTGCTTCTGCATAAGTAATGACATAGAATCAGAATTAAAATGAACAGTCCAAGAGACCAGTACCACCAGTGAGCAAAATATAAACATCATTAGAACAATATCAAGAAGGAAAATCTGGGAACAAACACTATAGGTGCAGAATATAAGTGAAAAGTATAATTCCGATATTGCAACAATTAAATACCATTTTAACGCAGCATTCTCCAAAGTAAAGGGGCAAAGATGGTGCAAAAGCAATACTAGAACTGCACAGGGCGTTTCAGGGTCTGAGACGGATGGGAGAAACTGAAAAATATAAAATACAACAAAAGAAGGATAGAAAAATAGCAAGAGAGGCAAAAGCAAGAGCAGTCAGTGCAAAAGTGATGAACTAAAAAAATAATAAAAGAAGATAAAGGTAGCTTAGAATTTATTTAATCGTGAAATAAAAGAAAAATATAGGTCAAAGAAAGAAACAGAGATCAGGTCAAGAAAATAATCAACATGGTGGCAACAAGTGGAAGAGAAATAGCTAACATACTCAGCCATATTAGTGTGGCAGAAAGATTAAAATTGTAAAGAAGTAGTCCAAAAAGTTTATAAAGGTATCAAAAAAATCAATAAAACCATGTTCTTGAAGCAGAAAATGAACAGAGGAAAACTGTGATAATGAAATATCGAATCACATAATAAATCTAGTAAGCGAGCAAATAATCACACTACTGGTGGAAATAGCGAACTGTACTTTCAAAGATGGAATTTTTCCAGAAAAAATGAATCATGGTGCTGTCTGTGTAAAAAAAAAGGAGCTGAGGACTACAGTCCAATTCCACTGGTATTGCGTTTCTCAATAACCCTGAAAATGCTTATGTATAATCGATCAGCTGATTATAATGAGTAATTATCTAGGAGAACATAATTTTCTTTTATTGCCATAGCATGGTTTAAGAAAGAAATCAGATTCACAACTGCCTGTCGAGCAGAGAAATTATCCATTCCTTAGATAAAAAAGAGTTGTATCGGCAATGTTTCTATGTTTTCCAAAGCCTATGACAATACTCAGCACAAAATTCTGATAAGAAAATCGAAGAACTATGGTATTCAAGGGATTGCAAGGGAATGGATAGAATCATACTTCTGCAATAGGAAACAGTATGTGTCGATAGGTAATGCATATGAATAAGAGACCAGAGCGATCAAATATGGATTGCTGTATGGTTTGATAATGCGGCCATTGACATTTAATCTGTTCACTAACGATAGGAATAAATATTGTATGCAGATGCCTTGACAGTATTGAACATTGACCATAATTTTGAAAGGCTTGAGAAGCATGTATTTTTTCAAACATCCAAGTTCAGTGGCTCTTGGAAAATGGTTTGGTTACCAATCTAAAAAAGACTGTTTATGCAATGTTCAGAAACAAACAGAAAGCTGTGCACGTAGGTTTAGAAGAGGAAAAAACAAGGCTGGAAGAAATAGAATCCATTAGATTTTAGATATTACTGTGGATAACCAGCTGAAATCAAAACAACATGTTAAATCTTCTGTAATTTAGACGTCTAAGATATGTAGAAACTGCTTCCAAAATCAAGGCATATTAACTTTTACACCTTTATACATTTTTAAAACAATAATATACGCAGTAGAAGTTAGTGCAGAGTGGGTTGTACATGCTAATGTACACAACTAGAACACACAGAGGAAGAACGACATACGAAGCATACTCAGACGATTGATAGTGCTTGAAAAACGACCTCAGTATTCCGGTATCTAATTACAGAGAAGTCTACCTAAAAATCTGCATGACAGTGTTCTTGACACTAACTTTCCAAAGACCCTTAGACACTCTCTGGTGGAAAAGCAATTTTACAGTGCTGACGAGTACTTATCAAATTAAATTTACTTACATTGTTGTTTGTAATCAATGACATTAGAATATATGAAAATTGCTAGAAGATTGATGTGACGAATGTTTTGTATTTTTGAAGTTTCCTACATTACATATATAGCTGCTGTACGCCACATAATCCTATAAGATCAAATAAAATTCAGTTGAGTATGTAAGGAAGACGAGTTTTGCATGTAACTAAATGTAACTGAGAAATAGGAAGGTAGTTCTACAGTAGCTTTATGCGTGACTAAACATCATTTGAAAGTCATATAATTTGAATGTAAAGGGATAGTAGTATCAAATTACTTTAGGTGTAGTACAAGGAAAGGAAAAGGGGCTATATACATAAGAAGTGGAATGAAGTTCCAGACTGTAGTCATAAATGAGTACTGCAATTAACTTATTTTAGTTCTGAGTATAAAAGCCCACAATACAATTTATTTTGAACTTCACTAGGCAATTAGAATATTAATAAGAGTTGCTAGTAACAAACAGAAATAAATGTTATGTGTATGTTTCAATATTAATTTCATCTTGGAAGACATGAGAAAGCCTAAGCTATCCTAAGCAAAGTAAAAGTGTACCATAGTAGCGACTCAAATATTTTATCAGAACGCTTAGCCTTAGGAATGCAACTTCTAGTTCACACTAATGCTCATATTAACCTGTTTTTAACTTCTCCAGAGTGATAAAAACAGCAACTGCCCGCTACAAAAGAAATACTGTGTCTTTATTTTTAAAGCAAATACCTTCCACCTGTCATGAACCGTTCGCATCCTTTATATGTATAGCGTACAATGACTCCTTCTGGCTGTTAATATACGTATATCTTGACTTGTTCGGCAGAATGAGATTTATGGGACATGGTGTGTCAATGAATGAATGAAGACGATAGAAAAATGCACATAAAAAATTAATTAAAACACAGTAATATAAGAAAACCAATCAGGAAAAACCAACTCTTCCACCAGAACTCTGTTCTCATCACAGCAGCTACAGTTAATCCAATAAATACTGACAACAGGAAAATAGTTATGAAACCTCCTACAAAAGAGTTAGCAATCAATCAGCTGTTTCATGGCATTTCAATTACGTTATTCACAAATATAGTCATAAATAAGGAGACATGAACTGCTTTTTCAACAGCACTATCTGCAGTAGTTTGGCAGCCTAGATTATCAGGGAATGACAGCAACCGGTAATTTTTCAGATTTATGCCAGACCATCAAAACCAAATCTGACTATATCTGTCCACAGAAGATCTAAAAATTGCCTATACGTCCGGCACAATGCAGGCAAAACTAGTGAAAGAAAAAAGTAAGTTATACTAGTGAAATAAAAATCTAAATGTGTTGTATGGCTATTACATGACCACTTCAAAGCTGGAACAGATCCTAGCTCACAGAATATATACTGCAAGAAATATTTACAGGCAAAAAGAATATTTAGAACACATGAAAAAGAAGTCAAGAGGAAACGTAATGATAGGTGCAATGAAGGATCTCACAACCCATATAAGGCAGTCAGTGCTGTAGTACCCTTATGGTAGAAGTAGATCTCCATGTTTTAATAATATTTACAGCTTCCTCTTCCTGCTACTTTTTGACAATTACCTCACATATTTTATGTTTTATTGTCGTAGTTTTATATAATGAATTCGTTGCAATCCAGATAATCATTTGGAGAATGTCTTCTGTTGTGCTATTGCCACAAAAATCAAGATGCCAAAAATATGATGACGAAATACATAGTATTAAATTTATAGGCTGCTGTCTTTGGTTTTGCTACTGCAGGAAGTGTATTTCATATTTGGGACTAAAAAACTTAGACAAAGTGATACAACATTCACAACAAATGAATTTGGTTTGAGTAAGCCTTCTTGATCTATTTTTCTTATAAGCTCAAAGGGCTGCTCGTAAAGTATGTGTGGTGTGCGTACTGTAAGACCTGCGGTACACACACCATCAGATTATTTGACTTGTCGCTCTAACGAAGTAGGCAAGTGTAAGCAATATGTCTCATGGTCTTATCGTGGCGTGTTTATCTTCTGCCGTTAGGTCAGATGATAGAAATGCCACTTGCACACTTAGAGTAGCAGATTGACGGTGAGCAACATTAAACAGAACTTGATTAATTTTCACACACGTTTATTAAAATAATAAAAAGCGTAGACATTACATAACTTGATTCTGGATGCTGTTTACAATTGACAATCTGAAGTTCCTTTGGTCTTGGTACGTTAATCTTATTCTCACATATCTCTGATAGTTGACGAAGTATCTATACATTTATCTTCATGGCTATGTACAGGAATATGATAATCTTATTAGGCGCAGACTGAAACTTGAATATAGACTGGTACAGACAAATGCAGACTATTGCAGACTGACTAATCAGACGTCTGTACACTCGTTATAATACCTCGCGCGTTCAGGTATCACTGCGCAAGTGTGATCTGCGAGGAGAAAAGGTTCTATGTTAGCAGCAATCTCATTGGCTGCGTTACATATTAATACGCGGATCGGCGGAAGCAGAATTTGGTCTGTCTCTAAGGCAGCGCCATCTCGTAGTGTGGAGACGGACGAGCGCTGCGCCTGTGCTGTTGTGCTTAGCGGGGCGCGCTCCACTAAGAAAGTTGTGTATGAGCTGACTACGTGGAACTATGTACACAACAGTATGGCTGTGATATACCAAGCTGTCCTTGTTTACATCACATTTCAGTGTTCTTGCGACTTTGTACGCGCAGTAGCCACCAGGTTATATTATCACAGGCAAGTAACTGCTAACCCCAGTGATATAAGAATATGATACAGAGTGCAGAGCGATGTTGTATAAAAATGGTGTATGTCCAGCATTGTAATCTTTCCATGACTCTAAGACATCAAAATTATTCACTTTGATTTAATCATCTATTTCATATTTTAAAAATATCCTTCAAATCGTAGAAAACAACAGTTTTCATTTCCACTTCAAAAATTTGTCTCCTGTGTGGTATTGTGCCCCACCAGTTGCCAGTACTTTCCAAACCTATTCTCAAGATGGCCAGTTCTTAATTTTCCAGACAAAATATGTTTTTAAGAATGTTCACGTACACAGTAGTCCGTCTTCTTGAGAATGGAATTTGTAAACTTCAGGGCAGATAAGGTTTCTTTTGTACAGATTTCTACACCTTTTGGCAACTATTGCCATATAGACAGGTCGAAAATTTGTTTAAGAAGATGGGCTACTTATCTGTGTTTGAATTTGTGAAAGGTTTCTGCATTTGACTCCTCTTCAATAAGCCTTTGTGATGTGTCTTCATATTTAAAACTTACCACCAAATAGAAATAATTCTGATGACGTCTGTTGTACATATTTGTTCAAGTTATTTGATGAAGTCAATGTACTTAATGCTTCGACAGTGCGTTCGTTGAATTTTGGACTGCTAATTTCACATTTTGCTTATCTAAAGGAGAAGAATATAATGCTTTCAGTCACAACCCGTAATGATGTTTTAATAATTTATCAGATTCTGAATTGAATAGTTTTATTACTTCTGGAATCGAAGCTTCCAAAAGCGAATCTGAGCTCCCATGAAATGGAGAAAATTTTAAAGCACACCCATCAGTTTTTTGGTTAACCCATTATCACCAAAACATTTCAATAAACGCACAGGATCAACCTCAAAAATGAGAGGCCTTGTGCTGTCAGGTGGATGGGGATAAACGATATTCAGCTTAGATTTGTTTGAGAAATATATCGTAGCCTTCCTGTGTATAGAATTTTTATCAGTTACTGCTGCAAGCGCTTTGAACCCTGTATCTTCCAAGCCATTAACTACCGTCTTCAGATCGGGGTGTAACAGTTCACCACTTGTAGTGCATATTGGCGAAATGTGTATAACATCTTTGAATGGAGATTATGTGCTACTTGTCGTATGCGTTCACTAGTAGCTAACTCGTAGGAATGAAAAGCATTACGAATCGTTACGATTCGGATATTGCTTAAAACAGATCTTATAAACCATTATAGTCACAATCATATCATGAATTTGCAACAGAGAAACTTTAATCTTGCTGTAAAGCAAGAAATGGCTGGTAAGTATTTCTAATTAAGTTGTAGAACATTTAAGGGCAGAACAAAGTTTCCTTATTGTGCTTGGATGGGGTACCAATAAGTTTACAGGTTCCCTAATGAACCTATACGGAGCTGGAAAAATGACTTGTACTATAACAGCAAGTCTTCTGTTTTGTATCTTTGTCTATATGCCTGCTACTCACAAGAAGTATTTGGGACTTTTCAGACTTAAAGAAAAACTTTTTTATCCGTGTGGTCAACAAGCTTACCTAAAACACAATGTATTATCTTCAATAAATGTTGTTTATCTTTAAATTCTGGAGATCCATGATTCTCAACAACTTCAGCATGCTTTCAATACCGTGAAAATACTACACTTTCAGGGAAATGTTGCATATGTTTGGCTAGGTCTTGACTAAAATTGCTTCGAGAAAAACAGAAATTTCCAACTACAGAGTAACACAACTGAGTTACAGATCCTGGTGTCTCTACGTTCACAAATATTACATTTTCCGTCTTCCTGATGACAATCCAGAAAGAAGAAATGTTGATTTTATGCCCCCCAATTAACGGAGATATACCTCAAATTTTATTTTCACGTTCATAAACTTCAGTTGATTTCACACTTTCATTCATGATTCTCTGAATTTCTGGTGCTTCTAGCTGTATTCGCCTTTCGTCAGGCGATTGCCTGGTTGCGATGAGAAGTAAGATGGAGAACCAGACATTTCGATTAAATGCGTCTTTCTTTTATCCTCGATAGGTCGAGATTTACAGTTAAAATCTGTCCTGTGTTTTCGATAAAGTGACTTGCTGTCCAAACAATAATTTCCTGATAAAAATGTTTGTGATAAACCTGTTACGGCACAACCATAATCAAGGTTCGCAGGAGAGCTTCTGTAAAGTTTGGAAGGTAGGAGACGAGGTACTGGCAGAAGTAAAGCTGTGAGTACTGGGCGTGAGTCGTGCTTCGGTAGCTCAAATGGTAGAGCATTTGCCCGCGGAAGGCAAAGGTCCCGAGTTCGAGTCTCGGTCGGGCACACAGTTTTAATCTGCCAGGAAGTTTCATATCAGCGCACACTCCGCTGCAGAGTGAATATCTCATTCTGGAAACATCCCCCAGGTTGTGGCTAAACCATGTCTCCGCAATATCCTTTCTTTCAGGAGTGCTAGTTCTGCAAGATTCGCAGGAGAGCTTCTGTAAAGTTTGGAAGGTAGGAGACGAGGTACTGGCAGAAGTAAAGCTGTGAGTACCGGGCGTGAGTCGTGCTTCGGTAGCTCAGATGGTAGAGCACCTGCCCGCGGAAGGCAAAGGTCCCGAGTTTGGGTCTCGGTTGGGCACACAGTTTTAATCTGCCAGGAAGTTTAATAAAACTAAACTTTGTCAAAACAGTTACGTTTATGGTAAACAGTTTATAGCAAGCTTCGTACAGTAACTAATTTAGTCAGAAATGAGTTGAAGTAACAAACAAGTTATCCTGGTGCTTTATAAATACCATAACTACTCTCAAAGACATTTGCCATTCCGATGCATTGGAAATAAATAATATGTTACAAATTTCGTTTACGTATCCTTGAATGATGGTGTAGGCAACAAATTCTCTCTGAGTATTGCAGTGAGCCAGTAATTTCTCAGCTTCTCGCAACCTGAACATGTGCACTATCATTCCTTCGCTAGATTTATAGTTTTTCTGGCAAAAAGGAACACTTTTATTGCACACTTGAAATAAAAGCTACAGGCGAATACTGCGTAAAATGTAACACTTTCAAGTGGCAACAACTTTCAGTACAACACAGTTGCGAACTGAGCTGTTTGTGACATCATGACCCTATATGAACGCTGTGCTGCACTTAAAAGAAGAGGCGAAATGTGAGTAAGAGGGGACGTTACGACCTTCGGATCGAGTGACACATCCACAGCAACAATTTTGGAAAAAGTAATGTACAGGCAGCTTCTCAACCATCTGACCACAAATAAAATATTATCAAGAACACAGTTTGGATTTCTGTAGGGTTCTGATATCGAGAAGGCTACTTACACCTACAGTGAAAATGTACTTCATTCATTAAATAACAAATTACAAGTAACAGGTATTTTCTGTGGTTTGTCAAAGCCATTTGATTGTGTGAACCACAACATCCTTTTAAATAAATTAGAATTCTATGGTGTCACAGGCAGTGCTGCTAAATGGTTCAAGTCATACCGCACTAACAGGAAAGAAAGGGTGTCAGTGCAAGGGACTAGTGAATTAAGTCATCAGTCATCATCAGAATGGGAAGAAATTACATGTGGTGTCCCACAAGGATCGATCTTAGGGCCATTGCTTTTTCATGTGTACATTAATGATCTCTCATCATTTACACTGCCAGAAGCAGAGTTCGTTTTGTTTGCAGATGATACAAGTATTTCAATAAATAGTATGTCAAGTGTAGTTCTAGAAGGGTCTGCCAATGATATTTTCATGGATATTAATAAATGGTTTGAAGCCAACTTACTGACATTAAACTTCGAAAAGACTAACTATATGCAATTCAGAAGCCGTAAGAGGTTTCCACCCTGCATATGCATAAAGTATAAAGAAGAGCAGATAGAAGAGGCTGACAGTCTTAAATCCTGGGATTACAACTTGACATTAAATTCAGTTGGGAGGAGCACACCACAGAACTGCCAAAACGCCTTAACAAATCTGTATTTGCAATGCGGGTGTTAGCTGACAAAGGCGACATAAAAATGGAAAAGCTTGCATACTTTGCCTACTTTCATTCCACAATGGCATATGGTATAATATTTTGGGGTAACTCTTCAAGTCAAACAAAAGTTTTCAGAGTCCAAAAGCGTGTAATACGTATTATTTGTGGAGTAATATCACGGACGTCCTGTAGAAACCTCTTCAAAGAACTGGGTATAGTAACTACTGCCTCTCAGTATATTTACTCCTTAATGAAATTTGTCCTAAATAATCTCTTTTTCCAACAAACAGCTCAGTTCATACATACAATACCAGGAACAAAAATGATCTGCAAAGAACTTGAAAGCGCTTACTTTAGTTTAAAAAGGGGTCCACAGCCCAGGAACAGTCATCTTCAATAATTTGCCAGCAAACATAAAAAATTTTGCTACAAATAAAGATCAGTTTAAAAGGAGCCTGAAAGACTTACTAGTGGCCAACTCCTTCTACTCCATTGACGATTTTTTTAATAGAAACAAATGATGTATTGTATATATTCATACTACTAGTAGTTATTTCAGCTTAAAAAAAATTGACATGTTCCACATCCACGAGGATCTCCTCAGCACGGATCTATGGAACGAAAAACTAATCTAATCTGATCTAATCTAATAGTGAGCAGAATTATTGTGAAATATGGTTCAAACGTCACATCATTAATCCACTACGCACATTACATAAACATCCGAGCTGTGGCCTTTTTTTCCTCATTTGTCGACACATTGCTGTCTGAAGCTCCGCGAGACCGCCATGCTTTTGCACCATTACAGAGGAAAGTTGTACACACCTTTGAACCACATTTCAGACGTGAACATCGCATTCAGGGGGAATTACAGTGTTTCGAAGAAGTGATCGTTTAATTTTATTGCACAGTGTAGTAGATAGAGTATCTAAGGAAGTACTAACGTGAATACAACTGAAAAGGGTCTGACTGCACAACTCAACGTAAACAAGGATGTTTGGGGTAGGATGTATCCTGTAACCTCGCAGGATAATTTGATAACGAAGGGAAGATTGTTGGATAAAAGTTTTAGATACAGATCGAGCCTTTGAAACTCTCTGTCTTCTCTCTCTCTCTCTCTCTCTCTCTCTCTCTCTCTGCTTAACTGACATAATGTCTCAAAACTCAACACTCATATCGAAAAACCATAGTCTAAAACATACAGTTGCGACATTGTGTAGTGTGAAAGTTGTTACCGTTTGACAGTTGAGCGGCACTAGTGTTCCAAGTGGAGAGAAAGCAGTCATTTACTTGTGTCTTAAGGATAATGTATGTTTCTATTTTTCTTGTTGATTATCGTATCGGCATATATTTTTATGTTCCATGCATTAATAAATTGCCAAGAGGCATGAATTACCGTTAAATGGAAGAGCCGCCGAACCTAACTGATTCGGTGATATAAACTTCTAACTAGTGATGAAAAAATGCTTTAAAATACGTTTGTAATTGCAGTTTACTCCGCTGACAGCAAGAGAGTATGAATATATATTTCATGCACGACAAATCAATATTTTGTTGTTGATTGTTCTTCTCACGGTTGGTACTTCCCTTGTCGTGTAAATTTTTTTATGGAGTCTAATGATTCACCCACTGTTACACTACATTCGACTTTCTGATGCACGAATATTTTGATGATATAACTACTTTTGCTTATAGCGAGTGTTTTGAGCATTCATGTTGTTTGTGGTACAGACGTTGGAACAATTCTGGGATTGTTGAGAAACAGTTCTGTTGCTTATTACGTTTTATTTTCATATGTGTGTGTTTTCCCTTCAGCTACAGGTGTGGTGGCTTATTTGGTACGTATTACATTCCATACAAGTTTTATACGTTCCACATTAAATGATATCGCTGCTAGTGCAGCGAACAAAACTTCGTGTGTTTTGGTAGAGATACGATGTCTTTCTGCATCAGGTCAGCCTTTCTGGTGTTTACTAGCAAGTTTTTGTTATTAAAGGAAAACTAATTCTCCGGTAAACATTTGTACGTGGCAAGAGAATCATAAATAAACTCTCCTGTGATGTACCGTTAGAGCTCCACAGGGTACATTTTTAAATGAAGGATGACAAATGTGTTGTCAGTTTTTCGTTATTCTCGATTTTTATGCCATTACAAAATCTCCTTATTGTACAAAACTACGTTACTGACCAGTATAAAACATAGTATCCTCACTCACCTCACATTGTATTCAGGAGTGTCACTTGCAGGCTTCTTGCCGGGCTGCTGTCGCAGTGGGTAACAATACGAGACAAAGCGTCGCAACTGTCTAATGTAGTACACTGTGGAAAACTCAAAAAGTTTTCTATTTCTCCAGCTGCACTTCAGATTTTTGTCACGAGAGTGCGGCAGAGACCATTTACGCAAGGAAAGGAACGTTTACGCTTGAGTTATTGACCACAGCTGTACGGAATGTACCAAGCGGAATTACGTAGGCAGCTGAACGCCAAGGTGCAATGCGGAGTCCACACATGGATCAGATTTCGGGAACCTTTTTTCTTGGATTTCTTATGGGCCACCGCACGGTCAGTTTGTGTACGCTGTTTCTGTCGGCTACGTGGCATGGCGGTCTCTTCAGATGGAGGTGTGGGAAGGGCTACAGGCACAGCTTCCAGCCCCTCAGAACAAGGGTCATGTAATGCAGGTCCAGTCACTAAGGCGGAAGCTCTCTGTGGAACCACTAAAGCAATTTTATTCTACTCTGGAATTGCTGTAGGGTGGAAATTCAGGAAACCGTCGGAGGCTAAAGATGAAGGAGCAGGAGGACACTAACACGTCTTAGTCTATAACGGGGGACGCAAAGACGAGACGACGTGGGGAGTGGCGGGCAGGGGACAGCAGCTCAGAGGGAGACACTTCGCGAGCAGTAGCGATGATGGAGATAACTTCTTCGCCACTCACCGTACCACGAAAGGAGGTATCGTTTCATCGAGAGGAGCAGTGGACAAAATCGATGCGCAGGAGGTTGGGGCAGAAGAGGGCACAGTAAAATCGTCACTCTCGCCCTCATGAGTGCGACATCACTTGTTTATCACTGTTGCAGATTCTATCCTGCCGACAATGGGATTCTGTCCTGTCGCAGAGGTACAGGTGGAAATTCATTGACAAAGTTATCAGAACTGTCTTTTCGTTAATTATGATCCGAATCAGAAGTAGGTCCGACGAGGGGAGTGGAAGGAACAGGATCAGCAACTCTTAATTTGCGACGCTACACTAATGACGACTTTAATACAAGAAACCTCCGCGGGCAACTAGACCGAACGTGTCCACTTCCATTACGTAGGACGTAGGTTCCCTCTTGACCAGTATAAATGAAACGAACACGGTAACCACACACTTGTAAATGTGTTAGAATATTGCATTTGACTTGCATTTTCAAGGAACGAATTCCACTATAACAGTGTAATATGTAATATCTCATTTCAGTACTAAGAATTAGTTCACATGCAATATTTTCCCTCCATTTTACCAAATCTTTATCTTACTCCCCATACAAATACATTAATTTTTATTAGTTCTTATATTGTTTAATGTTAATACAGAATGTAGTGAGTTTTCATTTTGGTTGTCATGCTAACACATATTTTAGGATTTGCACAAGAATCTTATCACAGGTAATATTAATTGTATCGACGACAGTGTGGATGTAGGCGTAAAATTCTGTGAATATGTTTATAAAAACTATACGATAAGTATTGGCCCATGCATTTGTATGCTTCTAATGAATGAGTACTTTGTCTGGAGGCAATGATGTGTGGCGTTTCGTCGGCGTCGGTAAGTTTATGTAGAAGTAGCTTCAGCATTGGCATCATTCACACATGTTCCTCCCACTTACCAGTGGCGATGCAGCATAATATTGTAGCATTCAACGTATTTAAATGCAGATCCTCCTACCGACACGAGGCTCTACTTTCTTGGAGTTGGAGGTACAGTACTTCAGCGGGGGTATGTATGGTCTGATGGCTAACGACTGGACTGCTGCAATGTTGTCAGTTTTTCCTCTGACGTGTTTTACCTCCCTAGCCTAGAGTGTCTTTTACTGTGATTTACTGATTTATTGTTACAATGCCACCTATTAATCCTATACATAGGCCAGTTAATTACGCAAATTTTTTTCAGTTTGCGGACACACGTATACACAAATGGACCATAAGCACAAAGTTGCAGGTCAACATAAATGTTAACAAGTTATGCGCAAAATACAGATAAATCATTAATTATAAGCAACTCAGACACATGACCAACCTGAGATGTTGGTGTGGCAGACTGAATACGCAAAGTAAGTCAAAATCGACGCAGGGCACTATAATTACATTGATATGAAAAGTGATGAAATAAGTTAATTTTTTGAAAAAGCATTAAAATGTTATAAAAACTTTTTGGTAGCCACATCAACTGTTGGCAGTTCCTTTATTACAGGATTATGCACAACCGCTTTCGCGATTATTTAATGGCATCCTCAGCTGCACAGATTTATGAGAAAGCATTATCTGAATTAGAAGATAAAATAATGACAAAAGTAAGGTATTTAACCGAAAAAACAATTTAATATTACTCATGTGGTACCACCCACGTCTAGTCTTATTTTATGATTATGGAACTATTACTTGACTCTAATTAATATGTCCCTCCTCTTATGGGTTTTGCTGCAGTGTAGCAATTTTTATACGTCACTATAATTTTTAGACTACTAATATTTTATCATAGGCAGTTTCTACGGTACTTTAGTACGGTATTTTTTTTAATTGTAAATTTTTTTTTGTATCTAAGCTGTGGATTCCCAAGCCGTAAAATCATATGTTATGAAAACTGTTGCACAAGATAAATTATAATGGAAAGCAGCATCAAAACTGTCTTCGGACTGAAGGCTGCAACAACAGAAAGGCTAGAGAGCAGAAACTTACAAACGCTTTGCTTTCCAGGTCATGGCGATAGCAACTGAGGCCACCTGGGCGGCTTTTCCACTGGTTCAGCAGTTTTTTAGCAGCAATGGTGAGGTCGCACGCCTGCTGCCACTGCCCTTCTGGCTCCCGCTGGACATCTATGCATCCCCCACCTATGAAGTGATCTATGTGGTACAAGTCTTGCTTATGCCACTTTCGACCACATCTCTGTTCTCTGATTTCGTTTTCGTTGATCTGATGATGAGGATAGCAGCTGAATTGGAGATTTTGAACTACAGCATTTCCGGTTTGCACAATATTAAAAAGAGTGTTTCAAGAAAATCCAAGAATGAATACAAATCAGTCGACAGAGTCTCACGTGACAAGATAAAACTACAGTTTACGAAGAACGTGAAACATCACCAACAAATCCTTCGGTTAGTATGATCTATAATTACGTGAAGTTTTATGGTTTTTACATGTTACGTTTTTCTAATTACAGCGAGAGTGTGGCTTGGTGGCTCTGTGGCTCAGCCTACAGTTCCAAAATTTCGGCCCAAAATAACCTTTAGGTTACAGATGTTTTTTCACTTATTGGTGACCTGTGGTCTAGGGGTTGCCGGCACGGTAGCTCAGCGTGTTCGGTCAGACGGACTAGCTGCTCTCTGTAATAAAAAATATGAGCTACGTATTCACAGTTTAACATGAAAAGGTGCCACGTGATATCCTCCCACATCAAATGAAGAAAAAAAGCGGGATACTGGCTGCGTCTTTCCCTAGTAATCAAAACGTTTGGTATCCAGGGGTAAAACCTATTCACAGCTTAAATTTTCAATAAAAATTTTCAGCAATGGCAGTCGAAGACTTCCAGCACAGTAACTCACCTTAGATCTGCGAACGGCCTTGTCAAAGAGGGCGGAGGGGCGGACAGAGGTTCAAGGCAGTCTCTTGACCCTGAGTGGGAAACTGCCATAAAAACGGAAGTATCAGTAATGATCAAGACATGATGACACAGGAGACAATGGAAATCACTACATTAAAGACAAATAATATGTATTCGCAGAACATTTGGGTCTAAGCACGGAATGACGAAAATTGTGACGTGCTCGGGAAGCTAGAAATTCTGAAAAGGAAAATATTAAGGCTCAATCTAGATGTTGTGTGGGTCAATGTAGTGAGACGGAAAGAAGACAAGGATTTCTGGTAAGTATAACGAAAAGTTAACAACAGCAGAAAATGGTGTAACAGAAGTAGTATTCGTTATGAATATGAAGATAGGGCAGAGAGTGAGTTCTTGTGCACAGTGAAGTGATTCGGTTGTTCATATCAGAATCAACAACAAACCAACACAGACAATTGTTCAGTTATACATGCCACGAAGAAGAAGAAAGTAAATGAGAATATCCAAAGGGTAATTCACTGCGTAAAGGGATATGAAAATCTAGTAGTCATAGGATGGGAGGACTGGCGTGCATTTACAGAAGAAATGGTTAATGGGGTTAGTAGTGGGAATGTGAGGGGATAAAATACTAATTAAGATCTGCAATAAATTTCAGATAGTACTGGCGAATACTCTGCTCAAAAAGTAATGAAGATATATGCGTACTTGAGAAAAACCGGGAGATACGGAAAGAAATCAGTTGCAATAGATGAAGGTCTGGCAGATAATCCGAAACGAAATGTTAGATTGCAAGGTGTACCCAAGAGCAGACATAGACTCAGATCACCTGTTAATGGATTTAAAAAGCAGGCTGAAGTTTAAGAGACTAGTCAGGAAAAATCAATGGACAAACAAGTGGGATGCAGAAATACCAAATAATGAGAAATGCACTCTGAGGGGACAGGTACTGCGATAGTAACTAACTCTGTAGGCAGTTCGGTTGAAGAGGAAAGGACATTAAAAAAAAAAAAATACAGTCTCGGAAGTGGGAAATTAAACTAGTTACAACTTAGGTAACTGCGGAAAAACCAAGGATAACAAAACACTCATTTCAGGTGATAGACGAAATAAGGAAGTACAAAAACATTCATAGCTACTCAGGCATTTCTTTTTGGGTCTTCAGTCTTGTAATTGGTTAGATGCGACCCGTCACGAATTCCTCTCCTGTACCAGACTTTACATCCCAGAGTAGCAACTGCAACCTACATCCTCCATCATTTGCTGGATATATTTTACTCTTTGTCTTCCTCTACAGTTTTAATCCTCTACAGGTCCCTCTAGTACCACTGAAATTATTCTCTTATGTCTTAACGAATGTCCTGTCATCTTGTCCCTTTTCTTTGTCACACATTGCCATACGTTTCCTTCCTCGTCGATTCTACGCAGAAACTGTTCATTTATAACG
Organism: Schistocerca piceifrons; assembly: GCF_021461385.2. Classification (NCBI taxonomy): domain Eukaryota; kingdom Metazoa; phylum Arthropoda; class Insecta; order Orthoptera; family Acrididae; genus Schistocerca; species Schistocerca piceifrons. The sequence continues at coordinate 677,272,042 of NC_060141.1, forward strand.
TAATGAGTCCACATAATTTTCAATGTTCTTCTGTAGCAGCACATCTCAAATTCTGTTCCGACTTTCCCATAGTCCATGTTTCACTACCGCACAATGCTGTGTTCCAAACTTACATACTCGGAAATTTCTTCCTCAGACTTAGGCCTGTGTTTGATACTAGTAGACTTCTCTTGGCTAGGAATGCCCTTTTTGCCAGTGCTAGTCTGCTTTTGATGTTCTCCTTGCTCCGTCCGTCATTTGTTATTTTGCTGCCTAGGTAGCAGAATTCCTCAATTTCGTCTGCTTCGTGACCATGAATCCTGATTTCAAGTTTTGCGCCGTTCTCGGTACGGCTACTTCTCATTACTTTCGTCTATCTTCGATTTACTCTCAATCCATATTCTCTGCGCATTGGGCTCTTCATGCCCTTCAGCAGATGCTGTAGTTCTTCTTCACTTTAACTCAGAATAGCAATGTCATCAGCGAATCATATCATTCTTATCCTCTCACCTTCAATTTTAATCCTGGGTTTGAACTTTTCATTTTGATCCGTCACTGCATCTCGACGTATAGATTAAATAGCAGGGCCGAAAGACTACATTCCTGTCTTACACCCTTTTTAATCCCTGCACACGGAACTTGGTCTTCCACTCTTATTGTTCCCCATTGTTCTTGAACATATTGTACCGGTGTAAGCCTACTGTCATATCGCTGGCTTGGTTGCGGAGTATCTTTGCCAGCGGCCACGTTTTGCACTACCTAGCACGGGATACGGAGCTGTTATGTTGTGCTGTCGGTAGCTCTACATGTAAAAGGCATTGTTATGGAAGTTCAAGTGTTGCTACAAGTACTATTACATTGACGTAATGAGATATGGAAGTGGTTCCAGTGAAAAGCGCGCAAAGAAGTAATTAAAAATGAGCAGCGCCACCGATAACGTTTTCGTGTATCCGCTCGTTGCGTGTTGTACCGTTCAGCATCAATTATCTACGCCGTGTTCGGTCTTCTGGAATAAACTAATGTGAATCAGTAAAAATAGTTACCACAAAGGAGTGCAATCAAGTGCCAGTGTCTTGCAGCGAGCGTGAGAACGTGAGTTCGGTCATTGCGTTTCCGCATCTTCAACAATTAGCCGCGCCGTGACGGTTACGCGCACGCTCGTACAAGTGATAAATAAGAACTGAAAATTTAACTTTATGAACAGTGTTATATTATTACTAGTGACAAGGAGGACTGGTGCCACATATCTGTGTATGGGTGACGAGAGTAAGAGCTTTCGTTCTGTCATTCGGCGTCCGCATCTTCAAGTAAAACTAAACTCAGTCCGAACAGGCCATGAAGGCCCAACGGAACCAACCGGCCGCCGTGTCATCCTCAGGTCACTGGATGCGGATATGGAGGAGCATGAGGTCAACACACAGCCCTCCCGGCCGTATGTCAGTTTTCTAGACCGGAGCCGCTACTTCTCAATCAAGTAGCTCCTCAGTTTGCCTCACAAGGGCTGAGTGCACCCTGGTTGCCAACAGCGGTCGGCAGACCGGATGGTCACCCATCCAAGTGCTAGCCCAGCCCAACAGCGCCTAACTTCGGTGATCTGACGGGAACCCGTGTTACCACTGCGGCAAGGCCGTTGACCCACGTCTTCAACAATCACCATCATATGACTCAGAGTGTAAACAGTACAACCTGCAATTTTCTCACCATCTCAGAATATAGATGTTCATACCAGACGTAGGACAGTGTTGTGCTTAGCGTTGAGTGGCTCCCCTAAACCCGCTTTCATATGCAGATACATAATTTCAGGCAAGCCAGCAGCAGTGTGGAGCAGAACAATACGACCACCGCAGGAGTATCAGGTACGTGGTGACATGGTGTGGACAGGGCGCACGGTCAAGAAGCTAGATTACAGTTTAAGGGACCCCACCGAAAGTACCATCGGGCATGTTACTCCGGGTGGTTATAATTAAACTTTCCCTATTTAACACGTTATAACACGGAAAGTAATTGCCATACGAGTACCAAACTTGGAAGTAGTAATTTCAAGGACATGGGGAAGAGAAATAATGCAGAATCAGTTCAGTTGAACGCTTTTAGTGTGTTTCTACGGTACAACACAAATTTCTGCTCGATACGTATATCAATCCTTGGGAAAAAGGGCTTTTAGCAGAAGGACGGCCAGACAGACAGCCAACATATGACAAAAAATATTTTACGTGTTATATAATTAATCATTTCCAAATGTTTTCCTTTTATTGTGATGTGAGACCTTTCTTCTTGACAAATTTCATGATTTAATGTCTACAAGAAGTATCCTATAGGTTTTGATGAGTGAATTTGAGAGTATAAAGGATGTGACAAATATTGCCTTATCTCTTGACTGCATTGTCCTAGAAGCACCACTTTTTATATAATCTAGTGGCCATAGACCGTAACGTGATATATACATGTCAGATTTATACGTTGACCCCTTCCTTAGAAACAGACAGACAACAAAGTGATCCTATAAATATTACGTTTTTACCGGCGGAAGTACAGAACACTAAAAATTTGGGTCACAAGCATTGTATAATTGATGCATGGACAGATCATCTCGTAACTGTTATCTATTGCGTGCGCCCCATGTTTTTCTTTATAAATATTACAGGTTTTGTCTACTGCACGCGCCCCACGTTTTTCTTTACAGATATTGCAAGTGTCGTTAAGCTATCAAAGCTCACCAGCTCCGATATTCAGGATAAGTATATGGGATTGGGATTCTGTTTGGTGCTAAGAGAAATTATCGTATACTCGTATACTTTATACTCCGATATACAAATATTGTATATTAAAATTTTATTTTTATCCAAATAATTACTTCCTGAAGAAATCGTGAATTGTGACTTCTAGCGAAAATATTTCGCAGTACAGACTTAAAGTTCATAAAATTTCCTATACAACTGTGCTGTTCGCCCTTCTCTAGAACTAACAGCTTTAGAAATGCAGGGGAAGAAAATATCAGGGTTTATTAAAATTAGAGTTTAATGTTTGTTGTTCAATGAAGTGGTTTAAGAACAAGTAATAAATGAATTTACCACATATAACTGCAGTAGTGTCGTGTTAAAGAACAAACTGAGTTCGGGCGAAGATGGTTGGTGAAGGGGAGACACGTGGGGAAAGGCATGTCGCCAGGTTGTGGTCATTCCATCCTTCGTAAGTCTGCAGACTAAAGAGGGACCAGGTATCTCCCCACTATCCCTATCACACTACACAAGAAACAACTACAGGGGTTTCACAACGTAATACCGATCCCTCTTCAACTATCCTTACGTATCACTGGCGGCGCAGTGCACAGAGATTCTCATGTGGTGTTTATTTTCAACAAAGTACATGAACACTATATGGTATACACATAGGAGTCAATAATACGAAAGAAACTCATGTGAACGGGTTATATTTATAATACTGCACACTGTCCTACACTGCTAGAGGGGAAACTGACTCTTAGTCATCTTGTACATCAGTTACAGCATTCTTCCGGGAAAGGCGACTTCATTCACCACAAACACTGCTCACTTTTCAGTTTACAGATAGACAATACTTCCCATCGTACTATGACCAACTCTCTTACGTGAGTAAAAATAGCAACTTCTCTGAGCTCGCTTTGATGTAGTACAGTTATATTCAATTTGTTAGGTCAGTATATATTTGCAGCTGTTAAGTGACCTTTTACGTAATATATTTCGCTATCAACAATGGCTGAGAAGTATTTAACTTGTAGACGTGATGTTATCAGTCTCCCGTGTAGTGCTGTGGGAACGTGATTGGATAGGTAAATGTGGTACCTTGTATCTGTCAGTCGTTGACATCTTACGGTAAAGCTGTGTAACCATGATACGGTCAGTTGAGTGAATTAATAAGTTACCAGAAAGTAGTGCACTTTTATCACCATTAAATTTGTTTCTGGTATACAGAACACATCTCTTCCATTCACGAATTTCGGGCGCTTGTAGAGGGGGCTGCACAGAGTGGGGGCCACCTACCACACATCCACAGTAAATCTTGCAAGGTGGTTCTCATTATGTCTGTTGGAATGAGACTGATCACTTTCAGATGTGCACCAGTAATCTCCTGTGGTTCATTGCTTCACTTACGCTGACATATCTGAAGTTCTATAACACCGAGATGGGCTACATCTGTCCCAGAGGGAGCCACTTAGAGCCCCTGGGCCGCCTCAGATATGGGGAGAATGAGGCTGTGGCAATGCCTTTGTTACTCCACATGCTGTGAAAAGTACTCCAGCCACTGTGAAATCGTAATGATCGAATATATATGCTGGCAGCAGTTTACACATGAGACAGTCTCTTCAGTGTGGTAGATATCTGACAGCTCCAACTGTTGAGCAAATTCGCACTGCACCTACAGCCAACAGTTACTCGCTTAATAAACTGAAAATAACTCACTACATAAGTACGATCTCAGTAAAGCTATATTTTCTGCTCACATTATACAATTGTCTATCAGTAAGCTGAAAAGCGAGCACCACTCATGGTGGGGGAAGTCGCATTCTTTGGAAGAACGGAACAGCTGCCGTACAGGATGACTAAAAATCAATTTACCCTGTATTGTTGTAGAATAGTATGCAGAGATTTACGTACATTCTGTCCATAAGCGTTTCTGACATTAGCATTACAAAGGTATTAATGTATGCATATGAAAACGCACCTCAGCTGAAATTGGCCAAACGCACAGGTAATAAATTGTATACAGCCTTCTTGGCCACATTGTCTTTTGCAAAACAGTTAGTAGTATTATTAAGCCAAATCTGCATATCATGCAGTGTTGACACACTTCCTGAAAAAAAAGGCAACTCCGGGAGTCCTTCCACACTAAGCTGCCCCTTTGTGACTAGCCACAAGTGTGGTAAAAATGTCAAAGTACTCTCGTTCATGAGTGGGAGGTAGAACGAGCAAGAGAGGGACAGCTTTTTCAATTTTAATTGCCATTAACATGCAGAGCTGTGACTGTCTGCTTCATTTTAATCGTTCGTAAAATAATGAGGTGTAGAAGAAAGGGTTATGTGAGAATATGGGCTTGCTATTAGGAATGACAGAAGAAAGGGTAAATGAGCTTTGCAATGAAATCCAGGTACTGATACAGAATACTCTGTTCAACAATCACAAGAGGTGAAGGTATAAGTGGATTAGGTCGGGAGATACGGGAATATGTCAGTTTGATTACATCATGGTCAAGCAGAGATTCCTAAATCAGTAATTACATTGTAAGGTATGTTCAGGAGCAGATATAGACTCATATCACAATTAGGTAGTGATGAAGAGTAGGTTGAAGTGTAAGAGACCAGTCACAAAGAATCAGTGCCCTAAGAAGTGGGATACGTGAGTACTATGGAATGAAGAAACATTATTGAAGTTCTCTGAAGCTCAGTAAGAAATACGGTTGAAGATGAATAGAAATCTCTAAAAAGAGGAGCCACAGAAGATGGAAGGAAAAACCTAAGTACAAAGGCAGTAACTGTGGAGGAACCGTGGGTAACAGAAGATATACTACAGTTAAACTATGAAATTAGAAAGTGCAAAGATGTTCAGAGAAATTCAGGAATACAGAAATACAAGTCACTCAGGAATGAAATCAACGGGAAATACAGGGAAGGTAAGGTGAAATGGCTGCGCGAAAATCGTGAAGAAAAGGAAAGCCAAAGCGACATTCCGTGAAATTAAAAGCAAGGCTGATAACATTAAGAGTGCAATAGGAATTACACTGTTAAATGCTGTTAGTGAAAGAGTACAGTGAAGGCGTCTGTGAGGGAAGACTGACATGATACAAAAAGAGACAGGAGTCGATATAGAAGACATAGTGGATCCAGTATAGAACCAAAATTTAAAAGATCTTTGGAAGACATGAGATCGAATAATCAGAATTTCTGAAATCGTTGCGGGAAGTGGCACAAAACGACTATCCATGTTGATGTGTAGAGACTTTGAGTCTGGCGATATACCAATTGACTTCCGAAAGATAGGAAGAGCCGACAAATGTGAGAATTATCGCACTATTAACTGAACGGCTCATGCATCCAAGATTCTGACAAGGATAATATACAGAAAACGGAAAAGAAAACTAAAGATGTGTTAGATGACGATCAGTTTGGTTTCAAGAATAGTGAAGGCTTCATAGAGGCAGTTCTGAATTGCGGTTGATAATGGAAGAAAGAGTAAGGAAAGACCAATCAACTTTCATAGGGTTTTCGATCTGGAAAAAACGGCGCACAATCTCAAAAGATGCAAGATGTTCGATATTCTGAGAAAGATAGGGCTAAGCTATAGAGAAAGACGGGTAACATACAATGTGTACAAGAACCAACAGGGAAAAATAAGAGTGGAAGACCAAGAAAGAAGTGCTTGGATTAAATAGGGTGTAAGACAAGGATGTAGTCTTTAGCTACTACTGTTCAATCTGACATCGACCGAACAGTGACGGCTATAAAAATTCAAGGGTGGGATTAATATTCAAAGTGAAGGGATATCAATGATAACATTCGCTGATGACGTTGATATTGTGAGTGAAAGTGAAGAAGATTTACTGAATCGGTTGAACTGGATAGTGAATTGGGAATATGGATGGAGAGTAAATCGAATACATAAAATAGTGAGAAATAGCTGAAATGAGAACAGCCAGAAATTTCACATCAGATTTGGTGATCTAGAATAGGAGGAGGTTTCTGCTACATTATCAACAAAATAAGCCGTGTCGGACGGAGCAGGGAATACATAAAAACAGACTAGCACTGGCCAAAGGGCTTTCCTTGTCAAGAGCAGTCTACTACTATCAAAATTAGGCCTTAATCTCAGGAAGTAATATCTGAGAACGTACTTTTGGAGAATAACACTGCACGGAAGTGAGATATGGAATGTGGGAAAACGAAAAGAAGAGAATGGAATTATTTGGAATGTGGTGCAACAGAAGAATGTTAAGAATTCCTCTGTCTGATAAGGTAAGGAATGAGGAATGTGGTGCAACAGAAGAATGTTAAGAATTCCTCTGACTGATAAGGTAAGGAATGAGGAGATTCTCCGGAAGATGAACGAGGAATGGAACATATGGAAAGCAATGACAAGGAAATGGGACAACATAGACTATTAACTTTTGTAAAACTTGTTCTCCAGTTACACAGTTACTCTTTCCAATAACACACAATCTCCTACAATGTATAGTTCACATTTTCTGCCCATTTAAATTTTCTGACTGGAGCCTCATATTCTTAAGAATTAAAGTATAATTCACGATTTAATCTCGCTGTTGAGTTCAAAAACTGAAATGTGTAGTACTAATTGCAACCTGTCTGTCATGTAAGAACAATATCATTACACTATTATGATTTTTGTAGCCTTAATGAGATTTGATCTAACAAAACTACAGTATATCTGGTTCAAATTGTGAATTAAATGTTGAGATTTATCTCTCTCATTTGTTTTGTTCCTGTTGCCATTAATGTGGAGTATGCACTGTATGAGTTCTTATAAATATTAGTCAACTACCAAACAGATAATTTTGAATTACGATAATCGGGTAATGAAACATACTTCCCTTGCATCCAGGTGCGTCGTCTTGCTAGAGGAAGCAATGAACACAGGAGTCTTTATTCTGTTCCTGGCTACGACGATCGCATTATCCAGCAATATCTTCGCTGCCACGGCAGTAAGTTGTTTTTGACAGTTCTTGTTATTCCTACATATACTACGGTTTATTTTCAGTCCTGAGTTCTTCTGCTGATGTAATGTCAGCGTTAATTTATATCTTGTGCTAATTATTACATGCATGGTAATAGCAACCTCGCTAGTCAGTTTAGTAAATTCCAAATTTCTCCAACCTTTTCCTACTTGTATTACTTCCAGCTCCCAATGAAAAATTCTTTAATGTCGCAACAAATTTCCACTAAGCTGTCCGTTCTTCTGCTGAAGATTTTTCTCGTATATTCTTCACAGCACATCTTCATTCTGTACAATATCTGTTCATTATATTATTAACAAACTTCTAGAATACTACTTTGCAATATTTCCTGTTTCCTATTTTCCAGCTGCTATCCGCAATCCCTTGTGATTTTTCTTTTTAAAGTAACAATTATTTCATTTCAGCTTCGTTCATTGTACCTTCCCTCAATTTTTATATTAAACGTCTCCTGTCTGCTATTTCTCACTGTCGTCTTAAATTTATTTCTTTTTGAATCATATATTGCGATAGGTGTGATCCTAATTCCATTCACCAGATCTGCTAAAACTACCATATTTGTGATCAGAAGTAATCTGCGAATCTAACCATCATAGGCTGCTAAACTTACTTATTCACTCCCATTCAAGAATTTCGTTTCGATTGTTAAAAGAATTATTGTCTGCCTTGCGAGTAATTTGACAGTTTAGATCATGCGACCGCTGCAAATATCTCTTCTTAAGTTTTTCTACTTTTACTTTATGTTACTGTTTTGATATCATACTTATCAAGTAAAAGCATAAGAAATTTACTACAGTAACTTGGTAGTGACTTGAAGAAAACAGCAAATTTGCTTGAAACGAGGCTATTGATATCTTACACCGAGGAAAGTATTTAATGACACCATCGAAATGCATGTTACGCAGCTTCAGAATGAAATATTCTGGCCTCAAATATAGTATTTGACAGGCAGTTTCCATTTTAAATCTATATGCATTTAAAATATGTTTGCTACATTGTCCTGGTGATAAGTAAATAGAAAAAAATCAAACAGTGCTTTTTCTTTTATAGGTGTTGAAAGGACGACTGAAGTTTAAATATTATTTACATTCATAAATGGTGTGTTTTATGTCATCAGTTTTCTGTCCAATTTGATGCTGCCTAAGACAGCCTCTTTACCTAAGAGCAGCATTTGCGACCAACGTCCTATATCATTTGTTGGATATCTATCAATCTCTGACTTACCCCACACTTTTTATCCTCTACAGCTCCCTCTAGTATCCCGGAAGTTATTCCCTGATGTCTTAGAAAATGCCCTGACGTCCTCTACCTTCTTCTTACAGTTACTTCGACATGTTCGTTTTCTCGCAGATTCTTCAGAGCACAACCACATTTGTTATCTCATAAGCCCACATAATTTTCAATATATTTCTACAGCACCAATTTTCAAACGCTTCAGTTCTATTCTGTACGGATTTTCCGACAGTCTATGAGTCACTTCTATATAATACTGTGCTCTAAAGGTATATTATCATAAATTTGCCCCAGAATTAAGAACGATGTTTCATACTAGTAGATTTTTTTTTTTGACAGGAGTGCGCTCATCGCTTCTGTTGGTCTGATTTTCGGGTTCTTCATGCTCATTCGTCATAAGCTATTTCGCTTCTCTGATACCACAAATCCTTCACTTAACGTCAGAATTGATGACAAGTAGTTAAATGAAGTTTCTCGCTAATACCATTTCTGTTACTCCACACTGCTTTCCCGTTTCTGCTGTTTACTCTCAGTCCATACTCTCTACTAATGAGACTGAAAATATCCTACTCCTCATTAGAGACAGGTATCCTTCCTGATCAGCTAAAAATATCCAAAGTTATTCCTATATTCAAAGCTGATGACAAAGACGAAGTGATAAACTATTTCCGTACGGCAAATATATCCTGTTTTTCAAAAGTATTGAACAAAATTATGTACCACAAGTTAATAAAGTTTATGAACATAAACGAAGTATTAGCCAGTACTCAATGTGGTTTCTGAAGTAAGAAATCAACTGCAACGGCAAAGGATGAATCCATGAACGCATAAACAGTGTCTGAACTGCTTTCATAGAAAGCAGCAACAGTATTTATATTTTCAGACTTAACTAAAGCTTTTAACATGGTGGACCACATAACAGTTCTAAACAAGCTTGAGTATTATGGGATTCAGAGATTGCCAAATGATTGGCTTCGTTCATTTCTCAGTGATCGCAAGCAAAATGTTTATATTAGACATGTAGACAGAAAAGTGCAAATAGTCTCTGAATACATATCAGAAGAACATCCAATGACATATGGTGTACCCCAAGGGTTCATAATGGGACTTCTTTTCATGATATACAGGGTCTTAGCAGTATGAGTGGAGATATTTCTGCTGATTACTAGTAACAGCGTTCTGGACAATGACTGTGACCAGAATTAAAATGTATATTTTAGACATGTCGATGAAAAAGCACAATGAGTCTCAGAATACCTATCAGAAAAAAGCCGAATCACATATGGGATACATCAAGAGTTCATAATGGGACTTCTTTTCCTGATATACAGGGTCTTAGGAGTCTGAATGTAGATATTTCTGCTGATGACTAATAACAGTATTTTGGACATTATTAGATGGGTATTTATTTGATTTTCAGACTAATAATTACGGCTATTACAAGCCACAGTCCACTTCGTGGCTCAGCTACGACTATGCCGAAAACATCAGATATTAAATTGTGTGATATGTTTGCAGGAAGATTGTTTGATGCTGTGAAAGAGAAACTAGCACACTGTAGTGGATACATGTTAAGGCTCCTATGATCACACAATCTGTCCCTGCACCCCTTACACACTGTATTTCATTGATACAGATGGGTAGGTTGAATCTCACAAAATAACTACGTTTGCTGATAACACAACACAATTAGGAAAAGCAATAATAAATGGTGGAGTGCTACACAGAGTAAACTCCATTACAAATCAACTAGGTAAACAATCAGTAATGAAATAACTTGTAATAAACAATAGGAAAACAGTAGCATTAAATTTCACAACTAACAAAACAACATTATCTAGATATAACTATCAAACCATAAATCCACTATGAATAAAAAGGCAACTACATTTCTTGGCATATGGATTCAAAGTGATCTTAAACGAGATAAAAATACAGAACACATTGATACCAAGCTGAGTACAGGCTGCTATTTTTTAAGGCCTCTACAAGGCTCCATAAATACACACGAACTAATGCATGGCTGCTAAACGCAATTTAATGCAAACATAAAACATGAGAAATTCACTAAATAAATATATAAACATATGATAACTTAAGAATATTCAGCAGAACAGTGAGAGTGGAAGAACGTGCCTTATAATTGCTAAGTAGAATTGGGTGCGTTTCCGAACTGACTCAGTTAAATTTTGCGAATCGTGCCAATATCACTGAGGTCAGCATGGGCTCGAATCACATATTCTCCTTCTCAGTCAAAACAATAGAGGCCTTTGTAATCGCCCCTTTCTTAACAGGATTTTACGTGCAGACAAAAAACGAAAATTAAAAATACTGTCGACCATCTTTTGTCATCATGCTATGGAGGATAATTCCTGTGTATCCTCTGTTACTGTCTTAGCTTGGCCTATATACGTCGCTGGGTATTTGTGATTTTCCTTTTTGTATCTTCATTTTTTTTAGTTACACACTGTTGCTGGCTACGTGTTAAATATCACGTTGTTGATGACACTCAGGTAAAACGTTATTATTACTGTATTCCAGTTTACTAATATAATTAAAATTAATTTTCTTTCTGTAAAATGATTAATAACGTTAAAAAGTATCTTCCCTTTGTATTTAACTAGATGATAAATTTTGGTATGTTTACAAAAAAACTGCAATACATGACAGTAAAAATAATGAAAACTGCGAAATAGTAATTTCGGTTAATGTATAATACTTTTTAAAACGTTTGTTCCAAATTAAGGAAATGAATATATTAACTTAAGGAATCAGAATCTTATCGTGTCTGAATGTACCAATACACTGCCCACTGATCTGCTATTTCATTAAATAGTCATTTATTGCATGTGCAAAGCATATTTGTTTCTTTTAGCCCTTGGTAATAAGAGATGACTAGATTTTCTCATATCTTTATTCCCCTCTTGCTCTTCGTCACCTTTCTTTACCTCAAATTCTCGATTTCTTATGATAGTGTTTGCTCTCTCAGGGATACTGAGATTATATTTTCGACAGTATATACATCTAATAAATAATATCACATTTCCTTGGACATTTCTCTTACATTCTTAACTCCGGTGTACGAATTATTTGCAGCAAAAAAAAAAAATAAAATAAATAAATAAATTTGGAATGTCTTTAACTCAAATCAAGTTTAGGAAATACAAGAAATTATTCTAGAGTTATTTAAGCAGACATTAGTGTCGTAACAACAACAAAACATTATTAACATTACGAGAGGGCAGAGAAAATGGTATTGACTATCACTTTTTCACAAGCATATGAAACTTTGGTGCAGTGACACTACATACAGTAAATGATACATCACAGTAGGTATCATTTTAAAGAATTGAACTAAACTTTCTGTTCATTTTATATGGCAGAAGTGGAATCAGAAGCCAGTTTAAGCCACAACACTACTCTTTCATTCCTCAAGCCGTGATCGAATGCTCGGAGAGTGATTTGTAATGGTGGCTCTCGAGACATACCGAGTGTTCTGAAAATTACAATTTGAAGTGTTTCCTTTCCAGACTGTATAGATTATGCTACAGTCAACCCTCATATGAAACACTGTGAACCATCTGAACACATATAGCTTGGATGGAGGTAACATATACTGAAAATAAAAGCCGTTTGCATGTGCTGTTTAACGCCCGTTCTGCGCTCATAGGCAGCACACCGCGCCAGGTACACGCGGCGCTCGGGGACCACAGCACAGCTACGACACCTGAGGATGGGTTTATAACAGTCCGAAACGGGCCCTATGAAAATAAAGTAACTTACGGCTGAAGCGGTATTCCAAATTAAGGCAAATGAATATATTAACTTAAGGAATCTGAGTCTTATCGTGTCTGAATGTACCAATACACTGCCCACTGATCTGCTATTTCATTAAATAGTCATTTATTGCATGTGCAAAACATATTTGTTTCTTTTAGCCCTTGGTAATAAGAGATGACTAGATTTTCTCATATCTTTATTCCCCTCTTGCTCTGCTACTTCCTATTAGTTAAACTGCAAGTAGAAGATAGCTAGTTTAATGCAAGTAACACAATGAATAATTTGTCCAGGCGTTCATAAAAGGCAATTAGTAAGTGTATTTACACATCTGCAAGACGATGTCCGTTCAGATTTCGTGCCAGTCACATAAGAGTTGCGCTAGTAACGGAGCTACGAGGTTGGAAATCAGATTTCCTTTAAATACACGTTGTAACGGACGTGAGCTTTATTTACCTTTGAGACTGGACTGATGAGCTGATGTTAGTCAAGAATGCCTTCAACATTTGTAGTACTGAATTTTTCTGTACGAAGGAAAAGCTTTAATGGTTTCAGGCGATTTTTTGTGATTGTAGAAGCAAGATTTATACAAAAATATGTATCCGATTTCAAAATCGTATTTTGTACACTTGGCTTCTTTTTATGTTTTTATGGACGAAAATACCAAATTCTGAAACCTTCGAGGTTGTAATAAATGAAGTGATCATTCAGTAACTATCACTCAAAATAACAACAGCAACATTCAATTATAAAGTTGACTTTAATTAACTAACCATTTTCCTGTACTCTGGTTGTCACAAGCTGCTGCGCTCTGCGACATTGACATGTTGATATTTGTGTGGTAATGTTCAACAAAATGGTTTAAATGGCTCTGAGCACTATGGGACTTAACATCTGAGGTCACCAGTCCCCTAGACGTAGGACTACTTAAACCTAACAAACCTAAGGACATCACACACATACATCATACATGCCCGAGGCAGGATTCGAACCTGCGACCGTAGCAGTGGCGCGGTTCCGGACCGAAGTAATGTTCAACTGCTGGCAGGAACTGTGCATGATGAAAAGATTGGACATTCAGTTCCATTGGGAAAATATATTACCGTTGCAGCTAAGAGACATTAAAAGATAATGTATACAATTGTGGCCAGAAGTTCTGAATCGGTTACAGGAACCTCGAAGCCATTATCAACACCTCACATAGTTTGGACGAGGTCGCGTAATAATGCTACCAGAAGCTGGATGTTCTTTCTGCGATATTGCAGAAATACTTGGCAGGAACGTTGCTGCTGCATATGATTGCTGACGATGGTGGCTTTGGTAATGAACAACCGCAAGAAGAGTGGGCTCCAGACAGCTACGTAACACTACCAAGAGGGAAGACAGTCGTGTTCAGCGTATTACTATGACACATTGTACTGAATCTGCAACAGCAGTATAAGCAGCAGTTAGCACCACAGTGACACAATGAATTGTTACAAATCGGTTACTTCAATAACAGTTTCGAACCCGACTCCCATTACATTGATACCAAACAATCACGATCTGCAACTTCGTTGGCGTCAAGCGAGAACTCTCTGGAGGTTAGGATGGAGGTCTGTTCTGTTTTCTTATGAAAGCTGGTTCCACCTCGGTGCCAGTCATGGCCCTGCGTTGGCTAGAAGGAGGCCTGTAGAGGGCCTGCATCCAACCTGTCTACTTGCTAGACTAATTGGACTTACACCGTGAGTAATGGTCAGAGTTGCGATTTCGTTGACAGCAGGAGCACTCTTGTGGTTATTCCATGCATCCTGACTACAAGTTTGTAAGTCAGTCTGGTTGTTCTTCCTGTTCTGCTACTATTCATGAACAGCATTCCAGCGGGTGTTTTCGAACAGGATATCGCTTGGCAACATACCGCTGTTGTAACCCAACGTGCTCTACAGATTGTTGGCATGGCCCAGGTTCCCAGGCTCGATTCCCGGCGGGGTCAGGGATTTTCTCTGCCTCGTGATGGCTGGGTGTTGTGTGCTGTCCTTAGGTTAGTTAGGTTTAAGTAGTTATAAGTTCTAGGGGACTGATGACCATAGCTGTTAAGTCCCATAGTGCTCAGAGCCATTTTTTTTCTTTTTGGCATGTTGTCTTGAATGTTCAGTCACCCTGTATTCCTCCAGTAGAGCGAATATGGACGACAACTCCACCATCATCCACGATCAGCATTAACCACCCTTGTATTGACCAAAGTGCAACAGGAATGGAACTCCATCCTACAAACTGATATTTGGCATCTGTGCAACACAATGCATGCATATTTGTATGCTCACATCCGACATTCCGACGGTTACTTCAGTTATTAATGTACCAGTATTTCACATTTGCTTTGGCTTATTTCGTGCTTACATTAACGTGACATTTTGCAGTGTGAAATATGTTACCTAAACAGACCTATTTCCGAAATTAGTTATTTTTTGGTGTTGCGATTTTTTCCGTCAGTTTACATGGTACAAAGGGTTCCTGAAGAATATTATGATTAGTTTCTTTTAGGAATTTGAGAGACACGGAGCTTGTGTCGTTTCTCATGCTGAAAAAGTTGTGCTATGTGCTATGGTCTGTACCATGGCTTTAACAGTGAGCTATAATGCCTACGTAGTTCATGAGGTGAGATAGCACTGTCGGTTCACGTGTGATAATTTACAGTTTTAGTTAATCGTTATTTTGATTTAAATGAATTGGTATGATAAGAATAATGAGGTAAATCTCTCATACTTGTTCTTGTTATATACAAATATATGAAACACAGCAATCTGCATATTTAGAAAACGATATTGACAATATTTACTCTAATATACTCTTAGAACTTCTGATTTTAGGGGGGATAAAATGCAACTTGAACAGGATCCAGACTACAGTAATATGTGTGGAAGGCGTTGAAAGGGAGATATCCGCTGAGGAGAGTGTGTATCCTGTTCGCAATGTTACATAAACTGTACGTTGAACATGCAACTACGGAGAAATTTGAAAAAGAGGCCAGTTTAGGGAGAAGGAATAGCTTTTGAGCCTTGTGTAATGTAGTGTAAGAGGCAAAGAGTTTGGAACGTCAAGTGAGAAGGCCGGTGTGGCCGAGCGGTTCTAGGCGCTTCAGTCTGGCACTGCGCGGCCGCTACGGTCGCAGGTTCGAATCCTGCCTCGGCCATGGATGTGTGTGACGTCCTTAAGTTATTTAGGTTTAAGTAGTTTTAAGTTCTAGGGGACTGATGACCTCATATGTTAAGTCCCATAGTGCTCAGAGTCATTTGAACCATTTGAACGTCAAGTGAATGGAACAGATAATTTATTGAAAAGAGAATGTGAGAATTACCATCATCACATTCTTCTTCGAAAAGCTATTCCTCGTCGTTGCAGTCACTCTTCATTGTTTAAGGCAGTTTTCGTCATATGTTGACAATTTCAACACTTATTCTTCTGTAACAAAATTTTCCGCTTTTATACAGCTGTCAAAAATTTTGTGTCAAAGTAAATCTCTAAAAAGATTTTCCTTTTCTAGAAAAGTTTCGATGAGGTTTCTTTAACCATTGATCTGTTTCAACATGTATTCACTGGCTTTCATTTCTGCCCTGGTGATGCTTCTTATCTTCCTACGCAGCGGCGCTTGTAGACACTTTCCGTCTATCATCAACAATGTCTGGCGTTCACAGTCATACGGAAACGTACTCCAGATGAGCGTCTGGACAAATTATTTTTTTTTCTTACTTTCATTAAACGACTTATTCACTAAAAGCTACCGAGCGAGGTGGCGCAGTGGCTAGCACACTGGACTCGCATTCGGGAGGACGACGGTTCAAACCCGCGTCCGGCCATCCTGATTTAGGTTTTCCGTGATTTCCCTAAATCACTCCAGGCAAATGCCGGGATGGTTCCTTTGAAAGGGCACGGCCGACTTCCTTCTCCGTCCTTCCCTAATCCGATGAGACCGATGACTTCGCTGTTTGGTCTCTTCCCCCAAACCAACCAACCACTAAAAGCTACCATCTGCTTAGAGTTTAACTAATAAGTAGTATACTAATGGCTTATGCGATGAAGGGAGCAAATGCACATACATCATATTCATAAGTAAAGAACACGAGATATAATGTACGTTTTCCAATCTCCATATGAGTTTAAACCGTGGAATAATAATATGTAACAGGATTTATAATAATAAAATCCAAGTTAATTTATAAAAATTGTGCACATTCAGCTTTTGCAGACTGTCGGAGGCACTATAAAAGCACTGAAGATCATAAGCGCAATGCCTCACGTCCTGTTTGAGGTCGGGTTATACTGCGTCATCGGGCAGATGGTAACGGCACAGGTAAGTTTACAGACCTCAGCACTTGCGCCAGCCTAAACTACCCAAATGGGAAGAAAAGACAATCGAGTTGTTTGAGAAAGTTACTAGTACATTGTGCCTTTATCATCAGTTCTCCCTAGGTTCTTTTCCGGGATATTTGAGATTAGCACTACAATGGGGAGCCCATTTACCCTGCCATGAGGTAGTGCTATTGACAAGGAACTGAGTGCAATTGACAAGGGATTTCCAATTCATTCCGTATTTCTAGATATCCAGAAGCTTTTGACACTGAACCACACAAGCAGCTTGTAGTGCAGTTGCGTGCTTCTCAAATATCGTCTCAGTCACGTGACTTGATTCGTAACTTCCTGTCAGAGAGGTTACAGTTGGCAGTAATTCACAGAAAGTCATCGAGTAAAACAGAAATGTTTTCTGGCGTCCCCCAATGTAGTGTTATAGGGTCTTTGCAGTTCATCTATATAAACGATTTGGGAGACAACCTAAGCAGCCGTCTTAGGTTGCTTGCAAATGATGTTGTCGTTTATCGACTAGTAAAGTCAAATTGGAAAACGATTTAAAAAAGATATCTATATGTGCAATAATTGGCAGTTGGCCCTAAATAATGAAAAGTATGAGGTCATCCACTTGAGTGCTCAAAAGAAATCCGTCAAACTTCGGTTACACGATACATCAGTAAAATCTAAAGGCCGTAAATTCAACTAAATTCCTAGGAATTACAAGTACGGACAACTTAAACTGGAAGGAACACATAGAAAATGTTGTGGCCAGGGCTAACCAAAGACTGTATATTATTGGCAGGACACTTACAAAATGTAATAGATGTACTAAAGAGACTGTCTACAACACACTTGTCCATCCTCTGTTAGAATACTATTGCGCGGCTGGGGATCCTTGCCAGATAGGATTGACGGAGTACATCTAGAAAGTTGAAAAAGGGCAGCAGGTTTTGTTTTATCGCGTAATAGGGGAGAGAGTACACTGAAATGATACGGGACTTGGGATGGACATCATTAAAACAAAGGCGTTTTTCGTTGCGACAGAATCTTCTCATGAAATTTCAAGCATTATTTTTCTGCTCCGACGGCGAAAATATTTTGTTTGCGCCGACCTAATAGGGAGGAACGATCATCGCAATAAAATTAAGGAAATCAGAACTCGCACGGAAAGATAAAGGTTTTCGTCTTTCTTCTGGGCGATGTTCGAGATTGGAGTAATAGAGAATTAATGTGAAGGTGGTTCGATGAAGCCTCTGCCAGGCACTTTAATGTGATTTGCAGAGTATCCATGTAGATGTAGATGTTGATGCGGATATCAAATGCATAAAATTCACTGAAGTGAAACGAGGGACTGCCAGACTTGGTGGTCGTGGTGCCGTCCTGGACGGTTCTGCTGCTAAAATGACTGACCATGCGAGGCAAGGTTTTGGTTTCGAGTTGCGGCTTGGTACACATGTTGGTGTTTTGGCTTTTTCATGTGGCAGTGCAGCCGTGTCGTAATATATTTAGCGATTGTTGCTCTTGCTGATATACACCAAAAAGAGGGGAACGATGCCCCACGTCGTAATATATTTAGCGTTTATTGCTCTTGCTGACATACACCAAAAAGAGGAGAACGACTTCCCACAAAGGAGTTATGAAAACTGATCGCAAATTGATGGTCACAGAGACATCGACAGAACACGCAAGACTGTAAACTTTGGTTTCAGATGGATGAACTGAAACACGTTATCACCACGCAGCTGGCAGGGCTAATAAAAAGAGCACGTCTTGATACTAGGGCAGGTACGTTCGGCCTGGAATCGAAATGACTGTAGCAGAATTGTCTTCAGTGATGAGCCCCGCTTAGAACCGAACCCCTATGACCAGCTGAGACGTATCTGCAGACGCCTCGGACAGTGGCTGGATACGGCTGCAGTACATCGGGAACAACTTGGTGGAGGCGTACAGTTACCTCTCATGCGAATCCGTACACGTGCGGCATTGCTGACAAAGCAGACAGTGGGATCGAGCTTGGTGTAACTCCAGTACCATTGTCAGCGACGTCTCCGGCTGCGGCTATGGTAACAGCACGGCGACGACGCTGGCGATACGGCGGCAGCGAGCAGTTGGCTCCCTGCTCCGGTGGCGGCTGGTCTCGTGACTCAGGGCCCGTTGACGAACAGCGAACCCCATGCTGTGTTTTGGGGTGTCGCTTCGGATGCCACAGGCTTGTGGTTCAGACTTTGATACTGAGACGAGAACCATTTAGTACATGAATGGCTGAGTACTTATACTTCCAGACTAAGTCCGTTCAGGGCTTATGCTTTTAGTAAACATTTCTGCGGTGGCAAGTGAGGAAAGGCTTCTGTCTTTCCGCCAGTGTATTGCAGCGTCTGCTGTAGCTATACTGCGTCCACCTGGCTCTGCTGTGCAACGACCGTCGGTAATGTTGCCTGCCTGTGACTTACTCTGTTGCACCTCACTTCCGCTCTGGTATATTTTTTGACTAAATAAGGTCGATATGCTACGTTTGACTGCTTTTTATCAACACTCGGTCCCCCGGGTGTAACAAACTAGGTTATCCTTTACTCTAGGGTCCCTGGTGACCGGTACTACTGGCCCCGCTTTGCCTCTTAAGAATTATTCTAACAATTGGTTGCCTTAACCCTACAGCCAAATGTTATGGGTTTCTACTGGGCTTCTTGCCCCGATCCATAACTCATCGTGGAATTTATTTCATTACTAGGCTTCTTGCACAATAACTTCTAACTCTCATAACTTACAAGCTCAAATTAATCATTTATTTTAATACTAGCCCCTTGTACTTTCATCTTTCTTCTGCTGCTTTTATGCTTAGTGTATCCATCCCACTGAACGACATCTGGGTCGAACTCAGTCTTCTGCTTCGTCTTATACGTACCAAAAAAAGGACACACTCAGCAGAATGAGTGCCGCTGCGGTGGGTGGTATGAGAGCAGTCAGTGTTGTCTCTTCCCGAGATTGATTTTCCCAATATAAATTTACATGCCGCAATGAGGTTTCCAAGGACACTCATCTCTCCTGCTTTTTCAGAAGCATGTTTATAGACTACATTAATTCCGGCCCTACTGTTAGAGTTAAGCTGTTAGATTTGCGGCAGGTAGCAGTTTCATGGGCTCCTCGGCCAAAACAAACGACACTGAGAAATATTCAGGTGAGTTACCGCTGAAATCACGGGTGGGCAGACGCAAAGTAGGCTCCGTTATCTCGCACTTACCAAACCAATCACGATTCATTTTAGCCTCTTTTCTGACATAAGCTTCCCCTACTCGAAATAAGTAGCCATTACTACAATTTTGTCAAAGGTAGAGTAGAACTAACGCACCTCGACCTGGTGAAATTAAAATTCCTGCTCAATCACTTCTTTATTACCTCTAATTGTCCCATTAGCAATTTCACTTTGCAGGAATCCAGCCCCCCTCTTATTGCCGTATTTGGACACACTGTGATTTCCCTAGGTAGCACATTTGCAACTGTTCTTCCTCCTTTTCTTAATATCTTCCCTTGTCTTCCGCAATTAATAACAGTTGTAAGTAGGCTGATTAAGTTTTTATGTTGGTAACGCTTTGTTTGTTCTCTATCAAAATCTTTCGTTTGATAACTATGCCTGTCAGTAGTTAGTGCCTTCAGTAGTTAGTCGTTTATTTAGCTGGCAGTATTGGCGCTCGCTGTATTGCAGTAGTTCGAGTAACGAAGATTTTTGTGAGGTAACTGATTAATGAAAGTTGTAGGTTATTGTTACTCAGAGCCAGTCTTTTGTAGGGATTGTTGAAAGTCAGATTGCGTTGCGCAAAAAATATTGTGTGTCAGTTTAAGCACAGTCATTTATAATTTTTCTAAGGGGACGTTTCATATGGGCCATCACTTACCTCACAAAAATCTTCGTTACTCGAACTACTGCAATACAGCGAGCGCCAATACTGCCAGCTAAATAACAACTGATCAGTTGACTTCGTAGCAGCTGAGGAAAGCTCCGCCTACCATCCTAAGGGAGCCATGGGTCTGATGATGGTTATGTAAAAATAACCGAAACCGGTTACCTATGTCATTGAAACATAAATGGTGTGATCAAGACTGAAATTTAGTCAAAATATAATAATCTATTGATCACTGCATTCCAAAAATGTTTACCAAAATTGTATGCAGTGAAACAAATAATAAATGGATACAAAGCTCGGTGTAATAGAACTCTATTCTCCACCCTCAGAGAATTATTAGATAAAACCAACCTATTAAACCCCTACACTCACACATACATACATATACCCACAATAAAAAAAAGTAACAACGCAATTATAATGAAAAATCCTCAAGCCAACTCTCTCTCTCTCTCTCTCTCTCTCTCTCGCTCTCTCCCTTTTTCCTCACATACATCTGCACGCACGCACACACACACACAGACACACACACAAATACTATTCAAAACAACCACCAGGATCACCTTCAACTGTTTCACTGTCCGCCATCTTGATTTTACACCTATAACAGTTCCACTGCCTGCATCTTGTTTTTACAGCTGGCAAACAGTGAAACAGTGACAGTGGCAGTAACAGTCCAATATACACAACTTCACAGTGAAGATGATGAGTAAAAAAATAAAACGTAAGTGAAACATAATGTAAATAGACACACATACACACACACACACACACACACACACACACACACACAATCTTCTCCATAGAACTAATTAATTTCAATCACAACTGTAACAGTTTCCAGATTGTAATTTTTGCTTAAATAATTTGTGTACATTAAGTTGTATGTGGTTGCAGATAACAAACTGTGAAAGAAAAGAGACACTATGAAAACATAATACATCAGGAGAACCTCACCATGTGGTAAAAATGTATGAATACATAATTTTATATGTTCTTCAGAAACCTGTTATTACGATTTTAAAGGCTATTATTTATGTGTATAAAAACAGTAAAGAACATTCTTTATGTGTAACAGCCATAAAATGAAATCCCACTGAAGATGCTTCAAGTGCACTGAAACATTTTTGGGATACAAAACTAAACTGTCTTTTTTTTAAGGCAGACCTCATCCAAAAACATACACTTATGAGACATTGGTTTTGTAAATAAAGAGTAGAAGTAAAACATTCTAAAAAGACATAGTTAGATGTCTGCCGATAGGGATTAATGGTCATAGCAAAAAAAGTGAATTGTTCTTACAAACTGAAGTCGTTCACCTTGGGAAAGGTGAGAATATTGCCCACTCAAATCAATATAATGTGACCGTCTATTACTGAAAGAGATATAAACACTTTTGCACAGTCGTATCTGTTAACACTGTTTTTAGATTCACTCATCACTGAGAATGCAACATAATAGGGCGAGTGTATTTTCTATGTACCATGGGGACTAGGACGGTATCTGAAGTTCTTGCCGATTTCTAACTTCGGAAGTTCTGTTCATTAGTTCCTCGCTGAACGATTGTTGCGTCACTGATAATAACCACACGTAGTGCGAAGGTCTGTCCATTTTCACTTCTTCCTCTTATCATCTGCACTCAGTAAATGAGTTAATGTAGCAGAATGTGGAACATGGGACATGTGCTCCCGGTTACAACAGAATCTCGGATCATTCAGAGGTAACACCATCAAACCCGTCCAAATCAGCCGAGCAGTACTCGTCCACCAATTTTCGAGGGATTTTCTTCTCTGCTACTCATTTAAATAAACACAACAAGTAACACAAGTTAGCATAAGATAATCTATTAATAATGTGTTAGCAAAATTGTTGATTCTCTTTCTTGTCCCGCCGTTGTTACATTGCATTCCCTAATGCTTATATCCTATATAATCCTCTCTAACTTAGTTCCTGCCTAGAAAACAACGGAAACAACTCTATCGATGCTTCGTGCTACCATCATGTACTTTAGTGCTACCTTTGCGAGGGTGCTCAAAAACTACTACATCAAATTAAATCCTATATACTTCTGCAAAATACAATATGGAGTCATTTGTCATAACCATTCTTTTACGAACATTCCTGACATACATAATATAAATACAAATGGAGGTTAATCACATAATTATGATAATTAACAACATGGACAAGCTTTGTGTTGGTTAACATAAACTCTAATAGAAAGAAAGGAAAGAGAAATAAGTGTACAATAATTACCACCTCTAAAGCCAATGGTTGTAGTTCAAAAGAAATCACCCACACAAAATTTATGCACACCTGTTCATTTTATGAGGACTTTTTGATTGGATACATAGCGCAATATACGTGACTTCTTTGTGAGCAGGAGCTCAGTTTGTACAACATTCCCGTTCACAATGCTCCTAAAGCGGAGAGGACCAGCACAGATATCAAAGAATTTGTTAGGCAGAAGTCTATATTACTTTGATAGTCTATGGCATCTTACCAGCACTTTACGCCCAACTATCAAATCTATTTGAGGTAATCATACTTATTACCTGTCCTTCCTTTCTTTCTTCTGAACGTTACGTATCTTTATCTGTACACATCCCTTTCATACATACATCTGTTTACAAATAATCGAAAGGCTACAACGTTATTTTCACACTTTAGTCCATTTTCTCGCTAAAATTTTGCCAACTAGAGCTCAGTTTCGAATACAGATAATAGTCTTAGTGGCAGAATTTACGTTGTTTTTGCATAGAACTCGTCATTCCTCCCCCGAACACATTATGCATTGAGTAAGACGCCATGTTATTACGAGAATGGTCACTCTTGAGTGAGTAACGTCCACTCTTCTCTCGTGTCCGTGACGTTTTGTATGTGGGCAACCACTCATTTCCTGTAGTCTGTTAAACACTGCCAAACAGCGTAAAAGTTGCAAGAAAACTGTGTAAAAGTTGCAAGAAAGGCCCTTTTCAGAACTAAACACGTTTGTACTTCGTTCCTGAACACGCACTCTCAAGCCGTCACAACCTTCTAAGTCAGGCAGGCTGCTTGGTACACTCTAAATCGCAACACGAAGGATTTCAGTAGAGCTACTAATTTCGTTTGTATGTTCGGATTGCGCGTCTACGTTTTGCCATCCCACGAGTAGGATCTTTTATATGAGATCTGGTCACAACTGTCGCTACTCTTATCTATGCTGTCGTTGATGCTTTCACAGAAATGGTTCAAACTCTGCTGCTCTTCTCACACGTTCTAACCCACACTGGTTACGCTTGGTTCTGACTAACTACTTCATCCTCGATAATCTTGTCTTGAACATCAGTGGAACTGTAGCTTTCTGTGATTGTAGGTTCGAAATTACTCTGCATACTCTTAATTTTAACAACCTGTTCCTGACATTAATCGACGGTTTTATCAAGATTTTCTACCCAACTCATTGAAACATTCTTTTCAACACATTGTGTTGTGATTTCATATTTGTATCTACTGAATCCATGAGTATTTGGCCCAAGCCTGTCAATTCTTTTTTTTTTTTTTAATCTATTTACTTCATCCGACATTTAATTTTGTTCCTCAGATTAAGGTTGACTCTCCTCTTTCTGTTCATGAAATTCATTCTTCAGTTCCTTAACTCCCTTGTCAGTGCCCTCGAACATCCATCAAGTATGCGTGAGTAAATTAAGCAGAAGATGTGTCGTATTAGCCCTTGTCTCCGCTATGTCAAAGCAAGCCGGGGACGTCATCCTGACAGTTTACACACTATCTCTACATACGCATTTACGCATTCCGATTCTACTAACGAGCCTGAAAAACTGAGTCCAGCTGGAACTGCTTTATCCTGGGTAATGGCAGGAATATCTGATACTCAAGTTACCGTTTATCCTGCCTCTCTGTTCAACTGAAGGTCAACTTCCTCTGCCACAGCGGGCTGGCAAACCTGTACTTTTACCTCAGACATTGCGTATTCTGAACTATCTACTAGGACTACCAGATAGTAACACTCATTTCTTCTACTACCTGGCACATTTCTGGTTGCTCATGCACACCCACCGCCACAAAACACTGAGTAAAGAAAATGTTCGATATTGCTACTGAATACTCAATCAGAACATAATAGACCTTTCAGACATGGTTCACGTGGATATATACACACAAATGAATTCCTCCCCGTCCCCTCAAAAAAGGACGAAGTATAACACTGCTGACAAAGTGGAAGCAACGCGGAAGGTCAGTGTTGAATCAATGATAAAAACAAAACTGTGTAAGCTCTGAAAGAAAATTGTAACTGAGGATGTGGCGATCGTCGACATTGCTCGTCAAATGAAGGGTAGGTGTATGTTTTTAGTGGGCCATATATAATTATATTTAGTACCATGATCGTCAAAAGAGATGTATGATAAGAAGAGAAAGCTCTTGTCAGACTACAGTACCCGTACTCAATGATAAGTACTTATTCTCTTAAGAAAGGTCCAGATGACTGTCTTAGACATATAATACTATTTGCAAGTGCTAACTCAGCTTTGTTTATGAGCACTTTAATGTATCAATGAAAATCACGAAACAATATTATCTATTAGTTGAAGCATACTGGTTTGTGTCAGCTGCTGTTTGTGCCTATAAGTAACGATATGTGCATTACAGAGTGACAAACTGCTGCACTCGGCATTCAGCTGTGGATGGGTGGACTGCGACACTCGGTTCAGGCGCAACCTGATTATTTTCTCTATGGCGGCCAGACGACCTCTGGAATTCACTGTGGGAAAAACGTACAAGCTGTCCAAGGAGACGTTCTTGCAGGTGAGATGAAGAAAGTTCTGCCTTATGCCGCAGTGCTCTGTACATGCTTCGCGTATCAGTAGGGACAACAAACATGTAGGTCAGGTCATCAGACTTGCCAAGATAAACAAGCTCTATGCTTGCAAATTTTGGGCTGGAACGATTTGTCTTAGCAATAATGTGTGATTGGTTTAACCTCCTAAGTCCAGTAAAGCTTTTGTGGGGCTCCCTTGACTCTAAAAACACGTAGGAATAGGATTTCCCAAAAATTCCATATTTGGGACTATTCTACTACAACAACGCCTGATATTTGGCAGAAAAGAGCTCGTTCTTCAGTGAGTGGTATGTCGAATAGCTAAAACGGTCGGAGAATCCACTAATTTCTTCAGGTATGCCATATTCAACTTAAGTCACTCACCGTGCATTAGATTTCGTAGAGCTACCTAACAAGGGATTTTGACTGCTGTGTTTCATTCACAGTTCCAAATAGTCACACAGCGTTTCTGTGGGATTAAGGTAAGATTACTTAACGGCCAGTTGCAATAGAGCGGTTGAAAAGCCAGGGCCATATGTAGGCTGGCCTTTGTACATGGCCAATGTCATCTTGGATGACTAGAAAGTTCATAGTATATTCATTATAAAGGTATATAAAAAGAACAACACTTGTTAGCCGGCCGTTGCAGTCGAGCGGTTCTAGTCGCTTCAGTCTGGAGCCAAGCGATCGCCACGGTCGCAGGTTCGAATCCTGCCTTGGGCATGGATGTGTGTGATGTCCTTAGGTTAGTTAGGTTTAAGTACTTTTAAGTTCTAGGGGACTGATGACCTCAGATGTTAAGTCCCATAGTGCTCAGAGCCATTTGAACCATTTTTGAACACCTGTTAATCGAGAATACTAAATAAAACATCAATGTTCGTGTTAGGGATAACGTGAACGAGTGAGCGCAAGCCATGATATGAAAAACTTTTTCATAATATCACAACACGATCTCCAGCCTGAAATAGAACTTAAGAGTAGTAGACTTCTCCATGAATGCCCTTTTTGCCAGTGCTACTCTGCTTTTGCTCCGTCCGTCATTCGTTATTTTGCTGCCTAGCTAATAGAATTCAGTAACTTCATTTGCTTGTAATCATCATTGCTAATGTTAAGTTTCTCGCTGTTCGCATTTCTGCTATATCCCGTTATTTCCGTCCTTGTTCGATTTACTCTCAGTCCATATTCTGTACTCATTAGGCTAATCATTCCATTCAGGAGATCCCGTATTGTACTACAATTTACTGAAGATAGCGATGTCATCAGCGATTCTTGTCATTGATATTCTTTCACTTTGAACTTTTCTTTTAGTCTATGCATATTTGTTGACACTGATCACTAGAACATTGCGATCACTATCGACACAGAGAGTGATGGCCACCTGGTGGCGTTAAGAGCATGCAGTGTAGTTAGTAAATAGTTGGAGCTGAATCGGACTGGGAATCAGTCTAGGAAGATACAAGTTGGATATATAGTGACCTGAGGGACTTTGACAAAGGGTATATTGTTGTGGCTTTGCACCAGGAACAAGAATGTTGGAAACGGTGAAGCTGGTCGGTTATTCGACTGGTACTATCGTAATCACCTATGAAAATTGTTTGAAGGTTGGTGAAAACATGGGCAGTCAAGAAAGTGTTAGAGAATCACGTCTCATTAGAGTCATATAGAATTGTTACTTTACACCTGACTGTTTTGTTATCTTTGTAGGATTCATGGCATCCAGATACCGATGGTTCCAGTTTGCATATGGAGCCTGGATATGGCATGTAGAAATGCCAAAATTTTTTGTCAAAATAAAACAAAATAACATCTCAAAACGTACTGCTGTTTGGCGGTTTTTCTTGGGAAATGCTGATAAGAAGGTGTCAATGTTGAGTTTGCTGATCAGCCTACATTGCATGTGGCTTACAGTTTTGTCCCCCTCACCACTGGTGTTGTTGTCAGCAAATATAAAATAATATATGTGTGTTATGGTTAAAACTGTTCCCACTTAAATTTGCTATTTTCGACAAGAGCAAGGAAAATAGAAACTGTGAAAGTATCTTCACGCCAGCTGTCTCAAATTCACATGTAAAAGTTGAAAATGTGTGATTATTTGTATTTATTATAGTAGAATGTCAAGGTCACATTGTAGAACTACCTCTGATAGAAGCACCAAACTAAAACACAGATTTGATTGTCATAATGATTTTTTTTGTATGGGAAGGAGGTGGTAGTCAGGTTCAGTAAGGGCACCATTTACCTGAAAATTAACGATAAAATACTCAATTGCAATTTGATGGAAGAGCAAAAAGTACACTCCAATTATGTGTTTACATCTTTCTGAACCACTTGGGTTTCACTAACATTTCGAAAATATAAATTTCATTAAAAATATCCAGAATATGGAAATGATTGATGATGAAGAGAATTCTGTCATATTTGATGCTTGGGTATAATATAGTCTCCTCAACTTATCCAGCTGCAATAAAAGGCTTCGCCTTTAGGGACAATTTTTTGTCAGGTGTTCCACATAGCTTTAGTATTAGAAAGACTCACAAAATTCCACATACTGGTATCATAAAATGGTCCAAATATTGCTAAAACAGTCCAATTTTTACAGTATCCAAAGAAGTTTGAACGAAGAGAATCGTTCTGCATGTGAGAAGCATTAATGATTATCGTCCAAAACGATGACAACCACAAAATTTTAGATAGCTACTTGAGAAATTCGCTAGAGTAGAAGTCGTGTCTAGCTTAGATTTGACTACAGGATACTGGCAAATTGATTCATCAGAGTGTTGTAGAAAAATTCAATTTTTATTTTGTCTCAATGTACTGGATATAACATTTATTCGTGCTCTGGTTTTAATGCTAGGGGAAGATTTAAGGAAGAGGCTAAATTTGACATAGATTATGTACTTGTCACTAGATGTAACTGGAATGAACATAAAATGTTAACAAAATAATACTTTCGATAACAGAGAAAACGGGTGTAATAGTTAATATAAAGAAGTCAGAATTTTGCAAAAAAGCAATAAAACTTTTAGGTCAAATTTGCTTTTGAGACAACATTCAACCTTAACTGAACTGGCAAGGAATCAACAAATTTGAATGTGCCAACAGGTTTTAATACAAAAAATTTATCTTCACACAGTTAATACACTTTAAAATTCTTTCACTTATATTTATTTTTTAACATCACTCTCTCCTTTCTTTTCATTGTCCTTTTTTTATTTTTCTTCCTCTCCTTCCTATTTATTGCGTGCAGCCTGTATTTTCATTCGCTTAATGTTTAATGAAACTGTGGAGTTTCACACTGTCAAATTTTTTGGTACACCTCCAAATTCTTCAGACTGATGAGTGGTAGGATGCTATGGAATACTTTGTTCTTCAACTTATCTATTTGCTTCAATAGATTTCAGAACATTTTCATCTAATCCTTCAATTCCTTGTTTTACCTACACATTTACACTAGTGACAGGCTGATTTCCTTCTTATATTTTTCGTATTCTGTTCTTGATTGTTGACTCCAAAGCTTGAATCCTTTTCTCCAATTCTTAAATTTTTTTCCATTTAGTTTAGCATTTTTAACAACTTCTGTCTCATATTTCGCCAACATTTACTATAGTCAAAAACATCTTAATAAACCAGCTTTTACATTTAACATTCATTTGTTGTAAAAAATCTATAATTTGATATCTGTATTTTCTTCCATTAGGTTTCCTAACTATGTATATCATTAAAAAAATCCGAACGGATTTTCATTCTAGCCTTTACGACAATATTCATTAAAATCATCAACCATTAAATCCGAATCAACAAACTCATGGTAAATATGATTTAAATTTGTATCACCTTGTCTAAATATATTTAGAAAATTAGATTATTTCTCACTAATTGTTTTGGTATTTTTGAATATGTCTGAGCTAAATAAAAACAATCTTTTCCTCTGTTTCTGCATCTAGTAAAATATTCTCCAACAAATTTTCGAAAATGAAAACATCAAATTCTACAAGAAAATTGTTGTCTTGACCTTGGTCTAGTGGAATGGCTTCATCACTATTTTCAGTAAAAGTAATAAACTTCTCATTATTTTTGTCTCTCACTTCGTTACACATTTGTATAAACTCTCCCACAGCTAGAGGATAATTGTCAACCATTACTGTTGTTGTTTTCATATCCACTTGGCCCTATCATTCCTCATAAATTAGAATTAGGCATGAGTTTCTCAAACTTATGTTTTCATTTCTTCTCTGGAATTTTTATTTTAGGTTCTCTATCAGTTTTCATTTGATTAATAATATTTTCATTATTAGTAAATTAGTAGTAAGCCATCTGCTCTTACAAAAAAGATTGAGATGGAGACAGCTACAGTGATCTCACATCAGTTGATTCTATTTTTAACACTATATATTATGTCCAAAAATAATAAATTGTTTTGCAGTGGAGAGGCAATAGAAATTCCTGGTGGCCAATATACTTTGAAAAGCTTAGAGAAAGCTATTCATTCAAAAAAGCCAGGTACTCACATGAAGGCAGATAATATTTTAATTAAAGTTACTATTGAAAGTGATGTAAAACTGCATATGGATGTGAAGAAAAGCATTGAATGTGTGCTTCGATTTAGTGGCCAAACAATTCTTGCTAATGAAAAGACTTGCTAATGATTTTACTAAAATTATCCATTCGAATTAATCAGCATACATTATGTGATCAAAGGTATCCAGACACCCCCAAAAACATACGTTTCTCATTTTAGGTGCATTCTGCTGCTACCTACTGCCAAGTACCCCATGTCAGCGACCTGAATAGTCATTAGACATCATGAGAGAGCAGAATGCGGCGCTCCGCGTAACTCACGGACTTCGAACGTGGTCAGGTGATTGGTTTTCGCTTGTGTCTGTACTCGAGATTTTCCACACACTTAAACATTCCTAGGTTCAATGTTTCCGATGTGATAGTGAAGTGGATACGTACAGCACAAAAGAGTAAAGGCCGACCTCGTCTGTTGACTGACAGAGACCGCCGACAGTTGAAGAGGGTCGTAATGTGTAATAGGCAGACTTCTGCCCAGACCATCACACAGGAATTCCAAACTACATCACGATCCAGTGCAAGTACTATGACAGTTGGGCAAGAGGTGAGAAAACTTGGATTTCATGGTCAAGCGGCTGCTCATAAACCACACGTCACGCCGCTAAATGCCAAACGACGCCTCGCTTTCTGTAAGGAGCGTAAACATTAGACGATTGAACAATGGAAAAACGTTGTGTGGAGTGACGAATCACGGTACACAATGTGGTGATCCGATGTCCGGGTGCGGGTATGGCGAATGCCCAGTGAACGTCACCTGCCAGCGTGTGTAGCGCCAACAGTAAAATTCGGAGGCTGTGGTGTTATCTTGTGGTCGTGTTTTTCATGGAGGGAGGTTGCACCCCTTGTTGTTTAGCGTAGCAATATCACAGCACAGGCCTACATTGATGTTTTAAGCACCTTCTTGCTTCGCACTGTCGAAGAGCAATTTGGAGATGGCGATTGCATCACTTAGCATGGTCCAGCACTTGTTCCTAATGCCCGGCCTGTGGTAGTGTTGTTACACGACAATAATGTCCCTGTAATGTACTGAACGGCACGGATTCCTGACCTGAATCGTATGGAACTCCTTCGGGATGTTTTGTCACGCTTGCTTCGTGGCAGGCCTCACCGACCGACATCGATACCTCTCCTCAGTGCGGCACTCTCTGAAGACTGGGCTGCCATTCCCCAAGAAACCTTCCAGCACCTGAATGAACGTATGCCTGCGAGAGTGGAAGCTGTCATCAAGGCTAAGGGTGGGCCAGCACCAAACTGATTTCCAGCATTTCTGATGGAAGGCGGCACGAACTTGTAGGTCATTTTCAGGCAGTTGCTGGATAATTTTGATTACATAGTATAAATTTCAGTCAGCTAATGGAATGTTTGTGAAGCATACAGATCACTTTTAGTGAGAAACTTGATTATTGCTTCATTCAAACCTAATTCTGAATTTGGTGGAGGAATAAATCATGAACCACATTATCGTGTATATATTCGCCTTTTTCTCCTATTCAGGATTTCGAAATGACTGAAACTTATGAAAATAAGAATTTAATTAACTCCAAACTTTAGAAATGGCTTTGTAAAATTTTGTCCATATTAAATGAGCAAAGAGTATCAATTTTTCTCACTCCCTGTTAATGAGAAAAGTAAATATAGCTTAAATGTTTCTACTAAGGCTACCGAACTAAAATCTATATTGGTCATGGTTGGGTTCATCCTAATCTTACTCAGAGTAGGATATTTAATACTGATGGATTATATTACCTAAAATATGACAGAGAATCTAATAAAATATTTATTGATAAACATGTTGAAAAGCTATTCGATTTTATAACCATAAGGAAAGAAAATAATATTTTATATTGAACCGAACGTCCTTTTATTTCATCATCAGTTTTGTTGGATTTGGCTTCGTCTCTTACTCATAAAATAGCCATGGAAGGTGATACGCTTAACAATGGAAAAATAATGAGGAAGAAATGTGAGGTGCTTAGTCCATCTGTAATGCGTGGTGGATTTTTCAGAGATTATAAAGAGGTCATTTGGGACGAGGATCTTTCTGTAATATTTACTTAGCCCTCAAGAGCTGCATGTGCTATTCTTAAATGGGCTGATTACAATGGTCCTAAAATTGAAATGAAAGACACTCTTCCAAATGATAGTAGACTTGTAGAACGTATGGAAATTTGTATACCTATAGCTAAAGAGGAATCTAGTTCTAAGCTTGAACAATGAGAAAATATTTTGAAATTTTCAAAAATTCCAATATCATTTTAAGAACTACAAACTGTGGAAGCTACTGCATTGACTGGGAAGAAGAAGTTTGAGGTAGATATTACGAACTCCTATAGCTCAGCAGAATTTGATATGCCTCACTCCATATTCATCACATTTCAATCGAATCGAAAAAATAATCAGTTTATTGTTTCATCACTATTGGATCATGTAAAGCTGAGCATACTCTATGTGAAGCATGGAAGAAATGCAGATTTCCTACAAGAAATGTGGAATTTAGATCTGGAAAATAATTAATTGAAGGTTTACGATCTTTTTTAGATTTTAAATGAGTTTCACTAGTGAGCGGTGATTCTGATATAAATTCATATTATTTCATAACTAATTATCCAATCTGTATCATAAATATAACTAGTAGAAACAACGTGATTGCCAGTCAGAGGACAAGGCTGAAAGTCAGCTTGATACATCCACTGACCACTGATTAAATATAAAATAAAACTATGTAGAAAAAATAACCCACAACCTACAAAAGGATTCTACGTTTCATTGAGTCATTCACCTCAATCCTAGGAAAAATAAGCAAGTAAATGAGAAGGGAAATGACCAATTATCTACATGCACACACACACACACACACACACATATATATATATATATATATATATATATATATATATATATATATATTCTCTTTTACTTATCTATTTTTCTTAGGACTGAGATGAATGAGGTGAATGACTCAAAAGAATGTATAATCCTTTTGTAGCTTCTGGGTTACTTTTTCTACAGAAAAATAAACATAGATTACAAAACTATGAGGTAATTCGTAGGATTTTGTGATTTATGGAGATTTTCTTTTTTGTTTTTTTTTTTTTTTTACGGAATAAAAAGAGCTATAACCTACACAAGTATTCTATTCAGGGTACGTGGAAGACAGTGCAGTCGTTGTCATAATGTGGAAGTGGAGCAGTTTATCTAACGTCCAAAAGGGCGTAATAATTGACTAAGGGCACCTATAATTAAAGCATAATGTGCATTACAAAATGACGCTATCCAGAACCAGCGCCAAGGCAAGTGTGGTGCACTAAGGGCCATAGAGGACGGTGCTCTGCTATATGTGTGGAGATGTGCACTGGCGAACAGATGTGCAGACTGTTGAGGAACTGACCACACAGATGAATCAATGGGCTACCAACAGTGTCTCCTCAATGATCGTTCAGTGAATGTTGCTTCATGTGGGCATCCACAACTGGCGCCTGTTCCATTTACCAATGCCGACTGTTATTTTCAGTGACTAAGGCTACAGTTTGCACAACAGTATCGCAACTGGACGTCCAGATTCAGATGAATCATGTTTTATGCTCCATCGGGCAAATAGCCATTTTCCTGTATGGTGTGAAACATCTGAAGGCAAACAACCTCTGACCATCATCAGAAAGGTCCAGGATGGACGGCATCACCTTCAAGAGTTTAGATTTCTGGAAGGCACAATGGATCAACACAAGTATGCTTTTACCCTTGAGGACCGTGTCCACCCATAAATGTAGTTTGTTTTATCTTGGCACGGCCGGCCGCGGTGGTCTAGCGGTTCTAGGCGCGCAGTCCGAAACCGCGCGACTGCTACGGTCGCAGGTTCGAATCCTGCCTCGGGCGTGGATGTGTGTGATGTCCTTAGGTTGGTTAGGTTTAAGTAGTTCTAAGTTCTAGGGGACTGATGACGACAGATGTTAAGTCCCATAGTGCTCAGAGCCATTTGAACCCATTTCATATCTTGGCACGATGGAATCTACTAGCATGACAATGCAACATGTCACACAGTTCTTATTGTACATCATGGTTCGAACAGCACCAGGATGACTTTACCATATTTCCATGGCCACCTTAATGCCCGGATTTAAACCCGTCGAAATTCTGTGGGACCACCTCCATCGGATTGTTCACGTCATGGGTCCTCAACAAGGGATATCGCATCTGGAAACGCCACTGAAGTCGGCGTGGCTCCATATACTAGTCGTTATCTTCCAGAAACTGAACAATCCTCTTCCTGTTTCTATCGCAGCGGCCTGCGCTGCAAAACATGGTAATTCGGGCTTTTGACAGATGATCGCATCAATGTGACTTGACATTGCATAAGCCTTCCGTAACAATGGTCTTTGGGTGGAATGAGATTCTCACTCTGCAGCGGAGTATCCGCTGATATGAAACTTCCTGGCAGATCAAAACTGTGTGCCGGACCGACTAGAAATCGGGAACTTTGCCTTTCGGGCAAGTGCTCTACCAGCTGAACTACCCACGCTCGACTCACGCCCCGTCCTCACAGCTTTACTTCTGCCAGTACCTCGTCTCCTACCTTCGACACTTTACAGAATCTCTCCTGCGAACCTTGCAGAACTAGCACTCCTGAAAGAAAGGATATTGCGGAGACATGGCGTAGCCACAGCCTGGAGAGTCGGAGAGCTTCTGTAAAGTTTGGAAGGTAGAAGACGAGGTACTGGCAGAAGTAACGCTGTGAGGACGGAGCGCGAGTCGTGCTTGGGTAGCTCAGTTGGTAGAGCACTTGCCCGTGAAAGGCGTGTATACAAGGAGAAGGGTGAGGGTGACATATATGATGATTTGCCAAAGTCTTTATTTGCATTTTCAACAACATGATATGTGCGGTAGGCTATAATATCTCTGTCAACGAAACTTTCCAATCCTGATACATTGGGTACGCCTGTACCACCTCGTACAACAGCAACAGTTAACCAGCCATTACCATGCGAAAATGTATCATTCAGATCGATACTAAAATTCAGTCTACATCCACAGAAGACAGCGGGTCCATCTAGTAGAGCGTGTGCAGCGACAGATTTTATGGTATTCTTCTTCTTGTCGGCAGCAGACGTTGTCATTTCGACGTCTTCATTGTTTTATATATTGTCTGTCTTGCACGACGACGGTATCTTCTGTAAGGCATCTTGGCAGCGTTCAATGCAGTTGCCTGTGCAGCAGCAGCAGCGCGAATGATCCGCTGCGCGGGCTGCGCTCGCTTTTATAGACGCGCGAGAGCGCGTGACCTTGATTCGGACTTAGAATATTTCACAGTGCCAGCCACGCGTTATCCCGGACGGGCGCCAAGTCCGTGGCTGGCGCGCTGCCAAGATGACGTAGCGCCGCCTTATCGGCGGGGTCAAAGGCACACAGTTTTAATCTGCCAGGAAGTGTCTTTAAGTGGTTTTTGTGCACAGTTTTAAGTGATTACCACAAAATCACTTCACAAGACATTACCGAAGGGGAATCGTGAAAATATGGTTACGTACCGAAATTAAAAATATTTCATCCTTTTGGCGGAAAACAAAGACTATAAATATTGTTAAAAGTTTGATAACGTCGATGAACTAAATTTTAATACTTCCCTCTTTTTCGAACATTAATTTGAATATTAATTTCTTCGGACGGTAAATCTCAGGGTACAAAATTCGATTAGTGTATAGACATGTGATTTCTACAAAAGCGAGTTATCGTCATTCACAGAATTATATCTGCTTTTTATGTCGCTGATACATCACCCTCATTTGAAAACAAAAAATTAATTTCGTTATCAGCAACAAAAGTTAGAGTTCCTCGTTATCTAAATAAAGCAGTTAATCGTTGCCTTGTCCTAGTAAGAATCTCATGTGCTATCAAGAAAATTAGATGAAACATAAGCGAATTTTGTTGAATACTCGCTGCAAATTCCACCAGTATAGATAATGGAACGCCTCTCTCATAGTAATAATTATCACTAGCGTTTGTCTCAACTCATGCCTAAATATTCCGTTCTGTTAAATCCACTGCAAACAGAGTAAAAACTGTAAATAAAGGCACAGTTTACTCGTCAATTTTTTCCGTAAAAATACAGAGGTGAAGCTATGTGACAAGGATTCTTTGGAATATAGATGTGAAGGAATGTGTCAAACGACAGCTGAAGGAGACTATTCATTTGGAAAATGTGCAAGTTTTTACGTCAGTGTGTTGGTTATGTCAGCTAACATTCTACCATAAACATTTATTAAAAGTTGTTTACGCTTTTAATAATGATTTGTCTCTTTTGAATCAAAATTTTGATTAAAAATTTGTGCTCTTATCATCGTTATACAATTTGGTAGTAATAATTTATATTCAAAATTCTAAGCACTTGATAAAATTTTGATGCGAATGTCTTTTTCAGGTTTTGAATGGATCGTACGCGATGTTCAACATGCTTTACACATTGCAACGTAATAGGTAATGCCCCAGTGGCCAACATCGCCATGAAACTTAGCGGTCCAGATATCAAGTAAAAAAACCATTAAGCTTACTTTTTAGAGCTACTCTTTGGGTCTTTTTGTTTGAGAATAGAAAGGAAACAATCTGTATTTAAAAGTAATGACACAGATTTCTCAGAAGCTTAAACTACATGGAAACTTTGGATACACCCTTTCTTTTATGAAAAACTAGTAATAACTTGTCAATAGTCGTCCATACAAAACCTACTAGCAATAAAAAAATTAGTGTAACATACTTGTCTACAATGTTAGTAGCAATGCACAATTGTTATTACATATAATGTATCACTGAGAAATAAATACTCTTATATAATGGTCTGCGACTTAAGACATGCTTGTCATGATACTTTACCGGCGTCTATTGCAACTATTGTTAGCGCTACAAGAGAGATGATAAGATGCGAAATTACTGTTAACATCAGTGCACTGAAATATTTTCTGTTAGTAAACCACAGATTAAACTTTTTAATGGTTTGTTGTTTCCGGTGACTTACCGCCAAATGCGTTACCGTCTTGTCTAGAAGCGGTACCGCTTCGTATACGATGGCGTGTTTTTCAATTACTGTAGAAACACATGTTGTATATCATAACGGTAGTATTTCGAACAACAATGTAACTCCAAAAAAATGCGTTGTACCTTATTATAGGATTTTATTTAAGACTTTACGACATTTTACAATGGTACCACCATCAGTTCCGACACAAAATTCATACAAAAATATTGTAATTTGCAGGAAGTGTTTGTACCAAACTGACAACTGACTACACAGAGCTCTTTTCTATTTTTGGTTGAACTTGTTCTAGAATAGAGGTGAGCTACCATGTGACCCATTAGAAAGTTTTACATCAGTGATTTTCTTTCAGAGATTTAAATAATGTGGTGTTACAGGATGATAAATAGTTTTATATTTGTACAAGAGTCATAAGATGTTTCAAAAATAAGAATTTTCGTATGGGAAAATAATTTACAATGTATATGTAAACGAGGGTTCTCCCCCTGAGACTGTGCAGCAATGTTGACACATGAGTTGTGTATAAAATCTATTAAATCTAAACAAAAAATCAATAATATTATAAATTTGGGTAAAGAATTACAATTTTTACACATATGTTCCTTAAAGGCATTCTTTTTTTTTCAAAATCAGCCATTTATTGACACAAATAAGTGCGTGTTCAATGAAAAGCCACACCAATAATGTGCAGTTTAGATATACCGATAATCCAGGAACGTAATTGTGGAGCATAGGACATATTATCACATCACAGATGTATTTAAAACTGCTCTTCCAACACATGTTAAAGTCCAAAATAAAACTTCCCGAAGTTACGCCAAAAGCGTTCCGTCCAAGGACGACACTGACACTGTACAATTTCTTCGCCGTTCAAGAGCAGCTCTCGACGCAGCTGCCTCAAGATACCAGCTCAGTTGGGAGTGACCTGAAGGGACATCCCCGACTATTACCTTGGATAACCCACGGACAAGTTGCTCCTACAGTTAGCAAGTTAGAATCTCTGCGGCCTGATAAAGTCGCGAATCGTTACATAATTATAAACAGTTCGGCTGGATGAGCTTCTTTGAGAGTGTAATGGACATTGTATTTACGGCTTCCGACTTAAAAAATCCCTACCTGATATATATTGTCGGTGCGGACCGACCGCCTTGTAACCTTCAGCTGTTAGGCGCCACTGGATGCCGATATGGAGGGGCATGTTGTTAGTTTTTGTTACCGGAGCCGATACTTGTCGATCAGGTAGTCGTCAATAGGTCTCAAAAGGTCTTGACAACAGCGCTCGGCTGATCATGACGGTCACCCAGCCAAATGTTACCCAAGCCTGAAAGCGCTTAACTTCTGTGATCTGTCGAAAACCGGTGTTAACACTGCGGCAAGGCCGTTGGCAAGCCTGAAGTATTGCTTATTTGAAATTTTGTTTTTAGTGCTATGATACCCTTTAAGAAAGACTGTGCAGACAACACATGTCAGCATGTCGCGTCGCCACTAAACACGCGACTACGTCTCTCGCGCGAATATTGTGGGTGCACTTTCTTTTGTTACCCTATCATACTGAGAACATTATTGATTAACTGCCATATAAGGTATGTAACTGTACAAGCTGAAACATGTAAGGTATGTAATTGGTTATTTTACATATGCCTACCGATTTTAAAAATTCCCTACCTGGTATTTATCGTTTGTATACAAATTACTTACGTGACGATATCGTTGAAGTTGGAATTTGACCACAATAGTTCTTTCGGTCTTTCCTGATCAGTAAATTAAAAAAATGGAAATGAGCGTAAGGCATCGTTGGCCGGGTGGCCGCTATTCGGGGAAGTTCGGCCGCCAAGTGCACGTCTTATTGCGTTCGACGCCACATTGGGGGACTTGCGCGCCGGTGGTGAGGATGAAATGATGATGAGGAAAACACAACACCCAGTCCCCGAGCGGGCAAAACCTCCAACACGGCCAGGAATCGAACCCGGGCCCACTTGCATCGGAGGCGAACACGTTACCACCCAGCTAAGCAGGCGGACTGATCAGTAAATATTGTTGCGGGACATCCTATCGGATCGTTGCTCTAAATGTATCTACGTATGATGACGAATTATGACTTTTATTTCACTCTCCAGATGGATGTACCAGCTTATGGCGATTAACGCTTGAGAAGTAAACGCAGAGTATAGAGGAGAAACGAATTGATCGATTGTTTAGCGTTCGGATCTTTTCCATGATTGTCAGTTTCTTGTGATGTGCAAGTACTCGACGATGATGAATGTGTATTTACTTTGACAAATTCCTTATGGTACTCGTCAGGCAGTGAAATTGCTTACGCGCACGTCCTGTTACGGAAATTTAAATAAAACAAGTTCACGAAACGCAGACTTCTTAGCAGTATCCGGAAATACGGGTGAGAAGGTGAAAGCTGGGGGAGGATTCTACTTAAGGGAGTGCTGCTGTGCGGTGTAGTTTTCTGAAGAGAACGGCATTAAATATCATTCGTCCTTCAATCAATTCCAGATTCTGTGCTTACTTGCAGGAGGGATACGTGTCCTGCACATTTTACAAAGATATACTGTTGTGTATTACTATGCGAGGATTTACAGAGAGGCCATAGAAATGCGAAAGTACAAAAACAACTTTAACAGAAAAGAAAAAGAATGAAAATTAGAAAAGTTCCAGGTCTTAGTATCAAATAAAAAAAGCGACACCAACCCCTACAAGCTCCATAACATATTTCGGTTCGACTCTCTGCGGCCTGATAACGTCAGGCATCGTCACATAATTATAAACAGTTGCTGAGCTTCTTTGAGAGTGTAATTGAGTTTTCAGGCACTAAAACGTCTGATGATGTCCCCAGCACTGGAAGACGAAATGTTATACGAAGAATTACGTCTTGGACCAAGATCTTGTGCCCATAAAACAAATAACATCAATAGTGGATATTTTGTATATTGTGTCTCGCAAGGGATAAGTTAACTGCTTGCTGAAAAGGTCATTCAATACAAAAAAATTAAATTTACAACACAATAACAAATAAAAGTAGTTTTTTGATGCTTTTAGCAGTGCGGGCGTACTTGCAACTGACATACCAAAACCATTTCCGTTATGTTAAAATAAGAACCTCTCTGTGGCCAAAGGGAAAATTGAAGCCAAACTGGATACAGGCGCGCGCACACACGCACAGATTCTACAGAAAAGATAGAACCAACACATTCCTCTTCCACAGCTAGTAGCCCCAAGAAGTAGCTTAAAAAAGGCTGTAAGCAAAGTAAGTAATGACAAGGTCTCGCCTCATGGAGAAACTGCTTACGTGTTGTCCCTGACCCGTTGACCACAATGAACTGAGAGCAGCTGCCCTAATGATCACTCAACAACCTTTGCGTTCAAATTTGTCTGTTGAGCAGCTCTCCCTTCAACTGGCTCAAGATAGCAATACATTTTAGAGTGACCAGAAGGCACGATCCCCGACTGTTACCTCGCATAAGCCAAGAGCAAGCAGCTCCTGCAGTTAGCAAGACGCGACCACATTGTCCCAGAAGCAGAGGACTCGGCTTGGCGCAGAGTAGTTAAGAGTTCAGTGCACCCCTTCCCAACTAAATGCTACAACTGGTGCCGTCTTTCTCATAGTCAGATTTTTATAGCAGCTTTTCTGCATGTCTTTGCATAATAACTGTTGAATGAAATAATTTTCCATTAATGTCACACTGATTCGGAGCAAAGTACACGTGAGCGGCTGTTTAGGGATGGGACTACCTACTATTGGAAATTAGAATTATTACATGAAACTGGCCGATTACATTTTAGTACTCTAAGGATACCAGACCGTTAATCAACTATTTGACCTGAACGGTTTCATCATACGCCATCCTTTCAGTCGTACAATCATATTTACGTTAAGAGTAGTTGCGGACAGTCAAACACGTTTTGTAAAGGAAGTGCTTGAAATACACTGATCAAATCACAGCTCTGTTGGGTACGTATTGACTGACATGGGTTAATACATTCGACCACTTCCACCATCCTGATACTGCCGTAGCACGCCTATTGACTGGGCTTAACGCAAGACCGCTAACAACATTTCACTACGACGTAGCTATATCGTATAGCTCTGCTTCCGAAGCGAATTCAGGGGACACGACGGGTTTACTACTTCTCGGAAAAACCAGTCAGGCTTAAAACTGCAGTAGCTGGAAACAACTGCGAGCTGAAAATGGGAATTAACCGCATGTAGCTGGCATACAAATCGTTGCTACACATCGTTGTTAGCAACTACATACACTGAAGCGCCAAAGAAACTGGTATAGGCATGCGTATTCAAATAGAGAGATATGTAAATACACAAAATACCGAGCTGCGGTCGTAAACGCCTGTCTAAGACAACAAGTGTCTGCCGCAGTTGTTAGATGGGTTACTGCTACTACACTGGCGCATTATCAGGATTTAAATGACTTTGAACGTGGTGTTATAGTAGGCGCACGAACGAAGGGACGCAGCATCTCCGATGTAGCAATGAAGTGGGGATTTTCCCGTACAACCATTTCCCGAGTGTACCGTGAATATCGGGAATCCGCTGAAACATCACATCTCCGACATCGCTGCTGCCGGAAAAAGATCCTGCAAGAACGGGACCAACAAAAACTGAAGAGAATCGTTCAACTTGACACAAATGCAACCTTTCCGCAAACTGCTGTAGATTTCAATGCAGGGCCGTCAAGAAATGTCAGCGTGCGAACCATTCAAAGAAATGTCATCGATATAGGCTTTCGGAATCGAAGGCCCACCCGTGTGGCGTTGATGACTGCAGGACACAAATCTTTACTACTCGCCAGGGCCCGCCCACACTGTCATTGGACAGTTGATGACTGGAAACATGTTGCCTAGTCGGATGAGTTTCGTTTCAAATTGTAACGAGCGGATAGACGTGTCCTGGTATGCAGACAATGTCATGAATCCATGGGCGCTCGTCCCTGACATGTATAGATATGACTCTGACCGGTGACACGTATGTAAGCATCCTGTCTGATCACCTGCTTCCATTCAAGCCCATTGTGCATTCCGACGGACTTGGGCAATTCCAGGAGGAGAATGCACCATCCCACACCTCCATAATTGCTGCAGAGTGGCTCCAGGAACACTCTTCTGAATTTAAACACATTCGCTGGCCACATAACTCCCCAGAAATGAACATTATTGGACATATCTGGGACGTCTTACAATGTGCTGTTGAGAAGAGATCTCCATCCCTCGTACTCTTACCGATTTATGTACAGCCTTGCAGGATTCATGGTGTCATTTCGCTCCAGCAGTACTTCAGATATTAGCCGGATCCATGGCACGTCATGTTGGAGCACTTCTGCGTGCTCGCTGGGGGCCCTACTCGATTTTGTGCTGGTCTACAGTTTCTTGGGCTCTTCAATGAATGTCATTTCGATACGCTTCCGAAGCGAATTCGGGGATTACGACGGATTCACTACTTTTCCGTAAAAACCAATCAGGCTTAAAGCTGCGCAAGCTGGATACAATCGTGAGCTGAAAATTGTTGTTACCTGAATGCAGTGCACCTAAAAATCGTTACTATACATCGTTGTTTGCAACTACATATACATCAGGGAATGAAAGAGCTCACAGGTCCTGTAGAAAATCAGGTAATAATATTTTGTTGTAAAGTCGAAACAAACAAGCAAACAAATGTTCGACCTTGGCATGGAGCATGGAACTTTTAACATATTACCTACAGAAATATGTAGCACAGTTACTAGTCGCATCACTGTAGATTACGTGAGTCTACCCTTTTGCGTGATCGTTCGTTCTGTGTCCTTCTGTAAAGGGAATTAGTTTTAGTGATAAGATGAATAGACGAAAAGAAAAATCTGGCAAACATTGACAAAAGAAAGGACAGAATGAGAAGACATATGGGGGATGGATAAAGATGTGGAAGTACCACAAACACAAAACATTGCCACGCCTAAATCGGTGTAGGAAAACCGTTGGCATTCCAAACAGCTTCCAGTCGCCTCAGAATGGATAAAAACTTGCCTGTGCGTTTTCAATTGAATCTTCCTGCAAAACAGTGGCACGTTCAAACAATATCTATGGCAAGCAATCGTAAGTTCAGAGAACGATGATGGAGGTTATAGCGGTCAGTCAGAATTCGCCTCAGAGCAGACCACAAAGGCTCAATAAAGGATGGTGATAGGGAAAGGAGACGGGACTACTTATTTTTATGCTCACAAAACCAGTCCTGGATGATGCGAGTTAAATCAACAGGCACCCTACCGCCGTGCAACGTAGCTACACCGTTGGGAGACGAACGTGGTACCACGGGATGGACGTGATCACCCAAAACGGTCACGTAATCCTTGATCATAATGTGACCTTACGGAGTAACATGGAGCCTAAATCAGTAACTACCTACCCGCCAAGTTTCACTGTTGGAACTTAAAACTCGGCCCGAATTTGGAAACAGAAAAGACCAAATGATGTTCCTTCACTGCCCTCTAGTCCAGGTGTTATGGCTTCCGCGTTACATTTTCAGTTATGGACATTTGCATCACTGATGAGTGGGTATGTAATTCCAGCTTGCCCTCCAATTCCCTGCTTATGGAGCTCCTTTCGTGTTGTTTTAGTACTGACATGTTTTCAAGTGCAACATTGAGTTCAGCAGCGACTTTTGCTGCTATCGTCCTCTTATTTTTTGTCACAATCCGCTTATGTGACCTTGCGTCACGATCACTTTCGTCAGCTTTGTGAATTAGTGGATGATTTCTGCCCACTTTCCCCGTATGCTGTATAAATATTCGATATAGTTCCTTGGAAACACCAAAAACTTCGGCTCCGTTGCTTACGCAAGCAGTCATCATATGAGCACCAGCAATTTCGCCTCGTTCTAATTCACTTAGCTCTAACAAAATGCATTAACCTGGGTTTCCAGATTTTTGTCCATCCCCAGTGTGTTAAGATATCAGATAATATTTTCCATGCTGCTGGAAGTAGCTTTAAAGAGTTCAAACTGTAGGGAAATTCAGAGATTAGTATATATCCTACACATAATTAATGACGTTTGGTGCAAGTGATTCCCTTAGATGAAGAGTTTAACTAAGGAGAGTAATTCCTGATGGGCCACATCGAACCAGACAGAAGACCGATGGCCACAAATTACTACCGCATATGATTACGGAGCAGAGCAACACTGTGGTAAGACACTGGACTGGCATTTGAGAAAACGACGGTTGGAATCTACGTCACAGTCATCTTTAGGTGTATCATGGATGAGGTTGCTGATTTCATTTCGCATCCCCCTCAAACCGAGCATGTGCTCCATCTTTAACGATTTTATCGTCGTCGGAACGTGAACCGTAATCTTCATTCTTTAGTAAATAATCTTTTATAGAGAATAATTTTTCGAGCTAATGCAACGTAAGAAAATAACTACAAAATAGTTACGTTTAGTGCACATGAAACAGTCATTTGTAAATAGTGCAACTTGGTTCAAAAAAATGGTTCAAATGGCTCTGAGAACTATGGGACTTAAC
The DNA here is from genome assembly GCF_021461385.2 of Schistocerca piceifrons. NCBI lineage: Eukaryota > Metazoa > Arthropoda > Insecta > Orthoptera > Acrididae > Schistocerca > Schistocerca piceifrons. The sequence continues at coordinate 677,316,904 of NC_060141.1, forward strand.
ATCTTAGGCCATCAGTCCCCTAGAACTTCGAACTACTTAAACCTAACTAACCGAAGGACATCACACACGTCCATACCCGAGGCAGGATTCGAACCTGCGACCGTAGCAGTCGCGTGGTTCAGGACTGAAGCGCCTAGAACCGCTCGGCCACCGCGGCTAGCCAAATAGTGAAACTTCTAAACATAACTTTTTACTTGGACTGAAATAACTGAGAAGGTAAAACTTCTACGTTTTTACTTAAATTGCTCAATGAAATTGGACTTTCTAAAACTGCCGAGTGAAACTGAACGTACTGTCACTTTGTTTGTCTTTATCGTTTCAACACTGACCTACAGAATTTTCCCCGACAAATACTACTGAGACTTATTTTATTCATTTGTGACCCACAATATACAAATTCAACGCAATCTGACTATTAATTAACACAAAAGAATGGCACTGAATTACAAGAAATCCTAACAATAACTCATACATTTCACAAGTCACTTACCTCACAGAAAGTCTTCATGCCACGAACAACAACAAATACAGCAAGTACACAACCGGCTACGTAAATAGATGTAGGCTCTATCTACTAATAGACATGTGGTTAGCAAAGGATAGATTTCTTTGCAGAGCAAACAATGTATTTAGCAGATTTTTATCTTAATCAGTGACATCCAGCTCCAAAAATTATATAATCGTCAATAATTCCATTACCCACATTTTACAATTCATGGGCATCAAATATTAAATCTCCATGAGGGACACTCGTCCAGACCGTCCGCTCGCAATAACACCTCGACCTCCATCACTGCTAACTATTAACTCCTTCCAGCCACAGAGTCTCTTAGCAAGGGCGTCCAGCGCTGTCAATGTTATTAATGCAGTCTAAAGCGCTGCCAACATACAAACATATAAACAGGCGACTTAGAATAGAAATGAAACTGTACTATGGCACCTCTCTACAAACGATATTAAACAGTAATTGGAACCGTTAGTCATTGCTTGTGAAACAGTTCTCCTGACAATAATTTCTGCTCCACATCACCATGAAGACAATGAAGAAATACCAGTACAACATTTTAAAGAGGACAATTCAGGTAATAAAAGGTAAAGAGAATACTTCTTAGTACTAAGTAACGTTAAAGCGTTTCTCGAGCTGCTTTGTTAATACCGTAAAGAAAACATATGTCTTGAATCCATTTATTCTTTTGAAAGCGATAGTGCTCTCGTTAGCAAGGCTCTTCATCAAATGAAACAACAAGTGTACTATTACCAGTCTTAGTTTGTTTGTTACCACAATGAGTTTCGAAAGTTTTTGGAGTAATCAGTGGCATTGTCTCCTTTTGTGTTTACAGAGTGTGATGGTTAATGTGATGTAACATGAAAGAAAAATACAGCCTGTGGGCACTGGACACAGTGCCACTGGTTACCCAAACTCGTAATACAACACATTCGTGTGAAATTAATCCACTAAACTACACATGATGAGGTGAAAAGCTTGGAAACGCGTTGTGAATATAAGTAACCAGTGACCGATTACAATAAACGTGTTTCATTCGATTTCAACTACAGTCGCGGTAAAGCCTAACCGCAATTGTTTCCTTTTAAAGTAAATGGCTATTCATGTCTGATCAGGATGCAAGAGCTTTATTTGGTGGTCTTTGTATTATAACTTATAAACAATAAAAACATGCTTTCTCAAGAAAACGTAACTTTAGAGATATTATGACAAAAAACTTCGTTCTCAAACGATTTAGTTTTTACTTACAAAATGTTGGGAAATATTACGTCAGAGGTTGAAAGTACAACCATACTTCCAAGTAAGCGCACCAGACAAAACCTTAAATACCCCAAGGAAATATGAAACATATTCGAGCTTCATAATAATATATAGATTTATGCACATTGTATTTGCTTGCATCTGAAATCTTTCAGCTCGTTGTTTGTTCTAGAGGTGTACGTCAACAGCTTTGCCTCAGGATTTGATTTTGTTAATTTGCCTTGCTGGCAATGAAAGAAACTAATGAGGAACACTGGGTAGTATACTGTATGTTTCGCACCTGAAAGTGAAGCATTTGCTAATCAGATTTAAAATGAAGATAGAAGCGAAAGAAAGAAACAAAAATTACGAATTTTTACCAAAGTGAAAATTACATTGAAAGTCACTATTATGCATATTAAACGACATCATTCGTCATGGCATATGTTAACCTAGAACACGATTGCGTTCAAGAAACGTGTCTGAAAATTGATCTATTCATTTTAATGTGGTAATTAATTCCTGTTAATTATAACACCGCGTGAGAAACTAGCTGTAACTGGTATTACTAGTGTCTAGTGTCTAGGAACTCGATTTAATTTGGTCAGCTGTCTTTCGAATTTGTTTTTTCAAGTGAAATATATTAATCTGTCCTAACAGAAACGTGTCATACTCCAAGTATTTCCGAACAAAATAACAGTAGAAAGCTTAATAACATACGCAAATAAATAAAAATAACCCCCGAAAGAAAAATTAAAGCCATGTGTACACTTATAAAAACAGTTCAGTGCTTTGAAATAAGATTTGCTTGCTTCAGATCATGGCACCCAACAAAACCAATTCTTTTTACGGCATGTGTGGCTCTAACTGTTCAGTGTTAGCATTGTTAGACGTAATTTCTAAATAGCAAACCAACAAGAAAAGTTAAACCATATGACAACTCTACGAATACATACATGTAAAACAGTTGCTACAAAAATACTAGAAATGAAAGTTCAATTTTATGATGCAATCGAATGTGATTAATGAGTTAAATCACACCATCTCTGAGTGTGTGGAAATTTAGAGCAGGAAACGAAGAGCTTTCGGTCAGAAGCATTCGACAGAATATTGATCGCATATTTCCTATGTAACTTTGAATGTTGAAAGCGGTATCTTCGTGAGTCTGTCAATGACATTTTCTTATCCAAGAATGGTAGACATTTCCGCAGCATTACACGATCAAAATACGAAAATACGAAAAGTCCTCCCAAATACCCTACCTAGGCATTACTAGTGGTAGTAGGTCTCTCCTGGAATAATGACGTATGACCCCTATGTAAGCTAACTGCACCTGTCACTTTGAACGTCCCCCATCCCCCAGTCCTCCTCTCCCTTCTCAACCCCTCCCATCAGTATTTCTCCCCTTTTCCCTTTATCTGTATACTACATTGTATGTTACCTTACGTCAGTTTAAGCTATATTACTATAATCTATTACCCAGTTTATTACCCTTATTGCTATAATTTATGACACACTACGTCTGACTTAATAATACATGGCTGCAGATATATTTACATCCTTATTTTTATCACTATAATTTATGACTCAACATGGTTGACAGATGTTTCGTTATATTTATTAATATAATTTAGAACTACTAGGGACAATCCACTATGATGTCACGAACGAACGTGGTTACCTAAGATGAGTCCACCTCTGAGACGTCACAATGGACAAATCTGTGTAAAAAGAGTGGGAAATTTTGAATAACCCACTTAACCTATGTGTTAAATGACGGGAAGCCCTGTGGTGTAATCCAGATAGTTGTCAGAACTGGACACTTGATCAAAGCTTAAAACTTAATAGTTCACTGATTCACTGGCGTAACCTGCGTAGTTCTCCAATAACTGCCACTGGAGTGTGTAGTAATACAGGAATTTTTGGAGATACGCACTTGCGTTTAATTAGTTTAAACATTGCTATCCACTTCTGGTCTTCTCACAGTACACGCACCACACCACGCAATCACCCACCTCCCCCTCCCTCATCTGTCCACCTGTCCACCAAGGCTATCATCAAACTGCCAACAGGCCTCTGAGACCATCCATACGCCACGAGTAGCACCATCGTACCAGGCCACTACAGCGGCGGCCAAGATCCACTGGCACTGGATGGAGACGTGTGTTGACAGACTTCTTGCTAGCACTGCTAAATGTATATTAAACTCACAGCCAGATGACAGCTTCAGCCCCTATCTCATGTCCAGATGCGTACTGACATGGCATGTTCTTTATTCTACCTCCTGCTGTGAGGTGGTAGCACTATACAAAGGTACTTTAGGACTACATAAAGATTTAATTGTTTGATAAAATCATTGTTCCTTTTTTGCCAACTGCTATACATGGGTTACCCCGCTGTGTACATCTTCTCTCTTAGTTATCTGTAGTGTGGTGTGTGGTCAACACTGGGATATACTACCTGATGAAATGTATCTGAAGACCTACTAGTGAACATTAAAGTGGGATGTGCTACTGGTCTAATCACACACCTTATTTAAAGTAAATCATGAGTGGAAGTAGAAAATAATTTCTTTTATAAACAAAACCATCACGTATATTTCATTCCTAAGAGGGAGAGAAGTCTCATTGGTTAACAAATTGCAGGTGAAAGTCTATAGTACGCATCCAAACCATCATGAGTTATGCACAACAGTGATTTCTTCTGTTACGTGTTCCACAAACCTTCTCTGGCACGATTCTAATGACCATAAGAAGACTGTAAAAAAAATCACATGGATAACACATGCATGTCACCGGTGGTGTGTGGTGAGTGGAAGTACTATGAATCTCAGGATGGTATCTGCTTTGATTCCATTGTGATTTATGTAGTCATTACAGTTTAGGTCACTCTGGAAGGTTGCTCCTAGGTATTTTATGGTTTCAGCGAGTTGTCAGCAATAGTGTAATGGTACAGGACTCTATTTTTTTCATCTCCTGTGTATGTACAGTGCGTTACATTTACTTGCATTCAGGTCCAACTCCCAATCCATGTACTAATTATCAGTCCTCTGGAGATCTTCCCGCAGTTCACTAGAATGTTCCAGAATTTCTGCGTTCTATACACAACCGCATCATCAGCGATCAGCGTCAACGAGCTTCCGACATTATCCACAGAATCATTTATATTGCTGTAACTGTTTTGTGGGTCAGTCACAATCAATCAATGACGTAACGAGGCTTTAACCAGTAGTAGGGTAAATATGTGAACACAATGAACGCTGATGAACCAAAACATTACGAGGACATGGAAAATAACTTGTTTGTCCGCTTTCGAACGAAATACATTAATAACATCAGGGATCCGACAACAGGTTTGTGGTGGTATGTGGCATTACATGTCTACGCACAGGTCAAGTAATTAGCATAACTAACGTGCAGATGATTTGTGTAAGTGGTGATGGCGACCGATAGCGACCCAGATGATTTCTATAGGATTTAAAACAGGCGAATTTGGTCCCCGAGACATCAACGTGAGTTCACTGTAATGCTCCTCAAACCATTGTAGCATGGTTCTGGCTCCGAAACATGGACAATTACACAGCTGAAACACGACATGGCCATCGCCGAAGACATCAAGCATGAAGAAATGCAGGTGGTTCGCAGCTGTCAGCGTGTCTTTGATTACTACTACAGGTCCCATGCTAGCGCAGGAGAATATCTGCCAAAGCATAGTACTACTCCCACCAGTGTGTGTCCCTGGCGCGCTGCACGTTTCGAGCCGACGTTCACTTAGATGACGGGGTTTGTGGAGACGACCATTGTACTAGTCTAGCAAAAATGTGATTCACCAGAAGAGCTGACACTTTTCCATTGATCGACGGTCGAATCCCAATGATCCCATGCTCACTGCAATCGAAACTGACGATGGCGTTGGGTCAACATGTGAACACGTAGGAGTGGTCATCTCCAGAGCTCCATGTTCAACAATGTACGATGAATGTTGTGCTCTGAAAGACTTGTGCGTGCACCACCATTGTGCTCTTTCGGCAGAGATACCGCGGATCACCATCTATCCCACTTTACCTAGCAGACAAAGCTCAGAACCTCCTGCGAAGAGTCGTGGACGTCCAACCATTTAGCGCCTAGTGGTAGTTTGACTGTCCTACCTTGCTGAAGATGCTCACGACGGCAACGCGTGAACATTCGACCATCTTCACCGTTTTCGAGATGCTCGTTCACAGGCTCTATGTATTAGTAATGTACTCTTTGTCAAAGTCGCTTATCTCAATGGGTTTCCCCATTTGCCGCCCATATTTTCTCTAGGGTGATGCCCCGCCCCTGTCTGTCCCGCTTACATACTTTTGTTAGCGGGTCACATGCTTGCAACGTTATCAAGCGGCATCCAAAGTCGGAGCGGGCAGTGGTCATATTATTTTACAGTGGTCATATTATTTCGGCTTATCAGAGTAATTTCTTACTTCTATAGAACAAAAACGTTACGACAGCACCGCAGCATATTCTTTGTTCACGAATTATTATGTGATACAAGACTGATATTTTTTTTTATTTTACGATCAGAGTTCTATAATCGTACTTGCATACTACAATAAGCAAAATGTGTGTGATTTACACACATACCGTTCTCTTGACTTCCAAAAACCTACTTAGAGAAGAAATGTAGCGGTGTATACGTATTAAAGTGACAGTTATCTCACACCCGTGCACAGTAAAGCGATACACAATGCAGAGGCCCAACCCGTTGGCAACGTTTTCGATGATTGTGGCCCCATACGAAAATCACTAATTAACTGCCAAAGTGCCTCAGTTACAAATCAAATGCTGTGTGCAGTTCTAGATAACATTGTTCTTGACCATGTACCATATTTAGTTGCATGAACTGTAGAAAGCCTGCCCCAACTTTATAATTTGCAGAGAATTCATAAATTATGGAGTGCAACAACCAGTCGTCCTTTTATAGATTTTATTACGCAAACCCAGATTTCGGCTAGTAGGTAGCCATTCTCAGTGCACTATGTTCTAATCTCAAAGCATGTAAGTCCCTATTGTTCGGGTGTCCGTCACAGTTCTTTGAATATTATTAGTGTAGTATTAGTATTAGTGTAGTATAGTATTCAAAGAACTGTGACGGATGCCCGTACATCAGGGACTTACAAGCATTGAGAACAGAAAACAGTGCATTGAGAATGGCTGGCTACTAGCCGAAATCTGGATTTGCGCAATAAAATCTAAAAAAAAGACGACTCGTTGCTGCACTTCATAATTTATAAGTCACGTAACAGTCGCTGAGTGCACCCACTTTCCGAATGCAAGGTAATCTGTTGCAGAGAATTGCGCCTTCCCATTGATTTCTCTGCTCCATTTTTTAAGAAAGTACGTTATACTGACTTATTTCTTTTTTTCTAATCTTGCATACGATACAAAAAATGGTAATATAATTGTAATTTGCAATGGGCTTAGTATTCTACTACGCAAGCACAAGGCATTCCAATTTTTCTGCTGGCAGAGCAGTTTGCAACAGCTTTTCTGTGTATCGACTGGCGATCATTTGTCAGAGCAGTCAAACTGTTACCTAGCTTTAAAAACACCCACGTGCACCTCACAAATAAGCCTACTTTCCTATCTGAGTAAGTCCTTCCTTTCTGTAGTGCACCTCTAACCTATTACAACTCGCCACTCTATAGCGTTGGTCCAGATATCTGGAGCCATCTTCATTACAGAATCGACAGATTTTCTGGTTGAGACCCTCCACACAGCTCCAAACAATAGGATCCAATCTAATCTGGGTATGACGTTGCAAATTGTGAGCTGTGCTTGCACTCCATGAGCGATGCCAGTAGCCTTCAACACTTCTGCCACCAACACTTAGGAACTGAAGATATCTTCAGATCGCAAGCGACAGGCGTCATTGCTGTCGACATGAGCAGCAACTTACACGACGACTCTCACATTCTCGACAGCCGTAGACAGAGCCGCCTCCACATGTCGTATGGCCACACAAAGACACGCCGCGTGCACATCGATATTATTCCTGGCCCTTAGTGCTATATATCTAAGGAGCCCCACAACGCTCTTAACACTGTAGCTCCCGATAACCAGTAAACCCCGACCCCCACGTGCCTGCTCGGACCACAATGATCCTCCTCCTCGAGCGACACGACCCCGGAACAACCAGCCACTCACTCTGCAGTGAGTGCGGATCTCCCGAGTCTGATGTGCTGGAAGGTGCCCAGACAGCAGAGCTCGTGGGCGAAACGAGTGACGCCTGAGGTGTCCCACGAGTTGTGCTACACATCCTGAGGCAGCAGCCTGCAGACGGCTGACCTTGCCCATAAGCTTATTCAGCTGTTCGCGAACTGCGGCTACGTAGGTAGCACGCACCTACCTAACCATCCTAATAACTTAATAATTAAACTATGAAAACAAACATAAAAACCTAAATATGTAACTTGCTAGTTACTTGGTGCTTCATGAACAGAGGCTGGCAACGGAATGAGCTGTGGTCAATGGTCACTGGCCACCCAAAACAGACAAATTACAGCTACGCTAGAGGCTGCGCGGTATTACGTCTTTCAAATACAAAAATAAGTAACGAATTTAAGAATTAAAATCTGCAAGTACACAAACACTCAAAAATTAAAGAATTAAACTATGAAAACAAACAGAAAAACTAATTATGTGACTTGCTAGTCTCTTGGTGCTTCACCAACGGCTGGTGGATGATTTCTGTTAGTCTGTCCATATCTTTAATGGCTACAGTCCACGTTTCGCTTCTACACTGAAGAGCCAAACAAACTTCCACACCTGCGTAATATCGTGTAGGCCCCCACAAGCAGGCAGAAGTGCCGCAACACGACGTGGCATGGACTCCACTAATATCTGAGGTACTGCTGGAGACAACTGACATAATGAATCCTGCAGGACTGTTCCTACAACCATAAGAATACGAGTGGGTGGAGATCTCTTTTGAGCAGCACGTTGAAAGGCCTTACAGATATGCTCAATAATGTTCATGTATGGGGAGTTTGGTGGCCGGCGAAAGTTTTTAAACTCAGAAGAGTGTTCCTGGAGCCACTGTGTACCAACACGGGACATGTGGGGTGTCGCTTTGTCCTTCCGGAATTGCCCAAGTTCGTCGGAATGCACAATGGAAATGAATGGATGCAGGTGATCAGACAGGATGCTTGCGTACGTGTCACCTGTCAGAGTCCTATCTAGACGTATCAGGAGTTCCCTATCGCTCCCGCTGTACACGCCCCACACCATTACAGAGCCTCCACCAGCTTGAACAGTCCCCTGCTGACAGGCAGGGTCTATGAATTCATAAGGTTTTCGCCATACCCATTCACATTCATCCGCTCGGTATAATTTGAAACGAGACTCTTTTGACGAGGCAACTTGTTTCCAGTCATCAGCACTCCAATGTCGGTGTTTACAGGTCCAGGCGAGACGTAAAGCTTTGTGTCGTGCAGTCACCAAGGGTCCGAAAGCTCATACAGATGATGATTCGCTGAATAGCTCGCACGCTGACACTTCTCCATGGCCCAGCGTTAAAATCTGTAGCAATTTGCGGAAGAGTTGCATTTCTGCCGCATTGAACGATTCTCGTTCTTGGTTCCGTTCTTGCAGGATATTTTTCCGGCCGCAGATTTCACCAGATTCCTGATATTCGTACAGGAAAATTCCCACTTCATCGCTACTTCGGAGATGCTATGTCCCATCGCTGGTGCGTCGACTATAACACCACGTTCAAACTCACATAAATCTAGATAATCTGCCATTGTAGCAGCGGTAACCGATCTGACAGCTGCACCAAACAATTTTGTCTCATATAGGCGTTGCCGACCGCTGTGCCGTATTCTGCCTTTTTACATATCTATGCATTTGAATATGCATGCCCATGCTAGTTTCTTTGGGGCTTCAGTGTATATAATGCTATGCAGCAGGAAATACTTCCAAAATAGGGTATCTGACACTCACAGTCACACCTTATAATGAATTCTACTCTACTTTTGTAAATGATGAAAGTCTATGTGAATGCAGCTTGCCGCTAACTTGGTGTAATGTTTTGTCTGTACAGAAGTGTATCTGTCGCCTTTATCGCTCTTTCCCTCTCACACATAAATTGGTACAATAAAGTCAGGGCTTCGTGTTTTCTAGTTAGGCTGATCCGTGAAAAGACAGAGAAACAATTATGCTAATGGAGGATTCTCTCTCTCTCTCTCTCTCTCTCTCTCTCTCTCTCTCTGTCCTTTATCTGTGTACAGTTTAAATATATTATTTACGTGAAATCAGCCTAGTAGAATCTCTGGTGGAGCCCTTCGTCTTAATATTCAGCGGTTGGCTTGCTAGAAAAGATCTTTACATTTGTTATTATTATTAAGCGCTGCATTCAGCTGGGAAAATCGATCGTTTGAACAATTCGTTCAGTTTACGACAGATCTAAAATTTCAGATGTGGACGAAGCCTTTTTGGACGATTTCAAAAAACTCAGAGATTGCAGGCTCTCTTCGTCACAGCTGAAACTTCCCAATTAATTACAGGGCCCAGACAATCATCAATGGTTCAGACAGAGAACTCATTCGTCATTCACTGTAGAATAAAATGGTCACAAACCTTATTTCTGAGGAAAATTGTATATTGAATCCATTTCCGGACATGTTCCGTTTTCTGTTGGTTCCAAGTCTCATGTAATTTTCTTTTACAGGTTTTTCTTTCTCTTTATCTATCACGCTAGCGGCACAAATAAATCTCCTTTAGCAATCCGACAATCTTCCAACCGATACTTCCGAAACTGTTCCTCTCTCTCTCTATAATAACCATGGAGCATACATTTCTGTACCTCTGTTGTTCCAAAGAATAAACGTACTAGAAAAATACCTTGGCGTCGACGAGCTGTCGGCGCATATATTACTAGAAAATCTGATCAGATACTTTTCAAACGTAAATACATGTGGATGATTTGGTTGACCATTATTAATTATTGCTTGGTAGAGGGTAATTTTCCGTGGGGAGATTACAACCTGATTGTGGTATACTTTTTTTCAGTAATTCTTAACTTGCTACCGGTAGTCCTCTTCACGTGGGACAATATTACTTATGTTGCTGTCTACATAGCAAGGCATGTGGTGTAACTGTCATGGCACTAGCTGGCTTAATTCCAATGCACCCGATTGACCATTATTAATTATTGCTTGGTAGAGGGTAATTTTCCGTGGGGAGATTACAACCTGATTGTGGTATACTTTTTTTCAGTAATTCTTAACTTGCTACCGGTAGTCCTCTTCACGTGGGACAATATTACTTATGTTGCTGTCTACATAGCAAGGCATGTGGTGTAACTGTCATGGCACTAGCTGGCTTAATTCCAATGCACCCGATTGACCATTATTAATTATTGCTTGGTAGAGGGTAATTTTCCGTGGGGAGATTACAACCTGATTGTGGTATACTTTTTTTCAGTAATTCTTAACTTGCTACCGGTAGTCCTCTTCACGTGGGACAATATTACTTATGTTGCTGTCTACATAGCAAGGCATGTGGTGTAACTGTCATGGCACTAGCTGGCTTAATTCCAATGCACCCGATTCCCACTGTTTTACTTTTATTGATGTTCTTCACGTGATCTATTATCAAGAGGCAACGCATTCGGTCCCATTGCTACGCTGTTTGTATGCTCTGCCTTACTTATAATGTTGTTGACAAATCTTAATGTTATATTTCTGTTTCTTCCAGCGCAAATTTAATTCTTCTTCAAAATTACTTTTTGGTTTACATTTCTAAACTCGCTGTGTATCCGCCCTGTTATATGGTATCAGTGCAGCTAAGATGGATCATCATGGAGACGTGACAGCGTGCAAAAGAAAGGAGCTATCGTATTTGGTGGACGTGTCGAGAATTGGTGTACCACTAGTAGCCATTTAACAAGGGAGAAGAAATGCAGTCGTAGAAAGATCGAAAGCAGCAGAGACGGGACATTCTGTGATGCCTCGCGCTGACAATAGATTTCAACCTGACACGAAATGCCTCTATCAATAAATACGGTTGCATCTCAAACAATCGTAGATTGGAAATTGCGAAGGTTACTGAATAAAATTAACATTCGGAATAGGGTACCTCGGAAAAGACCATTGTTCATAGTGACACATAAAGATGAATGACTTAATTCGGCCAAACGACGAAGAAACTGGACAAATCTGACTGGAGGCGTATAGTGTGGTCAGACAGTCGTGATTTTGCCTCTTCTCACGTTACACAAGACGTAGACTGTACCGAGGGCTCAATGAAGCATTTAGCAGACACTGTACTGGAGCTGTAGTTCAGGCTGGAGACGGTTTCGTGGTATTCTGTGGTTGTCTGTCGTGCTGAACTCGGGCCCACTCCTGCGGGATAACCTGAACAGTATGTTTATTTCAACATTCTTGGTGACTAAGTCTTACAATCTCTCCTACAACTTCTACATCGACTTCTACTCGTATGTTTCGCAAACCACCTTACGGTGCTGTGTCAATCTTCGGAAATTTATGTAAGGTCTTGCTGAGGTGATCGATCCCTAGGCTTACACACTACTTAAACTAACTTACGCTGAGGACAACACACACGCCCATGCTCCAGGGGGGACTCGAAACTCCGACGGGGGAGCCGCGCGAACCGTGACAAGGCGCTCAAACCACGTGACTACACCGCGCGGCACAAGTGTCATTTCCCTGTTTTAACGAAACGAGCTACTTTTTCTTTGATCTTGCCTATTTCTTCTATAAGTCCTGGCTGTAACTGATCCTATATCAACTAGCAGTTTTGAAATATTCATCGGACGAGTGTTTTGTAAACTTCTTCGTTTACTGATAGTCTACGTTTCCTGACGATTCTTCCAATGAATCTCATTCTGCCATTTATGTTATTCGCGGTTAATTTTATGTGGTCTTTCCACTTCAAATCGGTCTGTACTCGTCCTTCCAGACATTTTATGAGCGTAACTCCTTCTAGTGACTGCTCTGCAGATAAGTAATCGTACGAAAAAGCGTCTTTCAGTCTATGTGTTGTCTGTAAGGACTTCAAGGTCACTGAGACCCTGTTCTAAGCAGAATCGTTTTCGGGTCCGTTTGTCTCTAGCGGGTGAATTTTCTGTACTGCTCGCAAGATGAAAAGAACAGTTTGCACATGGTTGAACACATAGGTTACTTCGTTGACGAAGTGTTGAGTGCACTGTCACACTCCAAGTGACACACTAAATCACCCAAACCTAACCTTACAGATAGTATCTGGAACAGCAGATGACACATAGCAGTTTACACATCCCCTCACTCCCTCCCCCCCTCCACAGTCTGGTAGCTCTACAGCCTCTATACGTTAATGAGTACCTTTAGCTTGTATGGCATAACTGAGGAAACGTACGTCCTCTCTTTCTCGCTGAATTATGGCCATTACCAAGGGTACAAGCGATGTTAAACGATTTTAGCATTATGCCTTTTGAGGATGATCCACTTTTTTTTGTCACGTGTCCTTATTCGACTTTTGTACAGGGTGATTAAAGCGTGCCAGTAATGTATTGCCTCCGTTTCATGCGGTTCTACTGCTTTGGTAAAATTCGTTGTCAAGTGCGAACCCGGTAGCGGAAGTCGAAACCTCCTGTTAGCAACTTACGATGCAGTTTCCGTGAGACGACTACGGACGGCTGGGGAAGCTCTCCTGCGGTCGTTGGAGCAGTCTATTTAGCTTCCTTCCCCCGAGCCCACGGCTGTTTGCAGGCGGCGGGCACACCAAACACTGCGCCTGCCTTCCTGTAATTGCCGCTGCGAGACACGCTTTCCCGGCTGCCACACACAAGGCTCAGTCGCTTCCGGCTTCTCCCGTACAAACAGACGCTTTCTGTAACCTGCTGGCGTACCCCTGTACAGTGTTGCACTCGACCTAGTTTCCGGAAACATCGCAAGCAGAATATTCTATACATAATACCTATTTCGTGTTATTATTCTTCAATCTTTTTGATGTGGTCAACTACAGTTTCCTATCCTTAACCAAGCACTTTCTCACCGAGTAGCCCTTATAACCCGACGTCCACAATAGCTTGTCTACACTCAATAACTTCTGACATCTGTGCTTCCCTAAGTTAACACTGACGTCTGCACTTTAGTCCTAGAATCGTGCATCTTCCTAGAAGTCACCAGGCCCTGACTAGTTTTATGCGACCCGCAACGAATTCGTGCGAACCTCTTCATCTCAGAGTGGCACTTGCAATCTACGTCCTCAATTATTTGCTGGATGTATTTCAATCTCTTTTCAGCTTTTACCCTCTACAGCTCCCTCTAGTACCATGGAAGTTATTCCCTGATGTCTTAATAGAAGTCCTATCATCCAAGTGTTTTCCATACCCACCCTCTATAGCTCCTTCTAGTACCATGGAAGTTATTCCCTCATGTCTTAATAGAGATCCTATCATTCTGAAACTTCTTCTTGTCAATGTTTTCCATACATTCCTTTCGTCTCGATTCTCCGGAGAACCTCCTCAGGCTTTACCATACTAGCACACATAATTTTCAACATACAGCCACAAATGCTGCCATTGTCTTGTTTTCCGGTTTTCCCACAGTCCATTTTTCACTGCCATACAATGCTGTGTGCTCCAAACTTTTTCCTCAAATTAAGACATATGTTTGATACCAGTAGACTGGCAGGAATGCCCTTTCTGCCAGTGATAGTCTGCTTTTCACATCCTCCTTGCTCCGTCCGTCATGGGCCTTTTGCTCTCTAGGTAGCAGAATTCTTTTTCACCTACTTTGTGACCATCAATTCTGGTGTTAAGCTTCTCGGTGTTCCCATTTCCGCTACTTCTCATTACTTTCGTCTTTCTTCGATTTAATCTCAGTCCATATACTGAAATCATTTGTCTTTTTATTCAATTCACCAGATCCCGTAATTCTTGTTCACTTCACACACCCTGTCTTCTACACTACCATATGTACGTGGTCCAGTCACATTAATGTGATTGAGCCATGGCCCTCTATGCTGGTGGACGCTTCTATTCGGCAAGAAGATCTCTGCGAGAATTTCATCAGCGAATCTTATCACTGGTATCCTTTCACCTTCGATTTCAATTCCACACTTGAATTTTGCTTTTCAGCCCGTCGTTACTTCTTCGATGTATAGATTGAAGAGTAAGGGCCAGAGACCCATTTTAATCCGAGCAATTCTTTCTTGGTGTTCCTCTTTTATTGTTCCCTAAACCCAGTCGTAACCACGCCCGACAGCTCGTTGTGGGGAATAATCGAGTCCCATGTGAATCGAAATCTGTTAGAGAATAATGAAGAACTGCGCGATAGTACTGAGGAAGCATTCGAAGTTGTCGTTACTTCAGTTAGATTTGAGATATTGCCAAAGAGGCTCCGCCCAATGGCCTCAAAATTTCTCGTCTACCACTAAGGCACTTGTAGAGCAAAGTACGTTGGAGCTTCGCCCTGTTGTAACGACACAA
Organism: Schistocerca piceifrons; assembly: GCF_021461385.2. Taxonomy (NCBI): domain Eukaryota; kingdom Metazoa; phylum Arthropoda; class Insecta; order Orthoptera; family Acrididae; genus Schistocerca; species Schistocerca piceifrons. Next base: position 677,332,118 of record NC_060141.1, read on the forward strand.
GATTCATGTTCCTTTATTTCGAGCTTATGTATTAAATACTATTGTATTATTTTCAAACAATAATTTTAATTTATGTGTGCTTCAGAAAAATCTGGCCTGACCAGTACCCGTAATCTGGTTCATACCATAATATGATGCAGGTTCCTTTCCAGCTTGCGTACAGCTTGTAGATTGGCGCGGTAGTTCGGGGGTTACGCCGCGAACGGGAAGACGAATGTCGACGGGGGTCGTGAGGGGGATTTTGGAGGAGTGCCCTGGGCCCGGACAGGGCATCGAGTCCGTCCCTTAATGAGTTGGCTGCTGCTACCTTTCGTCATTACCTTTGTAATTCGGTGAGGTGGTCCATGGAGCTGTGAAATGGTGGTCTCGTGTCTATTGATACCATTGTGTACGCTGCCTGATGGGAGCAGTTCCGGAGACTGAAAAGGGTGAGCCTTGGTGAGCTTCGGACAAACCTGAGTGTAACGAATGTTCGTAAAGTGGCAAGTTGTATCACAAGCTGGTTGTGAATGTTTCTCACGAATCGACTTTAATATTTGGAACTATGTACGTTGGTTAAAAATGTCAAACGTGCAGCAGGCTCAACCATATGTTTACATGTGACTTTGTGGTAAACCTTAGTCAGCTGAATTACATGAGCTAGTCTGTTAACTGTAAACGTTCCCTTGCCGTGCCGTGCTTGCTGTAATGATATACGCTGACTACTGGAGATTGGCATTAACTTTGTGGTATAGCTTGGACAGCTGAATTACAGAGCTAGACTGTTAACGTAAATGCTCCCTTGCCATGTCGTGCTTGGTGTAATGACGAACATTGAACCTTATTAGTGCAGACTGGCAGTAGCTTTGTGGTATAGCTTGGTCAGCTGTATTACATGAGCAAGTCTGTTAACTGTAAATGCTCCATTGCCGTTTCGTGCTTGCTGTAATGGCATGCACTGAACTTTATTAGTGCAGACTGGCAGTAACTTTGTACACTCAGGTTTCATTCGTGTCAGATAACCAAGTTTCATTTATGACAAATTTAGGCAGTTTCTGGTGTGGTCAACTATTGCTCCTCAGTAATGTTATAAACCGTCTTCTTTAGTGGACTATTCCTCCGGTCCTTTATTTGATCGCCTTTTCTCCATATTGCTGGGGAAACTATTTAAATTGTTTATCGAGAGCTAAATGGTCTGCGCCGACCAGTTGATGGAAGAAGCGAGCTGCCCAATGCAATAATCGCAATTAGAATATTTCCTTGACAAAGTAGAACGGCTTGGCGCCTTGTCTTTGGATTATGGATTAAGTTATGTACTTGACAGTTGTGTTAAGGCTATAATGTATAAATGGTTTTGTTGAAGTGCCTCGCTAAATTTGCTTGTCACTTGCCATTCGAACTGTGTTTAAGTGTGTGGCTACAAGTATTTTCTTACATTGTGAGCGAGTGTATGAATTCATTTAATCACGTTTTAATCTCGGTAAATTTTTAACTAGCCAGTTATTGAATGTTGGTTTTATGATCTTAGCCAATTGTATGTCTTGAGAAATAATTGTTTTGAAACACGTATGCAGCGATGGCGAGCCATGAAAATCTCTGACCAGAGAGTAGTAGCGCGTGCGAGTTGCGAGAGAGCAGTTGCAAGCAGTCTGTCGGCAGTAGTAGTCTTGTACAGTTGCGGGTAGATTCGCGAGTGGGACGCAGTCCGCGGGCGTCGACATGGGTCTCTGGTCAAGATGCTGAATGAGGTATATTGTTAAACAAGGTAATGAAGCTGCATTGCGCACATCAAATAATGTAATGTATATTTATTGTAATTAATTTTCAAGAAGTGCCCCAATAATAATTTTGTTTTCAAAGCATTTTTAACAAAAGAGCTATTTAATTGAAAAAAGATTTCCGTTGCATTTCCTTAAACAAAAGTTTCAGTTAAATTCAAGGAATATGTGCGATGCATTTCCTCCAAGCTATGGCGAAAAATAAGAGCAGATGCAGTTTTAGTGAGGTAAGAAATTAATTCTGATTTTTTTTGCACAGGGCCAAAGATCGACTTTTCGGTCTAATTGAGTTTTCATTGTCACTGAAATTTCATTATCATTGAATTATCTTTCATTTTTGTGGGGATCTGAATTTTGGAACATTTTTATGTCTTGCATTTTTGTAGGGAGCTTACACTTGGGTCAGATTGCGATTCTTACATTTAATTGTCATTATCAATAGATTTCATTGCGGGAAGGTTACACTTGGCTCCCATTTATTATTTTTATTTAAATATTTCTGTGGAGACGATATTGCTTCATGGCTCCATTATTTATTTAACTTTTCTATACATAAATTTCTGTGGGGAGGTTACACTTGGCGACATCCGGCCAGGATCGTATTTCTTTGGGAATCTTCTAAGAAACAGTCAGATATCTGCTCTTATTTGCTTAAATATAATTAGGATTTGGCGCAACGCTTTTACTAATTTTGTGACTTTCTTTCCACAGATCAACGGCAATTCGTTGCTCTCTGTTGTACTTGTATTTGTTGAATTTTTGCATTGTTTTTGTTTCATTTGTGAATAATTGTGATTTGTGTTAAAATGCCGCGAAAGGCTATTAATAGTACATCGCGAGGTGTAGTAAATGAAATTACCGACTCAAACAATTTTACCGATAGGACTTGTGACACGCAGTGTAATGATGACAATCCTGCGTTCACTGACAATCAGTGCATTCCAACCACTAATGATGACTTTTATCTTAATGATGAACAAACGAACTCAATTGTCTCCTCTGTTAATTTGACGACAATTGAAGACGCGGGATGCTCTATTGTAATGAGCGCTGCCCAGCTTAACACACCCGGTTTAAAAAATTCAAGTAACGTACAGACAAATTTTTCTCATGAAAATGGACAGTGTACTGAAAATACGAGGGATACATTTAATTCCGAAATAGCGATGCATAGTGGACATTCGATAAGCAGACCTTTTTGTGAGTCACAGAATATCCAAATGGATACACAAAACGTGACAATTGCAGATACACCATCAAACAGCACGGATAATAGAAATGCTAATTTTGGCTCGGATCCAATTATGGCAATGTTGCTACAATTTAGGGAAGATTTCAAACAACAGAGTAAAAAATTAGACAACCTTGATGAAAAACAAGACAAACAGAGTGAAAAATTAGACAACAATTCCAGACAGCTTAGTGAACAGATCAAACAGCTTAATGAAAAACATGACAGCCTTAATGAAAAATTAGACAACAATTCTAGACAGCTTAGCGAGCAGATTACAGCCGTTGCCGCGCAGTGTCATGATACTAAGGTACAGTTACGCGAGGAAATTGAGGCTTGTTGAAACACGTATGTAACGTAGCAGCGATGGCGAGGCATTGCAGAGTCTCTGACCAGAGAGCCATTTATCGTAGTTAGTCTGCGCTTGACCGCGCGAGTGTTGCGCTAGTAGTCGTCGTGTAGCACAGTTGCGAGCAGTCTGTCAGTGGGCAGTCTGTGAGCAGTGCAGTATGTCGGTAGTAGCAGCCGAGTGCAGTTGTGTGTGAGGAGTCGGCGAGCGTCGACATGGCATTCTGGTCAAGATGCTGAATGAGGTATATTATTAATTAAGGTAAAGTTTATTGTAATTAATTTTCAACAAGTGCCCCAATAATAATTTTGATTTCAAAGCAATTTTCACAAAAAAAAATCATTTAATTACGATTTCCTTCATTTCCCTTAAACAAAAGTTTCAGTTAAATTTAAAAATAAAAAAAAACATATTATTTGCAATGCAGTTCCTCCAAGCCGTGCGCAACAATAAGAGCAGAAATTTGACAAGCAGTTTCAATGAGGTAAGAATTTAATTCTGATTGTTTTGCACAGGGCCAAAGACCGATATTTCGGTTTAATTGAATTTTGATTGTCACTGAAGTTTCATTAGCACTGAATTGTTTTTCATCATTTTCGTGACAGCTTATACTTTGAGTCAGATAGCGATTCTCACTTTTATTGTCATTAAATTTAATTGCTAGAGAGGTTACGCTTGGCTCCCATTTATTATTATATTTTTGTTTTTAAATTTTTGTGGGGAGGTTACACTTGGCGACACCCAGTCCAGGATCGAATTTCGTTGAGAATCGTTTGAACAACAGTCAGATATCTGCTCTTATTTGCTTAGATATAATTAGGATCTGGCGCAACGCTTTTATTAATCTTGTGACTTTCTTTCTACAGGTCAACGGCAATTCGTTGCTCTGTTGTATTTGTTTGTTGCCTTTTTATATTTGTGCTTATTTCTTTTGCGAATAATTGTGACTGTTGTAAAAATGCCGCGAAAGACTGTGAATAGTGTATCGCGAGGTATTATGAACGAAATAAGCGAATTAAATAACTTCACCAATAGTACTACTGACACGCAGTGTAATGATGACAATCCTGCGTTCACTGACAATCAGTGCATTCCAACCATTAATAATGATGTAGACCTTAATGATGAACAAACGAACTCTATTGTGTCTTGTGTTGATTTGACGACAATTGATGACGCGGGTCGCCCTATTGTAATGAGCGCTGCCCAGCATAATACACCCGGTTTGGAAAATTCAAGTAACGTACCGACAAATTTTTCGAATGAAAATGGTCAGTGTACCGAAAATTCGACGGATTCATTTAACGCGACAATTGTAGGTACGCAATCAAACAGCACAGATAATGGAGTAGGTAATGTTACTTTGGAACAATTTATGGCAATAATGCTACAGTTTAAGAACGAATTTAGTGTAAATTGCAAACAACAGAGTGAAGATCTCAAAAACCTTAGTGAGCAGTATAAACAACTTAATAAAAAACTTGATGAGCAGAACAAACGACTGGAAGAAGAAAACAAACAATTTAGAGAACGGAACAAACAATTTTCTGAAAGTATTAAACAGCCGAGAGAAAAACACGATAATGTTAATGTACAGAACAAACAAGTTAGGGAAGAGATTACAGCTGTTACCGTTCAATGTCAGGACAGTAAAGAACAATTACGTGAGGATACTAAGGCTTGTGCTAATAACAGTAATGAAGAAGTTGGCACTGTTGCACAAGAATTAAGTAGCACACGTGTAGGCACAACAGAATCACATAAAGACGAAGTTAATGCAGTCACTGAACAATGCCCTAAAAACGCAGTACAGATACGCGACGAGTTTAATTTAGAGTCACTGGAAGTTTCACACACTCCGAATACGGAAGTCAATAATAAAAGTGAACGACAGAACAACCAAAATGTCGAAAGTTTTAAAGTAACAGAATTAAAAACTATTTCAGTCACCAATACGTCACAGAATCCGCCACGTTGCGAGCATTTGTCAGAGTCACGCAGCGTGTATAATGTGAACAATTTACAGAAACTACGCGACTTAAAATCTGAAAAGCTACGCGACTTGAGATCCGAAATGACACAAACAAACAGATTCTCACACAAACCCGAACGTGTTCTTAAATTCAGTGACGAGAACGTTGATAATAAGCAATTTTCATTTGTAAAAAAATCTAAGGAATTTAATAATGACAGACCACAGATACACGATTTGCACAGTATAAGACAATTTATTTTTGTACTTTCACCGCTATTACCTGTAATGCGGAAGCTAGCTTTGAACCTGATGCGACAATTTGCTATTGCATTTTCATCAGCATTGCCTGTAATGAGGAAACTTGAATTAACATGGATACAACTATTTGCTTTGGAATTTATACCGCTATTGCCTGTAACGCAAAAGCTAAAATTTATTTGCAGTGCGTAATTGACCTCAGGGGATTCATTACGCTTTAATGAATATGTGCCGTAGCGAGCATAGGGCCCCGAGCTGGAGTAGTGCTGTTTCATCTTTAGTTTTCTGCACTGCTGCCTTCTCTTCTACTATCCTATATATCTATCAAAACTGCTCTTTAACTATTCCTCTACCTAGAATTAAGAAAAATAAGAAAACCCGATGTGACAAATTTTTACTGAAAGTGACAACATTCTTTAGGCACTCTAAAACCAGCGTAATTTTAATTACAGATAAAATCGTAATCATCAGTATGTGTAAAATTATTAGTAACAGGAACCACATTTTTGTAACAATAGATGTTTTTTCACCACAATAGCATGAAAGTCAGCCGCTTAGCATACCTAACCAACAATGCAGTCTACAAGGTCAACCAAACTTTAATGTTTCGCCGCGTGCACGTATAGTCCCAGCTCCAACAAATAGTAACGCATGGCAGCAAAGAAATAACTACGTACAGACAACACACCATTTCAACTCGCATCGCAATGCGCCGTATAGAAATTACTATCATGACAGACGTAAAAAAAATGATGAGCACAATTTTCAGCGTACATTTAATAACAGTCGATCTTATGAGCAGCAACAACATCAGCAACAACAAATAATCATGAATGAAACATACAATAGGTGTCATCCATAGCGTAAGACGTCAGGAAGAAATAGCAGAGCAGTTCAAATAGTCGAAATGCCACAGCATCCTCCCGTAAATAATAACACGTACGATAGATTTTAACCAGATACAGCACAGATTGCATATTACAGTAACACAAACATTACTTTTGTCACGCAGAATTGTGTTCACGAGAATGTTATTTGAAACATGTTTTGTTGAATGCACCACTTTTATCGCACCCAGATCTTACTAGAAATTTTTCCATTGCCACCGACAGTTCTAACACCGCTTTAGGCGTACATATTTTTCAGGAAATAGAAGAAGATGGTTCTACAGTAATCAAAAACATCGCATTTGCAAGTCGCATTTTGTCACCTGCTGAACGAAATTATTCTGTTACAGAACTTGAAACATTATGCGTTGTATGGGCTTTCACGAAATTTAGGCACTTTCTTTATGGCAGACATACCACCGTTTACACAGACCACAGAGCGATACAATTTTTACTTTCGGCCAAATTCACTCACGATAGATTAAGCAGATGGAAACTTTATTTACAGGAATTTAATTTTACAATAGTTCACATTCCCGGCACACAAAATGTTATAGCAGACGCACTATTGCGTTCTCTGAGCAACAATCAGCAATACGCAGCAACCAACTTCTCCAAAACAAATTTCAGTGTCATGTACATTCAGCAAGTTGCATTTGAAAACTTTATTTCATCGTCATTACAGGACATAGCACAAGAGCAAAATAAAGACAACGTGTAGAAAGAAATTAAACACCTTTGGCAAGATAAGAATAATGTTACGATTAGAAACCATTACACTGTACGCAATGACATTCTGTTTCGCCGCTCTCATCCTGACAGCAACAATTGGTTATTATGCATTCCTGACGAACTGGTTAACAAATTAATCTGGTACACTCATTTAAGCTACGCACATTACGGAGCAAGAAAATGTTTTCTTATACTGAGACAGAACTGTTATTTTACTAACATGGAGAAACGTATACGACGAGTTTTAGCGTCTTGTAAAATTTGCCAGAAAGCTAAATCAGACACCACTTCACATATTCCTCCTTTATATCCCATTGTACCTGTTAAATTAAGACACATGGCCGCTGTAGACATTTTTGGTCCGTTTCCGAGAACTAACAGAGGTTTTTGCTACATCTTTGTCGCTGTTGAGCTCACTTCAAAATTTGTTACTTTCACTCCGTTACGCAAAGCTACTGCTAAAACTGTTTCGAAAGCATTTGTAAAACATTTTCTATTTCATGTAGGGCATGTGTTGAAAGTAATTTCTGACAATGGATTACAATTTCGATGTGGCATATGGACACGCATGTTACGAGCCAGAAACATTTCTCCGATCTATATATCCAAGTACCATGCTTCTTCGAACCCTTGTGAACGGTTAATGAAAGAAATTGGTAAACTGTGTAGAATATACTGCCTCAAAAGACATATTGATTGGGATACACACATACTCTCATTCCAAGATGTAATTAATTCCATTCGAAATGAATCCACTATGCTATCTCCGTCTGTTATATTGAAAAACGTTGAACCACCAAACAAATTAAAGGATTAGTAAACTTCCCTAAATGTCGTCGCCTACGACACCATGAAATAATTGACATTGCGCTGAACAACATCAAACGTGCCGCAGAGCGCCGGAGAAGACAGCAAAAACAGGTTTGTACACGCCGCGACTTTCACGTTGGACAGAAGATATTAGTACGTACACACTATTTATCCAGCAAAATAAAAGGTAAGTGCAGTAAATTTGAACTTCTATACGCAGGTCCATATCGGATTCGCAGCATCCCTCACCCCAATGTTGTACACGTCGAAACTTTGAGAACCAGAAAATCGAAAGACAACCATCATTGGTCAAATATTAAACCCTTTATTGAATGAAGACACCTTATGATTCGACACACTATGATGCCATTTACTAATTTTTTTTATGACCACTTATGCAATTATATTCACATGACTAATTACTGATGATTATCGTATTTTTTCTTGGCAAGTGCCCTGCAAGGTAAGGTTAGCAGGTCGCTTTTCTTGTCGATACATATCAGACCGTGCATATTTTTCCAGATGAACTTACGTATTTTATGAATAATTATGCAATTCTATGTAATGACGTATTAATTTTATCAAATTCTCTCTCCATTAAAGTCTTTAATTCTCGCCTCGATTAACTACACTACATACAAGCTGAACACAACGAACGTCACATTTTTGTCTTTTTATGTATGATTGTATTCCAGTTTTGTTTGTATGCACTGTGAAATAGTTAAGATATATAACACACACCAGTCGACTTTGACATTTTTTGCCTTATGACATCTCAAGATCGTGACTGTTTTACAGTTTTTGCTGCTGTATTGTGATATTCTGTGTACATTTTTGCATCTGAACACTGTCAATGTCTTTGACATATCACGTTTTCTGTCATGTTATGCTGTATGTTTAATTATGTTACCATAAACCAGTCATTATTTGGTGGGTATATGATTTAAATGCAAGACATTAATCTTTGTTCATCAATTTCAGAAAGAAATGATGCATGTAAGAAATAAATTCAACAGAAATGGGAATTTCACCTACGGAATAAACGAAAGAAGATGCAATAACTTTATGAGGAAGAGTAAATGGATCAGGATTAACAAGCATTAACAAGAATATACTATACTCATCGTAGAATAGCAGTCTTAACTAATTTTTTCTTTCAGAATACAAGGTGATTGATGCAGGCTGTCAGACAGAACTACACATCTTAGTTTTAGTGATGAAATATGCTAGAGATAAGGATTAGTTGTGTAATGAGTAATGAAGTGATATTTTTTGCAGATGATAATGAATGCTGATGAATAATGATGAAGAATATGCTATTATGAATAATGAAGTTTTTCTTTACAGGTGATGATGATAATGGTGTTATGATGAGATGTATAATGAAGTTTTTTTTTTTTTACAGATGAGAATAATGTTGAAGTTATGTATTTATGCTATGTAGTTATTTAAGTATTTGTTGCAGTTTGTTTTGACAGCAGGTGTTATATTGCATAGTATAATGACTGAAGATTTTGGAAAGGACAGCTATGGAATACATTTTTATACACATTTCACTACCTGTTAATTCGAAGTTCACTACTTTTCAGCATAGTGTGCGTTTCTTCTTTCAGGTCAATAATCCATTTTGTATTTTTTCCAGGAGAAGCTTTTCATGATACTTACTAAACCTGTTACTTATTATACGTGTTCTAGTACTTGCATTTTTATTTTTTTTCCCATTTGTGTCTATCATTTATAAATGTGATCTCATATACTGCCTTGTTACATAACCTTGCTACAGCTGACTCATGACGAATGATGTTACCTACCCTCATTTGCAGCAATAGGTCAGAAGCAAGTAGTGTTATGCCTCAGCAATTTAATTATCGATCCCAACGCAATGCATTGCTAACAAAAAAAAAATGTATTTCCAGTCCTAAATAGTGATACCAGTTTGAGAAAGTTCTGAGTAATGCTGATCAGCTCTGAATAGTATGTCACTTCAGTAATGACTTCTTAATGATACAAAAAAATATATATATATATAAAATAATGCTTTGTAACTGGCCAAGGACTGCCACTGTTTATTGTAATGAGACTACTTATAATGCCCATGATTATTAATGCTATGACTGTAATTAACTGATTTTTAATAATGACTTCGTAATGATCTGAATAATACTGAATGATGAACAATGTTTTATTCTACTCAATACTTGCTGGCCACTGAGTGCCAATAATTAATGTCACTCAATGAATTATGTTATTAATTATGCCATTAATTAGCTCTTGTTTTCAATGTTGATATTTTGTAACTGGAAAAGAATGTGATTGTTTAATAATGCTTTGTAATTAGGAAAAAGCTAATGATTCTTACTATATTGAAATGACAAATGATTAATTAACTATGCCATACTTTGTAACTGGAAAAGAATGTGATTGTTTAATAATGCTTTGTAATTAGGAGAAGGCTAATGATTAATACTATATTGGAATGACAAATGATTAATTAACTATGCTATACTTTGTAACTGGAAAAGAATGCGATTATTTAATAATGCTTTGTAACTAGGAAAAGAAGGCTACTGATTCTATGTAAAACAATTAATGAACATTTTTCTGTAATACTACATACATGGTCCAGAAATGTTCAATAACTGGGCTATGAATGCCGCAAACTACTAATGAAGAATGGTATGTGACTTAATGTCCTTCACCTTATGAGCTAACTACCCTGAATTACTGCAATGTCCATTTGTCCTGTCTATCCTAGTGATCATGGAGCACTATCTTGGGTTTTGCACTAATTCTACGTTGGTGTGCCTTGTAAGAGCGTGGTGTTGACACGACATGCTGTCCACCACCGTGAGCGATGAAGACGTTATTATGGTCCCACTGTTTGGTGTACCTAGTGTACTGCCAAAATGAGAACATGGAACATTACTACGACAGTTCAGTGTCTTGGCTACACTGATAAACTCTGATGGGAAAAGAACTTCAAATTGTGTCACTTGGTGTTGTACTTCTGTGGAAAGATATGGACTTTCAGAACAGCTGTGTGCAATCTAAAGTGCTACAACCATGATGCAATCCTTCCCTTTCCTATCCTAATAATGAAAATCATTTTTTGCTAACATCATTTATGTTCATGGCTATACACTTTTTTCGATTCGCTGAACTCCAGTGCGAGTACACTTATGTCACTTGTCGATATGATTTTTTGCCATTATGTTTATTTATTGCGAAAATGCTAAAGACATTTTTTGATTTGTTCTGAAGTACAGTTTATGTGCACTCTTGTCTTTTATATTGTATATACATTTTTATTTTAATGATATGTTCTGAACTACAGTGCATGTGCACTTACGTTAGGTGTTAATATGTTTTCTACTGAACTTCAGTGCCTGTGCACTTTTCTCATTTTTCAATATGATTTGTACTCATTCTGTATATTCAATACTTCAGTATGTATGCACTTATGTCATTTGTTACTCATTGTATATACAATTAATTCCATCAGACAGTCGAACACAGAATTACGTGACGAAATTTCAGATCTTAAGTCGAAAACAGACACATACACAACAGATTTTCAAGCAGTGACCGACAGACTCGAACAATCAGAACTAACACAGGATTCCGATGTCGTCAAAGTTGATGTTAAAAAATTGAACGAAACTACACGTAAATTGCAAAAACAGATTAATGCCTCAGACACTAAAACCGATGATCAGGTAAAAATACTGACTGAAAAATATGATGAATTTGCCAGTCGTATTGATGTTATCGAAAGTACTAATGACAATAAATCAGACGATACTGCACCGGTTTCATTTAACCAAACACCTGAATTTCAAAATTTACGTCTAATAACACGTTGGGTAGAAAGTTGTCAAGTTTACAACAAGAAGTAACAGAGATGAAAAGTATTTCAGTTAATATCACATCACAGCAGACGCCACTTTGCGAACATTTGTCAGACTCGCGCAGCGGGATAATTTGAGCAATTTACAGAGCAATTTACAGAGACTACGCGACTTAAAATCCGAAAAGCTACGCGACTTAATATCTGATAAGCTACGCAACTTAAAATCCGAAATGACACAGACAAACAGATTCTCACAGAAACCTGAACGTGTTCATAAATTCAGTGATAAGAACGTTGAGTATAAGCAATTTGTATGTGTAAAAAAATCGGAAGAATTTAATAATTACAGAGCGCAGATACACGATTTGCACTGTTTAAGACAATTTATTTTTGTGCTCTCACCGCTATTGCCTGTAATGCGGAAGCTAGCTTTGAACCTGATGCGACAATTTGCTATTGTATTTTCATCAGCATTACCTATTATGGAGAAATTGGAATTAACATGGATACAACATTTTGCCTTTGGATTTTTGCCGCTATTGCCTGCAACGCAAAAGCTAAAAATTATTTGCAGTGCGTAAGTGACCTCAGGGGATTCATTACGCTTTAATGAATATGTGCCGTAGCGTGCATAGGGCCCCGAGCTGTAGTAGTGCTGTTTCATCTTTAGTTTTCTGCACTGCTGCCTTCTCTTCTACTATCCTTTATATCTATCAAAACAGCTCTTTAACTATTGCTCTATCTAGAATTAAGAATATGTAATGAGAATCCGATAAGACAAATTTTTACCGAATGTGACAATTTTCATTAGGCACTCCAGAAATGACAACCACGAGAATTTTAATAACATATAAAAATTATAATCATCATCATCATCATCATCATCATCATTTAAGACTGATTATGCCTTTCAGCGTTCAGTCTGGAGCATAGCCCCCCTTATAAAATTCCTCCATGATCCCCTATTCAGTGCTAACATTTGTGCCTCTTCTGATGTTAAACCTATTACTTCAAAATCATTCTTAACCGAATCCAGGTACCTTCTCCTTGGTCTGCCCCGACTCCTCCTACCCTCTACTGCTGAACCCATGAGTCTCTTGGGTAACCTTGCTTCTCCCATGCGTGTAACATGACCCCACCATCTAAGCCTGTTTGCCCTGACTGCTACATCTATACAGTTCATTCCCAGTTTTTCTTTGATTTCCTCATTGTGGACACCCTCCTGCCATTGTTCCCATCTACTAGTACCTGCAATCATCCTAGCTACTTTCATATCCGTAACCTCAACCTTATTGATAAGGTAACCTGAATCCACCCAGCTATCGCTCCCATACAACAAAGTTGGTCGAAAGATTGAACGGTGCACAGATAGCTTAGTCTTGGTACTGACTTCCTTCTTGCAGAAGAGAGTAGATTGTAGCTGAGCGCTCACTGCATTAGCCTTGCTACACCTCGCTTCCAGTTCTTTCACTATGTTGCCATCCTGTGAGAATATGCATCCTAAGTACTTGAAACCGTCCATCTGTTCTAACTTTGTTCCTCCTATTTGGCACTCAATCCGTTTATATTTCTTTCCCACTGACATTACTTTCGTTTTGGAGATGCTAATCTTCATACCATAGTCCTTATATTTCTGATCTAGCTCTGAAATACTACTCTGCAAACTTTCAATCGAATCTGCCATCACAACTAAGTCATCCGCATATGCAAGACTGCTTATTTTGTGTTCACATATCTTAATCTCACCCAGCCAGTCTATTGTTTTCAACATATGATCCATAAATAATATGAACAACAGTGGAGACAGGTTGCAGCCTTGTCTTACCCCTGAAACTACTCTGAACCATGAACTCAGTTTACCGTCAACTCTAACTGCTGCCTGACTATCCATGTAAAGACCTTTAATTGCTTGCAAAAGTTTGCCTCCTAGTCCATAATCTCGTAGAACAGACAATAACTTCCTCCTAGGAACCCGGTCATATGCCTTTTCTAGATCTATAAAGCATAGATACAATTCCCTGTTCCACTCATAACACTTCTCCATTATTTGTCGTAAGCTAAAGATCTGGTCCTGACAACCTCTAAGAGGCCTAAACCCACACTGATTTTCATCCAATTGCTCCTCAACTTATACTCGCACTTTCCTTTCAACAATACCTGAGAAGATTTTACCCACAACGCTGATTAAACAGATACCTCTGTAGTTGTTACAATCTTTTCTGTTTCCATGTTTAAAGATTGGTGTGATTACTGCTTTTGTCCAGTCTGATGGAACCTGTCACGACTCCCAGGCCATTTCAATTATCCTGTGTAGCCATTTAAGACCTGACATTCCACTGTACTTGTTATAATCATTAGTATGTGTAAAATTAGCAGCAGTCGTAAATGTATTTTTGTAACAATAGATGTTTTTTCACCACAACAGCATGAAAGTCAGCCGCTTAGCATACCTAACCAACAATGCAGTCTACAAGGTCAACCAAGCTTTAATGTTTCGCCGCGTGCACGTATAGTCTCAGCTACAACAAATAGTAACGCACAGCAGCAAGGAAATAACTACGTATAGAAAACACAGTATTTCAATTGCTATCGCAATGCACCGTATAGAAGTGACTATCATGACCAACGTAAAAATAATGAGCACAATTTTCAGCGTACATTTAATAACAGACGATCTTTTCAGCAGCAAGAACATCAGCAACAACATATTATCATGAATGAACCAGACAACAGGTGTCATCTATAGCGTAACACGTCAGTAAGAAATAACAGAGCAGTTCAAATAGTGGATATGCCACAACATCCTCCCGTAAAATAAATAACAGCACGTACGATAGAATTTGACCAGATACAGTACAGGTTGCATATTCCAGTAACATAAGCAATAATTTTGACACGCAGAATCTTGTTCACGAAAAATGTTATTAATTTTGACGCCATCCGACACACGTTTGCATGAAAAATATTATCACGACGTACGTAGACGACATTCTTATTGCGGAGGCTAACTGGACTGAACACAATCTGATTCTAGAACAACTGTTGCAAATTTTTCGTGCACAAGGACTCACAGTTGACCTCAGTAAATCGCACTTTGGCAGGGCTTCTATAAAATTTCTTGGACACGTAACTTCAGCAGAAGGCATTGCGCCTGATGCGGAAAAACTTCAAGCTCTACGTGACATTACTGTTCCTACGACGAAGAAACAACTACGCAGCTTTTTGGGGTTAATTAACTTTTTTCGTAAATTTATTCATCACTCTGCTTTAAACACACCTAGATTATGCCAATTAACAGGTAAAAATGCTATTTGGTCTTGGGATAAGCAAGCACATTCTGAATTTGTGAACCTGAAACATGCTCTGCTGAATGCTCCACTTTTATCGCACCCAGATCTTACCAGAAATTTTTTCATTGCCACCGACAGTTCCAACACCGCTTTAGGCGTACACATTTTTCAGGAAATTGAAGAAGATGGCTCTATAGTAATTAAAAACATCCCATTTGCAAGTCGCATTCTGTCACCTGCTGAACGAAATTATTCCGTTACAGAATTAGAAACATTATGTGTTGTTTGGGCTTTTACGAGATTTAGGCACTTTCTTTATGGCAGACATACCACCTTTTACACAGACCATAGAGCTATACAATTTTTACTTTCTGCTAAATTCACGCACGACAGATTAAGCAGATGGAAACTTTATTTACAGGAATTTAATTTTACAATAGTTCACATTCCCGGCACACAAAATGTTATAGCAGACGCACTTTCTCGTTCTCTCTGCAACAATCAGCAAGACGTAGCAACCAACTTCTGCAAAGCAAATTTCAGTGTCATGTACATTCAGCAAGTTGCATTTGAAAATTTTATTTCATCGTCATTACAGGACATAGCAAAAGAGCAAAGTAAAGACAATGCGTGGAAAGAAATGAAACACCTTTGGCAAGATAAGAATAATGTTACGATTAGAAACCATTACACTGTACGCAATGACATTCTGTTTCGCCGCTCTCACCCTGACAGCAATAATTGGTTATTATGCATTCCTGACGAATTGGTTAACAAATTAATATGGTATACTCATTTAAGTTATGCACATTACGGAGCCAGAAAATGTTTTCTTATACTGAGACAGAACTGTTATTTTACCAACATGGAAAAACGTATACGACGAGTTTTAGCGTCATGTAAAATTTGCCAGAAAGCTAAGTCAGACACCACTTCACATATTCCTCCATTATATCCCATTGTACCTGTTAAATTAAGACACATGGCCGCTGTAGACATTTTTGGTCCGAGTCCGAGAACTAACAGAGGTTTTTGCTACATCTTTGTCGCTGTTGAACTCACTTCAAAATTTGTTACTTTCACTCCGTTACGCAAAGCTACTGCTAAAACTGTTTCGAAAGCATTTGTAAAACATTTTCTATTTCATGTAGGGCATGTGTTGAAAGTAATTTCTGACAATGGATCACAATTTCGATGTGGCATATGGACAGGCATGTTACGAGCCAGAAACATTTCTCCGATCTATATATCCAAGTACCATGCTTCTTCGAACCCCTGTGAACGATTAATGAAAGAAATTGGTAAACTGTGTAGAATATACTGCCACAAAAGACATATTAATTGGGACACACACATATTCTCGTTCCAAGATGTAATTAATTCCATACCAAATGAATCCACAATGCTATCTCCGTCTGTTATACTGAAAAATACTGAACCACCTAACAAAATTAAAGAATTAGTAACTTTTCCTACATCTCGTCGATTACGACACCATGAAATAATTGACATTGCGCTGAACAACATCAAACGTGCCGCAGAGCGCCGGAGAAGACAGCAAAGACAGGTTTGTACACGCCGTGACTTTCACATTGGACAGAAGATATTAGTACGTACGCACTATTTATCCAGCAGAATAAAAGGTAAGTGCAGTAAATTTGAACTTCTATACGCAGGTCCATATCGGATTCGCAGCATTCCTCACCCCAATGTTCTACACGTCGAAACTTTGAGAACCAGAAAAAGTAAGGGGAACCATCATGTATACAATGTTAAACCCTTTATTGAATGAAACCACTTTATGATGTAACATGTCACGATGCCATTTACTAATCTTTATGAGCACTTCTGCAATTATAATTACATGACTAACTACTGATGATTATCGCATTTTTTCTTGGCAAGTGCCCGGCAAGGTAAGGTTAGCAGGTCGCTCTTCTTGTCGTTACACATCAGACCGTGCATATTTTTCCAGACAAACTTACGTATTTTATGAATAATTATGCAATTCTATGTAGTCACGTATTAATTTTATCAAATTCTCTCTCCATTAAAGTCTTTAATTCTCGCCTCTATTAACTACACTACATACTAGCTGAACACAACGAACGTCACATTTTGTCTTTCTTATGTATGTACGATTGTTTTCATGTTTTGTTTGGATGCACTGTGAAATAGTTAAGGTATAACACACACCAGTTGACTTTGACATTTTTTTCCCTATGATATCTCAACATCGTGACTGTTTTACATTTTTCTTTTTTTGCTGCTGCATTGTGATATTCTCTGTACATTTTTACCTTTGAACACTGTCTATGCTTTTGACATATTACGTTTTCTGTCATGTTATGCTGTATGCTTAATTATGTTACCATAAACCAGTCGTCATTTAGTGGGTATATGAATTAAGTGCAAGACATTAATCTTTGTTCATCAATTTCAGAAAGAAATGATGCGTAAAGGAAATAAATTAAACAGAAAAGGGAATTTCAACTATGGAATAGACGAAAGAAGATACAAAAACATTATGAGGAAGAGTAAATGGATCAGGATTAATAAGCATTAACAAGAATATACTATACGCATCGTGGAATAGCAGTCTTAACTAATTTTTTCTTTCAGAATACAAGGCGATTGATGCAGGCTGTCAGACAGAACTACACATTTTAGTTTTAGTGATGAAATATGCTAGAGATAAGGAATAGTTGTGTAATGACTAATGAAGTGATTTTTTTGCAGATGATAATGAATGCTGATGAATAATGATGAAGAATATGGTACTATGAATAATGAAGTTTGTCTTTACAGGTGATGATAATAATGAAGTTATGATAATTTGGATAATGAAGTGATGGATAATGAAGTTTTTTTTCTTTGCAGATGAGGATGATGTTGAAGTTTATGTATTTATGCTATGTAGTTATTTAAGTATTTGTTGCAGTTTGTTTTGACAGTATGTTTTATATCGTATGGTATGATGATTGAAGGTTTTGGAAAGGACAGCTATGGAACACATTTTTTATACACATTTCACTACCTGTTAATTCGAAGTTCACTACTTTTGAGCATAGTATGCGTTTCTTCTTTCAGCTCAATAATCCATTTTGTATTTTTTCCAGGAGAAGCCTTTCATGATACTTACTAAACTTGTTACTTTTTAAACCTATACTAGTACTTGCATATTTTTTTTACCCAGTTGTGTCACAACCTTGCTACAGCTGACTCATGACGAATGACGTTACATATTTTTCATTTACAGGAACAACCTAGAAGCAATTTTTTTTCTTTTTCTCTTCTTGTTTTCCCTTATAATTACCCAAAGCAATGCATTGATAACAACAAAAAATGTATTACCAGTCCTAAATAATGATACCAGTTTAAGAGAGTTCTGAGTAATGCTGATCAGCTATGAATAATATGTCACCTTAAACATGACTACTGATTATTACTATATTGAAATGACAAATGATTAATTAATTATGCTTTGTAACTGGAAAATGAATACTATTTACCCATAATGCTTCGTAACTAGGAAAAAATGCTACTACTTATGCTTTGTAATTAGAAACTGAATGCTATTCATTATTCTTTTGTAACTGGGAAAAGAATGCGATTATTTAATAATGCTTTGTAATTAGAGAATGAGTGCAAATATTCTATGTCAAACAATTAATGAACATTTTTCTGTAATGCTACATACATGGTACAGAAATGTTCAATACCTGGGCTATGAATGCCGCAAACTACTAATGTAATTCCTAATGAAGACTAGTATGTGACTTAATGTCCTTCAACTACTGACCTAACTACCCTGAATTACTGCAATGTCCATTTGTCCTGTCTATCCTCATGATCATGGAGCACTATATTTTTGTTTTGCACTAATTCTACGTTGGTGCGCCTTGTAAGAGCGTGGTGCTGACGCGACATGCTGTCCACCACTGTGAGCGATGGAGACGTTATTATGGTCCCACTGTTTGGTGTACCTGATGTACTGCCAAAATGATAACATGGAAGATTACTATGATATTTCAGTGTCTTGGCTACGCTGATAAACACTTCTGGGAAAAGAACTGCAAATTGTCTCACTTGGTGTTGTACTTCTGTGGAAAGATATGGACTTTCAGTGCAGCTGCGTGCAACCTAAGTGCTACAACCATGACGCAATCCTTCCTATTCCTTCCCTAATTCTTGTAAACTGAAAAAGTCATATGCAGTACGTGTGCACTTCCTTTCATTTGTTAATAAGATCAGTTATCCTGAAATTACTAAAGACTTCTATAGTGCATGAGCACTTTATTACACTCCTTGATTTGTTTGTTTGTTGTAGAAAAATAGTAGAGAGTACTACAGTGTGTGTGCACTTTTGTCGTTTGTCAATATGATTTGTACTCAATAGGTTTATTTGTCGTAAAAATATTAGAGAGTTTTTCAGTGCATGTGCACTTTATGCCATTTGTACTCATTATGTGTATATTTTTTGTGGTTTTCTGATATGTTCTGTACTACAGTGCGTGTGCACTTTTGCCATTTATTAATACATTTTGTGATTTGCTGATATTCCCAACTGCAGTGGATGTGCACTCATGTCACTTGTCAACATGATTTTTTGCCATTCTGTTTATTTGTTCTAAAAATGCTAAAGAGTTTTTCAGTGCGTGTGCACTTTTGTTAGCTATCAAATAATTTGTATATAAATTTTTCTGATTCACTAATATGTTTTGTACTCACATTTTGTCATTGTCTGATATGTTATGTACTCGGTGCATGTGCACCACATTTAATTCATGTACTACATCTGAATATTCTGTAAATTGTAAAAGTTAATCAATTAAGAAAAAATTTGTTGCTCATGGCAAGTCCAAATGACTCACCATCGCTGCCAAATTTTTGCCCCCCCCCAGTGGAGGGTTATGAAACAATTATGCAGCGATGGCGACCCATGACAATCTCTGACCAGAGAGTAGTAGCGCGTGCGAGTTGCCGTATGCAGTGATGGCGAGCCACGACAATCTCTGACCAGAGAGTAGTAGCGCGTGCAAGTTGCGAGAGAGCAGTTGCAAGCAGTCTGTCGGCAGCGATCTTTTGGCCCTGTGCAATAATCCGAATTCTTACCTCAGTAAAACTGCATGTCTAAATTCTGCTCTTATTCTTCGCCATAGCTTGGAGGAAATGCATTGTACATATTCTTTGAGTTTAACTGAAACTTTTGTTTAAAGAAATGCAACGGAAATATTTTTTCAATTAAATAACTCTTTGTTAAAAATGCTTTGAAAACAAAATTATTATTGGGGCACTTCTTGAAAATTAATTACAATAAATATACATTACATTATCTGATGTGCGCAATGCAGCTTCGTTACCTTGTTTAACAATATACCTCGTTAAGCATCTTGACCAGAGACCCATGTCGACACCCGCGGGCTGCGTCCCACTCGCTACTCTACCCGCAACTGTACAAGACTACAACTGCCGACAGACTGCTACGTACAACAACAACTGAAGACTCCCTACATGCAACTGCTCTCTCGCAACTGAATCATCTCGCACGCCCTACTACTCTCTTGTCAGAGATTGTCATGGCTCGCCATCACTGCTACAGAACATACGTGTTTCATAACCCTCCCCTGGGGGGGACTAAAAATTTGGAATTGCCATGAGCAACAAACTTTTTCTTAACTAATTAAATTTAGAATTACAGCATATATACAGATATAGAACATGAGAAGAAATATGGTGCACATGTATCAAGTACCAAACATATTAGACAATGACAAAATATGAGTACAAAAGAAATAACATAAGTGCACACGCACTGAAAAACTCTTTAGCATTTTCAGAACAGAATGGCAAAAAATCATATTGACAAGTGACATGAGTGCACATGCACTGCAGTTCAGAACATAACAGCAAATGAGGAAATGTATATACAATGAGTAACAAATGCCATAAGTGCAAACGCATTGAATTATTGAACATATCAGGAAATCACAAAATGTATACAGAATGAGTACAGACCATATTGAAAAATGAGAATAGTGCACAGGCACTGAAGTTCAGTAGAAAACATATTAACATATGACATAAGTGCACATGTACTGCAGTTTAGAACATATCATCAAATCAAAAAAGTATTAATAAATGGCAAAAGTGCACACGCACTGTAGTACAGAACATATCAGAAAACCACAAAATATATATACGTAATGAGTACAAATGGCATAAAGTGCACACGCACTGAAAAACTCTCTAATATTTTTACGACAAATAAACCTAATGAGTACAAATCATATTGACAAATGACAAAAGTGCACACACACTGTAGTACTCTCTACTATTTTTCTACAACAAACAAACAAATCAAGGAGTGTAATAAAGTGCTCATGCACTACAGAAGTCTTTAGTAATTTCACGATAACTGATCTTATTAACAAATGAAAGGAAGTGCACACGTACTGTATATGACTTTTTCATTTTACAAGAATTAGGGAAGGAATAGGAAGGATTGCGTCATGGTTGTAGCACATAGGTTGCACGCAGCTGCTCTGAATGTCCATATCTTTCCACAGAAGTACAACACCAAGTGATACAATGTGAATTTCTTTTCCCAGAAGTGTTTATCAGCGTAGCCAAGACACTGAAATATCATAGTAATGTTCCATGTTATCATTTTGGCAGTACATCAGGTACACCAAACAGTGGGACCATAATAACGTCTCCATCGCTCACGGTGGTGGACAGCATGTCGTGTCAACACCACGCTCTTACAAGGCACACCAACGTAGAATTAGTGCAAAACCAAATATAGTGCTCCATGATCATGAGGATAGACTGGACAAATGGACATTGCAGTAATTCAGATTAGTTAGGTCAGTAGTTGAAGGACATTAAGTCACATACTAGTCTTCATTAGGAATTACATTAGTAGTCTGCGGCATTTATAGCCCAGTTATTGAACATTTCTGTACCATGTATTTAGTATTACAGAATGATGTTCATAAATCATCGATTACAATCAATATTGCCACTTATCGGCCAGTTACAAACGTCAAAAGTCATCATTAAAAACAGGAGATAATGAATGGCATAGTATTAACATAATTGATCAAGGTATACTAATTATTGGCACTAATTGGCCAGTTACTGACATCAAAAGTCATCATTGAAAACAGGAGCTAATGAATGGCATAGTATTAACATAATTCATTTAGTCATACAAATTATTGGCACTAATTTCCCAGTTACAGACATCAAAAGTGATCATTGAAAACAGGAGCTAATGAATGGCATAGTATTAACATAATTCATTTAGTCATACAAATTATTGGCACTAATTGTCCAGTTACAGACATCAAAAGTCATCATTGAAAACAGGAGCTAATGAATGGCCTAGTATTAACATAATTCATCTAGGTGTACTAATTATTGGCACAAATTGGCCAGCAAGTATTGAATAATAATTCATCTTGGTGTACTAATTATTGGCACAAATTGGCCAGCAAGTATTGAATAACATTTTTAATTCTTCCAGTGACATATATTGTATTCAGAATGTTAGCAATGCATTGCTTGGGGTAATTATAGGGGAAAGCAAGAAGAGAAAAAGAAAAAAAATTGCTTCTAGGTTGTTCCTGTAAATGAAAAATGTGTAACGTCATTCGTCATGAGTCAGCTGTAGCAAGGTTGTGACACAACTGGGTAAAAAAAAATGTAAGTACTAATACAGGTTTAAAAAGTAACAAGTTCAGTAAGTATCATGAAAGGCTTCTCCTGGAAAAAATACAAAATGGATTATTGAGCTGAAAGAAGAAACGCATACTATGCTGAAAAGTAGTGAACTTCGAATTAACAGGTAGTGAAATGTGTATAAAAAATGTGTTCCATAGCTGTCATTTCCAAAACCTTCAGTCATCATACCATACGATATAAAACATACTGTCAAAACAAACTGCAACAAATACTTAAATAACTACATAGCATAAATACATAAACTTCAACATCATCCTCATCTGTAAAGAAAAAACTTCATTATCCATCACTTTATTACTTATATTATTATAACTCCATTATTATCATCACCTGTGAAGAAAAACTTCATTATTCATAGTACCATATTCTTCATCATTATTCATCAGCATTCATTATCATCTGCAAAAAATCACCTCATTATTCATTATACAATTATTCCTTATTTCTATCATATTTCATCACTAAAACTAAGATGTGTAGTTCTGTCTGACAGCCTGCATCAATCGCCTTGTATTCTGAAAGAAAAAATTAGTTAAGACTGGTATTCTACGATGTGTATAGTATATTCTTGTTAATGCTTGTTAATTCTGATCCATTTACTCTTCCTCAAGAGGTTTGCATCTTCTTTCGATCTTTCCGCAGTTGAAATTCCCTTTTCTGTTTAATTTATTTCCTTTACACGTTATTTCTTTCTGAAAATGATGAACAAAGATTAATGTCTTGCATTTACATCATATACTCACTAAATAATGACTGGTTTATGGTGACATAATTAAGCATACAGCATAACATGACAGAAAACGTAATATGTCAAAAGCATAGACAGTGTTGATTGACATCAGAAAAAAATTCTCCGTAATATTTCATTATCATAAATACATGTAAGTAGTTAAGGTTGCTATATCAAATTAAGTTAGACAGTTGTTAAATAAATTTTCCGTTTAAAGTTTTTAACTGTGAGTGGTGATGGTATTGTGCTATCCTTCGGTTCCTCTTTCGCACCACAGCCTTTATCCTTCCCCTGGTTAAACCCTTTTCAGAGACCACATTCTATGTTCGACGTCAACGTGTAGTAAACGCTCATATACGGCTGATGGCAGCACTAGCAGTGGAGGTTATATAAAACGTGTTGAGGACATGCGGATGCCAGTACCGCCGTTGTCGTAAATCGGAAACGGTGTGATTCACCTGACATTCAAAAGGGTACCATCATCGAGTTTCTGGTCAAGGGCGTAAGTAATTTCCAAACGGCTCAGCATGTATATCGTTCACGTACCGAAGTGGTTAAAGTATAACTGCGTCATCCAAAAATTGCCCCTAGCCAACTATGGTGCAATGTGGCGAACGACGGCTGTGGAGACCTGTACGGGCGAAGAGACGTGCAATCTTCGAGCAACTGATCACCCAGGTGAACCAAGGGGTTACCAGCAGTGTCTCCACAACGACTGTTCAGACAACATTGCTGCAAATGGGCCTCTCCAGTACACGTTCACTTCATGCATCCATACTGCCTACTGCTCATTATCGACGAAGGCTGCAATTGGCACGCCACAACTGCAACTTGATGACCACTGACTGGTTACAGCTAGCCTTCTCAGATGAGTTTTATGCTCCGTCCTACAGACGGCTGGCACCATGAACGGCGTGAAATGTGTGAGCGAACGCCCCGCATGTGATATGGTCTGGGCATTTTTTTGGGAGATGTCGTCATTCTGGAAGGCACAAAGGATCCACACAAATACATATTTACCCTTGAGAACCATGAGACTGTTGTGATTTCTTTATGTTTTATATTTGTATCTACCACTCGTTACAACCTTGTAGAGTCGCGCTTGAACGTGCAACGCCTGGCATCGAACAAATGTACCCTCGTCAATAGTTACAGTGAAAACGTTGTGTATTTTACTACGTAAATTCTTTACGTCACATTTATCTTCTGTAACCTGTTACCACTACTACGGTATTGTACACTGCGTTTATTCTTTTAGTTTAATGTGTTTGTAAGTCATAAATTATTAAAAACGGTAGATCTGTAGATCACGACCCCGACTTTTGCAACATCATCTGGTGTTCAAAATCAGTATCATCGTATAATGGTCATATATAGTGTATCAGTCTGCTGATGTCAATTATTACGGCCACAGCTTACTTGCAGTTCCAGCGTACGGGTCTTCTTACGACTGTAATGTCTATGTCTATGTTCGTTTTGTAATCCTTTTTTTTCGTAAATAATCACGTTATTTCTTTTATTTCCACGAATGTATTATGATAGAAAACGCAGAAACGCGTAATACTGGATTAATAAGCTGTTTTGCATTCAGCCAATGACCTTTCCCTCAGCGACCAAGTCACTTTGCAGACTACGTATATTTTTAACATGTCTCCTTCGTTACTCTCTGTCACGGTTGTTCAATATAAATGCCTGTATGTCTTAAGTCGTGTTTACTGCATAGTTGTTAATGTTACTCAATACGCACACTCACTCGCACACACACACACACACACACACACACACACACACACACAAACACACACACACACACACACACAAACGGAGAAAGAGAGAGAGAGAGAGAGAGAGAGAGAGAGAGAGGTGCGGTGAGGAGGGATAGAGTGCGTGTGTGCGGGAGAGGGGCACGGAAGGAAGAAGGGAGGAAGGGAAAGTAGGAGGAAGGGAGGGGGGGAGATTGAGACTGACGTTTTTATTCCATGATACTGGAATTCACAAATCAGATAACTATAAGAACGATTTGAAGATTAACATATATAAATTTCTGACAACAGCTGTTAGTCTGCATAATGAGGATTCTCATTTACCTATTTTGATAAAGATAACTTAGATACTTTTCGTTCCGAAATTTGTCATCTTTGAAATCATTTGGCAGATTGGTCCGTGTGCATTAACCAAGTGTCGATATAGAGAAACGTTTGCATTTCCCTTGTATAAGACAAAGTATTTGATCCCCAATGATTAACGGAAAACGTGCTTAGTACAGACAGGATATAAGTTTCTAAACTTCAACTAGCTATTAAACGGAATGTTACAGAAAAGGGGAAAAACTGATATTATTTTGTAGTATTAGAAATTTTCTCGATATTTTTAGATATTTCCAGAAGGTGTAGATCATACAATGACAAAAAAATCGATAGGCAAGAAGGTAGTTAACGTAGAGTAATGAAATTTCAGGATATATCTTTATCAAGGTAACATAATTAACTGATTAACGTCACAAGATTATATGTCGATGTAAGCGCGAGATAGGCCATTGCAATGTGAAATAATTGCACATAAATAACCGGTGTAACCGTCAGAATCTGCAATGTAAGCATATAGACATCCATGCATTGTGTTGTACAGGTGCCGGATGTTAGTTTGTGCCGGCCGCTGTGGCCGAGCGGTTCTAGGCGCTTCAGTCCGGTACCGCGCTGCTGCTACGGTGGCAGGTTCGAATCCTGCCTCGGACATGGATGTGTGTGATGTCCTTAGGTTAGTTAAGTTTAAGTAGTTCTCATTTGTAGGGGACTGATGATGACCTCAGACGTTAAGTCCCATAGTGCTTTGAGCTATTGTTTTGTCAGTTTGTGGGATGGAGTTAAATGCCTGTTTTACTCAGACGTTCACTACAGCGAGGGTTAATGCTGTTGTGGATGACGGTGGAGTAGTCAACCGATGATGCACCGTATGTGCTCGACTGGGGTGATCGATCAGGTCAAGGCAACATGTTGATACTCTGTAGAGCGTGCTGGGTTACAACAATGGTATGTGAGTGAGCGTTACCCCGTGGAAAACACCGCCTGGAATGCCGTTCATGAGTAGCAGCACAAAATGTCGAATAACCAGATTGACGTGCAAATTTGGAGTCAGGGTGCGTGGGATAATCTATGGGGTGCTCCTACTGTCATACGAAATTGCACTCCAGGCCATAACTCCAGTTGTAGGTCCAGCTTGTCTCACTCCCAGACAGGTTGGTCGCAGGCCTTCAACTGGCCTACTTCTAATCGAGACACAACCGCCATTGGCAGCGAGGTAGAATCAGCTGTCATCAGGTAACACAACAGACCTCCACCCTGCCCTTCGATGAACTCCCGCTCGACATCACTGAAGTTGCAAATGGCGGTGGTTTTGTGTCAGTGGAATGCACGCTAAGGGGCCTCTGGCTCGGACCTGTCGTTGAGGTAACCGTTCTGTGTCTGTGGAGCCAACTACCGCTCAGATTACTGCTGCAGATGCAGTACAATGTGTCAGAGCCATACGCCCAACACTATGGGCTTCCCTCTCAGTAGTGACACATGATCATACGGAGCCCGGTCTTCTTGCGACCGTACATTCCCTTGACCAACGCTGCCAGCAGTCTTGTACTGTGGCTATAGTCCTGCCAAGTCTTTCCACATTATCTCATAAGTAACATCCAGCTTCTTGTATCCCTACTACATGACCTCGTTTAAACTCAGTGAGGTGTTTTTATTGGCGTCTTGGTCATTCTTGTCTGACACGAACTCGACACGACCAATCTCAAAGGTAACCAACTCTCACTACCGTTACAGCATGCATTTAAAGCGTATCTTATTCGCATCCTCATATTGGCGCTACTAGTGCCACTCTTACGCGAATCTGACGAAAGTTTCATACAGATCGTGTTTCAGATGTAGAATGACTGCTGCCAACTTTCGTTTGTGTCTCACAGCTTCTTCTTGGTGGTGCTTTCTTTTTGTCAGTTTATTGTATTACTAACATGCCACTTCATCCGGATTTTCTCGTATAGATTTACGGATTCACTGCAGACTGTTAAATTTACTTGCATTTTTACGGTTCTGTACGTTTCTCAGTAAAAACTGAACTTTTGTATGATTACTTTATTGTACATCTGTCTTTCTGCCTCTCTGTCCGACTATTAAGACCTGTTTTTCTCGGGATCTGGTGGAATTATAAAGTTAAAACTGATGTCACATACTAAGGTTTCCACCGCTTGGTGGTTTAAAAAAATTAAAGTTCTAAGTTAATGCAATCGAAAAATACAGCCATCTGTAAGTACCCTTTTTTCTCAGGAGCGGTTTGTGTATCAAGTAAATATTTGTCAAATACTAGGCTGTACTGTCCTTTGGCGGTGTAAAAATTATTAGGTATCACAGGAACTGACGAAGGTAGAAAATGTAAAAATGTAACAAATGAAGCAGGGAAAAGTTATTATACATATCTGAAAAAATTAAGTTGGTGCAATACAGCAAACCTTATATGGTAAGAGAAGCAATTAAAGCTAGTAAACCATGCACCAGTTCAGAAAAGTTCTATGTCGCGTACAAGAGAAGTACAGAGAAATCTTCGGCGAACGGAGAAGCAGTTGCGTGGAAATAGTGAGCTCAGAAGGTTAGCTGGAACTAAACAAGGAAGGAAATGCCAAAATTTTAAATAAGGAAAGAAAAAAGTATAATATAATGAAAAGGAAATAAAAAGTGTATGAAGATGAGGTAAGACATTCAGTCTGAATTATTAAGATCCTTGGGGAATGAAATTACGACACAACTCTTCCACGCAATATGTGGGCTTTACGAGAATGGCGAAATACCACCAAATACAAGAATAGGATAACTCCAACATCAAAGATGGGAGGTGTTATCGAACCGTCAGTTTATAAATCACGGTTGTAAAATACTGACTGCAGTTATATACAGAAGGAAGGTTGCAATAGACTAACATGAATTATTTACAGAATAACTGAGGGTTTTGTTTTTTTTTTTGTTGGCGATCTCGGGAAAAGGTCAGCTTAGGTTTCAGAGCACTGTTGGAACACTCGAGGTCCTAATGCCCGTATAGTTCACGCTATCAGGTAGACTGATAAAAAGGCAAACCTACATTTAAAATAATCGTACGTTTAGAGAAAGTTTTGTGAAGAATGTTGACTGGAACAAAATCTTGAAATTGTGATTGTAGCAGGGACGTAATACAAGGACCGAAAGGTTGTCTACAGGTTGTGCGGAAAGCCGACTGCTGCTAAAGAGGAAGGATGTCAATGGGAGGAATGTTCTTCAATTTGTACACTGAGAAACAAGTGAAGGAAACCAAAGAGTAATTTGGAAAGCAGTTTCTGTTCGGGATAAGAAATAAAATCTTAAGACATGTCGGCGAGATTGCCGTTCTCTAAGATACAGGTATGACTTAGAAGATTAGTTAAATTCAGTCAATAATGTCTCGAAAAGCGGCTATAAGAAGAACATCAACGAAAACAAAACAAGAATATTAGAATGTATTCGAATTAAATCAGATGATTCTGAGAGAGTTAGTTTAGGTGATGAGAACTGAAAGTAGTGGACAGATGAAGCCAATAAGAGATTCTCTGATGAAGAGAAACATTTTAATAACCAACAAAAATTTAAGTGTTGGGCAGTACGTCCTGGAAGAATTGTGTGAAGACTTAAAGAAATGAGACGTGGACAACACGTCTTGTAATTTACCGCTGCAAAAACGTCAAATATTGAATTAATGAGAGCTTATTACCTATCAATATGTCTGTTAGGTGTTTTGTTCTTAACTGTGAAAGTGATAACTCATTTACTTTAGGCTGCTTCAGTGGTGCGACTGTAAATAAAGAGGTTTTCTTTTAACTAACTAATGTATCGTTAATGGTTTGAAATCACACAGTAAATAGAATTACTTCTCTATGGATCAGTTACGTATTTTAATTGAAGTATTAATTAAATTTAAAGGCTGGAAGCAGTGTTCACGCCTAATAAACGTCTCGAAATTTGGGTCAGGCAATTTCGTTGTTAATTTACAACAATGGTCACAACTTGATCATTGTGTCCATCGTTGTGTTTACGTTCTCAGTAATGTTTTGACAAACTGCAACGTGACTTTTTTATGCAAATATCTTTTACATGTCTTACATTTTTGTGTGACGTGTTGTTTATATGTGGACTGGGAGAGGGATGAGAAATTTTAGCAGTTGAGAAGCTATTATACTTGGGATGTAGGCGGCGATTGTTACGAAATAAGCAATGTGTGTGATCCTTGCATTTTGAAAAGTTTCAACAATGAATTAATGCAAGTGTACTACTGCCGACATTACGTATTTTCATTTTCCGTAATTTTCTTACGGATTTGGTATCATATAGTTTACCCACCCTTACTAACAAAATGCTCAAATATGGAGAAAAGGTATCTCTACAACGATAAAGATTTGAAAAGACAATATTCCGATAGTGAGGTAAAGAAAACAAGAAACTAGAGTACAGGAAACAGTAATTTCATGTTGTGAATGCAGCTTGTATATTAATTTTCGTACGTTTCAAATACGGTCATTGAAGTATCTCCTTTGAGAACATATAATGTTCATAACACTGAAAGACGCGCAGCATTCTAGGTGGCAGAAAATATCTGCCTTTAAACACGTTGACCTCTTGGACTTAGCGAACCACAATCTAAATTCTTTTATAAGGTATTGTGTTGCACATTAAACACTGATCTAAAGCTGCGTAGTAAACGCTAGTCACAGCCACGCAACCAAATGGTTTGCCTGCCAATTTGTTTGTGTTAACGCCTGTCAATATGGCCAATACGAGCGTTGCGCTTGCGTCATAGCGCTACATTTGTTTGTTTGCCCCTGGTACCCCAATTCCCGATTCGACAGAGTGAGCAGAATGTAGACCAGTTACGTGACAGTCCCATAGTCGTGCCACAAAAGGAATAAGAAAGTAAAACGAGCTCTTTGCATATCGAACTAAGTCCGACATTTTACAAGCATCACAGGACGCTGTTTGTTGAATACATTGTCTTTGACTCCGGACTATGACTGGAGTCTATTTTTGGGCAATAACTTCTATTTGTGTGACTGTGACCTTACATGTGATGGTATCAAATATGTGCCTGTAATGTTGTCAATTAGTTTGCCGAATAAATATGAACTATAGACGTCAACATTAAGATTTTTCCATCTAAAATTCAGAAATATGTTCGATAACAGGAAAGCCCTTTCGGCGAAAAGTACTGTCTTTGTTTGAGCTAGTCTTCTTTTAAGTTTTGTAGATCGTAAAGATTGCGTTATTTTGTATCAAAAGTAGCAGAATTAATTCACGTCGGTTGATAAGTGGTTACTCATTTTGATGTATTAACAATGGAATACGTGAAATGCATTCACTGTTAATACGAAGAGACATCAGCCTTATAATGAGTGACGCCAATGAAAATTTGTGCCGCACCGGAACTCGAACATTCCTGCTTTACGATAGTGGTTGCCTTTACCGCCTTTACTGTCCAAGCACAATCCAGGAGCACACCCAGACTTCCATATGTCGTCGTTTCTGCGCTACAGCCTGTACTCGTACACACATTATGTAATTTCCGTACAGTCACGGCAGCGACTAAAGCCGTTGTGAAACACGTGAAGTGTATTAGCAGTTGCAAATTCTAGTAACTATCAGCTACATAAGTGAATGGCAAAGGAACATTGCATCCTTCTTCTTAGTAACACAGGCAACACTGTATCCTATTAGTGATGACATCTGAAGTGCTTGGATTAAAAGTGATGTAAGACAGGGATGCAGACTTTCGTCTCTACTGTTCCATCTATACATCGACGACGCGAATATGGACGTAAAAGGACGGTTCTAGAGGGGAATTAAAATTCGATGTTAAAAGATATCAACGATAAGATTCGCCGATGACGTCGCTACCCTCTCTGAAAGTGAAGAAGAATTACAGGATCTGCTGAATGGAATAAACTATCTATTGAACACAAAATATGGATTGAGAGGAAATGGAAGAAAGAAGAAGAAGAGAAGTAACAGAAATGAGAACAGCGAGAAACTTAACATCAGGACTGATGGTCACGATGTAGATGAAGTTAAGGAATTCTGCTACCGATGCAGCAAAATAACCAATGACGGACGAAGCAAGGAGCACATCACCTTTAACAAAGGGCATTCCTGGCCAAGAGAAGACTACTGGTACCAAACATAGGTCTTAATTTGAGGAAGAAATGTATTAGAATGTACTTTTGGAGCACAGCATTATATGATAGTAAAACATGGACTGTTGAAAAACAGTAACAGAAGAGAATCAATGGAGTTGAGATGTGGTGCTACAGACGACTGTTGAAAATTAGATGGGCTGATAAGATAAGGAATGTGGAGGTTCTGCCCAGAATGAGAGAGGAAAGGAATATGTGGATAACACTGATAAGGAGAAGGGACAAGATAACAGGATAGCTGTTAAGACATAAGGAAGTAACTTCCATGACAGAAGGAGCTGTAGAGGGCAAAAACTGTAGAGGAAGACAGAGCAGCAGCATGACAGAGCTTGCAGCATCAAACCAATTAGACGACTGATGATTCAAAAACGAAATGAAATCCAGCACTGAGTCTGACGTTTGCTAGCAGAGAATTTCAGATAAAATACACAGCAGTTCCCGACGAATATCGATTTCGATTTTTAGTACGCATAACTGAATATCGTGTCCGAAGTTAGGAAGACGTCATGAGTCGACTCAGGAAATTTATTTTCCACCCAACTCATAAACTTTTACATCACTCTTATGACTTGTTTAGTTTGAGTTCTTTTTCGGAAATCTCTTCCTAAGGTCTCTTTCCCAAACAGAATAACTCTGTGAAGAGCTTCCTATTTACTGGTGGCGACAGTAAACGTACAATGTCAGTGCAGTTCAGAAGGGTTCGCTCTTTCCATTTCTGAACGGAACAGTAGGCGCTGTTTACACTGTTCAGGCTGTCAGCAAGCATCGAATATTTCAAGCTAAGTCTTCGCGACAATATAACTTTATGAAATGTGGGATTGTCAGTAAGGGGAACTGCCCTGCTATATTGGCTTACTCCACAGCGACGTATTTCCAACATTCAGTTGCTATCGTGGAACACTTACTACTGAAGATCTCGTTCGTAGTGGACTATTACATACAAATTATAGCTGTTGGATACCCCAAGCAGAAAGAGAGCTGCGCACTGACTTTTTGGCAGCAAGTGGCAGCGCTATGCAGTAATAAAATCAAATGAAACTTCCATTACCTGCTTATCTGGGAATGTGAATGTACTAATCTTCAAGACTGTATGCAACTATCGGTGTGGTCTCTAGGTGCCCATTAAGAACAACAGCACATTTTCCCCGCTCCACGGTGACAGTCGCGAACGCGGCTAGCGTCCCGTGCCACTGTCAGCAACGCAGCCTTCAGACTGATGGACCAGTCATGTTTTGCACCAAAAATGTCGGAACCCTCTCCCCGCTATCAAGGGTAATTTGAGGGCTGTGCAGTGCGGGACAGGACAATCCAGTCTATTAATCTTCTTTCTTTCGTAGTGCTTGAAAAGATGGGTCTGTCAGGCTTTCTTATTAACGCTAATAATAGTTTATATTGTCCAGCCGTAAAAATTTCTGCGATAAATTTTTCTTCCAAAACAAAAATTGTCGAGCAGACTACGTACACCTCATAAACATTATACTTCTGGAGGTGGTAAACAACATAATGTAATGACCTGCGGTATTTTCTAAAGTGAAATGAGTGAGCACGCCTGGAATCACTCGAAACTGGCTGTGCGTTGTCATATGACCTTCCTCGCACACTGTGTGACCCTGAGGAGGACCACAGATGAGTGGGACAAGCTTTAGTAACAGTACAATAGCTCGATTGCCTTGTGGAGGTACAGAGAGCTGAATGTTTCTCTGTAGCAGATATTGGTTTCAGAGATAAATAGATAAGGGGAATTTCATGACGACTGCATTTATTTTGGTTATTTTTCGTTTTGATTTAGCACCAAATAATTTTTTTTCTTTAGTTTTCTAATAAGCCATATTTTTTATTGACTACTCTCCTTGAAGCTTAGTACGTTCGCATTCGCAGGTTAGAAGGTGATGGAAATTTTATTTTATTTTTTGAGTAGTTTATTACTGACTTTCGAGATAATTTATCATTACGATCGCGTGCCTCAACTGGATTCATGGTAAACTAGCTAAACTGGGACAGCATTTCCTCAAAACACTTCGAATTAATTTTTCGTTTTATGCCTTCCACGTTTACTAATCTTTGTATCGAAGACTCCTAGTATCAAGCTCATAATCAACGCTACTGAATCTCGTGTGTTTTGTTTTTAGTTCTTTTTTACATAGGTGATCGATATTTTTATGGTGTAGAGAAATGGGGTTGCAGTGCAAGATACTTTCTTGTAACATCTAAAATCATCGGTCATCAGATATGTTCCATCGTTGAAGCGCAGATAAATAGCGGACTTCCTTAATTGTATGTATTGTTTCATAAAAAGCTAACATTTTGCGTTACAGTATGCGTCGCAAACAAATACATCCTGAGATTGTCTAACGACAAACTGCCACTAGAAAAATCGCCGCAGCAGTGTATTAAGGCCACCCGTTCATACAGCACAGGCGTTACTACATTCTAATACCTCGTCAGTAGACTGTCGAATTCGCGGTTTTGTGATTTCTTCAATTTATCTGTATATTAAGGTCACTGGTCTCGTTCGAAGATCAAAACGGATTTATTTCCTGTCAGTGTCGGTCGGTATCGCTTCAGGTTACGTATTCAGACAAGCAGATATGTCCTTCATTTTGATCGGTTCCCGCTGAACATTGTGAGAAGCCACCAAGAGAACGAGGGATAGAATGTCATCGGAAATAGTACTTAATTCTTCCTCAGAAAATTATGTTGAGCAATTAATTCGCGAGCCCACAGTAGATCACTCAGTGACACACAAACTTGAGCAAATCCCTAAAGGCCGCCATCACCGCGTTCGCATATCAGTGGCCCATTTACGGGAATTACATGACTTGCGCGTAGACATCTAATGCCACACACGTCCACAAACCTACCAACAAATTGTCTGATCCCTGATAAGTAGAAACAGTGATGCATTCCGTTCCAAAGACGGACAAATAAGCTGTTAAGAAGGTGGTCATAATGTTTTGGCTCAGCGGTGTAGGTTTCTGGCCCCATTCTTTGGGTTGCGGAAGGTTAGGGCATACATTATAAACTATAATATTATTGCCTCTCTGGTACATATATGAGTCAAGTTAGCTTTCACTGCAGTTGATGCTAGTCTTTGAGTTCTCGGACATGACGACGACGGTAATAATATCTCGGAATCTGACCTTGAGTAGGTCCGAGCAGTGAACTTGCTTATATTGCGGCTATACGACTCACCCGCTAGCATTGCATCTTTGGCGTTTGCCTACCAAGGACCACATGGGTGTGTATGTAGCACTGGCAAGTCGCAACTCTCTGGTCACATAATGTGTGTTGACACATTCCTGTTGGTGTACAGGCTGTATATCCCCTTTTTTGTTCGTTTCAGTGTCTGAAAGACCGCCTATGTGCCTCTCCGTGTTTGGAACGCCCAACACCTTTGTTAGATTTGGGGTATATGGGACGTTGGATTTGCAATAGTTTATAATTTGATTTTATTTGCGGTGGTTCCGGCTTTTTTTCATTTGAGGACCTTTTTCTTTTTATGTAGGTCCTGTTCTGCGAGAGGCTTTTCAGCAGGTGCAGGAATTGAGAGGGCCTCCCGTTTTATGCCGTGTACCAGCGATGCCCAATTTTGACATAATTTAAACTATGTTATTCGCCTTTTACGAACTCACAGTTCATGTATGTACACCGGATTATTTCTTAAGATTATTAGTATAAGTTTTATTTAGCTTTTTTCATGTTTACAATCTAGACTGACATCATTACTTATTTATAACTTTGCAGATTAACCTATGATGGGACACAGGTCCCGAAACCAGACTAAGCTTCGTTTTAGGAAATGAAAATTTCGTAACTGTAGGGAACCCTATCGTTGATGATCGGGACAATCACTTGTCACTTCGTGATTGCAATTAATTCACTTGTGTGATTACCAGGATTTTGATTATTAGTCTTGTGGTTAATAGTATCTTCTTCCCATTTCCCATATGAGATATGCCAAGGTTTAATTATATTAATGTTGCCTCTGTATAGCAGTTGGTTTGTGAATAATTTTTTCGGAATAAACTAAAGTAATTGTGGTTTGTATCATATTTAGTAGTCATAAGTTTCCTCATTCGTTAATGTGGAGACTACCCTGATTTTTGCAACGCCAGCCAGACCTACAGTTTATTCAAAACCCAGGTCACCTTGTACTAATTAATGAAGGGTAGCTGAATACTCGCCAGCGAGTGACAAGAATGACAAACACTGTTGTCATACCTTTCATGAGAAGCGTGTCAAATGGCATATTCCAGAAAGTATAATTCAAGACACCAAAAAACCTAGAGGAGTCTATGGAATTTCGAGGGGCCTACCTCGGTCTCCGACTAATAATTCATACAACATGTCTGAGATGGGGTGAGAGTGCGTATAGTTTCATTCCAGGCTCCACCCAGCAGACTTCTCAAACAGACATGGTAAGTAAGAAGCTCTCGCCTGCTTGCACGGCAAAACCAATGCAAGACACAGTCCTCCCCGTGGTGATCACCTCAAGCTGATGTTGAAATGAAAACTTTGTTTCCAGTGATGTGAAAATTTAATCACTTAATACATTTAATGTCATCAGCATTTCCAGAGTTTTTTATAAGTATCGGAATCATGCGTAAATGTGTAAAGCTTTCCATTTATGTTAGCATATTTGGCTATGCTAGACCTTTCTCATCAAACAGGTGATTTTTGGAAACCCTGGTACCAAATTCATTTACCATGAGATGTCCATATGTATAATTATAACTGCACAGCTCGCGCTTACAACGCACTATAATTCACGATGTTGGTGTGGGGAATGTTCAATTTTCTGCTTACATATTTTATAATGTTGTGTAACTCAAACACCTATAGGTCATTATTTATTACTGAAAAAAATAATTGGCGCAGTGCGAACAGGAACCGCGCACTAAGGGTTCCGTACAAATAGTCACCCTAATACGGAGTCGGGAAAGTAACGATTAGTGACCGGAAAAAAGTCGCGTTAAAATTGAGCAATTTTGTTCTGTTTCAAGCGAAAAACAACTATTGAGAAGCGCCAAAATAGCGACTATGTCTTCATATGAAAAACTTGACTATTTTGTTCGCTCAAGAAAAACAGAAAAGAATCAAAATTTCTGGTCCTTTGACACAAGAAATGGCCCTTCAACAGAACGAGCTTATGGATGGTGACCCATCATTTTCAATTAGCTGTTGGTTTTTTGGATCGTTGGAAGAAAAGTTACTCAATTAGACAACTCACGATTGCTGGAAAGAAGCTGTCAGGGTTTCTTCTCAAAACTGCATACAGCAGCATGTTTACAAGACTGATGACACCGCACTGAATTTTAAGGCTTTGCGTAGCAAAATTCTTGCTTCACAAGAAGAAAAATTTGCCCCAGGATTTAAAATGGACGAACAACGTCAAACTGTCTTAACTTGCAGCATCGCCTCGGTTGATGGTAAAAGGCAAAACGGCGAAACCACGAGTGTTCGGAAACATTAACATCACCTCACTCAAAAACGTGCTTGGATGCAGCGTGATTTGTTCAAGGAATGGTCGAGCACCAATTTCTCCATAAACTGACTGCGTTCAGTAGAGAAACTGGATTCCACAATAGAACTCTGCTGTTTGTAGTCAATACATCGGCCTACGGAGAACAAATGAAACTTGTTTGTGAAGACATAAAAGCAGTGTTTCTGCCTCCAAATGTAAATTCAATTCTTCATTTAATGTACCAGGGTGTGTTGCAGGCTATTAAACAAAAATACAGAAAAATGCTCTTTCGCACCTTACTTGAAGAGGGTGAAAACGAAATCACAATCTTTTAAGAACTTTAGAAAATTGCAATAAACGATGTCATTTACTGATTGGTTCAGGTTTGGTGTAAAGGTGCATTACAAAAATAATGGTAAAATGTCCGGCCTACATTGGACTCTGTTGGAACAACTTTCACACCCGTCAAAGACTGGGGCGCTCTTCTACTAGTCAAGCAAATCCCTGGCTGCGCAGACACGGAAGAAAGTTGTATTGACGAGTGGAGTGCTGTTGACGACAATAGCCATCACGACTACGGAGACGAAGACATCATAACAATGGAGCATGGCTCATCAGTTCAGATCGACACGGAGGAATGAGAGGAGTAGGTGAACCCTCAAACTGAGCTCACATCACAAACAGACGCGGCAAATGCTCTTGACGTCGTCTTACGTTACGTCGATCAGCACTGTTCATCAACACCAAATCACTTTATTTTCATGCAGCGTTACCGGGACATTGCACCCTCAAGTCAGTTCAGTGCTCTTTATAAGAAATAAATGACTGACTTTGCTTCTTAAGTGTGTGTAAATCGGTTATTTTGTGTTTAGCAGTGATTAAAAATGATTCTACGGTACTCTATGAATGGAATCGACATGTACTGTATCTACTGTACCATAAATAACCAGCTTTCATTATAGTGTAGTTTCAGCCTTTTTAATCAAGCTTTGGCTCTATGTATGTCTCCATATAACTTGTTTGTATAATTATAAATGTACGTATTTTTTCACTTTTTTTTTACATTCTCCTGTTCTTAATTTAAATAATCTGTTTTGTTTTCTGGTCTCTCTTCGGAATAGGCGGATTTTCGAAAAAGCGTGGTTTGAATAGCGAGTCTCTACTCTCTAGTTCACCCATCCTGAGAATCAAGAATGTCAACAATTTTTGTCTGTTATCGATGCTATTGGTCTCGCGAATTCCGAGATCGTATCAAAAGTTCTACAGTAGTTCCTCAGACTAGCACGGACGTACAAAAAGAAGCGAGCAGGCGACTTCAGTTTATGTATGTAAAGAAACAATATTTAGTAACACATTTTTTATTTACGTAATAAAAAGTTACTACAGCTTACATTTTATGTTTGAATGCAGCAATATTCGTCTATTATGCTTTTGACGGATGTTTCACGCAATGCATGTTCAAATGGCAAAAGATATTTTTTATGTTATATAAGTATAATTTTCAAGAGTTTTACTTGATTTGTACTGAGAAACTTGCTTTTTGCCGAATT
This sequence comes from Schistocerca piceifrons, assembly GCF_021461385.2. Lineage (NCBI taxonomy): Eukaryota > Metazoa > Arthropoda > Insecta > Orthoptera > Acrididae > Schistocerca > Schistocerca piceifrons. Next base: position 677,370,983 of record NC_060141.1, read on the forward strand.
TTTTTTTCTACGTCAACGGGAGTGCCCTGTAAGTTTTAATGAGTGATAATGCGAGTTTAGAATTATGTGACGTGAATGACCGAATCTTTCGACTGCACTGATTTCGTAGCTTACAATCTTTACATGGTCAAGGGATCATAGACAATTTGAACTCGATGCCCCAAAATGTTCCATAGTAAAAGGGCCTTAGCAGACGAATATAAGAAAGAAAAAAAACTATTTTTCTCGTGTGACTTAATTATAAATTCTAAGTGTTCGGATTTTTTCCTTTTCTTGTATGTGAAATCTTACTTATTGCCAGGTCAACGGGGAGTGCCTTGTAGTTCTGAAGAGTGAGTTTTCGAGTGACAAAATATGTGGTATAAGGGGCGGTATCGTTTGACTGAAGTGAATTACGCTTAAAGTTTTAACACCTGCAAGGCACCCTAGTCCTTAATATGGGACACAAATGTTGACGTCATATGTCTACCTGTTCCTGAGAAAATAGGTTCTTGACAGTCGGACGGACAGACAGACAGACGGACAATAAATCAAGCTTATAATTATTTAGTTCTAATTTCTGCTACCAGTCACTTTCTTATTTTATCTTTAATCTAACGTAATACAATGCGTTTCGAGCATGTTCTGTTGATCTTCAGGCGTTTATACGTAGATACATACATACGGAGAAATGTTAATTAAAAATAAACAGTCTTAAACTAGATTAATCTAGAACTCTTTGTCCATTGTTTGTTACTGTAGCGGCTGGTGTGGCATGTGGCATTTGGGGGGGGGGGGGGGGGTAGCAGGGGGGCAGTGTATGGCTAGAAATCGTAATCAGTGATGTCTTCTGCTGGTTCTCTTCCTTGTGGTTGACTATGTATGATATCACAGCCCGTATAGATGCAAATAGGTTTGCATCAGCGATGCAAATCTATCTGCATCCTATCAGAAATTATCCCACACAGCCACATTTCACAAACATAGCAATTGGGGCCGAGAATAATCAAGCTTTTAATGTTACAGATTGAGGCATGAAATATAGATACAGCAAAGTTACTTTAGTTAATCTATTATGACTGAAGCAGAACTTAAAACTGCTTTGTCTTTAATTTGAATGTGTCGTAACTATTACGAGTGCCATGCTAAGCAATGCAAAACGTCGATGCAGCAATGGCACTGTCTTCGTAGTGACAGCTGCGACAACTGTGGATAAACTGCTAAGAACACGAGACTCCAGTCTCAAGGGGGAGGAGGCAGTGTCTTCGGGCGTCTCCAAGGGCAGCATTGACTTCGGTGCGGTTCCAACAAGTTCGCAAAGTTGTTCTGAAGGCAGTCGGCGAACTTGTATTAGAAACGATCCCAGCCGCCAAGAGAGAAAAGAGAGGCATCGGACTTCGTGAACTATTATCTGCAGATGTAGTTATCATTAGGAGATGAGTTATAACAAAATATATCCGTATTATTTGTCTAATTAATTGTAAGCAAGGAGTACCGTCGAGGTGGCCAATATGAGGAGATATCGCTCTCGTACTCTGTTGGTTATAATATCTATGAAACTTACGTTTTTGTTACGGAGGTAGAGGTTTTAGAATGACTTAATTCAGCGGTGTACTTTATCAGCGGAACGGTGTTCTATATTCTGCGTTATGAGGGGCAGCCGGATTTGTTTGGTTCAAAGGGATAAGCTCTGTTAACGTATTTGTACAGTTAATTGGCTGTAGGAATTTACACATTGCAGACAGATGGAGCTGATGACCAGCCTACTTTTCCATTTCCCGCAACTAAGAATTTTATCAGACGAGATCTCTTTGATCCTTCGAGGTGACGGGTGAGCAAAATACGTAAATAAACTTCCTCTAGTTTGTCCATGCCGAGAGATATCAGCGAACGTTACTACATCCTCGTCTTATCTACGGTATATATTTCACTGCCGTTGTCGTCGTCGTCTTGCAGACAGGGTAAAACATATGCCTTTTCAATCATGGCGTATCCTTGGTCGACTTAAGTCTCCCATTCTTTTCGGCTTATAGGTCAGGCTTTATCTTGTAAGGTCTTTTATCTTGCAATCTATTGACATTTTATACATGTTTAATAGCATGTACGTTCAACTAATATCTACAATTCCTTACTAATTCTGCTCGTGTGTTTCCCTTTGAGGTCCTCATGAAACCCATCTCTGCTACAACTACACTGGTTTGCAGAAGTTACGGTTGTAAATAATTGTAGTATGATGTGTGACTGCTAAGTCATGTAAATTGGTGAAACTTGGACTATACTGCTACAGTATAGTACAGAATATACCTGAAAGAAAAACGCAGTGTGACGAAAAGAAATGATAATTTCATTCAAAGACAATACGTACAATGAAGCCACAGCAATTTACAGGGTGTTTCAAAGAGGACTTCACAACTTCTAAAATCCATATAAATTAATTCGTAGTACCTACAGAGGTGATTGTAGTGTCAATTTGCAGAGAAATACATCGAGTTTTGTCTCGCGTAGTTTGCGAGTGCCGAATCGCACCGTAAGGAACGCTAGCGGCAGTTTCGTTAAAGATGGCTGCCTTCACTGGACTCGAGCGAGCTAACCGTGTGTTTTGGTTTCAAGAATCGAAGTCGGCCACAACAGCTCAGCGTAATTTCGCTACCAGGTAAGCTAAAGACTCTCCTAGTAGGCCTCCAATTTATGAGTGGCATAAATGTTCTGTTGGAACAGGGTGCTCATAGGACATGGGAAATCATCAGGTCGTCCAAGCACATCTGACGACATATATTGTACCTGGATATGCTACAACAATTTTTGATACCACAGATCAGTGAGGATGATCATGAATTGAATGCTTACTTCATACAATATGATGCACCACCCCAGGTCAATGGATTGACTGTGCTGCGCCAATTGCATGGCCCCCACGTTGCCAAGACCTGACAGCAATCGATTTTTTTATGGGGATTCATCAAGGATTTAGCTTCTCTAACTGAACTTAGAGCAAGAATTTACGCCGCCGCTGAGCAAGTTACACCTGCAGGATACAGCGTCTTTGGGAAGTAACTGACATCCGATGGAATGTGTGCAGGATAACCAGCGGAAGCCACTTACATCATTAGTTTAAGGTTAAAAAAAATTGATATGTTTCCCTACAAAAAAACGCTAAATCCAGATCTGTATCTCCTTTTAACAAATTTATATTAGTTTTTAAAGTTGTAAAGCCCTGTATAATTGTTCCCTGAACATTGCAAACGTTACATTCTACTTAGTAGTGTGTTTGGTCACCACGGACAGCAATGCATGCTCTACAACGTGCTACCATGCTGGACACAAGGTTAGTAAGGTATTCGTGTTGTAGGGTGTTCAATTCCTCCACCAGCACCGTTGACAACTGCTTCATGGTCGTTGGGGCATGTAAACGTGCTAAAATACATCTCCCCAACACAACCTACACGTGCTCGTTGCGATTGAAGTCTGGATAATGGACAGGTCAGCCCACTTCCTGATATCCTTTCGTTCTGAGAACTCCATCTACGCTATTCAGTGCTGTTGCACCCATAAGAATGAAATCAGGGCCCAATACAGTTCTGGAAAGACGTAAATGGGGAAATTTTACAATATCACAATAAAGCTGACCACTGAGTGTTCAAAAATCTGGAAGTCAGTCGGCCCATGCAACATTAATGTCTCCCTACACCGTAACTCCTGAGCCACAAAAATGTCATGTTCGACAATACTCCTGGTTGCGTTGCGTGTTCCCACATCACGCCTCGTGACAGTACGTCCAGAATCGCTACACGAACTAACTCAGCTCTCATCCGAGAACGCGACCCACCCCTCACCAGTCCTTTCCCTATGCTCATGGTACCATCGCAAACGGTGCCGAGATTGTGCGGCTGTTAACGGAGCACGACGCACTGGTCATCGGCCAATGAGACCACTCCCGTGCCATTGCCGTCACTGTGGAGTGTGAGATTGCGTGCCTTGCAGTCCTGTTAAGCGTGATTGCAATTGCACCCACTGACGAGGGTGCCTTCTTGCCTGTTGCACAATGTTGCGATCACCTGCTGCTGAAGTTGACTGTAGTCGACCTTCACCCCCTCCTTCGGGCAGCAGGGCCTCTGGTTTGGAACGCTCCCCAGCGCGTGAACCTCTGGGCTACACTCGTCGTACTACACACATCAGACATCGTCCTTCTTCTAGTGTCACTTGTGGAGTTACCCAGATGTTGTCTCCGTGCCACGTTGTAACGAAGAACACCACAACAATGCAGCGTAAGTTCTCGTTGGCTGCCATACACACACACACACACACACACACACACACACACACACATACATACACACACACACACACACACACACACACACACACATTGTCTTTGCCAGCTTCTTCAGCTGCCTCGTGTGTTGCGGCACAATGGCATTCGGCGCAGTAGTGAAGCTCCCCACACGCCATGTGACGTTCAGGTTTCTGTGCACGACTGTGAGGCCTCTGGCAGCATGCCCCTGCACTCTCATCTAGTTTGGTTAAAACAACAGCCGAGATCACAATAACATTGCGAGTGTACGGTCACGTAAAAAGCCGACGAGCCCCCCCCCCCCCCCCCCCCCTTGCACGAGCCACAGGAGGCCCAAAAAATCTGGGGATGCCTTCAACAAAAGCAGAAGCAGGACATAATATACAAATGTTTGTACGACCTCGAATATGAAACTTCCTGACAGATTAAAACTGTGTGCCGGACCGAGACTCGAACTCGGTACCTTTGCCTTTCGCGGGCAAGTGCTCCACCAACTGGGCTACCCAAGCACGACTCACGCCCCGTCTTCACAGCTGTACTTCCGCCGGTACGTCGTCTCCTACTTTCCAAACTTCACAGAAGCCCTCCTGCGAAAAACAAAGATCCCGTGTTCGAGTCTCCGTCCGGTACACAGTTTTAATCTGCCTGGAAGTTTCATAACAGCGCACACTCCGCTGCAGAGTGAAAATCTCATTCTGGAAACATCCCCAAGGCTGTGGTTAAGCCATGTCTCCGCAATATCCTTTCTTCTAGGAGTGCTAGTTCTGCAAGTTTCGCAGGAGAGCTTCTGTAAAGTCTGGAAGATAGGAGGCGAGGTACTGGCAGAAGTAAAGCTTCTGCAATGGCCGGCACCGTAGCTCAGCGTGTTCGGTCACAGAGCTGTTCGCCCTCTGTAATAATAAAAAAAAAGAAACTGAGGAAAGGAATCAACAATCAACTTGAACGGATGTCTTATGGCGTCCACTCAGACCAAATGCAAAGAACAAACCGAGAAAAATGCAAAAAAAGGTGGTATAGCACTTCCACGCGAAAGGCAAAGGTCCAGAGTACGAGTCTCGGTTCGGCACACAGTTTTAAGCTGCCAGGAAGTTTCATATCAGGGCACACTCCGCTGCAGAGTGAAAATCTCATTCTGGAGACCTCGAATATTGTTTTAATCAAAGTATGGCACCAGATCGCTGCGCTCCACCGTCAACGATGTCTACATATATGGACTCCAAATTTTTCCACCTAGTACGAGAGGTTTAAATAAGCAATGTAACACATTTTTTTCTCAGCCGATTTCGGATGAACAATTTGGGTTTCTTGTGGGACACCGCGGAATATTCCCGCTTCAGCTCCTAGATTTTCATGAAGTTCCAATAGGTGGCGGTGGCACTGTAGGGAGCGTGCAAAATGGACTCTGTAACGGAGACACCCCCTCCCATGAACCATGGACCTTGCCGTTTGTGGGGAGGCTTGCGTGCCTTAACGATACAGATAGCCGTACCGTAGGTGCAACCACAACGGAGGGGTATCTGTTGAGAGGCCAGACAAACGTGTGGTTCCTGAAGAGGGGCAGCAGCCTTTTCAGTAGTTGCAGGGGCAACAGTCTGGATGATTGACTGACCTGGCCTTGTAACACTAACCAAAACGGCCTTGCTGTGCTTGTACTGCGAACGGTTGAAAGCAAGGGGAAACTACAGCCGTAATTTTTCCCGAGTGCATGCAGCTTTACTGTATGATTAATTGATGATGGCGTCCTCTTGGGTAAAATATTCCGGAGGTAAAATAGTCCCCCATTCGGATCTCCGAGCGGGGACTACTCAAGAGGACATCGTTATCAGAAGAAAGAAAACTGGCGATATACAGATCGGATCGTGGAATGTCAGATCCCTTAATCGGGCAGGTAGGTTAGAAAACTTAAAAAGGGAAATGGATAGGTTAAAGTTAGATATAGTGGGCAGGAGGAACAAGACTTTTGGTCACGTGAATACAGGGTTATAAATACAAAATCAAATAGGGGTAATGCAGGAGTAGGTTTAATAATGAATAAAAAAATAGGAGTGCGGCTAACCTACTACAAACAGTACAGTGAACGCATTATTTTGGCCAAGATAGACACGAAGCCCACACCTACTACAGTAGTACAACTTTATATGCCAACTAGCTCTGCAGATGATAAAGAAATTGATGAAATGTATGATGAGATAAAAGAAATTATTCAGGTAGTGAAGGGAGACGAAAATTTAATATTCATGGGTGACTGGAATTCAACAGTAAGAAAAGGAAGAGAAGGAAACGTAGTAGGTGAATATGGATTGGGGCTAAGAAATGCAAGAGGAACCCACCTGGTAGAATTTTGCCCAGAGCATATCTTAATCATAGCTGACACTTGTTTCAAGAATCATTAAAGAGAAATGTATACATGGAAGAACCCTGGAGATACTAGAAGGTATCAGATAGATTATATAATGGTAAGACAGAGATTTAGGAACCAGGTTTTAAATTGTAAGACATTTCCAGGGGCAGATGTGGACTCTGACCACAATCTATTGGTTATGGACTGTAGATTAAAACTGAAGCAGCTGCAAAAAGATGGGAATTTAAGGAGATGGGACCTGGATAAGCTAACTAAACCAGAGGTTGTACAGTGTTTCAGGGAGAGCATAAGGGAACAATTGACAGGAATGGGGGAAAAAATACAGTAGAAAAAGAATGGGTGGCTTTGAGGAATGAAATAGTGAAGCCAGCAGAGGATCAAGTAGGTTAAAAGACGAGGGCTAGCAGAAATTCTTGCGTAACACAAGAGATACTGAACGTAATTGATGAAAGGAGAAAATACAAAAATGCAGTAAATGAAGCAGGCAAAAAGAAATAGAAACGTCTCAAAAATGAGATCGAAATGAAGTGCGAAATGGCTAAGCAGGGATGCCTAGAAGACAAATGTAAGGATGTAAAGGCTTAATCTCACGAGGGGTAAGATAGATACTGCCTACAGGAATATTAAAGAGACCTTTGGAGAAAAGAAAACTACTTGCATGAATATCAAGAGCTCGGATGGAAACCCTGTTCTAAGAAAAGAATGGAAAGCAGAAAGGTGGAAGAAGTATATAGAGGGTCTATACAGGGGCGATGTTCTTGAGGACAATATTATGGAAATGGGAGGTAGATGAAGATGAAATAGGAGATATGATACTGCGCCAAGAGTTTGACAGAGCACTGAAAGACCTAAGTCGAAACAAGGCTCCGGGAGTAGACAACATTCCATTAGAACTACTGACAGCCTTGGGAGAGCCGGTCCTGACAATACTCTACTATCTGGTGAGCAAGATGTATGAGACAGGCGGAATTCCCTCATACTTCAAGAAGAATATAATAATTCCAATCCCAAAGAAAGCAGGTGTTGACAGATGTGAAAATTACCGAACTATCAGTTTAATAAGTCACAGCTGCAAAAAATTAAGACGAAATCTTTACAGACGAATGGAAAAACTGGTAGAAGCCGACCTCGGGGAAGATCAGTTTGGATTCCGTAGAAATGTTGGAACACGTGAGGCAATACTGACCCTATGACTTATCTTAGAAGCTAGATTAAGGCAAGGCAAACCTAAGTTTCTAGCATTTGTAGACTTAGAGAAAGCTTTTGACAATGTTGACTGGAATACTCTCTTTCAAACTGTAAAGGTGGCAGGAGTAAAATACAGGGAGCGGAAGGCTACTTACAGTTTATACGGAAACCAGATGGCAGTTATAAGAGTCGAGGGGCGCGAAAGGAAAGCAGTGGTTGGGAAGGGAGTGAGACAGGGTTGTAGCCTCTCCTCGATGTTATTCAATCTGTATATTGAGCAAGCAGTAAAGGAAACAAAAAAAAAATTCGAATAGGTATTAAAATCCATGGAGAAGAAATAAAAACTTTGAGGTTCGCCGATGACATTGTAATTCTGTCAGAGACAGCAAAGGACTTGGAAGAGTAGTTGAACGGAATGGACAGTGTCTTGAAAGGAGGATATAAGATGAACATCATCAAAAGAAAACGAGGATAATGGAATGTAATCGAATTAAGTCGGTTGATGCTGAGGGAATTAGATTAGGAAATGAGACATTTAAAGAAGTAAAGTTTTGCTATTTGGGGAGCAAAATAACTGATGATGGTCGAAATAGAGAGGATATAAAATGTAGACTGGCAATGGCAAGGAAAGCGTTTCTGAAGAAGAGAAATTTGTTATCGAGTATAGATTTAAGTGTCAGGAAGACGTTTCTGAAAGTATTTGTATGGAGTGTGGCCATGTATGGAAGTGAAACATGGACGATAAATAGTTTGGACAAGAAGAGAATAGAAGCTTTCGAAATGTGGTGCTACAGAAGAATGCTGAAGATTAGATGGGTAGATCACATAACTAATAAGGAAGTATTGTATAGAATTGGGGAGAAGAGGAGTTTGTGGCGCAACTTGACAAGAAGAAGGGATCGGTTGGTAGGACATGTTCTGAGGCATCAAGGGATCACCAATTTATTACTGGAGGGCAATGCGGAGGCTAGTGATCGTAGAGGGAGACCAAGAGATGAATACATTAAGCAGATTCAGAAGGATGTAGGCTGCAGTAGAAGAAGCTTGCACAGGATAGAGTAGCACGGAGAGCTGCATCAAACGAGTCACAGGACTGAAGACCACAACAACAACAACAACAACAACGGAGATACAGACCAATCAGAGAGCTGTGTTCGACGTTCTTTTGACGGAAAACCAGAGCAACGCCGACATTCATAGGCGCTTGCAGAATGTCTACGGAAACCTAGCAGCGAACAAAAGCACGGTGGGTCGTTGGTCGTGGCGTCTGTCATCATAGCAACAACGTCACGCAATCCCGTCCTATCTTCCGCTTGCTGGCGGGCCGCTCAGAGCTGTGACTCCTGCAATTTTGAAACGATCGGATACTCTCATTCGGTGTGATGCAAACGAACATCTCCGACTCTATGAGAACGCATGGCCTCACACAAGTCTGCTCACCAGAGAGGAGCTCACAAATCTTCATTACACTGTTCTTCTTCTATCACACAACTCGTATCTCGCACCTTCCGATTTCTGGATGCAGCCAGCGGAAAGAACTACATAGATGATGGGAAGGTTATTGATGCAACAGGACGATGGCTTCTACATCGACCAGTAAAGTGGTACCATGCGGCCATACAGGCCCTCCAAGTAAGGTAATGTAAGGCCGTCACATAAAACGAAGATTATTTTGAAAAGTGGGGTTTGTAGCGAAAAGAGTGGGGAAAAATATGGTGTATTGGAGTCCTGGATAAGGCCAACTTGCTTTCAAACGAAATTAGTTGCTTTCCTTATTGAACACTCTGCGCAGTTAACATGTTTTGTTTAGTTACTTTATCTATCACGTCCTTAAGTTTTACAAAACATTGTCATTTGCTATCTTTTTACTTACACAACACTCGCTACCAAATTTACGAATCTTGCCTTTGGCTGCACAATGTTATATTTAGTTATCAAGTCCAATTACTAAATATTCAATTGCAAAAAATATTTATGTAATCCTTCCACGATTACCACAGGTGCCAAGTTTTGTTACTTGAATCAGTTATTTAAGTATTGTGCATCCAGTTAAGTGGTGCAGTTTACGGATATGCTTCTGTACTCTTACCAGGAAAATTAGCTTCCGTGTTTTCTTGTCTCTGGAGTCTCTTGTAGACCAGGTGATGCTTGTAAAGCCAATCACGAGTATTTATTTCAATAAATTAAAATGTGACTAGGACCGTGAAGAGTTCAGACTGAAAAAATGGTGGCCGCATTCAAAATGATCGACATGAGGAACTTCCGAAAGTCTAACCACACATGAAGATATTAAGAAAGTACGCTATTTTCTGTAGGCAGCGAGTAAATACGCAACCCATCTCGCAGCATCTGAAGAAGACGACAGTGTCGGTCTTCGAAACATTGTGTATAAAATTCAATTATCAACACGTCCGAACACGCTAAAACACACCATTAATCAGTCACTGCGAGAAAACCTGCGAAACCATCCGAAGTGAACTATTCATGGACTCAACATTTTTTTATAATCAAGTTTTGCCATAAAGCTGTTTCCTCTCCAATTCATTTAGTACCTGTGTATTGATTATTCAGTCCAGCAATCTAATTTTCCGCATTCTCCTTTGAGATCATATTTCAGAAGTTTCTATCTCAATTGTGGTACTGTCCATGTTTCGCTTCCATATGAGATTATACTCCAAACGACTTAAGAAGGAATGTTCTAACACGTTTATATCCGACGAAAACTTTTTTTTTCAGGCATGATTTTCTAGTTATTATAGTTCTGAAGTTTATAAATTCTTTAATCCCATCATTATCAGATATTTCGCTGCTCAAGTAGCAAAGCTCATCTACTACTTTCAGTGTCTCATTTCCTATTCCAGTTCTCTCAGCATTGTCTTCACACCAATACCCTAGTACAACATTTGTAGCTGTCCATTTTAGAAACTACTTTCAAGACAAGGCCATTGATGCCTCCTAGACAGTCACAACGGCGTCCATGAAAAATTTATTTCTATCATTCGTTCTCCAAATATCTCCGCTCTTTATTTCACTTTCTCTCTGGATTGACCGAACAATACGGGGGACAGTGGACATTCTTGTCTCATTTCCTTAAACGTTGTCACCTTTTTATGACCTCCGACTCCTAAAACTCTTGTCTGGTGTTCGTACAGATTGTCTCATTCTTTCTCAAGCAAACTCTCTAGTAAATTAGTAGGATATACTACTGTTATTTAGATATAATTAAATACATGTTGTAAAAATTTATTAAATCCATAGTCAACATTCAAAACCATACTGCGGTGGGGCGGGTTCACTTTTCGCACCTCCAGCAGTTCATTCTACCTAACTCGGTAAGCTTCTTGATGTCTGTCCCCTTCTTGCTGCATTGGTAGATACTGATTAAGACGACAAAAGCATCGTTGAAGATATCTCGACTAAATGTCTACGAAGCAGAGACTGCATAACTCACGATTGGAAATCTGTAAGTTCGTAAAAATTTATGGCGTACGGGATTGTAAGTAATCTGCGCGTAAAGAATTGTAGTTCAATGAGTTAGATTTCATTGCCTCAAAAACAAGTTGTAAATGGCTCTCAAGTCCGCATTCGTTATGAAAACTATTAATGGTGCAAGTTAACTACTGCTTTTATTACACGATTCAGACGAAAGCAGGAAAAAGCCCACCACTCCGACATGAATGATTATCACTTTTTATACAGTCACTGACCCAGAGTTATTCGCGAGATCCTGCATCAAGTCGTTCAGTGGTCTTTTGGGAAATAAGTACTCCCAAAAATGTTCCGAGATGTTCACGAAACACACTACGCGGATTTGAGTATGACAGAAAGTTAACACGTAGATGATTTCCAAACTTAGGTACTTATGATTTCCCAATTATCACTCATATGTTTAAAATTGTAGGCGTTTCACAATTACGATAAAGGATTGACAGAACGCAAAATTTTCTTCATCTTAACAGAAATTTTAGGGGTTCTGATTCATACTGATCTGTAACGTAAAAAGAATCCCGAGTGACACAGATACATCACAAACCACTACGTTTAGCTCCTATTGGTTGATGATTTAAGCAGCCAATCAGATGAGCTCCACCACTCCAATATTCGCGGTAATCCCTAAGTCATGCAAAAGAATCACAGAAAGCAGTTTATAAAGAAACTCTGAATTTACGAAACCAAACTAAATTTGGATGAAATAAACAGCAGTTTATCGCCAGAAAATTACTAACTGATTTAACACCTAACATTTCTTCTGTCTGCCTTTATACAAAAGCATGCATACTAGATACACGTCACATTTGTCACACTACTTATGATTGCACAAGAACTTTCCCACACGTATATTGCACACACTTTCCAACAAAATAAAACACCCAAACTTTACGTATGTCCTACACATTCTCTCAGTCTCACCACAACACACAACAAAACGTAATTACATGATGATTTCAAAACGATTACTATTACGTCAGCAAACCACTGTAACAAAAGCAAAGAAAACTCTAGGAAACCTATATGAACTGATCTTTTTGTTATGTTTTCAGATGATATTATAAGTGAATATTTTACAAGCCTAAGCTCAGTTTTGCAGTACAAGGTTAGATTAGTGAATGACAAGTTTATATTGTTGTTCAGTGCGTTGTTCTTGGACAAAATAAGACTGGAACACTGAAATTAAAAACTGGTGTAATTCATACAAATTTTACATCTTCAAAGTAAATACCATTTATGTTAGAAAATAATTATAATATGTGTAATATCCGAAAAATTCAATAATAAACACCTAAAAGTTTTGAAAACAACGTCACTGGAATGTGAAAATATAAGTAGTTGCCAAATGTAGTTCTAGTGGTGCATTGGAAACAATACATTGCTGTATTGTTTTGAGGAAATAAACTCTCACTTATTCGATAGTGTACGATCTATTAGCAGAGTCTAAAAGCATTCTAGTCCAAAATTACTAAAAATAAACAGAAATTACATTTACTTTTCGAAGACGTGCTGACATTGCGACGAACACCCTTTTTTAGCATATGGCGCAGCAACCTACTGCGAACATGCAGACACGGAAAACAAGAGATACAATGAAAGCACATGGTGTGAAGTGTATATCAATTAGGCACAACAATTTTGCTTTATTCTCTGACCTATAAAAATATAAAATTTCGGTGTTGCACTTGTGCCACATAGGGCCGGAAGAGGATAATGGGATCAAACGCACATCAAGCTAGGCCACGCTGCCCCAACGGCCAATGGCAGCTGTGCCGATGTCAGGACAGTAACAATTGCTCTCACTCTCTCTCTGGCTACACGGCAAGTGGCGTTCTAAGATCGCTTACATTACTATAAACTAAGATGTACAGACACGGAATAATTTACTATATTACAGTATGAGGCTGTTCTGTGATCGATCGTTGACTTTCCTTGCTGCAGGTGGACAAAAAATACGACAATAACTGATAGATGGTTGTACTGATGGTAAAGCACCCACTAAAAATTGTTCGGTAGGGAGTACGTTGGCACGTGCGGGGAACAATAGGAAGGAAAGATTATATATGTCGTGGATTATTCGAAGACAGAGGAGGTGTGAAGTTAGTGATAGAAATTGTAGAACACTCTCAACTGATTGGAAGATAAATTTGAATTTTTACTTTGATAAACTCTGGGTGGTTTAAGAAAAGTAAAGGAGTGTACCAAAAATATTGCCTTTAGTAAATTTTATAAATTTGTGGTAAAATCTTATGGGATAAACTGTTCAGGTCTTCGATCCCTATGTATACACACTACTTAATCTAACTTAAGCCAACACCCACACTCATGCCCGAGGGAGGACTGGAACCCCCGACGGTGGGAGCCGCGCGGACCGTGACAAGACGCCTCAGACGGCATGGCTTGGCTTTCGTGTTTGTCGTATATGTACAGGTGCAAAAGAATTCAACAGCATTCGTAGCTCCGGCGAGAGCGTACGAATCGTTTGATAAGATGGAATAGTGTGGTCAAGATACCGAAAACAGTCGAAACAGGCTACAAACATCGAATATTGACCTTTAGAATAAATACACGAATTTTGAGGAACTCGCATACATAATACAGTGTCTTTCCAAATATTTTGTAAAGGTAGATAATCGTTGATGTCATAGTTTTAAACAATGCAAGCTGGGCGTTAGGCATAACAGTAGCACAAACTTAGCAATGGCAGTTTACACCACCAAGTGCTGCCTCTCTTGATCATATCCATTACTGACAGTTTGTGGTGGTACGCAGTCAATGTAGGGACTGGTAGTTCTGACTTTTACAAACTGTAGAAAAATCAAAACAACCTCCGGTGAAACTAAAAGCAAAGATGCCAGCATAATTAGCGCAATGGGAGTTCCATTGTTAAGGCAGAGGAGAGAGTGAATCGGTGGGAAAAGAACTTCGAAGGCCTGTATGAGGGGGAGGACTTGTCTGATGACGTGTAAGGAGAAGAAACAGGAGTTCGACAGGGAAGCGATGGGGGATCGAGTGTTATAATCAGAATTTAAAAGAGTTTTGGACAACTTAAGGCCGGCCGGTGTGGCCGAGCGGTTCTAGTCGCTTCAGTCTGGAACCGCGCGACCACTACGGTTACAGGTTCGAATCCATCCGGGCATGGATGTGTGTGATGTCCTTAAGTTAGTTAGGTTTAAGTAGTTCTAAGTTCTAGGAAACTGATGACCTCAGGTGTTAAGTCCCATAGTGCTCAGAGCCATTTGAACCATTTTTTTGTTTTGTTTTTGACAACTTAAGACATTATGCGGCGGTAGGGATGGATAATGTTTCATCCTAATTTTTAAAAGTTCTGCGAGATTTGGCAAGAAATAATTATTCACTTGGCGTGTTGAATGTATGAGACTGTTAATACACCACCATATTTTCGGAGACACATGTTGTGAGTATATTTTAGTTATTCCTTTATTAATTTTAATATCTACAAAATGTGCTGACACTGCACTTTGCTTTTACCATATAGACTGCATGTGATGAGGCGGCTTTAGGCGGCGAAACCGGTTGTGCTTTAAAAACAAAAATTTTACCAGCAATTAGTTGAATTATTTCCAACATCAATAAACGTGGTGTTCGAATTTCGATTGTTAGCGACAAAGCGTGAAAGTAAACTGGGATTTAAAAACCATCATGATTCCCCACCAAGACCTGCTGACTGAAAATCCGCAGCTCGTGGTCGTGCGGAAGCGTTCTCGCTTCCCACGCCCGGGTTCCCGGGTTCCATTCCCAGCTAGGTCAGGGATTTTCTCTGCCTCGTGATGACTGGGTGTTGTGTGATATCCTTAGGTTAGTTAGGTTTAAGTAGTTCTAAGTTCTAGGGGACTGATGACCATAGATGTTAAGTCCCATAGTGCTCGGAGCCAATTAAATCTGTTTTTATGTTTTTGTTTTTGCTGACTAAAATTAATTTATTATTCAACCAATTTCGGTCCACACACACTCATTAGGTATCATAAAATATTTACAACTGCTTACAAAACAATATAAAATCAATGGCGTCAAGCAATAGAAAGTCCATGATTTGCCTCTGTTACGGAACACCAATACAGATTACATCGTCAGTACTGAATAGCACTATTGACGGAGTAATGTAAGTTACCATTCAACAACAGAGACGAATCATGAGTTTTATACTAATGTGTAAGCTACATAATGTTTTGGACAGTTTGCGATGGTCTGTGGACTGAAACTGGTTGTATAAAACAGAAATTTTCATCAGCGGCTCTAGGCGTGAATTATAGCTTTTTAAAATATTTAGGAACACGTCAATTCCAGCATCCTGCCATGACACCCACAAATCCGTACCACTCAAAACTCACTTCTCTCTCGCATCAATTTATTTTAAGAAGTTTGTTTTGGGTGGCACCGACTCATGGGTGTCACGGCAGGATGTGCACGCAAGACAAAAATGTTGGAAAAAGAGGAAGAGAGTGGGGAGAAATCCTGACAAACGGATGAAGATGTGAAGATGAGTATTCTTTTAAAACTGGAGGGATGGGTGGATCCACTGCCGGATTTCATGTTCAGGTTGGGGGACATGGTTGTAGTCTAGTTAAGAAGGGGCGTGAATGTAGTCGATGACCATGATGGTGATGATATAGTATGTATGACAAAAATTGAAAACACGTTGATGATTAGTAAGGAAATTCGATAAGGGAATCAGAGACAAACAGTGAAACATAGCGAAGATATGGCCGGTTGAACGGAGAAATCCACCGACACAAGCGACTTTGATAAACGTGAGGATGCTATGGCTCGACTCCGGGCAGAAAACATCTCGGAAACGGCGAATCTGGCAGTTGTACGTGTGCTTCTGTCGTATTAATATACGGAAAGTTCTTTAATAACGGTGAAACTATGACTAGGGTCAATGTGTTGGATGTCCACGCCTCTGTACTGTACATTGGAGGTTTTTCTGCTCTGCAAAGCAGATTAGACGGCGATCTGTGCCAGCTCAATGTTGGTGCAGACGCAATGGTTACAGAGTCTACCATTTGGCGCACTTTATTGCGCATGGAGCTCCGCAGACGACCATGATTCGATGAATTTGTCAATAACGATTGCTGTGAGGAGGAGTTTAGCCAGTCTGAGTCGTGGAACGATGGAAATGCGTGGCATAGCTTGATCTATCACGTTTCTTGAGATACCAGCTGATTATTCCTGGACGGAACACCCGTTATGCAGGCTTACGTTTGCTCGTAACACGTATCACACCGCGGACAAAGACAAATGGGGAGTTTGGTATGACCTGGCCTCCAAACGAGTTGTGGGTTGAACGAAAACGCGATAAGAGTCGTGGACTACGTGGACGCTATCACCGACCAACTGTATTGCTTCATAATATTTTCCCGCATACGATGGCATCGATTTGCATCATAACTATCAGGGCCACAAGGCTACAGTGATTTGAGACACATGAGGGTGACGCATAAATTACCGGCCAGTAAATACTGGGAATATTGTGTTTTGTGGGCAGACATCTCATGCTACATTCTAGGAAAACGTAACAAGGACCTGACGAATCCATGAAACGATGTATCACTGTTTTGTTGCGTTCCAAAGACGGGAAAATACGCTATTAAACAAGCGCTAATAATTTTTATAAATTGATAATCCAAAACATTATTACCAGTGCCAACAGTAACCTTGCAGCCACGCGACGGGGTAACAAAAGTATGTAAGCGGTGCAAACACGGACGGGGGATCACCCTAGCGAAGATACAGGCTGCCAATGCGCAAATTCATTGAGATAAGCGACTTTTACAAAAGCAGATTATTATTACGCAGAACCTGTGAACGCCGAAGCAGGTCGAGTGTTGACGTGCTACTGCTTCGAGCTTCTATGGAAGGAGGTAGAAGGACAGCGAAACTACCACTACGTGCCCAATGGTTTGACGTCTATGACTCTCCACATAACGTGTGGTTCGGATTTTTGTCTGCTCTTAGAGCATAGATGGCGATCTGTGGCATCTCTGCCGAGAGAGTACAGTGCTATTGCATGCACAATTTTTTCAGAGGACACCGTTCATCGTTCATCGTTGAACTTGGAGCTCCACAGCAGACCACCCTTACGTAGTCACATGTTGACCCAACGGCATCGTCAATTTGATTGCCGTAGGGACGGGACCATCGAGATTCAGCCATCGATCAATGGAAATGTGTCAGCTCTTCGGGTGAATCACAGTATAGCTCCACTAGGTCGATGGTCATCTCCACAAACGCCATCGTCGAGGCGAGCGGCGGCTCGAAACGTGCAGTGCGCCACGGAAGCAGGCTGGTGGGAGCAGTATTGTGGTATGAGAGACGCTCTACTGGGACCTGTAGTAGTAATCGAAGACACACTAACGGCTGCGAACCACTTGAATCTCCTCATGCTTGATGTCTTCCCCGACGGTGATGTCGTCTTTCAGCAGTATAATTTCCAATATCTCTTAGCCAGGTTTGAGGAGTATTATAGTGAACGCATGACCAAATTAGCCAGATGTAAATTATATGGGACTCACTCGGGTTGCCACCGAGCGTCATCACCACGTACGCAAATCAGCAGACCGTTAATTACGCGAATTACATGACCTGAGCGTAGATATCTAATGCCACACACTTCGACATTCCTACCAGCAAATTTTCGGACCCCTAATCCGCTGAATTAAGTTCCAAAGACGGAAAAAGAAGGTGTTAAGCAGGTGGTCATTATGTTTTGGGACGTCATTGTATATGCTGAGATAAGAAGATGATATAACTGTTCTAGGTACAAGATTTCTTACGTATTTCAAATACACGTTATAAAGATTTGGAAGAATATTATACAACTGAAAATAAAATGGCGTTTGTGAATTTGTAGGTGGTGACTTCATATTAATTTTGTATGCGGCTGTGCAAGGAAACGGATGTTTGAAGATCTCCTAAATTCGTGTTATCTAATGCGGACTGTGTTTCTCCAATCAGGGTGCAAGCGAACAGTATCACAGCCATAGACAATATTTTTATTCGTTCTTCATTATTAGATGGGCATTCTATTAGTAAAAGGGTGAATGGTCTGACAGACCATTATGCACAAATTTTAGCATTAAAACTTTTGTGCACTCAAACAAATTTTATACATAATTACAAACTATGTAGGAAAATTAACGCAATGGCAATAGAGAGTTTTTAAAATCACGTTAAGGAACAATAGTGGCAGGATGTTTATAGTGCCGGTAACACAGATGACAAATAAAATGCTTTCATTAACTGATTGCTCTTTGAAAGCTGCTTTCCATCAGAAGGTTGTAAACAGCGTACCAACAGTAAGAGGCAGCCTGAGTGGCTGACTAATGGTATATGGATATAATGTAGAACAAAGTGGGAATTATATAAACATGTTAGAAGTAGTCATAATCGAGTTACAATAGCCCGTTACAAACAGTCTTGTAAGGTGCTTAAAATGTTCTGTGTTACAGAAACAGAATAGCTAATTGAAATGATACAATTAAAAACATGTGGTCAATCGTGTAGTAAGTATCTGGTCAGCAGCACAAAATCAACAATATAAAGTCAGTACGTAGAAAAGATCTTTCTGTTATTTATAAGTCATATATATGTATAGAATTTACCTATCACTTTTTGAACATTGCTGATGAATTAAATAAAAACTTAGTTGCTACAGGGATTCATGTAACTCTGTTGAAAAATGCCTTCCCAAGATTAATGTCTGAAACGCTCCTCTATGATGCTGACAAGGGGGAGACTTAGTCAATAATTAAATCACTGAATATTAAGGATTCTCATGGATATAATGCAATAACTAGCAGAATTTTATAGTGCTGTGCTGCATGTGTTTGCCCTATAATTGCCCATATTTGTAATTTTTCCTTTACGATGGTCAGCTTCCTGAACGATTAAAGTACTCAGTAGTAAAGCCGCTTTGTAAAAAGGGAGAAAGGGTTAATGAAGACAATTTTAGACCTGTTTCTACACCATCAGCGTTTGATAAAGTTTTTGAAAAAGCTGTGTATGTGAGGATAATTCTACGTTTTATTTCAATAATGCGCTATCAAATGTACAATTCGGTTTTAGAAGTGTTTTAACAACTGAAAATGCTATATTATTTTTTCTCTGTGAGA
Source organism: Schistocerca piceifrons (assembly GCF_021461385.2). Taxonomy (NCBI): domain Eukaryota; kingdom Metazoa; phylum Arthropoda; class Insecta; order Orthoptera; family Acrididae; genus Schistocerca; species Schistocerca piceifrons. Next base: position 677,390,427 of record NC_060141.1, read on the forward strand.
TACCGGATGGATTAAACAAAAGATTTCAAACGTTAGGCATCTTTTTTGATTAACTAATGCGTTTGATTGTGTTGATCACAAAATATTGCTCCAGAAGTTGGACCATTATGGAATACCGGGAGTACCTCATAATTGGTTCACCTCTTACTTCAAAAGGTCTATCTCCACAGTGCTGAGAATTGCTATGATGTGGGGTCTGACGTGGGCGCGGTTAAATGGGGGGGGGGGGGGGGGGGTGCCCACGGATCAGTGCTGGGGCCACTCCTGTTCCTTATGTATATAAATGATATGCTCTCGAGCATTACAGATGATTCTAAAATATTTCTGTTCGCTGATGACATTAGCTTGGTTGTAAAGGATTTTGAGTCCAACGTTGACACTGTTTCAGATACTGCAGTTCATGGCCTGTAAAAAATCAACTAACGCTAAATCACACCTAAGACTCAGTTTATACAGTTTCTAACACGCAAGTCAACAAAACCTGACGTTTTGATTTCACAGAATGGGCTTACGGATTAGTTAAACTGAAGTGTTCAGATTTCTTGATCTTCAGTTAGACAGTAAACTGTTGTGTAAAGCCCAAGTTTTGGATCTAGTTCATGGGACTTAATGCTGACACTTTTACTATTCAAGCGCTATCTGAAGTAAGGTATAGTCACACCAAAAGTAGTCTACTTTGCTTTCATTCGGTTATGACGTATGGTACTATATTATGGGGTAACTCTTCCCTTTCTCAAAGGATACTTTTGGCTCGGAAACTGGTGGTTCGGGCAGTAAGTGGTGTAAGTTCGCGAACCTCTTGTCGACACCTGTTCACTAGTCTGGGTATTCTGACATTGGCGTCTCAATATATATAGTCATTACTGTCGTTTCTTGTTGACAATATCACCTTATTTCCAAGAGTTAGCAGCTTTCACTCAGTTAATACTAGGCAGAAACCCAGTCTGCATTTGGATCGGACTTCCCTGACTCTTGTGCAGAATTGCTTGAAGTTTACTGCTGCATCCCTTTGGAATAAGCTACCACAAAAATTCAAAAACCTAAGCAGTAATCCATGCGCTTTCTCATCCAAACTGGAGAGTTTCCTCATGAGTGATTCCTCTTCTATCGAGATGTTCCTTGAAAAATTAAGCTGATTCCTGTGTTATATTGTTGCGTTTACACAAACTTATGGCTTTCTTCTGTTTCATAAACACTTTATTTCATCTGTTACTATTTTTATGTTGTAATTTAATGTACTGACACGTTCCGTGAGCTTGGAGATTTGCTCCTCAATTAGTTCCTACGGCCCTATGCGCATAAAATAAACAAGTATCAATATGAATGAAATTCAGTGATACCAACAGCATCATTGAGCCATGGCGCGATTTATTCACTTCTCAATTTTTCAGCATAGTTTTTCGGAAAGGAAAAAGCGCTGAAACTGCTGCAACGTGGTGAAAGCATTAAGGGCGACAGGTACATGGGAGAGGAAGCCCCAGGGATGAAGCAAGCAGACGAGGGGCTTGCGGTGCTTTGATACCAGCCCGCGCAGCGAGTTTTTATTGCCTCCTCGGTATTCTGCCCGGCGGCCGCAGGCGTCGTGAGTGTTGCCGGCCATCCGGGCGCTACTTCGGTCGGCCCGCCACTGACCTGCCGCCCCCGCGAAGCCGGGTTTAGCCGGCCGCGGCGCGCCACCAGAGGGCCGTATTTCGTACACCAGCGGCCCGGCGTGCGCTGCATGTGTAACCGCTCCGGGCTCTTCCCGGCAACTGCGAATGCGCTAACGGCTCACCGTTCATCCGGCGAGCCGCCACGACGAGATCGACCGGCGCAATCTCCCAACGGCTTAACAGCGCTCTCTCCGCTCTAACGAAAAACACAACCATGGCGGTAGTAAAAATTCACGGTTTGCCGCTGGATACCGAAAATCGCGCCGTAGTGGCTATCGTATCGTTTACTTTGTGTTACCGCATCCAGTTTTCCTCTTTCTGTAACTGTATACATCACGTCCTACATCTTGTGGAATAACCTGCTCATAATATTTCACAACCTGTTGAAAGTATGGGAATTGATGCGTCTAGGTAGTAAAAGTGCTGTATAGTCAATGTCCTATACGGCTAGTACTAGCAACATACTACTACAATACTACTACACAACAAGATAGTAGAACTGGACACAATACGCCTGTCTTTCTTTTCAGTAAGGAACTTATTAACACTATAGTGATTTCGAAAAGATTCCATAGGCTGATATTGTTGCGTATAAGGCATTCATATTAAGGAAGCCGGTGTGTAGGTATCCCAGATCTCGAAGAGCGCCTCTTGTTTTTGTAAGAACTTTGTTTATTCGTACTCGTCGTATATGTAAATTAAGTCCTGACAGTTTATCGTGTAGACCCCGTTTGGATTAAAGCTCGTGGCAGAATTTAGTGTTGTTGACGCTTATACAGTTGAAGATTGTACACTGTATACTAGGTTTTCATAAGTGAAAACCAATGATGAAAAAATGAACAAAAGTCGATAAGCGATTATCCTTTTGTAGCCACCGCTGGTTCTCAGAACAGTACCCTGAACCCTGCGGCTTCCTCTAGTTCCTCAAAAAGTCATCCCAGCGATTGCGTAGTTGGTATAACGCCCTGTAACAGACGATTACGCAACAGGATTATAGATCCATACGCTTACTGAGCTTCTATTGTGCTGAATGCATTGTGCATTAAGAATCTAATGAGCACAGAATATGGAAAAACGAAAGTAATGAAGAGTATCGAGAAAAAAAAGAAAAACTTAACATCAGCACTGGGGACCACGAACCAGATTAAGCTACGAAATTCTGCCAGCAATGAAACAAAGCAACGAAAGACGGACGAAGACTCTGCTTTGTTACTAGTAAGACAGTACCTGTCAGCTTCCATGATGTCATTGTGCTTCGCTTGCAGAAAAGAGTGTTCGATCGTTCCCCCGCCACCCACCCTCCTCTCCTCCACATTCTTGCGGTAGCTTCAGAGTTTGCTTCTCGCTCTGCATTTACTTCTAACTGGCAGGTAGTCCGCCTTCAGGGAGCTTCCAAGGTAAAACATAGAACATGGACGAATTCTGATGGTCCACTGGGGATACTGTCCTGAGGTGTAACAGGTGTCTTGCCATTTTAACGAGAAGGCCATTTCTCATGTACACATGGTGAAGCAGAACTTCAGCAATGAAATTTCGGAGGTTGTCCAAGGATACTTTCCTAGAATTTTGGAATAACGGGATCGTGGTCTCCATTGGCACGTCGCAGAGTAATTACTTTCAGTTTCATTTCTCACCCCTTGTATCGGTAAGGCACTGGAAACATATGCATTACAGTGAACGGGTAGACGATAAGCACTGTTTGTCTTAATTGGAAACAAACTTTTTCCAGTCACTCACGGTACTTGCTTTTGATAACAGTAAGGCCTACTTTACTCTTGGTTCTCAGAGCTTTATTCAGTCCGATCATGGGTTGATTGTTTAACAGTGTTAGTTATACGTTAAACACGATATATACAACATTATGGATGCGTTTATTGATGGAAAATCAGCCGATATGCATCGCGTTTGTGGGTTCACTGAATGCATTGGAGAAACGGCACGACAGCGATATGCCTAGTTGTTCCTGCAGCGATGGCAACCCCGTAACAGTAGTTTTTGCATCTGTACATAGGCGCCCACAAATAACCTGATCATTTCGTGTTATTGTGTATTGGTGATTGAGTATTACATCCTTATATATAAACTGAAGGGGGCAACTGCTGTCAGCTGTAGCAGGACATTACGCGAAATAAGCGGCGACGAATAAAAATGTGTACCAAATCGGGATTTGAACATGTGATCTCCTGCTTACTGGGCAAGTGTGTTATCCAGAGCGCCATCCGGGACACAGTGTTATCGTAACTACACGGACCATCTCGGCACGCCTTACGGCCGATCCACATTCCCGCCGAGCGCCACCTAACCACAGTCCCTGTTCATTGACTCCACGTTCGATATTCTGCGATTCCCACTGGAGATCGGACGTATTTGTGCATCCACAATGAAGAAGGTGGATCCATTCCCAAACTAGGCATATAAGTTATATGAATGCATACTGTCTGTTCTTTCAGACATTTCCGAAAAAATAAACAGCACGCATTCATGTAACTGATATGCCAAGCTCTTCTGGACGTAAGATCAATCGTTCCGTGTCCGCCGTATAACGACAACACCGTTTTCCCCGTCCCCGACGTGCCTTATGTGGCCTCCCTTGCTAGTGCTGACACATGCCGTCTGTGACACGTCACAGAGGTCGAACATAGGCGGTGGTCACGTTAATATGGCTGGATGATATATGAAATCCATTTTTTCTGTCTGTAATTTAAGAACAACCCATTCTGCAGCAGCTTGATCCTCCGCTAGAAATCTAACATTCTTTTCTTTGACTGATAATAATCGTTTCATTAGCTAGCCATTTCTATTCTTTTTCTTCTACCTTTGATAAAAATGAGCTTTACCGCGACTTCATATTTACCTTCCATGTGTTACAGAATTGTTCCTGAACTATCATCCCTCTCCTCTGCTTTTAAACTACCTTCGCCGCTTCTTCTTAAACCAATGAGTATCAGCTCAGAGAATTTCCACTTCCAAATATTACTCTCAAATATTATACGTCGTAAGTTTCACTATTCCTTTTGCTAATAAAAATATGTAGTTTTCATAATTAATTTTAAATGAAACCAACGGAAAGTATAAATAGGGGCCAACACGTAAGTAAATTAAAAAGAAAATTGTTATGGGGAAATTTAATGCTACGCTGTGTATGCGAATATTAAACGCTGCGTCATGTTAGATGTGACCATGTGCACGTATTTGGAGAAACCTTAATTTTCTAGAATAATTTTTTTAATTTCCCGATAAGTGAATGTTACCATTTAAACGTAGATTAAGGATTCACACGGTCCAGTCTCCTTAATGTGACAGCCGCCTACGTTCGACATCAGCGTGGAATAACCGCTCACAGGCAGCAGGTGGAAGATGGCAGCACTGGCATTGGAGGCTATAAAAAGTGTGTCGGGGGACTGCAGCAACAGTTGTTGTCATAATGCGTAAACAGAGTCATTTATCTGACGTCCAAAGGGGCATAATCATTACCCTTTGGACGAAGGTTGGAAGCATTTCCAAAACAGCTAAGCCTGTAATCTCTTCGTGTGCCGACCAAAGTTGAAGTACACCATGCAGGGCAAATGGTTCTGTTTAAAACCGGAGCCAACGCATGTGTGGTGTACCACGGCAATAGATGAAAGGGGTACACGACGGCTGAAAATAGACGTACGGTCGAAAAGACATGCAACTGACCACCCAGATGAACAAAGGGGCTACTAATAGTCTCTCCTCAACCACCATTCAGCGAACGTAGCTGAATATGGGCCTACGCAGCAGACACCTGGTACTTACACTCATACTTACTGCTGTACATCCATCTGATACAGGTTGCCACATTCAGCAAATCTGAGTTACTTGAAAGAACATGGTCTAGTAGCACATAGTTCAGAATTCCGCTATTATTTGGAGAAAGTAATTTATTTATCTAACGCAATAACATACTTCATTTATTACTTATATCTAATTTTAAGCATAAGGTTTAATAATTGACTCCTTTGCATTATGTAGAAAATATTCAAACACTGAGAGGCAGATAACATCCCATAGATATTTAGAAAGCATATGGGACCTCAGTGCATTACCTGCTGAGTTCCTCATATTAATAGCTTAGTTATCAAACAAGCAAATCAATTACCTAATCATGTAATTATCCTAGTACCACAATTAACGCCTGTGAGTTACATTATAGCATTTCTGGCACTCTGTTAAAAATTTAGGAATTGCTCTCTTCTCATTGAGTCACACTAATAATCACACACTACAGGGTAAGCCCTCCACTTACTTATTGGTTTATCATCATACTTTCCTTAGATAAAGGGGCTATCAGATGATTCAGTAGCCCCCACACTGTGTCCACCAAAGCTCATTTTAACCATGGAACGACATAGGAAGTATGATATAAATTTTATGTGGTGTAATATTCTCCCAGTGGTAGTCAAGGATGGCTCGAAGTTTTTCTAGAATAAGTTTGTACACCCAGTTAACAGGTTTAGTAGTTCAGAACACTGGGTTCCAGTTAAGCAGCCTCTGCGACTATGACTGTAGCATTTTCCTAAGCAGCTGACAATCTTCCTGCGTTTTACTGACAGTAGTTTCATACCTCTTATCGACTCTGTCACTGAAACATCAACCACAAAGCATGTTCCCCTTGTCGCTACATTTCCAAGTATCACATATAGATATGCCTGCGTTACAACATTCTATGATACTGTGACATGTCCCAGGATTCGACAGCTGCTATCAGGCAACATAGGCCTTGATCCTCCTCGTATATTCTTTTAATCGAATATGAGGACACGACACTGACAGAGGAACCTGTTTCAAAAATGACCATAACTGGTATCTTGACAATTCCTGCAATAACTGCAGGATGTGTAACAAGACAGAAAAAATCCGTTTCTAAAATGACTGTAAATGGTACTTGGCTTTTCCATGCGTTAATCGTGCAGTGTTTGAAAGAACTGAACGCTGACTGCTGCATTTATATCTGAGCATACTTCCAGCTTTGTGGCTTTACCACTGTAGAATATCAGAAGGTTTATCTCCATATTACAGCTCCTGTTCCCATCCACGACTGACATTCGCGGGCTACATGTAGTTGTTATTAGTTTTCCAAGTGTTTAATTAGTGATCGTTGTCGACTACCTCAATGACGATGAGTTGTTGGTTTCTCCAGTCTGGTTGTTCTGTCTGTTATGTTGGTTATTGCTTTGATGGTATTGGTTGTTGTTCAGTGTTTTATAACCATAGTTATTTCTTATTTGTTTTATAATTACTTCAGCTACTGTCATGATTTGTATTAATATATACATTAGCCTTTTATTCACCGGAATAATTTTGTGGATTATCGTGACTTCCTGACATTGCTTGCGCTGGGAACAGACCGCTAATTTTAATTCAAGTTAGTCCTATATTTAACACTTTTATGTACTATGCCAATTGAATCAAGAACCGATTTTCTATCATCAAGGTTCAATTCAGTGACATGTATTGACTTACGTTCCACTTAGTAAGTAGTTTGCCTTTAAGAAATTGCAAAATGTCTGTGTGCAACATTTGCTCAATTCGGTATCTCATCTTGTTAAAGCATTTCTCCAAAGGCCGAGTTCCTTTTTCGAAGTTAAACAGTTCACAGTTAAGATCGTCTTTCCTTAGTCGCTTTGGAGCTGCTCGACGAATATTTGGCCAAGGAAGCGCTCCCACTTCATCTACATCTACATGATTACTCTGCTACTCACAATAAAGTGCCTGGCAGAAGGTTCAATGAAGTTTTACCATAATTCTTACGATGTTTACGGCTTCTCTTGCACAGAGTGCGGTGTTACCTTGTCTTTACCGTCCCATGGAAACTATTTTTTGAGTATCGTTTCTCATTCGTGGCAAGTTACCAAGAAAAGCTCTTAAGAATACAACTAGCTGTACATTTTTCTTGTCTGTCGAAAATGTATGAAACTGCCGGTATCTTATGAGGTTCTTATGTTACTTTAAGTAACATTAAGTAGTGTGTAAGCGTAGGGACCGATGCCTTCAGCACTTTGGTCCCATAGGAACTTACCATCACCATGTAAATTTTAAAATATTGATTCTCTTTTCGTTTGAAAGTTAATCATTGTGGCAGAATGTAGTTTAAGTATAGTTGTATACATAATATCATGAAATTTATTTGCTGATTGGTATAAAACGAGCTGTGTTAGGTTCACGAGGACATACTGAAAAGTAACGCCTCCTGAGGTATTACGTGTCCTGCATGTTACTCGGTTGACTTTCCCACTTCGCTGATGCACTAGAGGTTCAAATGGCTCTGAGCACTATGGGGCTTAACATCTCAGGTCATCAGTCCCCCAGAACTTAGAACTACTTAAACCTAACTAACCTAAGGACAGCACACACATCCATGCCCGAGGCAGGATTCGAACCTGCGACCGTAGCGGTCGCGCGGTTCCAGACTGAAGCGCCTAGAACCGCTCGGCCACCAACGGCCGGCTGCATTAGAGGGCTCTGAATTGTAATGTGTAATGTGGCTGCGTGTAACAAAACTAAAGACACAATTTTAAAGAGTTCTTCTACACCTGGAGCTCCCTCTCCTTCAGCACGACAACGGCAGACGACGCACGAGCACTGTGGCATCTGCAACGATCCGACGCCTTGAAATCACAGTCATCCATCATTCTACTTGCAGCCCCGACTTGGCCCTTGCGAGTTTCATCTGTTTCCGGAACAAAGTACACCTTCGAGGACTTCACTCCGATAATAACCAAGCGGCGCAAACGGAGGTGCGGTTGTGGCTCCGTCAGTAACGTCAAACATTCTACAGTGACGGTATCAATAAACTGGTCTCTTATTGGGAGAAATGTGTTCATCGTCAGAGTGACTATTTAGAGCAGTAAATATGTAGACATGAATAAAAAAGATTAGCATGTTAATGAAGTTAGTTTGTTTAAAAAGTTTTGAGTTCTGACATAAGGGATTCGGCATAAATAATTGTGCCAGACATGGACTCGATTATAGATTTCCTGCTTGCCGAGTGTCTGCTTTATCCAGTTTGGCCATCCATATGCGCTCCCTGGACTGATCCAATGACCCAAATGCCTCGATGTCTATACTAGAGATGGGTCGTTCGCGAACTAATGGGTCCAAAGGAACCAAGATGAACTGAACAAGTGAGGAACGAATTCTGAAGAATGGTCTTTCATAGTTCACATCGGTCGCTGCTTTCTACTTACAGTTCCCTGGAACGGGAAACGCTAGGTCTCGTTCCCGCAACGGTACGTCGGCCGGTCTCATTCCAGCATCGGCCCCGAGCACTAGACTGCTCATTGTCGCCCACTAATCGTCATCTGTTGTTCCGAAGTTGTTGTTCGCATTACCTTACTTGTTATTTCTTTACTACCTAATTATTACATGTTTATCTATTCTGCTCATAGCGGTCAACAAATCGTCTGTAGTCGCGGCCGGGTTTTTGTGCACCACTTTATATTATTTCACTGCGATCAGCCACATAACATTACAGTTGGCTAAACGAGAGGTTTTGCAGAATCACGAAAATTGTCTGTGTGAGAGAATTCTGTTATGAATAAAAACACTGTACTCCAGGGGGGAAGCAAGTGCCCCCTCTTGGTGTCTTCCATCTTCAGTCACCTATGCCACTTATTTTCAATTTTTCATAAGAACCATATACCAAGCACAAATGAACGGTAAACGAGTAAAAATGGTTCCCAAAAAAGAGCGATCACCAGTGAACTAGTTCCCAAGGATGAACGAGTTCGCCCGTCTCTAGTACTCTTCACATTACGCGGATTCTCGCCGTAGGGAGAATAATACGTGTCTAGTGTTGTTATCACCTTTGCCCGTGTAGGCTTGCAATAATTGCATGCAAGCGTGTGCAAAGGAACAGACATTACTGACGATCCACATCTGTGCTAAATATTTCTGGTTGTGAATTCTTCTAATCAGCTGTATCAGGTGGTTTTAGGTATAGTTCACTATCTGTAGTGACACATGAATATTTGTGCCAGAACAGGACTTGAACCCAGGTTTCCCACTTATCATGAGCAGTGCTCTTGCCCGTTCGGATATCCATGCACATCTCCCAGGCCGACTCAAACATCCTTACGTCTTATTTTCTATGTCCCGTAGTGATCGCACACCGTTTGTGTGATTCGTGCAGAGGGAGAGACAATAGTTTTCTCCTCAGCTTGCGTGTTTTGGCATTACATAGAGTTAGTGCAGTGTTTGTATTCGACCTATGTAGTTCGATACAAATGTCCTTCAGACATGCATGCATTTCTGAAAGAACTGATACTGCTGACGGTCTAAGGCTGTATTAAATTATAAAATGTATTCAAAAATTGCGAGTACATGTTACATCAGCTGTACGGTTAACTACAGACCCATTGAAATTTGAGTCGGAAATTCACTCGAACCAAGGCTTCCTGCTGACTGTGAGCTGTTGCCTTAACCACTTCGCGTATCCTCGCACGCCTCCCAGGTCAGCACAATATTCCTTGTGTCGTAGTGTCTGCGGAATATAGCAGTCGCTCACCCTTCATGTCATTCCCGGAATCATGGACGGGTGGAAAGACGATAGTAACGTTGGACACGTAATCTCTTTTTCCCTGTTTCGGGAATCCAAGTAATGTTGTGAGCGTCAGGGGATATAGGCAGCGTGGCATATGGAGGCCTCGATTGGCCCAAGGGAATGTGCACGGAAAACTGAAATGGTTCTAGTGGTCTCTTGCGATGAGCATGAAATCCGGCCTCGAGTCCAAACCCGGCAATAATTTTCATGTGTCACTAACAGGTAGTATTTCTTCACGTCTTACAGCTAATGCCATAGAATTCGCAATCAGCGAATAAATTCGTAATTTTTTGTATAGCTGCGGATTGTTAGGAGTATCTGTTCTTTCTGACCTGCGTAAATGTCTGAAGAAGAAACATAGTAGACTAGGTCGTAAATATTGTCTGTAAGAAACATAACGTAACGTTTTCTATCAGAAATGCAGTCGTAATATACTGTTCCCTTCTTCCTCCTGCAGATTTCCCTTGATCATCGTGCCTGGTAAAATTTCACCTGTGTTACAATACACGATAATGTTGCTCAACTAGTGACAATCGATAATCATTTAATTTTCAAAAACCAGTAGGAAGTTAAATCAAGCTTTCGACATTTCATTACAGTTCTGTACTAGTTGGCGTGGCAATTATATGTAATAAAAATGTAGGACATTAGGAATTTCTGTTATCCATAAGTAATTCAGTAAACCTGATGAGTCTCACCGATTACGATATATTATTATCTCAATTTCCAGAAAATATCCCATAAAGAAAGTTAATTACAGTTGCGCAATTACATTCAATAATTCAGTATACAATATGGCTGAGACAGGTGGAAATGAGTGTCGTTTTGTAGGTTTCATTCTCACTGTGTTCAATAATTTTAGCCATTTCGTCCACATTCGTTCCTTTTAAAATATGTCAGGCTGCTGATAACTTCTCGCTTAACAGACAGTGGCAGAATAATATAATGTATTCCTACACTTTCTTGAGAATTTTCTGAACAAAACAATTGCAGCAGCAATAACAAATCGCGCAAAACTGCCGTATGATGGTATTTTTCCGGGTTCTAGTAAATAGGAGTCAAAGTCCACCACAAGCAGGAAGCAGCTACATTGGTTGCGGGGGCTATATAGAGGGGACGGTCGTTTTTTTAGGTGAGAGTGTCTCGGGATAAGGCAGAAAGGTCTTCAGTTTCACAGGGTGCATGACGAACACAGGAAGAGGGTGGATATTAGAAGGTAGTTGTGAATTTTCACAGCTGTGTTGGAAAAGAACCACAGATCCAAGAGCTAATGGAAAGCACTGAATCTAGGTATTCCTGCGCAATGAACATTTATAGTGCACACAGATTGCAAATTTTTGATCTCTTCGAAAATACCATTTTCGACTATGTTATGTGATTTGAAAATGAGTCTCGGCTGGAAACTAGTTATAAAATGAATAGAAAGTAAAAAACATTCCAATTTTATACTTGTTTTTCTTTCTACTGATTAACAGAAGTCGCTAGACCAAGCTACTCCAGCATGCTGGATGTCCTTAAATATTCAATATCTTTTTTTTTCATAATGCGGGGCCACAGTCATCATATATTTCTTTAAAATCAGTACCGCCATTAGACTGTTGTTTATCTACAGATTTACATTTACACTTACACAATCACGATTTCGGCTTCAAAGTGTCATTATCAAGTGTTTTAAGTGTTATAAATTGCCTAAGAAGGCATAATACGACAGTATGCCATCTTAGGCAATTTATAACACTAAAAACACTTGTTAATGGCACTTTGAAGCCGAAATCATGACTGTGTAAGTGTAAATGTTATCCTGGTAATAAACAACAGTCTAAAGGCGCTACTGAAGCTTAAATATTCAGGTGCCGAGGATGCACAAAAGAGCTTTAGAGATTTTTATAGGTGAAGTTGCGAGTCTGAAGTCACTAGAGGAGCTGACAGCAACGGAAAAACAGGATACATAATGCCCTTTCTATGCTCAACGCTGCAGAGCACGCGGAAAGAGCCAACATAAACACCCTAACCTTCTTAACAAATGTCTCATTGCAGGCTGATGAGGTAATTGCCAACTACCCATTGCATCGTTTCAGCCCTTGTGTCAATCCCAGTATCCAGTGAGAGGCGAGATTGTGAAGGTCGATCCTATCATTGGCGTTCCAGCTTTCTTCGATAATGTATCGAATCATGAGTCTGACTTCAAGGACGCTGCTTCAGCCAGCTATACTGTCAACATTCGAGATGACACAGATGGGGTCTCTCAAGCTGCGACATAGTCGCGAATACAGATAGTGATCCAAGTACTGCCAAATGTTTTTATTCCAGTCGTTGATCACAAAATAAAGTCCTTGAACAATGACCGGTTCCAGTCAGTAATGACCATCTTCAGATCTATTCCACACCATGTCCTAATGTGATTAAGCCGTGATGGCATAGTCAAAACATATCAGTACACTGAGTCCAATGTGATGAAGCCGTAATGGCATCGTCAAAACATGTAACTACATTCAGTGACGATGCTTTGCCGAGTATTTGTATGTTTTGACGGTGCCATTATGGGTTCATCGCATTAGGACATCGTGTGAAACAGATTTGAAAATGGTCGTTACTGACTGAAACCGGTAATCGCCGAAGGACTTTATATTGTGATCAAAGACTGGAATAATAGACATTTGACAGATGGGGTCCAGAGGTCACAGTTATTCTGATGGCCTGGAGGCTTGACCAGTGTGGCCTGTTCATCATCCACCTTCGAGTGGGTGGACATTGCTGCTGCTCGTCCAGTTGCTGTGGCAGACACTGATTCTGGTACCTCCTGTTTCCTAAATGGAGTTTGAGAGGCCATCTCTGTGATGGACCTGGTGGATCTGGGTCGAGACTCATGAGAGCCAGTCTACAGCATCCCCGAGAGCACTTTGCAGATTGATATGCACTGCTGGAGGCTTCCAGATGCCCGCTTCTGAGGTCACTGCCGCCTCCCATTGCTTCACAGCACCAGCGATGCTGCAAGTCGATCACACACTGGTATTCCAATGCTGGCGAGTTGCTACTCTCCTGGCGCAGCTATGGTGTGACCCTTTGGAAGATAGTCCTGTATTACAGCCCAGTAAGTGTAATATTGTCAATGATGCTTTCTTGGCGTTCTTGAACGCAATTAAGTCCTCAGCACCGCATCCTACACTGCTCTCTCCTGACGACTGTAGGATTCTAGGACTGGGCCCCTATATATATTGCATATACCATATGGTGATCCACAGGTGTAGCCCATGTTATATTTTAAAGTGTACTTTCTAGAGTAGAAGAGCTACGATTTCTAAAATCCAACAACACGCCATATAATCCATCTGTTTACAGCCTGGTGCATCCACTGATGTGTCCAGCTGTGTTTGAAGACCGCAACTGCTTGGAAGACCGTGTAGGTTTTGGACTTGAGTGGGCTCACAGCTCTTCTATACGCACACAATTTGCTGAGTTGAGACATAGGGATTAGTGATCCTCCCTTGACACTTTCTGGGTGCAAATTTAGCTCAGTGCTAATTTCAGTGGGTAGACTTTACAGGACACCACCTGGTTCATGCATCCACGTTGAGTGTTGTTCATAGGTGATGAAGGCTGGATGTCCGACACGTGGCGACAGGTGGCCTCTTTCAGATGAATCACGTAGTGTGTTCCATTAGACAGGTGGCAATTGGCATGTTCGCTATGAACCTCTGAAACCGTTGGAAGGATTCAGCCTGGAGGACATTCCCTGAGTGATATCCTCATTCTAGAAGGCACAGTATAAGTATGCATCTATTTTTGAGGACCATGTCCACCACTACAATCAGTTTGATTCTCCGCAGCGCGAGAGCATCTACCAGCACCACCATGAAATGTGTCACACAGCTCGCAGTCTACGATTCAAAGAATATTCGTTGATTTTACCGTACTCCCCAGGTCACCAAAGTCCCAGGATTTCAACCCATTCGACAAGCTGTGGGACCACCTTGATAGATCTGTTCACAGTGTGAATCCACAATCGAGAAACATAGCGCACGGCACTGGAGTCAGCATGGCTCGACATCCTTGCCATTACCTTGCAGAGCCTTACCGACTCTCTCCTTGCACGTCTTGCAATGGTCTGTGCTCTAAAAGGTGGTCACAGTAATGTGACCGGGCAGTGTATATGTAAATGGATGTGCTTTACAGTACCATACATGGCTCCTAAGTCTTCATAGAAGATCAGGCTTCCGACCATAATGATTTCAGTCATGGCTCAAAGAACAGTTCAGTACCTAATGTTTCCGTGGTACTGTCGAACTCACACTGAGATGGACTGCGCTGAAATCGCTCCACCATTCGTCAGTCCTCCTCCCACGAGACGAGATGGCACTGGAACTTATAACCCGAACAAACGCCACATATAATTTTTTTCTAGGAGGTGCTTCTGTTCCTTTTGCCGTTCTTTATTTTTTTCTTTTTATGGAATTACAAATCACTCACTGAGGAATAATCGAAGGCAGTCTGTTGATCATTGGCCTGTTAGACCATGCTCTTCATTCGGTCAGCTCCACTGAAACTGATCACTTGTATATAAACCACAATTGTCATAAATGTCAAAACCACGCATGTAACACCATACCTCATTAGCTTCCATTTCATCAGACATAGCTACTCTGCAAGCAGTTCCAAGAACTACTAGCCCAGCTTGGCTGCTCCGAGGGTATTATCACAAACAGTTACTTATTGTGCATAATCAATATATGATCGTAATCGATGCTCTACTCCATTCACTGTGGGTTCTGGCAATTTTACTGCAAATTAGCCTCGATACCTTAGGATTTTTAGTTGTTTTTTTTCTCTTCGGTGTAATTCTGCACATTGAACCATTAGACTAATTACTTTCTTTTTTAAGCTTAGATTACCTTTACAAACTTTAATTTGTGCAGCTCACTTATTTCGCCTAATTGTTATTTTCATTACAGTACAGCATTGCCGTGATGCTCATAACTAATTGACAGCACCACAGTTAAATACGAGATATAACATGATCAATAAAAACTAACATGTTGCATTTCGTGCAGTAAATCGGCACGTGGGATAAATTATCTTGCCAGCCTCTCTGCTGGTCTGCGGCATACTGAGAGCGAGTCGTGCACATAATATAACGGTGATGTTTGCTAGCTTGTATGTTCGTTATCCAATGTACATAATGGTTCCCCCAGAGTTGTCAACGCGTTATGTGCAAACATTTGCACTGAATCTCAGTTGCTGTGAATGGTACCCATCAACTGTATCTAGGTTGGTGCGAAGGTGTCATACGTTGCCATATGTGAAAATTGCTGAGCTCTGAAACAGTGACCCAAATGAAAATTTACGATAGTGTAATACCGTTAAGTGATGAAGATTTTGTGGTAATATGACGAAGAAATAGGTCTAATGGAGCCTTCTCTTCTGCGACCGGACATTCACTCTTGCTTAGACCATTCTTCGACAATAGTAAAGGGTGAATGTGACAAACATATTAATATGGTAATAAATAATGAAATATTTATGTAGCACACATAGTAAGCTTACTGTGTGACAGTTGTCTCTCGAAATTATTCCGGTAAATGCCTCTTTCTTAATTCGAATAGTAGTACATTTCTTTCCACAGGTTTGGTACAGCCATTAACTGAATGGGGTGTTGTGATCTCCCCTCTGTCTACAATTAGACTTCTTCTATCTCTAAGTGCAGTGGTTGACATCATCGTCCGCTGACCCGAAATGACAAAAAGCAAAGAGCAGTTGAGAGCACTGTTACCAGTGTGCAGCGTAGCAAAATTTAGGATCTGCAATCGAATTCAACTTGAATCGCTTCTGTGGTGAGCAATTCCTTACATTCCATTGTCGTGATCGCAGTGTTGCAGCCTGAAATATTGTGATGCATAGTGCACAAGTAATAAGTGTGGAACCCTACTGGTGTAGCTTGGATTGTCGAAACGAGATCTAAATACGATTTACCATTCAGTCGATCCCCCATTAGTTTAAGGGACTTGAAACCTACAATTATGAATAAAGAGATGTAAGACGAAAGGTTAGGTGCCATGTACCATCGTCTGCCATTCCCTGTTACTACCTTATTGACATAAAGTGCAACACAGATTGAGTAAAATATCAGATCTCAATAAGAGGGCAAAAATAATAATAGCTTGAAATGTTGCTTTGTGAATAATTAATAGAAAATGCCTCAATCGATTAGTGAAAGCTTAAATACATTAAGGACAAGTTTTCTCTGTGTAAATAAATCTGTAAAGTAAGGATAAAAGGTCACGATTTAATTTAAGGAATGTATTTATTCGAGAGGAATGTTTATTTATAGGAACTGTAAAGCAATTTGAAGGCAGCCACCGTAATTTGTTTTTGCATTACATAAAATTAGGAGCTGTGAGCTCTCTCGATCTCCCTCTCGTTTGTTTTCGAAGGCTGCTTCACAAAATGTGAGAGTCGCTCTAGTATCTGCAACTTTTGGATAAATAATTACGCAATTTTAATTACAATAGCCGTGTTTTAATTAAGAACCTACTTAACTCATCCATTAATGCCAATCTCAATTGATTATGTTGCATTTCAGAAGTTTTTCAGGCTGCAGTGAACGGGGTTTACCGAGGAATTATTTGGTGGCCACTGCCGAACGCTACGTGTTCAATAGGCATTTACTTTATGAAACTCTTATTTTGGCGTCCCTGAGATCTCTTTTACCGATCTTTTCTATCAGTATCCCGGCAAATTAATTAAGCAAACTGCGTAATTTTGAGATCGTTCACTGGCCCCCAACCAAAATCATCGATCAACGTTCTCACCTGTCTGAAGGGAATCTGTTGCTGGTTGACGAAATATAATTTCATTATCAACAAGTAAAAACTTTATATTCACCACTTCACCATTTCAGAAGCTTTGCCGCCAGCAAAAGTGACAAATATAATATTAGATTATTTTTTAATACCAGTAATATTATAAGCTCAGTCCAAAAGTAGAAAACAAACAGGCAGGCCTTGTTTAATAAGAGCTTCAGTTAAGTAAAATTACCAAACAGAAAACAAGCAGACCTTCTTTAGTAACATTTTCAATTAGGTAAAATTACTAAATACCAACAGGCAGGCCTTCTTTAATAACAGCTTCATTTAAGAAAAATTACCACACAGAAAACAGACAGGCCTTCAATGATAAAAGCTTCAGCTAAGTAAAATTACGAAATGCATTAGAGGCAAGCCGTCAGCAATATCAGCTTCAGTTAAGTAAAAGACCTCAAAACACAAAAGTTAACTGAACTTTATGAATCAAAGCTGAAGCTTGCCAGTTCCAAAGGTGTCCAAAAGTCAGCACAGTGGAACTGCCTTCAACTCTCTCATTGGTGAGCCACGTCCTAGGGATGGCTGGACGCACTAAGACGGCACTCGAAGTCCCACAGATTCAAATCGGCCCAAGAATATGTCCAGCAACCACTCGCCGGACTCCGTGCCCAACTGCTGAGGTCATCGGTCCCTAAGCTTACACACTACTTAACCTAACTTAAACTAAGGCTAAGTACGACACACATACCCATGCCCGAGGGAGGACTCGAACCTCCGACAGAGGGAGCCACGCGAACCGTGAAAAGGCGCCCCAGGCTACGTGGCTACCCCGCGCTGCTCAGGTGGAAACTGGGAGTTTAACAAGTGAAGAGCTTAAGCGAGTGATTCAGGACAGTTTTACGTTTGTTGTTGGAGAAAGCACACCTTTCGAGAGATCTGAATGAGAGTCAGAGTAGGACTCTAATTTATTCCTCTAGTATCATGGAACTGAGGAGAGACAGAGTTTAAGTCATACTTTGTATTACAAGGGATAATTTGCGTATTACCATGTTGAACTCTGAACTGTTTTGACCTCATGAATATTTCTTGTATTGCGATTACGAAATGGACTTAGTCTTGAGCATTTTTTATTACAATTTAGTTTGAGGATTTTGCTACTATTCTCGTAAGACTCCCAGCATAACTTTACTTCATTTGATAAAGTATTTTCTGTCTATATTTTAACTGAATATCGTAGGATCACTTCTATTTATTTGAGATGTTCTTTCTTGAACAAACATTAATCAACATAAATCTCCTTCGTCTACATCAATTACAGACGATAGAATAGAACCTTTGTTATTAAATAAATCATTTATCTTTCAGTTTATATATCTATGTAATTCATTAATTCGAAGTTCTAGCAAGTGCATTGACTGACTGCAATCACACCTATAAATAATTATTTGCAGCGAATTAGCTTTGGGGCATGAAAGCAGATGTGTGGGACTCAAACCTATGACTACATGGAGCTATGATTTTTAAACAGAGCTGTGCCTAGCCCAAATATCAGAAGTAAGCTTAACGACAAGTAAAGACGCAATTGATTTGCTGACAAAGGATGCTTTTTTAGAACGAGCAACTCAGAAGCAGGATGCATTAGGGACCATCTCCCAACAATTGTCTTGCATAACGGCAGTCATCACAATATTAGAAAAATTTCTTCTCACATGGTAAGGAACCAACGGCGATCAGTCTGAGTGGCATCTACAATGACGACTTAATACACCGTACAGCGGCTTGCGAGTACGGGTTAGTGAAGCCCGCCCGGCCGGCCGTGCAGTCTAACGCACTGCTTCCCGAGCAGGAATGCGTGCCAGTCCCCGGCACGAATCCGCCCGGTCGATTAGTGTCGAGATCGGGTGTGCCGGCCAGCCTGTGGATGGTTTTTAAGGCGGTTTTCTACCTGCCTCGGCGATTGTGGGCTGGTTCCCCTTATTCCGCCTCAGTTGTACCATGTCGGCGATTGCTGCCCAAACACTGTCTCCACGTACACATACGCCATAATTACTCTACCACGCAAACATTGGGATTACACTCGTCTGGAATAAGACGTTACCGAGGGGGGGGGAGGGGTAAGTGTCGGGCGGGGGGGGGGGGGGGGTCCGCTGGAAACCGAACCGCACTAACCCTGGGTTCGGTGTGGGGCGGCGGTGGGGTGAGTGGACTGCTGTATCCTGTTGTGGGGTTGTGTACCACTGAGGGCTATGGCGGGGACGAAGCCTCTCTGTCGTTTCTAGATCCCCAGTTCAATACATACATTCATGGATTAGTGAAGACAATAATCAAATGAGAACAATCGACTCAATCCGTAGCATTTTTACGTATCATCATCCATTCTTTTGAGAGAACCCAGTGTGTAGTACGAATAGATTTTAAACAATCAATTTAGTAGGTTGTAGTTTTATGTATCAGTTGAATTATTGTTCCATCATCTCTGTCGAATGAAACCGTTGCAGTTTTGCACATTGACTGAACTGTTCGTTCTTTTCTTTTCAAGTAAAACCAATCTGTTGTTTATCTGCCGACTGGACCATGCATTCGTCGTTTCTGCTGTTTTAGTTGACAGCTATTAACAGCAGATGTGTGGGACTCAAACCTATGACTACATGGAGCTATGATTTTTAAACAGAGCTGTGCTTAGCCCAAATATCAGAATCTTTCAAGTGAAAACAATATGTAAAATTTTCATTAGTTAAGCTGAAGCAGTGTTTTAGTACTGGGATGCGAAAACCACACCAGGGTACTCCTACATCGAGGGTATATCAAAATTATAATAAGCATTATGTGCAAGGGAACCAAGGCGAAATGGCTGCATGAAAACTGTGAAGATATCAAAAAAGATATGATTGTCGCAAAGACTGACTCAGCATATACAAAATTCAAAACTAACTTTAGCGAAAGTAAAAGCAAGGATGGCAACATAAAGAGAGCAATGAGAGTCCCACTGTTACATGCAGAGGAGGGAGCGGACAGGTAGAGGTAGTACACTGAAGGCCTCTATGATGAGGAAGGCTCGTCTAATGATGTGACAGAGGAAGAGACAGGAGTCGAAAGGCAAGAGAGAGTGGATGAAGTATTAGAATTAGAATTTAAGGCTGAAGGCAGAAAGGATAGATAACATTCCCTCCGAATTTTTAAAACCATTAACGGAAGTGGCTACAAAACTACTACTCACTTTGGCGTTTAGAATGTATGACACTGGTGTTATACCATCTGACATTCGGGTATACTTCATCCATAGAATTATGAAGACTGCAAGAGCCGGCAAATGCGAGAATTATCGCACAATCAGTGTAATAGCTCATGCGCCTAAATTGATGACAAGATATTCTAAGATATACGGAAGACAAAACTGGCGATCTGTCGGATGACGATGACTTTCGCTTCATCAAAAGCAAAGTTAACAGAGAGGCTGTTGTGACGTTCTGGTTGATAATGGAAGCAAGAGTGTAGAAAAATCAAAACACGTTCGTCGGAGATATTCTAAGATATACGGAAGACAAAACTGGCGATCTGTCGGATGACGATGACTTTCGCTTCATCAAAAGCAAAGTTAACAGAGAGGCTGTTGTGACGTTCTGGTTGATAATGGAAGCAAGAGTGTAGAAAAATCAAAACACGTTCGTCGGAGATGTCGACCAGGAAAAAGCATTCGGCAGTATAAGGCGGTGTACGATGTTCGCATTTCTGAGAAAAATAGTGGTAAGCTGTAGGGGAAGACAGGTAATTACGATATGTACAAGAACCAAGAGAGAACAATAAGACTGTACGACCACGAACGAATTTCTCAGATTAAAAAAGATGTAAGCCAGGCATGTAGTCTTTCGCCGCTAATGTTCAATTTATGCATCGAAGAAGCAATGACAAGAGTAAAAGAAAGGTTCAAGAGTGGGGTTAATATTCAAAGTGAGAGGACAACAGTGATAAGATTCACTTATCTTCAGTGAAAGTGAAGAAGAATTACAGGATCTGTTGAAAGGAATGAACAGAATTTGATTTGAGAGTAAATCGAAGACATACCAAAGTAATGAGAAGTAGCGGAAGTGAGAACAGCTAGAAACTTGAAATCAGGATTGGTGAATACGAATTACATAAAGTCATCGAATTCTGCTAGCTAGGCAGAAAAATAACAAATGGCGGAAGAAGCAAGGAGTACATCAAAAATAGACTAATACTGGCAAAAAGTGCATTCTGTACAAGAGAAGCGTAGTAGTGTCAGACATTGGCCTTATTTGAAGGAAAAAGTTATGAGAAATTGCATTTTTAGCACCATCATATGGTACTGAAACACTGACTGTGAGAAAACTGGAAGAGAAGAGGATCGAAACATTTGAGGTGTGCTGTCACACAAGAATGTTGAAAATTATGTAGACTGATAGGGTAAGGAATTAGGTTCTCTGCAGAATCGGTGGCGGAGGAACATATGGAAAATTCTGAGAAGAAGAAGGAACAGGTTGAAAGGGCAGCTGTTAAGACATCAGGGAATGACTTGCATGATACTAGAGGAAGCTGCAGAGGGTACAAAACTGTATAGGAAGACAGAGGTTGGAATATATGCAGCAAATAATGGAGGATGTAGGTAGCAAGACAGTACAGGAGAGGAATTTATTGCAATCCGCATCAAAACAGTCAGAGGACTGATGACCGAAAAAAAAGAAAAATAAGGAAAAAATACTGCATACATTCATGTTGCCGTGGTGGCCTAGCAGCTAGAAACTATCAGTGCTCCGCAACTGGCAACGAAGTGAAAGATGTGACGTCAACATTTAAATACTTTCTTAATACATTAAGAGATTACGATTTTAGCCATACCTCGTATTTCTATGTTTTTAAATATCGTTAACTTAAATGTAATTTAGTGCCTTAAGTAGGAGGGTGCTTGTTTGTTCCTTAATTATGTAATTTATTCTGATATCTGTTACATTTTCATATAATTTAAATATAATTTACTTCCTCAATCTCGTTGATACACTTTGCTAACCTCAAGTTAATCGTATTCTCACCTGTGACGCTGCATGGGATATGCCGCTAGGTTTAGAGTAGTTTGTGACATTGCATATTTTGTGTGCTTTTCTCTAAACTTCCAGGGATTACCAAAAAACTCCCTCTCTTACCATTTGGCTTTTTTCGATATTTTTTTAGAGTTTCTAGCAGCTCCTTAAACTTGGTTGTTCGTTTGGTTAGCCGCCAAGGGACCCACACATTCTCAGACGACAAAGCAGTATTTCAGTGCTACAGTACCGTCGTTATTCCACCTCACATCTTTCGATGATTATTTCAGTTCAGTTTTATCACAATTGTGCTCTGCAGTAGTGCGAATATTGTGATTGTTACAGCAGTATTTTCTATTACATAGTTATTAAACGTTTTTTTCGATGTGGCTATGTTCATTGTACGGAGAAGTTATTTCTTGAGTGCATCCTTGAGTGCGTTCAGTGAAACCATTGAGCTCAAAAAAGAGCAACAGATATTAGCTCAAAGGCAATATAGAGATAATTATTTACGTTCTTTTAGTGCGTTGACAAAATATGCCAAATCCCCAAGTGTGTTGTGTGTGGTGAAGACTCACTAATGATGCTGTTGTTCCAGTTAATTGAAATGGCAGTTGTCAAAAAACATCCCTCACTGTTATGTAAATATGTGAACTAGTTTCGTCGGTTGTTGTAACAAAATAAAAAAACAAGTAAGTTCGTGATTATGTGGGTACGTGTTTCGCAAAGTGTACATGACGGTACATTAAGGCAGCTGAACTTGGTATGAGGGCCTAAAACCACACGCAACAGCAGACATGTGGTTAATGCCCACATGTAAAGTAATGATAATTACAGCGATTGGTTGAGAACCTGCTAAAGCAGCCACCGAGTGCAATTTTACGAGTATGTGGGCGAGTTATTCGCCCACCTAGGCCTAGTATTGAGGAGAGATGAATTTGTTGTATGCCTGAACACGAGCGGGCCCATGCCATAGGTCACGCCACAGACAGCCTGGCTAGTTCACGTTTTCCATTCAGCCACGGACAGGGACGAGCAGCATCTGTGGAAACAGGTAAATCCCAACTCTGTGAATCTGGACGGCATGACCATTGTGCAAGAGATAATGAGCCAGGCAATGTCGAAGTGTCAGACAGTTTTAAAGATTGCTAAGATACAGCTCTCTGAACGTCGTCAGTAAATCGTACTTTCATATTCAAGGGAATCTGAATGCATCTGTGATCTGAGAGAAATGAGGCGCATCCAAGAACATAAAAACATTTCAGTATCTTTAAAACTGCAAAAGTTAATATTTCACAGTGAATAAACATTTATACAATAAACTTCTGAATCAGCAACTGTTAATCATTTCATGTGATTTCAACAAACGGTATCTCAGATAGAAGCATTGCACTATAGTTAACATTCCTGAGAGCTAAGTATCTGAACCTGTTTTATTTCTTGATTTACGACGCCCTTCGTCTCTTTTTCTTTATGCAAATGTTTGCCAGAACATCGTATTCTCCACATTTACACAGCAAACGAACACAGCATCAGTACCTCAGTTTTTTTCATACTTGGGTCTTTATTTAATTAACAGTTTACTATTTTGCCAGTAACTTTATTTATATGTTGAGTTCAAGTGCTAAAAGAAACTATACTAGATTAAAAGTGGTCAATCACATGTGTTAGTGGACACCACAACTGGAAAGAGAACCAAAAGATGCTACTGTCACGAAGGCATGTTTAAGTAGTATTGAATAACAAATCTGTTATCATTTACCGTGAGCACACTTGCAAAACAATGCTGGTTTATTTTTTTAAGAACTAGCAATTACTTATATTTGCTGTAAATTATCTCAGTGTAACCGAGTGCTTATCACATTTCCTTATTTAAATACACTCCTGGAAATTGAAATAAGAACACCGTGAATTCATTGTCCCAGGAAGGGGAAACTTTATTGACACATTCCTGGGGTCAGATACATCACATGATCACACTGACAGAACCACAGGCACATAGACACAGGCAACAGAGCATGCACAATGTCGGCACTAATACAGTGTATATCCACCTTTCGCAGCAATGCAGGCTGCTATTCTCCCATGGAGACGATCGTAGAGATGCTGGATGTAGTCCTGTGGAACGGCTTGCCATGCCATTTCCACCTGGCGCCTCAGTTGGACCAGCGTTCGTGCTGGACGTGCAGACCGCGCGAGACGACGCTTCATCCAGTCCCAAACATGCTCAATGGGGGACAGATCCGGAGATCTTGCTGGCCAGGGTAGTTGACTTACACCTTCTAGAGCACGTTGGGTGGCACGGGATACATGCGGACGTGCATTGTCCTGTTGGAACAGCAAGGTCCCTTGCCGGTCTAGGAATGGTAGAACGATGGGTTCGATGACGGTTTGGATGTACCGTGCACTATTCAGTGTCCCCTCGACGATCACCAGTGGTGTACGGCCAGTGTAGGAGATCGCTCCCCACACCATGATGCCGGGTGTTGGCCCTGTGTGCCTCGGTCGTATGCAGTCCTGATTGTGGCGCTCACCTGCACGGCGCCAAACACGCATACGACCATCATTGGCACCAAGGCAGAAGCGACTCTCATCGCTGAAGACGACACGTCTCCATTCATCCCTCCATTCACGCCTGTCGCGACACCACTGGAGGCGGGCTGCACGAAGTTGGGGCGTGAGCGGAAGACGGCCTAACGGTGTGCGGGACCGTAGCCCAGCTTCATGGAGACGGTTGCGAATGGTCCTCGTCGATACCCCAGGAGCAACAGTGTCCCTAATTTGCTGGGAAGTGGCGGTGCGGTCCCCTACGGCACTGCGTAGGATCCTACGGTCTTGCCGTGCATCCGTGCGTCGCTGCGGTCCGGTCCCAGGTCGACGGGCACGTGCACCTTCCGCCGACCACTGGCGACAACATCGATGTACTGTGGAGACCTCACGCCGCACGTGTTGAGCAATTCGGCGGTACGTCCACCCGGCCTCCCGCATGCCCACTATGCGCCCTCGCTCAAAGTCCGTCAACTGCACATACGGTTCACGTCAACGCTGTCGCGGCATGCTACCAGTGTTAAAGATTGCGATGGAGCTCCGTATGCCACGGCAAACTGGCTGACACTGACGGCGGCGGTGCACAAATGCTGCGCAGCTAGCGCCATTCGACGGCCAACACCGTGGTTCCTGGTGTGTCCGCTGTGCCGTGCGTGTGATCATTGCTTGTACAGCCCTCTCGCAGTGTCCGGAGCAAGTATGGTGGGTCTGACACACCGGTGTCAATGTGTTCTTTTTTCCATTTCCAGGAGTGTATTCTTTTAGTATATTAGTTTAGTCCAAGAAGTAGTCAACTTGAATCACATCATGTCTGTAGAGCTTCAGGATGAGGTGCTTTTGGTGGAGACGGCCTTCATCCAATGGAGAAACAGACGCTGGCTCAACACTACGGGAGTCAAGTGGGAAACTGAGACTTTTCGAGTGACGAGCTCAAGGGGGCCATTATGGACACTTTTAAGTTTGTGCTTGAAGAAGGCAGATCTACTTGTGGTAACGAATGGACGTATAGGTGATAGATTCTGGGCACTGAACAGCCACTATGGGACTTTAACTTTTGAGGTTACTTTATGTCGAGTTCTTGAAGAACAGAGATCTGCTTATGGTAATGTTCGTGGTTCAGTCACTGAGTTGTTTGCTTCTGAATGGTGAACGGCCGCTATCAGACTTCTGAAGGGATTTTATATATTTCAAGAAGTCTCAATGCGCTCTGGAATAGTACTCTAACTTATACCACTCGTGTAAAGGAACTGAGGACATAGTATTAGTTACTGTTCTTCGCTTCACGTGTGCTAATTTGTCAATGCTCACGTTGAATCCTGAATTGTTTGGAGCTAGTGGATATTTCGTGTCTTGTGGTTGAGAAATTGGCTTACATTCGCTGACTTCTTAGCTTGGGGAATTTGCTCTCAGCGTAATATTACCGTGTTTGATAAGGGTATTTTCTGTCTGATTTTCAACTGAATACCATACGACCACTTCCAGTTTGTGTGATATGTCCTGTCTTGATTAAACATTATTCTACATAATTCTTTGTTTCAACATCAGTTACAGACGTTATAATAGAACTATTTTCGTTACATTATTCATTCAAATTTATTTAGTATTTCTGTGTATTTTATTAACTCGCAGATCTAGCCAACGCATAGACTACTTGATTGCTGGATCAGAGCTACAGATTACTTGCAGTGAGATACCTGCGCGACATGAAAGCAGACGTGCGCGACTTGACTCTATGACTAGATCAAGCTATTCTTTTCAAACAGAGCGGCGCCCAAAGTACGAGTAACCGCAAGTAAAGACACAAATGGTTTAATCGCGTTTGGACTGCTGTTTAGAAGATTAACTACTCATCAGCAGCCGTCAGGTGAAGTCGTACAAGTTAGTGACATGTACAGGGACGTAGAAGACATTTTGAAGGCGAAAATAAAGCGTAGTTCTCACTGCACATCGACGAGTACACCGAAACTGGCGAGCACGTGCAGCTTCTCCCATACATAAGGTATGTCGATGGGGATGTAATTGCAAGTAATATCTTTTTTGTCGCGCTCCCCATGACCACGGACCTTGCCATTAGTGAGATGGCTCGAGTGCCTCATGTCATGGATAGCGCATGTACAACTATTGTGCTGTTAAATGATGATGGCATCCTCTTGGGTACATTATTCCGGGGTAAAATAATCCCCCCTCCAGGCAGGGACTACTGACAGGGTGGCCCTTGTCAGGAGACACAAAACTGGCACTCTATGTAACGGAGCTCTGAATGTTGGATCCTTTAATCGGGCGGATATAAAAAGGGAAATGGATAGACTGAAAATTTAGTGAGAATAGTGAAGTTCGGTGGAAGCAGGACAGGACTTCTAGTCAATAGAGAGTTAAGAAATAAAAAATCAAAAAGGGATAATGCAGGAGTAGGTTTAATAATGAATAAGAAGGTGGAATGCGGGTAAGCTACTACGACCAGCATAGTGAATGCCTTATCATAACCAAGAGTACGAAGAGTACACCCACCACAGTAGTACAAGTTTGTATGCCAACTGTAGCTGCAGATGATGAAGAGACTGCAGAAATGTATGATGAGATCAAAAATCTTATTCAGGTAGTTAAGGGAGACGAAAATGTAATTGTGATGGGGACTGAAATTCGATAGTAGGAAAATAAAAAGAAGGAGACATAGTACGTGAAAATGGATTTAGGGAAAAGAATGAAAGAGAAAGTCAGCTGGTAAAATTTTGCACAGAGCATAATTTAATCATTGATGGCACGTTGTTTAGGAATCGCGAAAGAAGGTTATATTCGTGGAAGAGATCTTGAGACACTGGAAGGTTTCAGGTTGATTATATAATAAGACAGAGACCCCGTAACCAGATTTTAAATTGTAAGACATTTCCAGGGCCGATGTCGACTCT
Organism: Schistocerca piceifrons; assembly: GCF_021461385.2. NCBI lineage: Eukaryota > Metazoa > Arthropoda > Insecta > Orthoptera > Acrididae > Schistocerca > Schistocerca piceifrons. The sequence continues at coordinate 677,417,925 of NC_060141.1, forward strand.
GGCTACAATTTATTGGTTATTAAGTGTAGATTAACACCAAGTAAACTGCTAAAATGCAGAAAACGAAGGAGATGGGACATGGATAGGTGGAAAGAACCGGAGGTTGCTGCTAGTTTCAGAGGGAGCTTTGGGGAACGACTGAAAAGAGATGAAAAAGTGAAGGCAGCAGTGGATCAAATATATAAAATGACAAGGCCTACTATAAAACCTTGGATAATGCAGCAGATATTGAATTTAATCTTGAAAACGAAAAATATAAAAATGTAGCAAATGAAAAAGGCGAAACTAATATAAACGTCTAAAAGAAGAGATTGACAGGAAGTGATAAATGGGTAAGCAAAAATCGATAGAGGACAAACGTAAGGGTATAGAACCATATATCACTAGGGGAACGATAGATACTGCCTACAGGAATTAGTCGTGATAGCCACACGGAAATTACTGCGATAGATACATGAATTGCGGTTGCACACAACAGCTGATAAAATATAACTGTTAGCGATTGTGTGCTATAACGATTTGAACGCAGTCAGCGACTTGCATTGTTGCATAACCTTCGCAAATTTCAACAGTAAGGAATCAGTTATTTACTTTGTCATGAAAACCGTTACGCTTATACCTCCTGCATGCAGAAATGAATCATGACTGATATTTGCACATTCTGTGAATTTTTAAGCCCCCGTTGCCCTGGGTCAAACTGATACGAGGAACGCAAGTGCAACAAATTAAGTTCTAGTGATGGAGGGAAGAGTAATTTTTTAGCTAGAACTATAAGATTTTAGAATGTTTAGAAAAACAAAGTCATTTAGTTTGTCGCAATACCTTTTAAATATTAAAAAGTTATGGAAGAACAAATTCCTTTTCGGATCTTATTGATCCGAAGATAATAGCAGTGTTAAACGAACTGTGCAACCGGGTTTCAGGTTATCTTCCACATCACTGCTAATAGTGAGCAAAGCACAATTCTTGAAACATTTTGAGGGAAAGTGTTGAACTTCCACTTCTAAGCAAAGGCTTGCATTACCTGCAGGTGTCGGAACACGGGGCTAATGTAATAAAGTCGACAGCTTGGCAATTTGCCGAGCCGTGTGGATATGGAACGTGGCGCTGTTTAATAAGCTCCACAACCAGATAGCTTCGAAGATTCAAGGCACAGAGATTTTTTTCTGTTACATCCAGTGTCTAAAATTTAGCGGTTTTTGTGGTTTGCTGACTGGTGTGCTTAAATTTTCGCACCTTCTTATATTTCAAGTGTTTTCGAACAAATTATCCATGAGAGTACACCCTTGGAGGGATTGCATAGGATAACATTTTATGTAAACCGTTACAGCCTGTGTAGAAACAAGATACTACCAAGTGTTATTTCAGAGTTCATGGTTGCGATAGAATTTTTCTCCAATACAAAGTACGTAGAGGATATCCGCAGGCCTGGACTCGCATTGCATTTACGTAGTACTGAAAGTGACACACTTAACAATATTTTGTAAGGCATGCCACCTGAGAACCACTGCCAAGTGGTTTCCACGGAACTTGAACACTTAGTAGCGACTACGGAAAGACTTATCATTAAAGACGGGAAGAGGACTACAACTGACCACGAATTAATAGCAGCAAATCCAATGAATCTGAGGGCGGAAGGAAATCGCCAAGTTCGTCTCTGTTTGAGGAATTGTTTTGCCGTGTAATCGTTCCTGCCTCATGGCCATAGACTGTAAGCTGCGACTCCCGAATCTTAAGAGCAGCTGATGCAGAGGCGAAGCTGTTGGCGGCCAAAATATTGTAATCAGATCATGAGTGTAACCACGGTCTTCCCTTCGTTCCCTCTGCCATTAATGAGTAGGTTTGTAGCTTACTAAATTCAGGGAGCAACTGCCCTTTAATTGATTGTCGTAGACACCCAAGTCACAGGTACATTTTGTAACACTTCTGTCACTAATTGTAGCACTTCTGCTACTAAATGTAACTGGGTTTTCTCTTTTGATGCTAGTCACTTGTCAGAATGAAAATCCTAAGTAAATTAATTTTTCTCTCTTAACAACATGTGGGCAGGGTGGGTTCTTCCTTGGCTCGGGTATGAGGTAGAATGAAACAACATTTTTACATAAAATAACTTTTATTGAAGATTTCTACAACGGTTTTCTTACTGGATTGTACTGGCTCGGAGAGCGGCAGCTGTGTCGTTTGTGAAGCCTTCCGCTGCGGCAGCGGCGGCTTCTGATTACGCCTGGTGGTGTGCATCTCGTGTCGCCGTCTCGCCCAGTTGACTGGAGACGCGCATGGTGCTGTGGCCCGTTTAATTATTGAGAGCGAAGGCGTGCATCGGATGGTGATACCCTGGATGTGGCGTCCCAGTGTTTCTCTTCTCTAAGCGGCCGCGTGTGTTGTGCGTCGGCCAGCGGAGCGGCGCGGCGAGGGAAGGCCAGTGTCCCGGACTCGAACAACGGACTCCCGCTTGCCAGTCTTCGGCTGTCAGATCGTCATCCCAGCTCACAGCTGACTGCTGATGTGAGGCCGTCTCCCTCCCGTCCTCACGAGTCACCCGGGTACGTAAAAATCAGACTTCAAATACCTTTTAACATCTGTCTTCTGGCGCCGAGGCTGCTGCTTGCTATTCCATTACAGCGGCGGAATTGGTGCGTCTGTGCACGATGTAGTCTCTTCTTGCATGACGGCCTTCAGCACCGAAACCAACTGAAAACTACTGCTACTTTTCTCTTCTTCCTTCGTCTGTCGGGCCCACTGCGTCTCGCATATTTATCCACTTCAGTTTACTGGAGGTGAACGACTTCACGGTCATTGCCTCTTCTGTCACATTGAAAAGCTTCTCGAAGAATCTTCTTAACGTCGGTCATTGGCTCTTGGAATGTAGGCGAGCGCCTTTGATCACATGTGATGACTGAGAAACACGTGAGCCGGTCATTGCCTCTTCCATCACGTTGAAAAGCTTCTCGAAGAATCTTCTTAACGTCGGTCATTGGCTCTTGGAATGTAGGCCAGGGCCTTTGCTCACACGTGACAACTGAGAAACACGTGAGCCAGTCGGGCGATGCCCTGGCGGCTGAATCGTCAGCGTCCGCTTATGTGGAACTTGCTGACTTCACCGTCATTGTCTCTTCTGCTCTGCTGTTCTGCCCGCTGTTTGCCAGTATGTAACTCTCTAAACTAAACTAAGTTTTTCATTTATTTTCTAATTTCTCTAATTTATTTACTTATCTTAATTTTTTTTTTTTTTGTCATCAGTCTACTGACTGGTTTGATGCAGCCCGCCACGAATTCCTTTCCTGTGCTAACCTCTTCATCTCAGAGTAGCACTTGCAACCTACGTCCTCAATTATTTGCATGACGTATTCCAATCTCTGTCTTCCTCTGCAGTTTTTGCCCTCTACAGCTCCTTCTAGTACCATGTAAGTCATTCCCTCATGTCTTAGCAGATGTCCTATCATCCTGTCTCTTCTCCTTATCAGCGTTTTACACGTATTCCTTTCCTCTCCGATTCTGCGTAGAACCTCCTCATTCCTTACCTTATCAGTCCACCTAATTTTCAACATTCGTCCATAGCACCACATCTCAAATGCTTCGATTCTCTTCTGTTCCGGTTTTCCCACAGTCCATATTTCACTACCATACAATGCTGTACTCCAGACGTACATCCTCAGAGATTTCTTCCTCAAATTAAGGCCGGTGTTTGATATTAGTAGACTTCTCTTGGCCAGAAATGCCTTTTTTGCCACAGGGAGTCTGCTTTTGATGTACTCCTTGCTCCGTTCGTCATTGGTTATTTTACTGCCTAGGTAGCAGAATACCTTAACTTCATTGACTTCATGACCATCAATCCTGATGTTAAGTTTCTCGCTGTTCTCATTTCTATTACTTCTCATTACCTTCGTCTTTCTCGGATTTACTCTCAAACCATACTGTGTACTCATTACACTGTTCATTCCGTTCAGCAGATCATTTAATTCTTCTTCACTTTCACTCAGGATAGCAATGTCATCAGCGAATCGTATCATTGCTATCCATTCACCTTGTATTTTAATTCCACTCCTGAACCTTTCTTTTATTTCCATCATTGCTTCCTCGATGTACAGATTGAAGAGTAGGGGCGAAAGGCTACAGCCTTGTCTTACACCCTTCTTCATACGAGCACTTCGTTCTTGATCGTCCACTCTTATTATTCCCTCTTGGTTGTTGTACATATTGTATATGACCCGTCTCTCCCTATAGCTTACCCCAACTTTTTTCATAATCTCGAACAGCTTGCACCATTTTATATTGTCGAACGCTTTTTCCAGGTCGACAAATCCTATGAAAGTGTCTTGTTTTTTCTTTAGCCTTGCTTCCATTATTAGCCGTAACGTCAGAATTGCCTCTCTCGTCCCTTTACTTTTCCTAAAGCCAAACCGATCGTCACCTAGTGCTTTCTCAATTTTCTTTTCCATTCTTCTTTATATTATTCTTGTAAGCAGCTTCGATGCATGAGCTGTTAAGCTGATTGTGCGATAATTCTCGCACTTTTCAGCTTTTGCCGTCTTCGGAATTGTGTGGATGATGCTTTTCCGAAAGTCAGATGGTATATCGCCAGACTCATATATTCTACACACCAACGTGAATAGTCGTTTTGTTGCCACTTCCCCCAATGATTTTAGAAATTCTGATGGAATGTTATGTATCCCTTCTGCTTTATTTGACCGTAAGTCCTCCAAAGCTCTTTTAAATTCCGATTCTAATACTGGATCCCCAATCCCTTCTAAATCGACTTCTGTTTCTTCTTCTATCACATCAGACAAATCTTCACCCTCATAGAGGGTTTCAATGTATTCTTTCCACCTATCTGCTCTCTCCTCTGCATTTAACAGTGGAATTCCCGTTGCACTCTTAATGTTACGACCGTTGCTTTTAATGTCACCAAAGGTTGTTTTGACTTTCCTGTATGCTGAGTCTGTCCTTCCAACTGTCATATCTTTTTCGATGTCTTCACATTTTTCCTGCAGCCATTTCGTCTTAGCTTCCCTGCACTTCCTATTTATATCATACCTCAGCGACTTGTATTTCTGTATTCCTGATTTTCCCGGAACATGTTTGTACTTCCTCCTTTCATCCATCAACTGAAGTATTTCTTCTGTTACCCATGGTTTCTTCGCAGCTATCTTCTTTGTATCCATGTTTTCCTTCCCAATTTCTGTGATGGGCCTTTTTAGAGATGTCCATTCCTCTTCAACTGTACTGCCTACTGCGCTATTCCTTATTGCTGTATCTATAGCGTTAGAGAACTTCAAACGTATCTCGTCATTCCTTAGTACTTCCGTATCCCACTTCTTTGCGTATTGATTCTTCCTGACTAATGTCTTGAACTTCAGCCTACTCTTCATCACCACTATATTGTGATCTGAGTCTATATCTGCTCCTGGGTACGCCTTACAATCCAGTATATGATTTCGGAATCTCTGTTTGACCATGATGTAATCTAATTGAATTCTTCCCGTATCTGCCGGCCTTTTCCAAGTATACCTCCTCCTCTTGTGATTCTTGAACAGGGTATTCGCTATTACTAGCTGAAACTTGTTACAGAACTCAACTAGTCTTTCTCCTCTCTCATTCCTTGTCACAAGCCCATATTCTCCTGTAACCTTTTCTTCTACTCCTTCCCCTACCACTGCATTCCAGTCGCATATGACTATTAGATTTTCGTCCTCCTTTACACACTGCATTACCCTTTCAATATCCTCATATACTTTCTCTATCTGTTCATCTTCAGCTTGCAACGTCGGCATGTATACCTGAACTATCGTTGTCGGTGTTGGTCTGCCGTCGATTCTGATTAGAACAACCCGGTCACTGAACTGTTCACAGTAACACACCCTCTGCCCTACCTTCCTATTCGTAACGAATCCTACACCTGTTATACCATTTTCTACTCCTGTTGATATTACCCGATACTCATCTGACCAGAAATCCTTGTCTTCCTTCCACTTCACTTCACTGACCCCTACTATATCTAGATTGAGCCTTTGCATTTCCCTTTTCAGATTTTGTAGTTTCCCTACCACGTTCAAGCTTCTGACATTCCACGCCCCCACTCGTAGAACGTTATCCTTTCGTTGATTATTCAGTCTTTTTCTCATGGTAACCTCCCCCTTGGCAGCCCGCTCCCGGAGATCCGAATGGGGGACTATTCCGGAATATTTTACCAATGGAGAGATCATCATGACACTTCTTCAATTACAGGCCACATGTCCTGTGGATACACGTTACGTGTCTTTAATGCAGTAGTTTCCATTGCCTTCTGCATCCTCATGTCGTTGATCATTGCTGATTCATCCGCGTTTAGGGGCAATTTCCCACCCTAGGACAAGATAGTGCCCTGAACCTCTATCCACTCCTCCGCCCTCTTTGACAAGGCCGTTGGCAGAATGAGGCTGACTTCTTATGCCGGAAGTCTTCGGCCGCCAATGCTAATTATTTATCAAAATTTAGGCAGTGGCGGGGATCGAACCCGGGACCGAGGACGTTTTGATTATGAATCAAAGACGCTACCCCTAGACCACGGGTCCCACCTTGTCTTATGTACTACTCAACAATTTGTAAATTCCAGAGATTATTGTCAGTTAACCATGAACCCTATACCAAAAACGAGAAAAATTTGTGGTTGCTCGATTAGAGGCGGTTCAGTGTGGAATGTTAAGCATTTGTCCTGACCATTGCTTTTCATTGTAAATAGGGCTCTTTGTTCGTGCATTATTTGCACTGCAAAGTGTTTTCGCTTACGTCACAAAGAATTTACTTTTTAAATTTCGGCGTGAGAAGAAGTAGCCAACGGCCTTGCCTCAGTGGTACCACTGTTTCCCGTCAGATTACCGAAGCTAAGCGCTGTCGTACTTGGCAAGCACATCCGGTTCTGCCGAGTGCTGTTGGAAAGCGATGTGCGCTCATGTTTCTCAAGCCAATGGAGGACTACTTGGCTGAGAAGTACAGCGGCACTGGCCACGAAAACTAACAACGGCTGGGAGAGCGGTGCGCCCCTCCATATTCAGATTCGGTGGCACCTAAAGGCCACTAAGGGCCAAAATGAAACGGCAGCCGGTTGGTGCCGTTGGGTCTGCCTGTTCGGACGGTGTTTGCTATTGTTTTTGTGAGAAGAAGTAATGGCTGTGCGAGCATAATCGGGTCCACGGTATTAACGCAATGAAATGGGTCGGAAAAAAATATCAACTGGGCCATCTGAAGCAAAAGTGAAGCTTAGAAGATCAATTGATGGGTGTTTCAAACAGGATCGAATATGACATTCAGTTAACTGATCAGGTACCAGTACGGCAGTCGCCTTACCGCCTACCTCCGGCCAAGATGCAAGAGCTGAATCAGATTACTAGCCAGTACCATTACCAAATCTCCAAATTGCTTTACGTGGTTCGCGGGAGCCCTTTGTTTTATTTTATTAGCTAAAACTTGACCTATTAACAGGTACCTTTAACCGAAATGTGCAAGCCCCTTACAGGTTCCTGCACTGACTGGATTATTTTACAATTGACCACAGTCCCATTTGCTTGTCAACAGCAACAGCAGTGCTATCCCACATACTGGATTCCATCTTCTGAGATTTAAAACTTCAATTATTTGCATGACTCGGTCGTTCACAGTAGGACTTCTACGCAACACACAGGCCAAGATTTTGGAGCGCGTAAGGGAGGCCGGTCTTACTGTGAAGCCAACCAAATTTAGGAAGTTCCTGAATTTCCTTCATAAGACACTTGGTTTCGGTTTAAGGTAATGAAACTGATAAGCAAAGGACAAAGGCCATTCATGATTATACAATCCTAACGTCAAAGACGGAAAAGACCGGTTCATTGCTACGATCATTTTCTCCCGAAAAGTTATCCGGTATTTCCGGAGTTGGCCACACCATTAAATCAACATAGTAAAAAAATAAATAAAATAAAATAAAATAAAAAAAGACAAGGATTTTTGCTGGTCTGAGAGCCAACAGGCAGCGTTTCATGAACAAAAGTTTGGACTGAATAATGCGCCGGTTCTAGCAATTTCAAATGTTGCTAATGAATTTCTGCTTCAAACGAACGGATCCAGTGGCAGAGTATCAGCAGTTTGGTTTTAGGAGCAAGACAGCGAACTTTAGCTTATTGCTTACATGTCCAGGCCCTTCCCATCACTGAAATGAAATCATTTTATAAACTGGAGGCACTTACCGTGTTATTTTTTGTTTAGAGGAATTTTGCTTCTATGTCGTGCATAAATACTTTAAATTGGGGACCGGTTATCAAGCCCTGAGCTGCGCTCCGACGACATACCGAAAACTTGAACTAATAGCACATTGGCGGGTCCACATGACTGCATTTTACATTTCACCAAACCATATAACAGGCTTCGATAACCAAGTGGCGGACGTCTTATGAGGTATGTTTGAGATGAGGGAAACAGACACTGACCGTATGAAATTGGCGAAAGTGTACTGTCAAATGCCGCAGTTCTAACTTACATTCCATACTTATTCGAAAATTTTCAATAAAAATCGGTGACGACGAGCATCTGGGAGTATTAAAAGATAGTTGACGCTAAGCAAGTCACTTAACAGGTACTAGATGGACTGATGATTCCAGTCATGACAGAAGCCAAAAACTTATTTACCGAAGGAGCTTGTGCCGGTGGTCTTTCAGTACTTCCATCGATAATTGCGCGGAGGATATTTATTCGCTTACAGAAGAATTCTAAAAATTAAGGAGCATTTACAGTGGGTTACATTGAATTCCGTCGTGAGAAAGGTTCTGACTCAGTTCCAGAATGTATGTGTGCCGAGCCTAATCTAAATGCCGCATTGATTATTTTGGGCCTCTTTACCGGACCATAAATGGGAATAGATATATTTTTGCCGTGGTAGACGCCTTTAGCCGCTATGTGTGGTAATTCCCTGCAGGGGGACGACCACTGTATCCCTGTCCAACGTCTAGAAGGCATTTTCCTCGCTTTGGTTCGCCTAAAGTGCTATTCAGTGACACGTCAGTCAAGACTACTTCGGCAAAATTAATAGTGGAATATTCACTACATTCATTCGTAGCAAATAAATGAGACATTAATGACTTGTCGTTTGAGGAAATGGATCCAGAGATGATTAAGCTCAGTTGATCGAGAGCATTAAAAATATTATCCTTACACACGAGAGAGAGGCTAAAAGATACAAACGGGGAAGGCGCCCTACCTGACTGAATACTGGGGATTTAGCTTTAAACAAGACTTCCGTGTCCGGAGTACGAAGATTTCCGGAAAATTATTGCCTCATTCCGTGCGTCCGTATAAATATTTTGGAAGTCCATACGCCAGTCACTTTTCGGCTACAAAGCACGACCACGTGTAACGTAACAAGGATCCATTTGATTCAAACTAAGGTGTCAAAATGTCGGGCCTATAAGAGTGTCACGGAGATCTTTCTCCCCGCTTCCACCCCCAGTATCATCAGTCAGAAGCCAGGAGGTTGAGCTGTGTACCCGCTCGTATCGAAAGGTTGTGAGTGCCCCAGGGACATCGCTACTCCGTCATCCCGTAACGGATTTTGAGGCTTCCAGAGGCAGGAGGCAAGTGAAACAGATGAGAAGCAAACTTAACGCCGAGCGTGCCTGCGCCGGATTAAGTGACATATCTCCCCCAGTGCCGCTTGCCGGTCTCTAGTAACGTATGATATTTCGAGCTGTTAACATGACGGGAAAAAGAGAAGACAGTTCTCTACTTTGTTTCATTAACTTATTGAAAGCTCATCAGTGCATCTGGATTTATTCCATTACCGCATACAGTAAGACAGATGTGACGGGTGCCGCACACAGAGAAATTTCATCAGAAATAAAAGACACAGATAAGTGCATTATTTATTTATTTATTTATTATGTAAAATACAAGTAAGTAATTAAATTGTTTGTCGACTACGATGCAATATTGCATGTAACCGTAAACGTTCCCTGTGGATAGTGTGCGGCCAACCAATGGAGGTCTACAGCCTAGCGTTTCTCAAACCCTTGGCCCCGAGTTACAAAGGCATCCACATGGTGAGTTGCGATGAAGCGAAGTGCATTTATTTTCAGCTTAGGCAATATACAAATTTGACCAACAGCCTCGAATCATGTTAAATCCGATGACGCTGAATTTTATTAAACTTGAAATAGTTCTGAGTGACTCACTAAAGACACATTTTCTTGTAATTTTCCTGGCGACGCTTTTGAAGAGTTAGAAATAAAGTTAACTGAATGATGTGTTCCGTAATCACATGTGATGCTTTGCCACTGAAATTCAGATTGCAGGCGTAATAGCGGTAGAGGCCGTTCACTTGTTCTTACATGGCTATGTAATGTGTAATCTTACTATTTTTTGGAAGCTGTTTAAATTGTACTTCCTTAGAAGGTGATGACTTTTCTTAAATTGTACTTCCTTAGTAGGTGATGAGTTTTCTTTAACAGCTGTGCACCAAGTGTCTCATTGATAATTGAAGTGATGCTCAGATTTGTATGACATCAGCCATTTTAATATGTACTTTTCAATATTCGAGCTAATTTACACGTCAGGTAGTATGTAGAGAATCGCTTACTAATGTGAGTAATTTTGCATCGTGCTTGTATATGAAGCTTTGGTGTAATGTGGAGGCTGTAATTGTTTTCAGCGCGAACTTCATTTTCATTGCTAATGAGAGTTTCTATTAACTGTATGTATCCCTTTTCATCTAATAATTTGTACTGCATGTTTGTTATTGTGGCGTAGGTTAACAGCCACGCCACTCGGAAGTAGCCGAAAGGCACGCGTTAACTCACGCGGGCTAGAGATAGGTCTGAAACAGGATACGTAATGAATGCTATAAAGAAAAGTACGTAGCTGCTGGAATACTTAACTTTAATCCATCCTTGTTGTACATCGCTATTGACGATACAAGTGAGACTCTGTAGATTCAGGCAATAAACTATTAATGGCGCCTTGCTAGGCCGTAGCCATTGACATAGCTGAAGGCTATTCTAACTATCTGCTCTGCAAATGAGCGAGGCTTCGTCAGTGTGCATCGCTAGCTACGTCGTCCGTACAACTGGGGCGAGTGCTAGTCCGTCTCTCGAGACTTTCCGTATGGTGGCGCTCGGTCTGCGATCACTAACAGTGGCGACACGCGGGTCCGACATGTACTAATGGACCGCGGCCGATTTAAAGCTACCACCTAGCAAGTGTGGTGTCTGGCGGTGACACCACATTTGTAACTCTGCTGTCATACGTTGTCGTAATCTGGGTCGTTAATATGGCTTGATTTCGCAAAGAATTAAAAATCTATGTGACCATGTTTCGGAAACGATTTTGGAATGATGTGCCAAACCACAGGATCAGCGTGCTTGATAAAAAAAGCATATTATTCATTAATGATTGAGACATTCTTTTTATAAGTTAATTATAAATATTATAAAAGTATAATTTGAAATTATTGCCATGAAATTTCCTCAATGTTAAACACTGACTTCGCTGTCCTTTAAGATCACATCGAATACTGACTGAAATGATGCTAACAAGGATAGGTGACAGCTATCAGCACACAAGGCTATGTGGTGGAAGGCTTAGCCCAGTAACAGCAACATCATTCATAGTTTACGTTATGATACACATTTATTTATACAACTTTCATCAGTTACTATACTGACATTAATTGGGCAAATTCTTTTCTTTTAAAATGAGTGAGAAACAACAAGAGTCGTTCAGACTTACACCTCACGATTTACGAAGTAGGCCACAGAACTTACTCAAAATATTAATCATCGAGCGCCGGTTTCATCAAACGGAGAGTAACCATAATTACAGTACTAATAGCAATCTTAAATAAGGTAACATATTTTCCAAATGTCTACACCATGCATGGGATAATTAATTATTCAGCATAAATTTAACGACATGAAATAGTTCCAAAATTATTCAAATAAATCTGTGTTGGGAGAAGCGTGTGACATCGACCACTAGATTATTAACTACCGAATGTAGCTTAGTCATCATAAAGGTACGTACAGCAATATGAATCAAATTTGAGTTCCTTAAAAGAAATACATCACAGCGCTCACGACAATTAAAAATTACTAAGGGCAGCTTGGGCAATATTAAGAGTTGGTGATAACACTTTAAATAAAATAAGTGCTTAAGAAAAACTCGCCACCGTGCTCTTTAGATCTTTAACTGCTAACTGTAGCTTGGCCAACATAGAAATCTGCTCATAACAACTTAAACGAAAATTTTCTTCAAGAAAAATGCGCCACAGTGATGACTAGAATGGTTTGTTCAGCACAATTTAAATGAAAATAATATTTAACAAACATACGCCACAGTTCAAAGAATAATTTATTCATAAAAGTTTAAATGAAAACTGTATTTAAGAAAAGTACGCTAAAACGCTTACTAGATTAGTTCATTCATAACATCTTAAATGGAATTTGTATTTAAGAAAAACTTGTCACAGATCTTATTAGATCATTAACTAAGAATGAACTGGCCAGTGTTAAATGAATTTCAAAATTCAGTGCTGATAGCCATTCAAATAAAGTCAAATATGTTTGAGAAATAAGAGACAGCATTAAATAATATTACACTGAACAGCCAAAGAAACTGATAATATCGTTTAGGGCTCCCGCGGGCACACAGAAGTGCCGCAACACGACGTGGCATAGACTCGACTGACGTCTGAAGTAGTGCAGGAGGGAATTGAAACCATGAATCCTGCAGGGCTGTCCATGAATCCGTAAGAGTATGATGGGAAGAAATCTCTTCTGAACAGCACGTTGCAAGGCATCCCGGATATGATCAATAATGTTCATGTCTGGGAAATTTGGTGGCCACCGGAAATGTTTAAAGTCAGAAGACTGTTCCTTGCGCCACTCTGTAGGAATTCCGGATGTGTGAGGCGTCGTATTGTCCTGCTGCAATTGCCTTAATCCGTCGGAATGCACAATGGACATGAATGGATGCAGTTGGTCAGATATTCTTACGTACGTGTCACTATCAGAGTCGTATCTAGACGTATCAGCGGTTCCATATCGCTCCAACTGCACTCGCCCCACGCCAATACAGTGCCTCCACCAGCTTGAACTGTCCCCTGCTGACATTCAGGGTCCATGAGGTCGTCTCCAAAACCGTACACATCCATGCGCTCGATATAATTTGGAAAGACTCGTCCGACCAGGCAACTTGTTTCCAGTCATCAACAGTCCAATATCGGTGTTGGGAGGCCGAGGTGAGGTCTAAAGCTTTGTGTCGTGCAGTCACCAAGGGTACACTAGTGGGCCTTCAGCTTCGAAAGCCCATATCGATATGATTTCGTTGAATGATTCGCACGCTGACACTATTTGACGTCCCAGCATTGAAATCTGCAGCAGTTTGCGGAAGGGTTGGACTTTGTCACTTTTTCAGTCGTCGTTGGTGCCGTTCTTGCGCATCTTTTTCCGGCCGCAGCGGTGTTGGATATTTGATGTTTTACCGGATTCCTGATATTCACGGTGCACTCGTGAAACCCCATTTCATCGTCACCTCGGAGATGCTGTGTCCCATCGCTCCTGCGCCAACTTTGTAAGTAGCCTGTTTATGTGTTTGTATGTTGGTAGCGCTATGCAGCGCTGTAGACTGTATTAAAACCTCTGACAGCGCTGTGCGCACTCTGTAAGAGACTCTGTGGCTGGTTGGACTAGCAGTTGGAGGTGAACAGCCAGCAGTGATGGAAGTTGGATGTGAGTAGTTAGCATTCATGGAGATTACAGGTTTCAAGTGTTAGCCGAGCAGACGATCTGGACGTGTGTCCTTCATGGAAATGTTCTTTGTCGATGATTATATAATTTTTGGAACTGGATGTCACGGGCTACTATATATTTTTTTGAACTCGATGTCACATTATTAAGGTAAAAATACATTGTTTGATTTGCAACAAAATCTTTCCTTTGCTAACCACATGCCTATCAGTAGTTAGAGCCTTCAGTAGTTAGAATCATTTATTCAACTGGCTGTATTGATGCTTGCGGCATTGCTGTAGTTAGTGTAATGAAGATTTTTGTGAGGTAAGTGACTTACTAATTTTACAGGTTATTGTTAGGATTTCTACTTATTCAGGGCCATTCTTTTCAGTTAACTTGAAAGCAGTCAGATCGCGTTACCGTTGAATATTGTGGGTAATTAATGCATAGGAAAAGTTTGAGTTCTGCTAGTCAGGGAAAAGTTTTTAGGTCAGATATGAAGCGATAAAGACAAGCAAAGTGACAGTACGTAAATTTCACTCAGCATTTTAAGAACATTGAGTAAGCATTCAGCAGTTTCAGCAAAATCATATTTACAAGTCTCACCTTCTCAGTTACTGCAATTTAAGTAAAAGTTATATTAACAATTTTCAACTATAACGCCACGTTCAAACTGACTTTGGCTAAATCTTGATGACCTACCATTGTAGCAGTAGTAATCGATTTAACAACTGCGTTACATATCTCTGTATTTCAATACGCATTGTTGTTGTTGTGGTCTTTAGTCCTGAGACTGGTTGATGCAGCTCTCCATGCTACTCTATCTGTGCAAGCTTCTTCATCTCCCAGTACTTACTGCAACCTACATCCTTCTGAACGTGCTTAGTGTATTCATCCCTTGGTCTCCCTCTACGATTTTTACCCTCCACTCTGTCCTCCAATGCTAAATTTGTGATCCCCTGATGCCTCAGAACATGTCCTACCAACCGTTTCCTTCATCTTGTCAAGTTGTGCCACAAACTCCTCTTCTCCCCAATCCTATTCAATACCTCCTCATTAGTTATGTGATCTACCCATCTAATCTTCAGCATTCTTCTGTAGCACCACATTTCGAAAGCTTCTATTCTCTTCATGTCCAAACTATTAATCGTCCCTGTTTCACTTCCATACAAATACTTTCAGAAACGACTTCCTGACAAATCTATACTCGATGTTAACAAATTTCTCTCCTTCAGAAACGCTTTCCTTGCCATTGCCAGTCTACATTTTATGTCCTCTCTACTTCGACTATCATCAGTTATTTTGCTCCCTAAATAGCTAAACTCCTTTACTACTTTAACTGCCTCATTTCCTAATCTAATTCCCTCAGCATCACCCGACTTAATTCGACTACATTCCATTATACTCGTTTTGCTTTTGTTTATGTTCATCTTATATCCTCCTTTCAAGACACTGTCCATTCCGTTCAACTGCTCTTCCAAGTCGTTTGCTGTCTCTGACAGAATTACAATGTCATCAGCGAACGTCAAAGTTTTTATTTCTTCTCCATGGATTTTAATACCTACTCCGAGCTGCAAAATACTAACGCGAATTCTTTACAGACGAATGGAAAAACTGGTAGAAGCCAACCTCGGGGAAGATCAGTTTGGATTCCGTAGAAATGTTGGAACACGTGAGGCAATACTGACCTTACGACTTGCATGCTTATACCAATTTCTTTGACCCTTTAGCGTAGTTCGTATGAACAGCCTGTTTGGAAACTGCACGTCTTTAGAATTAAAGCTATTAATTACGGAAAAATTCACACGCAGATCAGATAATAAATTCATTCCAAACTATTAATGAAGGCCACAAAGCTGAGCTATGGTATAACAGGGTTGTTCCGACACTGTAAGAAGTCTAACGATCACGATCATATAAAATTTTCACTATAAATACTGTCTGGAACATCACTTGTCTCATAGGCTTATTACCCCATTACTAAATGTCGACAAGCTTGTGCCAAGCTCCACTAGGACTTCAGAGAGTACAGGACGCTCTCATTTACACATGAACATGCTCTCATCAAATTCAAAAACTGTAAATGGTCGCCGGTCTGTGCGGCTGAGCGGTTGTAGGCGCTTCAGTCTGGAACCGCATGACCGCTATGGTCGCAGTTTCGAATCCTGCCTCGGGCATTGATGTGTGTGATGTCCTTAGGTTAGATAGGTTTGAGTAGTTCTGAGCCTAGGGGACTGATGACCTCCGATGTTAAGTCCCATAGTGCTCAGAGCATTTTTTTTTTTTTCCAAATGTTCATGGGAAATACCGTAAGTCCTGGATGGAGAGGCGAACCAGAAGTCTGTCGCTCCTGCGGTGGTAATATAGGCTTCCCAGCATTGCACATGTCAACACGAAGCCCACAGACGACTAACCATAGCACGGTGCGTTTCCTGGGCTCGGCGCCCGTCACCCATCGCATCGGCTGACAGTCTGGGACAGGCTTCCGTTCACAGCTCCCTCGTATCTCCCACAGCCCCACTCGCCTCCCTACCACCCGTACCTCTCACGCCCTCTCTCGAACTGCTCACGTATCACTGCCAGCCCAACTCCATCCAATCTTCCAGACAGTAAGCGATATATCGAACCGAGCGGCACGCATCAGTGATTCTAAATTATTTGAAGTTTATACATAAAGATTTAACTAACGTGTTTAAGAACTATACCTCTGGGAAGCGAATAAAATATGTGAAAGAATTTTGTATTTTGGGGCTTACGCTCAATGCTGCATGCATTGCTATCACTGCAAGCTAGGGCCACGCAATATATCAATAGAGTTAACGATTTGTTTTTAGTGAAAGGAGGGGATGGTACGCATGCTCAGCGAGGACAGGTATTATTGTACATACACCAATAAATTATGCTCATTATTGCGTCAGTTACACAAATTGTACTTAGTGAAATATAACTACAAAAGTGTATTCGAATAGAAATACGAATTAGTCAGTAATGAAAACAAACTTAAACGTTATTGACGAGGATTCTGTAGGTATGATTTGCTTACATAACTGACACAATGATCTACAAACAATGTTTCTGTATGTATTATGATTTAGATGTGTCAGTTTTATCGTCAATATTATCTTATTATAGTAGTTTTGATTTATAGACAGTTATAACCCAATGTAAATTATAGCCGCATCCCCAAGTCTTAAGTTTTACGTTATTGGTAGCCTGAAGACTTTGTTTCATATCAGTTGTAACCTGAGGTCTACGTTGTGCTACATGTCTCCCTTATTCATCTGTAATGTAAGTTTATTACTTATGTCCTCTACAGTTTCTACAGTTGTTATTAACTTCTTGTATTACACAATAGTTTGACCTCACTGTTTCTGTCTAAGTTGCAAATAAATATATTTTATTGTCTTGACTATTATGTATAACCTCGTTCTTCCATCTTATGTGTAAGTTGACAAAAATTTGCTGTGATTATATACTTCCGTTGTTGACCTGTCATAGGATTTATGATAAACTTGATACTGTAATGATCCTTTGTAACTCTTACATTTCATCATTGAATCATAAGCTCAACTATCGTAATCACTATTTACAAATGTCGATTATAAAGGACTGTCATATGATTATATGGCTTTTACGAGATCCTGATTTCACATGTACATTTTATTTGATTGACATGTTCTAAAAGTCAGCGCCATTTAGCTTTTGTTTTCTTTATACTAAACTCATGGGATGTTGTTTGTTGATGGTAAACGCATGGTGCTAACTTTGAAATTAGTTTTGTTGACTAGTGTTCCCTCTTTCTTCACCACCGATTGCCATTACAGATCTTAAGTTTTTCCTCTGATATCTTACACTGTTCGGTCATCTCAGGTTCGTTTGTTAACTGTTAGGAATGTATGTGCAGCTTACGTAAGTGAAATCTGGGATCGCAGAACAGAGCGGATCAGGATATGGTTGTGGAAAGGGGCCAAGATCAGTTACTGTTAGTTGCAGAAAACACACAAACTTTATTTGCTAAAAACACTTAATCACACATGCCTTAAGGGGATTTAAAAACAGCATGGCTGATGCCTGAACACAAGTTATTAAAATTGCCTTAAGGAATACACACGGCGGAAGGCCTTAGCTACAAAATTTTACATAAGAACTCGGCAGGAGGCCACACACTGGAGATAGAAGAACTAAGGGCTTAAGACCTGGATAACAAGGATTTCAGATAGAGAAGAAAATTTCAAGAAGTCTTACACCAGTGACTTTACAAATTTTAATTTAAGATGGCTGAAGGCCATATATTAAAATATTTCACGTAAAAATTCAGCTGAAGGCCACATACTGGATACAAAACAACTCAAGACTTAACGCCTGGATAATAATAATAACTTACAATGGGTAAAATCCCCTTTTTTCAAAAACACTTTAGTTTAAGCAAGAATCTTCAAAGTTTTAACTAAAGACGGCTCAAGGCCATATTTTAAAATTAAAACAAAGTACATTAAGAAGCGGATGAAGGCCTCGCACAGAACTTGAGACAAACATCACAATTTAAAAACCACAGAACAATGGTGCTCAGAAGAATTCCAATGGTCGGCCTGAGGAGGTAACTCTAACGTAAGGTTAGGTGAGATAGGCAGCCAAGAATAAGTAATCAGATGGTAACCCGACCCAGGGACGGCTGAATGACCGACCAACAACCTTAGCAATTCCCTTCCGCCGACCAACGGCACGACAACCGAAAATATCAGCCGAGGACGAAGATACCAGCAGCACTACGTCCTCAAAATTGGCGTCTGAATACAGCCAAGGCACAATAACCATTCAAAATATAAACAAACATCAAAGGCTGTCGAACTACACGGCGTGCCGGGCAGGATCAATGCGCTGAGGAAACACACACTAGAACTACTTAAACCTAACTAACCTAAGGACATCACTCACATCCATGCGGCAGGATTCCAACCTGCGGTCCGTAGCACCAGCGTGGTTCCGGACTGAAGCGCCTAGAACTGCTCGGCCACAGCGGCCGGCTCAGTACTCAGACAGCATTCATAACTGCTCAGTGGAAATCAGAGAAGCTACACACAGTTCCACGCAAACACTTGCATCAAGAACTCCGACAATCCTAAAACCAATCACTGTGGAACAACAAGGAGAAATCATAATTCGACACACACAGAGTTTCCATAAGCGGTCGGCGACCAAATAAACGTCGTCCGATGAGACGACCGACCAAAGCCCAACCAAGGTCGTTCCCACTCAAGTTATGTGCGTCGGCAACGGTTGGGCTGTCCGGAGCTCACTGCAGCTCTATCCCGACTTCCTTGATGTCCGTTCGTAACTCGGAGACACGGCGACCCGCGCACACCTGCTCCGACCCAACCATGGAGAGGGAACACTTGCCCATCGGTCACCCGACATCTCTGCACAATGAAGGAACCGACCCACGTCCGGCAAAATGACGAACTGTCAAGGCCCATAAACGGTCAAAAGACCAAATACACGTCACCCGATGAGACGACCGACCGAACGACCAACCAACGATCGTTTCCGCTTCAGTCTCCTTCCGTCGGAGAGTGCATGTGTGTGGCCACCGGTCGGCGAGTACTGGCTGTCCGTACCTCACTGGCACTGCGTCCCGACTGAACTCCGACAGACCACGACCCGGAAATACTAGCGGCCGCTCCAGAGATAGTAAAACAGTGCACTTATCGATAAGCGCTGCAAGCAAACTAGCAACTTGGTGACGCCAGTAACTCGAATAAGAAAAGAGTCAACAGTGCCGTACAGGCAAGGTGACAAGCAATAAACGGCATGAACATGAGCCGCGCACGGCTCAGTAAGTTTCTCAAGATATTTTCAAAACCTGGTTGTGTTTCATTCCACGCAGAGTGATGTATCTTGTATGCCGTTTATTTATATGCAGTTGTCCTATGTTCATATTTCTCAAAAATAAGTTCTTGCGGAATTTGTCTCGATGAGGTAGCAGTCCTGTATTGTATAATCCTGTAAGTTTCAGAGTTTCTAGTGATTACGGTATAGTTAGTTTCGTACTGTACTGGTAGTGTATAATTGAAGATGCTGAATAGTAGAGGTAGGTGTTACTCTGTTTTTAACACATTTCCATTGGTCGCTTTCTTGTCTGTGTCTTTTCACTAAAGAATTTTGTTATAGATTTTAAACTTTCCGATGAGGTAGCGACTTAAAATTTTAAGCGTAGTCTCAACTGTTGACGAGGCAATATTAATACGTTTTCTTATTTGCCGGATCCACCAAGCTCCGAATGGTGTGGGTTTATTGGTGAAAAGGGTCTGATACGTCCGACAGAACAGTGCCTATATATATTTAAACACAAAGAGGGGTAGACAGCTCCAATAATACTTTCTCTGCAGATTCTCACATACGCTAGAACTCATATGGGTATCAGCGAATGCTGCGAGTATGGAGGTTTAATGATCGGGTACACAACGTCAATGGGAAGTTGGCTATTAGCGTCGACGGTTGCCCTATGTGTTATTCTAGCTCACCCAGAACCACCAAAGGAATCTGATGACGAACATACTGATGCCTTAACTTGCATACAAATTAATGATTCATCGCGAACCGTACGTGGATCCTTGAACCAAATAAATGAAGAAATCTTTCAATCCTAGCATGCTGCACACCAATGCTTTGTCACGGCATGAAAAATTTAATCCGTGCTGCCATTCTAACCCTAAACAAGTGGGACATCAATGTCTCGAATAGAAACATGAATGACAAATGCCTTTTTTGTAAAATACTATAACATAAACGGCGCCCAGATCTCTGTACTTCGATAAACTTGTCGTCCGCCGAATATAATGGAATTTTCATCGTTGTAGGAAGTGCACATGGACTCATGAAAAGTCTCGATCCACTTTTAAGAAAATAATGGACCTATTTAGATTATACATATAATTGTTTATTGTCAATCGATACATAAATTGTCATTGCACTTCAACATGCCCTCCGTCCATTTCGAAGCGCTGCTGCATCGTTGAAGAGCAGACCTGAATATATTGTGAAGCACATCTTGTGGAACGGCCTACACTGAAATTATGTCCACAGATATCATACCAGGCAAATCCGATGACGTAAGTGTTTTTCTGCTGCATGCCGAATTAAGTCAGGTGATGCTGAGTGAATTAGATTAGGAAATGAGACACTTAAAGTATTAGAGGAGTTTTGCTATTTGGGGAGCAAATTAACTGATGATGGTCGAAGTAGAGAGGACATAAAATGTAGACTGGCAATGACAGGGAAAGCGTTTCTGAAGAAGAGAAATTTGTTAATATCGAGTATTGATTTAAGTGTCGAATTCGTTTCTGAAAGTATTTCTATGGAGTGTAGCCATGTATGGAAGTGAAACATGGACGATAAATAGTTTGGACAAGAAGAGAATAGAAGCTTTCGAAATTTGGTGCTACAGAAGAATGCTGAAGATTAGATGGGTAGATCACATAACTAATGAGGAGGTATTGAATCGAATTCTGGAGAAGAGGAGTTTGTGGCACAACTTCACAAGAAGAAGGGACCGGTTGGTAGGACATGTTCTGAGGCATCAGGGGATCACAATTTTAGCATTGGAGGGCAGCGTGGAGGGTAAAAATCGTAGAGGGAGACCAAGAGATGAATACACTAAGCAGATTCAGGAGGATGTAGGTTGCAGTACTGGGAGATGAAGAAGCTTGCACAGGATAGTGTAGCATGGTGAGCTGCATCAAACCAGTCACAGGACTGAAGACCACAACAGCAACAAAGTGTTTTTCAGTCCCTTCCTGTTTATCTCTAAGCGGATCTATGATTTATTTACTCCCTCACAATGAGAGCAAGTGGTAGTATTGTTCCATCATGTTGGAACACGACAGTGTCAGCACTTCTTTATTGCTAACAGTGTGAGTTCAGGAATCGCTGAATCATATCAAGGTAATTGTTTTCTGAAATTGTCTGTTCTGCAGAAATTAAGGCTTCATAAACTAAAGTCGTTGTGAATCCAAGCCATCCATTCGCTTTAGGTGTGTTTCTCTGCCACTCATGCGTGCGATGGCTCGTTACACAATACGCACCACTTAGAATTGTTAATTTTTATGTGCATGTGGAAAGTGGGCTCCTTAGTAAACAAAATATGAACCATGTGGTATTCGTTGTGTCCGTCAAGTCGTAATATACAGCGTGGTAAACTGTGTAACCTTCGTGGTACAACTTTTGAAGCAGTTGCAGCTGGTACACTTTATTGGCAAAATTTCCAGTTCTTTGGAACTTACTGACAAGCAACCTGATGTTTGCTCTTGTTATTGGTGGCTTGTGACATTTCCGAGTGAAATACTGGTGCACCCCCAGTTATGATAAACAGCGCAATCACACACTGACAACTCCCAAACACTCTTCTACCGTAACAGTTCTTCTTGATTATACTGAAAATGTAACAATAATCCCACGTATCACGCACGCTGATGGGCCAAAACATTGTGATTACTGGCCACGGCGAAGTTTATTGGCACTTGGTGGCGCTGCCGTCACGTGACGCTGTAACAGAAGTATGTAAGCGCAACAGACACGGATTAGGGATCACCCTAGAGGAGCTATGGGCTGCAAATGGTGAGGTCCATTGAGGTTAGCGACTTTCAAAAAGGTCAGATTATTATTTCGCAGTAGAATGTTCAGGTGCTACTGTCATGATCATCTACTGAAAGAGGTAGAACAACAATGAAACTACTAGTAGTTGCTAAAAGGTTAGACGTTCACGACCCTTCAGAGAACGTGAAGTTTGGAGGCTTGTCTGCTCTGTAAATTAGAATATATCTGTAGCACCTCAGCAGGGCATGCTGACGCACACACTAGTGTTTCAGAGCGCACCGTTCATCCCATCTTCTTGAACATGGAGTCCAAAGTAGACGAGCACTACGTGTTCACATGTTGATCCAACGACGTCGTCAATTACGATTGCAGTCGTTACGAGCACCGGGATTCTACTGTCGGTTAATGGAAACGTGTCGGCTCTTCGGGTGAATCACATTTTTGCCACATTAGATCCATGGTCTCTCCACAAACGCCATCATTGAGGTAAACGGCGGCTAGTAACATGCAGCGCGCCACGGTCGTCGGCTTGTAGGAACCGTATTATGCTTTGTGAGACATTCTCCTTCTCTTGCATGGGCGGCTAAAACGTGCAATGCACCACGATCGCAGGCCCTTAAGAGCCATATTATGGTATGACAGATTTCCCCTGCGCTTGCATCGGACCTGTGGCAGTAATCGAAGATACCGATGGCGTTGTCGTCTTTCAGCAGTTTAATAGTCCTTGTCTCGGAACCAGAACCGTGTTACAAATGTCTGAGGAACATTATAGTCAACTCACTGTAATGTTTCGGGGACCATATTCGCCTGGTCTAATCCTTCTGGGTCGCTATCGGGCACCTTGTTATTTTCGACAGTTTAATGACCTGTGCGTAGACATCTAATGCCACATACCTCCACAAACCTACCAACAAACTGTCGGACAGGCTGAATCTGTGATCTATTTCGTTCCAAAGACAGACAAACACGTTATTAAGCACGTGGTCATAATGTTGTGGCTCATCAGTGAATGTTATTGTTGTGGTCTTCAGTCCAGAAACTGGTTTGATGCAGATCTCCATGCTATTCTATCCTGTGCAAGCTTCTCCGTCTCCAGGTAACTACCACAGCCTACATAATAATTCTGAATCTGCTTAGTGTATCCATTTCTTGGTCTCCATCTACGATTCTTACCCTCCACGCTCCCCTCCAATACTAAATTGGTGATCCCATTCAGAAGATGTGCTACCAACCGATCCCTTCTTGTAGTCAAGCTGTACCATAAATTCCTCTTCTCCCCAGTTCTTTTCAGTACCTCCTCATTAGTTACGTGATCTACGCATCTAATCTTCAGCATTTCTCTGTAGTACTACATATTGAAAGCTTCTGCTCTTTCTTGTCCAAACTATTTGTCGTCCATTTTTCACTTCCATATATGGCTACTCTTCATACAAAACTTTCAGGAAAGACTTCCTGACATTTAAATCTATACTCAATGTTAACTAATTTCTCTTCTTCAGAAACGCTTTCCTTGCCATTGCCAGTCAACATTTTATATTAATTTTACTTCGACCAACATGAGTTTTTTTTTTTTTTTTTTTTTTTTTGCTTGCCAAATAGCAAAACTCATTTACTACTTTAAGTGTTTCATTTCCTAATCCCATTCCGTCAGTATCGTCTGATTTAATTCGACTAAATTCCATTATCCTTGTTTCGCTTTTGATGATGTTCATGTTATATCCTCCTTTCAAGATACTGTGCATTCCGTTCATCTGCTCTTCCATGTCTTTTCCTGTCTCTGACAGAATTACAGTGTCATTAGCAAACCTTAAAGTCTTTTATTTCTTCTCCATGGATTTTAATTCCTGCTCCATATTTTTATTTTGTTTCCTTTTACTACTTTCTCAGTATACAAACTGAATAACATCGAGGATAGGCTACAAACCTGTCTCAGTCTCTTCCCAACCACCGCTTCCCTTTAATGCCTCTCGACGCTTATAACTGCAATCTGTTGTAAATAGCCTTTCACTCCCAGCGATTTACCCCTGCTACCTTAATAATTTAGAATACTGTATTCCAGTCAACAGTGGCAAAAGCTTTCTCTAGTCTACAAACGCTAGAAACGTAGATTTGCCTATCCTTAATCTGAGATATGTCGTACGGTCAGTATTGCCTGCCCTGTTCCAACATTTCTACGGAATCGAAACTGATCTTCCCCGAGGTCGGCTTCTACCAGTTTTTCCATTCGTCTGTAAAGAATTTGTGTTAGTATTTTTCGCCGGCCGCTGTGGCCGAGCGGTCCTAGGCCTTTCAGTCTGGAGCCCCGCGCCCGCTACGTTCGCAGTTTCGAATCCTGGCTCGGGCATGGATGAGCGTGATGTCCTTAGGTTAGTTAGGTTTAAGTAGTTCTAAGTTCTAGGGGACTGATGACCACAGATGTTAAGTCCCACAGTGCTCAGAGCGATTTGAACCATTTGAATTTTTAGTATTTTGCAGCCGTGACTTATTAAATTGATAGTTCGGTAACTTTCACACCTGTCAACACCTGCTTTCATGTGTATATGTATCACAATTATATATCACGTAAATGCATCCATTACTTCTTACAAATAGATCGACCCTTCATGACTACCCTGCATTGTGACAACAGGTTTCACTTCATCGATTCCCTTTCATGTGAGCCAAGGGGGTTACACGATGAAAAAGCTTGTATCATCGAATGCTGTAGTAAATTCCGTCATATTATCTGCCGAGTTGGGCATTCCAATGACAGAAAACGATTTTCAGTTAATGCCATGAGTTTTGACGACAAAATCCTGTTTTGTGTGTTAGGAGCTGTCGGTCGCACCGGGCTGTAGCGGACCGCTGAGCAGGGTGCGGCGCCGCCCACTGATGTGACGGCGGCCTGCGCTGTCGCAGCCCTAGTTACGGCCGGGATCCGCGCCGTGTCGCTGTCGGTCGCAAACCACGGCCGCCCGCTAACAAGCCGCTGCGGCTGCCCCTTGCTGGTCACCGAACGCAGGGCTGCGCTGCACCAGCTGCGCCCGACGGGCCGCGGCCGTCCCCAGGCCCGCAAATCTCACCGCCATCTGACGACGATATCGACCATGCGGCCGAAACAACGTTCCAAGTTCGCTGTTACGCATTAATTTGTTTTGACGGAATGTGTATCGGCTGCGCTTATTGGCTGGCTATAAAGCACGTTGCGGCACTGGTGGTAACACTGCAGCCACTATAATCTTTTCTGTTTATAGCTTTCCGTAGCTCAGACGGTAAAAACCAAACTATTATACAATGACTTTGTTGTCCGTCTGTCTGTCCGTATATTATGCCCTGTTTTTCTCAGGAACGGGTAGAACTATGAAGATGATATTTATGGGGGTAGGACGTCAAACGGGACGACTTGGAGCAGGAGAGACAGCACAGGAATTTTCAATTTCCACTGTCTATGCTTTTAAAAATAAATTCATGAAACTTTGTCAGAATGACCAGAGAGGATTCAGAATTTACCCTTATAGTGGTGGAAGTTCAAAAATATAAGAAAATAATTTTTTTTTTACATTTGTATTTCACCTTTTGTTCACTTACCATTGGCTGCATTTGTTGCTATACGTACAATCTTCTTCATAAGTAAGGGAGATTCTTCGATGAATTTTGCACAGCATACAAACCATACTTACAGGTGTATGAAACTCTAGAATTTTCCAAATCTATTAAAAACTGTGGCAAAAATTGAGATAATTAACTATAAAATTTGAGTTTTTTCTAAGCATTAAGTTTAAAATGTAACAGCACATTCATTTTTTTCATAAACTAAATAATTTCTAGAGTCCCATACACCTGTAAGTATGGTTTGTGTGCTGTGCAAAATTCATCGAGGAATCTCTCTTACTTATGAAGAAACGTGTACCTATAGCAACAAACGCGGCCATTAGAAGTGAAAAAATGATTAACTTTCACATGTAAAAAAAATATTTTGTAATTTTTTGGATCTTCCACTGCTATGATTGTGAATTCGGAATCCTTCCTGGTCATTCTGACAAAGTTTTATGAATTTATTCGTAAAAGTATAGACAGTGGAAGTTAAAATGTCCTGTGGCGTCTGTCCTCCTCCAAGACAGCCCGTTTGACGTCCTACCCCCCCCCCCCCCCTTAAGGCAAACGCTAATCTATTACAGAAATCTAATATACTGGGTGACACTCAAAAACGGAAATATTTCCACACCACAATCCAATAAAACTAGAAGTGATGAAGGGAAGAAATTTCATTTATAGTAACTGAAACCTTACAACTTAGCCATTTACGAAACATTGATGGCCTTTATCAGTTGATGGCCGCTGTGGCAAATTCGAATCCTGCCTCGGCCATGAATGTATGTGATGTCCTTAGTTTAGTTAGGTTTAAGTAGTTCTAAGTTCTAGGGGACTGATGACCTCAGATGTTAAGTCCCTAAGTGCACAGAGTCATTTGACCCATTTATCAGTTTTTAAAAATTACGTCCTTTAGATGGCGTCCTCCAGTACGAATACATTCGTGAAATCTGCTGTTGACATTCCTCATTGACCGCTGCAACATCTCACCTGGGATACTGTGCATTGCATCCAGAATTCTTTATTTTTACTGATCCAGGGTTCTTGGTCGAGTCTCGTAGACTTTGCCATCGAGGTAGCCCCACAAGAAAACGGATAAATCTGGCGATCTAGGGGACCAGGGAATGTTACCGAATCGTGAAATCAAACGGTTTCCAAACAATTCTCACACATATGCCATGGATTGCCGTGCAATGTGTGATGTCGCTCCGTCATGTCGAAACCAGTCTTCTTGAACCTTCGGGAAGTTGTTCAATGCAGGTAAAACGAAAGTTGGTAACATCTGTACGTAACGATCGGTATTGGCAGTTATTGTGTTTCCCCGTTCATTTGCGAATAAATACGGTCCGATTATCCCATGTAATGAAACAGTAGCTCTATTTATACACATAGCCTGTGAGATGAAAATGCGCCTCTTCTGAAAGCCACAACTTGCTTAGAAATTCATGGTCATTGTTTACTTTTGTTATCATTTGGTGACAGAATCCTAATCGCAACAGGTAATCGTTTTCCTTCAATTGTTGCCGGCCGTTGTGGCCGAGCGGTTCTAGGCGCTTCAGTCTGGAACCGCGAGACCGCTACGGTCGCAGGTTCGAATCCTGCCTCGGGCATGGATGTGTGTGATGTCCTTAGGTTTAAGTAGTTCCAAGTTCTAGGGGACTGATGACCTCAGAAGTTAAGTCCCATAGTGCTCAGAGCCATTTGAACAATTTGAACCTTCAGTTGCTACATCATCTGTAATTTGTACGCACGAAATTTTAAATCAAGATGAAGAATTCTGCGAACACTCCCTCTGGACTTTCCAACCACTGCTGCTTCCTTGCAAATTGAACGCCCTGGGCTCCGTAAGACAGATTCGCGTACAACATCAATGTTCGCTGGAGACCGCACACTTCTTTGTCGTCCTGTTGGTTTCATCTTTCAGGGCAGATCCATTCTCTTCAAAGTTATTAATCCAACATTTTATCACGTGTTTCGACGGAACGGCATCATACGTCCTAAATTAACTCCCTCTGCGGCGTTATCAAACTGACTTTGTTTCTATAAAACATTTTTATGGCTAACGCATGCTGTTGTCCGTTCCACTAATCCATGATAACTGAAATGGCGGGGTGTTTACTCGCCAACTGTCACGAACTCGCAGTGATGCCACCTTCCCATGGCTGCCACTACTCATTTCAGACATTCCCGTTATTCTGTGTCACCCTGTAGAGTTTGTTATGGTGCTTATGTGTTCTTACTCTTTAATGTGTTGCTTGCATTTTCATTGTTTTCGTGACACATTCAAAAGTTACACAAGGTCCTGGTATTTGTTCCTTATAGTGTGCTCCTACAACGAAGTATTTGAAACGGTAATGATATTTACCTTTTACAGATAAAAAGCCCGTATACACAAACAAGAACGTAAACAGATTAATATGTTTTAATGAAAATTATTTCAGCAGTCGCAAGGTCATCATAATATGATAATAAAATAATTGTTGCTGTTATTTGGAAGCTAACGGTAAAATAAGACACAGAAGATAAACTAAAAAGCACTGCGTTCTAGGTCTTGTTTGACGTGTTGCTAGGTATATATTTTCTTGACAAAATAAATTTAAATATTCTGAAATGTTTGGATGACACTTTTTCTTTTCTTTCAGTTACTAGTCGTATAAATAATTTGTCAACGCCCTTTAACCAACAACTTCCAAATGAATACTGCTTTGGATCTAAAGAAACTCTGTTATCATTCCTTGTTCCTACATTCTGCTCGTATTTTTCGATTTTTTTCGTGGAACGAATAGTCTCTCATAACGTCACTTTCACCATTCAGATGCCAAATGGCACAGCAGACACATTGCACAACACACGCAATTTTGGCGGTGCCGTATAAATGAAACGGAAGAGACTCAGTACAGAAATAAAACGCCAGGGTAACTGCAGTAGACTTATGTCTCGAGTAGTCAGCTGCGACAAGACAGTCAATTTTGTGAAAGGAACTTTAGTTCATGCAATCAAAGTATATAATATAAGTTCATTTACGTCACATATTTTGGTACTCGCAAATTCACTCAACACCCGTAGTATACTTCCCATTGACCTAGAATCATGAATTTTGGCATGAATCAAGATTTCACGATACAAGTAAATGAAAAAAATCGGAATATTGTTAATTTGCCATCACGTCACATACGAAGTATTTTTCGTAATATGTTTCCTTCTGTCTCTCTCTCTCTCTCTCTCTCTGCCCGTCTGTAACAACTCCTTCTTCTCAGCAACGTGTAGAGGCATTAAGTTGAAATTTATGTCTACAGTCCGTTGTATTAAAATTTGAAGCTTCTATGTTAATGAAGTCGAAATATACAGCCATTAATTCCATATCTTTTGATACTTGCAAACTCGTTCATCATTGCCTATAAATGAACTATCCATATACAAAATTAACTTTGTACGGAGCTCTCCGATGGCGATTCCTACACGCACTTGTCAAGCTTTTAACTTCATTGGTGTACTAGCTGAAGCATGTTGGCTGTGTGTCCTTCAAATATTCAAAATTTATCTGAAGTTATCAGATAACAGCATTCTTCCTTACAGGAATCATCCGTGTAATGTACATCTGAGTGCAACCTGTATATCACTAACTACATCAGAGAACATTCCGGGAATCATCCGTGAAATGCGCATGAGAACGCGAGCTGTGTAACACGCATACCTATAGGAATGTATATGCGAAAGCAAACAAAACATACGCGCGCGGCTGACTGGCAGTTAAAAGCTTGTGAAGAGAGGCTACTTGATCCTCAAACAAATAAACGCGCCACACCTAGCCGCTGAATTCGCTGCTCGTCGGCTTATCTCGGGGGAGCTGAAAATTGCGAGTACTCAAAGTGGTAAGCCATGAAACTTCCAGCATGGCAGCTTCGTGATATAACGTTTTAGGCTTATGGAAACAAGGGCAAGCAGTAAAAGAGGAAAACTAAAAACATTTCTCTGGAAAATTGCGATCACATAGACGAAATTTGTTTTAGTTTTGCTGCACTTAGTCAGTGTGATTTTACAAATAAGCCTGACATAAAGTACACTCATCAGTTAATGTTTCTTAAATCCGTCAAGAGAATGCCAAAATCTCAAGTCCACTAGCAATGGGGATCTCCATAGGTAATGAAGGATAATTTTCGTGAAACAGTGTAAAAGACGAGGAAACCATTGGGTCTATTCTTCGTATACACGGGAGTCATTTCCAAAAAGAAAGACGATTGTAAAAACACACGTGTCTTGACACCCGAAGACAGTATTTGGCAGATACTAACACATAAAATGATGGTGGCATTTCCTGTGTTTTTACAATAACTGCATTTACTACAAGACAATATTCTTCAGACATTGATATATGTACTGTAATACCTGCAGTTACTGCATGAACACAGACACTGTCGCGATTAATGATATAATCACGATTCGAAGGACTTCTATGACGATACAAAACAATATATGATCTTCCAGTTCTTAGTTTCACAAATTTGCGAGCATTTGAATTATGATTGCATGACATGTGGAGGTTTGAACCGGCACTGGGGGCGTGCTCAGAGATACCCGAAGTGGATAAAAAAAAAAGAAAAAATAGTGGTTACGGTGACCTCTTATGACAAGCGGAAAATCCGGGATCGAGTACGATACAGCACAAATTTCCATTTGTCCAAAGTAGATAACGCTAATACGTGTTCACATGAACTTTAAATGATGTTCTTCTGGCTGAGAGAGACTACACCAGCGTTATATGAGAACAAATGGTGACGGGTTGAGTGGATATCATCGTACACGTGGATACGAATCTCAAACCCTTTCTCTAAACACCAAGTAATGGATCCCGTGAGCCCCCAGTTAAATGAATTACTTTACCATGCATGAAGAATACATCAAAAATTAATCAGTAAACACGTGCCTGGAAACCGCTATGTCGCGGGATCGAATCTCTGCGGGACCACAAATTTTCCATTGTTTGTTTCAACCTAGTCTTCATCTCTACCGACGTGAAGAGTCGCCAGAAAATAAGTGTGGTTCTGATCCCACTGTTAAGTGTAGGTCCCTTTCCTCAAGTTGGATAACTGGGGTAGGCTGTGGACACGCAAGTTCCCGAAATGACGTCTAATTGAAGCACTTGCACCATACCACGTAGCGACACGAAATTATTGTTATTAATGCAGAAAACCTAAATTCGCATTGGACTCGCATTCGGGATAACAACGGTTCAGGTCGGCCACGGTGGTCTAGCGGTTCTAGGCACTCAGTCCGGAACCGCGCGACTGCTACGATCGCAGGTTCTAATCCTGCCTCGGGCATGGATGTGTGTGATGTCCTTAGGTTAGTTAGGTTTAAGTAGTTCTAAGTTCTAGGGGACTGATGACCACAGATGTTAAGTCCCATAGTGCTCAGAGCCATTTGAACCATTTGAACAACGGTTCAAACCTGCGTCCGGCCACCCTGAGTTAGGTTTTCCGTGATTTCCCCAAATCGCTTGAGGCAAATGCTGGGACGGATCCTTTGCAAGGGCACGGCCGACTTCCTTCCCCTTCCTTCCCTTTTCCGATGGGACCGTTGACCTCGCTGTTTGGTCACCTCCCACAAATCAGACAACCAACCAAGTCCTGAGCACCTATTCCTTCCCTATAGGCAACAGAATCGAGTGAGCTCAACAATGTAAGCAGCATGTAACCATCTACATGGGCGTCTGCGCAGCATCGAGGGTTCACTGCCGGCTGCGAAGCAAAAATCGACCCTTTATCAAACTCGGCGAGACATTACCACCTACCTGCCATATGTCACTCAAAAGATAGTTGCGCAAAGTGTACTCTTGACCAACACATGCACACACCTTTGGAACTAACCGTCTGTAGCATCTTTCGCTAAGCATTAAGTCTAGCAGCTAAGTTCTACAATATACCTTTTTCAATTTTTAAGCCTATAAATACCTCTATATCAAAATACTTTCATCAAAAAAATGGCTCTGAGCACTATGGGACTTAACTGCTGAGGTCATCAGTCCCCTAGAACTTAGAACTACTTAAACCTAACTAACCTAAGGGCATCACACACATCCATGCCCGAGGCAGGATTCGAACCTGCGACCGTAGCGGTCGCGTGGTTCCAGACTGCAGCGCCAAGAACCGCTCGGCCACTCCGGCCGGCAACTTTCATCAGTTTTACCTCACAGAGCAGAATACTAAAGACTTCATCATAATACAAATTTGTACTGAAGTCAGAGCGTCCGCATCAAAGATGGTGAAATGGTTTCAAGCAACATCAGAATTTTGGAATATGTCGAGCAAGGATGTATGTTACCTTCTACATCCGTCAAAGGTTTTTCCAACGCTGTTATCCGTATACCAAAGAATCAAAAACGTACACATTTACATAACATACCTTCGGAACCCTCCCCATGAACCAATGGGACTTACCGTTGGTGGGGAGACTTGCGTGCCTCAGCGATACAGATAGCCGTACCGCAGGTGCGACCACAAAGGAGGGGTATCTGTTGAGAGGCCAGACAAACGTGTGGTTCCTGAAGAGGGGCAGCAGCCTTTTCAGTAGTTGCAGGGGCAACAGTCTGGATGATTGACTCATCTGGCCTTGTAACAATAACCAAAGCGGCCTTGTTGTGCTGGTACTGCGAACGGCTGAAAGCAAGGGGAAACTACAGCCGTAATTTTTCCCGAGGGCATGCAGCTTTACTGTATGGTTAAATTATAATGGCGTCCTCTTGGTTAAAATACTCCGGAGGTAAAATAGTCCCCCATTCGGATCTCCGGACGGGGACTACTCAGGAGGACGTACTTATCTGGAGAAAGAAAACTGGCGTTCTACGGGAGAATTAAAGAATTAAAATCCATGGAGAAGAAATAAAAACTTTGAGGTTCGCCGAGGACATTGTAATTCTGTCAGAGACACCAAAGGACCTGGAAGAGCAGCTTAATGGAATGGACAGTGCCTTGAAAGGAAGATATAAGATTAACATCAACAAAAGCAAAACGAGGATAATGGAATGAAGTGAAATTAAATCGGGTGAAGCTGCGGGAATTAGATTAGGAAATGAGACGCTTAAAACAGTAAATGAGTTTTGCTATTTGTGGAGAAAAATAACTGATGATGGTCGAAGTAGAGAGGATATAAAATGTAAACTGTCAATGGCAAGGAACGCGTTTCTGAAGAAGAGAAATTTCTTAACATCGAGTATAGATTTAAGTGTCAGGAAGTCGTTTCTGAAAGTATTTGTATGGAGTGTAGCCATGTATGGAAGTGAATTAAGGATAATAAATAGTTTAGACAAGAAGAGAGTAGAAGCTTTCGAAATGTGGTGCTACAGAACAATGCTACGGATCAGCTGGGTAGAGGATAATAGAATGAAGTCAAACTAAATCGGGTGATGCTGCGGGAATTAGATTAGGAAATGAGACGCTTAAAACAGTAAATGAGTTTTGCTATTTGTGGAGAAAAATAACTGATGATGGTCGAAGTAGAGAGGATATAAAATGTAAACTGTCAATGGCAAGGAGGTATTGAATAGAATTGAGAAATTTGTGACCCGACTAGAAGAAGAGATCGTTGGTAGGACATATTCTGAGGCATCAAGGGATCACCAATTTAGTATTGAAGGGCAGCGTGGAGGGTAAAACTCGTAGAGGGAGACGAAGAGATGAATACGCTAAACAAATTCAGAAGGATGTAGGTTGAAGTAGGTACTGGGAGTTGAAGAAGCTTGCGCAGAATAGAGTAGCATGGAGAGCTGCCTCAAACCAGTCTCTGGACTGAAGACTACAACAATAACAACAACTTTCGGAAGATTAGACTGCGATACCTGCTGTTAGCACAGAAGATCCGTAGCTCTCAAAATTAGTACCAACAGAAATGAAATGGGGCTTATCACCAATTCGTTTAAAAGAAAAGTGCGGCACGGTTGTACGAGGAGTTGGTTCGGATACCTACAACAACACGTTGCCTGCTCCAAAAGCTGAAGATGTGTGCGAAGTGTACCTTTTGAGTGTATTGATTGTATAATAGTGTAATGTCGTGTTTCTGTTGCGCGACAATGAAAGAAAGGAGAGGTAGAATCCTGGCGCTGACATATGGTCGACTTCTCTCAAAGTGCTTCACTTTCCCATACGGTGGACAGATCACTTGAAATAGTATTACTTGCAATCTCTCTTAAGAAACTACGAGGAGATTTGGAATTGAACTCATGTCATCGGTGCAAGGTTTGGTAGTTAGGAACTGTACCTCTCTGCCTTTGCTCCAGTTGCCGGCCAAATACAAGAGAAAAAAGTTTTGTCCATCATCAGGTTTCGCACATGTGATCTCCGAGTAGAGGGTCACCGCAAGAGTGCGTTAGCTATTTCAGCTCTAGATATGAGTAAAAAATATAAGTAACAGAATTAACAATAATTCAGGGTACAATGTGATTATAAATTTGGATTGATGCACACGTCCCAGAAATAGACAAATATAAATAAACAAAGCTAGGAAGCGGGGTAACAAAACAATGAGGTATTGAAAAGACATGATGAAGAGATAACAGTTGGAATTGGATCTGCCTGGGCAAGATCTAAGTAAATCAAATATCCGAAATGTTACCACAATAGTCATTTTATTACATGCTGGTATTTGTAGATAATATATGTTATTAGTACTGCTGTAAGAGGTAGAATCTTAGAAATTTGCCAGTTTTTCCTTGAATAACTTGGAAACACGGACTCTAGCGAAAATGTATCCCAGTCCAAAATTTAGCTAAATTTAAATTACCTACAAAAACGTCCTCTTCATTTAGCTATAGCGTTAATAGGTTGCGCGTAACGAGCGAGAGAATATGTAGGGGCAGCTCACTTACTCTATAGGTCTGTGGGCTGAATTACTCCCTGCATGATACCCATGCTGTGACCTAGAGGGCCGGCCGCGGTGACCGAGCGGCTCTAGGCGCTTCAGTCTGGAACTGCTCCACTGCTACGGTCGCAGGTTCGAATCCTGCCTCGGGTATGGATGTGTGTGATGTCATTAGGTTAGTTAGGTTCAAGTAGTTCTAAGTTCTTGGGGACTGATGACCTCAGAAGTTAAGTCCTTAAGTGCCATAGTGCTCAGAGCCATTTTTTTTTTTTTTGAACCACATTCCTTTTTTCCTTCCACCACCGATTAAGTTATCCAAACACGACTTTTGAACCACCCTCGTGATTAAATCCTTATAAATTCAGTATATTCTTATCCAGTATACATGTATTTATTCCTACTTTCATTCTGAAATTTTATGGTTCGACGTGTTATTGCGTCAACATTTTCGTTTTAAAACTAGCTGAGTACCCCGAGTTGCTTGCGTATGTAGTTATTGCAGTTTTCTATATGCGCATCTCCTTCACACCCTCTCTCTGTCCATCTCCTCTATCCTCCCTCTCTCTCTCTCTCTCCCTGGCCATATCGTTCTGCACCTCCCCGTCTCCACCTTCTCCATCTTTCTCTCTCCACGCTATCACTCCCACCCAAATGGGCTGGCGGATCTTACTGCAACACCACTTCTTTCCAGAGTGCAACTGGTATGTATAGTGATATCTGAAATCCTTCCAGGGGTTTAGAATCTACTTACCCGTGACTTTGCCCATGTACGAACGTTACAAATTTGTTTCACATATATTTAAAATATTTCACACGTATTTGTACATATTTATCGCCTATTCCTCTAGATAATTTCAACCTACAGCTTCATTCTCGCGCTGTTCAACGCTCCGTAATTATCTGTCGTACAATGATACCGTTGTTCAGATACATCCAGTGGTATTTGTGTCCACTGTCTGCGAAATGTGCTGTGAGTAGAATTAGTAGCAGGGGAAACTGCCGCATCATGAATGAATTTTTGATTTATTAATCAAAAATTTATCCGTGATGCGGCAGTTTCTCACGCATCTCAGTATTTGACTTCGCATCTATGAACTATGTCTCGTACAGTTTTTTAATTTTGTGGATAAATTCGGCGACATACGTGGATACTGTCTGCGAAATATGTTCTGAATAGAGTTATTAGCAAAGCATAATAAATTTAAACGTCCGACATGTTCCCATAGTTTTTCACGCGTCTCAGCGTTTATGATATCTCCTGAACTGTCTTATACAATGATAAAATTTTGCTGGTACTCTCGGTGATGTATGTGAATACCATCTGCAGAATATATCCCAAACACAGTTTCTAGCGAAGCAGAAGTACATTAAAACCACATTCTTCATGCGGCAGTTTCTCTACATAAACAATGAATAACGTAGTAAGCGGTAAACTTGTTTCCTTTCGCAATTTTGTGGGGGCTTTCAGCCAGGAAAAGTTTAGTAAAGGTTTGAAATTATGGGTAATGTTTGTTTCAAATCACTAAGCGCTCCCGTTCTCAAATATTAGATGAATAAACTACGAGTATTTATATGTCGTGGGCTAACCTGCTATTTCACTCCCAGCTCTACTGTAGGTAGGTAGTTGTTACACCGAGAGCAGTCCTTTTCCAGACAGCAAGCGATATGTGTACCAAGTTTGG
This sequence comes from Schistocerca piceifrons, assembly GCF_021461385.2. Taxonomy (NCBI): domain Eukaryota; kingdom Metazoa; phylum Arthropoda; class Insecta; order Orthoptera; family Acrididae; genus Schistocerca; species Schistocerca piceifrons. The sequence goes on from NC_060141.1 coordinate 677,454,349, forward strand.
CTGAAGTTAGTCCAGTGGTACATGCATACATACATACAGACATACATATGTACGTCTGTTTTTACAACATGCTCTGATGCAATAGATGTGCATGCAAAAGTTCATGCATTGTGTCGTATAGGGTGCCAGATGTCAGTATGTAGCCTGTTGCAACTGGTCGGTCAGTACACGGACGATTATTGCTGGTTGTAGATGACTCTGTAGTTCTCAACCAATGATGTTACATCTGCTCCAATGGTGACAGTGCAAGTGATCGAGCACGACAAGGCAACATGTCGACACTCTGTATCGCATGTTGGTTGCAATGGCGGAAAGTAGGAAAGCGTTATCCTGTTGGAAAATACCTCTGGAATCCATTCTTGAATAGCACCACAACAGATCGAATCACCGGACCGACGCAAAAATTTGAGCTCTCGCTTGACACCACTGAAGTCACAGATGGCGGTGGTTTGGGCTGAGTGGAGTGCACGCTGCAGGACGACTGGCTCGGAGATATCCTTGAAGTAACCGATTTGTATCTGATCGTTGTGCCACTATAGTACCAACTGCCTCTCATACTGCTGCTCTAAATGCAATACGATGCGCCAGAGTTATATGCCGAAAACTATGGTCTTCCCCCTTCGTTAGTGCTTTGTGACTGTCCGGAGCACAGTCGTCTTGCAACCATTCATTCTCGTGACTACCGCATCATCAGCAATCATGTAGAGTTCCTTTGAAGAAGGAACATCCAGCTTCAACTCAGTGAGATGTTCGAAATGGCGTCTTTGTCACCCTAAAAGCATTCTTGGCTAACTTCGACTCACCATTTCCAGTCTCGAAGGAAACAAACTCTCACTACCATTACAATGTGTATATAAAGCAAACATGATTTGCATCCTCTTTATGGCGCTGCTAAAGTCATTCTTATCCGAATGGCGCGAATAGTGAATAGACATCACCCATCAGTTGTAGAAACACACCTAACAACTTTTGTTTATGTGCCATAATCTTTCTTCGTGTTTGTGATTTTCTTTCCGTCAGTGTAAGAGAGTAGCTCTTACTACTTTCTGTAATCTTTAAATCTGCGTAAATAGGCCTAGTTAAGGTCCCCTCTCACGGGACGTGCTGCTGACGTCGAAGTGTGGAATTCCATGTTCCACTACGTTGCAAAGCGTGAAAGGAAGAATCTCCCAGGTCAGATTTCCGCCTTGTGAAGAGGAAAGTAGTCGATGAGATGTAGCATCGGTTTTACGTCACAAGCAGAACTTGTAATTGGCTGTATTTATACTTTTGCGTAGGTCGTGTGAATATTTGCTGTTTCAGTGCCCTAGCATATTGAGGATCTGGAAAATGCATCGTTTTCCATACGATTTGGTATAATAAAATGACGTGGAATTGCACACTGATTGTAAAAAACTTGTTCTGTATTATACTTTTCCTATTACAACCTGCGAGCTATGAAAGTATACTGTTTAGTGCTGCGGGACAATGATTTATCAAAAGCGTATTGTTTTCGGTACTGCTGCATTTTATCATGAAATAACACCATCTGTCGTTACAGCCTTCAACGTCTGTACAAAATGCATACCTTGTACTACGACCTTGTGGTGTTGAAATCATAGCATAATCCACTGCGTCGTAAAGTAACGAGTGAAAGGTAGAAAGTTCGTGTCTAGCTACCTTCCGTAACACTTTTAACTATTTTTTTTCTGGAACTTGGTTATTAATTTAAGACAAATGTAAGCCGGAATAGCCCATGTTGTTTATTGTAAATTTTGTATCTGCTCCAGCTCGTAAAGTAGCTGTCTGTCTATATCAGAAAGTAAATACAAGTCATAGGCTGCATCATTTTGCTATTAAGAAACTTTGTGTGAAAAATATATATCATTCTCTTAGTTTTATGGAGCAGCTTATGCTTGTATCACGTTAGTAAATAACTGAATAATAGTGAGTATATTCGAAAATATCTACTCTTCCATTCGAATGAAATTATGAAACAAATATTGATCTTAAAATCTGTGTGTTGGAGAGCGTTACTTCAGCGTGATGGAAGTCAATAAATCATCGAGAATGTGGATATTAGGCACGCACAAAGTGAAATAAGACACTACACTTTAAATACACACAATTTATTACCGAATATATCATGTAGATTCAGTTGAGTTAACGAATAACCGCTACCAGACTGTATCTCATATTCTTGTGCAACTTATGTAGTGTTCTTCTGCCAGCAACTATGGGTTCAAGTCATCGACGAGTCCAGCGCCTTCTTCGCAGTTTTCCCCATCGCGCTTCGACGATCGCTAACGGAGTTAATGCAACTATTTTACGAGTGTTGATTTTCGTATACAAATTGTTTGATTTGCTCGCAAGATGTAGCTGGCAATATCGCTGAAGATTGTTGCAGCCGCAAATCACGATGAGGAGCACGTTCCGTGAAATGTAGCAGGAGCGTGTAGCAACCATGACACTTACCACGGTTGGCATGCTCTGCTATAAGGAACATGCCCCATGAGAGGGCGGCTTTAGTGTGAAGTGATACATAAAAATAGCAGTCGAACAGTGTAAGCGTAGGAGGATTTTTTTAATGCTAAACTGGAAGAAATTTTTATCATTGTCATTGTGAGTAGACAATGTTCAGTGGAATTGTATAGCATGGTCGGCTAGCTAGAAACGGTGCTTGTGTTGTTTAGTCCTGTGCTTGTGTTCTTGATGAACAAGATAGTGCTGAGTGATGATACACAGAGGTAACGGAAGTCATACGATAGCGATATGCACATATACAAATGGAGGGAGTATCGCGTGCACGAGGTATGAAAGGGCAGTGCATTGGTGGATCCGTCATTTGTACCCGAGTGATTCACCTGAAAATGTTTCTGAAGCAACTATGGCTGCACGACTGGAATTTTGAACGGCGAATCGTAGTGGGACTAGAAGCCTGTGGCATTCCTTTCCCAAATCGTTAGGGAAATCGATATTCCGGGGACAGCACATTTCAGGCATTGCCTCTCACCGCGAGAAAATCCGTAACCTTCAATTAACGAGCGACAGCAGCGGCGTTTATGTAGAGTTATCATTGGTAACAATGAAGTAAAATGGCATGAAATAAGCATAGAAATCAATGTGGGGCGTAAGACGAACGTATCATTGGGACAGTGCTTCGGTATTTGGTGTTAATGGGCTATGGCAGCAGACGATCGACGCGAGTCACTTGCTAACAGCACCACATCGCCTGCAACTCATCTCTGGGCCTTGACCGTGTCGGTTGGACACTAGACCACTGGAAAACAGTGGTCTGGTCAGATGAGTTCCGGTTTCAGTTGATAAGAGATACTGGCAGGGTTCTAGTTTTGTCAGACCCACGAAGCCATGGACCCAAGTTGTCAACAAGGCATTGTGGAAGCTGGTGGTGGCTCCATAATGATATGAGTTGTGTTTATATGGAATGGACTAGGTTGTCTGATCCAACTGAACCCATCATTTTCGGCTGCTTGTAGACCAATTGCAGCCATCTGCAATGGAATTTTCATGAATAACAGTGCGCCGTGTCACCAGGTCACAATTGTTCACGATTGACTTGAAGAAAACTTTGGATAATTCGAAGGAATTGTTTGATCACCCAGCACGACATGGATCCATTTGAACATTCATGGCACATAATTGAGGAGTCAATTCGTTCATACAACCTGCACAGGAAACATTTTCGCCATTATGGGCGGCTATAGAGGCATCACGTATCCGTGTTTCTGCAGGGGACTTCCAACGACTTCTTGAGTTCATGCCATGTCCAGCTGCCCCAGAACACCGGGCAAAAGGAAGTCCGAGACGTTATTAGGGGGTTCCAACGACTTTTGTCACCTCAGTGCATAACACACGTACAGCGACAGCCTACTGCTGGAGGACAGAACGAAAGGGGACGCAGAAGTGAAGGTCCCAACTGGTTGACAGATCATTATCAGCATCATCACGTACATCAGACCGCGGAGTGGTTTGGTAATCAGGGACCCTAATCATATACACGCTTTCCGTTGGTGGCCAATTACGAGGAGTAATAATTTCATCCATCACGATCCGAAACGTCTAACTCAGTAATCTCGCCTTAGCGACTTTGGACACGGAGGCCAAGACTGTGATTAGATCAGCATCACTTACAGGTTTCCATTAGTTGGGGTTGGGTTGTTTGGGGGAAGAGACCAAACAGCGAGGTCATCGGTCTCATCGGATTAGGAAAGGATGGGGAAGGAAGTCGGCCGTGCCCTTTCAAGGCAACCATCCCCGCATTTGCCTGGAGTGATTTAGGGAAATCACGGAAAACCTAAATCAGGATGGCCGGACGCGGGATTGAACCGTCGTCCTCCCGAATTGCGAGTCCAGTGTGCTACCACTGCGCCACCTCACTCGGTGGTTTCCATTAGTATATGTTATTAAAGTTATCTATAATAGTTACATCTTGTTGCTAATGTTTACATTAACTTCAAGATAATATTTACGAGCGCGATCTCTTCATAAATGAATGTATGTATACGTTGACAAAAGCAGGAATCGATCTTGTTTTCAGCAGCTAAAACGGTGATGATGTTAACGTATGCATAGTGGATACCATCACACAAGACAGCCATCACTTGACTCTCGTTTAGCTGAGCACTACCTTTTCGAGAGCCTGGGAAACTTACGTCTAAGTAATCATCGGGCACTATAATCACCACTGTTCGCAGTTGAAATCAGGTCCTAAGGGCAAATTAGATTATTGTAGTGTAGGAGGACTGAGAAGCGGTTACTAATGCCGGTTTGCTTTCATTAAGGTGCAGCTAAGATTAAGGTGCGGCTACTCACAGAGGGCCGTTGTGGGTCATAATTATCGTATGGCAGAAATAATCTGATGTGTTTACGCAAAGAGAAACCTGGATCCAATTTCGGCCAACAGGTGCAAATCTGGCGCTGTGAATGCAAGAAAGACGTTTAGAAATATTGCCATCTAATGAATGAGCAACTGGATGTGGGCAGTTAAGGTCAAACATGTGAGAAAGACGTGATGATGCCGCTTACACAATTTGTTCAATATGAGCATCTGAGACGTCGACGAGGGCAGTACAGCGCCAGATTTGAACCTGATGGCCAAAATTAGAACCAATTTATTTCCAGCATAAATCAGTTCCCCACTAACGCATTAGAAAGTCTATTAAGTTTCTCTTCATATGATAATTATATCCCACTCTGGATCTCTGTAAGTAGCTGCATTTTAACTATAGTCACCCGGTGTAACAGAGTCCTTAAATAATTGCCCGCAAAATATGACTGTCTACATCGCGCAATAAATTTATCACCCGACGGGACTACAGCGTTATCGCGAGTCTTAATGTCCTCAGTCTTCCCTGTCGCAGCTTAATTTCCGTTCCGAAGTTCTGCCTCGTGTCTGGCGCACAGTTTTCTGAGAAAATTGCTTATACCGTAGGGGTGATAATCTGCAGTCCCTTTTAATAAAGAGGGATGCAGAAGCCGAGCGAAACTGCAGTATGCCGGGTAACCCCGTGTAATGTGATCTTTAATATCATTATGGCGTCGGCGTGGAGGTTTCACTCGAGGAAGACGGGAGAGGGTGTGGGGGTGGAAGCCGCTATGTTATGTGGGCCTGGAGGAAATACGCCTTCTTTAATTTAAAAATGGGCTTGCTGCTTTTAATTATATGAAAACCAAGGCGTGAGCAAATACTTTGACGCTTTCAACTGGAAACTATCGTCGCTCAGATTACTGTAAATTAAATTATGAACTAAGTTTTTTGACCGCCATATATTTTTCCATGGCATAGACTGCTCAAAATTCATAAACAACGTACAATATGCCCAAGATCTTGTGACCTCCACACAACTAAGTAAAACGGTATACAATATGCGTAATAAAGGACATCTACGAGAACGTATACCACAGTTAAAGTTGTCTTACACCCAGTTTTTTATGGTTTTTTTGCGGTAGATTCCTACCGCAGTCAATACTGGTGTAAACGAACAAGCGCTGAGACTAAGTAAGGTTGTCGAAAAATTGAAGCGAGCTTCTCAAGTTGCTGTGATAGTGAAAAGTAAAAATTACTTTATTAACCCATAATAGTATATTCATCTACAATTTCTTCGTGCTTTACTTGCGTGTTCTGTCAATATTCTTTTGTTTCTAATTTCCGGTTAACGATATTGGGAATTCCTCCTTTACTGCAAGAAGCGATTAATTAAGTAGCAAGTATATCCTGTATATAGATTGCTGGAACTAAGTAAGAATGGAAAATTAGATATGTTGTATATGGACGACGTCAACATAAGCATCGTTATATAATTAATAACATTCTAACCCTGCGTTGCACAAGAAGTAACGGCAATACTTAACGGATTTGTCATGAGTAGCTTTATGGCGGTTTATATGTTCTTTTCACCTTAAATGTTATTGTTTTATTATGTCCATTATGTTTTATATATTCATTTCACCTCGGATGTCATCATTTCTCTTTTTATCCATCAAAGTATCTCCAGCCACGTATCTAAGCAAATCCATTTCACATGCTTCTATTCTCTTTTCATCTCTCTTCTAAAGAATCCTGTTTTCGCGTTCATAGAGCAGTGCTGGCATGGCACTATGGACTTTCTTTCCCGATGTTGTGCGTAAAGTCCCACAGAAATAGTTAAACAGGTCTAACTTATTTTGTATTTCATTGTTTGCCCTTATGTAATATTGGATCTAAAATATTTAAATGTGTTAAATTGCTCTGTAATCTGCTTGTCAATTTCAGTTTTTACTCGCATAGGCTGGTGTCCTAAAAATGTCATCGATTTTGTAATTAAGACATTCAGACTGTATAGTGTACTTTTATCCACATAGTTAATTTTGAAATGTCTCATTGTCTGTAACCAAGTTGTGGTTATATCGTCGATATACATATTCAAAAGAGTGGATGACAGGGAACACCCTTGTCCAGATCTTGGTTTATTCCAGCCTTATTACGCCTGCTATCTACTATTTTATTTGTATTTTGTTATTATATATAAACGCTGTACAGCTCTTATAAGATGAGATGGAATAACTCTGATTCTTAAAATTTCCCACGTTTTGTTTCGATTTGCTTTATCGAACGCCTCTTTGTAGTCAATGAACAAGAAAAGTTGGTAAACTGAATTCAGCAACGTTTTCCTATTAGTTGTGGTGAAGATGAAGTCCGAGCATGGTTTGCCTTTTCGAAAACCTTGTCGGTATCAGATATTACAGTTTCGGCGATTTGCGATAGTCGTTTTATTAAAATTCTAGCATACAATTTATAATATGAATTCAAAAGGCAAAAACTTCTGCAAGTCTGACATCCATGTCCATTTCCTTTCTTATAAATTGGGCTTACCTTTGCTACATTACACTATAATTTGCAATTATCTGCACAATATTCCACTCTTTAGGTATATAACCACTTTGCAAGAACATATTCACAAAATTGAGTATCCTTATTTCTGCAGTATTTGGTGCGTACTTTGTCAGTTCTATATCGATTTTGTCACATCCTGTAATCTTCCTTTTCTTGCTACACGTTATTGCATCCTGTACATCCTCAAAAGGTATAAAGTTTACATTCCTGTCTGGGTCACACAGAACCACCCGTGTACCTTGTACATATGTGTAGAGTGCTTTATAGTACTGTAACCAATTTGATTCATATTATTTGGAGAGTTTTCTTATCTTCTTTGTTTAAATGTTTATTTTGTATGCTTTGTCTTTTCTCCTCTTACATCATGATGAGTACCTGTTACATAATTATCTCAACCAAGGTTTTAACTTGTCAGACTTTCCTTTTGATTAGAACTGATTTCTGTGTGTTTTATAGTCTGAGAGCGTCATCGTCTGGGGATTTCGATATTTTTAAGTGGGCATGTTTTCTTCCTTCGATCCAATATCGCAGGCCCCTTTAAAAAAAAAAAAAAAAAAAAAAAAAAAAAAAAAAAAAAAAAAAAAAAACTTTTCTGCCTTTTGCCCAGTGCTTCTGTTGCTGCTTTAATTAGTTCTTCCATCATATTATTCCACTCCTGGTTGATGTTATCCGCTTTTTTATTTAAACTTAAGCATTCTTCATGCCTTTTCTGGTGTAGTAACTGGATACTCTCTTCTTTAACTAAATTTTGCGTCAGAATTGTTTTGTTACCTTTAGTAAGATATCTTCCACCTTTTAAGAGTGTTGTTTTTGAGAACAGCAAGAAATGATCTGTCGAGACATATGGACCTCTGAAGACCCTTGTGTCTTGCACTAAAGACCAAGTCATATTTGCAGTTACGTAGTCTATAATCGTAGCAGACCCTCTAGCTCGCCACATATATTTGTGAATCTGTTTATGCCTGTAGAATGCGTTTGTTATTCTTAGCTCATTATTTAATGTGAAAACCTTCAATCTGCACCCATTATTATTTATTACATTTTTCTCTTTTTAATCAGTAAAGTTTCCCAGGTGGCTTACCAACCCAAGCATTCAAATCTCCTGCTATTATTAGATAATCAATTTTGTTTATGTTATGTAGCGTTCGTTGCAAGATATTATAGAAGACTTTACGATTGTTGTCCCGTCCCTCTTCTGGGGTATATACTCCAACTACCGATAGATAATCCCTTGGTATCTTTAAACTGACCACTATTATCCATTCAATGATGAAGGTGTAAGAGTATATATCGTTAAAGTCGTCTTCCAGTGGACAAAACTCCAGCACAGGGACTGCGTTGCAGATCATGTCATACCCGTTTCTTGTAGTGTAACCACTGGAGGTCTTTTTGGTTTCCGTTATGCTGGCCATGTCAATATTTTGTGAATTTAGTTCATTTTCTAGTTCTACTTCTTTAACTGTTGTACTGCCTACTTTACAAGTAGCGAATCTGAAATACAATGTCTATTCCGAGTCGTTTGTTCCTGTTACACTGAAGATGCAGAAAAAGTGGTACGCCTGCCTAATACTCTGCAGTCCCCCTCGAGCACACAAAAGTGCCGCAGCATGACGTGGCAGGGACTCGACTAATGTCTGAAGTAGTGTTGGAAAAAAATGAAACCATGAACCCTGAATAGCTCGTTGCAAGGCACCCCGCATATGCTCAATAATGCTCAAGTCTAGGAAATCTGGTGGCCAGCGGAAGGGTTTAAACTCAGACGAGTTTAAACTAAGACGAGTGCTCCTGAAGACGCTCTGTAGTAATTATGGTTGTGTGGGGTGTCTCACTGTCCTGTTGTAATAGGCCAAGTGCTCAGAATGCAGAATGATCAGACACGATGCTTACCTATGTGTCTTCTGTCAGAGTCGTATCTAGACGTAGCAGGGGTCTCATATCACTCCAACTGCACACGCCCCATAGCATTACAGAGCCTCCACCAACTTGAACAGTCTACTGCTGAAATGCAGGGTCCATGGATTCATGAGGTTGTCTCCATACCTGCAAACGTCCATCCACTCGGTACAATTTGAGAAGAGACTCGTCCGACCAGGCAACTTGTTTCCACTCATGTCGGTGTTGACTAGCCCAACAGAGGCGTAAAGCTTTGTGTCGTGCCTTCATCAAGGATATACGAGTGGGCCTTCGGCTCCGAAATCCCATATCGACGATGTTTCGTTGAATGGATCGCACGCTGACACTTTTTGATGGCCCAGCATTTAAATCGACAGCAATTTCAGGAAGGGTTGCACTTCTGTCCCGTTGAACTAATCTGTTCACTTGTCGTTGGTCCCGCTCGTGCAGGATCTTTTACTAGCCGCAGCGATGTTGGAGATACGATGTTTTACCGAATTCCTCATATTCTAGGCACTCCCGTAAAATGGTAGTACGGGAAAGTCCCTACTTCGTCACTACCTCGGCGTTCCTGCGTACCCTTGCTTATGCGCCGACTATAACACCACGTTCCAACACACCGATATCCTCTTAACCTTCCATTGTAGCAGCAGTAACCTATCTAACGCAGCGCCAGACACTTATTCTCTTATATAGGCGCCTTTAGGTATCCAAGTACACTTAGTTTTCTTTTGGGGTTGTTTCTCTTAGATGACTGCTTTCACTACAGCGATAGATCCATCTCTCTAGGTTTTGCAAGGCCCTTTCTGTTTTTCATAGAGGTTGTCTCCTCCAGGACAGTAGGCTCCCCTATGCCTAGGAGCCCCTCTCTCTGCCCTAATGCGTTTTGGGCTGCTCTTCATCTGATTGCCGCCTACGAGACCTGTCTGGCTTGGATGACTCTGTACCTCCCACTTTGCCTTATCTTCCTACTTCCGTTATACCATTTTTCTGTTGCTGTTGATGTGGTACTTTACTCGTCTGGCCAGAAATAATTGTATTCTTTCAATGTCACTTCACTGAAGCCCACTGTATTTAGACTGAACCTTAGAATTCTCCTTTCCAGATTTTCTATCACGTTCAAGCTCGTAACATTCCACGCTCCCATTCGTGGAACATTGTCCTTTCGTTGGTAAAAGAATCTTTGTCTAACGATCACCTTTCGCTTGTATTCCCCTTCCGGAAATACGAGTCGGGGACTATTCCAGATTGTGTTGCCAATGGGGAGATCATCATGAAACATTTTCAATTACAGGTCTTATGTCATGTCGGTACCCGTTATGCGTCTTTAATGAAGTGATTTCTATTGCCCTCAGCATCTTCATGCCTTTGATTATAACTTATTCTTCCGCCTTTTATGGGTAGTTTCCCACCCCAAGGGAAAGATGGTTTCCTGAACTTCAATCCGCCCCTCCAACCACTTCGACAAGGCCGTTGACAGGACGAGGATGACTTATTACGCCAGACGTCTTCTGCTGTCATTGCTGATGACTTTTCTTCGGAATTTAAGCAGTGGCGTGGTTTCAACCCGAGACTCAGGACGTTGTGATTACTAGTCAAAGACGCTACCACTAGGTCCAACGTTTCACAATATCAAAAGAGCAGACGACTGCAATGGGCAGGTTACGTACTCCACATACCAGAACCGACTTCCTAATCAATCTTTCATTGTCAACTTACAACAACAAAAACCCTCGATAAGTCAAGAAACGGATGAGAAGATGGCGTAAAGAAAAATGTTATACTCTTGAATGCCATCAGTAAGCAGGAATCTGCAATAGACAAAATGTTGTAGAGACAGATTGTTGGCGCAGTGGGTTTTCTACAAAGCCGGTGAGCGGTGGATGATTCTGGTGATATGCATATGCTGCTCGTATTTTGTTTTTGTGCATGTGTGTCACTGTACATAGTGGTGTTTCTTGTGATGTTTTCTCTAATCTTTCATTCACACCTCTGAACCCAGAGAGTAGGCTGAAGAGGGAGATTATGTCCTTAATTATTATTTTGGCACCATTTATTTTTAAATGCGGAGGGAGAAGAATTTAATATGTATTGTCTTGTTTTTCTATATCTGGTGTAGTTCTCGTTTAAGACAGCAAATGATGATACTCTGCATTCAACTTAAAGATGAGGGATTTGCATAGAACACCTCACCAGAATCACTAAAGCCATAAAACAATATAAACCAAAAGGTAAAAATCTGTAAGAAGACTAATGAGGAGATAACTTGACCAATTTTGAAGCAGACAGAATAGACCATAAGGTCCAATTCTTGATTCAGATGATGACGATGTAGAAGAACCGACAGCGAACCTACAACGACAACAACAGTTCAGTTGTACATTCAGACGTCGCAAGCTGAAGATGAAGAGATGGAGAAAGTATATGAGGATATCCAACGGGTAATTCAGTTCGCAAAGGGAGATGAAAATCTTATAGTCATGGGGAATTGGATTGGGATTGTAGGGCAACGAGTAAAGAAAGTGTTACGAGAAAAAGTTATCAATGGTGTTGAGCCACAGTCATGGAATATTTCTTGAGAGGATAAACCGCCATTTGACTGTGTATTACTGCGCCTTAGCAGATCGGACCTGTCAACGGTGTAAGAACTTTAAGCAAATGCTTAAAAGCCGAAATCTAGAGAACACGGAAGATAAGTACAGTAACACTTCGTCGAATGACGGCTTATTCTCTAAAAGAAATGTTACGGGATAATATGGGCTAAGAATTAGGAATGAGAGAGAAGAATGACTGATTGAAATGGAACGGAGAGTCACAGAAGTTGGAAAGGAAAACATAGTTACAAGGACGGCAAGACCGAGGAAACCATGGCTAATACATGAAATTTTCAGTTAATTGGCGGAAGAAAGAAAAGTGTTTAGTGAAATTCAGGAACACGGAAATACGAGTCACATAGTAATCAAACACACAGGAAGTGCAGTGAAGCTAAGGCTGCTTGAAAAGTGTGAAGAAATCGAAAAGGAAATGATTGTCGGAAACACTACCTCAGCTTCTAGAAATGACAAAACCACTTTCGGTGAAAATAAAAACAAGGGCGATAACTTTAAGAGTACCGAGGGAATGCAGAGGAGAGAGCATATAGGTGGAAAGAGTACATTCAAGGAGCTTATAAGGCGTGGACTTGTCAGATGACGGGAAGAAAGAGTTAATAGGGAAGAGATAGTGGATCCAGTATTTTAATCAGAATTTGAAAGAGGTTTGGAAGATTTAGAATCTGTCCACCTGAAAAAATAACAATTTAAAAAGGTGGAACATAATGGAAATTGAGAGAAAAATCGAGGTAAGTTGTAGGGAAATAGAATATGCGATATTTCCAAGAGCCAAGATGGAACAGTAAGAGTGGAAGACCAAGAACAAAGTGCTGAGAATTAAAAAGGGTATAAGATAGAAAGAAGTCTTTTGCACCTAATATTCAATCCATATATCGAAGAAGCAATGACTAATATAGAAAGAAGGTTAATGAGTGGGGTTAAAATTCAAGGTGAATAGATACCAGTGATAAGATTTGCTGATGACATTGCTATCTTCAGTGAAAGTGAAGAACTATTACAGGGTCTGTTGAATGGAATGTACAGTCTCATGAGTATAGAACATGGATTGAGAGTAAATTGAAGGAAGACGAAACCAATGAGAAGTTGGAGAAATGAGAAAAGCGAGAAACTTGACATCAGGATTGGTGATCAAGAAGGAGTTAAGGAATTCTGCTAGCTAGGCAGCAAAATAACCCATGACGGAAGAAGCAAGAAGGCTATAAAAAGCAGACTGTCACAGGCAAAAACTGAATTCCTGCCCAAGAGAAATGTACTAGTATCAATCATAGGCCGTAATTTGAGGAAGAAATTTCTGCGAATGTACGTTAGGAGCACAGCATTGTATTGTAGTGAAACATGGACTGCAGGAAATTCGGAAGACAATCGAGGCATCTGAGATGTGATACAGAAGGATATTGGGAATTAGGTGGAATGACAAGGTAAGGAAGAAGGTGACAAGGTAAGGAAGAAGTAGGTTCTCCGCTCCGAGGAAAGGAATATATAGAACACACTGGCAAGAAGAATGGACAGGTGGATATACATCTTTTAAGACGTCAGGGAATAACTTACATTTACTAGACGAAGCTGTACAGGTTAGAAACTGTAATGGAAGACGGAGATTCGAATACATCCTGTAAATACTAGACGACGTATGTTGCAAATGCTACTTTGAGATGAAAAATTGGCACAGGATAGGAATTCGTGAGTTATTCCATCTTTTTGTCATGATCTGGTTGGTAGTCCATTCTCAAACATCCGAATTGGGGACTAATCCGTAATAGTTCGACAATGGAGAGATCATAATGACACTTTTTTTCACTTACCTGCTACAACACTGTAAATACACATTGTGTGACTTTAATATAGTGGTCTCCATTGTGTTCTGTATCTTCATTTCGTTGATCATTGCTGATTCTTAAGTCTTTTAGGGGTAGTTTCCAACTATAAGCGCAAGAGAGGGTCCTGAACTGGCTTCCTATGTCGCAACTCTTCTGCTGGCTTTGCTGATGATGTTTATTCACGATTTAAGCAGTGGCTGGGACCGAGGACTTTTTTATCAGCAATTGAACAAAATATCCTAGACTACGTGTGAACTGGAACTGTTTCCGTTAGCTGACGATACGGTGTGTGATATTTACATTCTCCTTTTCAATGTCTATTTGTAGATTTCTTCTATGTTTTTCCTGTAACCACATGAGTATATTTTATTTCTGCGCTTCGTTACGTGCTTTATCGGGTTTTCGACTACGATATCTCTCGTGTAGCCTTACTAAAACCTTTCAACCGATATTTCAGTGCCTGTGTTGTTGAGAAGACGATGCAGTGTTCCTTTGGATATGTATGCATGTCAGAAGGAACATGCACTGCGGCAGCTATAACCGTCATGCTTATGAAATCCATGAAACATATTTTCAACTGCGAATATACTTCACGAAAAACTTTTAATTTCTGGAACTGAAGCCGAGTGCTCTGGTGATAAGTGTTCAAGCAATCGAGTATTTCCATTAACTGTATTGAACGTGTTGTTTATAATAAGGAAGGCTAGTTTTTACCTAATTCGAAATTAGTGATATCTGTAAAATAAATCCTTCGCCCCACATCTAGTTAATAAACTGCAAGTTCTAAATGATCCAGCTGAGAGAAAGGTGACGCTCTTTGCGGAACATAAAAAATTATTTAACAAAGAAATGATAAACGTAACAAATACGTTCTTTAGAATTATTGTCATGAGACTGCAGAGGAGTTAAAAAGATTATTTACCAAAAAACAAGGATCTTTAACTACAATGTGATTTTATAGATTTTTTCGCAAGTGTACATAGCAATATATTGTGAAAGCTTATACAGCAGTATTAATAATTACTTTGTAAACAATAGAGTAGTTGGCCACTCAGCTATTTTTGTACGATGGTTTAGAGGAATAGTGATATCGTTTGCAAAACTGGTTCTGTTTCTTTTTTTCGACTGTAGGCACTAATGTGCACACACAGCCTTTTCCTTCGCACAGCGGAATCAAACGGGAGAGGGGTGTATGGGATAGTCTACTGAATAGTGTGAAAGGAGGTGATAGAGACAGCATCGTAGATGCCCTCAACTCAACAGGTCGTTGTGTATGGATGGAAGAGAGCTTACACTTTGCCGGTGTACACTGTGGTAGCTCCAGCATTATCAGTTGCTAGGCAGCCACCATTCTCGGGGGCTGTCTCCGCTTGGTTGTGTGCTGGGAGTCTGCTGTGCAGCTTTTCCTTGCTCTCGGCTGGTCGCCGAGTGAGAGCAGAAATACTCGAGGTGACGTGTGTCGTGTCCCGCCCCTTCCCTGTCCTCCAGCTCACAGCCCTCTGGAGTCTGGAGTCAAGTGCCGTGCCGTGAAGAGGCACACAGCCCTGGGGCCTCTGTATCCATCTGCTTCACTTTTCCCGTTTCGGCACATCTCTGAGGGGACCAACGCTCTTCTTGTTTCAGGCGCAGACGATATCGCGACTGCTGTGAAAGAAGTCCCAAATGCGAAGTCACATCCTTTTTGAAATAGGTTACCAGTGATATCACCTGATACCAAATTGAGTGGTGTACGTGGAGTACACTGTCACTAAATGGCTAACTGAGCACACGAAAGCACAATTCCAGTTACAGCTAGTTGGAAGTTGCCTCTCTAACGGCTTTCAGGGGGCGTTTAACGTATGATTATCGATATTTCATACACTCACTAACTCATTAATGGACATAATCTTACGTTAAATCTTCGACAGAAGAAGTCGAGTATTAACGTTAAATAAGTGATGCAACACACTGCAACACTTTTTTTCTGAAAGAACGTTTCAGGATTACAATACGCTGTATTATTCCCCACTCTTTCGTCTCTTTTTTGTCTTTGTGTCATTAGTCTCCTTACTGGTTTGATGCGGTCCGCCATCAATTTCTCTCATGTGCCAACCTCTTCATCGCAGGGTATCACTCGGAACTTGCATCCTCAACTATTTGCTGGATGTATTATAATTTCAGTCTTCTTCAACATTTCTTGCCCTTTACAGATCCCTCTAATACCGTGAACTATCCCGTGATGTGTTAATTGATGTCCTACCACCCTGTCCCTTCTTCCTGTCAGTGTTTTCCAAATATTTATTTCCTGCCGATTCTCCACGGAACCTCTACATTCTTTATCTCATCAGTCCACCTAATTTTCAACATTCTTCTGTAGCACCACATCTAAAATGACCGCATTCTCTTTTTTTCTGGATTTTCCACTGTCCATGTCACCTCACCATACGAAGCTGTTCTCAGAAATTTCTTCCTCATCTTAAGGTCCACGTTAGACACTAGTAGACTTCTCTTGGCCAGGAATGCACTTTTTGCCATTGCAAATCCTCTTTTGTGTCTTCCTTTCTTCGCCAGTCATGGATTACTTTGCTACCTAGGTAGCAGAATTCCTTACCTTCATCTACTTCGTGATGACCAATCCTGATGTTTTCTCACCGTTCTCATTTTTACTACTTCTCACTACTTTCGTTCTTCGATTTATTATCAGTCTGTATTCTATAGCCGACCGAGATGGCCGAGCGGTTCTACGCCCTACAGTCTGGAACCGCGCGACCGCTACTGTCGCAGGTTCGAATCCTGCCTCGGGCATGGATGTGTGTGATGTCCTTAGGTTGGTTAGGTTTAAGTAGTTCTAAGTTCTAGGGGACTGATGGCCTCAGAAGTTAAGTCCCATGGTGCTCAGACCTATCTGAACCATTTTTTGATATTCTATAATCATGAGGCTGTTCATTTCAGTCAACAGCTCCTATAATCCTTTTTCACTATCACTGAGGATAGCAGTGAAATCAGCGAATCTTATCATTGATATCTTTTCACCTTGAATTTTTATTCCCCTCTTTTCGTCATTATTTCTCCGAAGTATACACTGAACAGTAGAGCTAAAAGATTACAGCCCTGTATCACAATCTTTTTTTAATCCTAGCACTACGTTCTTCGTCTTCCACTCTTATTGTTCCCTCTCTGCTCTTAAACATACTGCTCCTACTCCCATTTTTCTCAGAATTTCGAGTAACATGCACAATTAGACATTGTCGAATGCTTCTTCCAGGTCTAAGTCGATACATTCTATGAACGTATCTTGATTTTTCTTTAATCTTGATTCCAATATCAACTGCAATATCAGAATGGCCTCTGATGCCTTTACCCTTCTAAAGCCAAAGTGGTCATTATCAAACACATACTCAGTTTTCTTTTCCGTTCTACTGTATATTATTCGTGTCAGTAACTTGGACGCATGAACTGTTAAGCTGACTGTGCAATAATTATCGCACAGTTTTGCCTTTGTGATCTTTAGAATTACGTGGATTATTTTTTTTCCGAAAGCCAGGCCCATACATACTACACGTCAACGTGTACAGTCATTTTGTTGCCACATCCTTCAATGATTTTACATAGTCTGTTGGAATGTTATGTATCATTTCTGCCTTATTCAACCCTAAGTCTTTCAAAACTGTATCCTCTCCTGTTTCTTCTTCTATATTGCCATCAGATAAGTCTTCCCCCATAGAGACCTTCAGTTACTCTTTCCATCCACCCGCTCTGTGCTCACCATTTAAGAGTGGACATTCGTTGCACTTTTATGTTACCGCTCTTGCTTTCAATTTCACCGAAGTTTATTTTAACTTTTCCATATGCTGAGACAGTCCTTCCAGTAATCATCTGCTTTTTGATTTCTTCACATTTTTCATGAAGCAATGTCGCCTTAGCTTCGTTGCACTTACTTCCTTGTATTTATGTATCCCTGAATTTCGTACTTGCTTCTTACATCGATCAGATCAAGCACTTCTTCTGTTACCCATGATTTCTTCGCACTTACCTTCCCTGTTCCTGTGTTTTATTTCTTAATTTCTGTGAGTGTCATTTTTACAGAAGTCCATTCCTTTTCAACTGAAGTGCTTGCTGAGTTACTCCTTATCGCACTGTCTATTGCCTCAGAGGAAATAAAGCATATCTCTTCATTCCTTAGTATTTCCGGATCCCACTTCTTTGCTTATTGATTTTTCCCAACTAGTCTCTTTAACTTCAGCCTACTCTTCATCATCACTAAATTGTGCCAAATTTTGGCATGCAATAGTTTAGTGTCAATAGCTTCTGAAGAAGAACAAATTATTTTGGCTGAAACCAAGGAAAAGATTGGTTCTATTTGCAACTGGAGCTGACGTGCTATAAGTTTAGTTATCACAGTTGCTGACATGGGCTGCACGATGTTAAAAATTCTTATATTCCCGATACAATCCAATATCTGATTTCGGAATCTCTGTCTAATGATAACGTAATCCAGCTGATATATTCCCGTTATCTACCGGCCTTTTCCAAGTATACCTCCTCCTCTTGTCATTCTTGAACAGTGTATTCACTATCACTTGCTAACATTTATTGCAGAATTCAGTTAGTCTTTCTCTATTCTGATTCCTAGTACCAAGCCCACATTTCCCGTAAACCTTCCTTCTGCTTCTTCCCCTACAACCGTATTCTAATCGCCCATGACTAGTAGATTTTCATCTCCCTTTACGTACTGAATTACTCGTCCAGTTTACTCAAATACTCTTTCTACTTCTTCATTTTCGGCTTGATACGTCGGCATGTATAAGTAAACTATTGTTGTCGGTGCATGTTTGTTGTCGATTCTGAGGAGAACAACCGCACCCCAGAAGTGTCCACAGTAACTCACTCTCTGCCCTACCTTCTTGTTCACAACAAATCCTACTCCCATTGTATCATTTTCTGCCGCTCTTTTGACCGCAAATCCTCGTTTCCATTTCGCTTCACTCAGCCGTAGCATTTACATCTTTAGATTTTCTAGCTTCCCTACCACATTCACGTTTACTTTTGGCTACGAAACCCCTTTTTTCAACACAATCTCTTTTCAGTGCGACTGCTTTATGCCATCTTAAAGGGAGGGCCTACATGCCTGCAGGGTTCCACTCCACTGGCCGACGTCGGAACCAGTATCTTTCTGCATCAATAACATCCACATAATCCGTGCACTGCTTCCCGCGGAGTCCATCACTCATTGGAACTAATAGACGGAACTCTAAAGGTGCGAGATTCGGACTGTGGAGTGGATGAGGAAGAACACTCCAAAGAATTTTTTTTGAGCTAGTTTTGAGTGAGCAGGCTTATGTGAGGCCTTGCGTTGTCTTGCAGAAATCAATGACCGTCTGACTTTTTTTTTTTTTGGGGGGGGGGGGGGGGGAACACACTGTTCTTCAAGTTCCTGAGGGTGGCGCAATACGCTTCAGAGTTGATCGTTGCACCGTGACTGTGGACGTCAAACAGAATAACCCCTTCAGTGCTCCAGGACGCAATTGCCATGATTTTACCGGCTGATGGGGTGGCTTTAAACTTTTTCTTCGAAAGACAGATAGTGTGGCACCCCTCTCGCCCCCACCACCACCACCCCATTGGTTGCTGCTTTGTTTCCAGTTCGAAGTGATGCACCGCTGTTTCATCGCTTGTGACGATGTTCGACAAAATGTTGTCACGATCAGCCTCATAACACGCAATCAATTCCTGCCGAGATGGTCCTTCGTTACTCTTTAATTTCTTCTGTTATGTGGTGAACAACCCCCTGGGCACACACGTTTGAGTACCTCAAATGGTGAACGAGTATGTCAGTATAACCAACCGAGAAGTCCAGTAGCGCAACGAGATGTTTGACTGTGACCACTGTATCCCTTCGTATGCGAGGGTTTGCAAGTTTGAAAATTGTACGAGTCACAGCTGTAAGCGGGCGCTTGGCACGCCGGAGATGGGACAGATCTGCGTGACTTTGTTGCCATGGTGACAGATGTCTCGCCCAGCGACTCACTGCCTTTGTTCACTGCCAGCTCTTGGTAGACATCGGCAAGCGCCTATGAATACCTTCGATGCTCTGGTTCTCCTCCAAAAGGAACTCCATGACAGCTCTCTGCTTGACACTCACCAACATTACAGTCGCCATTTTGAAAACTACTTATAGCGTCGTCACATCAGAACTTCGTGAAACCATGGAGGCGGAAGTGGGAATATTGCATGATGTTACACAACAAATTCCACATTTCTTCAGCCTAAATTGGTCGAGAAAAAGAATGTGTTGCACCTTTTGAACATCCTTCCTAGATGTGAGCTGAAACCGTGTAACTCACTGCCCCTTAAATTACCCAGATTATCGTCAAGTGCTTTAGAATGGGGACACTTAGCGACTCCCAACAAGTTTCACACACAATTTCAAACATCTTATACGCTTAATAAAGTTTCGCTGTTCGACCCTTAAGGCGTCGGCATGAGGCATGACCTTTTTACTTCTTTACTACTAACTGTGTTAGCACATGTTTTGCAGATACTATCCATATATGGCAGTGGTCCTGCAAAATTATATTACTCTAGGACACACAGTTCAGTGTGAAGACCATGAAGATCCGATTTCACTTTTTCGTTAGTCTGTGGGACAATAATCCTAAACTAATAAATCAACATAATCGGGGTTTTTGTCATCGGCTGGGCCTCGTGGATCTATCTGGCAACAGATCTAAAGACACCAAAACGAAAGCTTTTGCGGCTACAGAGGTTAATAGTTTTAAGTAAAACACGTCTACAGAGGTCAGATTATTGGCAAACGAATTTAATAATTTCCAAAATGACAGTGGAAAACTTAGACCTGTTCTGTGTTTATAATTCCTATACATTAAACCACACTATTAAATATACGTTCCAGGAGGCATATGAATAGATGGGAGTGGCTGACCGGAGAGAGGGGGGTAGAGGGCAACAAGACGAGAGGACAGCATGAGATGGACAGAGAAAGGAGGAGGATGGGATAGCTAGAGCTCACAGTAGGGGATGGACAAAGAGAGAGGTAGGAGGAGGTGATGGACAGAAGGAGAAGGAAACAGAAGATCTACAGGTGGGGTGGAAGGTTGCAATGGAAAGGAGAAAATGCATATAAAGGAGGAGGTCCTAGAGAATGAAAAGGAGGAGGTCAGAAAGCAGAGAGGGGGGAGGGAGGGGAGGCAGAATGAAATGACAGAGTAGTACAGGCAGAAGGGAGATGTGTTCAGAGAAGGGAGGAGGTATGATCAGAGTAAGGACGGAAGAGGAGAGGAATATAGAGAAAGACAGGCGACGATATATACAGATAGGTCAGATGGGGAGGTGCAGGAAGCAGGTGGAACGTGCAAAGTGTAGGGGGCAGGTAGAGAAGGAGGAGGTGGACAGAGGGAGACAGAGTAGGAGTGGATTGGTTAGAGGTGGGAGGAGGAGATGGATGGAGAGACTCACGAGGTGGAGTTGGTTGGGGGGAGGAAGAGACTGAGGGAGGAGGGAGGAGGATGCCCAATGAGGTGACGAAGGAAGGAAGTGGAAAGAGAGAGGTACGTGGTAGAGAAGGCCTGAGACTGGGAGGAGAGAATATGTATGTAATATACCCTGAGATGACATAAGTCTCATGCAGAAATATAGAGCCATTCTACCTATATATCCGTCCATAACTGCGAAAATGTTGCTGATGCAGGATTTTGTGCATGAACCGAATGCCATAATTGTTCGATGGGATTCAAGTTGGGTGATCTAATTGTGAAAATAATTTGTTCGAATTGTCCAGAATGTTCATCAAACCATTTGCGAACAAGTGTGGCCCAGTGATATGGCGCATTGTGATCCATAAAAATTCCATCGGCGTTTGGTCTCCAGATAGCTCAACATAACCATTTCCAGTCAATGATCCGCTCAGTTCGATCGGAGGACACAGTCCATTCCATGTAAACACAGCCTACACCAATATGGAGTCGCAACCAGCTTGCACAGTGCTGTGCTGACAACTTGAGTCCATGGCTTCGTGAGGTCTGTGCCGCACCCGAACCTTACCATCGGCTCTTACCAACAGAAATAAGGATTCATCTGTTCAGGCCATAGTTTTCCAGTCGTCTAGTGTCAAGCAGACGTCACGAACCCAGAGGAGGCGCTGCCGGCGAGTCGTTCTGTTGGCAAAGGCACTTGCTTCGGCCGTCTACTACCACAGCCCATTAACGCCAAATTTCGCCACACTGTCCTAATGATACGTTCGTCGAACGTCTGTTGGTATTTCACTCGGTGTTGCTCGTCTGTTAGCACTTACAATTATAAACAAACGACACTGCTCTCTGTCGTCAAGCGAAGACCATCGGCCACTGTGTTGTCTGTGGCGAGAGGTAATGCCTGAAATCTCGTTTTCTTGACATACCCTTGACATTGTGGATGTCGGAATTTTGAATGCCCTAAAAATTTCCGAAATGGAATGTCCCATGTGTGTAGCTCCAACTACCGTTTCGCGTTCAAAGTCTGTTAATTCCGGTCGTGCGGCCATAATCACGTCGGCAACCTTGTCACATGAATCACCTAAGTTCAAATGACGGCTCCACCAAACCACTGTCCTTTCATACCTTGTGTGTGCGATACTGCCGTCATACGCATATGTGCATTTCGCTATTCCATATCTTTTGTCATATCAATGAAAGTACCGTGCGCGTACGCAGGCGAAATTGTGGGTAAGAAAATGTTGTGATAAAAATCCATTCGAGGAGGTATTTGTCTGGTTCAAATGGCTCTGAGCGCTATCGGACTTAAATTCTAAGGTCATCAGTCCCCCAAAACTTAGAACTACTGAAACCTAGCTAACCTAAGGACATCACACACAGCCATGCCCGAGGCAGGACTTGAACCTGCAACCGTAGCGGTCGAGCGGTTCCCGACTGTAGCGCCTACAACCGCTCGGCCACCCCGGCCGGAGTATTTGTCTGGCGTGTAGCCTGAGATGAAAACGAAGACTACACGCAAAAAAAGCGTTCAGTCCAAATTTCATTAGTATGAGTTAGTGGCATAATTATGTAGTTCATCAGACAGATTCTAGGTTGGTTCAACTTAATTGAATGTATAAGGTTCAGTCTCAAAGTTTCAGCCAGATAAAAATACGGTACACACTGAGTAAACGGGTAACGTCTTTCAAAAACATGGAAAGAAAGAATGAAGTCCTTCAAGTGTTGATGATGATGATGTTTGGTATGTGGGGCACTCAACTGCGCGGTCATCAGCGCCCGTACAAAGTCGCAATTTTTTGCACATTCGAAGCATTTACACAGTCCGATCTAGCCACTGTCACGAATGATGATGATGAAATGATGAGGACAATACAAACACCCAGTACCCGTGCAGAGAAATCCTTCAAGTGTGGATTACGGAGCTTTATTGATTGCTTTGTCTGGTTTTACGAAAGTTTCACTGTTGACATGGTTAAATGCAATGTCACTGTTGATGTTTCTTGTGTATAGTCGAAGTTCTTGATTTCTGCTAACACAGAGCACACTTGAGATTAGCTTCTTTGCTTCATAGTGTCGTGGAATTAAATTTCGTGTAATATCCCATGGCGGTTTGTGTCTCAATTGATAATGAAATATCCATAATCAAGCAGCGGTGGTAAATGAAGAAAAACAGTTACGATACACAGTCTGACGTACATAAAAACCTAACAACAACAACACTCTAAATAGAAGAGCATTGGAACTACAATGAAAATTGTACTGGTATGCTAAGTGATTCTGAAAAGATTAAACTCGTATCCAACTTTAGTCTGATGAAACAATGGAATGAGCAAAGTTTTCGACTGACAGGATTCATTCCTACATAGAATATTCAGTACAGAAGGCCTCGCAGAAGTGAGACAGTAGCTACTTTGCACGGTTATTCATTTCACTGCAACGTAAGAATAATGCGGGATAATAATGTGACAGAACTGACTGTTTCTCAAAACGCCTTTGTATCACTGCATGGGATTTCAAATAAAAGATTAGAAACTATTATGAGTCCTTAAAGCATGAAGGTATGTCCCCCAGATGACAAACGAGGGAAATACGGAAACCAAGCTGACAAACTTGCGGCAGATACAGAACAAAACACCTGTACTGACATAACTCATTTAAATTGAGGTCCAGTCATTACAGCATAAATAAAACACAGAAACTGTGTTTGCCTAAAGACCTAACCAAGACGAAGGTGTTTGAAATGTTTCAAGAGGCACATCTATCTATCCTCCATCATATGATTCCATCGTAAAATTTTAATAGAAAACTTAATATCTCGTTCGGTTTCTCTCAAAGTACTTACGATAACTATGGATGTTATTCCCTGATGTCTTATCAGTGGTTGTGTTATACTGTGCCTTTTTCTTCTCAGCGTTCTCCACACCTTCCTTTCCTCTCCGAATCTGCGGAAAATCTCCACGTTCCGTATCTTTTCAGTCCACCTAATTTTCAACATTATTCTGTAGCACCACATCTCAAAAGCTTTGATTCCGGCTTTCCCACAGTTCTTCTCTCACTACCATATAATTCTCTGCTCCAGACGTACGTTCTCAGACATTTCTTTCTCAAATTAAGGCCTATGTTTGTTAACAGTAGATCTCTATTGGCCAGAAATGACTTTTTCTTCGAGGGCTAGATTGACGCCCCGTTCGTCATGGCTTATTTTGAGGTAGCAGAATTCCTTAACTTCATCTACTTCGTGATCATTAATCCTGATGTTAAGTTTCCCTCTGTTCTCACTTCTGCTACATCTCATTTACTCCGCCTTTCTTCGATTTACTCTAAATTCAATTCTGTACTCATTACGCTGTTCATTCAATTCATCAGATCGTGTAATTTTCCTTTACTTTCTCTGAGGATAGTAATGTTTTCAGCGAACCTTACCATTGATATCCATTCACTTTGAATTACACTCTTATTTCCATCATTGCTTCTTCGTTGTATAGGTGGATTACAGTGCTATCTTATACTCTTTTTAATCCGAGCACCTCGTTCTTGGTCTTCCTGTTATATTATTCCCTATTGGCTCTTGTACATGATTTGTATTACCCGTCTCTCCCTACAGTTTACCCCTACTTTCCCAAGAATTTCGAACAACTTGCGCAACTTGGCATAGTCGCACGATTTTTCCAGATCGACATTTCCTATGAAAGTGTCTCAATTTTTCATTGGTGTTGATTCCATGTTAAACCGCAGCGTCAGAACTGCTTCTCTGATGCCTTTACTTTAAAGCCAATTTGATTGTCACTTACATGGATATGGTGTCTGTTAAGGAAACCATGAAGCCACAACGTTTCAAATATTAAAACTGCTCTTCTTAACAATCTATAGAATAGATTTAATCCTTTCTTCCTGTGTAGTCTTCAAATGGAGTATCTACAACAAACACTTCAGGCAAGAAGCAATAGAAACTTTTCAAATATGCTGCTACATGGGTTAGATCATAAGGAGGTAATAAAAGAAACTAGATATAAAATAAATTTATGTCGCATTTTAACCAAAAGATGGATTGGTACTGCAAACTGCAAGACATCAAGGATTTGACGGTTTGACAATGCAAGGACTTGTCAAAACACGAGGGTTAACAATATTTGAGGAATTTTTCAACAGAGCGTGAAGAGATGCATCAAACCATCCTGTGGAATGAAGACCACAACAACCACACTGACAAAAACAACATTCTCACGGTTCTGCACTGAAAATTTTTTCCCATTAGTCTTCTAAATTTTTTGATGCAGTTTGCAGTTCTCCACGACTTCATCTTTTGTGCCAGACTTTTTACCTTAAAGTAATACCTTTACTCAACATTCTCAGTTATCTGATGCATGTATTGTATTTTCTGGCTTCCTCTACAATTTATGCCCTCTGCGGGTCTATCTAGTAGCATGGAATATTTTATTGATGACTTAAACATGTCCTATCATCCCGTTACTTTATCAAATAAATAATTTGCACGTATTCCTTTCGCTTCCCATTATACAGAGAGATTCCTCAACTATCATCTCATCAGTCACTTAATTTTTTTTCATCTTTTCGTAAAATCGCATATCAAAAAGCTCAGTTTTCTTGTTTTGAGATACGGCATCAAACAAATCGTCAATTGAGAAAACTTCTACGTAAAAGTCTTATAATGAGCCTTTCCGACAGCCCAGCATAATTTAAAGAGCTGTGTAGTATTATATAACGTTGTGAAGCAGGCGGCAACTCGGTCTTCAGCCGCTCTTTTAATGTTTCTTAACAGGTATGCTTCCCAAGTTATCTGTATATGGTATGAAGTTTGTAGAACTGTATTATATACTTGGAAATGTTCAGTAAATTTCAGAGCAATGTACAGTGGGTGTCAATGAATTGATTATCTGTTTGTAACATATAGAAGATGCATAGTGACCATCATTTTAGTTGCAGTCCAAATGATAAAATTTGTCTTTCAGATTATTTACAGAATTAAAACAATAACTGTAGTATGAAAAGCCGCATGTGTGTAAGTGAATTTAACTGAACGAGATTTAATCACAGTACAGATACACCCTTGAGTCCTAACGCTGAATTAATTAATACATACTGATGGATAATGATTATGAGATATTGTGGCCCTAGCAAATGAAACTGAAGTTGTGGAATTGACATTTTATCGTTACGGTAAATGTGGTAACAAAACAAAGTTTCAATTAACACTTTAGTTTATTAGGGAAAACGCGTTAAAATGAAAAGCGACTGAATCAATCTTGAAATCACCAAAGTTACAAACATATAATTAACCAAGAGATTTATAAAAATGGATTTGCCATTTGGCTGAGTTACTTGAAGCATTTATAATAGCTGAGAATCACGCACCTGACTTCATGACAATTATCTCAACCTCCCTACATGTCAACTACATTGAATGTTTGACTGAATAGGAAACTGAAGAAACCCATGCATATGATAGTGTGCTGACCAATGTGAGACAATATAGTCTGTCATGAATCTGAAGTAAAACCTTGTGATTGTCCAAACATGTTGGAGCTGCTAATTATGCTCGCCATAATCTTCCGCCTAAAACCAGCAGAGTAGTCCCACCATACCTGGATGTCATGAAGTGCAGCACTAGAGTCGTTCTTTTGAGAACCTGAACAATGGACCTCAGTCCGCTGTTCCAGTGAAGCCTGTGAAAAGTCTATTTATTCAGCGCGGAGCCCTTTGAAATGTAGTGAACATACCAAGCTTCATGGTGAATTAGAAAATGTTAAAACAAAGATGAAGTCGGCACTTACAATCAGTATAATCTCATGAATCTGCGAAAGCTTATGTTGTCACAGCCTGCCTAACTCAGTCAGGGAAACAACTAATTACTGTCGTGAGCAACAAGGTGCTAACAATATACAATCCCAGACAACAGCGAAGAGCGGTGCACATTTCTAGAATCAGTGTGATTGTCAGCCTACATAAACTGTTTCAGTGATGTACACAAGGCAGCACGCACATCATTCAGAGCAGTTCAAAACTCATTCGGTGTTCTGCATTTCTTAGCAAATTGGAATTAGATTAAAATTAGTGTCGCCAAGTACATGATGTTCAGTCACAAGGACAGTACTATTTTACATACAATTTTATGTTGAAAAGTCTTATATGAATCATCTGTTGTCTGAGAGGCTACCCTGGTATGAAACTATCAGGAACTAAGTTATGAGAAAATATCACCAGCTGCAAGCCACTGTATAGAAATTTCATGCCAGTTCCAGCTTTGCAGAACACTAATTGTTACTTTGGTTCATCTCTTCCTCAGTGATATTACACATTGATTAATACCTTCATCAAAACCATTTAGCCGTTATTGACAAAGCAGTAGCAACGGTTTTGCATTGGGGTGACGAAACTCATGGGGAAGCACTCTACATGTATATATAGATGGCGGTGATATCACGCACTGTACATATAAAAGGGTCAAGCTGTCATTTGTACTTTCGTAATTCATGTGAAAAGGTTTCCGACGTGATTATGGCCGCACTACAGCAATTAACTGGCTTCGAATGAGGGAGGGTAGATGGAGCTAAGGCATTCGGACGTTCTATTTCGGAAATACTTAGGCAATTCAATATTTCGATATCCACAGCATCAAGAGGGTGCCAGCCGTGCGGGCCGTGACAAGGCGCCCAAGATCGCACGGCTACCCCGCACGGCCCGCGTACGGTTGTAAGTGCTAACAGACTGGTAACACTGCCTGAAATGAAACAGAAATCAATGTGGGACATATGACGAACGTATCCGTTAGACAGTGCTGCGAAATCTGAAGATATGGGCTGTGGCAGCAGACGACCAACCCCTTTGCTCACAGTGCGGCAGAGCCTGTAGTGCCTCTGCTGGACTCATGACCATATCGATTGGATCTTAGACGAGCGGAAAGCCACGGCCTGATCCCGATTTCAGTTGATGAGATTGTGGCTCAGACCCCAGGAAGACATGGATTCAAGTTGTCAACAAAGCACTGTGTAAGCTGTGTAAGTGTGGGCTTTGTTTTCATGGAATGGACTGGGTCCTCTGGTCGAACTGATCATTGACTGAAAATGGTTATGTTCGGCTATTTGGAGACCAAGCACCGTCGGAATTTTTATGGATTACAATTCGTCATATCACTGGGCCACAGTTGTTCCCCATTAGTTTGAAGAACGTTCTGGCCAATTCGAGCGAATAGTGTGGTCACGGTGATCGCCCAACATGAAACGCACCACATGTTTATGGGACATAGTTGAGAGGTCAGTTGAGGCTCAAAATCATGCAACGGCAACGCTTACTCAATTATATATAAAGACAGCATAGCTCAACGACTTGTTGAGACCATGTCATATCGAGTTGCTGCACTACACCAGGCAAGAGGAGGTCCTACACGATAGTATGAGATATCTTTTGATTTTTGTCACCTCGGAGAATTGTAATCATCATGAGCAAATGACACTTTTTAACTTATGATTTTTTTAGACTGAACGGCAGTTCGCTTAATGACGACAACTTTACACAATACTGTTTTGATGACAACTACTTCCCTTCATGTTAAAAAAGTTGCAACAAAACTTACATTACATTTGCAGGATTAAATTCTACACGAATGGTAAGCCGATATCAGTTTCTTATTTTAAAATTTATATTAACTGTAGCTCTCAGGATAGAGCCAATGAAAACAGTGTTCATAAAAACTGATTTGTTTGTTTATACTGCTACAAGAATTTAAATGTTATGTATTCACGAAGTTTACAGTGTAACCACTGGTGACGCTGGAAAATAAATTAAAAAATTAATTCTGTGTAGCAAATTAGCTTTTTAGTTTTCAGTGCACTTAAAACAAGAGAAAGGAAATAATTAGAGTAGGTACAGAGGGAGAGAGCTGCCTAAGTAATTCACCTTTTCTTAATTTGTAGTGTTTACAGTCCCTTAGATGATTCTGAACATTATTCATAAGTACACTATAGCTCCAGCCCTACTTACAAAAATGTAAATATCACTCATTGGCTTATTTATTTGGTCAACTAGACAACTGCATTTTCCATGTCTTTGAAACACAAGTACGAGACTCTCAAGAAACAACTCAGTTGTGGAAACAAACTTCCTGCCGTAAGTTTGAGATGTGGCAGCAATCCAGAATGTGTCTGGCAATTGTGTGGCCATCGACGTATTTCCATGAGTGGCTGAGAACTATTCTGATACATTCAATTGATATTTTCTTGCAATATCGATTAAATATTGTTAATGATTCTCTCTTAAGCGGTAGGTAAATTTATTTCTGCTTCCAGGATCCCGTTCCAAGCAGAAATTACAATTACTGTCATGTGTTACGTTCTGTCAGTCATAGACGGCCCTTGGGCAATGAGGTAGCACTGTATGGCGCAGTTGTTTGTCAGTGTATTATCAAAGCTGTCGCAGTTCAGAGAGAAGACTGCGTTCCGTGATGATTCTAATACGCCGGAGAACTCTGGGTGGGAGCTATAGCTCCAAAGGTGCGAACTTTGCAGATACACCACTTTTAATGCTGTTTCTGCGAGAAAATTTAGATTTATGCTAATATTAAACTTTGTAGGTTAAGTTGTAACTGTGTACAATTTATTAAAAGGTTTCGTCATGTGCCCATTCCCACTACTACATTTCCATATACTTGTGGTACTGTTGCACTGTTACGTAAGGCGGACAGGTTTGATCCAAAAGTGCGTTCGTATTGCTAATTCGTTTTATATGGGCGTCTTGAGTTACAGATACTACTTTTCCAACAAAAGTAGATTTTAATTGTACGTTTATCATAAGTTTCATTTCACTTTTATTAAAACTTTTTAGTTTACTGCACACAATAGGAAGAGATACAGAGAAATTAATATATTCTCCTACATTATCGAAACAACTTACAGTGCTCTGACAGTTTTTGGATTTCGCACCTGTAGAAACTTATTAGTTTGGAATGAAAGATGTCGCCTGACCAAGTTTCATGCGCAGTTTCCTGGAGTTCTTCAATAAGATGAGGAGAATACGTCATATGCTCCAGAGGTGAAATTAGCAACACTTAATGCAGCATTCTTCGTATTTTTTCATATTTTCCAATTATCGTTATGGATTCATACTGCCATTGCCTGAGAAAATTGCTTTTTTGTTTGTTTTGTTTTTGTTTTTTTAGGCCTCAGCCAGTAATATGTTACTTCTGTTAAAGGCACCACACATCGTTACCAGTCACGTTATTCGATAGGTATGCTCGTTGAAGTATCTGATAACCTCCAAGCAAAAATGTGTATACGGTCGCTCATTGACTTTCGTTGCTTTGAATCAGAGGACGCAATACTCTCACACCCTCGTTCAGCAGTATGATGGCGCAAATCACTGTCTGACCATACGGACTACGATTACCGTGACTTCCCTAAACCGCTTTTAACTACTAGAATGACCTCGCTGTGCATGGATATAGGCCCAAATCCTCATATTTGTTATCTACTTTGGAACACTGTTCCTTGAATACGCAAATAACTGACGTCAGAACGAAACTGCTTGAAAGAGCACAAATGTTATTAGCATTATCTGCAGCGTATATCAACAGCACCCCCCTCCTCCACCTCCCATCTCCGCTCTATCGGTACAAAAAGCGAACAAAATGTCGCAAGCGTTAAACTTCAATCATTTCACGCTTCGTATTTAACATATAATCAACACTACTTGTATCCTTCACATACGTCACAAGAACGAAGATAGAAACTCGCATGAAAGTTACTGTTTTTGAAATACACTTTTGTCAAAGAACGTTACCGCACATCAAACAAAAGCCTCACGAACTTATAGACGACACATCAAAAAAAGGTTTGGCTTCTCCCCGGTTCCCAGAACTCCTGAAGATTGACGTTGACTGTGGATATTGTATCACAGACACAGTCCCTTTGACTATTCAGAAATGTCTCTAAACCCGCAAGAATATATAAACAACCTTGCATGAGCACCGTCTATTAACGGAGGGGGTCCGACATCCGATCAGTCAAAGTCATTCCACCAAGAAGAAGGTACACGACTCGTGTTGTCTGTAGTGCAACCACTCTTAGACGGTCAGTATCGCGGTTCGCCCCCCTCTCCCCCCCCCCCCTCCCCACGAGAACCATGGTCCTTCCCGTTGATGGGGAGGCTTGCTTGCCTCAGCGATACAGATGGCCGTACCGTAGGTGCAACCACAATGGAGGGGTATCTGTTGAGAGGCCAGACAAACGTGTGGTTCCTGAAGAGGGGCAGCAGCCTTTTCAGTAGTTGCAGGGGCAACAGTCTGGATGATTGACTCATCTGGCCTTGTAACACTAACCAAAACAACCTTGCTGTGCTGGTACTGCGAACGGCTGAAAGCAAGGGGAAACTACAGCCGTAATTTTTACCGAGGGCATGCAGCTTTACTGTATGGTTACATGATGATGGCGTTCTCTGGGTAAAATATTCAGGAGGTAAAATAGTCCCCTATTCGGATATCCGGACTGGGACTACTCAAGAGAACGTCGTTATCAGGAGAAAGGAAACTGGCGTACTACGGATCGGAGCGTGGAATTTCAGATCACTTAATCGGGCAGGTAGGTTAGAAAATTTAAAAAGGCAAATGGATAGGTTAAAGTTAGACATAGTAGGAATTAGTGAAGTTCGGTGACAGGGCGAACAAGACTTTTGGTCAGGTGAATACGGGGTTATAAATACAAAATCAAATAGGGGTAATGCAGGAGTAGGTTTAATAATGAATAAAAAAATAGGAGTGCGAGTAAGCTACTACAAACAGCATAGTGAACGCATTATTGTGGCCAAGATAGACACGAAGCCATCGCCTACTACAGTAGTACAAGTTTATATGCCAACTAGCTCTGCAGATGATGAAGAAATTGATGAAATGTATGATGAGATAAAAGAAATTATTCAGGTTGTGAAGGGAGACGAAAATTTGAGAGTCATGGGTGACTGGAATTCATCAGTAGGAAAAGGGAGAGAAGGAAACATAGTAGGAGAATATGGGTTGGGGCTAAGAAATGAAAGAGGAAGCCGTCTGGTAGAATTTTGCGCAGAGCATAACTTAATCATAGCTAATACCTAGTTTAAGAATCATCAAAGAAGGTTGTATACATGGAAGAACCCTGGATATACTAAAAGGTATCAAATGGTTCAAATGGCTCTGAGCACTATGGGACTTAACAGCTATGGTCATCAGTCCCCTAGAACTACTTAAACCTAACTAACCTAAGGATAGCACACAACACCCAGCCATCACGAGGCAGAGAAAATCCCTGACCCCGCCGGGAATCGAACCCGGGAACCCGGGCGTGATAATAAAAGGTATCAGATAGATTATATAATGGTAAGACAGAGATTTAGGAACGAGGTTTTAAATTGCAAGACATTTCCAGGGACATATGTGGACTCTGACCAAAATCTATTGGTTATGAACTGTAGATTAAAACTGAAGAAACTGCAAAAAGGTGGGAATTTAAGGAGATGGGACCTGGATAAACTGAAAGAACCAGAGATTGTACAGAGTTTCAGGGAGAGCATAAGGGAACAATTGACAGAAATGGGGGAAAGAAATACAGTAGAAGAAGAATGGGTAGCTTTGAGGGATGAAATAGTGAAGGCAACAGAGGATCAAATAGGTAAAAAGACGAGGGCTAGTAGAAACCCTTGGGTAACAGAAGAAATATTGAATTCAATTGATGAAAGGAGAAAATATAAAAACGCAGTAAATGAAGCAGGCAAAAACAAATACAAACGTCTCAAAAATGAGATCGACAGGAAGTGCAAAATGGCTAAGCAGGGATGGCTAGAGAACAAATGTAAGGATGTAAAGGCGTATCTCACTAGGGGTAGGATAGATACTGTCTACAGGAAAATTAAAGAGACCTTTGGAGAAAAGAGAACCTCTTGTATGAATATCAAGAGCTGAGATAGAAACCCAGTTCCAAGCAAAGACGAGAAAGCAGAAAGGTGGAAGGAGTATATAGAGGGTTTATACAAGGCGAAGTACTTGAGGACAATATTATGGAAATGGAACAGTATGTAGATGAAGATGAAATGGGAGCACTAAAAGACCTGAGTCGAAACAAGGAGCCGGGAGTAGACAACATTCCATTAGAACTACTGACGGCCTTGGGAGAGCCAGTCCTGACAAAACTCTGCAATCTGGTGAGCAGGATGTATGAGACAGGCGAAATAACCTCAGACTTCAAGAAGAATATAATAATTCCAATCCCAAAGAAAGCAGGTGTTAACAGATGTCAAAATTACGGAACTATCAGTTTAATAAGTCACACCTGCAAAATACTAACGCGAATTCTTTGCAGACAAATGGAAAAACTGGTAGAAGCCGACCTTGGGGAAGATCAGATTGGATTCCGTAGAAATATTGGAACACGTGAGGCAATACTAACCTTACGTCTTACCTTAGAAGACAGATTAAGGAAAGGCAAACCTACGTTTCTAGCATTTGTAGACTTAGAGAAAGCTTTTGACAATATTGACTGGAATACTCTCTTTCCAATTCTAAAGTTGGCAGGGGTAAAATACAGGGAGCGATAGGCTATTTACAATTTGTACAGAAACCAGGTGGCGGTTATAATAAGAGTCGAGGGGCATGAAAAAGAAGCAGTGGTTGGGAAGGGAGTGAGAAAGGGTTGTCGCCTCTCCCCGATGTTATTCAATCTGTATAAAGAGCAAGCAGTAAAGGAACCAAAAGAAAAATTCGGAGTAGGTATTAAAATCCATGGAGAAGAAATAAAAACTTTGAGGTTCGTCGATGACATTGTAATTCTGTTGGAGACAGCAAAGGACTTGTAACAGCAGTTGAACGTAATGGACAGTGTATTGAAAGGAGGATATAAGATGAACATCAACAAAAGCAAAACGAGGATAATGGAACCTTGTCGAATTAAGTCGAGTGATACTGAGGAAATTACATTAGGAAATGAGAAACTTAAAGTAGGAAAGGAGTTCGAATGGTTCAAATGGCTCTGAGCACTGTGGGACTTAGAACTACCTAAACCTAACTAACCTAAGGATATCACACACATCCATGCCCGAGGCAGGAGTCGAACCTGCGACCGTAGCGGTCGCGCGGTTCCAGTCTGTAGCGTCTAGAAGTGCTCGGCCACCCTGGCCTGCAGCAAAGGAGTTTTTCTATTTGAGGAGTAAAATAACTGATGATGATGTAAACTGGCAATGGCAAGGAAAGCGTTTCTGAAGAAGAGAAATTTTTTAACATCGAGGATAGATTTAAGTGTCAGGAAGTCATTTCCGAAAGTATTTGTCTGGACTGTAGCCATGTATGGAAGTGAAACATGGACGATAAATAGTTTGGACAAGAAGAGAATAGTACTTTCGGAATGTGGTGCTACAGAAGAATGCTGAAGATTAAATGTGTATATCACATAACTAATGAGGAGGTACTGAACGGCCATTGTCGGTTGGTCACAGCCAGTGTGCTCCCTGCCGCCGTTGGATAAGCAGCTGCAGCAGCAAGTCGTAAACTCTTAGCTCACTTATTTGTTACATAGTTTAATACTTTATTTCTTTGCGTGTTTATGGTACTTGCATTGTTTAATTCATAAATTTCGGGCGTGTTTTAGTATTTGAGAGTGTAGCATCGCGTTTTAGTACCTGAATAGTGTAAAATCGCGTAGTCTCCTTCCGCCGCCGAGCAGTGTGTCAGCAGTGCGCAAGTAGCAGCGTTACTGCATCTATTAGGCAACCTTGTATTTTAATAATCGTTTAAATTTTGTGTCGAATTGTTTGTGCTCTCTCTAGATTAGTTCAGACGTTGTTTGCACAACAGTTTTTAGCATGGATAGGGACTGCAACTGCTGTGTTCGGATGCAGGCTGAGTTGGTATCCCTTCGCTCTCAGCTTCAGGCAGTGTTGGCTTCGGTCACACAGCTTGAGGCTGTTGCCAATGGGCATCACTGTGGGGGTCCGGATGGGGGTTTGTCGGGGACGGCCAGCTCGTCCCACCTATCCCCCGATCGGACTACGACTGTGGCTGCCCGGGATACTGCCCACATTGAGGCTGATCCCTCACCTGTGGTAGAGTGGGAGGTCGTCTCGAGGTGTGG
This sequence comes from Schistocerca piceifrons, assembly GCF_021461385.2. Taxonomy (NCBI): domain Eukaryota; kingdom Metazoa; phylum Arthropoda; class Insecta; order Orthoptera; family Acrididae; genus Schistocerca; species Schistocerca piceifrons. The sequence goes on from NC_060141.1 coordinate 677,489,614, forward strand.
CAGGGGGCGAAAGACATTCCGGAGGGCTGAACGGAAGGCCTCTCCAGCTTGTCTGACGAACCGGTTTCAGGCTCTGTCTCAGGCTAATACTGATCTTCGGCCTGACATGGCTGCTTGCCCTGTTCCAGAGGTTGCCCCTCAGTCTGCAAGATCCGGGCGGTCGCAGAGGGTGGGCTTACTGGTAGTTGGAAGCTCCAACGTCAGGCGCGTAATGGGGCCCCTTAGGGATATGGCAGCAAGAGGGGAAGAAAATCAATGTGCACTCCGTGTGCACTCCGTCATTCCAGATGTGGAAAGGGTCCTTCCGGATGCCATGAAGTGTACAGGGTGCACCCATCTGCAGGTGGTCGCTCATGTCGGCACCAATGATGTGTGTCGCTATGGATCGGAGGAAATCCTCTCTGACTTCTCGCGGCTATCTGATTTGGTGAAAACTGCCAGTTTCGCTAGCGGGATGAAAGCAGAGCTCACCATCTGCAGCATCGTCGGCAGGACTGACTGCGGATCTTTGGTACAGAGCCGAGTAGAGGGTGTAAATCAGAGGCTGAGACGGTTCTGCGACCGTGTGGGCTGCAGATTCCTCGACTTGCGCCATAGGGTGGTGGGGTTTCGGGTTCCGCTGGATAGGTCTGGAGTCCACTACAGGCAGCAAGCGGCTACACGGGTAGCAGGGGTTGTGTGGCGTGGACTGGGCGGTTTTTTAGGTTAGATAGCCTTGGTCAAGTACAGAAAGAGCAACAGCCTCAAAGGGCGCGGGGCAAAGTCAGGACATGCGGGGACCAAGCAGCAATCGGTATTGTAATTGTAAACTGTCGAAGCTGCATTGGTAAAGTACCGGATCTTCAAGCGCTGATAGAAAGCACCGAAGCTGAAATCGTTATAGGTACAGAAATCTGGCTGAAGCCAGAGATAAATTCTGCCGAAATTTTTACAAAGGCACAGACGGTGTTTAGAAAGGATAGACTGCATGCAACCGGTGGTAGCGTGTTTGTCACTGTTAGTAGTAGTTTATCCTGTAGTGAAGTAGACGTGGATAGTTCCTGTGAATTATTATGGGTGGAGGTTACACTCAACAACCGAGCTAGGTTAATAGTTGGCTCCTTCTACCGACCTCCCGACTCAGCAGCATTAGTGGCAGAACAACTGAGAGAAAATTTGGAATACATTTCACATAAATTTTCTCAGCATATTATAGTCTTAGGTGGAGATTTCAATTTACCAGATATAGACTAGGACACTCAGATGTTTAGGACGGGTGGTAGGGACAGAGCATCGGGTGACATTATACTAAGTGCACTATCCGAAAATTACCTCGAGCAATGAAACAGAGAACCGACTCGTGGAGATAACATCTTGGACCTACTGATAACAAACAGACCCGAACTTCCAGAATGAGATTTTCACTCTGCAGCGGAGTGTGCGCTGATATGAAACTTCCTGGCAGATTAAAACTGTGTGCCCGACCGAGACTCGAACTCGGGACCTTTGCCTTTCGCGGGCAAGTGCTCTACCATCTGAGCTACCGAAGCACGACTCACGCCCGGTACTCACAGCTTTACTTCTGCCAGTATCTCGTCTCCTACCTTCCAAACTTTACAGAAGCTCTTCTGCGAACCTTGCAGAACTAGCACTCCTGAAAGAAAGGATATAGCGGAGACATGGCTTAGCCACAGCCTGGGGGATGTTTCCAGAATGAGATTTTCACTCTGCAGCGCACACTCCGCTGCAGAGTGAAAATCTCATTCTGGAAACATCCCCCAGGCTGTGGCTAAGCCATGTCTCCGCTATATCCTTTCTTTCAGGAGTGCTAGTTCTGCAAGGTTCGCAGAAGAGCTTCTGTAAAGTTTGGAAGGTAGGAGACGAGATACTGGCAGAAGTAAAGCTGTGAGTACCGGGCGTGAGTCGTGCTTCGGTAGCTCAGATGGTAGAGCACTTGCCCGCGAAAGGCAAAGGTCCCGAGTTCGAGTCTCGGTCGGGCACACAGTTTTAATCTGCCAGGAAGTTTCATATCAGCGCACACTCCGCTGCAGAGTGAAAATCTCATTCTGGAAACATCCCCCAGGCTGTGGCTAAGCCATGTCTCCGCTATATCCTTTCTTTCAGGAGTGCTAGTTCTGCAAGGTTCGCAGAAGAGCTTCTGTAAAGTTTGGAAGGTAGGAGACGAGATACTGGCAGAAGTAAAGCTGTGAGTACCGGGCGTGAGTCGTGCTTCGGTAGCTCAGATGGTAGAGCACTTGCCCGCGAAAGGCAAAGGTCCCGAGTTCGAGTCTCGGTCGGGCACACAGTTTTAATCTGCCAGGAAGTTTCATATCAGCGCACACTCCGCTGCAGAGTGAAAATCTCATTCTGGAAACATCCCCCAGGCTGTGGCTAAGCCATGTCTCCGCTATATCCTTTCTTTCAGGAGTGCTAGTTCTGCAAGGTTCGCAGAAGAGCTTCTGTAAAGTTTGGAAGGTAGGAGACGAGATACTGGCAGAAGTAAAGCTGTGAGTACCGGGCGTGAGTCGTGCTTCGGTAGCTCAGATGGTAGAGCAATTGCCCGCGAAAGGCAAAGGTCCCGAGTTCGAGTCTCGGTCGGGCACACAGTTTTAATCTGCCAGGAAGTTTCATATCAGCGCACACTCCGCTGCAGAGTGAAAATCTCATTCTGGAAACATCCCCCAGGCTGTGGCTAAGCCATGTCTCCGCTATATCCTTTCTTTCAGGAGTGCTAGTTCTGCAAGGTTCGCAGAAGAGCTTCTGTAAAGTTTGGAAGGTAGGAGACGAGATACTGGCAGAAGTAAAGCTGTGAGTAGCGGGCGTGAGTCGTGCTTCGGTAGCTCAGATGGTAGAGCACTTGCCCGCGAAAGGCAAAGGTCCCGAGTTCGAGTCTCGGTCGGGCACACAGTTTTAATCTGCCAGGAAGTTTCATATCAGCGCACACTCCGCTGCAGAGTGAAAATCTCATTCTGGAAACATCCCCCAGGCTGTGGCTAAGCCATGTCTCCGCTATATCCTTTCTTTCAGGAGTGCTAGTTCTGCAAGGTTCGCAGAAGAGCTTCTGTAAAGTTTGGAAGGTAGGAGACGAGATACTGGCAGAAGTAAAGCTGTGAGTACCGGGCGTGAGTCGTGCTTCGGTAGCTCAGATGGTAGAGCACTTGCCCGCGAAAGGCAAAGGTCCCGAGTTCGAGTCTCGGTCGGGCACACAGTTTTAATCTGCCAGGAAGTTTCAGACCCGAACTTTTCGACTCTGTAAGTGCAGAACAGGGAATCATGATCATAAGGCCGTTGCAGCATCCCTCAGTATGGAAGTTAATAGGAATATAAAAAAGGGAGGAAGGTTTATCTGTTTAGCAAGAGTAATAGAATGCAGATTTCAGACTACCTAACAGATCAAAACCAAAATTTCTGTTCCGACACTGACAATGTTGAGTGTTTATGGAAAAAGTTCAAGGCAATCGTAAACTGCGTTTTAGACAGGTACGTGCCGAGTAGAACTGTGAGGGACGGGAAAAACCCACCGTGGTTGAACAACAAAGTTAGGAAACTACTGCGAAAGCAAAGAGAGCTTCACTGCAAGTTTAAACGCAGCCAAAACCTCTCTGACAAACAGAAGCTAAACGATGTCAAAGTTAGCGTAAGAAGGGCTATGCATGGAGCGTTCAGTGAATTCGAAAGTAAAATTCTATGTACCGACTTGACAGAAAATCCTAGGAAGTTCTGGTCTTCCGTTAAATCAGTAAGTGGCTCGAAACAGCATATCCAGACACTCCGGGATGATGATGGCATTGAAACAGAGGATGACATGCTTAAAGCTGAAATACTAAACACCTTTTTCCAAAGCTGTTTCACAGAGGATGACCGCACTGCAGTTCCTTCTCTAAATCTTCTCACAAACGAAAAAATGGCTGACATCGAAATAAGTGTCCAAGGAAAGGAAAAGCAACTGGAATTACTCAACAGAGAAAAGTCCAAAACTGGACCTGACGGGATACCAATTCGATTCTACACAGAGTACGCGGGGGAACTTGCCCCCCTTCTAACAGCCGTGTACCGCAAGTCTCTAGAGGAACGGAAGGTTCCAAATGATTGGAAAAGAGCACAGGTAGTCCCAGTCTTCAAGAAGGGTCGTCGAGCAGATGCGCAAAACTATAGACCTATATCTCTGACGTCGATCTGTTGTAGAATTTTACAACATGTTTTTTGCTCGCGTATCATGTCGTTTTTGGAAACTCAGAATCTGTAGGAAACAACATGGATTCCGGAACACAGCGATAGTGTGAGGCCCAACTCGCTTTATTTGTTCATGAGACCCAGAAAATATTAGATACAGGCTCCCAGGTAGATGCTATTTTCCTTGACTTCCGGAAGGCGTTCGATACAGTTCCACACTGTCGCCTGATAAAGTAAGAGCCTACGGATTATCAGACCAGCTGTGTGGCTAGATTGAAGAGTTTTTAGCAAACAGAACACACCATGTTGTTATCAATTGAGAGACGTCTATAGACGTTAGGGTAACCTCTGGCGTGCCACAGGGGAGTGTTATGGTACCATTGCTTTTCACAATATATATAAATGACCTAGTAGACAGTGTCTGAAGTTCCATGCGGCTTTTCGCGGATGATGCTGTAGTATACAGAGAAGTTGCAGCATTATAAAATTGTAGCGAAATGCAGGAAGATCTGCAGCGGATAGGTACTTGGTGCAGGGAGTGGCAAACTGACCCTTAACATAGATAAATGTAATATATTGCGAATACATAGAAAGAAGGATCCTTTATTTTATGATTATATGCTAGCGGAACAAACACTGGTAGCAGTTACTTCTGTAAAATATCTGGGAGTAAGCGTGCGGAACGATTTGAAGTGGAATGATCACATAAAACTAATTGTTGGCAAGGTGGGTACCAGATTGAGATTCATTGGGGGAGTCCTTAGAAAATGTAGTCCATCAACAAAGGAGGTGGCTTACAAAACACTCGTTCGACCTATACTTGAGTATTGCTCATCAGTGTGGGATCCGTACCAGATCGGGTTGACGGAGGAGATAGAGAAGATCCAAAGAACAGCGGCGCGTTTCGTCACAGGGCTATTTGGTAAACCTGATAGCGTTACGGAGATGTTTAGCAAACTCAAGTGGCAGACTCTGTAAGAGAGGCGCTCTGCATCTCGGATAGCTTGCTCGCCAGGTTTCGAGAGGGTGCGTTTCTGGATGAGGTATCGAATATATTGCTTCCCCATACTTATACCTCCCGAGGAGATCACGAATGTGCACGGAGGCTTTCAGACAGTCTCTTCCCGCGAACCATACGCGACTGGAACAGAAAAGGGAGGTAATGACAGTGGCACGTGAAGTGCCCTCCGCCACACACCGTTGGGTGGCTTGCGGAGTATAAATGTAGGTGTAGATGTAGATTGGGGAGAAGAGCAGTTTGTGGCACAACCTGACAAGAAGAAGGGACGGGTTGGTAGGACATGTTCTGAGGCATCAAGGGATCACAAATTGAGCATTGGAGGGCAGCGTGGAGGGTAAAAGTCGTAGACGGAGACCAAGAGATGAATACACTAAGCAGATTCAGAAAGATGTAGGTTGCAGTAAGTACTGGGAGATGAAGAGGCTTGCACAGGATAGAGCAGTATGGAGAGCTGCATCAAACCAGTCGCAGGACTGAAGGCCACAACAACAACACCGCGGTTCGATCGCTTCCGCATTGTTACTTTGTGCCAGGAAGGGCTCTCAACAAGGGAAAAGTCCAGGCCTTTCGGAGTGAACCAAAGCGATGTTGTTCAGAGATGGAGGAGATACAGAGAGACAGGATCTGTCGATGACATGCATCGCTCAGGCCGCCCTTGGACTACTACTGTAGTGGATGACAGCTCCCTATGGATTATGGCTCGGAGAAACCGTGACAGCTACGCCACCATGTTGAATAATGCGTTTCGTGCAGCCACAGGACGTCGTGTTACGACTAAAACTCTGCGCAGTAGGCTGCATGATGCGCAAATTCACTCCCGACGCTCATGGCAAGGTCTATCCTTGCTACCACGTCACCATGCATCACGGTAGAGATGGGCCCAACAACACGCCGCATGGACCACTCGGGATGGCATCACGTTACCTTCACCGATGAGTGTCGCATATATGGCTTCAATCAGACAATCGTCGGAGACGTGTTTGGAGGCAACCTGGTCAGGCTGAACACCTGAGACACAGTGCCCAGCGAGTGAAGCAAGGTGGAGGTGCCCTGCTGTTTCCGGGTGGTATTATGTGAGGCCGACGTACGCCGCTGCTGGTAATGGAAGGCGCCGTAACGGCTGTACGATACGTGAATGCCGTCCTCCGACCGATAGTGCAACCATATCGGCAGCATGATGGTGAGGCATTCGTCTCCATGGACAATTCGCGCCCCATCGTGCACATCTACTGAATGACTTCCTTCAGGATAGCAACATCGCAGACTAGAGTGGCCAGCACGTTCTCCAGACATGAACCCTATCGAATATGCCTGGGATAGTTTGAAAAGAAAGGACTGTTTATGGACAACTTGACCAACCAACCACTCTAAGGGATCTATGGCGAAACGCCGTTGAGCAATGGGTCAATCTGGACCAACAGTGCCTTGATGAACTTGTGGATAGTGTGCCATGGCGAATACAGGCATTCATCTGTGCAAGAGGACGTGCTACTGGGTATTAGAAGTGCCAGTGTGTACAGAAATATGGATCACCACCACTGAAGGTGGGCTGAGTAATGCGAGTGTGACGATCATCTGCAACACATCTTTCACGCATTGTGTTTTGTGAATAATGTAGGCTTTGCCACACTGGCAAGGTATTCTGTAGATTCCAGCTCTCTTCAATCCTAGATGGTCCTCTGCCGAACCGGGAAGAGCTCAAGGTGGGCGCAATATTACTTTAACATAATGTTTCCTTAATATTCTGCGTAATTTCGTCGAAATATTGCCGACGTATGGGAGGAACACCCTGGAGTTGAACAGACTGTATGTGACCATTAGAAACGTGCGTGCCCGGTGCACCAAATTGACAGTGTTGCCAGGGGTGATCCTCTCTCCTCTCTCGTACCAAACTTCTTTATGGAAGACTTTGAGGTAAGGGCACTTGATTCGGCTGAACATGAACCAAAAGATTTCTGTCGGTATGCGGCTGATACTTTCGTAGTGCGACCCCAAACTTTTTGTTGCATCTGAATTCTATCCATGAGAACATCAAATTTAAGATGAAAATGTAGAAGGGAGGCTGTCTGCCATTTCTGGACGTTTGGTCAGTCTGGATGGTTCACTGGGGAATTCCGCTTGAGCCCACAGTCCTGTGTTTGTAGGTGTCGAGTTGCCACCACACGTAACAAGCTACTGGCGTCCTTCGAACATTGGGGCACCGGGCTCTTGTTGTGTCCGACGGAAACATCCTTAGGAAAGAGCTGAAATACGTATCATCTGCTTTCAGATTAGCACAGTTTAAAGGAAGCAGAAACGTGACCACCCACAGGTCCAGAGCGTTTCCTGTACATCGGCAATATTTCGTCGAAATTAGGCAGAATACTGAGGAAACATTATATCAAAGAAATCTCCCACTCAGGTGCAAAGACTCGTGCTCTTCCCGGTTCGTCAAAGGACGATCTGGGGTTGAGAAGTCCTGGGATCCACAGAACACCTTGCCACTGTGGTAAAATGTACATGATCAGGAAAGACTCGCAGTGCATGAAAGATGCTTTGAGCATGATCGCCACTCATAATCCGGCTGCATTCCCGAAATTTAATGGAATTTTCATTTTATTGGTGATGAAACTACAACTGTCTCAGTGATGCTGACCGTGGCAGTTGTCCCACATAACGTGTGCTGCAGACGACTTCTCAAAGGCTAGCAAGCGGCCTGCAGTCTCTGGCAGCTGTCAGTAATGCGCGTCCAGCGAAAGAATGACGCCAGCGACTGGGGGAGGACGCCGACGTGAAATGCATGCGACGGCTTGGGTGGCCCAATGCAGAGACTGCACAGAGCCTCACAGGTCAGAGCAGGGTGCGTCTATGCCCGCATAATATCGCCGTGGGTTCCTTAGAAAAAGACAGCTCCTCAGAAGTAGCGCCCCCATTGCAAGTGGAGGAAGACAGTAACAGCATGCCAGCGGTATCAAAGGTGGCTTAGCGGCTATCACGCCCCAGTTATGACAAAACCAGCCAATTTCCCCGTTTAATCTCTCCTCTAAATTCTTATGAAGCTGATCGCGTGGAATAAAAGATTTAAATTTTTCGCACTGGTACCATTCAGATTACGGAAGTAACAAGTATGAGTTGATCGGAGTTACTTGCAGTTGCAGCAGTGTTTAAATATAGTACAAAACGTCTGTCAACATCAGTCCAACTTGGTTGCAAGTTGGCTGCTCGACCGAGCCTTTTTGTGCTGCGACGGCCCGCTGGACATCTGAGAATGTGCAGTGACAAGAAACGCATTCATGACGTATGCTGTTTCCAGCACCCCTAACGCTTTTGCTTATTCAGTATAGTATAAGCCCTTGTTGTGCTCTTCACATACAGTGAATTTATCCTGAATAGTTTTAGGAAATAATGATCCTGTGGACTCTACTGCAATTTAGGTGATCAAAGTCTATGACTGACTTCTTTGCCAGATCGTAATGAGGATAAAGGGTCTTATTTACAAATTTGAAACACATAAAAATTACACTTCACTGCATTTCCTACCTGTGTGATGTTTCGTACAACTTGACCTTATATTCAGAACAGCGGTACCAAAGGGAACCTGTATTACCGCACCATACGATAATCCCTATGCAACGAGTGTTATTCTTAGAAGATGTCGGTGACAGTTCTGAAAGAGCAATTTAACTTTGATGTTTTTAAAATAATTTACCTTTTTGTAATATGAATCTAGTTATCTTTTGTCAAATTGACGTTTTACTTATAGACAATACGGATGTGAACTGTGTTCACTTCGGATTGGTACCCCGCTTTCACGAGAAGCTGCCATCGCTACGTTTTCCTTGAAGAGTGTCAAAGTAACGTCGTGTCTATAAGTTTTGTATCTTCGTGTGGCCAGGTCACTGAAGTTATATCTGAATGGTTTGGGCAGTGTCTTAGTTAAATTGTCAGGTGTGCTGTAACGATTAGAGAGAGTTTACTTGCTTTTTGTTAATTTTAAAAATTTTATTGCATTTTTTTGCGTCAATAATTTTAGTCAACCATCTTATTCCCGAATATAAAGTTTATTATGGTAATTGTCAATTGAGTTTAAAAATTGTAGTTGGTTTCCATACCTTTACATTTCAGATAATTTTATTTGCAATTGTCTTAAAGATTTATAAGTGGATTAAAAATGACGATGGGTCGCACACGCCGTAGGTTCAGAAGGATTCAGCGACCGAAAGAGAGCTTAAACGCCCAAACTGTTCAGAGACCGAAAGCAGCGTGATCTACCGTCGCCTACAGCCATTAGAATATCTTAATTTCAGTCTGTAAGCGTGTCATCAAACTTTGATGTTTCCATCATAGACAAAGCTGCCAGTAAATACGTATCCTTCTTGGTTTTAGGCATAGATCTTCGTGAATGAATCTGCATGGACCACTCTGCAGTGGTACCTCTATAGGGGACTGTGCGCCTGTAGTGGCTCATGTGTGGTGGTAAATGCTGTTGACAATTGAACAATAAAACTTTATTATATCTTCAACTCTACATGAGGCATGCATGCTTCGCCTCATGAGGTTTGAACGGTGCAGCCAGCATCAGCTGCTACGATAGCGCCGAGCAGTGGTGCTCCAGCTCTTTGCCCCAGCAACAAACGCACGGTTACAGCCAGTTGCATCAGCGGCGCTTTCTGCTGGACCGACACGACATACGGTGGCCCCACTATTTTTTGCTCATAGTGGCGGAAACTGCTGTGCACGGGTCCAATTCGACCCCCTCGGATAGGTAGCAGAAGGCGGCTAGAGTCATGGATTCCTGGTCCTCAGCGTCGGTCTGCAGGAGGCACGGACAGCAGGCCAATGGGGCTGTGGCACCAAGTCCCATGAAGGACCCAGCGGAGCAAAAGACGCAGGGGGTCTCGAATGAGAGGCTGCTGACACGGCCCAATTGTCTCGCAGACCAGTGGTGCTCTGGCATCATAGTGCGGCTAATCAGTGAGACCATAAAATGACGTCTTGTCCTCAAATTCAGTCTCATTAACACACCATTACTGTACGTTTGTTTCTCTAAAAGTTGGTGTCTAGACACGTCGCTCATAACAAAGAGACTCGCTCGAGTGCGGTGTCAACGGCCACGACCCGCTTACTGTGTCGTTCTTTGCTGTGTGGGACTGTTAACTGCTGCACTCAGCTATCCTCGCTTTGCCACTCACTTACGCATCTGTTATTGTGTCCTACACGTCGACAAAGCGTGGATGACCGCCAGCACTCTCACCGCAGTACTCCACAGTGGCCTCCATGCTATTTTCAGTCACTTTCGCTGAAGAATTAATATTTTCTAACATGTTGTTTTGTAGGACGGGCAACCACAGCCAAACGCCGACATTTTTTCAAATTAAATTCCGAACTGGCTGTATGAATGATTTTTATTAAATCTGCGACCGGTTTCGCACCACTTATCGGTGTATCCTCAGGCAATATACGCTATTTATAACATAGTAACGTTGAACATTGCCCTGTAGCCACTCCCCACCATTCACATCCAATATACCGTCATCTGGTGAAATCGATAGATAAAATTTAAAAGTCTTTTTTTTTAATTATTTAAATGACGGGAGCGGCAATGACCGTGTAAGTTGAGAGGAGCCGCGCGGCAGCGGACGTGGCCTGACCGACAGGCCGAAATCCACTTTCACCAGATGACATTATATTGGACGTGAATGGTGTGGAGTGGCTTGTAATATTAGTAATTTTCACTTCACAAACATTAATATACGCTCAATAGTAAATGCCTGATGGCCTAAAGTTATCGAACAATTGTAAAGTAAAAGAAATGAATCATCGCATAGCAGCGACAGAATCTATTATTCTTTATCTTTGCCGTTCTTGCGCGGTGCCAGTAAATCTCTATGTACATGTATCGATTAATGGTAAAAAAAAGAATTCGGTTGTTTCAAGACAAATGAGGCTTTTGGCGCCCACCTCTTACTGTTTGTATTCCATGAGAGGCGGACGCGGACTTGCTGCATTCCACAACTGTATTTTATATTTGATGTGAAAATATTGGGTGAATATGCTAATTGTTATTTTTTACAATCAGAAAAGATGTAGTTTCTAGTAACTGATATCGAACAGACAGCATCAAGAGGACATTTTGAGTGTTATGTATAAAGTATTTAACCACAATGGTCATCTATTGTAATTTAATATGAAAAGGTACGTACCATTAAAAAAAACCTGTGTTAAAGATAAGTGTGCTTATTTTCGTAAATTAACCTTGATGATTCCATCTCCTTATTTAACTGAATGATAATTATTTTTGTGTTACTTCATCAGAAATTACGATCACGCTGATGGGCCGAACGCAGCATGAGGCAGAAGGAACATTATCGTTTTCCTACTATTTCTGAACCAACTTTTTCGTGAAGTGTTGCATTTCTTTTAAAGTCTATAAATCTTCTGGTCCCTTAGTGTTGATCCGGGTATGACTACATCGCGACTATAAAAATGCACAGAAATGATAATGTTTCTTCCGAGCGATCTCAAATATATATATATATATATATATATATATATATATATATATATATATATATATATATATATATATATATGCTGCTCTTATTCAGGTATTTAATGGTCAATGTATGTTATTATAATAGTGTAATAAATCCCTGATCCTGTTGCCAAGTGGCCCACCAAAAATATTCACCTTTTCGACGTTAAAAAAAAGTAACAATTCTTTTTATTTTTGTCCCCCAAGAGCAACGCTACACTTGGCGCCCGAACAGGGACTTGATCAAAAATCATTTCATGTATGTGTTTATTAATTTTTCAGTGCTTGTTCTAATAACTGTTTCATTTTTTCATGTGGATGCAATTCAACCGAGAAAGAGAAGTGGGAAAAGCTTTTAATTAATTCAGAAGAACGATTGATGAAATTACCAAAAACCGCGAGTATCCAGCTGTATCATTATCAAGACAGCCATAGTAAGTCAAATTTTTATACGCAGTAGCCAAGCTTTCGTAGTGACGTAGCATCTTTCGAGTTGATCAGAACGTAAACCTGTCTTTCCTTGCCTTGAAACAGCTTTATTTCAATTTGTCCATAGTCCATTATTATGTAGTTAAATTCAGTGAAAGTGTACCATTGTTGTCAGTGCATAAAAAAATTACGATATGGCGGATAACTACGCTCAAAACAGGTAAAACGTGTGATATTTCATTTGTTTGTAATTAGTAGGAACCATCTTGTCTTCTTGGCGTAAATGAACGTCAGTTGTTACTTAGAGTTAAAATTTCATCTTAGGTCCCAGTAAACCATAGCACTACGTCACAGACAAACGACTGACGGCAGTGACAAACAATATCTGTAGCATTTTGACGTTTGACAAATAATTCATGAACATGGCTGACGGTAAACAGCGGACACAAACAAAACCAGACGACAGCGGTGATGCGAATGGACCTCACTATCCATTACGATCACGCGCGATAGGTACACGAGCGGAGGCAGAAGCAGCCTCGACCGAAGTTTTAGAAGCTGGTCCTAGTGCGCAAACTATTCTCGCTTTTGAAAAAAATGACTTGGCTGCAATGATCGAAGCAATAATGGAACGCAAGTTCGAAAGCCAAAAACAGGAAAGATTAGATGAAAAGGCCCGCGAAGAAAAAGAGAAGGCCGAAAGACGGCATAATAAAAATCAGGTCCTTACAAATCTGTGCAACTCAGTAAAAGCAGACATAAATTCAGTAAAAACAGAAATAAATTCAGTAAAAACAGACATAAATTCAGTAAAAACAGATCTGCAAACGGAGATAAATGACCTAAACACACGGTTAAATTCGGTAAAGGCCGAACTAAAGGCAGACATAACAGCTGATTTAAATACCCTGTTGGGTAATGTCCAAAGCCAAATCAGTAGTCAGATCACGATCATGAGGCTAGAAATTGACACACAAGTAGAGTCAAAAATAGAGGATATTTCAAAACGGTTAGATGAAAAAATCGAAGCAGCCAAGGGAGAGATAAATTCAAAAGTGATAGAATATCAAAAACAAGCTGCGACCTTAAAAGATTATACTGCAATCTCTGATGAGGTCAAAGGAGTTAAAACCGCAGTAGACACGATCGAGAATGTTGCTGATGATCTTTCCAAACGGATTGAGACTCTTAATGTAGAGGATCAAATAAAGAACACTGTTAAGGCACATGCTGAAGCATTGTCCGACCACTACCAAGAGTGGATTAAAAACAAAAACGGATTCATAGAAAACAAGGTCAAGAACGAACTCAGGGAAACGGTCAAAATCGTGGCCTTTGAAATATTGGCAGCCCCTGGAAAAACAGGAGACACGGTGATGTCAGAATTAGGCCAGATAAGACGAACGTTAGCTCAAGATTTACCTGAATGGCGTCAACAGATAGTTGATGAAGTTCGTACACTAAAATGTCAAGTTGAAAATTCCCCACCTCCCGTGTCAGGAAACTGGAATAATTCACCACGAAGTAATGAACAACAGCAGGTACATTACCGTTCACCATTTGATAACGCTCAAACTCATAGTTCTATAGAAGCACAAGTTAACCAGACTACCAGCCCACCCACTTTTGTCAGTTTGATGCAGGAGCAAAGCGTCATCAAACATCGTATTTTTCCGACCGTTCACCCACAGAAAAGAGAAATTCATCCTATAGTGTTCCTCCGAAATTTTTCAGGAATTTTCTCGAGTAGCTGGAGTGACCGCCAGCGAATTCAATTCGTTAGTGGATTTATCGTAGGCGATGCTGCCTTATGGGGAACCGAAATGGTCGACTCTTGTAAAAGTTACAAAGAGTTTGAACAGATGTTTTTAGCTAAATTCTGGAGTTCTGGTGTGCAGCAGCGCCTGAGAAAAGAGGTTTACAACGCCGAAGTGTTTAACACTAAGCGCGGTAGTTTGAGAAGATATTTTGAAAAGTATTTAGCGAAAATCAAGTTCTGGGATTCGCCGATCACCGCCAAAGACGTTATTATGATTCTAAAAACTAAGCTGCCGATTGCGATCAGAGAAAAGTTAGTAAACGTGTCTGAGGACGATACGGACACTTTCCTATCTGTGTTAGACTCGTTAGATCTGATTTACGAGGACGCTAGAGTTGATGTTGGCAACGCCCACTTCAGTGCAGGCGGCCAGCACAATACAGAATACGTAGGCAACAATGGTGGCCGAGCGAAAGTGCGTCACAGCGACAACCAGTACCAATCCCACAACGGTTTCAAAAATAAACGCACTACGTACTCCAACAGCAAATACAAAAATAAGTACAATAACGGCCAGAGATACAATCCAATATACACTCCTGGAAATTGAAATAAGAACACCGTGAATTCATTGTCCCAGGAAGGGGAAACTTTATTGACACATTCCTGGGGTCAGATACATCACATGATCACACTGACAGAACCACAGGCACATAGACACAGGCAACAGAGCATGCACAATGTCGGTACTAGTACAGTGTATATCCACCTTTCGCAGCAATGCAGGCTGCTATTCTCCCACGGAGACGATGTAGTCCTGTGGAACGGCTTGCCATGCCATTTCCACCTGGCGCCTCAGTTGGACCAGCATTCGTGCTGGACGTGCAGACCGCGTGAGACGACGCTTCATCCAGTCCCAAACATGCTCAATGGGGGACAGATCCGGAGATCTTGCTGGCCAGGGTAGTTGACTTACACCTCCTAGAGCACGTTGGGTGGCACGGGATACATGCGGACGTGCATTGTCCTGTTGGAACAGCAAGTTCCCTTGCCGGTCTAGGAATGGTAGAACGATGGGTTCGATGACGGTTTGGATGTACCGTGCACTATTCAGTGTCCCCTCGACGATCACCAGTGGTGTACGGCCAGTGTAGGAGATCGCTCCCCACACCATGATGCCGGGTGTTGGCCCTGTGTGCCTCGGTCGTATGCAGTCCTGATTGTGGCGCTCACCTGCACGGCGCCAAACACGCATACGACCATCATTGGCACAAAGGCAGAAGCGACTCTCATCGCTGAAGACGACACGTCTCCATTCGTCCCTCCATTCACGCCTGTCGCGACACCACTGGAGGCGGGCTGCACGATGTTGGGGCGTGAGCGGAAGACGGCCTAACGGTGTGCGGGACCGTAGCCCAGCTTCATGGAGACGGTTGCGAATGGTTCTCGCCGATACCCCAGGAGCAACAGTGTCCCTAATTTGCTGGGAAGTGGCGGTGCGGTCCCCTACGGCACTGCGTAGGATCCTACGGTCTTAGCGTGCATCCGTGCGTCGCTGCGGTCCGGTCCCAGGTCGACGGGCACGTGCACCTTCCGCCGACCACTGGCGACAACATCGATGTACTGTGGAGACCTCACGCCCCAAGTGTTGAGCAATTCGGCGGTACGTCCACCCGGCCTCCCGCATGCCCACTACACGCCCTCGCTCAAAGTCCGTCAACTGCACATACGGTTCACGTCCACGCTGTCGCGGCATGCTACCAGTGTTAAAGACTGCGATGGAGCTCCGTATGCCACGGCAAACTGGCTGACACTGACGGCGGCGGTGCACAAATGCTGCGCAGCTAGCGCCATTCGACGGCCAACACCGCGGTTCCTGGTGAGTCCGCTGTGCCGTGCGTGTGATCATTGCTTGTACAGCCCTCTCGCAGTGTCCGGAGCAAGTATGGTGGGTCTGACACACCGGCGTCAATGTGTTCTTTTTTCCATTTCCAGGAGTGTATAATTCATCACCACCTCAGTACGAAAATGCACATTATAACACACAGCCCCAGCAATATGGAAACACGCAACCGATCAACGGGAATTATCAAAACGATCAGTCTTACGATTCAAATCGACAGTGGAAAAGAAATAAATGGCATAATCAAGGTGGAGACCAATGTACACCTTTCACTAACGGTTACAATCAACACAAGCCACAGCAAAATACTTTTCAGCCACAAGCGAACGGACCTTCGGGAACTCTGAAGCCTAAACGCCCGCATAATACGCAAATTTATTATGCGCAAGCGAATACGCCAGGACAACAAGATCCGTTTCCAACCGAGTTCGTACCACAAAACCAACACCAGGTCCAGACGGAAGAAACATTAAGAAATATAAATCAGCAGGAAAGTAAGCGTCGAGCGGAAAATTAAAAGCAGCACCTTTGAGCCTCCTAGAGGATGCTGCAAGTTTGAATGGGGGCACCCTGTCCCTTAGTCCACACGAAATTAAAGCAATTAGGTATGACAAAGAGACAAACTTACGGGATGATCTAGTAGCAGACACTGAGACGAAAGACAATGATGACGTATGGGACGAACAAGTTCAAGCTTCCATAAGGGTATCAATTGCCAACATACCAGTAACAGCTATTGTAGATACAGGAGCTAATATAAATGTCTTATCTTTATGTTTATTTAAGCAAATATCCTCTGTTTGCAAAGTTTTATCACTTCCAATTCAAGGTTGCACCGTATCGGGAGCAATTGGTCCACTAACACAACGTGTAAATCTTCAGACTCAGCTTCAAATCCAGATAGAGTCTATTTCAGTAACGTGCATTTTTCTTATTGTTAAAAACCTATCAGTGCCATGTATCCTGAGTATGGAATTCTTGAGGCAGACGAAAGCTAAAATTGACATCGAGTGTGGAATCTGTACTCTAGTAGCGAGCCAGCAACAAGTAACTGTAAATTTGTTAAGAAATAAGGTGAAGACAAACTTTGGGGTGCTTCAAATAGCAGTACGGCCATGGACTAAAAGACAACAGTACAGTCAGACAGAAGACATGACAGATCTTGAAAGTGTTAATGACGATGAGTATAAAGACCTAATTCCCGGTCGGAATGAATTATACGGTAAAGCTAGTGAGTCCATTGAATTATCCAAACAACAGAAGAACGAGCTTTACAATTTGTTAACAGATTACGTTCAAGTATTTTCTAAGAAACCTGGACTAATAAAAGGCTTTGAATATCGAATGGATGTCCTGCCCCATTCAACCTACTGTAGAACAAGCTATTCCATTCCATATGCGAGACGCGAAGCTGTCAAGTGCGAGATCAGGAAAATGTTACGCTGGAATGTGATAGAAGTATTTCATTCACCTTATTCGAGTCCTTTATTGTCTGTACTAAAATCAGATGGTAGCGTAAGGCTAGTCCTAGATGCAAGATTAATCAATAAAATTATAGTACCCATAAGAACGAGACCAGAGGCTCTTGAAGAGCATCTGCACAAGTTTCTTGGAGTTAGTTATTAGTCAGGACTCACTTTAAACCATCCCTGTTGTTAAAGAAGAATCGTAAGTGGCAACGCATTTATGAAGGTCCCTTTGTGATAATGAGGAAACCACACATTGGTAGCTATTTGTTATCTGACCCTGCCACGAATAAAATCAAAGGATTGTTCCACCATCAAGATTTAAGAAAATTTTATAACGCCAGGAATTAAGTTAATTTAAGCTGTAAGAAAATTCTAAGGTATTGGAGATCAGGATTAACCAATGAGTAACAAGAACGGAACTGAACTGACTACGGACGTTAACCGGTGCTGAAAGGAAACATGTATTAAAACAACGCGTCTGGAAAATAAAATACAGAATAAGTTGTAGACAAGTATTTACATGAATAATCTTTATGCAAACAGGAGGACATGTCCTAGAGGCGATTTTCAATTTTAGTTATAAGTTAGTATGTAAGGAAAATGATGTACTCGAGAGGTATTAATTAGCCCCGAGGTACTAAAATGAGGAAAGGGGAAGGAGCGAATAATGCAGTTCTCTCGCTAAATAGTAATTTGAGAATGAGCAGGAAGGAGCGAATAATGCACTTCTCTCACTAAATAGTAATATGAAAATGATGATTATATGTGCTTAGTATTAGTAAGTGAAATTTAATCGAGGACAAATTAATGACCTGTTTTAAACGGAAATACTTAAACGTTCAGACAAAAGAGTAAAGTTGTGAGAAAGATTCGATTCCATGAGGTTATTCCCTATTTTCAAAGGTGACGTAAATAAGGCACCACCTGTTAGCGTAAAACAGTCGGTAGATTTAACTTGTAAATTCCAGAACAGTGCTGTGTCAGCGATAAAATAACATCTCTTTGAAGTGAACAGATACCTAGGATTAAGCATGAAGAGATCGATAACGCAGTGCAATTGTTCTAAAAAAGGCTTGACGTTAACCTTAAGTAAAAGCGTGATGGAATAAAAAGGAAGTTTATTATGTAACGCAAAGTAAGATGAGTCCAGACTATAAACAAGCTGAGTAAAAGAACATATGAGTAACATGGTTTATTATGCCAACTTCACGGTACTATTGAGCATTAGCGATACTGCAAATTCACAAGCTAGCAGCACATAGAATAAGGAACTCGCCCAAGCTTCACAGGTAGCGACAGCAGCAAACAACAACACTCTAGTGAGAGGCTTATATATATACAAATGATAATTAATACCCAAATGCGTAATGCATAAACTTGACTTAGTCTAAGAAATGAGCAAAGAGTAGTAAGCAAGCTGCAGCAAGATACATATTAGATATACATGCTTGAAGTGATAGATTTTATTTTAAGTGTGCACTGCAATATTTATTGTTTTCTCTGTGATTATGTGATTATTGAATCCCTTTCCTAAGTGCAAATCCTTTAAGATCCTTGATCCTATCCACTCCTTAGGATCAACTTGTAAAGATGCACGTGTGCTTAGGAAGTGAGGCACTACATATAAAAATGAGTAGGTTCGCGACGCGCATATTGCTTTTGTAATGCGCAAGGTAAATTAAATTTTCGACCTGGTTGAGGAGTAACTTAAATTCTGTCGACGATCAGCGAGTAGACCCGCTTTTCCCACCTTTCTTTTTTCGACTGTTTGTATTTCTACACGAAACTCAGAGGCGGAATTGCTATTTTCAAATCTGTCCTCGAACTTTCTTTAAAAAACAAGCACATACAAGAAAAACTTTTGACATGAATGAAGCTCCCCTCACAAGTCACTAAATAAGACGAGCACTAAAAAAAATTTATTGGGCCTACAAAATGAATAAGCAAGTGTGATAAAGATTACTATGAATGAAATTAATTTGTAAAGGAGATTGGAACGGATTTGGTCAAAGAAAAAGGACTTATAATAGCCTACCTGTGACCGTAGGCATAAATAAAAAAAAGACTAATTAAGAAACAATTGTTTTGATTCAAAGTGGTCAATTAGATTATTTATCGATTTAAATGAACTCTTGTAAATATTAGTATGTAAATCAACTTGTAAACACCGTGTGATGTTATGACGCGAGAATTTCTTTTAATACACCGTTCACGCAGACGCTCACCACAGTGCAAGTGAAGTTTTAAAGTTCGACGGTTTTCAGTGGCAGTATTCTACTGCACCATATGTGTGAAAAATTCGTTGATGTGTGCAGTGTGTAATAATCAGTGTCATTCCACACATGCAGTTGCAGCGGTAGCTACCACTTACCTGTGAATCCGTAACTGGATAGTGGACAGGAAGTGATGTGAGGCAGTTTCGGTGGCAGAAGCTCCCTCCAGCAATCTAAAAAGCACAAAGCCACGATCCGCCGAACAAAAGCGACGCACGGCACCTCAAGCGCGAAATCAACGCTCTGCAAGAAAGCTCCGGTCACGTGCGTGCGCACAGACTGAATTTCAAGATTGCTCGCAACAGTGGAGGCGGACAGCCACCACGTGACGAAATAATGTAAACGTTCAACCGCCAACACAGTTGCTGTGCGCTACATTCTGTAGCAAAAACATTCACACCCAGTACTGAAAACATGTTGTATGTATCATAAACCTTCCGAGAGACTCTAAGATAGAGAAGTTAACGTAATTATTATAATGACTGATTGTACACAGAGACAAGTCACAAGGTCACCTCTGAACACTGTTGAAATGTAAACTTTGACGAGAGGTCACGATACGAATGAAAATAAGCACACGAAAATACGTCAAAGGATCCGATCCTTCCTATATCCCATCCCACATGTATATAAAATTAGTTTTGTAAGCTATTCTAATATAAGATATTTTATCTGTTTCATATGTGAAATAATTCGGAGAGCCACACTCGAGCCCTGAAAGTGAAAGATATGGACTTCCTTATCGAAGCCATCACCAGTGGCCGCTCTACAATCAAAGTCTATCATAAATCGACAAGACGATGACAATATAACGAATACTGTCAAAACAGAAAGTTGTGTACCAGTTGTGATAGTCAAATTACTTTTGCAACGATGAAAAATGAAGTGTGACTCTATTTCCTTATAAATTTTGTAAACATGTGTACTTATAGCCTTAATTTTAAGAATCATCAAGATAGACTGAATCCATACAAACACTGATAGAAACACAGAACAAATTCACAATGATCCACCGTCAGTAATTACAAATTGAAACGTTAATTCTTTTATTATGGAATGAATATGAAATGAGACTTTTAATAACCTGTATGTTACATCAGAAAATTACAAATATTCCAATGGGCATGAGGATGAAAGTAATATCTTCGGTATTCCTTCCCTCCTCATGGGAGGCTGTGTAATATTAGTAATTTTCGCCTCATAAACATTAATATACGCTCAATAGTAAACGCCTGATGGCCTAAAGTTATCGAACAATTGTAAAGTAAAAGAAATGAATCATCGCATAGCAGCGACAGAATCTATTATTCTTTATCTTTGCCGTTCTTGCGCGGTGCCAGTAAATCTCTATGTACATGTATCGATTAATGGTAAAAAAAAGAATTCGGTTGTTTCAAGACAAATGAGGCTTTTGGCGCCCACCTCTTACTGTTTGTATTCCATGAGAGGCGGACGCGGACTTGCTGCGTTCCACAACTGTATTTTATATTTGATGTGAAAATATTGGGTGAATATGCTAATTGTTATTTTTTACAATCAGAAAAAATGTAGTTTCTAGTAACTGATATCGAACAGACAGCATCAAGAGGACATTTTGAGTGTTATGTATAAAGTATTTAACCACAATGGTCATCTATTGTAATTTAATATGAAAAGGTACGTACCATTAAAAAAACCTGTGTTAAAGATAAGTGTGCTTATTTTCGTAAATTAACCTTGATGATTCCATCTCCTTATTTAACTGAATGATAATTATTTTTGTGTTACTTCATCAGAAATTACGATCACGCTGATGGGCCGAACGCAGCATGAGGCAGAAGGAACATTATCGTTTTCCTATTATTTCTGAACCAATTTTTTCGTGTAGTGTTGCATTTCTTTTAAAGTCTATAAATCTTCTGGTCCCTTAGTGTTGATCCGGGTATGACTACATCGCGACTATAAAAATGCACAGAAATGATAATGTTTCTTCCGAGCGATCTCAAATATATATATATATATATATATATATATATATATATATATATATATATATATATATATATATCAATGTGCTGCTCTTATTCAGGTATTTAATGGTCAACGTATGTTATTATAATAGCGTAATAAATCCCTGATCCTGTTGCCAAGTGGCCCACCAAAAATATTCACCTTTTCGACGTTAAAAAAAAGTAACAATTCTTTTTATTTTTGTCCCCCAAGAGCAACGCTACAGGCTACAGAGCAATGTTCAACGTTACCATGTTATAAATAGCGTATATTGCCTGAGGATACACCGATAAGTGATGCGAAACCGGTCGCAGATTTAATAAAAATCATTCATACAGCCACTTCGGAATTTTATTTGAAAAAATTAATATTTTCACCTAAAATACTGGTTAGTGCCAACTACACTGCGTACCTCCATGAAGAAAACCAGATCACTTTGGTCTCAGTCAAACCCATTTCTCTACTTTCATTACAACTATACTCTTTATCCCTACAGTTTCCCCAACTTGACTGTTCGTAACTATTACAGTAGCACTACATCCATCTGTTGTCTCTTGCCCTGGAAATCCAAACCCTGGGTCAGGTTTCCTCACTCTACATCGCCTCAAACATAAAAAGCTAGGCATAGCAAAATCAGAATCACCATGGTGCTAGGAACTGCAATACTTAAAGTTATTGTTACTTGACGTCTCCTACATCGATACTGCTCTATATGCTCTAGCATTTCTAGCACAGTTATCCGCCCTTCTTGACTTAAGAAGTGCTCCACAACCGGCTCCCAAGTATCGTTTAGAAAGGTAAGAATCCGTTTGGATCAGATTTCTATGATTCATCCGGCCAGTACAGCTGTGGCTGTGTCACATGAAACAAAAAGAGTAACTCCCATCGTAGGTGCTGGTAAATTAAACGTAGGTCCTACTATATCACATCTAGTCACATTAATTAGTAATCAACTGCCTCACAACTCCAAATGTTTTGCCCACATGAGTTTCCTTTGCTCGTAATAAAAAAAATGGTTCAAATGGCTCTGAGCACTATGCGACTTAACTTCTGAGGTCATCAGTCGCCTATAACTTAGAACTAATTAAACCTAACTAAACTAAGAACATCACACACATCCATGCCCATGGCAATATTCGAACCTGCGACCGTAGCGGTCGCTCGGTTCCAGACTATAGCGCCCAGACCCGCACGGCCACTCCGGCCGGCTGCTCATAATAACTACAGGCACCAACGTGTCATTGTACACTGAGTAGACCCAGTGGAGCCCTGCTCCCCGAATATAAGGTTTTGATTCAATCATCCCCTTTGGGCAAAGTTGTTATCCCGTTTTTGCCTTAAACAGTTGCAGGATGCATGTGTTCCTAATCATTGTAACCTCGAAACTTGGGAATATTGTCGCCTCCCCATTCTAACATTCGTGGAGCTCATCCACACTCATCCCCACATGCCGATATCCGCCTTCTGCCAGTAGTAACACCCCTTCTCCACTTACTAGCATAAATTTCTCAACTGCCGCTAGCTTCACCGATAAGTGAATAAAATTTTCCATGAGTAGTAATACGGTGTTTCCCTACACAGTGAATCACATTATTCAACAATGTATTAAATACTTTAAGCTGAAATGTCATATTTTCTTAAAATATTAGGAGGAAAAATTGACTTTTAAAACGACAAATTGCTAAATACTATGTGTTTGCTGTTTCAACATGTTAATAATTAAAAAAATTAAGTTTGTTTCAACCTTTTATTTTGAATATTGTGGAAGTTCACTGTAGCTAAAATAGAAATTACAAGTATTTCAGTGCGTAAGATGAGCATCAATATTCACTCCGTTATGTATTCAACAGTTTTTAAACTTTTTTTTACATAGAGATCATGAAATACTAATTCGGTTAAAGTTTCAGTCCAATATCTATTAAACTTTTTGAATTAGTAAATTTCAGAATACTTATGAAAACTACAGGACATGACATCCTGGACCACTTAACTGCTTCTGTACTTGTGAGGCAGACCTCTCATAGGTTGCCACTCCGTAAGATGAAGGAGCTTCACCGTACTGTAGATCAGCTGTTGAGGTACTTAGACCTCCAGTAGGGTTTTATACCTCGTCCGTTTTCCTGGTGCCTAAGGCTGGGAGTGCAGGCTATCGTCTGGTTGTTGATTATAGGGCTTTTAATCAGAAAGTTGTACTTGAGTCGGTCCACATACCCGAAATACATCATTGCTCTTATCGATTCTCTGGTGCTAAATTCTTTAGTGCCATTGATTTAAACCACGCTTATCATCAGATGAAGAATCCAAAGATGTTACCGCCTTTATGTATGTGTCCAATCGGGTGCCCGTTGATCTAGCTACTGCGATGTTGTCGAGATTGCTAGATTCGGTGTGTGGGGATCTCACGTTCCGCTGCGTATGCAGGGTGTATCATAATTAATGGCGTAAACGCATACAGTTGAAAGCACACGATACCAGAAGCAAAAAAGTCTCAGTAAACATGCATACCTTGAGAAATACAAGCAATTTTTCATCTTCGATACTGTGAAACAAATCTCTTCTACTGCAAGTTCTTTGCTTTTCATATTTTGGGAAGTGGTAGTATCGACCAAAATAAGAAAAAAAAATCCTGCAAATATCTGCTCTAAAAAGCATACCTTAAAAGTTACGAGAACTTGATCATTAGAAAAGCTGAGTTTCAAAATAGCAAAGTTGAACAAGTGCTCATAGCTCTTAATGAATGCATATTAGAGCACATGTTTATTAGACTTTTTTTCTTGTTTTGGTTCATACTACCAGTTCCCAAAATACGGAAAGCAAAGAATTTGCAGTAGAAGAGAGTTTTTTCATAGTATCGAAGATAAAAAATTGTTCGTAGCTCTTAAGGTATGCGTTTCCGACCCTATGTATACTGATACCTTTTTCGCTTCTAGTATCGTGTACTTTCAACTGTATGCGTTTACGCCATTAATTATGATACAACTTGTATAATTACTTAGATGATGTAACGATGTATAGTCAAACTTTTGGGGAGCATCTGGAGCATTTGCCTCAAGTTTTTGTAGGCTTAGGGAGGCGGACTGGCTATGAAGCTGACGAAGGTGGATTTGGTTCACAGACAAATTATGTTTTTGTGACCCATTTTACAGGAAAAAATCTCTGTTGAGGTGATAATCGTAATCGGCAATTTGGCCACAAAGGAATACATTCGAAAATTACGGATGAAAATTTAAAAGAAAAAATTATCGAAATACATTCCTGAAGCCCCCTAGTTTCGCAAGGTGACCTGCACACAGATGATGTGGCTTTGAAATGAAAAATGTACATCGCTACGTATCATGTTTTGACTTTCGCTTCGGTGCAAAATTAGTTTATATATTAGGGCGGTATGGATCTAAAGCAACACTAGCTGAAAATTTTGCGTCTCTTTATAAAGCCGTTAGTTCTACAGGATATATCATAATTAATGGCATAAAACCGTACAGCTGAATGTACACGATACTAGAACCAAAATAAGTCTCAGCAAACATGGACCATAACACGCATACCCTACGAACTATGAGCACAACTGCATCTTTTATACTGCGAAACAAATCTGTTCTACTGGAAGCTCTCGTCTTTCCATATTTTTACAGGCAGTAGTACGGGCATGACAAAAATGTCCAGTAAACATGGATTCTACAGTGTAACCTTAACAGCTATGAGCACTTCTTCAATAGAAGACATGTGTTTAGCAGTATCAAAGATGACCAACTGTTCATAGCTTTTAAGGTATGCACATTACAGCCCATGTAAGGCGGACATTTTTCTTTCTGTTTTGGTCCATATTAGCACCTCTTGAACCACGGAAACCAAGGAGCTTACAGCAGAAGAGACTTGTTTCACAGTACCAAAGATTAGGAAGTGCTCATAGCTCCTAAAATATGCATTTTAGAGTCCATATTTTCTCACTTTTTTTGTTTCTAGCATCGTGTTCTTTTAATTCTATGCGTTTACGCCATTTGTTATAATACGTCCTGTACATTGTGACGCCAGAAGGCCTGGGTAATTGCACTCTTACGCTGGGAAACCTCACTCACACAACGTTTACCTTGGCCGTTCGATCGTTTTACGTTGATGACACTCGGCTATGACGTGAGGGCTAATACGGAACAAGGTCCCATCACCAGCATCGTCGCTACGCTGCTGGAAGCTGCAGCTCATCAATTAGTCTCCGTGATTAACGGTAATGGAACGAGTGGAGTTTCGTGTTCTTGTAAATAATTAATCTGCCGATCGCCAGTCCGGATTAGATGCGCTTCGGCGGTAAGCTAAATCCGATATCCTGCAATTGTATCCGTTGACAAAAGTATCTCAGCGGATTCTGCTTCGCGAGAGAGCTTATCAGGAATCCCTCGCTTTCAGTTTCATGCTGCGAAAACGTATTTTATAATCTGACTGACCTCAGAGAAGTATTCTACTTCATATATCCAGCATACTAATTTCATTTCTGAATATTTGACGATGGTTATGAAAATTATGGGAGAATATAAAATAGCTTTTAATCCACTGAAGGGGATACATAAAATCCTTTCCTTGAATAATACAGGACTACCAGAATTATTACACCCGAAGTGAGGAGAATGATATGAAAAACGGCGTAAGAAACAAAAAAAAAATATAATGATACGTATTTAAAACAATCGAAGCTCGAACTGGTTTGTCCTGTCAGAGCTATGATAAACAAAGACTGGAATTTTTGTAAACCGAATTAGTGTTAGAGCAAATTAACGATAAATGGCACTACGTAATGATCGCCATTGATAGTTTGTACCACTCATTAAAAAAAGTTCAGGTGCAATAAAACACTCTTTTGGGTGTTTACTGGGAATTTCTAGAAGAAGAGCTCGCGAGCAATGTTGTTCAGTTGTTTCACACTGATAATTTTGCGAACGTTGAAAATTTTTCACGCTAATGGAATTCTCAAAGCAAGACGACATGGTGCCATTCTCGTGTTGTTATAGAAAGACCACTGTTGGCACGCTTCTCTTTGCTGTTTCAAGGTACGTGACGTGAACGTACGAACTTGCAAGACCGAGTGAAAAGTATGACTGTTGCCTCCGACACTAGCCGCGTGGAATCATTAAGAAATTGAACTACAGATGGGAAAAACTGGCCGGTTTCAAACGTTACCGGTATTTTAATTCCAAATAAACGGTATTTATGGTATTTGTACAGTCTTAGTAACAACAGTGTTTTTTTATTTTCTACTAATAAATGGGTTAAAAGCGGTTAGTAATTTGGTGTAGAACTCACACTAAGGCTTTTGGTTTTAGTATAAATCTTTAAAAGATGTAATGCTTACTCGTAAAATATCCATTTCTTTTAAATGTTGGGTTGTTATAGAAAACCGTAGAAGGTATTAGCATTGTATTAATAACAACATCGATATTTATGAATGAGCAATAAACTCCGAAGATTCAACACAACACTGATGACAGAATCGCGTACCTGTAGCTGTGTGGTGCGACCAATTGGACGATGCTTGTGCTCCTAAGAAACAGAAAACTATAAAACGAAAAATATTCTGCAACATCAGTTTCCACCTTCTACCACTTGCTGTTCATAATGCGCAAACAATGATGTAATCGTCTGTCACAAGAAGATTCTTGATCAGAATTTAAAAATATAGGAGAAATCTGCTAAGTTGGTTTTGTTTCTTTAAAAGAAAAAAAAAGAAAAAAAAGCATAAATCGGTTCTTCATTGGGGTATTAGAATATGTACCAAGTTTTGTTGCTATACTATAGTTACAGCCTACAGTGGACTTCTGTGAATAGCTGAAATTTAATTATAATCTCCGCGCTATAGCAATGGAAATACTATCTACGACAGTGCTGCCAAAGCAGAGGTTCTAAACACAGCGTTCCGAAATTCCATCAAAGAAGACGAAGAAAGTACTCCAGTATTCGAATCAACAACAACTGCCAACATGATTAACTTAGAAGTATATATCCTCGGAGAAGTGACGCAGCTTAAATCAGGTAAAAAAATGCAAGTCTTCTGGTCCAGACTGTATGCCACTAGAGCATGCTGATGCAATAGCTCTATACTTAACAGTCATATACAACCGCTCGCTGGACGAAATATCTATACCCAGAGGCTGGAAAATCGCACAGGTCACACCAATATTCAAGAAACGTTGTAGAAGTGATCCAGTAAATTGCAGGCCCATATTATTAACGTCAGTATGCAGCAGGAGTGTGAAACATTTATTGTGCTCGAACATTATTAATTACCTCGAAGAGAACGGTCTATTGACGCACAGTCAACACGGATTTAGAAAACATCGTCCTTGTGAAACACAACTAGCTTTTTGCCCACGGTAAGTGATCAGTGCCATTGGCAAGGAATTTCAGACTGACTCCATATTTCCAGATCTCCAGAAACAGTTTCTAGTTAAATTGAGTGCTTACGGAATATCGTCTCAGTTATGCGAATGGATTCGTGATTTCCACTCAGAGAGGTCATAGTTCGTATTAATCGAATTAAGTCATCGCCTAAAACAGAAGTTATTTCTGGCGTTCCCCAGGATAGTGTTATAGGCCCTCTGCTGTTCCTTATCTATACAACTGATTTAGGAGACCAAATGAGCAGTAGTCTTAGGTTGTTTGCAGATGATGCTGTCGTTTATCGTCTAATAAAGTCATCAGAAGATCAAAACAAGTTGCAAAACGTGTTAGAAAAGTTATCTGTATGGTGCGAAAATTGGCAATTGGCCCTAAATAACGAAAAGTGAGAAAGCATCCATATGAATGCTAAAAAGACTCCGTTAAACTTCGATTACATAATAAATCAGTCAAATCTAAAGGCAGTAAATTCAAACTAAATACCTAGGAATTATGGTTAGGAACAACTTAAATTGAAAGGAACACATAGACAATGTGTCAACATGACACTTAAAAAATATAACAGATCTACTAAGGAGTCTGCCTACACTACGCTCGTTCGTCCTCTTTTAGAATACTGCTGCGTGATGTGGGATACTTACCAGATGGGATTGACGGAGTACATCTAAAAAGTTCGAAAAAGGACAGGGCGTTTGGTATTATCGCGAAATAGGGGAGAGAGAGTAACTGAAATGATACAGGATTTGGTATGGACATCATTAATACAAAGGCGTTATTCGTTGCGGGGGAATCTTCTCACGAAATTTCAATCACCAACTTTCTCCTCCGAATGAGAAAATATTGTTTTGACGCCATCTACATAGGGAGAAACGATCACCATTAAAAAATACGGGAGAAAGAGCACCACGTTTCGCATTATCGCGGAATAGGGAAGAGAGTGTCACTGACATGATACAGGATTTGGGGCGGACATCATTAAAACTAAGGTGCTTTTAGTTGTGGTCGAATTTCCTCACGAAATTTCGATCACTAACCTTCTCTTCCGAAAGCGAAAATATTTTATTGACTTATTTATTCCCCAAACGTATTGCTGCGACGAATATCACCATCGTCAGTCGGTTCTTTAAATCTAGAACATGCAGAAAATAGTATAATTACACAAACACTGTAACACATGATTACATTCTTACTGTTCGTTTTCTGAAATATAATTTTCATACTGCTTTATTTATTATACGTTATGGCATATTTTTTAAGAATTGTTTTCCCTGTTTGCAGCATATTTTCTGTGCTTTTTTGTCGCCATGTTTCTCAACGTACATCATGTCTTCTGCAATTGTGTATTGCATCAAGGCGGACGCACAATTTCCATATTATTGTTTCCTACGCAAATAAGGACCAAATAGAACAGTTCCCAGATAAAGTTATTGCACGTTTGCATGCTTGCATTCAACATTCTTTAGGTTAAACGGTTATTAATGTACCAGCTTTTCACATCTAGAAAGGCTTATCTCACGCTTAAATTAACCTGTGATCTTGCAACGTCAGTAATTCAAATACGTTACCTAGACAAATATATCCCCAAAATTTAATTACCCTAGGTTAGTTATTTCTTGGTGTTGCAATTTCTTCCCGTCATTGCTCTAGGTGTGTGGCGTAAGGTACATAGGGTCCAAGTCATCTTTCCAAGACTCTTCCCTGCCCCCTCCCAGCCCATATCCTAGTGGTAGTTCGGGAGAAGGTTAGTCAGTACCTACTATTTAGGGTATTCAAAAAGAGCGTTCCATATTTTCAGGTGGTAGTTTAGTACAAAAGTAGAAAACAGGACCAAAAAAATGGCTTGGTTCAAATTGCTCTGAGCACTATGAGACTCAACTTCTGAGGTCATTAGTCCTCTAGAACTTAGAGCTACTTAAACTTAACTAAAATAAGGACATCACACACATCCATGCCCTAGGCAGGATTCGAACCTGCGACCGTAGCGGTCTCGCGGTTCCAGTCTGCAGCGCCTAGAACCGCACGGCCACTTCGGCCGCCAAAACAGGACCAATAACGAATAACGACATTCATTAATGATTTGTTATTCGTTGTATCTGTGCTTATTTCCCTAATTGTGATACTACTATGAGGCATGCCACTTACATCTCTCTCTCTCTTACGTCAGTCATCCAAGAATAGCGTGCTGGCATCAGAAAAATTTCTGGTAGAGACTGAATTACGTAAAAAGTGAATTGGAGCGCTCTGATGGAGCAAAGTCTCACCCGAAATAACAACAAGCACCGTCACGTAACACGTTTATTAAGACGTAATTTGACAGGACTTTGAACACAATCGATTTGATGCCTGAAAGGAAAAAGGAAACAAAATTCTTCTGAACATTCAAAAAATACTATCTTCTTCTTGAAGTGTCCAGTCCAGGTCCAAAGAATGATATTGGTCATTTACTAGCACGATACGAACAGCAATTGGGGAAAAATGGTAAAGTCACTACCCCGCCGCGTAATATTTTCTGCATTGCCTCTGAGTGAATTCCTGTGTCCAGCAGGGGATAAGAAAATGTGTCTAGGTTCAATAGATTCCACTAGAAAGTTCTCGAAGTCCAAGATTGTCGTCCTCAGCAGAACCCTTCCCCAGGAAATGTGACGGCGAAGGCGGACGGCAACAGCGGCGAATGGAGGACAGGTTGGCAGCAGCGGCGGTGACTTCGGAGGTAAACAGTTGGTGGATGAGCTGCCGGTTGCAGTCAGAGCGCGAATCCTAGCCTCGCGGATGACTACAACTTTCTTATTTGCTGGTTCCCTTGTTGGTCCGTAGTCCAATCGGTGCGCGCCTCTGTCTTGTAAGTGCGGAGTTGCGAGAGTTTAAATGCTACGGCTCGCGGTCGGTCGACTGTCGCCACTTTATGGAGGGCGAGCCACAGCTAGTGGCCGATATGGTATTTTGCAACGTTTTAGGCAACGGTGTTTATGGAGAGGCACGTGTTACATATATCGATGCCGAATTCCATCTGAAAAAATAGCGGTTTGATCGGAAGACCTAAAGGCAAATAATGACTCGCAACAAGAGAAGGGATTGTGATAGGGGCCTGAAACAATTATCTACGCAACTGGATCCACTGAAGGCATTAACCCTGCTCTTGAATGGTTAATTTGAGCGATCGTTTGTTTTATCCGCATGAATTATAGGCCACTGATCAACGTACCCAGATACTGTTTTGCTTATAGGTTAAGCGACGGAGCATCACGTTCACACGTATCAGTTTCAAAGGGAAGGAGATGTTCGAAATAATTTTAATAGCAGGATTGGTGGTATATATAAATGGAAACCATAGCTTCTCTTGTTGAAAATGGTAGAAACTGATACTTCAGTAAAAACGTATGTAATCCCATGTGTGACACAGCAAACAATAAAGCAATAGACTAATTTATTGCCCAATTCAAAATTCCAAGAATTTGATTCGTACGCTTGTCACATCCTCTCATTCAAACTACCACAATAGCTCGGCACTTACTAAAACACAAAAAGAATAAAATTACGAAAATTTTATTCAGTGTCATTAAATTTAGCCACCCACAGAGATTTCACAAGTGCTAATAAATCACAAGTGCATGAACTTAAAAGTATTCAAGACTTGGGAAACATAAACAACTCGCGTAAAAAAGTATTCAGAACAGATAAAAACACATGTTTATCAGCTGTGAAATATGATTGCGGCACATTCTGCAGTTCTTAGCCAACACGAATAAGTAACAGTTTGTGATAGTCTAGCATACACTCTGTGCATAATGGCAACCTAACAATTTTGCTTTTGCATTGAATCACAGTATTCGTGTGTACAAGAAATTACCAGGAAAGTTATACGAACCGCTTACATTACGGAGCTTCTGACAGTCATGGACTGACCTGAAATGACATGTAGTGTTGTTCAGCCTGGAAAAGCCATTTCACAGAAAAATAGCATACATTTTCAGAGGTATGACTTAAAAGAGGTTTCATTCTATGAGGTCGGACTCAAGACGCCAAATACAAGTTATTGGCCAAAAATGCTGTATCCTCATTTTAAGAATACATATGCTGTTACCAAGACCGTCCTACGCTCGCAGTTGCTGGACTGGAAACGTATACATGAACATATTTTGCACTATTCCAGTCACTCACATTGAACATTCTCTCCCTAGTGAAGAACTCGCTGTTAGAAGAGCCACAAATTTTAGCAGTCACTAACTTCACACTATGGTTGTTAGATTAGTATACTTGCACAATACTAAAAAGTACACCAGTTATCTGAAGTTTCTGAAATATGACTGCGTAGCGTACTACGTGGAATTCATTAGCAACGAGCAGAATGTGTAAACGTTCTGAAACACAGTCAGATGTGCTTTAATCAAATGAAGCTACATGGTTCCAGAGACCTTTTCGTGTTTCAAGCATCTATGATGTATATACGAAGACGGAAGCGAGGAATGAAAATTTGTAACAAGGCCAGGATTGGAACCTGTCACTTCAGTCTGCATATATACATCAGAGATGTCTGAGACTTGAAAAGGTCTCTGGAACGATATAGTTTCTTTTGATTAAGGAACCTATACCTGGGTTTCAGGAAGGTTTCCCCGTTAAGTCCGATGTTTATGTATTATTCCAATACAACTAGAGAGTCTTTGCAATGCTGTTCGATTTTAGAGAGAATAATAAGTGTACTGAGGTGTGAATGGGAATTTGAATTTTGGTAGTCTGTGCAGTTATGCAAAGCCACTGTGCCACAGTGACGTAGCGGTTGCATCTGGTTAGTGAATGGGAAACCTAACTTCACATCCCTGCCTCGGTAGAAATTTTCATTCATTACTTCAGTTTGTATACCTGTTTGAGACTTGAAAAGACATCTGGAGCCATTTACTTAAAATTTCATTCACACCCAGTAAGTTCCTCTGTTTTTTATAATACCTAAATTTAACAAAGTTCCTTTTGCAAAGTTACTTATTCTGAAACAATTAACTGATTTCCGTCAGACAGAAAATTTTAAAACAAATCAGTAATACGTTTGTTACATTAAAAACTATCAGAGGGTCACTTACCTGGATGTTGGTACAATACTTTGAGACACGTGGAATAATGGTGGATTAATGATTTCATTAGGAGACACTGTATGAGTGGTCAGCTGGCGTCAAGTGGATGTTGGGCTTTACGTAAGTAAATGTGGTGGTAGACTGGTCTGTAGCAGAAATTTAGTAACAACATATATCATCATAAATGTTCATGACCAAAGCCTTGAGCCACCTTCCAGAAGCCTCTAATATGCTTCGTCTCAGACCTAACAGATAAACCTCCTAAACTATGACTATATTCCAACTCCTCAGTCCCCTGGTATTGCGCAACATTTGTCGGCGTATCCTATCCTTTGACTGGTCAATTTCAATTGTTCATCTCACCAATCACATTGTCTACGGATAATTTTCGTAGCTCTTAACCAATACTGTCTTTGTCACATATTGGGAAGGTTCGGCGGGAAAGGATAATTATTCCATGAAGGCGACGCAAAAGCGTTGTATGAAATGCACCTAGCTCTTATTTTCGTCATGATGACTGCGTCAAAATTTTTTGTTATGGAATCCATAATATATACTCTCTAGGCCAAGAGTTCTCACGTCCACCAGACATCACAGGTGTGTCAGAGGAAACTAATTATACAACCCATAATAAGCGTACACTCGGCCCAAACACCATCCATCGTAGAAATACTCTACAATAAACCTTAGTTTGCTGATAACTTCCTCAGAATCTGCACAGTCCGTGTGGGATACTCTGTGTGTCCCCCAGGCTCGTACGTTGTATGGGGGCATGTTGAAAAGTAATTCCTCCTAGGTTTTTGTTCTGTTCTCAAGATCTGTTGAGGTATTGCACTTCATACATATGACATGGTCGCCTTTCCCGCTTCACTGACGCAAGTTACAACTCTCTGCCGCCAGAGGGCTGCGATTCGTTGCGTGTAATGTGGCAATATGTAACGTAGCTATATCGGTGTTGCGCGGGATCCTCAATAAACTGAAAATACGGATTGGAAGAGTTCGTCCACACAAGGAGCGCCC
Source organism: Schistocerca piceifrons (assembly GCF_021461385.2). Taxonomy (NCBI): domain Eukaryota; kingdom Metazoa; phylum Arthropoda; class Insecta; order Orthoptera; family Acrididae; genus Schistocerca; species Schistocerca piceifrons. Next base: position 677,523,590 of record NC_060141.1, read on the forward strand.
TCTCCTTCAGCATGATAATGCCAGAACACATACGAGTGCTGCGACATTATGCAACAATCCGACGTCTTGGGTTCACTGTCATCGCGAAGCCTCCATACTGTCCCCACTTGGCCCCATCCGATTTTCACCTTTTCCAAAACGTAAAGACCATCTTCGAGGACCTCACTTTGACAGAGATGATCAACAAACTTGTCTCTCGTTGGACGAAATCTATTCTTTGCCAGGGCAACTATGTTGAGAAATCTATATGCAGACATGCATAATAAAGATTTACAACTCTAACAGATTAGTCATTCACCACCTAGAACAAAGTCGGCCTTGCATCCTTCTTTCTGCAGTAACCATTGCACCGTTCATCTTCATTGGTTTAGAGAAACGACTGAAACGTAACTCTGTATCACGAGACTTCAACATGAGCCCTGTTCCTTCGAAAACACGTCTGTGAACCAGCTAGTTGCTTAGAGAATGGAGCTCCCCCTACATTACTGCTTGTGGAGTTGATCAAAAACCTAATTCTACAGCCAGAGGTGAAAATATGGGAGCATTTATTTTAAACACCACTGCATACGATGAAGAACGGTAGCCTACCACCATAATCAGCAGTACACTCTATGAGAGCTTTCATTTGTCTGATATTATCTGCAGGATCTTTACGGAATAGTTATGTACGGATCTGAACAATTTTTATATTTCTTTCACCAGAAAGACGGTTCTTGATGTTCTGTAAATTGGTTCATGAAAGATGTACGATGTCTTCCCTTGTTTGCCTAAAACTTTTCAGTGACACGCATTAGTCATTAGGTGAAGCCTGTGACCGTTCACACCGCCGTTCCTTGCATACGCTCGATGTACCCCTTTAGTCTGACCAGACGTCGTTCTCATGGTTGTTACACAGTAATCTCATGCGGGCAGTACAATGTTTTGTATGGAACTGCATTTGTTAACCCACTGGTGATAGCACTTTGGACTGCAAAAGGTGGAGTAATTTTGATTTTCGTGTATGTTATATGTATTACTCCTCTCGCGAAAAATCCGAGGTTTTATATTTTCTCCCGCTTGTCCGTTATACGCCATCTTGAAAAAACCTCCAGTAAATGACATTTTTTTTGTTTTCCCTCTGAGCATTCAGTGTATTCTACGCAAAAATATGCCAGTACCAATTTTAAATAGCGTTAATGTCGCTGCAAATTTCATGCACAGCGTGTTGGACAATCTGGAACACTTACTGAGATATGATGCTGCAAAATCTGCAAAATCCTTCAAGAGACTGCAAGAAGTTAGATACGTCAGTTGATTCACCTTAATGACTTTTTAGTGCAGTTTTGTGCACAATGCATAACCGTCACTGTAGCAGAGGATTTGACTTCCTTCAAGATTCATAAAAATATTTCCAGTTACTCCCAACATACTCCAAGAAACGTTTCATTAACAGTTTTAGTGAAACTGCACGGGAAACTGAAAATTCCGTCCTCACTTAAAAATAGTATTCCTTAATGCATATATATTCTCGAGTGAGAAACATACAAATTTGCAGTAGCCATACACATCAGTAAATATGTACATAAAATATATATACAAATTGTATTTATATTACATGTGCCCAGTACTTTGCAACCTCCAAGGCGCTTGGAGTGGCTTCCTGGAAATCGATCTTCGTGCAGGATGTAGGGCACAAAAGGCACTGGAGAATGTGGCTTGTGGTTTGTTCTTGTCCACAATCACAGGACGTATCTTCTGTTACGAAGCCCCATCTCTTCAGGTTGTCTCTGGATCGTCCAACTCCTGATCGTAATCTGTTTAAACATTTCCACACCAGCCAGCTCTCGTTGTGTCCAGGTGGTAGTTCTTCAGCTTCTGGCGTCTGCAGGTGAGGCGGCGACTTCTTCCATAACTCCAGCCTTGCCTTCTCTGGTGAAATGGTGAGCTTCTCGGATGTTATCAGGAAGCTCTTTCGTGATTTCAGCCGTTGCTGTGGTGGATTATGTCCGTGCAGTGGATGGGCACTGCCCTGTTCCACTTTCAGTCTCTACTTGTTGGCAGCCACTGTTCTGCGTACCCATCGTTGCGCTATTCCAGCCAGGCAGTAGAGCTTATCAGTTGGGGTAGGTCTTAAGCAACCTGTGTTCAGCCTGAAGGTTTCGTTGAGAGCAATGTCTACTTGTCTGGCATGAGATGACCTGTACCAGACTGGAGAAGCATATTCAGTAGTAGAAAAGCACAGTGCCATTGCAGAACAGCGAATAGTTTGTGGATGTGATCCCCACAGTGTCCGCGCTAATTTGCGAATTACGTTGTTTCGAGCGGAGATTTTCATTTTGCTGTTCTTGCAGTGAGTTTTGAATGTCAGAGTTCTATCGAGAGTGACTTCGAAGTATCTAGGTGCGTGATGATGCTGCAGTTGGTCCTTTTCTGGGCAATGAATATTTTTGAAAATGAAAAATACAAATTTTCAACGTTTTTACATACATTTCTGTTTCAAAGAAATACAGCTATAATAGAGCTTAAATTTTGTTTTAATGGTACATTAGAGATTTTAAATTAAAAATTCCTCAATTTCTTTTGTTTTGGCTCAGATGTGAATGATGTACAGAGTTTCATCACTTCGATCAACAGGCAGTGGATCATCTAACTCGTCTTCTTGCGTGTTAAATTCAACCTCTCTGCAAACTCCTGCTTTCTTGCAGCTGCGTTTGTTGTCACAAGTCTGTTTGCATTGGTATAAAATCATGTTTAGCAGTGCCTGTGAAGTTCGTTCTATATTCATTGGCACTGGTCACACCACCAATGTCCTTCTTTCAGTCCCACTTGAGGGTGTCTGTTTAAATCCCATCCATATTTAAACTTGTAGATAACTTTTATATGCATTATATTGAACTGCATCCCTTGTTGGAGGAAGGTGTGCCAAATCGGTTTGGTGTCTGTAGCAGCTTTAAAAAAGCAAGATATCGCCTCTCATATGTAGAAGTGTTCGAGACACCACCGCAATGTGACGCAAGGAAATTTTAATTGCTTCCACGAAATTCTCTTTTTCTCCTGATGGATCTTTGAAAATATAAGCTCTTTTACATCACTCTAAAATGTGGTGCAAAATTTAGGTTTTTCCTGACCTGGAATCGCAACCACTTTTCACATGGAGGAGAAGAATTTTTCCACAGAATCTTTACATTTGAAGGACGTTTTTGAACAGAGCATCTCCTATGTTACCTACTCCAGATTTACAAAACATCACATTGTGTGCAAAGCCAAAAGATCAGTATCTTCTCCAGTAACAACAACAGATTCATTTTCAGGAGACAACGAATTGGGAGTTTTCACAGTGCTCTATTTCCTACTTGATGAATATTTATACTCGCTGAAATTCCTTATGAAGCAATAAAATGAAGCGCGGTTTGGTTTTTCCATTCGATAACGATTTATCCTTTGTCATCTGCAAAACATGGTACCATCAAAGAGACATGACTCTCACGAACTGCATGTATATACTGTGTACACGGCTACTTCAAGATGAAATTACACTCAGGAACGCCACTTTTGACAGAGGATGATATTTACAGTTTCGGGTCCACTTTCACTAAAACTATTAATGCAACGTTTCTTGGCGTGTGCAGGGAGTAATTACAAATATTTTGTACGAATCTTGAAGGACACTGAATCCTCTATATTAGTGGCTGTTCTGCATTTTGCACAAAACTGTACTAAAAAAGATATTAAGGTAAAATGACAGTCATATCTAACTGTTTTCGACTTCTTGACTTTTTGTAGATTTTACATCCTCGTATCTCAGTATCTGTTCCGAATTTTCCGACATGTTATGTATGAAAATTGCATGAAATTTAAAATTGATACTGGTGTATTTTTCCATAAAAAGCAATGGAAGCGAGTTACTGAGGAAAAACTGAAAATAGTGCCATTTCTTAGCAACTTTTTCAAGATGGCGTTTAACTCACAAGGGTGGAGAAGGTCTAAAGCCCGAATTTTTTCTGAGAGGGGTAATACATAAAACATACTTGGAAATCAAAATTGCTGCAAATTTTGCAACCCAACCTTTTTTTAAAAGATATCTCTACTACTATATGCAGGCCATAAGAGCTCCTTAGCTGGACAGAAATGGATAGTACCCTAATAATATCTTTAGAAATAACACATACTGAATTTTACCTATAACATTTTGTGCGATTGTAATCTGTTAATCTCCTATAGATACCACATATACGCTAACATCTTGTGTTTGAGTACAATGTGCAGTAAAAAATAAATAAAAATAAAAAAGTATCTACTTCCATAAAATGTGACTTGTGATTTAAAAAGAGCATACAGCGTGCAACATAAACAGGACAAACATTCGAGCGTTGTAGTCGCTACAGAACTCATTTGAGAAGATATACGATATGAAAACCATGAAGACCCTCGCAACTGGGCAAAAATTCAGCGATATATTATTCAATACAAGTATTTTAATTTAAAAAGAAGTTAAGCCTCTATTGTTGCAAATAAATGATTGCTTTCCAAACACAGAGACATCATAGCTGGTTTCATTATATTAATATAACCTTCACTATAGTCAGACGTGCAAAACCAATACATCCCATACAGAAAACTCTTTCTTTTACTTAATTCCGTAGAAGTACGTAGTAGATTAACAAACGAACGAGAGACGTGGGTAGAGTGGACTAATCTTTTTCGTTTTTTCCTACTTCTTTTTTAACTGTTTCCATTGATCTTTCTGTGTGGAAACTTTGATACATTGTTTCAGCAACTTTAAGCCTAAGAAGTTAAGGATTCTCACTGTTTCCCTACTCATAAAAATATTTTTATTACAACAACACCAGTTGGGAAAAAGTACCCCCCCACCCATTCGGGGCAACTTAGTTCATATGATAACATCATTTAATTTTGTTATGACTTTGTTAATTTAATCGAAAATATATCTACTTAAATAGACATAGTTCATTTTAATGCAAATTCCTACGGCTTCATGAAGAAAACACAATAATTAAATGCATTGTCATCGTTATATTAACAGTTTTACAGAAAAGTATTTCCAAAATTTGACCAGTTATTTTTAAAACATGACATATGTCCCCACCACTTATAACTTGTGCATTCAATCCATTCATCCGCTGAACAGCTGTCACAAAACAGTTCTAGATACAGAACATACTGATCGTCGTCCTCTTCATCTTGGAGAACCTTCTTGGGAATGCCTACTTTCCTTCTGCGCTTTACTTGAGGAGTTTTATCATGTGATTTCGCTTGATCCCTGCCACTTGTACTAAAAATAGACTTTTATGCAAAACATCTATATTTCACTCGAAAGTGCTGTCTTTTCCCGGGTGAAAGGACGTACTCTAAATATAGTACAAGTACTCTTTTTCGTCTTCTTCTCTGTGTACTGTACACTTTTGCTTTTTTTACACATACTGCACTCTCTTTGAACTTCTCAGTCTCGAATAATCTAAAATGCTTTGGGTTCAAAGTTAGCAGCACTAATGTCTGTTTATGACGTATCGCGGTACAGTGTGGCAAATGTGTGGTACACCAGTTCTCTTCGTGTACTGAGGATGAGACTATTACCTTAATTGCAGGGAGAAGCTGTCTATGTTAGGATGGAGATGCCTTTATCGAGTAGACACCAACTTGTAACGCAGCCCCCACCACTGCCTATCTGTCAGCGCACTGCAGAGTTATTTAACGCACATTTTTGTACATGCGCAAGTCAGTGTACGTCTTTGTTGAATTAGTTTGCATTTGTTACCTCACTGCGCACGGTTTATGATCAACTAGTGAACAACTTCTCAACAAGAACTATGGGAAAACTGAAATGGCACGTCGGAAATGCAGATTTCAAGATCCTTTTGAGAGTGGCTTTTCTGACATAAAGCGAATTAAAGACGACGACTGCAATGCAAAATGTGTCACCTGCAATGTAATTTTGTCAAATCAAAACAAAGGTAAGCACGATATTGAACAGCATTTAAATTCGTCATTGCACAGCTTAAAAGCAAAACCAAGTTCCGCTTCCAAAAGTAGGTTAGAAATGTTCTTGCGACCAAAGCAACTGTGTTCAGGGGAGCTGAAACTGCGTCGCATGGAACTCGTGTGGTTACACCACAATGTTGCACATAATCAATCGTTTAGAAGCATGGACTGTACAAGCACTCTTCTCAAAAAGGCATGTGATTAGGGGATTTCTGTTGCAAGAACTAAATCAGAAGCTATTGTAATGAATGTTCTATATAACTGGTTTGAAGAAAGATTAAAAGAAGAGATTAAGTCAACAAATTTCGTCGTAATGACAAGTGATGCACCTATTCTGACTGGATTCTGCAGATTTTGAAGCGAACTTGACAGTATGAGTATAAATGTAAAGGATAGGCTTCTGCGAGTTTGAATTTTTCCAAACGAGACTGCTGAGACTGTTGCAGAATATGTCGAATGTGTGTAAAGGTGTTACATGCTAGAAGAAAGAATAATGCACCTGTCAATTTTGGCTCTCTGGCAAATACAGGTCAAGCTAGCAATGTACTCTATACCGAAAAAGACTTTGAAGAAGAAAATACAGACAGTAGGGTGTGCTGCATATATTATTCATAATGCACTGGAATCTGCAATGGCAATCTGTGACTTAATTGAAATCCAATATCAGCAATTGCTGCAGCATGGGAAGATTCGGTGGGTCTCTCTCTTTCCAGTAGTACAGCGTATCCTAAAATTGTTCGTACCATTGAAGAGCTATTTTTTAAGTAACACGAACTCCCCAATAATTTTAAAAAAGGTCTTTCATACAGCAAGATAGTGAACTTGGTTTCTGCTTATTCATGCACAACTTAATTTGTTCAGTGATTTTCTTACGAGAATTCAGCAATTGAAGTAGCAACAGAATATAAAAATCTATTTCAGAACTTTGAAGACAGGCAAGTGAATACATTTCTTCCACATGCAGTAATGACACTGCAGAACATATTAGCAGAGAATGGTCTTCTAAAGAAAACTCTGTTTCAGGAAACTGTCGGGACATTTTACTACGAGTGTATCCTACACTTAAAAAATTGGTCTAAACCATTTATTAAAAACGTATTTGAACCAAGGTAGTTGCTATTAAATTCTTTTATAACATATGAAGAATTTAACTGTAAGAAATAATTACATCTCCGGACAATTATTTTTGATATTTACAGCGCCATAAAGCGAGTAACTGAAGAATACTTGGAACCCTGGGGAACCAGTAATGTGTATCTTCAGAAAAAAATGGGAGAATGTCCCATAATGCTGTATGAAGGCTGGTTGTGATTTAAGTGAAGAATTTAAAAAGTTCGTGGAGTTCATTTTTGCTATTCCAGGAACCAATGCAGACTGTGAAAGAGTGTTTATTCTTATCTCAAACTACTGGTCGTCTGAAAAAAGTAGGCTTTGCCCAGAGACAATTGAAAGTGCGATGAAAATAAAAACTAACTCTGACTACAACTGCCAGCAGGTTTGGGATGCCACGAGAAAAGAGACCTCCCTTCTCGAAAAAATCGGTATCTCAGAAAGGAGGGACCAAGCTGCAGCGCACAGCAATGTCAGGTGTTCATATGTTATAATCAGAGAAGGCAATGCTAAATGTATGTATTTTTAAGTGAATAAATAGGTATTATATCTTTGGACAATTCAATTGATACGTACTCTTTTTCCAGTTGGAGATTTATGGTCACCCTTGTCTTTTCTGTTTCTGGGGACTTGATGTTATTTGACTGGAATGTCTGTCAGCATCGTTAAAGTTCTTTTTTTCTTCTTTATTTTGCCTTCTTTCTTGATTGCGATCCCTGAAATGGCCCGACACCTTCAGGCGTTGGGAAGCACGTTTGGTCAGACGATGTAACTTTTAACTGAATAGGCGTTGTTACTGACTTCAAAGGCCTACCATAGTCTTCTTGAGCTGCTGAAGAGCCGACTTCAGCAATTAAACCACAACCAACAGCGTTAGAATCAGGTCTATTTGTTATGTACGAAGGCAGAATGTCACTATCGGTCAAGCTGTTGGAGGACGGCAGGTCCTTTCGACCCCGCTATTTTTCACTTTATTTGCTCATGTTCTATGGTCACTGAAATTAAGAGAGAATGTTAACAGTGGCTGTAACGCTGTATTCTGTCGTAGCTAAATTCATGCAGTCGCTTGAGGTGGAAGAGATGAGCGCTTCCTTTCCACTGGGCAGCCACTGTGGCATGCGGCGCTGAGAAGCGCGAGTTCCGAGAAGAACAGGCCGCAGGTATGCAACGGGCAGCCAGCCGCATTTACACGCAACAGTGGCCGTCACAAATGCAGTCCGAACCGCAGGGACTCACTGGTCACACAGAAGTGACAGAAGTGGAAAGGCAGCAGCAGGGACTCAGAGGTATTGTCCCTCCAGCTAGAGGAGAAATGCGTAACTTCTTCAGCAGAACTGCGTTGGAATGTGGCAGTGACAATTCCCGGACGACACGACTCAGAAGTGCAGTCCACGTTTCAGCTGGGGGCTCATATTGTGTCTCCTGCTTCCGCTAAGACAGGTATCTGTCTGCTGACGGAAACATTTCACGGAAACACTGCTGGTGGCCGGAGACTTGGTGGCTGAGACTGCTGTGGTATTTTTTCCAAGTCACACAGGCGCTCTGCTTCGTGCGGTTCCAGCTTGCGAAAAACAATAGTTCCTGACGTAAGAAATTACCTGCTCATATACTAGAATTGTAGTAACAGTTTTTTCCGTCCTATGGAGAGAGGCTGTACAGTACCCGAAACGGTGCGCAATGGGCGCATGAGTGTTTCCCAAGCTTTCGATTGGTGGCTTTAGTTTGTTGGCGAAAACTCCACGTGGACCTTTCTGCAGCTGGGGAGTTATTGGTTGGTGCAGTTCGGTCGCGGTTCACGCTCGAGTGCAGAAAGAATAGATTCGTTGTGGATCCAACGAAGAGCGCGGACAAGGTTCTGTCTTACTCCAAGGGAGAGTGCAGACGATAGGTCCACCTTCCGACCTAACGCCAAGGCGCATTACGCATCGCATCTATATGTGTAGTGAGCAATACGCAGCAACGGCAGTAGGAATCTTGAAATCAAATTCTTGTATTTTATTATTCGGCCACGAAAGCAGCGGTTGCAGTCCGACCCACGTGCAGTATAGCAGTCTGTTTTCGAGTTCAGTCCACAATCACAGTTAGTCGTATTGATCGCAGTCAGACAGTCTACTTTCTGAATATTAGGTAGTGTATAACCAAGACGTTATGTTCACCCACATTCCATATTTTACATTCGTTATATGAATAGTCCTGCCGTGATATTTAATTTTTTCTTTCATTCAAGTTCACAAGATCCCTTTTAATACCTTTAATAGCTATATTTACTAATGTGGGAAGTAATCAGGAGGACTCTCGTAATGAGAAATACAATGCGCTGTCTTCAGTGACACTACTCAGGGCCAAGTTTTATACTCATCTGCATTCATGTTCCTTGAGCACAGTTATCGTAATAGAGTCAGAGAACTGGTGGCTCTGTGTCTTTGGGTTACTGAGAGGCAGAGGTTGATTAGAGGAGTACACATTCCTGTCCATCAGAGAGACACTTTGTGGTGTTCCTGTTTAAGAGAGCGGTATCTGTCATTTTGAATCCGGCAACTACATTTCTGTGCGTGATTGGGTTGGTTTTCACAATGCCTGGGACCTCTTTTATTGTCACTGGTTGTTTGTTTGTTGTCACCCATGCTTTGCACACTCAACTTATAAACTTCCTAACGGGGCTGTACACACTCCTATCTAAGGCCTGCTGTTTGTGGCTAACTCAGCAAGAAAATACAAATATGTGCACAATTTTCTTTGCACGACTATAACATATCAGTGGAAAAACAGGAACTATGTTTGTCACTTACTAACAAGCAAGGATGGTTTCAGGAACATAGAACACGTGATACAAAATATGTTTCAAGAAGCTAAGATCTGTCGTAAAATAGGGATTGAAGTTTACCCTATGAAATATGAAAATGGAGGCACGATGTTCCCAGTTACACAAACAACTAAAATCTCGGAGATAAATGATCATCTTTCAGCAGGTCTTGAGGATAGTCGGATTGGGCCCACTACGAATTCCTCTCTTACGCCAGCCTCTTCATCTCTGAGTATCACTTGCACCATATGTCCTCAATTGCTTGCTGGATCTGTTCCAATTTCTCTCTTCGCCTGCAGTTTTTACTCTCTGAAGGTACCTCTAATACCATGGAGGTTATTCGCTGATGTCTTAACATATTTCCTGTAATTGGACCCTTCTTCTTGTCAATGTTTTCCATTCGTTCCTACCTTCATCGGCTCTGCGAATAAATTCATCATTCCTTATGTGATCAGTCTACTTGATTTGCAACATTCTACTGTAGCACGACATCTTAAACGCTTCGATTCTCTTCTGTTCCATTTTTCCCTCTGTTCATAAGTCACTACCATATAGCACTGAGCTCCAAACGTTCTTTCCAAGAAATTTCATACTCACATTAAGGCCTGTGTTTAATACCAGCAGTCGTCGTTTGGCCAGGAAGGCATACCTTGCCTGTGCAAGTTTCCTTTTAGGGTCCTCTACTTCCAAGGTAGCAGAATTCTTTCGTCTCCGTGATCTCCAGTTCTGATGCTGAGGTTCTCGTTACTCTCATTCCTCCTCCTCCTCATTACATTTGTTTTCTTTTTAGATTTCCTCTTACTCTATACTCTGTATCCATCAGATCTCGTAATTCTTCTTCAATTTCAGTGAAGGTAGCAATATCAACAGAAAATCTTAACAATAATATCATTTCATAATGAATTTTAATCCAAATCATGAAATTATGTGTTACTTCTACCACAGCTTCATCGGTGTATAGACCGAACACTGGGGAGTGAAAGACCACATCCTGTCTTACAGCATTTTTAAGCCGAGCACATCGCTCTTAGTTTTCCAGGCTTCTTGTTCCCTGTTGGTTCACCTATGTACTGTATATCACCCGTCTTTCCCTAGAGCTTACCCCCATTCTTTTCAGAATTCGAACATCTTGCATCATATTATATTGTCGAAGGCTTCTTATACACCACCGGCCATTAAAATTGCCACACCAAGAGGAAATGCTTATGATAAACTGGTATCCACTGAACAAATATATTATACTAGGGCTGACATGTGATTACATTTTCACTCAATTTGGGTGCATAGTTCCTGAGAAATCAGTACCCAGAACAACCACCTCTGGCCGTAATAACGGTCTTGATACGCTTGGGCATTGAGTCAAACAGAGCTTGGATGGCGCGTACAGGTGCAGCTGCTCATGCTTCAATACAATATCACAGTTCATCAAGAGTAGAGACTGGCGTATTGTGACGAGCCAGTTGCTCGGCCACCATTGACCAGACGTTTTCAGTTGGTGAGAGATATGGAGAATGTGGTGGCCAGGACAACAGTCGAACATTTTCTGTATCCAAAAAGGCCCGTACAGGACCTGTAGCATGCGGTCGTGCATTATCCTGCACAAATGTAGGGTTTCGCAGGGATCGAATGAAGGATAGAGCCACGGATCGTAACACATTTGAAATGTAACGTCTACTGTTCAAAGTACCGTGAATGCGAACAAGATGTGACCCAGACGTGTAACCAATGGCACTCCATACCATCACGCCGGTTGATACGCCAGTATGGCGATGACGAATACACGCTTCCAATGTGCGTTCACCACGATGTCGCCAAACACGGATGTGACCATCATGATGCTGTAAACAGAACCCGGATTCATCCGAAAAAATGACTTTTTGCCATTCGTGCACCCATGTTCGTCGTTGAGTACACCATCGCAGCCGCTCCTGTCTGTGATGCAATGTCAAGGGTAACTGCAGCCATGGTCCCCGAGCTGATACTCCATGCTGCTGTGAACGTCGTCGAACTGTTCGTGCAGATGGTTGTTGTCTTCCAAACGTCCCCATCTGTTGACTCAGGGATCGAGACGTGGCTCCACGATCCGTTAGAGCCATGCGGATAGATGCCTGTCATCTAGACTGCTAGTGATACGAGGCCGTTGGGATCCAGCACGGCGTTCCGTATTACCCTCCTGAAACCGCCGATTCCATATTCTGCTAACAGTCATTGGCTCTCGATCAACGCGAGCAGCAATGTCGCGATACGATAAACCGCAATCGCGATAGACTACAATCCGACCTTTATCAAAGTCGGAAACGTGATGGTACGCATTTCTCCTCCTTACACGAGGCACCACAACAACGTTTCACCAGGCAACGCCGATCAGCTGCTGTTTGTGTACGAGAAATCGGTTGGAAACTTTCCTCATGTCAGCACGTTGTAGGTGTCGCCACCGACGCCAACCTTGTGTGAATACTCTGAAAAGCTAATCATTTGCATATCACATCATCTTCTTCCTGTTGGTTAAATTTCGCGTCTGTAGCACGTCATCTCCGTGGTGTAGCAATTTTAATGGCCGGTAGTGTAGGTCCACAAATGGTACAGTCGTGTACTGATTTTTTTTTTCACTTTTGCTTCCATATCCAGCCGGAACATCAGAACTGCCTCTGTGATGCCTTGACCTTTCCTAAAGCCAAGAAGATTGTCATACAACCGATCTTTAGTTTTCGTTTTCCCTGTAAAATATTCCTGTCAGTAACTTGAATGCATCAGCTATTAGGCTGAATGTGCGAGTTCTCGTACTTACTTCCAGTTCGATCTTTGGAACTGAATGGATGATATCTTTCAGAAAGATTCATGGTATGTCTACAGCCTCATAGACCTTGCACACCAATCTTAATGGACTTTTGGTTGCCTCTTTCCCCAGTGATTTTAGAAATTCCGATGGAATATGCGACTTCTGAATTACTTAAATAAGTCTGACACAATTGTCAATATGGATTCCAATACTGGACCCTTATCTCTTTCTAATCGACTCCAGTTTCCTCTTCAATCTTCTCCCCACACTGAGGCCTTGAATGTACTCTTTCTACCCATCTGCTCTCTCCTCTGCCCTTAATAGTGGAGTTCTTATCACACTTGCTTCTCATATAACCGAAGACTGTTTTAACTTTTCGGCATGCTGCCTCAATCCTACGTACTTTCGTAAGATGTGAGTATTAATTAGGTAGTTGGAACGTATTTAAGTGCAAAGATTAACAGCGAGTAAAGAGCAGTTTGAAATATCGATGTGCCTTTTTGTAAGTTCATAAGTGAAGAAATCGGTATGCTACGAGCTCTAAATCTCAGATTATGCAAAAATATCAATTCATGAAATTCTAAAATGATAAAATCATGTGTTGCTTGCGACTTATTGGGGAGTTAGTTATTATTGTATTATTATATATAATATTATTATATTCAGAATACAAAAATACTCACTCACATAAATAAAACTGTTCACTGCTTCTGAATGCGCAATATGATAAGTTCAAAATAAGTAGCATATAAGTGGTTTTGAGACGCCATTGCAGCACATGGTAAACAGATTCTACAACTAGGGGCTAGCTGATGACTTAGCTCCGAACAGTAGAACGAAGCGAGCTCCCACATAAACTGTGAGTGCTGATGTGATGCGTTTCAGTCCACTTATAAACAGGACGACCTTTCCTCTATGGGAGGAGTTCCCTGGAGTAATCTGGAAAGTTCGGATGCAGACTGGGTGATAGTGTAAGCGTGGAACATTGTTTATATTTCCAAGTTAAACTGCTACTGCCGTGCTTGCTAATTCTACCATCGATTCGGAGTCGTTTGTCCTCTTTTCGTAGTGAGGATGCACTTTTCAGTGGCGTTTCGTGTGAACTTGGCAAATATTAGGTTTTGCTACGGTCGAGTTCGCCTTGACTGTTTGCACAGTTATTCTAGAAAACGATTTGGAATACGTCCAGTTGCAATACAACAGTTCCATGAACATCCCAGGTGATAAATTCATATCTGTGAACTAGTGGTATTCACCAGAGTGACAATAATAAATTTTAGGTGATATATAAAACCTTATGTTGTGGATTTTAGTGACATTTGTGGTTGGGTATATCTCGATTCAAAAGTACTTCGAATTATTCATTACAATATCTGGATATCATGATACATTGTGAAAAAGCTTTAATTCTTCCCTGTTAGGCAAATAATGAATACTGACGTGGCAGTACATGAGGTATCCTTTTACTTCTGCACTTAGAATAATTGATAGATCTTTAAGAATTGGAAAAAGCGAGCATGAGAATATTCGAAAAGAATCTGAATGCATGCGGAAAGCATGCAGTAGGTGCATCACAACGATATGCATTGAATTCTCTGAGGTAATTATTTAAATTCCATTTTATACTTACAATTACTTACTGTACCATCCTGAAACCTATGAAGGGAAACTTCAATGGAAAATTCTGTATTGCAGTTATTATCTCAACGATTTTCCCTGAAAGAGTTTCATTTTTTACTTGCCTGAAAATTTGTTCGGTAATATTCCAGAAACAAATGGAAAATATTCACAAAATTACCACTAAAGAGAGAAATTTATACAGATAAACTCCTTAACCTAATTAGTAAGCAGCCATAATGCAAGTGGAAATTTTTCCAAACCAAAAAGAAGAAAGATGACATATCGAAAAAAACACATTTAGAAAATTACAAGGATTACTGTAAAAAAAAGTAATAGGAAATGTTGAATGAAAGCTCTTGCCAAACGTAGCTACATATGACTCGCAGACAAGGACGTGAATGGAGAGGAAAAGTAAATCGAAATGAAAATAGAAAATTAACTGGATAAGCGTAAGTAACGTAAGATGAAACTTTTAGAACAGGAAATGGAAACAATTTCTCTTGAAGTATATCACCTTGAGGAGAGAGAACTCATTCGCATCTGGGGGATCTTCCTAGCCAATATCTCAAAATCACGCAGACAGTTCAAAGAGACGCGTATCACATATAATCAAACGTTATCCTGTTGAAAAGTAGCACAGCAATATTGCCATATGAGAGGTAACACATGAGGACGGAATATGCCGTGGCGTACCTTCGTGCTGTTGTAGTTCGCTCAAACACTGCCAGGGGTCGTCGTATCAGATGGAGTCCCACAAAATGACACCCAGAATAACACCATTGTACATCAGCATACTATTGGAAGACTGGTATTTACCCCTGGTCGCCTCCATACTAAGCGAAGACGGTCGTTAATGGTAGTGCGGAACCGTTATTCATCGCTAAATACAATGCGAGGCCATCCACCAACTGTCCATGCTTCACACTTACGGCGCCAATCCAAATGCAGCCATTTGTGCTTTGGTGACAACAACAGCTTACGCTTGGTATGGGATGACGCAGAATGATGCGTAGGGTCCATTGTATGTTTTATAATGGCGGGTGCAGATGTAAAGAGATTGCTATGTGCTTGGTGTACAATACAGTGATTTTTCTTTGTTATGGTCAGACGTGCTCGACCAGAACCTTTCCGACAGGTATGTATGTCCTCATCTTCACACGCAGTCCATCACTAGGCCAATGTCACACCTGAAAGCCCCAGAACTGTCTCAATGAGGACCCTTTCAAACTCTGCCAGGAGCTGTTAAAGCAGTCTAATACGAGTTTGTGGCATCTCCGTGTCCTTCATATTGATCGCTCAACGTATGAAGCTTTACATGCCTATTCTATACACTACTTATGTCCATCATGGATAACTGCAACTCTAATTATTTACATACACACCGATGGTTGTATATGAAAGGAGTTACACTGACATCAAACCATGTCCTCTGGGTGTTCAGGTTTTTTGTCAGGCAGTGCATGTGTTGCTACAGCTAGCCTTTCTGGATGTTGGTTATAACAGAATGAAATGTAGTGAATACCCCCTCCATGTTTTGTAAAGTAAACATATAATGTGAGTCGTCAGCTGAGTCTGTATATGAGAACGAGCAAAGAAATACTACTGACACACAGTGCACATACTAAACAAATAAAAGTTTAAAGTTCAAATAGCCAGAAACTGCGGAGTGTCCGACATGAAATTTTAAATATTGCACTCTTCAGTTTGGATATTTATAGTGAGAAGCTATTGCGGACATATATTTATACCCATTACTGTTAACACACGTGAGCATTTGCTTGTACTTCTTCAAGTAACATTCACAATTCACTTGTGGTTTTTTCAGGGATCCATTTTTCTGCCTTAACACTCCTAGTACCACTGATGTCAATATGACACCACAAGCACACTGGAAAAATGCTTTCGAAGCTCTTTTTCTTTTCAGAATACGTGACTTTCTCTGTCTGGGTCTATTGCACCCAATGATGTTTTGTTCAAGTTTATATTTAAAAAACATTAAAATTTCTTCAAGGTTCTTTTGCACTGAGTACAATTGGGATCAATATGACCACAATGAAGGGTGCCAATTTCTTCATCGTCCAACTGATACACTCCCGATTTTTCAGTCGTCATACCAGTATACAATAAAAAAAACGCATCAAAAATTGTAACATAAAATACGTTTATTAAGAAAAAAGTACATTGTGTGTGTGTGCGTGTGTGTGTGTGTGTGTGTGTGTGTGTGTGTGTGTGCGCCTGTGTGTGAAGATATATGCCAAATACATTTATGTCTTTATAAGATATACACTTTTCGGAAAAAGATTAATAAGCATCAAATATTCTAATATTTTTTTTACAACTTAACAACAACATCACAGAAATAAACCTGAACTTTTTTTCCATTTCTTTGTACTTTGTGTTTGACTTGGCCCTTTTTAATAGAGCCTTATTATTTTATAAATAATTGTGCATTTTGGAACAATAAAAACGCTAGCTTACCAAGCATAGAAGACTACTTCCAATAATATCGACTGGTTTTTTATTCCTGTCGTCCATACACTGTATGTCCATCAAAGAAAATATTCTCTTAACGTTACCATTGCGCCCAGGTGCGCAAAAAAACATACATATACAACATAAATCTTTTTATTACTCGTGAAATTTCCTTTCTAATTTGGAAAATACAGCTACCTTTTTTAAAGAGGCTGTTTTTTTTTTTTTATCGAGAGACTGTAATTCACAGGTGAATGTTTTTTTTAGTTTTGTGATTCGATTAAACAAAAATGTGTCATTTATATTAACACTTTTTTATTTTCAGATGGTCCACCTATTTTTCTACACTTGCCCTTAGACGTATTTTGCCAGTCATCCAATGACACCAAGTATTTTTAATAGTACTGTCAACAGTGTCAAATAATCAGTGTTATATGAAATGTGACTTCTTCGTCATGAGAGATTTCGTTTCGTATTTTTTTTTAAATCACTCCATTTTCTTGGCATATAGTTAGCATTTTTTTAGCTTGATAAATTAAAATCTGAATTTTCTGTTTTTACATTGCTATGTTCTCAGTCACTGTACAACATCTAAAACTTCTGTAAGAGACGTCTTTCTTTCTTCAATTTTTAATACTCAGAAATGAAGAGTGTACATTGGCTGTCAAGAAACCAAAGTTACACTTGACTGAGAGAATTTATGAAAAAGCAGGTGAAATACTGGGTGCTTTTCCTTCTGACGAAAAAATTATTCTTAAACATCAAATAAATTTACACAACGTTCAGTAAGTGGTAACAGTGATATCCGTCTCGTTTTGGAATGTGAAAGCAGAGTTTTAGATTAAAAAGTTTACAGAAATATTTTGGCCTTTCTATCCTGACAACATATATCACAAAATAACTGGATATTTTTTTAATTATTTGATCAGTGCCACAGAATAATTAGTCACCTGCTGATTGTAATGTCTTGTGTAATATAGGACCAAGGTATCCAAATTTTCAACATCTGCTCCAATTTCTAGTTTTCGTTAACTGCATATAATATTAGTATCATGTCTCTCTCGTCCAAAATTGACGTTAGCTTTATTGCCTCCAAATCCAGTGTATTTCTTAACAGCGATTTTAAAATCATTTAGCATGTGTGACGTACACGTAAAGAAATTGTTTATTTACTGTAAATATAAATATATGACAGGATTGCTGAGTGCCGAAAGAGAGTGTTCTACACAGTTACACGGAAAGATAATGCAGTCCATCGTTTATCAGGAGGCCAGTCAACGACTCAATATCTTAAAAAAGAACCGTTAACTCCGATAGAACAACACGCTTTCCTTTCCTGACTATCTTCGTGTCCAGATGTTTAGTAACTGGCAGATTTTCACTACCGTTAACTTTCTTTTACGCCTGGGAATTGTGTAATGTGTTTTCCATGTGGGTATACCCTGTGGTATGAGGAATTATTCATAGCAGTTAGTAAACTGTATGGGGAAATACTAAACAGCTCTCCTTTACGAAGCCGCTACTGAATAATTTTAATGCGTCAAAGTGTTTAAGGGACTTTATCGAGTTGGCGAACTTCGAGACACTTCAAGCGTAGCTAATTTTGCATCCCCTTTGACCCTTGTATCTGCACGAACGCTACAGTGAGAGTAAACTGCCTTGTAGAGTCTCGCCCTATACTCCAAGACGCTTTACCTCCAAGGCCAAAGGAGGGCTCTAGTAATTAAACACTTTGGGCCTGCTGTCAACGAATCGGTTAGATAAATGGTGCTAAACAAACCTCAAGGTTCGGTCTAAGTAAGTTGCGTCTCTTGATGGAAAAAGCTAACAGGCATAGTGGCATGCACCGTACTATTGAACCATTTTTAAACGCTAAAACATATTCACCATGACTTCAAGTCAGTAACTGAAGAGTAATCCATATAAAATATTAGCGTCAAGCATTTTCTGGCTTACAACTAATGAGCTGCCCCTTTATTAGCGTAATACTCAATTTTTTTTAGTATCTTGTACATAATTTTAATATTAGTCCATTGCTTTTTCATGGTGGTACAATAAGTAATGTGGAGGACACCTGATTTCTAGCGTTGAAGATAGGTGGTGTAATAACATCGATCCTTAGTATACCCTCCATCTGCGAGATGCGAATGTTTACATTACAATGAATGAAATCCCTGAGACACCGTTTGAAACTAATAATGTAGTGCGCACACAGAGACGCGCAAGTCAAATAAACTATAGCCAAAATATGGTACATAACGGACAAGGGGGCTTCCAGAAATTACATCAGATGTTAGGGGGAGGGAAGGTGACAATGTAAGACATCGTGTGATAAGGGAGGTGAGGGGAGGGAAAGTCATAAGCTTCGTGACGTTATACGTAGAAAGTTTCATTTTGCTTTATATTACAACTCTAAACTCCATCTCTAGCAAAAAAGTTTAAAACATCATCAATTCTATCATGATTATTATTTACTAACATTTAAATTTGTTTGTATCAGTTTTTGGCATCTGGCGGCCCCCACGATGTGCATACGGTGTCATGAGTCAGCCGCCTTTGACGTACGTCGAAAGGCCAGTACCGCATTTGAGATTGTGACAAAAACCGAAACTGCCCAAATTTCGTCTATTTTGAACTGTTTATACCATTCAGTTGATACCTGACTTATTATTTTGTCATTTTCAGTTTATCTAACTATTTTAAAATGAGTAAAAAATGATTTAGGTATCGTTCACCACAAATTACAACGAAGATAAAGTACAAGTTATGCTGCTGAAAAAAACTTATACCAGTCGAAGTTAACGCATTATTGCGAATTTCAAAAAGTATTGACCATGTAGAATGTGAAGTGGATTCGAAAATCAAAGAACTTCAAATAAAACACGAAAAAGAATGTGGCACTTATAGATTGTTTTTAGGCTATCTCTGCCGGCCGTGGTGGCCGAGCGGTTCTAGGCGCGACCACTACGGTCGCAGGTTCCAATCCTGCCTCGGGCATGGATGTGTGTGATGTCTTTAAGTTAGTTAGGTTTAAGTTGTTCTAAGTTCTAGGGGAGTGATGACAAGTCCCATAGTGCTCAGAGCCATTTCAACCATTTTTGGGTTATCTCTTCGTCGTGGAAACCACCAAAGCAATTAAAACCATTGGGTGTAAAAGTAAATTTGAGTTTTCTATTATTTTAACAATTATTTTAACATTCGTAGTCAAAAAAAGCCCGAACACCTTCAACGACTAGAGACAGAACGATCATATTCACAGGACGTTAGTATGTATTTCAGTCACCTCAATTCTCCAAGTGTCATGTTGCCTATTAGGCACAGGTCCGCCATGGGTCGTGGTAACTTGTTCCATGCGCGATACTGTTGATGCGTATCTGGTTCAAATGGCACCTGTGGTATAGCCATCCATCCTGCATTCACCTGGTTCCAGAGTTCATCTGTGGTGGTTTGCATTGGGCCACAGCGCTGCACCCGTCCTTTCACCTTATTCCAAAAAATGTATACTGGTGACAAGTCCGGTGATCTGGAGGGCACGGCAAAATTCTGACATTAGATGACACCCAGAAGACATTTCTTGGTGCAGCAACATGTGGCCGTGCATTATCTTGCTGAAAAATGGCAGCTGGGTTGTTGCGCAGAAAGGGTCGCAAGGTGTCATTCACGTTGGTCAGACTGGTCACTGTGCCTTGGACGCACACCAACTGTGATTTATAGCTGTACTCAACAGCACCCCACACCAAATGGCCTTGAGCTGGCGCTGTACGTCTCGTCTGAAAGAAGTCACTGTGATGCCAATCACCCTCTCTGCGGTGAACCAAAATGCGACCGTCATTTTCAAACAAACAGAACTCGGATTCGTCCGAAAACACTATCTGATGACATTTCTCCCATTGACGTCGTTCCATATACCACTGCCGTCTGGCATATTTCTGCACATTCGTCAAAGATAGGCGGAGAAGTGGATGACGCACAAGTAACCCATCCCTAAATAAACGGCGGCGGACTGTAACTCCTGATAGCGTACGATGTGTTCGACTGTTGCACCAGATCCGAGGAGGACGCAGGTCTGGCCTGCAACGCCATTCGGATGATCTGCTCAGGCAGTGGTCCGTGTTGTGCGACCTGACCCATCTCGTCGTGTTCTATGCCCTTCCTTGAACGATTCTGCACACACCCCTTTTCACTGCCTCAACACTTCGTCCCACACGAGCAGCAATCTCCCGGATGGCTCCATCACATTCTCTTATGCCAATAATACACCTTCTTTCAAATTTACTGATTTCACGGTACGGTTCGCGCGTATGTCTAAGGCATTCTGCACGTCTACCCAAGACACACTCATCCATTACCTTCGGTTTATATCGACAACGACAGCCGTAGGTACATTTTATTGGTAGTTGGTGTTGCGCGCAATTTCGATGTTGATCTTGAACCCGCCAGTTGACACTGTTGAAATGCTAATCATTTCTGCAGAACTTATAACGTGCATGTACTGTGAATATGAACGTCCTATGTATCATTGTTCAATGTTTTTTATTTTTTATTTTTTTATTTATTTATTTAATTTTTTGTTTTGTTTTGTTTTTCTTACATTCGTATGTATTTAGTGTGTTGTGGCAATCTGGAAAACAGTACAATCTAATCAGTTACGTTCAGTTGTTATTCACTACTTATAATGAAGCCAAATTGGCAGCCCCATCTTTCTGTCTGTCTGTTGGGTGTAGTCTCGGAAGATATAGGGTCGATTTACAGGTTCTTCACGGTGATACAGTGTACGTATCGTGTGAAATGCATTCAACATCTTACATGCCCGCTTTTAATTATAGGAAGGGGACATACCAGAAGACACTAAAGATATTAGTACGCGAATGACTGGAAACCAATTACCTGAACCAGTACCTAAATCAAAGCCCAGTCAAAACATTTCTAGGAATAAAATTATAGTACTGCAATCTGCACTCAGTGTCTTGGTGTTATTTAATTGATCTTGTGGCATTTGCGACCTCTATTTTTCATCATACAAAGCCACTTACTAACACATGCAATCCTGCAAGAGTCATAAAGAGGTTTCGCTCGTCACGAACGTTGGTGCTCAAACAACTGCAGTTAGACGTGCCAGGGAAGTTCTTTGTTTGCTAAACGATGACGATGCTATATGTTTGGAGAAGATGATGTGAACATAGCGTGTGTACGTAACATTGTAGGAACCGAGAACAAAGTGACTGCTATGCCTATCATAAATAATATGAAAGAATGGATTCTAAGTACTTGGACATAAGATGATTAAATTTTGTATCGTTCATTTCATTCGTTATGTTTTGTAACTTTGATTTGTTGTTGACTTTTTGAAAAAGGGTTTCCTATGGAGATACATGAATATTTTTGGAAATGCTGATTCAATGTAATAATTTCTTAACTTAAAACTGCATAATATGTGACGTCACTTCAGGGGGTCACACAAATGTGACCATCTCTGACAAGGAGAGGGGAGGGAGGGGGTGGGGGGAGAACTCTGCGTAATGTAATTTATGGGTGGCCTCCAGTCTCCGATTTGTGTCTGCGAGGGAAAAGCTATGCACTTTGTGATGCGCAACGCTTCTGTCTGGACTTGGTGAATAAGCAATTAATGTAATGAAATAACTCACCCTGGTGTTAATTCTACAGCGAGGTACACGTATACTGAATTCTGTGCGAATATAATGATTGTACTGTTAGAGATCAGCCATATTATGAATTTTCGAATTGTCAAAGTTGATAAAGTTGAAATAAGTTAAATACTAACGCTAATTCATGCTGTACAAGAAATGTATATGAAACTACATCATTGTTTGATCTGTAAAGAAAAGTGCGAATCTAAGTGAAACAGAGTATATGAATCCCGACGCATTACACATGGGAATAGACTTTCAAGCGGATGGACTTTCGTAGTAAATCTTCGAGTACGCGCAAGGTCAGAACTTTTATGGGGGAATTATTATTAGCGGCAAAAGCGTTACCCTCCTTTTTGAGTTTTCTCTTCGACCAGATAATACTATCAGATTCCACTCTACTAAGTTGTAATTGTATAGAAAACTTTCGAAAGTTCTGTTACGAGAAGCCTAATTTCTTCTGGAGATGTAGTCTACGACGAAGTTAGTAGCGGGAAGTCGGGCAACAGAAGACTAATTTCGTCGAGCTGCAGAAAGCAAATACCAGAAGAAATTGCCACTTAATAAACGATTGATACTTACACAAACATTACATAAACCTTTAAGACACTATCTTTGATGTTTCAATAAAATTCCAGATATCACCAAACAGATAAAAATACTTTTTTTATAGTTTTAATTGGGAACCCTTATGTTGATAAAAACGAGCTTCGGTCTAAATGAATGGCGTCTGTTGTGCGTAAAGGAGAGAGTTAATACATACAGCGTAGGTTAATACATACAGCGTAATTAATAGCACTTAAACACTTTTATTTTCCCGTTCCAGGTTTTAATTATCATGAATTCAGGCTAGTAACTGATCAATAAATCAAATAATACATTAGAGGCGTCCATTTCCTACTTTGCAACTAACGGGCTGTCTCCTTATTCGTGCAAAGCTCAAGATTGTTAGTTTCTTGTCCATAATTCTGTTATTAGTCGGTTTCCTTATAACGATGGCACAATAAATAAAGGGAACGACACCTGATTTCTGAGGTCGAGGATAGATGAAAAGCTCTTATGTTGATGTGTATGATATCCGGTAGAAATTGAACGTAGATAACTTTTTGATCAGAATATCGTTTCGCTGCATATGTTTGTGACGATCTTAAACTGACCTCCTTCCCATAGGTTCATTCTTTGATGTGTTAACGTAGTCTTTTGTTGTCTTGAAACGAACAGGTATTTGCTAGTAAGATCTACAGATGTTGCTTCAGAAACCCATTAAATATTTTGTTTAGCTTCAGCTACTAACTGATCCTGTGCCACGGACACGGAAATTATATCATTTTATAAAACGAGAGTACTCGTTAAAAGGTAGTACATAATTTTAATATTCATACACGGATGAGACAAAACTTTAAGAACACTGTCCATAGCGAGAGTAAACGCCACCTGGTTGCGTTGGGGCACGTGCCTCGAGAAGGAAATTATATAAACGGAGCAGAGACGAATACGGAATCGTTCTAGCGATGATAAGGGCTAGATGGCGGAATCTTCTGCCATACGAGTTGTGTGGGGAAAGTAATGAGACTGAATTTTTATCTGCCAAGGTTTTTATTTACTCACTTTTTTTCTAAACAACAATATTGTCTCTTTAAAAGCAGTTTCTTTCGGTAGCTATATCTCGGTGGAGTCGTTGTTTCCAGTCTTGGTAGCAACGGTGGAACGTGTCAACTGGTAGCGCCCTTAACATGTTCGCCAGAGTGACAGAGTGATTCCCTTTTAAGACATTTTTCAATTTCTGGAAAATAAAAACGCCACAGGGACGCAGATCAGGTGAACAGGCGGTGCTATGGAACAACAGGAATGCCTTTTGATGTAAAAAATTCAGTAATGGAAGTGGCCGTGTGACATGACACGTTGTCATGATGCTGCGTCCACTTGTCTGGCATGTCTGGTCTCACTCGGTTCACCCTTTTCCTGAGCCTTTCAAGGACATCTTCATAAAAAACTTGGTCGACAGTTTGTTCCGGAGGTACAAACTCCTAATGCGTGATACCCCTAGTGTCAAAAAAGCAAATCAGCATTGTTTTGATCTGGGATTTGCTTTTTCGAGTTTTTTTAGGTCGATGTCTCAGTGTGCCACTACTCACTTTGCCGATTTGTCTCTAGATCGTACTCAGAAATCAAGGGTCCATCGCGTGTGATCACATTACCGAACCATTCGGGTTAGTGGTAATCATTTCATGATCAACGCAGACGTTTCTTCGATTGTTCATCTGGACAGTTGTGACGTTTTTCGCCACCATTTTGGCACAAATATTTCATATATCCAAACCTTCGGTCAAAATTTGATGTAGAGTGGAAGTGTTTAAGTTTGACTGGTCACCTATCACCCTTATTGTCGGTATGATCTCTCAAGACTACGCTCACGTTCGACGTTCGTCGGCCTTTGAAGTTTAGGATCTCCTTGAGAGATATTAATCATCGAAGTGTTTTCGGCTTTCCAAAAATTATTTATCCCAGCGAAAAACTTGTGCTCTTGATAAAGATGTTCCCCACAGGCCTGTTTCAAAGTTTCGGGGATTCCTAAAGCTTAACGCAAAACTTGATGGCGTAACGTCGCTGTAAATTGCGTTGTTCCATTTTCGTTACATGCAAAAAAACACAGCTTCACTGATGGCGATCTCGAAAACCACGTGAAGGATGTGTGGAGCTGACACTCCGTCTGAGCATCTGCAAGGCATCAAAGCACCGGTCTATACAACTAGAACAACATAGCGTTGGCAGATAATTCGCAGTCTTGTCAGCCTCATTAGTTTCCTCACACACCTCGTAAGTATCTTTAAGAAAGAGTAGATTGTTGTGGCCTGATGCCTGGGAACGAACATCTCGGAAACGGCGAGGCTGCTTGGCCGTTTGCTTGCTACTGTCGTCAGCATGTGTGGAGCATACTATTTATTCACAACCAATATAAAAGAGTTGCATGTTTGCACCTGTTACTGTCCTTCAGTGTAGTCACCAGCGTTGTATAGAACTCGTTGTCAGCGATGTGGAAGGCGTAGTATACCGTTAGCAGAGCCTGTTCTCTTGATGGTACGAATGGAGCGGTCTACTGCCTGTCGAATCTCTGGAACAGTCCTGAAGCGAATGCCACGAAGTGGTTCCTTCATCTTCAGAATCAAATCAAAGTGACAAGAACTTAAGGCCTTGGAATATGGTGGATGGTACAGTACTTCCCAGTCTCATCGACCGAACAGAGCAGCCACAGCTTGCGCTGTATGCGCCCGCGCATTGTCGTGCAAAATGATGGGTGGGTGGTGCAGAAAGTGTCGTTGCTTCTTTCGCAAAGCTGGTCGCAGGTGATGCTCCAAATACGAACAGTAGTACTGTCCATTGACGTTCTGCCGCGGAGGAACGCAATCCGTAATGATAACACCATCACAGTCGTACACGAGAATCGGCATAACTCTCGCCATACTGGGGCTCTGACGCACTTTCAACTTTCGCGGCGTCCCATAATGACGCCATTCATTCGTTGGATTGGCGTTTTGGTTTTGGCTCGTACGATGCAGCCCATGTCTCATCCATTGTTACGATACGGCCTAAGAAACCTTCTCCTTCGAACTCCAAGTGCGTCTGAGCGGCATCGTAACGCATCCATTTCTGCATTTCCGTCAAGTCATGCGGAACTCATTGTGATCCAATTTTTCGCATGCCCGGGCGTTCCTTCAGGATGCGAAGCACACTCGTATGCGCAAATCCGGTTTCGTGGGCGAGCTCACGAATCGAATGGCGTCGATCACTGTCCACTAACGCGGCAACAGCATGCACTTCTTCTTCAAAGACGCTAGGACGACCTGCCCGAAGTATGTCTGCCACAGTTTTCCGATCTTCGTTGAAGGCTTTTACCCAACGTGTCACTGTTCTGTAAGGCAATTCCGGTTCCCCGCAAGCCTCTTGAAGACCTTGGTGACACGGCCGTGCTGTACGGCCTCTGGCACATTCAATCTTGATCCTACTCCGTTGACCCTGTTTCGAAAACGTAGTGAAACGTTACGTTAGAGCGCTCGCTCACAAGTGACTGTGTTTCCCTCGATTGCGCGCACGCCGGTAACGTGGGACGGGCGAGTCCATTTGCTCGGAGGTAAAACAGGTATGTCAACAACGTGTGCCATCACCGACAATAGTAGATTCCATTGCATAGTGTCTCCATAGCAGTGTTGCCATTATTAGGTTCCAACTTACGTATTTAATGGATGGTAGAGCCACGAATAAGCGATTAGATGTTAGGACGAGAAGAACGGTGGTTTAACCGCTCTATAAAGCAGAATACGCGACTAGGCGACGATGTGTGTCTCACGTCAGAGCACAATACTGGCGAAGGAAAAAGTACACTACTTAAGAATAAAAAAGTTTGCCACTTTCGCGAAACGCTGTAATTGTCCCCCATTGCGAATCTTGAGTTTGAAACTTGGCTCAAAGGGAATGATGCAAAAGCGTGGCTCCCTGCAACATCTTCCGGATGGGAAACACTTCAAGCAGTAAAGTGTTGAAACGTGCGAAAAAAGGACCAAACCTCAGTATTCGTGTGAGTTTCGTTAATCATGTCACATTGGTACAGCCGCGCGGGATTAGCCGAGCGGTCTGTGGCGCTGCAGTCATGCACTGTGCGGCTGGTCCCGGCGGAGGTTCGCGTCCTCCCTCGGGCATGGGTGTGTGTGTTTGTCATTAGGATAATTTAGGTTAAGTAGTGTGTAAGCTTAGGGACTGATGACCTTAGCACTTAAGTCCCATAAGATTTCACACACGTTTGAACATTTTTTTTCACATTGGTACCAAATTTCATCACATTTCAGACCAACGCAACCGTGGGCGATTAGAAGTTCGTCACACCTCCTCTTACCTACATTTCACCCCTTCTTTTGAAGCGTCTGCCATGGATATCAAAACAGCGACACCCAGCGTTCGAATCACGTGAATTTCTTATGGGTGGCCGAAGAAAACATTACGGACACAAAAAGCCGTCAGGAGGTGTCATAAAGCCTGTCAGTGTCTCAGCCCCTTCCCTTGGGGCATTGATTCCCACACCTTTCGCGATCTGAAGCAGGAAAGGGTTTTATACATTTTCAGCCACTCTGTTTGGCGACCTCATGAGGTGTCATCACGGAGGGCTGCAATATTGAGACGCTCATGAATAAAGCAGCAAAGGGTTCCTCTAAGAACCACAAGTACCGCAGCACCCTCGATGCCACACGCGCTCTTTTGTTGAGCATATTAAAAATTGACCTGTCACAGACTTCGACACTCATTCAACTGAGAGGTGCTTCACATCTTCTATTGCGTCTGAAGGAATTGCCTACCCTCAGGCGCCAGAGCTGCCGCAAGGCACTATCAACTGAATCTGTGTTGAAGTCTCTGACAGTTACATTTTAACATGCTCAATAAAGGTGCATGAGTGACACCAAGGGTGTTACCAGACAGCCGAACTGGGGGTTCTTAGAGGGTTCCCTTGCCGTTTAATTCATGCACATCTCAATATTGCCTCTGGAGGGTGCCAAAAGAAGGGCTGAAAACTATGAACACTGTATGCTGCTTTGATCACTTTCAAATTTCGTCAAATACTATTGAATGGCCCCTAGTGATTCTACCCGATAAACCAGAGCAACAAGTTGCATTTGCACTACACACGCTATGACTCATACCACATCCAGTGTGGCTACAGCCACAAGACATCGTTAAAGTCGGGTTGAATCGTACAGAGGGTGTCAGTAGTGTCTTTGTCAAGAACGTCATACTGTTGCTCTTCGCAATGGGAACTGTCATTTTCGACCCCGAAATTTGGGCGAATCAACAACCTCCCAAGAAAAGGGGTGGTTTCATTGACACCCATTGTGTCACTTTCTGAGGGCCTTGCCTGTCGATTCTGAGCGGCGATATTGCTGAAATCTTTTCCTCGGCCGTCCAACAGAAAATTGTGTGATTCCAATGCTCGGTGTCTCGGTTTTGACCTCCATCACAAGACGCCAAAAGAGGAAGTGAAATATTGGCACTGGACAGGATTGTGGTTAAATCTGATGCCAATGTGACATCATTAATATACCGTTAAGCTCACGTGAACTTCTGAGATTCTTTTTCTTTCGCGCCTGGGAGTGACATTGTCGGAAGCACGACTATACAGAAAGGTTATAGGCACCTCTGAGCCAAATTTCAAACTCACGCTTCACAACTGGAGTCAATTACAGGGCTTCGCAAAAGTGATAACTCTTTTTATTTTGAGTACCGGATTTTGGAGCAACCGGACAAAAATGGTTCAAATGGCTCTGAGCTGTATGGGACTTAACATATGAGGTCATCAGTCCCCTAGAACTTAGAACTACTTAAACCTAACTAACCTAAGGACATTACACATAGCCATGCCCGAGGCAGGATTCGAACCTGCGACAGCAGCAGCAGCGCGGTTCCGGACTGAAGCGCCTAGAAAAATAAAATGGCTCTGAGCACTATGGGACTCAGCTGCTGTGGTCATTAGTCCCCTAGAACTTAGAACTACTTAAACCTAACTAACCTAAGGACATCACAAACATCCATGCCCGAGGCAGGATTCGAACCTGCGACCGTAGCAGTCGCACGGTTCCGGACTGCGCGCCTAGAACCGCGAGACCACCGCGGCCGGCTTGAAGCGCCTAGAACCGCTCGGCCTAGCGGCCGGCAGGAGGAACTGGTTTAGTGCACAATATGCACATAGTGATTCGCAGCAGACGGCAGCTACGTGATTCCATGTTGACTCAGTGACATTGACAGTTACGATTTCAGATCGTTAGAGGCTTGACATCCGGTCGGATGCATCGTGTTTCTCGTCACATCAGTTAGACGGTCAATGTCATCCAGGAGAATGGCTTCTCGACACTTGTACCACGCCATGGACGTGAGTCGTAGGGGGCAGTATTACAATACAGGGGACACTCACCTAGACTTGCATGGGACCAGTTGTACTAATCGAAGGCACTATGACAGCTATGGACTACGTGATTATTATTGTTGACCACCTGCTTCCCTTCATGGCTGATGCTTTCCCCGACACTGGTGGCTTCTTACAGTTGGATTCCTCCCAATACCACAAGATCAAAATTGAGATAAAGCTGGTTTCGGAGCATGACAGTGAACCCACGTTGATATCTTCGACACCAAATTCACTTGATCTGTGTCCGGTGGAACACAGCTGGGGCACTATCGGGTGCCGACACCTCGCTCGCAAAATACGAAAACTGCGTCACTTGTGCGTAAACATTTGATGCGACGTACCTCCGGAAAATTATGAAGGACTCGTCGGATCCGTGCCATGCAGAGTCGCTGTTGTATTGCGTTCCAAATGTGGATCATCACGCAATTAGCCAAGAGGTGATTATACTTTGGCTCGTCAGTGAATTTCTTTCAAATTACTACCGTAGTCATATAACGAAAGCATTATACGAGGGCTATTCGTAAAAGTAAGGAACGATAGGTCGTGAAATGAAAACCACAGTGAAAATCAAAAGTGTTTTATTTGCAACAGTTTGTTATAACTTCCAGCTACTTATCTCCATAGTTGCCGATCCGACTTAGACATTTGTCGTAGCGTTGTACTAACTTTGCAATAACCTCGTTAGGGAAGGCAGCCGACAGTGCTTTCCACCAATTCTCTACGCTGGCCTACAGCTCGTTGTCTGTGCCAAAATGTTGTCTTCATAGCCAGCGGTTCATGTGAGCAGAGATGAAACTCAGAGGGAGACAATTACGGGCTATATTATGGATAATCAAAAATTTGCAATTGAAAACGATGCAGGAGTATCTTCATTGCCCCTGCAGAATACGGCTGAGAATTGTCTTGAAGAATAAAACGCACGACAGTTATCTAATGTTGGCTGCATAGCTTCAAGCGAAATTTCTCACCAGGCCCTCGTACTTGGCGGGAGACACTATTGTTCTAGGTATCTTTATGTGCTTCCTCTGTGTTCATAACCAAAAAGAACGACGTAAAGCGATCGATGGACATAGTAGAGACACTGCCCAACACAGCTGTGCAAAACTTCATCCCATTTTCACTGTGTTTTCCATTTCGTGACCGATGATTCCTTGCTTTCTGAATAACCCTCGTATCTACTCATGTTTGTTACGTATTATAGCAGTCACTGTCAGAAAATATTCACATCCCATTCACGTATAGCTCTCAAAACAAATTCTGGGTGGGTCTCAGTTGGGTTTTCTATGGTTTCTATAAACCGATAGGCACCAATTCCGATTTAGTTTCTACGTGGTTTGCAAAATAAATTACCGAAAAAATATTTGATGAATCTGAAGTAGGGATGGGAAAATCCGATCGATTAAAACCAATATTTCAGCTCTGCATAATCGATATTTTTCGGTATTTGTTTCGTCTCGGTTATATCAAGTGATTTAGTAATAACAGAGTAAAAAGCTGTACTAATTACATATAGCAGTTTTAAGTTTTTAAATAAACCTTTTTTTTAAGAAAGGAGTAGTATGAATTTCTAAAATCTGCATAGGTTTGAAATATTGCGCTATTATAGAATATGGGAAAAGTGGTCAGTGCTATAACAATATCGACAGAAAAAAAGCAACACACAGCATGAGAATTGGTATACTGTTGCTCAGACAACACTGTTCCTGTTGCCGTGTATCTGTGGCATGGCTAAAGGTACGCTTGTACGTACAGTGTTTAAGACTTGCCGCCACCTGATCTATACGTTAGTTTCCCGCTGTCGTCGCCAGACATCCGTTGGACCGCAGAATAGCACCAAACCTAGTCTGGAAACATTTTTACGAAGTGACGTAGCACAATGCTTCACTTGCTTTAACAAATTAAGGATTAGTCTTTCTTTTCTATGAAATAATAAAAGAGAAAAGAAGTTATGGTAGCGGTAATAAATTAAAAGCTCAATAGCAATTCACTCATATAATAAAAATAGAAAGTACATGATTTACTCCCTGTGTCTACATAATAAGCCGTTATCTACTTGTAGCCCACGAAAACGGGAAAACTAACATGAAAACTAGGGTTCTTCAATCTCAGTTCCCACCGTTTAGCACTGACTATTCGTAAAGCCCAAATAGTGGTCTCATCCCTGATTAAAGCATGATTTTGGAGCAGAGTTTCAAACAATTAGAGGCAGTAGCTGAGTACTAGTGATCTTATGCATTGAACCAATTATTACTTTTCGAGAAAAGCACCGAACGATGGACAAAATTTTCTTTTATTTTCATATTTAATGTAATACCTTCAATCTACGTGTCTGGACACTCAGTAAGTGAAAATTTTTCAATCTTGGTTCGATTTCTACATCTCTTACGGGAAATGATAGAAATAAAATGCCGAAAATCGGTTATTTCAGTAACAGATCATTTTCAGCGGTTTTAACTGTCAGGTTATACTGGCGTAGAAAAAAATGATATAAGCGAAAATCGGTAGTTTCAGTGATAACCGTGGTCCCTAATCTGAAGAGAGGCAGCCGAATTACATTGCCCTACCAGGGGCGAATGATATAATTTGTGTTGAATATCCTAAGGCACATGAAACTTTTCCGGCCTAATTTTATTATTCCCACCGTGTTTGATAAGATCTCTGCCACTTTCCTTCCACGTTGTTCTGTCATACGGAAATAAGCTCAAACTCCAATGACATAGTCATCGACATGCTGTTCCCACTTTTCCAGTTCATGACAAGAACTATGCTATTAGATGAGATGTCTATGACGAACCATATGAATAATATGTGATGTGTTTCCACCATGAAGACGAAGCTTCAAGGTGATGGACATGGGCAAATACATCGTCATGACTATGGTAGCTCCAGTCCAGAAAGGTTTCATTCGAAAGTTATAGTCAAAACTCTCGAATTCACCATGGGCTGACGATGTTAGAAAATTTTCAGCTCAAAACGCAGAAGATCCTACATACAAAGCATGCAAGCAGGTGTGATACCTGCGGGGGCGGAATGACTAACAAAGGAACCTCCCCATCGCACCCCCCTCAGATTTAGTTATAAGTTGGCACAGTGGATAGGCCTTGAAAAACTGAAAACAGATCAATTGAGAAAACAGGAAGAAGTTGTGTGGAACTGTGAAAAAAATAAGCAAAATATACAAACTGAGTAGTTCATGTTAAGATAGGCAACATCATGGACAGTGGGACCGCAGGAGCGCCGTGGTCTCGTGGTAACGTGAGCAGCTGCGGAACGAAAGGTCCTTGGTTCAAATCTTCCAACGTGTGAAAGGTTTATTTTTTATTTTCAGTTTATGTGACAAACTCTTATGTTTTCATCACTTTTTTGGGAGTGATTATCACATCCACAGGAAAACCTAAATCGGGCAAGGTAGAAGAATCTTTGATGCCCATTCGCCAAGTGTACAAGTTAGGTGGGTCGACAACATATTCCTGTCATGTGACGCACATGCCGTCACCAGTGTCGTATAGAATATATCAGATGTGTTTTCCTGTGGAGGAATCGGTTGACCTATGACCGTGCGATCAAATGTTTTCGGTTCCCATTGGAGAGGCACGTCCTTTCGTCTACTAATCGCACGTTTTTGCGATGCGGTCGCAAAACACAGACACTAAACTTATTATAGTGAAAAGAGACGTCAATGAACGAACGGACAGATAATAAATATGCAAAAATAAAGAAAGTAAAATTTTCACTCGAGGGAAGACTTGAACCAAGGAGCTGTCGTTCAGCAGCCGTTCACGCTACCACGGGACCACGGCGCTCCTGAGCTCCCATTAGCCTTGATGTAGCCTATTTTCGACATGGACTACTCAGTTTGTATATTTTGCTTATTTTTTTCGTAGTTCCACACAACTTCTTCCTGTTTTCTCAATTGATCTGTGTGCAGTTTATCAAGGCCTATCCACTGTGCCAACTTATATCTAAATCTGAGGGGGGTGCGATGGGGAGGTTCCCTTGTAAGTACCAAATGGGTCCCTGCCGGTTACAAGGGCGTAACTAAATTACCAAGCACGTCGCAGCTTACAGACAAGTAGTCTACGTAAAATACAACTACTTTTCTGGCTGAGCAATGCACAAAGTGTCGCTGTACCGTCATTTTGGCTTGGAACCAAGAAACAGCGTAAATCCTGAACAAAAATCGTCAGCAGTGATGGCTTTGTTAAAGAGTACGGTGGGGAGGTGGGGAGGAGAGAGCTTCAGAGTCACCTTTTGCACTAAGGGGGGGGGGGGGGGGGGAGGAGCTGCCCCTACAAGGCGAAATAATCAGCATGAATAACCAAAGCCATGATCATGCAGAAAGTAATGGAAACCACCATACTAAAGACACGTAAGGTGTATCCACCATACATGTACCCTGTAAGAAAAAAAGTTCCTTCATGATCTTTTCACTGGCAAAAGATTTCTAATAGTTCTCTGTTCAGTTCGCCGGGAAGGGACAGCCATGGGGAAGGAACCATGAGAAAAAGACTGAATAACCAGCGACAGAGTAAAGTTCTCTGAATCGAAACGTGGAATGTCAGAAGTTCTAACGTGATAGGGAAGACAGAAAATCGAAGAAGGGAAACGCAAAGGTTCGGTCTAGATGTAGTGTGGGTGAGTCAAGTAAAATGAGAAGAAGGGTGTGCAGTCAGACGTATATACCGTAATACGAGCAGCAGCAGGATCTGGCATGAGAGTAGTTACGATAGTATAATATGACATAAAGTGAATTCCTGTGAATATTTCGGCGATACAATTTTCCTCAACACAATCGATAACAAACCAACGACAACAATAGTTACGACGCTGACGTAATAAAGAGAAGGTAAACAGTAATTGTATGAGCATATCGAACTGCTAATTCAGCATGCAGGAGGAGATGATTAATAACCATGGTAGTAGGAACGCGGTAGTACGGGAGGGAATAGAAGGAATAGTTTCGGAAGATACGTGCTTGATAGTAGGAATGAGACAGGAGAAGGGCTAAGTTCTGTAATAAATTTCAGCTAATTATAGGGAATAGACTGTTGAAACAATCACGAGAGAATAAACAGAAGCGTATTTGAAAAAGTCCCGGAGAAGATTTCAGTCTGATAACATCATGGTCAGACAGAGAGTCTGCAACAAGATATTGAAATGTAAAGCGTACTCAGGTGCAGATACACATGCATATCACAGTATAGTAATGATGAAGAGAGCACTGAGATTTAAGATACTCGTTAGGAAGAATCAGTTAAAAGGGGGGATCTTAAATTGCTACTTTTATGAATCTCCTCTGACGTGTTGGAACCAAAAATGTAAAGCGACGTTCGATTTTATTCACCGCATCACTATTATAATTATAGTTCATTCACTACA
Source organism: Schistocerca piceifrons (assembly GCF_021461385.2). Taxonomy (NCBI): domain Eukaryota; kingdom Metazoa; phylum Arthropoda; class Insecta; order Orthoptera; family Acrididae; genus Schistocerca; species Schistocerca piceifrons. Next base: position 677,558,326 of record NC_060141.1, read on the forward strand.
CGTGTAGGGGTATACCAGATTCAGACAGGTCTGTGAATGACTGAAGTCCTACAATTTCAATAAATCTGCTCAAACTAAAATAAACTCAATGGAAACCCTATTATCGGCGATTACCGTGTAGTGACGAATTTAGTTCAATAATTGGTCCACAATCTTAATGTACCGCCTATCTGGTGGCATCATTTCAGCCACCGTAGGCTGTCAGGTGTATTCCTTTAACGCACCATGGATATAAACTACATTATTGATCAATTCCGGAACTACACCGTTATCAGATGTCTGCAACATAATACCAAAAGTAGAGTAAATAGGCAAGACGTATTAGTGGAAAACATTACGATTGCATATTACAATTGTTGTTTAAATTATTCACATGATATTGGTGATATGTCTAACAAATTTTAAAACGTTTGTTTATTGCTCTGTGGGAACAGTCACGCTCCCACAGAAACTCATGTCGAGTGTGACACATGTCGTCTTGCGCATAGCAATCAGCTTACAACAACAACTTTCACAACACGCCATGTAGGCAGAAACCTTAGTAAAGGTTTAAAAGCATACCGACTACTTTTCCGCACCCATGCATAGACATAACTGTTATAAATGGCGGGAGACTGGAATCAACCAAAGAGTATGCTAAGACTTGTCATTTTGCAAAGACAAAGTTTTCGCCAGAGGAGGCTGCAGTCATGTGATCACTATCCTACGTATATGTCGCAAATTCTTAGAAAACTCTTACATACCTAGGCATACTAATTCTCCCGTTTTGCTGCATTGATGCCACGTGATTTTATTACATCTTTTTAAAAATGGCTCAGTCCTATGTGCCATTGCTGAGAATAGTCTCTGTGTCCTTTGTTATTACAAAAACCGCAAGTCCTTTCATTTGATCACAGTCCCCATATCCTGAGGAGCGCACTTTGCCATTGCCCCGAGTCTTTACGACTGCGAGCGCAACGCCCACGGGGACCGTCGTGGACGGGGCGCCTGCTAGCTGACCGCTCAGCATCTGAATCCGTACAGTGAGCAACGCGATCGAGTCTGTAGCCCGTAGGTAGTACAGCTCGCACCTGGCCAGACTTACCCACAGTCGAACCCGTGCACCCTCAGGCTCACCAGTTTTACCCGGCTACGCCCGAGTTAGCCACAGGTTCTAGGCCTTAAAACCAAGTCCCAGATGTTCGGTACTTGGATACTAAATGTTTACTACTCGTGTTGGCGTTTATAGTCCCACCACGTTTGACGAGTAACCGCCAAGGACATTTTACTTTGAGTCCTCTACCGCACATCTCATACTGCCTGAGTCGCCCGTTGTCCTGTAAAAAGGCGACAAACAAGGAATGAGATAGAAAACAGGCAGTTTTATGGGTAACTGCCGTGCGGTCTGCCAATTGGCTCGTCGTATCCCCCGTAGGTGAATTTGGACACTAGTTCACGCGTGAACCGACACGTCTTACGACTACCCCTGCCTCTACCCCATGGTTCCCTTTTCCCTCTCACGGAAAGGGTACTCATTTCGACAAGACTCCTGTTGTCACACTGACTAGTCTCTGTTCGAGGTCGCTTTCGCAAGCCTCTACCACACATCTCTTACACACCAGAAAGCGCCCGTTGCCCATGGGTTCTACCTATTGAGGCGCAGGATTGGGTAGCTTCTGGCAGTCTTGTGGGTAAACGCCGCGTGGTCTGCCAAGGGACACCGCCGATGCGACACAGGGTTCTGATACTAGTCCACGCCACCACGTGAACCGACACCTCAAACTGCTACTCTGAACTTTCCAAATTATTCACAAAACTGCTAAAATTGTTTAAAATACTGTCAAACAGTAAAATGATTCCCATTCGCTATTGCTGAATAAAAATGAAAGTATTCCTGGCTTTATTTTTTAGTGAAGTGGACTCAAGTGGTTGTTTTCGTAAAATAATAAAATTAAAATTAAATAATTTTCGTCATTAGTAAGTTGACAAATCCACTTATTTGCAGAAGATACAAATCTGCTCTGCAACAACCTAGCTGATTTCATGGTGATAATAACAGTCATTATTGTTCGCTAATTCATGTAATTTATATTCAAGGTGCATTTGAGGAATAAAACTGCCAGCATGTGGTGATTAAAATGTGTCCATCACTAGGACAAATTTACTTTTGTATGCATTCTTTGCAAGCCTACTTCTTAGACACTTTTGCTTCATAAGGGAATGGGATTCGAAATAATCTTAATGGGGTCAACAGAAACCTCCGATCTTACTCGTCTGCTTTGACCCGTGACGTAAGCGTGTTGTGGTGTGTGACGTCATTACGGCTCGGAGTTTAGTCTTGTTTTTGTTTGTGGTGCTCTCTGGTGGTGTGTTCATGGTTTTCGTTTGTTTTAATTTAATGCTCATTGCTGTATGTCGGGTGAGTTTGTTATTGAGTGTATTTGGTTGTGGTTTTTTGTTTAGGAATGGATATGAAAGACCGCCTTAATAGTGTTCGGTTGAGGGCGATGATGGGCGAGACAGCGTTAGAACTTATCAAGTTCTTACAACTATTCGGTTTAATCGCCGAAGTTGTTAAGTGTTCTCTTTGCCTTGATTGGTTAAAGTTCCGACCTCTCGGACCAGCGACGGAGGATACATGTGGTGTTGCCGGAAAGATGGCGTATGGCGTTCTATAAGGCGTGGTACCTGGTTCGAGAAGTCTAGATTGGGCATGCGTGAGATTGTGCTTATTACATATTATTTTTGTTATAGATGCCCACAGAGTTTTTGCGCGTTTGAGACTGGTGTGAGTGAGAGGACTGTTTTAGACTGGTATTCCTTTTGTCGTGAAGTGTGTTCGGAATTTACAGGGGTAAGTTGGGTGGGCATGGGGTGCTTGTGGAGGTGGACGAGTCGCAGTTTGGTAAAAGGAAGTATGGGAGGGGGAAGTCTGTGGCTGGTCTTTGGGTGTGGGGGGCTGTTGTTCACGGGGGTGGGGGTACTGAATGTGTTTTTAGGGTTGTGGAGGGGAGGTCGAAGGCTGAATTAGTGGGGTTAATTGAGGAGTATGTAGAGCCCGGGTCCACAATAGTTTCTGATGCTTTTTCTTCTTATAGGGGGTTGGGTGACAGGGGATTTAATCATTTAGTAGTGAACCACAGTCTAGAATTTAAGAATTATGATACTGGGGCTTGCACTAACACAATTGAGGGGATGTGGGGGGCGGTTAAGTCAGTTCTTGGGAGGGGGAAGAGGCGCTCTTCCAACCTTCAGTCTCATTTAGATGAGTACTGTTGGCGGAAGAGTGTCCCAGAGGCCTATTGCATTTTTCGGGTTTTTTTAAGGGCTGTGGGTAAAATGTATAGGCCGAAAGTGGTTAGTTAGGGTGCATTTGTGTGTGATTGTGGTGGCCTATCTAGTTTGTGGAGCTGGAACTTTTTTGAGGTAAGTTCCGTTTTTTTTTGTTTTTGATGTGTGTTTTGTGTCAACAGAAACATCCGATCTCACGCGTCGGCTTTGACCCGTGACGTTAGGGACCTACACATTGATCTGTAGCGTAGCCCTGAATACGAGGTTAGGTTGGGAGGTTTTTTTTTTGGCGGGGGGGGGTCAGGGGGGGGCGCAGCCCCCCCCCCCCCCTGCCTGGCCTCGAGTACCACTTGTTTATTATTATCTTTGTTCGATCGTAATTTATGTGATTGGGAGCTGTTGTAGATGTATGTAGGTGTAAGGGAAGTGTTGGTTTTTTAGGTTGGTGTTGGGGGATGTGATCGGTAGGTTCTGTTGAGCTATATAGGTCAACGGAAGTGTTCGATCGTAATTTATGTGATTGGGAGCTGTTGTAGATGTATGTAGGTGTAAGGGAAGTGTTCTTTTTTTTTGTATTGGAGGATGTGATCGGTAGGTTCTGTTGAGCTACATAGGTCAAGGGAAGTGTCCGATTCTGGATAGGAATGTGTTTTTTGGTATTTGGTCAGTTTTGTGATGTTGATTTATTTCGTTGTTTTGCGTGGTTTTGTATGGCGGTCGGTGGCTACATTTGTGTATATTTAGTTTGTCCCCACCCAAAAACCCCCAATTTCCCACGCTTGTCCCGTTAGAGTCATTAGGCTTTTTGTGAAACTTGTGTATTTCAGTGTTTATAATACGTATGCGATGTTTTTATATCCGCCATATTGGATAATACGTATGCAATGTTTTTATATCCGCCATATTGGAATTGTCGTTTATAGTCGTTTCCGCTACATTTGTGACGTCATGGGTCAAAGCCGACGGGTAAGATCGGACGCTTCTGTATTTCCTCTTAATGGACAAGCAAATTTGCGTTCAAGAACCTAGTTGTTTATCTAAAAAGCTTAACACTGAACAGATCATTTTCAACAATTCTTATTATCAAATCGTAACAGCTACAGTCTCATACTTAAAAACGAGGTGGAGGAATGAAATCAACTTGTATGACGATGAGCATTGGGAAGCTTCAGAAAAGGTTAATGGTCTACTCAGGGATTATCATGCAACAGCGTTGTGCTATGATACTGACAGTGCAATATAAGAGGATTTTAGAATTGATAGTAAAACTCTAGAAGCATTCGCTTAATACCAAATAATGCATCGTTATAGACTTTTGGGGGGGGGGGGGGGTCAGATCTCCCCAGCCAAAATCGCTGCTAACTAAATAAAGCTGGTGGACGACCACGTGCCATTCCATAACATTGTGAGAAATTAGATACACAGTCTCCACCTCCACATCTTAGTAAAGCATCCATGCTCAACGGCTTCTGGCAGAAGACTCACTTTTGAGATCTTTCTCTCCCTGCAGCCAAGGAAATCCTTAGCATCTGTCCTCTATGGAAGGGGCGTATTTTTGAACATAGAAAGTTCCGGGAAGGTTTCGGAAGCTTCGCTTCGCCCTGTGGGCAACAGGACCAATAAAATAGAATGATTCTCAGAAAGGCTGGAAAGTTCCGCGCAGCCGATAAAGACGTGACTCCACCAACTAACTCTGAAATGAAAGCTAAACGAAATCTCCTTGGTCTTCCCCGTTTCGCCTCCTATCTTCCAAAAAAGAAAGAAACCTTCCCTGGCTAGCAGCTCCGCCACCATATTTCCTTTTCATGCAGGATTTAACCCCAGGATTTAGTACAGAGTATAGGAGGAAGCATGAGGCTGTTGATCACAAAAGACTGTACCGAGAAATAAAAATAAAATATCCTACAGAACCCCTCCCCACAAGCGTCGGCAAGTTAAAGGAGGATGAATCGTATTAAACATCACTGATACAGGACACTGATATGTCAGTAAAAGACAACATTATGGAAGAGGTATGAAATTAACATATGTCTTTCACAATGTGCAACGAAGTGGGATACGAGAAGCGTTCGAAGTTCCCTGGAGTTGTAGATGCCGCGATAGTAAATACCACAATAGGCAGTTCATATGAAGAAGAATGGACGTCTCTAAAAAGAGCAATCACAGAAGTTGAAGAAACAATCATAGGTAAAAGAAAGTGTTGCGTATCAGTAGAATACCTGAAGTGAATGACGAAAGAATGAAAACAAAGAGTTCGAGGAATTTTAGGAACACAGAAATATGATTTAGGTATGACGTTAATAGGAAGTGAGGAGAAGATTAAAGCAAAAATGTGAAGAAACCGAAACAACATGATCGTCGGAAAGGGTGATTCAGCATACCGAAAATTCAAAACGAATTTCGATAGAATTAAAAGCAAGGCTGTCAACATTAAGACTGGAATGGGAATTCCACTGTTGAAGTCAGAGCAGTCTAATGAGCAAATCATATGAGCCGAGTGTATGCTGAAGAAAGGCAACGGTAATAAGGGGCAGCGTAAATCAGATTGGCGATAAATTTAACATCAGAAGACCACGGAACAGATGAATTTAAAGGATTCTGCTACGTTGGACACAAAATAGTATACGACTGACGAAGTAAGCAGAACAATAAAAGCAGATTAGTTCACGAAAAGATGGCATTCCTGGCTAAAAGAAGTCTGCTAGTATCAAACATCGGTCTCACTCTCAAGCAGAGGTACCTGAGAAAAAACGTTTGCAGCGGAGCATTACGTTACAGTTAATCATGGATTGTATGATAACCGAGAAAGAAAAGAAAAGAAGAGTTTGAAATTGTGGTGTTAGAGAAGGGTGTTGATAAAAAAGTGAACTTATATGGTATGAGGTGAGGAAATTCTCTGCAGAACCGCGCAAGAAAGAAACAATAGAAAACAATGACTAGGCAAAGCGACAGAGGAAAATTCCTTGGTACGATATGCAGATGTAGAGGAAGGACTTTGGACAGGATCCAACAAATCCTATGGAGGTAAGATTGGTTCAAGTGGCTCTAAGCACTATGGGACTTAAGGTGCAAGTACTATTGTAGAAGAAGATTTAGCACAATCATGTTACGATCAATAGTAACGTTTGTTATTCCACGGTGTTTTGTACCAGTAAATCCATTACTACTTCTGGCAGAGCCATACGTGAGACGGTCGATTTTTAAATGAATTGTATTGCTTACTCGCACGGAGAGTCAAAAATAACGCTCAAAACAAAATTAAGTCCTCGCTTTTGAAATTCTTAGATTGTTATACTTCATTAAATATATCATATTCTGTAATTCTAGTTTACTTTTTTACCGTATCCGCATGCCACCTAGACATCCGTCGAAGATCTGCACTACAACTCTTGAAACAGACAGTGCACTCACGCGACGTCACTGACGCAATAACGCAATAGAAAGGCAACAATATTACGCTAAATACTGCGATGTCACCGCTGGTGCATTTACGCGGATACAAGAATAGACACAACGCGCCATAACGTGTGATTGATTATACCTGGGCTGAGTAATTGTCTTCCTAGTTGTCTGTTTAGAGCGCGCGCCGTTGAGGTAGCCGTTAAAGCCGAGTTTACTTATGCAGTCGGTCACGAACAATCAGTCGGAGAAAGCAGTCGAATGGTCGACAAGTAGTGTCGTTCGCGTGCCGGGCGAAGGGCAATAATAGTCCCGAACACGAATTCGCAAATAATGAATGTCATCTAAGGTTAATGTTGCAGTTTTATTTGAATATCCTGGTATAATGTTTTACTATAATTCAGTAGAGAGGAAACCTGCACCTTGGCTGACTGAAGAACTAAAACAGCTCATGAATCTCAGAGACGCTGCACATCGAGCATACAAGATACACCCTACACCTGAAAATCATACTTTGTACAAGCAGAAACGAAACATAGTCAGTCAAGCGGTGAGAAACGCTAAGCTCAGGCATGCCCGTACATTAGCTGACAATATATGTAGACCAGCTATTCTGTGGAAAAATCTCCGTAGTCTCGTTTTAGGCAAAATTAAAGTTGCAGAAAATCCCATGGTCCCAGATGAAGAACTAAACCGATTCTTCACATTACCTACAACCACAACTGAACCGCAAGAAAAAAACAGAGACTCATTGATTACTTCATCGGGATGAACGACTGTAGCAAAGAGAAATTCTATCTACAGCACGTCAAGAAAGCCATAATGCGGATTAGATCAGCATCTACTGGACATGATGGCATCACTATCCAGATGGTAAAACTTATTATTGCTCTCTATGACAGACATTTCCAACGCTTCATTAATCACAAGTGTTTTCCCTGAGGCCAGGAAACTGGGACAAATTAAGCCACTGCCTAAAAAGGACATTGCCACAGCAGCCTCTGACTACCGCCCCATCTGCCTTCTTCCTGCACTATCAAAGGCCTTAGAATGTATAGTCCATGACCAGCTCACCGACTACCTAACTACTAACAACCAACAGGACGAATACCAATCAGGTTTCCGTAAACACAACATCCGCACTGATAAAGGCGACAGATGAACGGAAACTTGCCATGGACAGACAAGAAGAGACTATCATTTGCTTCTTAGATTTCAGCAAAGCATTTGATACTGTCGACTTCGACATCTTACTAGCCAAACTTAGCGGTCTAAATTTCTCACCAAGTGCAGTGCAATGGTTTCGCTCATACATGACGTCTCGTCAGCAACGCGCTCTGTCCGGGAATATAAAATCACAATGGCGGCAGGTAGTGTCAGGTGTTCCCCAAGGCTCAGTATTAGGTCACATACTCTTCCCTCTGTATGTCAATGATGTGTCACCGGTTCTGACCTATTGAAAATATATGTATGCTGATGACCTTCAGTTGTATCTAAGTGCGAAACCAAGCAATCTTAAGAAAGCTATTGAAAATTTCAATACTGACCTCCATTCACTATCAAAATGGGTACAGGACATAGAACTAAAACTAAACCCATCTAAAACCCAAGCGGTATTTGTTGGTCACTCTAAGCTCATTAGCCCAAAACATCGGGAAGCGGTACCATCTCTTATCCTAAATGGAACAAATATTAACTTCTCTCCTTCAGTAAACAGTTTGGGAGTAATAATAGATGAAAATCTAAATTGGACAGAGCACGTAACTGCAGTGTGCAAAAAAGCATAGCATCCCATCATGTCCTACAAAAATATAAAAAAACTCTTCCCTTTGGATCTGAAAAAGAAATTAGTACAAACGCTTATACTCCCAATCATTGACTACAGTGATATTATCCTACAAGGCCTCTCTCAGGAAAATTCGCGACGTCTGGAACTGGTCATGAATGCCTGCGTCCGATATATCTGTGACATTCAACTTTTTGACCACATTTCACCAGCATATGCAACATTGTCCTGGCTGCGTGCAGACAAACGGAGAGATTTCCATACACTCTGTCTCATCTACTGCCTTATAAATGTACACTGTCCCTCATATCTCTCCTCGTCTTTAACGCTTATGTCGGAACAACATGACAGAAACACACGTTCGCATCATAATAAAATCCTCTCTGTTCCACTACATCGCTTAGTCACCTTCTCGAAGTCCTTTACAGTAGCGGGAACCCGACTCTGGAATAACTTCCCTTGTTATTTTAGAGAACTTATAAACATGTCCAGCTTCAAAAAAAAGTTAATGACGTATCTACTTAAGCAACAGTAATGCCTTCCTCTGTACGTGAATGCACTTCACCTCATTACTTCCCTCTTCCCCCCCTCCTTAAATCTCCCCTCCCCAAAACTCGCTACACTAGTAAACATCTACTTTACACACCAAGATATTAATATACATCTGCACAAATCTTCATTTCTATTGCCCATTTTTCGCATGTTTAACATTATTATTTGATTTTTTTACTGTTATTATTATTGCTTTTGTCATATTTGTATCTATAGCACCTGTTGTAAAAATACTGCCATCATTTACTTTAGTAGGTCTTAGTCATTATTCTTTATACATATTGTCACTAGAGTGATCTAATTTTCTTATTTAAACTATTGTCATGATGTAACTCTGATGTGCGAAATGCTGCATGTGTGGAACACTGGTCCGATGTAAGAGAGGGCCTGATGGCCCTAGTCTGATCAGGTTAAATAAATAAATATACCAATCCGTCAGAGAATATAATAAACCTGATAATGACATTACACCAACTTGGCATATTACACCAACTGGGCGACATAAACTCCATCCAACCGGTAATCGACAATAAGAGGAGTATTTATAAAGGAAGTGAGCACTGGGAGAGCTCAAAACTCGGCTTCTCTGTAGGCATTACATCGTCGTCGAAGATCTATTGTATCCATTCAAAACATTCCTCTTTTGATTTGTTCGAACAATGTCACAGCAAGAACGAATTTTGGGCAGGAATCTATTTCAGTCTCCACAGGTTCCCACCACGGGAATTTCCGAACGAGACCAAAAGTGCGATTACTATAGAAAAAACAGCGGTCCACGACAGAGGACCAGCTTTCTGAGAAAACGGGTGTAAATTAGAGAATTTATGCCAACTGAAGACTATATGTACCCGCAGGTCTACTGCAGTTAGTGCCTCTTCATAATGTGTAGCGTGTGGATTCTCAAAGGCCCATACATGTCTCTTGCGATCAATGACCAGTTCTTCTCTGGTGAAACAGGCTTTATTCGAGTAAAGTGCGTAAACATGGAAGGGAGGATGCATCACACAACTCTGCAGAACCATCAGAACACGAATGTTTCACACAGCTCTAAAAGTAGGGCTGCCGTTTCTAAAATTTGAGACGTAGACAGAGGGAGAACGTATATTAAACGTCACTGGCCTTGCTAACTAAAAACAAAGGTACAAATTTTCTAGAGCACACATGTAATTTACAGAACGATAGGCGAAATAACAATTTAGGAAACCAAATAATGGAAATAAAAATAAGTACATTTTACTTATTTGTTGAGTACTTCTGTGTTGTATTTAATTCACGTAAGGTAACTGAACCACGTACACAGAGAACGGAATGTTTTATGTAAACAAACCGGAAATTTTTTCCGTAATTACACGCTAATAACCAATCCATACCTGTAACTTTTTAAATACGATGTACAAAACTTTCAACAAGAGTTATAAATTATGCTTACTGATGTGATTCTTTGATAACGATGAAATTCAGTTCATCTGTTATGCTTACTTTCATTAGTTCGTCACTAAGCAAAATTTCCCTAGCTAACAATAAATGTATATACAAGTTGAACACTCAGCGTATTGCGGATGTCATCATTCATCATTGTTCACGTATTTTGTTGCTAACAGGTCAACCAAAGTACGCGCAATAGGTTATTTGATTAAAATTTCTGGCATTGATTTCTTTTTAAGATTTATAAATTTATTTCAGATTTGAAATTATATTATTATTACTGTAACAAAAGCTAAGTGTATGTTTCATAATTTCAGCTTTCTCCAGCTGTATGCTTCTGGTTATATCTATGACATTCCTCAGCCGTATTACATTCCTTTGCAGCAGTGTTTAGTGTTACAAATATTCAAACTAAATACGAGCTGTCATTATCCAGGCATTTTCAGCAGTGTTCAGTGGCACAGATGCCAATAATAATTACAAACTAAATACGGGCGAGATCCACAATTGAATAAGCTGGCAGTGTTTATTACGTGAGATGTTTATACTTTTTTATTGGCGGTCTCTAGCAGCGGACACTACGGTCAAATTTGACAGCTGCTACGCGTTTTTGTTGGGGTGTAAGCGTGTTTTTGGTTTCCTTCGTGTGTAAATGCCTCTACAACAACTTTTTGTACGCGCTTTGTATGCGCTTGTTAGTAAAGATTTTTTAAATCAAGTAGGACGCTAGTTCACTGGTAAGGCGATACTATGAAAGCATCTGATTGCTTTAGATGAGAGAGACTGCTCACACTCTACGAATATAACAGAATTGTTTCAAGTTTTAAAAACAGAGCAGAAAATAAGCTCAGGGGTCAAGAAGTTAGTCGTCCCCAGCAGACATAGCGTTAATGTCCAGCCTCTAGTCTTGACAGTGGTATCAATTCGGTGCGGAAGAGAGTTCACAAATTTGTCCAGACATATATCTAGCTGCATGTTAGAATGATTAGATCCCGTAGTGCAACCAGACTCTGCGAATCTTGGTAGTTTCATTGGCTTTTCCAAATAGCTGCAGACATTTAGTAAAATCGGGAACGTATGCGTGACGTACTGTGAATTAGGATGTTTAGGATCCGCATCTTGCGAATCACGAGGGTTCAGAAAGAAGGCAACACACGGTTGAAATTAAAGTCCTCGTTCATGTTCACGATGACGTGAATGACCGTGACCACGTCACGGTACGAAAAAAACCCAAAACATCACAAAACCGAATCTACATGCGTAACAGAATTAAAGGATCACTTTTCGGAACTCCGTAACTCTCTCCCATTCCGAGACATAAATTTGAAATTTGGCTCAAAGATGCCTACGACCTTACTACGTAGTGGTGCAAAAATGTGGACCAGCAAAATGTTGACACATGGGAAAAAAAGGCCACAACTTAGAAGTTCTGTGACGTACCAAGTCAGTTAACGATGCCACATTGGCACCAAATCTCACCACAATTCTGCCCAATGCCATTGTGGATTTTTCACGCAATAGGAAGGTCGTAATAGCCCCTCTTACCCCCATTTCAGTTCTTCGTTTGACGCCTATGCTTTGTAAGGTAGAACCGCAAAGCCCTGTGTTGAAATCATGAGGCTTTCTTATGAGTGACCGAGGGAAGCGTTTCAGACACTCCGCCGCTCAGAATCGAAAAAATGGCCATAGGAGGTGGCATAAAGGACGTCCCGGAAACCACACCGTTTCTTGGGACGTTGATTCCCACCTATTTCTCGGTCGAAAACGACAGTTCACCATGCCATGAGCAGAAGGACGCCTTAGTAGACAACCTCTGGCACTGTTGACACCTCCTTGGTGATGCAAGCCTTATCGACATCGTTGGCCGTAAAATCCCTTGAATGTGAACGCAGTATTTGCTCTGGTGGAACAAATAAGGACACCATTCGAAGATCTGAAAGTGGTACAAAACGACAAAGGGTCCTCATGCATTCTCAGTGCTCCTATTGTTGTACGACGTCCTTTGGCGTGATCACTGAGGAGTGCAGCATTGACAAATGAGTGAATAAATCAAAAAAGACCTCCCAGTTTGGCAAAACCCTTGGTGGCACCTGCCACATTAACTGAGTATTGTGATAATGTATCTGAGCCGTGTATCGACTCTTGCTACACCTTGTGTTTAGATTGCATTGGTTCTCCTTTTCTTCCCCTGACATGTTTGTTTGATATGTTGTCTGTCATTAAGTGGCTGCTTGGTTGTCTTTTCCTTCTGCTATCGATATCTGCGATTTTGCATCCGGGAAACTGCTATGGAGGAAGTGAGATCTTTGACCGGTTGTCACCTCGTGTGGTGGCGCGGAAGTAAGGGACGCTGCGCGCATAGTGTGTGGTGGACACGGGAGGGCAGTGTGCCTCTCCAGCGCGAAACAGGCATGGTCGGTTGTACCGAGTTGCCACGTGATGTATGTCGGTTGTATGTAACAAGCGGGTAGAGTTGACGGAAGAGCTCCCCATGTGTTGGTTGTATACAGAATTGCCCCACGAGGAGTTGCTGTTCATTTCGCCTTGGTGGGACGTTAACAAGCTCCTTTAAATCCTCCGTTTCAACACTGGAGTTTAAAAGGATACACCTAACATGAAGGAGCGGTCACTACCAGTCAACGTTGGAGCGAAGACGTGAACTCTGGTGACAGAGCGTGTTGTCGCGTGACCGTGGCGTGTTGGGTACGCTGGCGACGCGTGCGCGGTCGGATGTGTGGATGTTTGCCATCGGAGGTCGTGTACTGCCTGTTCGAGCATAACTGCTAGTTAAGTTCGTGGAAGGTTCAATCATTAAGTAATAATTTTGTGTAACCAGCGTCTCTTATGCCTTGTGGCCTCCGGCGACCGGGTTTCCTGTCCCTGGCACCGATGTAATTGAAGACAGTGATCTTTCCTACTCCTCTCGATACTGTCCGATGGGAGGTGTAGTTTTGGGCAGTTTGTTTCGCTATTCTGTCGTGGGTTATGAGCAAATTCATACTTCTTGTTGGTTGATCATGTGGTCGCTCATTCAGAACTGTGTGTGTTTCCTTGCACGAGGTTATCACTAATTCTGTCAGCAAGTTAAGCCATCTTATAACAAGTTTTAGCTGGCTAAAAGTCGGTGCAGTGACCAGCCTGAGAGTGGCAATTGTGTTTACGGGCGTATTTAAATTGGTCAGTATTCTGTCTAGCCTGAGCATCCCTGAGTGGGTGATTTGTGGCCGCCTTACACGGATCCGTCATATCTGTTATGTTCTAATGATATTCCAGGACACTTTCGTTTAAATTTATTTTAATTCCCCCAAGTTTGCAAATTCTTTTTATAGCCATTGAACGTGTGTTTGCTGAGACCTGTTTAATTTTTTAATGGCAGTATTGGTAGCTACACTACCTCACCGTACTTTATTAACAAAGTTCTGTATTTACTTTAGTAGCTTGTTTGCTAATGTTCTTTAATTTTTTTTTAAATTGTGGTATTGCTATAAATTACTTGATTGCCGTTAGCGGCGTGTTTAAAAGGCTGTTTATTGCCGTACTGTTAGTTTCTGTAAGATATGAATAAAACATTTGTGAAAATCTCAACTCGACAGTAAACTACTAGAAATTTGGCCCCGTTTCCCAACTTGTGGTGTGGCTTATAGTAACCATAACCACTGTGTGTGTCAGGCTGGCAGGCAATTAGTCGCTGATGTGTGTCAAGTGGTTGCCTATCTGCAGGTGCCTCGAGCTGTTTCACAGGTTCCCTTCACAAAGAAACATTTCTAAATTCTTTATAAATGGTTGTGGATGCCACCGAGGGTTTTACCGAACTTGGTGGTCTTCAGAGGAATCCTTCGCAAATTTTGTTCCCACATGTGTCAATGTCGCACTCCTCTGTGACAATGCCACAAGAGGCGTGAAACAAGGGCACTGAAGAAAGAAAAGGTATCTTTACTGCTTTTGATCACGTTCAAACTTCGCCGAATGCTTTTCAACGGCCCATAGTGGTTCTAACCTGTACGATAAAGCAAAAACTGCGGTCGCAGTGCCCGCGATATCCTTAAAGAATTGCACAGAAGGAGCTAGCAGTGCCAAAGATCGTCAAGAACATCCTCCTTTTGCTCATAGAACGCCGAACTGCCGTTTTCGACTGCTAAACGTGTGGGGTCCCAAGGAAAGGGATGATTTCATCGACGCCCTTTATGCTTTCTCCTACGACCAATTCGTTTCCATTCGGTGCGATGTGTCTGAAATGTTTACCTCAGCCACTCGCAAGAAAACGGCGTGGTTTCAAATCTGGGCGTCGCAGTTCTGACTTCCCACAGCAGATGTGTCAAAAGAAGGGGTAAAATATGAGCAAGAGAGTCTGAGGAAGCTTTCCTGCCATGTGAAATGTTCACGGGCAGGATTGTGGCGAAATTTTGTGCCAATGTGACATTACTAACTCACTTGACATGTGAAATGAATTTTTGAGCTGTGGCTTTTTTCTGCACGTGTCAACACCTTGCAGTTGAAGCGTCGTTAAGCCTGATGGTGACGTCGTAGGATGCTATGCTATGCTTTTGCACCATTACAGAGGAAGTTTGTAGGCACCTTTGATCAAAATTTGAAACCTATCTGCCTCGATGGGAGATTGTTTTGGGGTTTCTAAAATGTGATCCTTGCTCGTCGACGCACTCGACATCACGTAAGTTTTGGAAAGAGGTAAAATCGTCGAACCACACCGCTGTCACCTACTATCCAGGTTCTGCGTTATATTTCACAACGAATAATGGTCTGTGTGTAGTTCTTGTCTCCAGTGTTGCTTTGTGTGCATGCACTCTTGCGATTTTCGAGCAGAAACTGGTTAAGATGGACTCGCATTCGCTGTCAGCAACAGTTCCCGGGGTTAGAAACAGATTGTCATTTGCATTACACCGTTTTCTGGTCTCTGTCAGTTAGGACCCATTTACGACCATTGTCGTTGAGCCAAGTTATATGACTTCGAATAGTGTACTAGTGCTCGTAGACATGTTGGTCAGTCCGGGTTGGTATCCGACAAATCGGGCGACTTCGTTTACAATGCGGTCATAGACATATCCATACAAGATAGCTCCTTTCTGTCACTATGCAACGTCCCCAAGTTTATCCATCTTAATCCGCTTACTCTGTCAAATCAAAATGTCACCTACACATCGGTTCATTGCCAAGACCAGCGGTGGTGGGTGTAAGGTTTCTAATTTCTTTCTGGTGTTCAAGGAAAGTGATGCGAGCGTTATACACTAAAAGAAAGAAATTCGCAACACTAAAGAGTGATTAATGTAGAGTAATGACATTTAAGTGATTGTATATGTTAAATGTTGGTACATTAATAATCGGTGTAACCGCCAGAATGTTGAATGCAGGTATGCAAACGTGCATGCATTGTGTTGTACAGGTGCCAGATGTCATTTGTGGGATGGATTTCCATGTCTGTTGCACTTGGCCGATCTCTACAGGGACAGTTAAATCTGTTTGTGGGTGACGCTGGAGTTGTCGTCCGATTATGTGCTCGGTTGGAGACAGGTCTGGTTGTCGAGCAACCCAAGGCAACATGTCGCCACACTATAGAGCACGTTGGGTTACAACAGCGGTATATGGGTAAGAGTTATCCCGTTGGAAAACGCACATGAATGGTAGCACAAGAGGTCAGATCACCAAACTGTCGTACAAATTTGCCGTCAGTGTACGTGGCATAACTACGAAAGTGCTCCTGCTGTCATACGAAATCGTATCTCAGACCATAACTTAAGATGTAGTTCCAGTGTGTCTAGCTAGCAAGCAAGTCTGTTAGATGCCCTCAATTGTCCTTCTAAGCAAGACAGCTCATTACTGGCGCCAAGACAGAACCACTTTTCATTTCACTTTAATGACTTCTTTATCGCCTTGAAGGCATTCTTGACTAACAATAAGTCATCTTTCCCAACCTCAAAGGTAAGTAACGCTCACAACCGTTAGAGGGTATGTTTAAATCGAACCTGAGTTTCGTTCCCAAAGTGGCACTACTAGCGGCACTCTTATCCGAAATTTGAACAGACATAATCTTTCAGATGTAGAAACATGTCTATCAACTTTCAGTTACGTCGCGCATGTCCTTTCTTTCCATCAGTGTATTTTTGTTGGATGTGCCGTATTTCACATTTTACGCTAAACATTTTTCTATCAAACTTCCTGGCAGATTAAAACTGTGTGCCCGACCGAGACTCGAACTCGAACCTTTCGCGGGCAAGTGCTCTACCATCTGAGCTACCGAAGCACGACTCACGCCCGGTACTCACAGCTTTACTTCTGCCAGTATCTCGTCTCCTACCTTCCAAACTTTACAGAAGCTCTCCTGCGAACCTTGCAGAACTAGCACTCCTGAAAGAAAGGATACTGCGGAGACATGCCTTAGCCACAGCCTGGGGGATGTTTCCAGAATGAGATTTTCACTCTGCAGCGAAGTGTGCGCTGATATGAAACTTCCTGGCAGATTAAAACTGTGTGCCCGACCAAGACTCGAACACTATCCTTTCTTTCAGGAGTGCTAGTTCTGCAAGGTTCGCAGGAGAGCTTCTGTAAAGTTTGGAAGGTAGGAGACGAGATATTGGCAGAAGTAAAGCTGTGAGGACCGGGCGTGAGTCGTACTTCGGTAACTCAGATGGTAGAGCACTTGCCCGCGAAAAGCAAAGGTCCCGAGTTCGAGTCTCGGTCGGGCACACAGTTTTAATCTGCCAGGAAGTTTCATATCAGCGCAAACTCCGCTGCAGAGTGAAAATCTCATTTTTCTATCAGTATTTTTCGATACTCGATATGTTATGCCACCGAGGTGCTAGGCAGATAGAACGTGATACTTGTTTGCTAGTAGTATCGTCGTTGCAGTAGGCATTCTAGCTCAGGCTAGTGAGAGAGTCGGATGTTGGCAATGCCGCTGACCAGACTGAGATAACTTACAGAGCGCAAAGATACAGTGAAGGATGGGGAGTGAAATATGATGTGGTATAAAGGAATCTCAGAAGTCAAGATTTCCAGGTAAAAATACCGTCGCACTGCCAGCTTGCGCATACTTGTAACTCATTTGAACAACGGAAATTTGAGTGGAATTTTCTTCATTGGTTTGGGTTAGCTAGATTCTTTCTTCAGGAATTATTAAGTAAACCAATCATTTCGCACGCCTTGCAGTCAGAAGTTATAGTTTCATCGGTTCTTTACCAACTTCATAATTAAATTCATGACACAGAAATATATGTTACAATTGGATAATCTTTAGTAAAGACCATCGTGGTTGATGAGGAATGACTAACGGTTTTCGTAATACAGTGGTTGTGAAGCATAAATTATTTTCAGTCATTTAGCAAATTCAAGTACCACCACCTTCTCCTCACAAAATTTTATAGTATTTTTGACTATGTTTGTCGCCGCACTACATATTGCGGAACACGGTGATTAAGGTGAGAGCTGCTTAGAATGGTTGCATGTCCTTGCGTTGCAGTGAGAAACGCTTTTTCTTTCCTATTTTGCCTGCTTGCTGCTGCGCAGCATATTTTATGTTCATCACTTCGAGAAGTACCAATTTTACTATCGCACATGTGAATTAAGAATAACGGTTATGGCCAGTTTTACATTACATTGAGATTACGGTAGACCATTGAGTTAGCTTTAATTTTCAAAACTCATTGCCAGGTCACATTACGTAAAATTCTGTTCAAATTTCATGTGTAGACAATTTTATTTGGTCACAGTGTTACATTCACGTGTGTATTATTCAGCGTCTAGAATTTTGTACGAAAAACACTCGGCATTTTTAGAGGAACTTTTTGGCGATTCATTCTTTCAAAACTGAATTAGTAATTTTATGTTGCAGTTTCATCTCTTAATTTCCTGTGTGGGAATTGCAAATCACGTATTGTGACGTCATTGTAGCCCTTCAACTGCACACTAGAATTCCAAAGAACAGATTATTTAATAATCAGTTACAATTTCTAATCACTTTGGTAATGCTGATTACAAATACAGTTATACAGTTTCAAACAGTTTTCGTGGCTCATTTTATCAGACAGCATTTCACGATTCGACCACTTCAATTTTTACGACAACAGCGGAGATACATGAGTTATAAAGAATAGTAGTTCAGTTTACTCGAGTTTCAGTTACTGGTTTAAACATTAGAAACGTTACAAGGGCCATATGATCGCCTGACACCATTCCTGTACCAGTTAAGCACTACAGAGTCACCGGGACCTCTTTTAACGCATGACTAATATCTTGCCCGATGAGCTTATGAACACTGGACATTAGCTCTCTGCAATAATTCATCCATTTCCTTCATGTATGATTTCAACATACGCCTTCGGTCACATTCTGTCCAAATTCTGTGTTGTACGGGACACTGAAGGCACAAAACTCTACGTGGCACTGTAGGTGTTATGCCGCTGTCCGAACGTCAATTGCAAGCGGTTTCCAGCGCAATGTTCTCTCCGAAACTGCTTGAAATGCAACTGCTTTCTCTGACAGCAGCAGTTCCTGGCCGACTTGAAACCGACGGACACTGACAAGGAGTGACGTTGATCTCTACTCTAGTCCCCGCTGGTGGTTACTAAGATGTGAACACCATACGTTTTGCGTAGTTCACAATAAACCCAAAAATTAAAAAAAATAAATACATTCAAATTCTTTTCCAGAATTTAGCTGACTTTATGTTATGACGTGCATATTTTATTTAACTATATTGTCGTCGTCAACAGTGATTCATCTTCGAAGTAATTGACTGTCCACAATAATGCCAAACCAAATTTCATTCGAAATTATTATCGTCAATCACAATGCATCTCCGTTCGAAAAAAGTGTCGTCTTTCCACAGTGTCTCATCCACTTCAGACTAGACCAGACCCCCTGTCTCAAGGTGGACTGCTCCTGCAACTTGCCACAAAATTCTTTTCCAGCACCTCGTATCTGCACAAAGGAATATGGGATGTCACTGAAGTGCTACATTCCGGTAAATCGACCTCACGGTGCACGAGCTATAGTAGTACAGACTGCAAGCAAGAAGACGGGGCAAAAGACTGTGATATGCTTTTGGCTTTTTACACTTTCACGTGTACTTTTATTCCCAAGTAAAGTAATTTTTTCACATGTCGCAGGAAAATATTAATTTCAAATTGTTGCTTAGCGTTGCGTGAATACTGAGAAGTAGGGAAAAATCTTGTTTTTTTATTAATAATCATGATCGTGTTAAGCGCCGTGGTAGACGATAATTTCAATGATTAATGGAAACCCCTTCAGTAGTATGCTGCAACCACTTTCGTTCTTAGAACACATTCATGTTGCATGCAGTCCAATATATTAGGCTAAAGCTACAGCACCTTAACAAATAAAGTAAAATAAGCAACTCACATTGACAACAGCCTTGTGCAAGACCCCCGACGTGTTGTGCAAAAATCATGATATAAATATCTGGTAGCCATATGTAATGTTAAATAGTTGAGTTGTAAATCTACTGTAGGCTGTTGTAGACTATCATAAGTATGCATTTCCTAGGTGCTTAGTCGGTTGAGATTGTAACTGCTTTTCCTCTATGTTAGGTGTCTTGCATACCTATAGGGCGTTACCTCATTTCGACTGCTTTGTTTGCAAATGCGATCGGTGGCGCACTAGATTCCCCTACAACACGGAAACGGTGAGTCGTTTGGTAACTGAGTGAGGACATAAAAAAGCCCGCATCACACATGGAAGAGTTTTGTTCTGCATAGTTATCCCCTTTTCTGTTACTAAAAAATAATCAGTATTTACAGCAAAATTGAAACTACGTTTAATTCATGGTTTATTTAAGAACTGTTAATTTGTAGTGCGAAACAGATCGATGTTTTAGTAAAAATAGGAAAATATTACAGATTAATCACATAGTGCTAGAAAATGTAATTTCCTTAAAAATATATATAAAGAAACAAGGTGAAATTAAAAATAATTTCATAGCAGCAAATATCAAACATCGCTTTAATACTTCGTCCAGCTTATATTGAACATGTTTCTGTTAATTATAAACAACTTTCACATTTATCACTAATAATAGGAAACTCTTACCTTTGATCATTATGATGAATGTTCCACTCAGTACAAAACAACAGTAATTATATAGATTTTTTATATTTGTGCATTTAAACCGTACTTCCCCCTAAAGTAACTGTTTTTGTTACATAAAAACGCAGAAGTTACGCAATCAAATACTTTTTATTACTTGTAAAATGCAATTTATAATTTGTGAGGATAATCTGAGTTTTGATTGTCTGGCTTTTGCAGATGACTCTATGGACACCTGCGAAAGGCTATATAAAATAGGATAGCAAAACGAATTTTTAATTTCTTTGACAGAAACCCCAAAACCTCAATGACGTGGACAAAAGAAGTTAAAGCACACCTGACGGAAATGGAAAGAATGAAGGAAAAATAGGAGAAAGAGAAAATTTCATAGCAAAAGTAAAATGTTTCAAGGGCTTGAAGGCGAAAACAAAGAAAAGACAGGTGCAGTGTGAGCAGCAGAAAGACGAAAAAAACATAGAGAAAGACTGAAAAATTACTGGAAAGAAAGGAGAAAAGAAAGGATACATAAATTATTTTATGTGGTCCTTAGTATTCCAAACAAATAAAAAAGCAAATATACAATAGACTAAAGCTGAATAATGTGGTTCTAATTCTGTGCAAAACAAACAAACAATAAACAAAGAAGAGTCGCCGTTTCCCATTTTGTCTCTCACACATTCATTCATGTTTGCTTTCCTACCAATATTACCGGTAATCCTTCCATTTACTTCATCATTCACGAATTGCACCAAAGCTATGGAACCAGTAGTTTTGATAGAGCGAAACACTATTAAAGACCAAATCCACAAAGTCCTCTGCAACATTTCTGTTGGAAATACGGAGAGGAGGCACGGCATGCTGTAAACAGTAAACTGTCCGCATAGGATGCCTCCACGGGATAAGAAAAGAACGGTACTTGACCTCTGTCGAGTGTGGAAATCGATTTTGCGATTGAAATCGTTACAAGAAATGCAATAAGCTTCAGTACAAAACTGATCTTAAAGAATAAAAAACCATTACAAGCTTAATCTAAACTAATAAAAAATAGATATGAAGAAGGGTTTACAAAATAATCATGCACAATAACAATGAGACATATGACAATGTTTACACTAAATTGCACCATCATTTGACAGATGTGACGCTAAGTGAATAATCCTGAAGTACAATTACAAATTAAAGTCATGAGAAACGTAGTCACAAAAGACACACAATCACTGAAAACGTAAAAGAACTAAAACACCGAAACCGGTGGTTTTCGCCGTATGTTGTCAGTAGAATTACGAACAAGCCGTGTTATACTTCCTGTTATTGGTACAGCTGGGTTTTAATAATCAACACACGACTGACATTATCCAGTTTAGTTATTTCACCCTTGCACATGCTCAATGACAACACAAAGTACTGTGCTTACTTGTTTATCTCTCTCGTGGAGAAGCCTTTCTGGACAGTCTGCTCTCCATACCTACGGCAGGTGGGCAGCAGAACTCTATCTGAATTTGGTGTTTAGCATTGCGTACATTACATACTACTCATTACTCTGTGAGGGTTTAGTGTAAGGCTATTGTCAGTGTGAGGTGCTTACTTTATTTCATTCGTTAATATGGTGTAGGTGTAGCCCTATTTCTTGTTTTGGTTAACAGCAGGCACCCTGAAGATGTTTTAAGGACGAAACCGTCGTAGCTCAATAAATCTGAACTAATAGAGCTGATGTGGTTTCAATTTGTCATTCAGACTTTTATTAACGATTCGTGGAAAACGTTTATTGTATATGGTCGTCAAAGAAATTCCAAGCTGCTACACAGCATCGACTTCCGTGGAATGTGGAGACACGGCGTCATGGCACTTCATCGAGGGCATGCCACTTCACGAACAATAAAAAATTGCATTTGCAAATGAAATCATAAATAAATGGGGCAGCTATGAGTTGTATAGAAGACAAGGAGCGGCCTTCTGTCTACGACCAGGATGCCACAGTATTCTCTGCTGTAGTAGAGGCTGTTTCATATTTACAAAAATAATATGACATGGAGGTAAAAAAAAATATAAGGGAAAAGAATAGAATAAGAAATCTGGTAAACACTAAATATATTCAAACAATTCTCACAAGCAATTAGGGCTTGTTTATAAACAGTATAACTTACATAAGTACTTTTCTAACTTTATGGTGCGATCAGATTTCAGCCTGTCCTGTGCTAGCTCCTTGGTTCACGTTTTTGTCACAAATTACAGTCATTACTTTTCTCCTTCCTTCAACACAATTCTTGCACCGTTCAACACCTTCATAACAATAACTTGCCGGTTTACAGTATCGAACACAAATTACTCGAATTTTATTAATTAATAATGTTGTCTGTACGCTGGCAAGACCGCTCACTTTTATGGCTTAAAGACGACCTTCTTTATGCTTTCACAATACAAGCAGAAGTACGATAAAATCTGAAGATCTACAAAAGTTTTTACTGTCACCTTTTCTTTAGATCGAAGCGGAACGTTCAGTTCAGCTTCTGTTAAAATGTTTCTTTCATTTCGCAATCGATGTATTAGCGTCCGCGCTAGATGCGCATCTTTACAGTTACGTAAATTATATAAAACAAATGTCTTCCAAAGAATAGGTGTCATCTCATAAGTTGATCATTTAATATACAGATAGATGAATTTCTTTCCAAGGGTACTCACAGCTTTCATAGTACGGAAATACCAATAATATTCCCTGCAGAATTTTGTACACAAGCATGTAAAAATTGGAAAAAAGTACACAAGATAACTTATGATATTACAGATATTGCTCCAGAACAATACCCAGTGCTGTGTTGCAGTGCTAAGGCCTCCAAAGTCGTCCTATGAAGATATCAGCGATATCAGCTGTTCGCTGCTTGGATCCTAAAAGTTCAGTATGGTCCATGCAAAACTGTAAATGAGAAAGTCCAATAAGTTAAATGGAAGTCGGTAGCAGAAAGACGAGGTTTATCTCGCCAAAACCTTTTGAAATATGGAACTCTGCATCGTACATACAGTTATATTGCTCTGCGGTATACCTCACGCTGGGATCGAGAAGAAAGTAAAGGATAAATCACGGGGCAGAAGAAGACATTCAAACAGGCGCTTTACAAGTAGTTATGCGGAGTGCGCGCGACCATGCACTACAAAAGGCTTTCGGAATACGACGAGGAAGAAGCACGGTCTGTCCCGAAGTGTCGGCAGAGCGACATGTGAAGTGTGTGTGCCTTATAGGCAAAATTAGATAGCGTCGTAGTGAGCGGCAGTGGGCCGGAAGCAATTTAGCGGACAGCTCTGCAGCCTCCAATAAACGTGTGTTGTTAGGCACACAAGCCTCTAATTACAGCGATCACTCAGTGAGCCTATCGGCTCCTCTTATACGACACTAATTAATTTTGCAGCGCTTTTACCCTGAAAAGAGAGCTTTTTTGTGTCAGACTCTGTGAAGTAACATGAAGAGAATTGAAAGTAATTAACCTTTTTGTACTAGATTTTTAAAAATAAAAACAAAGTAGGATGAATTTTCTAATTACAGAAAAAGGTGATATTGTGACTACACATTATCGAAGGATGATATCTGATATTCTCACCAAACTGTTTCAGTCTTTTCTGGCATTCCGTATTACCAAATCTCCACAAGCAAAATTGAACGGTGAAGAATGCTAGAAAATCGTGCCTGAACTGCAAGTTCAGTTAAGGGACTGCCGGATTCATACTCATTTACAACAATACGCACATGTGGGCAGCTAATAAACCCTCGGAGGCATCACGATCACCATCAGTGTGGGAGTACAAATTGCCGGTGACAGATACTCCTCCTGAACAGGTCATGAAGGCCCAACGGTACTGACCGGCCGCCGTGTCAACATCAGTCCACAGACGTCCCTGGATGCGGATGCGTAGGGGCATGTTGTCACCATACCGCTCTCCGGCCGTATGTCTATTTACGAGACCGGAACCGCTACTTCTCAATCAAGTAGATCCTCAGTTTGCCTCACACGGGTTGAGTGAGCCCGGCATGCCAGCTGCGCTCGGCAAATCGGATGGTCACCCATCCAAGAGCTAGTCCAGCCAGACAGCTTTTAACTTCGGTGATGTGAGTAAAATTGGTGTTACCACTGCGGCAAGGCCATGGGCACAAAGGAGTCAGAGGACCATGCAATTTGCCAAACAGAGTGACTGTGGGCGGGCTATGTATCACCTATTTCTGCGCGCTGAATTTCCAGCGCGCTTGTACAACGTTAGTGTTGTAGAAAGACAATGACTTTGGTTTAATGCAATTTTCTACGGATAGTGCGATAGTACCTCAAAGCAACTTTTCCTAGGTGACGACCTGCACATTCATCGGATATGAATCCGTTCGATTTTAAGTTATTGGTACACTTAAATACGTTAATATATGCCCATCCTGTCGACAATGCGACATTTCATCGAACTCAACACAAGTTTGTGTTTTATGACAACACACGTACAGTGTTAGTTCTTTAGTTACTAATCGTGATTTCTTTGAGCAGGATGTTCATTTTTACATTAATTGAACATCTGTCGATGGAAGTGGATTTGTGTGAAGGGAATGTGTTATTGCTTTTAGCAAATATTTTTCACATGATTCCCTTTACAGCGAATATGTTGAAAGGTTACGCTGATTTTACTACACCGGCAGCATATCAGAGCATAGAAATGTTGGTTGACCTCTGGTTAAAAACTGAAGAAAACATATATCACTGGGAAGAACAGCCAAACAATTCAAAAAGTTAATTGAGCTGGAACAGTACAGAAATGAAGAAGCATATTCCGATGCATGAATATTGGGGAAACACTCTGAAAAGTTACTATACGCTACAGAGTGAACTCAGAAGTTTTCATAAGACACAAGAATGAATGAACATTTTTGTTTTACCTACGCAGAAGTAGTACTACCTAAAAATGGCAAACGTATGTTGTTGCTTTGCGCATAAAGCGATGCCGTAGTTGTATTGTGAAGTTGAACCACAACTGAATTAGGAACGCAAGAACTACTAAACAGTAACTACGACATTCGGATGGTGTGAATTACAATACTAGACTCGCTCAGCGCCTGTGTGACGGCATGCGTAACATCAGTGGCAGCAGACACGGTCACTCGCTATTCGTGAACTTACATATCATTATTTTATTTGAAAAAAATAAGAAATATGAGAAACGAGCATCCCAGCAAGCTGCTTAGTTAATAGTTCTATAGAAGAACATATTGTCCTTGATAGGGGCACTCATATATGTGTTAGACAACTGGTAGAAGGAGGACAAAGTTTCACTCTGGACACGCTTCACGGAGTCCCATTAAACAATACATCACATCGTAACACTACTATTTCGTCAGTATCAGGTTTATTAATTACTAGCTAACCCAGCAACGCTTCGCAATTTAAATTTGTATGGGAATTAAATGTATATCCTAACCTCCCTTTCTGTCCATGTCCTCCTCGCCCATCTCCTCCTCCTACCCCCCGTCCCCCCTCTCTCTCTTTCTCTCTCTCTCTCTCTCTCTCTCTAACCGACACATCCTCCTCCCTCTCATTGTCTATCTCTTCCAATTTACGTTAATTTTTTTCTCCCTCTCTGTTCACCTTCTCCCCCCCCCCCCCCCCGACTATCTCTCTCTCTCTCTCTCTCTCTCTCTCTCTCTCTCTCTCTCTCTCTCTCTCTGACGTTGAGCATTGGAGCTTTGTTTATTGGTGTTGCAAAGGAAACCTTGGTTTGAAGCTAAGGTCGCTTAAAAAGAGTGGCTAAACTGGTTGGAATCATTGGTCTAGAAGGTATGAGAGAGCTTCTCCAACCGCTGGATCTAAGAGGATGGTAGCTTCAGCGGCAGTATTTCGCTTGATTACAATGTGCAATCGGGTCAGATCACAAAGTTTCGGACAACTGAGCTTCCTTTGTAATATTGTAAACATAATCCGATAACCCACAAATACGACATACCTGTTTTCTTTTATGACAGACTGCGAGGAATAAAACGAATCAACACATTGTTGCGTATGCAAATTTCGTTTAGAGTTATATATAGGGACTGCGAATATATATTCAGAAGAAACAAATTGTCTAATAGTTTAAATACAATTATATGGTAGTTAAAATTGACTGTGAGAAAGAAAACAGACGAGAGGGTGGAGATCTCTTCTGAACAGCACGTTGCAAGGCATCCCAGTTATGCATACTAATGTTCATGTCTGGGGAGTTTGGTGGTCATCGGAAGTGTTTAAACTCAGAACAGTATTCCTGAAGACTCTCTGTATCTATTCTGGACATTTAGGGTGTCGCATTGTCCTAGTGGACTTGCCCAATTCCGTCGGAATACACAATGGACATGAATGGATGCAGGTGATCAGACAGTATGCTTACATACGTGTCACACGCCAGAGTTGTATCTACACTATCAGGGGTCCCATACCACTCCAACTGCAGACGCCCCACACCATTACAGAGCCTCCACCAACTTTAACAGTCCCCTGCTGACATGCTGGGTCCGTGGTTTCATGAGGTTGTCTCCATACCCGTACACGACCATCTGCTCGATACAATATGAAACGAGACCCGTCCGACCAGGCAACATGTTTCCAATCATCAACCGTCCAATGTCGGTGGTGAAGAGCCCAGACGAGGTGTAAAGCTTTGTGTCGTGCAGTCTTCAAGGGTTCACGAATGGGCCTTCGGCTCAAAAAGCCCATATCGATGATGATTCGTTGAATGGTTCGCACGCTTCACTTGTTGATGGCCCAGTATTGAAAACTGCAGCAATTTGCGGATGGGTTGCTCTTCTATCGTTGGTTCCGTTCTTGCAGGACCTTTTTCCGCCCTCAGCGGTGTCGGATTCTTTATATTCACGGTACACAGGGGAAAATCGCTACTTTATCGATACCACGGAGATGTTGTGTCCTATCGCTCGTGCGTGGACTATAATACCACGTCCAAACTCCCTTACATCTTGATAATGTGCCATTGTAACAGCAATATCCGATCTAACAATTGTTCCAGCCACTTGTCGTCTTATAAAGACGTCGTCGACCGGAGCGCCGTGTTCTGCCTGTTTACATATCTCTGTATTCGAATACGCGTGCCTATAACAGTTTCTTTGGCGTTTGAGTGTAATACATCCGGAATGGACGATAATGATGTACTAATGTTAGTATGAAATATCAGAAAAAATTTCCCAGGCAGAGAACAATGAGCGCCTCGGTCTCTCTCTCTCTCTCCCTCCATCTCTCTCTCTCTCTCTCTCTCTCTCTGTGCCACGAATTTATTCTGCTTCAGTGTATATGCGTTTATATACTATGCATATTTAAAAAATGCAGTCTACGGACGTCCAAATGTTATTAGAATATCGTGTGTAATATTGAAGGAAACGGATAAAGAACTTTTCGAAATTTTTCCTAGCATCGTTTCCTCCTAATATACTACATGTATAATTGCTTTATTATTTGTTGCTGTTTTTGTTTGTAGCCTTTTATCTTGGTTGATTTTCGCTATTCGTATTTATAAACAGTACATGTCTTAAAATGCCTCTGTCCATCCGAACATTTACTAAAGTATCATATAAAAATTTGAAGTAAACTGTTCAAGCACTTTTCGAGGTTTTTGATAACAACGTTAAGCAGTGCATTGTCCTTATATAGTAGGATAGAGACAGCTACATATATTAAATATTACAGCCTATGTCCATCCAAATGTTTCGTTTTACACTCATAAAATTAAAAATGTGCAGCCTATGTCTGTCCAAATATTTATCAGAGCATAGAGTAAAAACTTGAAGTAAATCGGTCAAGAACTTTTCGAGATTTTTGCCAATAACGCTTCTCTTTTATGTAGTTCATAAATACAAATATATCTTTACATACGAAGTTTTAAAGACTATCTAGCGTACTTTATTATACTATCACGAAAAATCTGAAGTAAGTGGGTCAATAAATTTTCACTATTTTCGGTAACAACATGAAACTACCATTTGACTCCATAGTAGAAGCATAGGTAACGATTGTTCAGGAGTATACTCCCCCTACTTCATAGTAAACATTAAAGAAAACTTTCTTTCGATATCTTTAAACGGTAGGTTTCCCGCACTTTATGAGAGACCGAGTGCTAAAGTAAACGTGAATATTTAAAGAGCCTAAGATACTCCTGTTTAGTAACACGTGCGAGGTATCAGATACTTGTGATAGACACAATCACTGATTTACCTTCTGAGTCGCGTTACTTTGAAAGAAGTCAGATGATTCATAACAAAAAATACGTCCGTCGTGAGAGAGGAAATTCTTTTTATCCCCGACGTTTCGTATAAAACTTAAGGGACAGCAAATGTATTGATACCGAACGCCTGTCACGCATCGTGAAAAGTTAGGACCACACGGAGAGAGACGCTTGGGAGATACGTCTAGCTACGTTAAGCAGATGGGAGATCGATTCGTGGCATATTGGAGTGGCCGCGCCTTCCCGCAACGTCTGCCTAAGGCGTCCCTGGAATTTCCAGCAGCTTTGGGCTTTGGATCACAGCCTCAAAGCCTACCTGCGGCCACCTGGCGAAGGCTGCCTGAGGCGCGCAGGGCAGCAGAATGCTTGACCGGTAAGGCGCTGCCTCACCTCAGAATCTATTTCAGGTATCCGAGGATTGTAGCCCACACGGGACAGTCATCTATGGGGACATGTACGAGGGTCGTTCAATAAGGAAAGCAGCATACTACTTTATCGGTTGAAAATATGCGGAATTTGTTGTGAGACATAGTGGAACATTCCAGCTGCAGACCCAATACTTTCGTGAAGTTCCGATAGGTCGCAGCGCTACGCGTAACCTTCAGAATGGCGTCTGTAATGGAGGTGCTTTAAAAGCAGAGAGCTGTCACTGAGTTTCTTTTGGCGAAAAATAGAGTAGGCTGAAGTTCAAGACATTAGTCAGGAAGAATCAATACGCAAAGAAGTGGGATACGGAAGTACTAAGGAATGACGAGATAAGTTTGAAGTTCTCTAACGCTATAGATACAGCAATAAGGAATAGCGCAGTAGGCAGTACAGTTGAAGAGGATTGGACATCTCTAAAAATGGCCATCACAGAAGTTGGGAAGGAAAACATAGGTACAAAGAAGGTAGCTGCGAAGAAACCATGGGTAACAGAAGAAATACTTCAGTTGATTGATGAAAGGAGGAAGTACAAACATGTTCCGGGAAAATCAGGAATACAGAAATACAAGTTGCTGAGGAATGAAATAAATAGGAAGTGCAGGGAAGCTAAGACGAAATGGCTGCAGGAAAAATGTGAAGACATCGAAAAAGATATGATTGTCGGAAGGACAGACTCAGCATACAGGAAAGTCAAAACAACCTTTGGTGACATTAAAAGCAACGGTGGTAACATTAAGAGTGTAATGGGAATTCCACTGTTAAATGCAGAGGAGAGAGCAGATAGGTGGAAAGAATACATTGAAAGCCTCTATGAGGGTGAAGATTTGTCTGATGTGATAGAAGAAGAAACAGGAGTTGATTTAGAAGAGATAGGGGATCCAGTATTAGAATCGGAATTTAAAAGAGCTTTGGAGGACTTACGGTCAAATAAGGCAGAAGGGATAGATAACATTCCATCAGAATTTCTAAAATCATTGGGGGAAGTGGCAACAAAACGACTATTCACGTTGGTGTGTACAATATATGAGTCTGGCGACATACCATCTGACTTTCGGAAAAGCATCATCCACACAATTCCGAAGACGGCAAGAGCTGACAAGTGCGACAATTATCGCACAATCAGCTTAACGGCTCATGCATCGAAGCTGCTTACAAGAATAGTATACAGAAGAATGGAAAAGAAAATTGAGAATGAGCTAGGTGACGATCAGTTGGGCTTTAGGAAAAGTAAAGGGACGAGAGAGGCAATTCTGACGTTACGGCTAATAATGGAAGCAAGGCCAAAGAAAAATCAAGGCACTTTCATGGGATTTGTCGACCTGGAAAAAGCTTTCGACAATATAAAATGGTGCAAGCTGTTCGAGATTCTGAAAAAAGTAGGGGTAAGCTATAGGGAGAGACGGGTCATATACAATATGTACAACAACTAAGAGGGAATAATAAGAGTGAACTACCAAGAACGAAGTGCTCGTATTAAGAAGGGTGTAAGACAAGGCTGTAGCCTTCCGCCCCTACTCTTCAATCTGTACATCGAGGAAGCAATGATGGAAATAAAAGAAAGATACAGGAGTGGAATTAAAATACAAGGTGAAAGGATGGCAATGATACGATTCGCTGATGACATTGCCATCCTGAGTGAAAGTGAAGAAGAATTAAATGATCTGCTGAACGGAATGAACAGTCTAATGAGTACACAGTATGGTTTGAGAGTAAATCGGAGAAAGACGAAGGTAATGAGAAGTAGTAGAAATGAGAACAGCGAGAAACTTAACATCAGGATTGATGGTCACGAAGTCAATGAAGTTAAGGAATTCTGCTACCTAGGCAGTAAAATAACCAATGACGGACGGAGCAAGGAGGACATCAAACGCAGACTCGCTATGGCAAAAAAGGCATTTCTGGCCAAGAGAAGTCTACTAATATCAAATACCGGCCTTAATTTGAGGAAGAAATTTCTGAGGATGTACGTCTGGAGTACAGCATTGTATGGTAGTGAAACATGGACTGTGGGAAATCCGGAACAGAAGAGAATCGAAGCATTTGAGATGTGGTGCTATAGACGAATGTTGATAATTAGATGGACTGATAAGGTAAAGAATGAGGAGGTTCTACGCAGAATCGGAGAGGAAAGGAATATGTGGAAAACACTGATAAGGAGAAGGGACAGGATGGTAGGACATCTGCTAAGACAAGAGGGAATGACTTCCATGGTACTACATCTACATCTACATCTACATTGATACTCCGCAAGCCACCCAACGGTGTGTGGCGGAGGGCACTTTACGTGCCACTGTCATTACCTCCCTTTCCTGTTCCAGTCGCGTATGGTTCGCGGGAAGAACGACTGTCTGAAAGCCTCCGTGCGCGCTCTAATCTCTCTAATTTTACATTCGTGATCTCCTCGGGAAGTATAAGTAGGGGGAAGCAATATATTCGATACCTCATCCAGAAACGCACCCTCTCGAAACCTGGCGAGCAAGCTACACCGCGATGCAGAGCGCCTCTCTTGCAGAGTCTGCCACTTGAGTTTATTAAACATCTCCGTAACGCTATCACGGTTACCAAATAACCCAGTGACGAAACGCGCCGCTCTTCTTTGGATCTTCTCTATCTCCTCCGTCAACCCGACCTGGTACGGATCCCACACTGATGAGCAATACTCAAGTATAGGTCGAACGAGTGTTTTGTAAGCCACCTCCTTTGTTGATGGACTACATTTTCTAAGCACTCTCCCAATGAATCTCAACCTGGTACCCGCCTTACCAACAATTAGTTTTATATGATCATTCCACTTCAAATCGTTCCGTACGCATACTCCCAGATATTTTACAGAAGTAACTGCTACCAGTGTTTGTTCCGCTATCATATAATCATACAATAAAGGATCCTTCTTTCTATGTATTCGCAATATATTACATTTGTCTATGTTAAGGGTCAGTTGCCACTCCCTGCACCAAGTGCCTATCCGCTGCAGATCTTCCTGTATTTCGCTACAATTTTCTAATGCAGCAACTTCTCTGTATACTACAGCATCATCCGCGAAAAGCCGCATGGAACTTCCGACACTATCTACTAAGTCATTTATATATATTGTGAAAAGCAATGGTCCCATAACACTCCCCTGTGGCACGCCAAAGGTTACTTTAACGTCTGTAGACGTCTCTCCATTGATAACAACATGCTGTGTTCTGTTTGCTAAAAACTCTTCAATCCAGCCACACAGCTGGTCTGATATTCCGTAGGCTCTTACATTGTTTATCAGGCGACAGTGCGGAACTGTATCGAACGCCTTCCGGAAGTCAAGAAAAATAGCATCTACCTGGGAGCCTGTATCTAATATTTTCTGGGTCTCATGAACAAATAAGGCGAGTTGGGTCTCACACGATCGCTGTTTCCGGAATCCATGTTGATTCCTACATAGTAGATTCTGGGTTTCCAGAAATGACATGATACGCGAGCAAAAAACATGTTCTAAAATTCTACAAGAGATCGACGTAAGAGATATAGGTCTATAGTTTTGCGCATCTGCTCGACGACCCTTCTTGAAGACTGGGACTATCTGTGCTCTTTTCCAATCATTTGGAACCCTCCGTTCCTCTAGAGACTTGCGGTACACGGCTGTTAGAAGGGGGGCAAGTTCTTTCGCGTACTCTGTGTAGAATCGAATTGGTATCCCGTCAGGTCCAGTGGACTTTCCTCTATTGAGTGATTCCAGTTGCTTTTCTATTCCTTGGACACTTATTTCGATGTCAGCCATTTTTTCGTTTGTGCGAGGATTTAGAGAAGGAACTGCAGTGCGGTCTTCCTCTGTGAAACAGCTTTGGAAAAAGGTGTTTAGTATTTCAGCTTTACGCGTGTCATCCTCTGTTTCAATGCCATCATCATCCCGTAGTGTCTGGATATGCTGTTTCGAGCCACTTACTGATTTAACGTAAGACCAGAACTTCCTAGGATTTTCTGTCAAGTCGGTACATAGAATTTTACTTTCGAATTCAATGAACGCTTCACGCATAGCCCTCCTTACGCTAACTTTGACATCGTTTAGCTTCAGTTTGTCTGAGAGGTTTTGGCTGCGTTTAAACTTGGAGTGGAGCTCTCTTTGCTTTCGCAGTAGTTTCCTAACTTTGTTGTTGTACCACGGTGGGTTTTTCCCGTCCCTCACAGTTTTACTCGGCACGTACCTGTCTAAAACGCATTTTACGATTGCCTTGAACTTTTTCCATAAACACTCAACATTGTCAGTGTCGGAACAGAAATTTTCGTTTTGATCTGTTAGGTAGTCTGAAATCTGCCTTCTATTACTCTTGCTAAACAGATAAACCTTCCTCCCTTTTTTTATATTCCTATTAACTTCCATATTCAGGGATGCTGCAACGGCCTTATGATCACTGATTCCCTGTTCTGTACATACAGATTCGAAAAGTTCGGGTCTGTTTGTTATCAGTAGGTCCAAGATGTTATCTCCACGAGTCGGTTCTCTGTTTAATTGCTCGAGGTAATTTTCGGATAGTGCACTCAGTATAATGTCACTCGATGCTCTGTCCCTACCACCCGTCCTAAACATCTGAGTGAGAGGGAGCTGTAGAGGGCAAAAACTGTAGAGGAAGACAGAGACTGAAATACGTCAAGCAAATAATTGAGGACGTAGGTTGCAAGTGCTACTCTGAGATGAAGAGGTTAGCACAGGAAAGGAATTCGTGGCGGGCCGCATCAAACCAGTCAGTAGACTGATAACCAAAAAAGAGCATTGCAGATATTCATAAGCTCTTGCAGAGTGTCTATGAATACCTGGCAGTGAACAAAAGCACGGTGAGTCGTTGGGAGAGCGTCTATCATAACCGCATCATAGTCGTGCGAATTCTGTGCTTGCGGGCCGGACGCACACAGCTGTGACTCCTGGAATGTTTGAACGTGCGTACACTCACATTTGAGGTTATCGATCGATCAGAATCAGACACTTCGCTGCTCAGCTGGAGGTCTCTGTTGGTAGTGCTGACGCACTAATCCACCAGTGGAGTACTCAAAGGAAGACCATAAAGAACATCTGTTTGGCCAATGAAGGTTGCACTCCGTGGGAAGCAGTACATGGATGATGGGGGTACAGCAAGCAATTGGCTCCAATGTCAAAGACTACAGTGGTACCATGACTACAGGCACTCCCTGTAAGCTAGCGTAATGCTCTCGTATTGAACGGACATTATTTTGAAAAATAGGGTTTTGTAGTCAGAAGAGTGGGGAAGAGCATGGTGTATTGGAACCCTGAGCGAAACCAACCTGCTTTCAGAAGGTAATGTGTTGCATTACTTATCAAACGCTCCAGGCTTGCCTACGTTCGGACTTTGAATAGGTAGATTCTATAATTCACACTACAGGACATTGCAAATGACATTTTTCTTTTTCCTCTCAAGTAGCGAAAGTTTAACAATAATTACGCTGTATTTTGGTTCCCTGGCGTTTACAATACACAGCAGTCCAAAGTTCATCACCTAAAAAAAAGCAGTTAATTTGATTAACAGATACACTACAATAGAGTGCTGAAGATCAGATGGGTAGATCACATAATTAATGAGGAGGTATTGAATAGAATTGAGGAGAAGAGGAGTTTGTGGCACAACTTGACTAGAAGAAGGAACCGGCTGGTAGGAAATGTTCTGAGGCAACAAGAGATCACCAATTTAGTATTGGAGGGCAGCGTGGAGGGTAAAAATCGTAGAGAGAGACCAAGAGATGAATACATTACACAGATTCAGAAGGATGTAGGTTGCAGTAGGTACTAGGAGATGAAGAAGCTTGCACAGGATACAGTAGCATGGAGAGCTGCATCAAACCAGTCTCAGGACTGAAGACCACAGCAACAACATACACTGACAGCAAAAAAATCCCAGCACCAAAATATAATTGGCGTAGTGTAATGAAATTTTTGAAATAGATTTCTCTAGGTAACGTATTTAAGAGATAAGCCATCGCAAATGTGAAATTCTACAACATTAATAACCTGAATCTTGAAGCTTACACGCAAACGTGCATGCATTGTATTGTGCATTGTATGTCAGTTTGTGGGATGGAACCGTATGTCTGTTGCACTTGGTTGATCACTACATGATAATGGATGACGCTGAAGTTGTCGTCCGATCATGTCCCGTATGTTCTCGACTTGAGACACATCTAGTGAAGTCAAATCTCTGTACAACATGTTGGGTTACAACAGCGGTATGTGGGCGACCATTATCCTGTTGAAAAACACCACTTGGAATGCTGTTCATGAATGGTAACACAACAGGTTGTAACATTCCATGAGGATTGTAAGTAGGCTGTTTAGGTTTTTATGTTGGTAACTCCACGTAGCGCTCTGTACGAAAATCACTGACTGTGCTGTGTGCAATTGTGGCTGGTTGGCAATGTTTGAATATTCGCTTGTGTAGTGTTGGGCAGTTGGATGTGAACAACGCTTAGCGTTGCGCAGTTGTAGGTGCGCCGCAAGCAGTGGTGGATAAAGAGAGATGCGAGAGTTTTGAGAGGAGGACCTGGAGCTGATAACCTTTGATTCATGAAAGGTATAGGTTATTGTTATTTAGGGCCATTCTTTTGTGGGGATTATTGAAAGTCAGATTGCGTTGCGCTAAGAAATATTGTCTGTCAGTTTAGTGATGATCAGAATAAGTAAAGAGAGAAATGTCTGAGTACGTTCAGTTTTACTCAGCAGTTTGAAAATCAAATAACGTAAGAGGTTTATTAGCACAGTCATTCATAACTTTTCTAACGGGACGTCTCAGTATGTCCTATATAATCGGATCTACTTTGTGTCACGTGATTGTAAGGGAGTCGAAACCAGTAGTGACCCATGACGCCATATCAATCTGAGCTTTCTTTTTATACATGTCATTCATTACTAAATTTTATTGATTATTTTCAGAGTCAGGAATTTAATTATGTACAACATTTAATAGGTAATGATTTTTAATGAGACAGATACAAATATGTTTTGACATAGCAAATCACCTTGTTGCATTACGCATGATATGTTTTCTCTTTGTAAGAACAAAAACTTCCGTGCTGCTCGAGTGCGCAATCAAGAAGTCGTCGAGTGTGGATCTGCTGTAACTTTCATGAATGGGCATAGGATTTATTAATTTACCACCCGCAGTTGATTTAAAATTATTCTGGGGAACCACGACCGATCTTTGGTATAAACAAATCGCGCGCGAATTCTCAAACATCGGCGCGGTGTTTAAGATACGCGGCTGGATATCGGGCGTTATCGTCGCGTGTGTGATTCAGTAACATTAACCACAATTTACGGACATTAGCTTGATAATAAGTATCAAAGACTTACATGAGCGGCATAGTAAACTCTTGATGCCTAAAGCAAACTACAAGGTCTTTACTGTCGGGATACGACAAATATTATCATTGCTTAGTCAGCTTGTTGATACGTTGCTTAGCAACTCATAAACGGACAGTCATAGAATCATCGAAACGATCTTTTAAGTATCAATGACCACTATACACACATCAGAAACTACACTATTATCCATTAAAATTGCTAAACCAAGAAGAAATGCAGATGATAAACGGATATTCATTGGACAAATATATTATACTACAACTGACATGTGAATACATTTTTACGCTATTTGGGTGCATAGATCCTGAGAAATCAGTACCCAGAACAACCACCTCTGGCCGTAATAACGATACGCCTGGGCATTGACTCAATCAGACCTTGGATGGCGTGTACAGGTACAGCTGCCCATGCAGCTTCAACACGATACCACAGTTCATCGAGAGTAGTGACTGGCGTATTGTGACGAGCCAGTTGCTCGGCCACCATTGACCAGACGTTTTCAATTGGTGGTAGATCTGGAGAATGTGCTGGCCAGAGCAGCAGTCGAACATTTTATGTATCCAGAAATGCCCGTACAGGACCTGTAGCATGCGGTCGTGCATTATCCTGCACAAATTTTGGGTTTCTCAGGGATCGAATGAAGGATAGAGCCACGGCTCGTAACACATCTGTAATGTAACGTCCACTCTTCAAAGTGCCGTGGATGTGAACAAGATGTGATGGCGACGTGTAAGCAATGGCACCCCATACCATCACTCTGGATCTGAGCACTATGGGACATAACTACTGTGGTTATCAGTCCCCTAGAACTTAGAACTACTTAAACCTAACTAACCTAAGGACAACACACACATCCATGCCCTAGGCAGGATTCGAACCTGCGACCGTAGCGGTCGCGCGGTTCCAGACTGTAGCGCCTAGAACCGCTCGGCCACTCTGGTCGGCTGACGAATACGCGCTTCCAACGTGCGTTCACCGTGATGTCACCAAACACGGATGCGACCATCATGATACTGTAAACACAACATGGATTCATCCGAAAAAATGACTTTTTGCAATTCGTGCACCCAGGTTCGTCGTTGAGCACATCATCGCAGGTGCTCCTGCCTGTGATGCAATGTCAAAGGTAACCGCAACCATGGTCCCCGAGCTGATAGTCTATGCTGCTGCAAACGTCGTCGAACTGTTCGTGCGGATAGTTGATGTCTTGCAAACGTCCACATCTGTTGACTCAGGGATCGAGACGTTGCTCCACGATAGGTTAGAGCCATGCGATAGATGCCTGTCATCTCGACTGCTAGTGATACGAGGCCGTTGGGATCCAGCACGGCGTTCCGTATTACCCTCCTGAACCCCCCGATTCCATATTCTGCTAACAGTCATTGGCTCTCGACCAACGCGAAGAGCAATGTCGCGATACGATAAACCGCAATCGCGATAGACTACAATCCGACCTTTATCAAAGTCGGAAAACTTGATGATACGCATTTCTCCTCCTTACACGAGGCATCACAAAATGTTTCACCAGGCAACGCCGGTTAACTGCTGTTTGTACACGAGAAATCGGTTGGAAACTTTCCTCGTGTCAGCACGTTGTAGGTGTCGCCACCGGCGCCAACCTTGTATGAATGCTCTGAAAAGCTAATCATTTACATATCACAGTATCTTCTTCCTGTCGGTTAAACTTCACGTCTGTAGTACGTAATTTTAATAGCCAGTAGTGTAATTACTGTAACTGTGAGTGACTTTTGGATTGGATGAATTTTTTTATTTCAGTTAATTGGTATTAATAAGCTTCTTTCGAGGTAGAAATTTCATCAGTGGTGTCGCGTTCATTCAGTTTAGTAGAACGATAGACAGTACTAGCTACGCTAATATTTATAGTTTCAAAAGAAAAGAGAGCACATACCTGGTTTTTTCTTTTGAGAAATGTTCGTACTTCAGTCGTCAGTCTTGTCAAACCAGAAGCACGAGTGACGTTCCCTCACAGCACTACGATATCGTGGACCACCACACACATGTGTCCCCTTCTCACTACATTTCTGCATTTAAAATCCTGAGACATAGCCGCGGTACGAAGGAGAAAAGAAGAGGAAAAATCAGCGAAAGAAACGGAGCCAAGAGAGAAGGGAGGTCACAAGGTCGAACCGACTGAATAAAGGTGCTGCTCCACCCCACAAGATATAAATAGTGTATCATCATTCATGGCGTAAACACATACAGTTGAAAGTACACGATACTAGAAGCAAAACAGTCTCAGAAAACATAGTGTCGAAAATGCATACCTTAAGGGCTACGAGCAATTTTTCATCTTTGACACTGTGAAGCAAATCTCATCTACTGCAGCTCTTTGCTATCCACATTTTGGGAAGTGGTAGAATGGACTAAAGCAAGAAAAAATGTCCACTAAACATTTGCTCTAAAATGCATACCACTTATGAGAAATTATTCATTAGAAGAGTTGTGTTTCCAAGTAGCGAATATGTGCACGTGCTCATAGCTCTTAAGGTATGCAGTTGAGAGCACATGTTTACTGGACTTTTTTTGTTTTAGTCCACGTTACCATTTCCCAAAATATGGAAACCAAAATGCTTGCAGTAGAAGAGACTTGCTTCACAGTATCGAAGATGAAAAACTGATCGTAGCTCTTAAGGTATGCACTATCGACCCTATGTTTATTCAGACTTTTTTGCTTCTCGTATAGTGTACTTTCAACTGTATGCGTTTACGCCATTAATTATGATACACCCAGTATACTTCTTTGACAGACTTGCACGATTTTTGTCGTTTTTACAAATTTCATCAGGTGGACGGATTGGTATATTCACTACTGATTCGAACAACAAAGGGCAGCATGTCACGTGCTGTTTTCGGTACAATGAACAGTTCCTGTAGTACGCTATTACTTTGTGATGTGACACTATCTTGTTACTCAGGTAAATCTTGACTTAACGCAGTTTCAAACGGGTTTACATCGGTCTCAACTACTTCTTCCCAAACGTCTTCCTAAGATAAGGTCATAGTAGCTGTCTGATGAACAACACGAGGTAGTTATGCGTCTGATCTTTCATTTATGTTTTTAATTTTTTTTTAGTGGCTCTGAGCACTATGGGACTTAACATCTGAGGTCATCAGTTCCCTAGAACGTAGAACTACCTAAACCTAACTAACCTAAGGACATCACACACATCCATGTCTGAGGCAGGATTCGAACCTGCGACAGTAGCGGTCGCGCGGTTCCAGACTGTAGCGCTCCGAACCGCTCGCCCATATTTATGTTTGTTTCCGAACTTGCAACCACTCAAAAAATCCTTGGGAAAACTTTCTGCTCGTGCATCAGACTGAATTTTTTCCTTAGTCTCTTGCTAACCAGTAAAATTATTTACTTTTATATTTACCTTAGACAAGAATTCTTTATTTGTGCTTGTTTGTCAGATAATTGCCATATTGTGTCAGATATACTTTGATATATAGTTTTCAATACTGTAATTTCATTTGTCAAAGCACCATGCAGAAGGCATGTCTTTATGTTTTGACATTAGATTTGATGTCATTACGCAATTCATATTGTTTGTATGATATCTCATTATGTAATTCTTTATGTCTGGATGACATCTCGGATTACAATCGTGTCGAGACTTCAGTTAGCGTTAATAGGAACTGTTCTGCGTTTGCTTTTATTATCTCTTCTAACTCACAACACAAGGCAGCAGATGGATCTTGCTTGGGGCTAGTGGTTCAATTAATTATTTCGCTCTCAGCGCCAAATCCCAATTAAAGCGCTGAGGCGTCAGCATTCTCAATGGCCGCATTAGCGAAAGCACACTCACTGGAATTCGATTCTTGTTCTCGTGTTTCAGTTTCCATTTTTGTGGGCTACCCTAATGTTACCAAATCAAGTATCCCAACGTAATATCAGTGCAGAAAGCACTATTACTGAGCATGAACATTCTGGAAAAACGATTTTTCAAAACAGTAAAGAAGTAATGTGCCTTTCTCGCGACGCGAAGTCAGACATGTTGTCCAGACCAAATTTTTAACAATTGTTAAAACTAGTTACCACTAACGCTGTAAAATACTGAAAGGCCAAATATAAATTGACCACTGAATGACTATAATTGTCCAGCAGAATCTGCTGTATGCATGGGCAAAGGAAAATAAACTGCGGTAGAGTTCTCGCTTCCCGCGCCCGGGTTCCCGGGTTCGATTCCCGGCGGGATCGGGGATTTTCTCTGCCTCGTGATGACTGGGTGTTGTGTGATGTCCTTAGGTTAGTTAGGTTTAAGTAGTTCTAAGTTCTACGGGACTGATGAGCATAGATGTTAAGTCCCATAGTGCTCAGAGCCATTTGAACCATTTTTTGAAAGTAAACAATATTGCACTTACCTTTTGCATCATGACGTAAAGTACATTGCTGTCAATAATTTTTTGAAACATTTGTATTTACTCGTGAATATTCTGGAATTGCAGTTGTTGATTTTAATTTCCTTTTTAAAATTATATTGTTTTTAGCTGTTTTACATTACTCGTTAATTTTATGATACAATGAAATGTATACAAATGAACATCAGGTCATAGTACAGCCACTGAGTCGCCAGTGTAAAGGTGCTTGTTATAAGACCAGTGAGGATCCTTTAAATGTTTAACAGTCAGAAGTAAAACGTACACGAAACAAGGTCACAGTACATTGTCGACATCACGAGAATAATAAAATCATGAAAACGTAAGCTTTGGAATTAATGAGTCGAAGTAAAATTCTGCTGCTTCATCTGATATCTTGAACTGATTAAATGCCTGTTACCTTTATGAAACTGGATCACAAGGCACAGAAATCGATGGAAAGTGGCAAATCTTGGAGACGCAAGACCGAGTTTTATGTTATGTTTCACTGCAAGGAATGGTTTGCAAGATTACAGTTATAATGACCAGACTTCGTTAGCATGATTGATTTCAGGCTCGAGTGATGTACGTTGAACTGTGGAAACGATGGCGCGCTTACGGAGTGTGAACAAACTAATCACTTCCAACTAATTACCAGGCTGAAAAATACATAAACGTTTTTAATTAGTGGAGCATGGTGTTGATTACACTACTTTAAATCAAATATAAGAGCATTTAAGCATCTAGTTATTGCTTCATTACCAATTATGATAGCAGAAAATACAGGAACTTTTAGTCTCGAAGCTCTAACATGAAGTGTGACAAGAGCGCATTGTACGTCATGAGAATGACGTTCTAGACTGCAGAGAATTTACTGCTTGCAAGCGAGATCTGCCGCGCCGTTAAGTGGCGGGGGTAGCGCGCAGGCTTAAAAGGAGCACACACGGACCGTCTCGGTGTTCGGACGGGAAAGTGAGACTGATGGAACTATGCTGGCAGATTGTTCAGTGGTGGCCAAGAGATAATGTGGGCAACTCCATGTGTGAGGAAATATGTTATCTGTGTTGTTAGAGAACTTACCTTGACTTGTTGCAGTGTGGTCTTCAGAATGAGAAGTGTGCTAGCCTGCCGTTGTAGGGGCGGTGTATGAACTCGTGCCGCTGTGCGGAAGTAAGCATTCTATTCCGCCGTGTTAGCTCTGGTTTGTCATCGTACTGTACTGCACCAGAGTCAACCTGAACGTAGATCTGGCATAGGGGAGGCAAGTCCTCTGTTTTGATCTCACCACGGCTTCATGTTCGGTGGACAAAAAAAATATGCTGAGTCATTAAAGCTAAGCTTCGTTGGTCGATTCTTCATGGTGAGCCATTGCAGTCGTAGAAATAAAGTGTGACATTTGTCCGTTCCAGCAAGATTTCAACAGGTCCTCTTGTGGAAGTTTTCTTTTACTCTTACAAGGGAACCTCCCCATAGCACCCCCCTCAGATTTAGTTATAGGTTGGCACAGTGGATAGGCCTTGTAAAACTGAACACACATCAATCGAGAAAACAGGAAGAAGTTGTGTGGAACTACGAAAAAATAAGCAAAATACACAAACTGAGTAGTCTATGCGCAAGATAGATAATAACAAGCAGAGTTTAAGCTCAGAGGCGCCGTGGTCCCGTGGTTAGTGTAAGCAGCTGACGACCGAGAGGTCCATGGTTCAAGTATTCCCTCGAGTGAAAATTTTAATTTTTTATTTTCAGTTTATGTGACAAATTCTTATGTTTTCATCACTGTTTTGGGAGTGATTATCACATCCACAAGAAAACCTAAATCGGGCAAGGTAGAAGAATCATTTTACCCATTCGCCAAGTGTACAAGTTATGTGGTTCGACAACATATTCATGTCATGTGACGCACGTGCCGTCACCAATGTCGTATAGAATATATCAGACGTGTTTTCCTGTGGAGGAACCGGTTGACCTATGACCTAGCGATCAAATGTTTTCGGTTCCCATTGGAGAGGCACATCCTTTCGTCTACTAATCGCACGGTTTTGCGGTGCGGTCGCAAAACACAGACACTAAACTTATTACAGTGAACAGAGACGTCAATGAACTAACGGACAGATCATAACATTGCGAAAATAAAGAACGTTAACTTCTCACTCGATGGAAGACTTGAACCAAAGACCTCTCGCTCCGCAGCTGCTCACGCTAACCACGGGACCACGGCGCTCCTCTACTGACGTTGTCCTTGATGTTGCATATCTTGCACATAGACTACTCAGTTTGTATATTTTGCTTATTTTTTCATAGTTCCACACAACGTCTTCCTGTTTTCTTGATTGATGTGTGTTCAGTTTTTCAAGGCCTATCCACTGTGCCAACTTATAACTAAATCTGAGTGGGGTGCGATGGGTAGGTTCCCTTGTTAGTATGAGCAAACTGTAAAGTTTACCAAGATTAGCTATTTTTAAAGGTTTTCCTCTTTCAGTAACTATTTTGGTACATTTTTTTTTAATTATCATGTTGGTAAAACAAATACTCATTACTTAGATCATGTTCAAATATTTTATCATAGTGCGTAAGTTGGTCATTCCTGCAATGGTTTAAACAACGTTGCTGCTATCTTTCTAGTATCAGTTTAGTTACATTCTTTTCAATTAGTTTAAGGTCTCTTTTAAGTATTCTGTTCTTTACCTGTTTGCAATAGAATTTTGTTTTAATTAATAAGTCTGGCTGGACCATTGGATTGGGCTTCATTTAAAGGCTTTGAAAGAAAGTTATTGTAATGTGATGGTATAGGAGTAAGCCTTTGTTTTAGAAAACCAGCTGTTCTGATAGTGTATTTTACGTTACTTGCTGAGGGCGGCTACACGGCTGCTGTTCGAACTATGTTCATGTGAGGGCTAGTTGCACCCGCTTTCCAGTAATCAAGAAGGATCAGAATTTAATTTTGTCATATGCTTGAATATTTTTCGATCATTATCTGTAATCAAGCTTTTGTAATAAAGTGTGGCGTTGTTAAACTTATGGCCCCTGGGTTATGGTCATACTGCTCCTGATTTCGAAAAGCTCTAAGGTTTAAAGATGTTCTTCAAAACCCTTTAGTTATGAAAGAGAGGGACTGTTCACATGGGTTTTGTAGTCTAAAACAACGTAAAAACGAAAATTTCACAGATAGCTGAATATGGACAAAACATAAGCCTCCTACAGTTCAGTTAGGTCTTCGACATTGAGTCATAATGATTTCTTAATAAACGTTGCTCAATGTGAAGAGCATCTGCATC
This sequence comes from Schistocerca piceifrons, assembly GCF_021461385.2. NCBI lineage: Eukaryota > Metazoa > Arthropoda > Insecta > Orthoptera > Acrididae > Schistocerca > Schistocerca piceifrons. The sequence continues at coordinate 677,602,463 of NC_060141.1, forward strand.
CGCGACAGCCCGGAATCTCACTAGAGATTGCGCTACTCATACCCAAAACAAAGGTGGTCCATGGAATGCTCAACTGTCATGAGGCAGCTCGTGCACTGCTTACAGACCACACACTGCTTCCATTAGTCTCAGCTGTGGCAACAGTAACTTTTTCAACAACTTTTGGAACAATTTACCGTCGGCCTCTCCCAGGAACAATTCCCAAATAATCGGTTAAATTGAAATTCCGAATGATGTTCTTCAACTCCTGCGTGTATTCCTGTAATGCGACGATACACACGGAAAGCAGCATTAAAAATACTGCTGTTTTGGCAAAACAGCTTTCCGAGTAATTCCCTGCTCACCTTGTCAAGACCCATGTTGACTGTCTTCTGTAACCTTAACGCACACTGATACGTTTCAATCCTACGTCCCTGTACGAGCACCGGCGCCTACCGGCAAGTCTTGCCACTAACACTACGTACTAACAACGTAAATGCTGCAGCGTCCAGTGTATAATTCCTACAGAGTTGGGCTCAAGTAGCATAAAAATAGTTATAACTACTCAGTACATACTAGATAACAAATATAGTACACAAATAACAATAAAGTTCTCAAGAACAGTGAACACTGCAGAGGAAATATATTGCTATAAGCAATGTAGAACAATAGGATAGATATCTCGAAAACTGGAGAAGTAATCAAATCAGTAGTGAACCTGAAGGTTGGTAATGGAGATCCTTTCTTCAATATCATATTAGCTAAGGCTCCTTGCGCTTGCCACATGCATGGTACACAAAGTATGCGTATACTCCAGTGAGGGTTGATGTATTTATACCCTCAGATGTTACAGATAATAACAACGGAATGAAATGCATATATGAAGATGGTATCTGCTCTTTCGAACATGTCCTAAATTAAGGCTCACAGGCCATTTGACCATCTTCTTCTATGTGGATGCCCATCAGTGCCCGAACTCTTAGGAGAATCGTCAGCAAAGCTGCAAGTAATGAGTATAATGGGCAGGGGCACTATGAATGTAATGCGGGACAATAAGTTGCAAATATGGGTCTCACGGGAGGCGTGCCAGAGGTAAGTCCCTGCAGGCGCGCTATCCTCTGGGTCCTTGGTGACTCAGATGGATAGAGCATCTGCCATGTAAGCAGGAGCTCCCGGGTTCGAGTCCCGGTCGGGGCACACATTTTAAAGTCCCCATTGACTTATATCAACGCCTGTATACAGGTAGGGGTATTCATTTCATTGGAATGAATTGTATCGCCGACAATCTTCTCTGTATCATAGTAGTTCTAAAATATTCCTAAAAACGTTCCAAGTACGAAAAACAATCACTCTAATGCGTATCATGTAACGCTAAACTGTACATCGTGCTGTAAGATAATTTCTGTCACTGGCTAACGGTACTTATCGTTGTTTATAAGCAATGATCTCCAGTAGTCTATGTACTTACCTTGTCATATACAAAAGTAAAAATGCTATGCATATAAATGTCGTAGTTATTACGTACATTCATGTGACCAAGAAAGTACTGTACAGTAAGGCATTGTTGTTACGAAAAATATCTATCTCATTGTAGTTATGTCACAAGACTCATTATTAAAATACGTTTTACTTTTCAGAAGAACGCAGAAAAACTGTGCAGACATAAATCAAATACAGCGCAAAAATAATAATAAAAACTGTGTCACTCATTATTAGCGTAGTAGTATAATCGTGTAGCTGACAAACAAACCAAATACTGAGGCATCTGTGACCTCTCAGAAAGTACTTTAAATAAAAATATCTTTTCAGATAAACCAAAATATTGCAGTAAAATCTCATTAACAGTATATTCTCCAAGTATGTAATCCTTATAGTCGTTACGTAATCCTGCAACCATCAAACAAAAATGTAAACACATGGAGACTGTGTCGTATGTTCCCTATAAAGGAGGACTCGTAAAGTTACTGTCTTAATAAGTTCCATAGGTTCTTGACTGAATAGGTGACTTCAAAACATTGTTGCATGTTAACAGTTTCTAAGTGTGACAAAGCGTAATAGTAACTTGAAATGAAAAGTTTAGTGGCAGAGACCAAGTTAGAAAGCAAATTGTTTATCAACAATCGGTTTTACACGAGAAATGAGAAATGTGGTATAATCTTTCTTTTTTTTTCTTTTTTAGTCTTTAATGACCCATTAGGAGGAAAGAAATAAAAATACTGAAGATGCCACGCCTGTGGATATGTATCATTACTAGAATTCTTGAATGTTCTGAATTTTCGCCTAGTGATGATAAGCTTAAAGTCAAAGCCATCGTGTCGCCTATTTCCAAACCTGTCATTCTTAAATCTTGTCGTCGGTTCCATCTCAAAGTTCGGTGCACCCTTCCGACCCCTTTCAAGATCTCCGAGATACCATGTATTGTTGCTTTGTAACCTTTCCGTATTTCTAAACACCTCATCCCGTGTCCAAGCGCGAGTATCCTCTGAAATGTGTAACTCTTGTATCACATGAGCCAACTGACCTTGTATTTCGCCCATTTTTCTTTCGTGCTGTGTATTTATTTGTTTCTGATTTTGTTTGAATTTCCTAATTTGTTCGTACTCCTCTGTCAGTAAAGGCTACCGGTCTTTTGTCATTCAGATCATCATCTACCTTCGTAGATAAATTAGTTAGTTGGTCCGAAAGTTCGACTACTTTTTTCCGATAATGTACTGATTTGCTGCATGTGTTTTTCTGAACCAAGTTTCAGAGTGTCCATTTGTGTCGAAATCGTATCTACTGTGCCCCTTTAGGTTTTCCGGAGTGCAAGTTGCGTGACCGTATCGGTAGACGCAACAGTCAATTTTAGCCTGCAAGGTGTCGTGATTTTCGTGAACAATCTTCTGCAGTTCTTTTATGGCTGCTTCTCATTTTGAAAAGCGGGGAATGAGTCTTGACTTAATTAAGAAAAGGGTAAGGACGCAAAACATGAATCTACGATATTTGCAAGATTTTGTTCTGTCATTTTGCATTCCTGAGGCGAGGTATTACTGACCGATCGATCTACAATACTTCCCTGTTTACTAATTGTTTCACTTTCAACACCATTATTTACTGCGTGGTCCATTTCCCTACGCACAATTACCAAATTATTTTGGACATTTGTCACTTTATTAGAAGGTTGTGCCGACACGGTGTGCTCATCGTCACTATCATTTCTCAATTTACTTTGGAGCCTGTTGTTGCGCTTTTCACACGCCATGATTAACACAGAATTTCACACGATAGCACAGAAAAAGACAATTTGAAGACCAAAAATAAGGAACCACATCAAAAATAGCATTTAAAATAATATCTAGTTAATTACAAACGCGACTGCGAAATACTTGGTGCAACTACACATGCACGCCACAACTGTTTTGCTCTTACAATATTGTACAACAATGAAAAACTGCAACTACAAAGGGAATTCTCAATACAATGACTCGCTAGCAGTAACGATAATTTCTAATCATGCACTAAGTATTCGAACTACCAGAAAAATCAGAAGATTCCAGTGAAGTATCCTCGGCTAAGGGTCGACAGATGAAACTTCTTTATTTCAATGACTGTGTCTGTACTTAAATTGCTGAATAACTGAGAAGATGAAACTTCTATGTTATTTGGCTCTGAAACAGCCGAGTAAAACTGAACGTACTGAGCCTACTTTCTCTTTACTTTTTCTTATCATGTCAACACTGACCTACAATATTCTAGCGCAACGCAATCTGACTGCTCAAAAATTACAACCTCACTTCAAATAATTAATAGAAAAGAATGGCCCTGAATAAGAAGCAATCCTGACTATAGCCTATATATTTCATTAAGCACTTACCTCACACAAATCTTCATTACGCGAACAAATCCAATACACCAAGCGTCAATTCAGCCAGCTAAATAAAAGATTCTAACTACTAAAGCCACTAACTACTAATAGGTATATGATTAGATTTTGTTGCAAACCAAAATTATGTATTTCTTTAGCTTAATAATGTGAGAACCAGCTCAAACACGAATATAAATCGTCATTGACATCCTGTACAACGATCTATAATCATGAATAATTTTCAATCTCCAAGTCAGATATTTCTAGATCATTAGCCTACGCCAACACTTCAGACCTCTATCCTCCATCAATGCTATCTTCTCACATTTAACATCCATCACTGCTGGCTGTTCACCTCCAACTGCCCAACAGTACTTCCATCACATCTAGCGACTATCCTTCAGCTGCCCAACACTACTGGCGATTAACTTCCAACAGCGAATCCAACCAGCCACAGAGTCTCTTACAAAGAAAGTGCAGTCAGAGATCCACTGCAAAGCGCTACACAGCGCTGCCAACACAGAATAGCCCACTTACAGTAATGAGGGGAAAATTCGGACCTTTTTTAATGCAGTGACGGAAATAGCCTTTTTCTCCTGCAACTTTTTTTGCTTGCTTCTGCGCTAGTGTATATCCGTTTATTCACAATGGTTTTGACATGGATTTCAGGCATGAAGAAGAAAATACGAAATGAGTTCTGTCACTTTCGCCAGTGTCAGAGTAGCAAAAATAAAAGTAAAACTAAAGATAAAATATAATTATGTTAATTTGTATTTATTGCAAATGATGATCAAAAAATCTGACTTTTCTGCAATGGTAGTGAACAGAGACATCACTGAAAACTGATATCAAGGCTCTCTCAACAAAACTAATGACAGTAGTAGATGGCTTCATGGACATACATGCCTTGACAGATGTTTATCGCCCGCAGCAGCATCATATGCTGACTGCCACATAATAAAAGTTACATAGTGTTTGCATCTATAACACTTAATAAGACAAGATTGGTAATTGCATGCTGGCATTACACAACTGAAAATGAGTTACACAAGGAATAAAATGTACCTTATATTTTAATAGTTTCCCAGATGTGGTGTAATACACAATAGTTAAGGAAAACTCATTTTCAGCACATATGAATTCTTAATCTATTGTTTATTTTTTGTGAGAAAATGCTGGTTTTCAATTAATTATTGAGAAATGTACTGTCTACTAATTCAAGTATTCTGTTGCGAATGACATATAGCTTCAGATGGAATTTACCAGTGTGACTGGACAGCTTATCCTTAACCGAATTCTTGGAAGTCGGTATTGTAAACATAGTTGACAAAATTTTGGGTTTTTTAGGTAATTCAGATACATTATCGTAGAGACACGATGGCGTAGGGGGATGGTGGTAGCCTTCCCCTCTCTTACCCTGCTTTCACCACCCCGTCCATCCCCTCACATATATCCAGATGGGATGATGCTGATCATCATTCCCAGTATGGTCGTCGAGATAAGGAAGTGCTGATGACGATGACATGATTCCTGGTCCCAAAAACCGCTCCCCTCTCCTCCTCACCCTCCATGGTTTTGGTATGTGGCCAGATATCATGATTCATAGAATGGCCTTGGAGATGAAATGATCGTATGGCATTTATTGGCCGGGATGTCTCCTTTTGGGGTTTGGCCGCCTTAATATAAGTCTTTTAGTTGATGCCACTTTGGCAACTTGCATGTCAATGATGATGAAGGACAAACCTCCAGTCCCCTGCCAGGAATCGAACCTAGACCCCCTAGCGTGGTAGGCGGACAATATGACATGCCAATTGCGTCATCTTTAATGTGACTCCAAAGGTAATTTGAACGTACTTGAAAGTGCTGACTTATGCTGCGTCAGCAGTTTTGCTCGTTCTGTACTTGATCGATTACTGTTGCTATGTGAAAAATGTTAACAGAGTGATCTACCTAGCCTGCATTTGTGTTTTTCGATTCTGATTGCTATCTGTACTGTTTGTGCTTGTTTATAATTGCTGTGTTCAGGAATGTGCCTCTGTATAGCCATTTACTTCCTTCACTCTGCCATAATTGGCCACAGAAACTGTCAGTTTTCTTCCACTGCTCTCTCCATCACCGCCCGAAAAAGTGTCACAAACTGTGTTCTACCTTCGCAGAATAGCGTCGTAAAGAGGGCATTGGCAGTCCCTGCACCAAGCGTTGATCCTCGTAAGGCCTTCTTGCAATTTCGCTAGAATTTTCCAGTTTTATGAACTCTTGATTTACAGCTGCATCATTTGCATCCAGCCTCACCTCATTAGAATCCTATCTTCGATTTTCCTGTGTGCTTGCGAATAACTTAAGTGAAAATATCGTAAGTTTTGGATGACAATTTTTCAGATTTTTTCTTTTCTTTTGTCTCTGTTCTTCTTGTGATTACTAGTACTTTCATTATGGTTCTAGTTTTGAGGTATTTTCTTTATCGCTGAATATTCTCAATTTTTAGCCTATCCATTCGGTCTCAACGGCAGCGTAACCTAATACAGACCGAAAAGAAATTTCGCAATGGTCTTGATTTATAGCTAAAAAAAGAAAATTGCTTTATTTAATCAACTTTCACAGTTCTTAATTTTTGAAACTAAAGATTTTTTTTTTAAGGGAGCCACTTCAGCTATAGGGCCTGCACAGACCTACCACGCAGCCAGAACAACTCTGTTTGGTGGCAACGTCTCCACACTGACATCAGAGAATAATCACCTGACTCTATTAACGAAATAAAAACGATAACAAATGCTACATCCTTATGAACAACTACAAATATAGCTCCACTAAGAGAGGACAAATCCCTCTCACACTTATTTTCACATTCAAAGCTAATATTTAATGTTGTTATTACACAGTTGACATCATTTTTGTGAGACGACAGGAAGTTATCAACATGAGCTGGCATTGATGGGAGCATATACATTACTAATGCACGTGTGATCTTTGTGGGACCTGTACTTCGAATAGTAGTCTTCCAGATAATGATCTCTGTGGCAAATGTGTTCGCTTTAGGCATGAAAGAAAACTGGAAACACGCTGCCTAAAGTGGCTATCAGACAAACAGTTCAGGAGTGGAACAGCTTCTCCTCCCTGGGATGGAATTTATGAGTCAGGGATTGGCTGCTTCTCCAGCAGAGAAAAAAATACTATTAATTCGGGTAGAATTGGCAGGAGGGTAAAGCAGATGAAGGGAAGACATGGTGCTCGTGGAGTCTTGTGACTGGAGTGAAACTCTTGTGGGGGCAGATGCGTGGGTGCACTTGACTGCGGAGCCTGAGGTGAAGTCTAAGCTGTACTGCCGGCCGGGGTGGCCGAGCGGTTCTAGGCGCTACAGTCTGGAACCGCACGATCGCTACGGTCGCAGGTTCGAGTCCTGCCTCGGACATGGATGTAAGTGATGTCCATAGGTTAGGTTTAAGTAGTTCTAAGTTCTAGGGGACTGATGACCTCAGCAGTTAAGTTCCATATTGCTCAGAGCCATTTGAACCATTTTTGAAGCTGTACCGACAGTTTAGACCTCAGTCATCTTGGACTGTGCTGATGACAATCTTGTTCTTATCAGGTCTGCCACCTTGACGTTTGATCTCCTTTTGTGCACTTGGTGTCAAAGTGGTCCATGGTATGACTGGTGAACGGATGTGTCACACGCTGCGATCTGCCAAGATATCGGGGTACCATCACGGAGTAATTGTGACCCATCGAACAGATCGCCAGCCCACGACTTTGCCTATTTTTTGCGCGCGATAAAGAATTATAGACGCCGCACAGAGCTACTCTACACAGCTTACACCACGTCTGGCACCTGAGACAGTGCTAAACATTGAAAAAGCGGTACAGTATTGCTGCTCTGGCTTGTTGGGGCAAACAGTGTAATAATCTCGCCATTTATTCTCAGCTGCACTGACGCAGCATAACTTCTGTTTAGAATAAATCCATCGAAGTCTATTCAGGGTTAGATAATTTCAAATTGAGTTATCCATGTTTTGAGCCAGGCTAAATAGGTTAATTGTCCACCAAAAACCACCCAGCTACCTATTTTCTACTTCTATTTGTGTTGCCAACAGTTCGTGATTCGTTTGTCACCTCACTTAACTTGTACTGTTTGACACATCTTATGGTCAATAAACGTTTGCCGTTTTCTAAAGATTAACTCTGTTTTGATGTATTAATCACTCATCAATAATTGACTACAATAGTGACACAGCTACTATTTCATTAAAATATTTCAGCATTCAGGCTTTATGTAAGATTCTGACAAAAGTGATAATCTCTAATGCAGGTCAGCAAGAACAACCGCTGTCAGAGAGAAAATCAGTTTAGCAGACGTATGGCCAAGCAGGCAAATGGAAGGTTTACAAGTTAAAGTGATTGCTGTCAGAGTGTAAACTTACTGTCGCCTATAGCCTTTCAAATCAAATCACGTTGTAGTCTTGCACCACTTGTAATCTTAATCTCTTGAATGCCAGCATGTTGCAACTCCAGATAACCTGAGTGGCCGAAGGAGCCTCACACACGCGCACACACACACACACACACACACACACACACACACACACACACACACACACACACACACATACCTGTGAAGGAAAGAACAGGAGGCAGAAAAAATATTACACCACATTGTTCATACATTTCCCGTCCTTTCAGGATATCCATTGTGCTAAGCGTAAAACAGCATCTAACATGAAGATCACACAGTTTTACTCCAAGGCAGATGAACCCTGCCATTATATCTGCAGAAATGATGACCTAAAGGTCAGCTAAAGGTCAGCCATTTCAGGCTCTCCATTCACTCCTTTTCTAATATTTTTTTACATCTCTCACACATGAATGGCACGACAAGCCATATGACTTTTTTTATTACTAGCGTTCTCTGTAATAAACCGAAAATAATTCAATGCCAGGTGGTGTATGTATGCTTTTAAATCACGTAAGCTTATCAATGTACAAGCTGACAGGTGTGAATATTACTGAACTATCAGTTTAATAAGTCAGAGTTGCAAAATACTGATACGAATTCCTTACAGAAGAATGGAAAAGTCTGGTAGAAGTCGACCCTGGGGAAGACCAGTTTGCACTCCACAGAAATGTGGAAACATGCGAGGCAATAGTGATCATACGACTTCTCTTCGATGACAGGTTAAGGAAAGGCAAACCTACGTTTATAGAGCTTGTGGACTTACAGAAAGATTTGCCAATGTAGACTGGAATCCTCTCTTTCAAATTCTGATGGTAGGAGGTGTAAAATACAGTGACCGAAAACTATTTACAAAATCCAGACAGCAATTATTAGGGTCGAGGGCCACGAAATGGAAGCAGTGGTTGAGAAGGGAGTGAGATAGTGTTGTAGCCTATCCCCGATGTTATTAGAGAAGATATAAAAACTTAGAGGTTTGCCGATGGCACAGTAATTCTGTGAGAGACAGTGAAGGACTTGGAAAAGCAGTAGAACCGAATGGATAGTGTCTTGAAAGGAGAATATAAGATGAACATCAACTAAAGCAAAACAAGGATAATGCAATGTATCAGAATCAAATCAGGTTATGCCGAGGGAACTATATTAGGGAACGAGGCATTTAAAGCAGTAGATGAGGTATGCTGCTTGGGAACCAAAATAACTAATGATGACCAAAGTAGAGGATATAAAATGAAGACTGGCAATGGCAAGAAAAGTAATTCTGAAAAAGAGAAACGTGTTAACGTAGAGTATTGATTTAAGTATCAGGAAGTCTTGCCTGACAGTATTTGTATGGAGTGTAGCCACGTAAGGAAGTGAAACATGGACGTTAAACTGTTTAGACACGAAGAGAATAGAAGCTTTTGAAATGTGCTATGAGGAGGTACTGAACAGAATTGGACAGAAAAGAAATTTGTGGCCCAACCTGATTAGATGAAGGGAATGGTTGATATGACACATTCTAAGACATCAAGTGATCACCAGCTTAGTGTTGGAGCGAAGCGTGGAGGGTATAAATCGTAGAGGGAGACCAGTAGATGAATACAGTAATCAGATTCAGAAGGTTGTAGGTTGCAGTAGTTATTCCAAGATGAAGAGGCTTGCACAGGGTGGAGTAGCCTGGAGAGCTGCATCAAACCAGTCTTCGGACGGAAGAGCACAAAAAGACTCTCACGCAATTATACACTGAAGCGCCAAAGAAAATGGTGCAAGCACGCGTGTTCAAATACAGAAATACGTAAACAAGCAGAATACCGCGCTCCCGTCGGCAACACCTATATAGGACAACAAGTGTCTGGGGCAGTTGTTAGATCGGTTACTGCTGCTACAATGGCAAATAATCAGAATTAAAGTGGCTTTGAACGTGGTGTTACAGTCGACGCACGAGCGATGTGCCACAACACATCAGTGGTAGCGATGAAGTGGGGATCTTCCCGTAAAACAATTTCACGAGTGTACCTTGAATATCAGGAATCCGGTGAAACATCAAATCTCCCTCATCGCTGCTGCCAGAAAAAGATCCTGCAAGAACGGGACCAACGACGGCTGAAGAGAATCGTTCAACGTGACAGAAGCGCAAACCTTCCGCAAATTGCTGCAGATCTCATTGCTGCGCCATCAACGTGTGTCATCGCGCGAACCATTCGACGAAACATCATCCATATAGGCTTTTGGAGCCGAAGGCCCACTCCTGTACCCTTGAAGCCTGCACGACACAAAGCTTTACGATTCGCCTGGGCCCGTCAACACCGACATTGAACTGTTGATGACGGAAAACATGTCGCATGCTTGGACGAGGCCCGTTTCAAATTGTATCGAGTGGATGGACATGTACGGGTATGGAGACAAACTCATGGATCCATGGGCCCTCCATGACAGCAGGGGACTCAGTAACGGTGTGGGGCATGTTCAGTTGGAATGGTATGGGACACCTGATGCGACTCCGACAGGTGACACGTACGTAAGCATCCTGTCTGATCACCTCCATCCACTCATGTCCATTGTGGATTCCGACGGACTTGGACAATTTCAACAGAACACACGTCCAGAATTGCTAGAGATTGGCTACAGAAACACTCTTCTGAGTTTAAACACTTTCGCTGGACACCAAAGGCCCCAGACGTGAACATTATTCAGCATATCTGGGATGCGTTGCAATGTGCTGTTCAGAAGAGAACTCCACCCCTTCGTACTCTTACGGATTTATGGACAGCCCTGCAGGATTTATGGTGTCAATGCCGTCCAGTACTATTTCAGACATTAGGTGAGTCCATGCTAAGACGTGCTGCGCCTCTCCTGCGTGGTCGCCTTTGCCCTACACATTATAAGACATGTGAAACTGTTTCTGCGGCTCTTCGGTGTATAACGTGTTCATTTTATAGGACGCTGAGAGAAGATCACTCTAATTTTCGCATGCTCCACTGTCGCCGCTGAAACACAAGAGAAAACACAAACTGCGGAAAGTTGTGCAATGTTTATGTGTCTTAGTTTTCCAATAATAAGGTCGTCGTCAGATTATAACTTACCATCGTCGTCAAAGACCTTAGAATGCTGTTGAACAACTTTGGGTGTCGTGATATACCGAAAGATATTAACACTTTATATGTATCAGTGTAATGTAGAGGGAAGAGGAACTCCACGCGGCTGAATTAAGTTCGAATATAGTTTCAAATTATGTTATAGTTAATCGAAATTTGTACAGTAAAAGTTACCTACATGTTACAAATAATACGAATATTAACGTATTTTTTATAAAAATGTGTAGAATAGTCCGTAGCTTCAGTGAAAATGCATGCATGACAAAACAGCAGATTATGGACGAATTTAGAAAATATTATAAGTCATAGTACAATGAATACCGTACATTGTCTTCATCTTCCGGATCCTTGAATGCGAAAAATATTTTTACTGATTGTCAAATATAGCTTCTATACAGGTATACGAATATTTAAATTCATAATGAACCCAGCCCCATTTTATGTAGCAGTTTGATGATAAAAATCAGCAGTAAGAAAAGGAAATTATTTCGATGCGTGTTGTGATCTTCAGCAGCTGACATTAACGAGTACGGTGCAGTCGGTTAAAGGCATGCAGTGCAATGTAGAGACGCTAAAGCACTGGAGGGAGCGCCAAGGTAGAATCACAACATAACGGAGTGGGTGAGATAGTCGAGGATGGTTGACGTAAGAGTTAATGACGATGAGTTTTATGGGAGTGCTGTAGAAATATTCAGATAATATTTCTAGCACAAGAGAATGGCAAAGTGAATCTTCGTTACTCAGTCGAGTTAGAAAGGATCATGCCTCACGTAATGATACGGGCAGCAATGACATTACAACACCTGCTTGGACCGTACTTTTTAAAGGTACTGTGAATGGTGCAAATTGTTTGCGTACTTTAGAAACAAGGTTAACAGACTGAAGAAAGGGGTCTCACAAAATACACGTGATTCGAGCAAGACGTAGTGCCTCGTCATTACACTCTCGCAGCTCGCGAGTTCCTAAATGAACGCTTTCCAGTTAGGTGTAAAGGTCGTGGTTCATCGGCAACACTAGCACCCTAGAAATGGCCGCCAAAAAGTCCTAACCTCACCGCACCTAGCAATTCTTTATGGGGAGTCATTAGGGCTCAAGTATCTGCACTCCGTTTTGCTATAAAGGAAGTACGTAACGCTGTTGAGGATGCATTTCGCGCTATAACACGGAAATGTTCAACAATATGTCAAGAAGAACGTGTAGTGGTATGGAAATGATGGGGAACTTACTGATGTATTTGCCACTTAAAACCTATGTAAGTACGTGTGCTAAAGCAAATCAAATCAAAGCAATTAGCATTCGGTACTAGGGGTATAGGGACTTCCCGCCCACCCTGTAGTGAAAAATGTGGTGCAGGTTAAGGATAGTGTTGTAATAGTTGATGACATGATGAAAACAAGTTATAATTCGACAGGAATACTTTAAGGCTTCCCACTCTATTTAATTATCATTTATCTACGAATCAACGTCATGAAAAGATCTATCGACTGAAGGAGAGCTCACCATCATCTAGAAGGTTAAACAGAGAATGTTATACACTTGCGCACTAGAATACTCCCTTCAAGCCGGCCGGTGTGGCCGAGCGGTTCTAGGCGCTACAGTCTGGAACCGCGCTACCGCTACGGTCTCAGGTTCGACTCCTGCATCGGGCATTGATGTGTGTGATGTCCTTAGGTTAGTTAGGTTGAAGTAGTTCTAAGTTCTAGAGGACTGATGACCTCAGAAGTTCAGTCTCATAGTGCTCAGAGCCATTTGAACCATTTGAACTCCCTTCAATGCAGAAGATACGTCAGAACACACTTTCCGACTAAAGATGTGGGAACCTCAATGGTCAGGATTATTCTGCATGTAGCAGAGTCTCCCACTATATTTTAATTGCATTCGGATAACGTCATATGAACTGATATAAAAAATCCAACGCCCAAACAAAAGTTTAAAAATTAACATCGAAAGGTCACGGAGAGAAATATTTATAAGACGGCATGTTATGATACAGACAACAGACAACTGCTATCGGTCACGAAGTGTGGGACAAAGTGAAAAAAGAATGGTAGTTCTACAAAGGGGATCAACTAATTTGTTAGTCTGATCATTTGAAACAAGATTTCGGCTGGCTGTCCTATTTCTGTTAATTTTAAGGTCTTTTGATAAAGTCAGAAGTCTATCGTATTGCTCAAACGTCCAGTTCCGCTCATTTAGCAAATGAAATGAAATGAAATTATCTGTGGCATTGATGGCAAGGGGGAGTTCGGCGACCAGGAGCAAGTCTTATTTCAGTTGACGCCACAGTGGGCGACTTGCGCGTCGGTGATGATGAGATGGTGATGAGTACAACACCCAGTCCACGGGGGGAGAAAATCTCCAACCCAGCCGGGATTAAACCGGGCTCGCGGCATGGTAGGCAACCACATTACCACTCAGTTAAGCAGGTGGACTATCTAGCAGCTATGTAGTTGATATGGCTCTGCTTACTGACAAATATACATCGTATCTCGGTCAGGACTTGTACATTATTACAACATTATCGTGACTATGGTATTGAATGAATGCTGGGCTGCGGTTGTTCTGAAATTTATTATCATTAATATTGTGTGGAGATGATAATTTGCAAGTTGACAATTATAAAAGGCAGCTTCGTGTTTCTGTATGTTTTCTTCGCGATATCTGTTAAGCACGTGTGCCCATAATTTGTACTTATACTGTTTATAAATGAAGAACAAGCTTAAGATACTGTGTGACATCGGAGAAGCACGGGGGGAAGAGGGGTTCTTTGGTCATTTATTTCTTATCAGTTTCTAATAATTCGAATGATGGACGAATTTATAAACTTAGCTCTCGTTTTTCGGGCTCCCAAGAGTATTATAACGCTGTGTTCACGACTCCGATAGGCCGAATACCTAGAGTCCACTACTTATTGGAGGCCGTATATGTGCCGTGTCATATTACGTCGCAAGATTTCGTATTCTTAAATTTAAAGCAGTTGCAACCAAAATGTATCGCGAACTAGTTCTGAATGCATTAACTATCCAACTTATACTTTTCTGTACAATACAAAAATGACTGTAGAACAGGAAGGGTAAATTTGGGACATTGTTCATAACATTGAGTGCTCAGTGCTCTGTAGTAGGCCTAGTAGTTTGTAATCAGAAATTTCAAATAACTCTGTATGCTTTCCACGTGAAAGTTGTTATTCAAACCTGTGTGGTGAACGTTCAGTAATGAAGGTTGAAGAAAATTTCTTACCATTGGTGGACCGTATGCATTGTCGTTCGTTGACCATTGCCTTTTGACTTGCACAGTGCTTCTAAGGAGCCTACGTTAGTGGTGCGAAAAGAAGGAAGAAAGTAAGATAAAGATTCAACTCTCCGTAGTCAAAGATGCCTTTAGCGATGAAACTCAGAACTGGCATGAACGCAACATGAAATATAACATTTTATTTGATATGTGTACATTATCGAAGTGGTCTCTGAAGCACTTGTTTTTAAACGACATCGCGGGTAATTAAGATGTTCACTGGACGTACTCCACGTAAGTTTGAACACCAGTCTCACAGTTGCGTCAAGAAATGCAGGAACATCACAGGTGAATCAATGAAGATCTCTCGTTACAAAAAGAAGCAATGTGCCTCAAACGCTGATAACGAAAGTGGCCGTTGTATCGTATTACACTGTATAACATTTGGATTAAACTACAACGATTAAATTAATGTATAACCAACATATATGAAGGAAAATACACTCCTGGAAATTGAAATAAGAACACCGTGAATTCATTGTCCCAGGAAGGGGAAACTTTATTGACACATTCCTGGGGTCAGATACATCACATGATCACACTGACAGAACCACAGGCACATAGACACAGGCAACAGAGCATGCACAATGTCGGCACTAGTACAGTGTATATCCACCTTTCGCAGCAATGCAGGCTGCTATTCTCCCATGGAGACGATCGTAGAGATGCTGGATGTAGTCCTGTGGAACGGCTTGCCATGCCATTTCCACCTGGCGCCTCAGTTGGACCAGCGTTCGTGCTGGACGTGCAGACCGCGTGAGACGACGCTTCATCCAGTCCCAAATATGCTCAATGGGGGACAGATCCGGAGATCTTGCTGGCCAGGGTAGTTGACTTACACCTTCTAGAGCACGTTGGGTGGCACGGGATACATGCGGACGTGCATTGTCCTGTTGGAACAGCAAGTTCCCTTGCCGGTCTAGGAATGGTAGAACGATGGGTTCGATGACGGTTTGGATGTACCGTGCACTATTCAGTGTCCCCTCGACGATCACCAGTGGTGTACGGCCAGTGTAGGAGATCGCTCCCCACACCATGATGCCGGGTGTTGGCCCTGTGTGCCTCGGTCGTATGCAGTCCTGATTGTGGCGCTCACCTGCACGGCGCCAAATACGCATACGACCATCATTGGCACCAAGGCAGAAGCGACTCTCATCGCTGAAGACGACACGTCTCCATTCGTCCCTCCATTCACGCCTGTCGCGACACCACTGGAGGCGGGCTGCACGATGTTGGGGCGTGAGCGGAAGACGGCCTAACGGTGTGCGGGACCGTAGCCCAGCTTCATGGAGACGGTTGCGAATGGTCCTCGCCGATACCCCAGGAGCAACAGTGTCCCTAATTTGCTGGGAAGTGGCGGTGCGGTCCCCTACGGCACTGCGTAGGATCCTACGGTCTTGGCGTGCATCCGTGCGTCGCTGCGGTCCGGTCCCAGGTCGACGGGCACGTGCACCTTCCGCCGACCACTGGCGGCAACATCGATGTACTGTGGAGACCTCACGCCCCACGTGTTGAGCAATTCGGCGGTACGTCCACCCGGCCTCCCGCATGCCCACTATACGCCCTCGCTCAAAGTCCGTCAACTGCACATACGGTTCACGTCCACGCTGTCGCGGCATGCTACCAGTGTTAAAGACTGCGATGGAGCTCCGTATGCCACGGCAAACTGGCTGACACTGACGGCGGCGGTGCACAAATGTTGCGCAGCTAGCGCCATTCGACGGCCAACACCGCGGTTCCTGGTGTGTCCGCTGTGCCGTGCGTGTGATCATTGCTTGTACAGCCCTCTCGCAGTGTCCGGAGCAAGTATGGTGGGTCTGACACACCGGTGTCAATGTGTTCTTTTTTCCATTTCCAGGAGTGTAGATCACAACAGATAGAAATTTTTTTTTCATGTAGACTTTGAAAGACAATTACTGGAGCTATAGACAAGAAACCAAGTAGCGCTTTTGTGAAATTAAGTACGATTTTCCAAACAAAGCTTTTAGAAAGATTTACCACAATCTCACTTTAATGCAAGAACAATTCAAAAACCTAAGCTGTCGGTTTCGGATAACAAAGAGAGCCAGAGACACACGGATGTGGATTAGATACGAGAATGGAACGGAAGACATGATTATGATTGCAATGGAAATGAAATGGTTGTAGCAAAATCATGTGGCCATTACGATGGATGGTGGATCATCCTAGTAATTTCCTGATAGACTTCCACGGAGAAGCGAAGACCGAGAGGACCACCTAATCGAATGCATATGGCATGAAAAAGTATATAGGGGAACATGTATAAGTACAGGGAAAAACAACTCATTAACTAAGAAGATGTTTTCATCTAGCAGTTAGTTTTAAAGTCTGATGATGACGAGTCGTTCCCACTGTGTTTCATTCATGACTCCAGCATTCCAACTGTAGTTGTATCAAGTACGTATTTTAATTGTTCTATTTTTTCCTGCAAAGACATTCAAAATTTCTTGTGACTTAGCTGTGAAATTTAATATATTTTTTTTTATTGGTGTTTGGTGTACACATCATACTGTCAGCAACTTGTAATATATGTGGTGCATTAGATACTTTACGTAATGTAAAAATAGTTCCAGAGCTCATGATAACTGGTAGCAAATCAATGTTTACATGCAATGTAAATACTGTTACACATGCATAGCATTCAATAGAAGAATGCTGGAAATAACTTGCTACTGCTGTTGAGAATACATACGCCATTAATACACGAATTTTCTCAGCTCCATGAAAGGAATTGCCCTCTATTTAGTCTAGGGATGGGGTACGAGTTTAATTACTTGATTGTACTCTATCTAAATGCTCAAACCATTCACTGGCTCATCCGTTTTCCATAAATTAGCTCGATATATTTTTTTGGTGTTTTCTGTGACCCCTTGGGCCTTCTACAGTACCGACGATGGACTCATTTATCCTGAATCCAATAAGTGCCGATAGTAAATCAGTTTAATTACAGAAGAATTCACACGCAGCTCGTGTGCGTGATAGCCGTAGAGAAGAGTCGCCCTGTGAGCAGTTGACCCACGCATTTGGATCCCCTGTGTCTTTTCAGATGCAAAAAGTAACCATGGTCAACGAATACTAACTGGATAGCTTACTGCAAAGTTGGTCATTAATATCAAGTCGTCAAAACTAGATTTCCTTAAATGCTAACAAGTCTGTCAACATCAAGCACAAGAAGACTTATAGACCTACGTGAATTTACCAAAGACACTTTATAACTGCTGTAACAAACATAATTTAGGTTGCTCTATTATGTTGTATACACATTAACCATATAAATATTTTAAGCTAGATCAAAGTAAACATATTTTGGGTAATTTGTGCCACTAATGGCAAAAGGAATTTTAAGCTGATTTACTGAAACTTCCCATTTTACCTGCTATCTGAATTTTCTGGTTAAGTTCGACAGACTTTTCATGAGATTTTTCAGCTAGCTAACAAAAGCCACAGTTCAGATGCTCCTCAAATATCTGACTCATTGATGAAATATACTGAGAAAATTAATCTTTCATGCAACAATGTAAGGGAAAAACAGTTAATGCGTTTTTCATGTTGAAAGAACAAGAAAATCATTTTTTACAGCTTAGATACTAATCTTGTGACAAATATTGAGTTTATTTCATTGTAACCACAATACAGGAGAACATCAATACAGTCATATACAGAATCAACATAAGTTACCTTTAGATGAGAAATCGAGTAATATTGCATAAATGCTAACACTGCAAGGGATGAAGGCAGAAGGCAGAACCACATGCTCCCCCCCCCCCACCCCCCCCCCCCATAAGAGAAGATTTAGAGATGGCGGTGAAATTTACAGTGCAGTATTTACAAACATCTCAGTGGGGGATTTATCGGGTGTTGGGTTACTCATACACGAAATGATAGAGTGTTTTCTACAGATGGTCGTCAAATGCTTTGATAGCACTCTGTCATTAAAATGTCGCAAATGCTGTTATAATAAGCAATCTGTTTTGATAATAAACAGCAGTAGAACGTCATATGAGGGGAAAATAGATGTGTCATTATGAAAAGGAAGGGTAGGGCTTAGGTGAATAATTTCACAATAGACACCACTGGGAACAATGAAGTCTGACTGGCTTAAAGAATCACTTCACGAAGACAATAAGGAGCAATAAAGATGACAGTAAAGCAGTATAAACTTCTTGAGAAAGAAATGAGACGGGCGAAAGGGTTATATCCGTGCAGTGGAGAAATGGAAATATTAACTGGTAAACCAGGGGCATGTAACACAAATAATAACGATTTACTGAGGACATGAAAGATTGTTAGATTATGATGTTGCAGGGCAGCTTACAGATGCAACTACAGGAAAATAAGGGAAGAAAATTAATTAAATAATAAATATATATTGGGTAAAACCGCTCATGTGTATGGTGAACTGTGTAGACACTACTACTGTACATGTTACAGGTAATGTTCACCATGTCAACATGGTATCTAAATTACACGAAATAGTTGGGATATTCAACAAGAAAGCACCTCTGGGAACTCAGATAATAAATGCTGACTACTGATTTTTGGAGCCTAGGTTTCAGAACAGCGATCTAATCACGGTAACCAAACTACACACATCAAAAAAAGTTTTGCGTCACCTCGGTTCCGAGAACCTGTGCAGAAAATTTGAATAGAGAGTGACATTAACATCATTCCCGCCCTTTTTATTGCCCATGAAAGCCATACATTGCATGTTGTACCACCATACAGCGAGACCTTCAGAGGTGGTGGTCCAGATTGCTGTACACACCTGTACCTCTAATAGCCAGTAGCACGTCCTCTTGCATTGATACACGCCTATATTCGTCGTGGCATACTAACCACAAGTTCATCAAGGCACTGTTGCTCCAGATTGTACAGTTTGAGTCGTAACACGACGTCCTGCGGCTGCACGAAAAGCATTACTGAACATGGTGGTGTTGCTGTCAGGGTTTCTCCGAGCAGTAATCCGTGGGTAGCGGTCATCCACTGCAGTAGTAACACTTGGGTGGCCCGAGCGTCATGTCATCGACAGTTCCTGTCTCTCAGTATTTTCTTCCATTTCCAAACAACATCGGTTTGGTTCATTACGAGACGCCTGGACACTTCCCTTGTTGAGAGCTCTTCCTGGCACAAAGTAACAACGCGGACGCGATCGAACCGAGGTATTGACCGTCGGCAAGACTCACCGGTGGACAAACACCCCTCTCAAGATGTCCAGCGCAGCTCTGGACGAAACGTTAGGAACTGAAGAGTTTCATGGACCACGACCTTACATCCCGGAAGGTTTACCAGAAGATACGTCTACGCATAGTTGAACTACAGACAACACGATCCGTATGTCTCCTTCCCGGTGGAATGACTGTGACTGATAGGCTGTCGGACCCCCTCCGTCTAATAGGCGCTGTTCATGCATGTTTGTGACATTTCTGAACAGTCAAAGGGACTGTGTCTGTGTACAATATTCACAGTCATCATCTATCTTCAGGAGTTCTGGGAACTGGGGTGATGCAAAACTATTTTTGATGTGTGTATTTCAGTAATCTCTGAGCATGCTTGAACGACTACTGGTTGGCGTAATTGTGCAGCGTTGAGAATTTGTTATGTGAGCATATGGACCTAAGTGCGCAGATCGTGAAGATGATACTCGCTTTTTTGTGTCATCAGTCTTCTGACTGGTTGGATGCGGCTCGCCACAAATTCCTCTCCTGTACCAACCTCTTCATCTCAGAATAGCACTTGCAGCCTACGTCCTCAATTACTTGCTGGATGTATTCCAATATCTGTCTTCCTCTACAGTATTTACCCTCTACAGGTCCCTCTAGTACCATGGAATCATTCCCTGATGTCTTAACGGAAGTCCTATCATCGTATCCTTTCTCTTTGTCAATGTTTTGTACATATTCCTTTCCTCTCCGATTCTGCGCAGAACCTCCTCATTCCTTATGTTATCAGTCTATCTAATTTTCAACATTCGCTGGTAGCACCACATTTCAAATGTTTTGATTCTCTTCCGTTCCGGTTTTCCCACAGTCCATGTTTCACTACCATACAATGCTGTGCTATAGAGGCATATTGTCAGACATTTCTTCCTCAAATTAAGGCTTGTGTTTGGTACTAGTAGGTTTCTCTTGGCCAGGAATGCCCACATTGCCATTGCTAGTCTCCTTTTGATGTCCTACTTGCTCTGTCCGTCATTGGTTATTTTGCTGCCTAGACAGCAAATTTCTTTAACTTCTATTTCTTGACCATCAATCCTGATGTTAAGTATCTCGATGTCCTCTATTTTGCTATTTCTCATTACTTTCCTCTTCCTTCGATTTTCTGTCATCCATATTCCATACTCATTAAATTGTTCATTCCATTCATCAGATAATGTAATTCTTCTTCGCTTTCACTGAGGACCGCAATGTCATCAGCAAATCGTATCGTTGATATCCTGTCACCTTTTATTTTAATTCCACTTCTGAACCTTTCTTGTATAATTGTCGTTGCTTCTTCGATGAAGAGACTGAAAAGTAGGGCTGAAAGACTACGTGACTTCGTTATTCGTCGTCCACTCCTATTATTCCCTCTGAGCTCTTGTACATGTTCTATATTACCCATCTCTCCCTATAGCTATCCCGATGTTACCAAGAATTTCGAACGTCTTACACCATTTGAGATTGTTCCCTCTTAGCCCTCGTACATGTTCTATATTACCCATCTCTCGCTATAGCAATCCCTATGTTACCAAGAATTTCGAACGTCTTACACTATTTGAAATCGTTGAATGCTTTTTTTCCAGGTCGACAAATCCTATGAATGTGTCTTGATTTTGCTTTAGTGTTGCCTCCACTATCAACCGCAACGTCAGAACTGCCTCTCTGGTGCCTTAACCTTCTTAAACCCAGATTAATCGCCCTTTAACTCATCCTCAGTTTTCTTTTCCATTCTTCACTATACTATTCTTGTCACTAACTTGGATGCATGAGCTGTTAAGCTGCTTAATTGTAGCACATGTAACGTCTTGCAGTCTTCGGAATAGTGTGAAATTTTTCCGAAAATCTGATGGTAACGCCAGACTCATACATCCTATACACGAACGACAGTATTCGTTTTGATACACTTCCCAAATGATTTTAGAAATTCTGATGGAATGTTATCTATACCTTCTGTCTTATTAGATCTTATGACTTCCAAAGCTCTTTTAAATTCGTATCCTAATACTGGATCCTCTGATTCTTCTAATTCCTCTGATTCCAGTTTCTTCTTCCATCACACCAGATAAATCCTCACCGTCAAAGAGGCCTTCAGTGTACCCTTTTTACCCATTTTCTCTCTCCTTGGCATTTAAGAGGGGATTTCCCGTAGAAGTCTTAATCTTACGACCCTTGCTTTTAATTTCGCCGAATGTTGTTTTGACTTTCTTATATGATGAGTCAGTCCTTCCGAGAATATATTTTTTTTTTTAATATTTCTCTGTTCCTGAATTTGTCTGAACATTTTTGTACTTCGTTCTTTCATCGATCATCTGAAGTATATCCTCTGTTCCCCATGGTTTCTTCGCAGTTACCAACTTCTGTGATTTCCTTGTTGAAAGATGTTGATTCCTCTTCAAAGATACTACCTACTAAGCCATTCCTTATAACAGTATCTGTAACCTTAGAGTACTTCATGCGTTTCTCTTATTTCTTAGCATCTCCGTATCCCAGTTCTTCGCTTATTGATTCTTCCTGTCTCATCTCTTAAATTTCAGCCTACTCTTCAACATTGCTATATTGTGATCTGAGACTAGTTCTGCCCCTGGGTACGCCTTACCATCCAGTATCTGATTTTGGAATCTCTGCCTACCATTGATGTAATCTAACTGAATTCTTCTAATATTTCCCATCATTTTCCAAGTATACCTCCTCTATTTGTGGTTCTTGAACAGAGTATTCCCTATTACTGGCTGAAATTTATTACAGAACTCAATTAGCCTTTCTCCTCTCTCTTTTCTAGTACCATAACAATATTCTGCCATAACCCTTTGTTCTACTCCTTCCTCCATACCAATCCCCATCGACTATTAGATTTTCATCTCGCATTACATACGGCATTACCTGTTCAGTATCCTCATATACTTTCTCTACCTCTTCATCTTAAACTTGCGATGTCGTCAAGTATATCTGAACCGCCGTTGTCGGTGCTGGTTTGCTGTCGATTCCGATCAGAACAACACTATCAACGAACTGTCCACGGTAATACGCCCTCTGCCATATATTCCTATTCATAACGAATTGTATCCCGGGTATGTCATCTTCCACTGCTGTTGACATTACCCTACATTCATCGGACCAGAAATCCGTTTCTTCTTTCCATTTCACTTCGATGACCCCTACTGTGCCTAGTTTGAGACTGCATATCCGTTCTCAGATTTTCTATGTACCCTACCACGTTCAAGCTTCTGATATTCCACTCCCCGACTAGCGCCGGCCGGTGTGGCCGTACGGTTAAAGGCGCTTCAGTCTGGAACCGCGTGACCGCTACGGTCGCAGGTTCGAATCCTGCCTCGGGCATGGATGTGTGTGATGTCCTTAGGTTAGTTAGGTTTAATTAGTTCTAAGTTCTAGGCGACTGATGACCTCAGAAGTTAAGTCGCATAGTGCTCAGAGCCATTTGAACCATTTTGAACTCCCCGACTCGTGGACCGTTATCACTTCGTTGCTTACTCAATCCTTTCCTGATGGTAACCTTCCCATTAGCAATCGTCTCTCGGAGATCCGAAAGGGCGACTGTTCTGGGAATCTGTTGCCGATGACTTTTTCAGTTACAGGCCTTATGTCCTGTGGATACACGTTATGTGTCTTTTACGTTGTGGTTTCCACTGCCTTCTGCATTATCAAGCCGTCTGTTATTGCTGATTTTTCCTCCTTTAACGGTAGTTTGCCACCCTATTCTTCTAGGGAAGGTGGAAATCTCAGTCTGAAGGTTTCGATTACGTGAACTATTGCAGAGGTGCAGTCTACAGTGTGCATCGCTATGTAAACAACCTACACCATAACTGGAATAGTCTTGCTCTGCTGTAGTCGTCGTGTATTCCTTTAGATCTTTGTGAATATCGTATATATGTTAGTATGACCACTGTTTTAACTGATCAAATCCGACATAAAAAGAAAAATGGGAGATTACTTATTCTTATCCATGTGTGTGCAGTGTTTTCTAATATTTGCGAACGTTATCATACCATACATGGAGATAGGGTAATTATCATGATTTTTCGCATCTATCACTCGCAAGCAGTCTTTGTTGGGAAATCTTTGCCCACATGTCAGTATCCATGCAGTTACTCCTGGCTCAGCTTGATTGGTTTGTCTTAACTACGGTTTTTGGGGGCGAGCGCTGGCTCAGATTATGAGCAGTGGAGGTGGCTGACAAGACAGAATCGCTTCTGTTCAAAACGCGAATACAGTTTTTTTATTCTGTTCTGGTTTGCACCCTGTTCTACTCATGCGTGTGCCACGATGGCTACTTTGGATTGTATTGAGAAGGAAAGAGAGTGATTAATGATGCAGCCAGGGTTTGTAGGTGTGAAATATATTGAGAATGTGAAAAACATCTCTCTGTGGACGATCTCCGGAAACAAAGTAATTTTTGCTGCATAAAGTATGTTCTTCATTAACATGACTTTCTTTGCAATTTAGTTGATTTCACCAATACTTTTTAAACAAAGCCTTTGTCTACCATGACATAGTTACCACCACAGAACTCTTGTAACACTTCAAATCACGAAAAGTGCAACAGCTCAGTCAAAATGATTTATCATGACTAGCTTCGTGACATCAAACTCCCGTCTTCAGGTAACAATATACCGAAATTTCGAGATATATAATGTACTTCTATAGCATTTTTAATGATATTATGTACTGAAAGATCAACAGTTTGTTACCTGAAGATGTGACTAGAATGTCATGAAATTAATTATGATTAATATATGATTTTAACTCAGCCACTGCAGTTTTCATTATTTGAAATGTATGATCGCAGTTTTGGATGCCTCACATATCATGTACTTGATGAAAATTAATTGTATCTTTTGGGTTTCAACAATTACTAAGTGCTATGAAATCACTTGCACTTACTCACTCATTTTTCCCACATTACATTGAAAATATGTATTTATATGTAGGTTATTAGCAAAGTGCTCTATGGCTATGGATTTATTCATTACTCAATAATGGAAACTTACTGAGATGTTTTGCCTTCAACATGGCTATCTCTTCAATGAGAATTCTGATTTTCAGAAGATCCAAACGTTTAGACAGAGTAAGTTTGCTTTCAACATTTTTAGCAGATTTCTTTCGGGTTCCAGAAGGTAAGTTTCTGTCAAGATCTTCTCACTAGCACTTACTATGCCTTTTTCCACTCAGTGTTGTACAAAATTACTGTATTACTAGGTTCGTGATAGAAAAGTATTCTGAATTAAATTCATGAGCCTTGCATGCTCAAAGCATATATTTTACCTATGAGAAGGAGCATAGGAAAATTTCATATCATCAAGTATTAACTCTTTTGTTAGGAAACTTTTTCATTACACAGAATTAAATTATTTATATGCCCAGCTTAACTATTGTGTGAAGTGTATTGGCCTGAGTTAAATTATTAATGAAATAAAGCTGGAATGGATAATGACATTATTTTTATGGGTTAATATTCTTAGAGATGAGAGGACTCCACTAAATTCAACTCCAAAACACAGACAACTTACAAATTATACAAACACAAGTTAACATGGCCTACTCATGACAGGCCCCTTTTTGTACTTTTTATACTGGTGCTTTCAGAATGTGTGTGAGCTGTGCCAATTTCAAATGATGTGTCTCTTATTGATACAAAATTAATATTTAAATAACTTACTAATAAATCAAGCGATGCACTATACATATCTGATCACCACCTTCACCATCTTTTTTTTCTTCTTTTTCTTCCAAGTATTAGATGTTATAATCACTTGTTCCAGCCTCTGTCATCGATCCATCCATCTTTTATGAGGTCTACCGATCTACCTAGTTCTCTATTTCCAGTCAGCTGCTAATTCATTCACTTTCTTAGAAATCTATTTTCTGTCATTCTATCAATATGATCCTCCCATTGCATTCTATTCTCTTCTACCTTGCCATTAAGTGGAAGGATTTTCAAATTCGCTCTTGTTGTTTCATTCCTTACTTTATCCTTTTCATTACAGCCTATTACATGTCTTATGAACTTCATCTCTGCTACCTGAATCCGATTATTTTTGTACTATCCATGATTTGAAATCATATACAAGAATGGGTATGCCAACAACTTTATAGACTTTCATTTGTGTTTCTTTTCTTGTTTTTCTTCGCAGAGTTCTTTCATTTGTTCCACAGATGTTATATTATGTTATGGAGCTGGGGACCTAGAACGACGGAGACACTTCGCCCCGCCTTAGCCCTCAGCGGCACACAACCCCACAACAGGCTACAGCAGTCCACTCACCCCACTGCTGTCCCACACTGAACCCAGGGTTACTGTGCGGTTCGGCCCCCAATGGAACACCCCCCTCCCCCCTCCCCCCCCCCCCCCCGGGGGAACGTCTCCCACCAGACGAGTGTAACCCCAATGTTTGCCTAGTAGAGTAATTATGGTGTACGCGTATGTGAAGGAAGTGTTATCGCAGCAGTCACCGACATAATGTAAATGAGGCGGAATAAGAGGAACCAGCCCACATTCGCAGTTGGAAGACCGCCTTAAAAACGATCCACAGACTGGCCGGCACACCGGACCTCGACACTAATCCGCTGGGTGGATTCGTGCCGGGGACCGGCACGCCTTCCCGCCAGGAAAGCAGTGCATTAGACCGCACGGATAACTGGGTAGGCTGTTCCACAGATTCCATGATATTTATTGGATTTCTTCTCAATGTCTTTTCCATAGTTAAAGTAATATCATGTTCTAGATAACTGAAGTGGGATAGTTGTTACAAAAATTTCTCATTTATTATTTTAGATCTGACTGGATTCTGTCCTTTGAAAGCCATAATCTTTGATTTGCGTCCATTTCTGAATACTGGTTCTTCTTCTGAAATTATTATATCAGTGATAGTTTGTAATCTTTGATTAAGAGTTTTGCCAAAAATTCTATATCAGACATTTAGTAAACTCACTTCTCTACAAATTCCTGTATAATTCCTACTATTTTTTAATACGGAAATAACTTCTACTGTGTTCCCTTCTTCAGGTACTGAACTGTTCTTCCAACACATCTTCAGAAAATGGATGAAACAAAATTCTAAAGTTATTCCTTCACATTTGAGTAACTCATAATTAATGCCATCTAGGCCAGTAGCTTTTCTGTGTTTTGTTACCTTTAAGGTTGTTTTCCATTCTCTTGTATGTATTTAACCTCTAGAGTTATTATAAATTTTTATGTAATAATTTTCTTCATTATCTTCATCGTAGGATACCATCTTCATCATACCACATTATATGTGCAACACATATCCCATATTGGAAAGTACAAGATTAGTATATAAGATGCCAAATCCATTGTGAGTGTACCTCTGGAAGAATCGTCACTCTGACACATTACCATAACTATCTGCAATTAAAACACACTAAAATTTAAGATGTGTATTAGATATAGATGCATGACAATCAGTATTATAGGTGACTCACTCAGCTATCGTCTTACAACTTAACTGTATTTATTGCTTGAAGCATTATGTAGCTATTAATCTTAATAGATTATCTAATAGGCAGTAAACCCCTGATTCTTTAATGAAGAGAATTCCTACGTACAAACCAGTTTCAAACATCTCACTACGCTACAAATGAGTCAGTGTGTGATATGCTTGACAGTAGAGAAGTGCGCGAGGGAATGTTTAGTAAATGTTTGAAGTTATGATTTTTGTTGGAAGTCGTATTTGATAAATATAGTTTGAGTAACTGGCGCCTTATTTTAAGCTAAAGCTAGTTTTTTGTGCGTCTCAATGTTTATGACGCCATATCTCCAGAACTGCTGAATTTTCTCACGTTGAGAAATTGGAGGATGTGATCTGTTTTACTTGATAAAAACTTTCTAAAGCCAAGATGGGATAAATGTATCTTAATTTACGACCACTTGTTTCGGGAGACTTTGCTGTCATCTTCAGGCATGTAAACCAGTATTACAAAGATTTCCTTCAAGGTCTGGTAGGGCACAATTTGATTTAATTTTTAGTGTTATATTGGTAAAAGCTTTGTAAAGCAAAGATCGCTTAAGTGTTTCTTTATTTACAACAGCCGGTTTCGACAGACTTTGCTGTCATCTTCAGGTCTGTAACAGGTGTAACTGGTTGTTGTAAATAAAGGTATATCTATGCGATCTTGGTTTTAGATAGTATTTGTGCTAAACTATGTGTCGTACACTGATATAATTTTGCAGCTGCATTCAGCGCTATATGTGGATCCTGTATATAGTCGCTGTTGAGGATATAAAAGATTAAAGCGCAATACCTGACGCTGGAGTCAGACTGCATGAACACCAAAAATGTGTA
Source organism: Schistocerca piceifrons (assembly GCF_021461385.2). Lineage (NCBI taxonomy): Eukaryota > Metazoa > Arthropoda > Insecta > Orthoptera > Acrididae > Schistocerca > Schistocerca piceifrons. The sequence goes on from NC_060141.1 coordinate 677,630,635, forward strand.
TGCGATAAAAATTTTTCTTTCATCATTTTGTGGGGGACGGGTGGAGGAGGAGGATACTGGTGTTTAACGTCCCGTCATTGGAGACGGAGCACACGCTCGGACTAGGGAAGGATGGGGAAGGAAATCGGCCGTGCTCTTTCAAAGGAACTATTCCGGCATTTGCCCGAAGCGATTTAGGGAAATCACAGAAAACCTAAATCAGGATGGCCGGAGACAGGTTTGAACTGTCGTCGTCCCGAATGCGGGTCCAGTTTGCTAACCACTGCACCACTCGCTCGGTGGAGAGGGGGCGGGAGATGTCTGCGAGAATCGGTTTCATAAAGGTTAGAAGTTATGCTTAGAGCACTGTTGTTCTCAAGTAATGGATGAATATAATACAGGTATTTGTGCGCCGTCAGCTACATTGCCTGAAGAAAAATACAGTTTCTAGCTGTAATACTTATCTTATTGCGTTACATTTTAGTATCAGACAATATCTCTTAATGAGTAGCTTACGACAGCATTTTAAATTTTTAAACTCAGTAGACAACTGCGCAAAATATTCAAAGTCAAATTTTTGTTGCTCTGCATATACACACCATAGATACCTGAGACTGGAAAAGTCCTCTGGAACTAAATAATAATTTGATTAAAGCACCTACGCCTGGGTTTCAGGCATAAATCCCCCTTTTTCATTCGATGCCGAGGTGCTGCTCCAATTCGGCTGGTGAGCCCCTGCAAGCGGGAATATCAGACGGTCTGGGCCATAAATGGGAATCTGTTTTGAGGAGGGAGGCAGGGTGGATAGTCCGTGCAGCTGTGGAGACTACTATGCAAATGTGGAACAGTAGTTACTACATCTGCCTAGTAAGCAAGAGACTCAGGGGCGAATCCCAAGCATGGTACAAATTTTCATTCTTCACTTCAGTCTGCACATACAAATCACAGATGTATGAGACTTGAAAAGGTATCTGCATCTATATAGTTTTATCTGATTAAAGTACCTATGTATGGGTTTGGGGCAGCAACCCTGTTTCATTCGATGCTGAACTGTTTTACTACAGTTGGAGAGCCTCTGCAAAGCTAGGGGGTTACCAAATGGCATTAAGCATGAATGGGAATTGGGACTGAGGTGTGAGGCATGCGGCGTGCTGTAGTAACCCGTGCAGCTGTGCAAAGCCACTGGGAGGGTGGCGTGGTGGTTAAAACTTCTGACTAATGAGCTGGAGACCCAGGTTCGAATCCTGGTTTTTGTACTAATTTTCATTCATCGTTTCAGTCTGAATATATACATCACATGCTTGAGCCTATGTAATTTCTGTAATTATTTTTTTTCTTATAATTTTCATTCAAGCGAGAATTCAAAAAAAAAAAAAATGGTTCAAATGGCTCTGAGCACTATGGGACTTAACATCTATGGTCATCAGTCCCCTAGAACTTACAACTACTTAAACCTAACTAACCTAAGGACAGCACACAACACCCAGCCATCACGAGGCAGAGAAAATCCCTGACCCCGCCGGGAATCGAACCCGGGAACCCGGGCGTGGGTAGCGAGAACACTACCGCACGACCAGGAGAGGCGGGCAGCGAGAATTCAGGCACCGCATAGTCACTGGATTTCCGGTAGAACATTCCTATGACTTATTACTTAATTATGTAATTATCAGCCCTAGCTATTTATCCTACACGTGGCCTAAATTGTAGCATTCAACACCTGGCGATACTCCAAAAGCCCTCTTCTTCCACAGTCCTCCCAAGCGGCGCCTCAGCACACTTACTCGTACGCTCGTAGGCCGGCGACAGTCCGTCCCCGACAGACCACTTCTCGTGTTTACAAAACACTCCCTCTGACGATTCGTTAAAGGGCTTTGTCACACAACCGGACCTCTAGACTTCGGCGTTAAATCCTAATCTCTCTGGGGATGTGCTCGTAGCGCCATGCCACAGATATCTCGTCTGCCACTATGGGTTACACTCAGCGAGTCATCTTTAGAGCGAGAGAGTGGCCAACGCCGCTGCTTTCCGCAGCTACGTTTCTGCTTAACTGCAGTGGCACATACGAACGAACAATAGTGAACAGCAAACTCCTCTCTAATACCTCTGGCACTGAGGCAAAACTATAAGATGAAACTGTGGAAAATGTGCTAGCAGTCGCATTTGAACTATTGTATGTTTACTGGACCAATAGACTCCCTTTAAAATTCTGAATGTGGGAGGGGTAAAATTCAAGGAGCGAAAGGCTATTTATAATTTGTAGAGACATCAGATGGCAATTATAAAAGTCGAGGAGCACGAAAATGAATCAGTGGTTGAGAAGGGAGTGAGACAGGGTTGTAGCCTATCTCCGAAGTTATTCGATCTCTATATTGATACGTTGAACAAGCAGTAAAGAAAACAAAAGAAAAAGTTGGAGGAAGAATTAAAATCCATGGAGAAAAATAAAAACTTTGACGTTTGCCGAAAACATTGTAATTCTGTCAGAGACAGCAAACGACCTGTAAGAGCAATTGAACGCAATGGACCGTGTCTTGAAAGGAGGATATAAGATGAACATCAACAAAAGCTAAATCAAGTGATGCTGAGGGAATTGGATTAGGAAATGAGACACTTAAAGTAGTAGATGAGTTTTGCCATTTTGGGAGAAAAATAACTGATAATGGCCGAAGTAGAGAGGATAAAAACGTAGACTGGCAATGGCAAGGAAAGCGTTTCTGAAGAAGAGAAATTTTGGTAACATCGAGTGTAGATTTAATTATCAGGAAGTCTTTTCTGAAAGTATTTGATTGGAGTGTAGGCATGTATGGATTTGAAACATGGACGATAAATAGTTTAGACAAGAAGAGAATAGGAACTTTCGAAATGTGGTGCTACAGAATAATGTTGAAGATTAGATGGGTAGATGACGTAACTAATGAGGAGGTACTGAACTGAATTGGGGAGAAGAGGAATTTGTGGCAGAACTTGACTAGAAGAAGGGATCCGATGGTAGGACACGTTCTGAGGCATCAAGGGATTGTCAATTTAGCATTGGAGGGAAGCGCGGAGGATAAAAATCGTAGAGGGAGACCAAGGCGTGGATGCACGAAACAGATTCATAAGGATGTGGGCTGCAGTAGTTACTCGGAGATGAAGAAGCTTGCACAGAATAGAGTATTATGGAAATCTGCAACGAACCAGTCTCTGGGCTGAAGACCACAACAACAACGGGACGAATAATACATCTCCCTAGGGCTGTTTACGCTAACACTACATGGAGCTTAATACACACATTGTAAAAGATATTTGTACAGATACATATTTCTGCTTTGAAGCTTGTTCAGGAGAAAAATCACTGAACTAACAATAAAGTAGACAACAAATTTGGGTGTTTTAAGATATGTTTTCCATGTCTTGTTCAAGAAGTTAAGCATGAATTCAGATTACGCCATGTAAGTTGAAACCACACAATAAATATTAATGTCTTAATTGGGACAGTAAATCTGCATTTGTGCTGTGTCATTAGACTAGAAGCTTTAAAGTATTTTCAGTCCGATTTGTTCCGCAAAATATCTTTAAGTTTACGCTTATTTACCATAAACAGTGCACAACAATCAAATACAAACGTGAAGAGAAGACGGTAATCATGTGGCACATTCTAGCACGTAAAAATTCAAAAGCTGGACTTTATCTACAGGAAGATCTATTGGTCAACTGTGAATGAATTTTTTCCTGAATAATCTACATCTACTCTGCTTACAGGTAACGCCCACTAATTCCTTCCTTCTTTGTTCGATGGAGAGACGACCATGCGAAATGCACCAGTATCATTGACGAAACTTCTTCACAGATTAATCTGGTTTTCTTCTGAGATGAAGTTTCGTTTCAGCGGACTCTTTGCTGTAGAAGAGAAAATTAATTCTGGATTATTATTGATATATACGTCATTTCACATGTCTGCATCATATTTTGTTTCCTGTGACCAATCATTGGAAAGAATATTATTTTCAGTAGTACATTACAGTTCAATATTTGTTTATTATGATTTCTAGTTGACAAAAATATTCAATTGAAATAAATTTGAAAACAAAATTTGGCTGTTCAGGAGATTCGCAGCTGAGAAACTTCAATTATCAGAGACCATTTTTTTTTTTGTATTTTTTCCTCATTTTGTTCGTAATTGTCCTTGTCATTTGGTTTGGGTGGACGTCATGACACCCGTTAAAATACATCGTTGAATACTATACTGAGTTTTTATTACGGAAAGCAGCGAGTACCAGACCGTAAACGCTGGCCTACGTTTCCGACTTGAGCTACACATATCTGTTTCATAAAGCGCTATTTGTTTTTTCGACTTTTTCGTTTTCTTTAAAACTGTGTCGTACTATTTAGGAGTCTGATATCTGAGCACGGACTTTCCGAAAAGATGCTTAAATAAAATTGAACATAGCTGTTCCATAAGGTCCCCTAGTGAGGTAGAAAGCTCGTAATATGAACACTCATACTCGTAAAATCTATACAACCTGCTGTCTGACCAGAGTACAAACATACACAGAGCGCGCAACGAATCCTATAATAACACAAATACATTGCGCTATGACTAATTTTTTGTGACATCTACTGACAGCCTTAGATAGTGGGTGGCGTGACTGCACGACCCGCAACCCGAGGAAGCTCAGGTTTTAATGCCGAGTCTTTAGCAAGATCCGTTTGGGTTCCACATAAATCTATGGAGACATGAAACAATATTAGACTCACGACCTTTTTAGAATGAGGAAAGGCAGTCTATGTTCACAGAATTTGCGGATTTGGAGAAAGCGTACAGCATTGTTGACTAGAACACTGTCTTCGAAGTTCTGAACGTAGCAGGAATAGAATACAAGAACTGAAATGCAATAACAGATACAGGACCAGATTTCTGTTATAATATTTCAAGGAAATGAAAGGGAAGAAGCAGTAGTTGAGAAGGGAGTTAGGAATGTAACCTATCCCCATTGCTAGTCTGTACATTGACCAAGTAATAAAGAAAATCAAGAGAAATTTTGATGACATTGTAACTAAGTCAAAACGGCAAGAAACGTAGAAAACCAGTGTATTGGAGTGAGAAAGAATAAAGGAGTCTGTTAGATAAGTATCAACAAAACTAAAATGAAGATAATCGAGTGTAGTCCGATTCATCCACATGATGCCGAAGGTATGACAGTAGGGAATGATAATAAAGTATCAGAATTTGACCATTTGGGCAATACAATAACTGAAGATGGCTGAAGTAGAATAAGTAGGATACAAAATACAGACTGCTGACTGTAAGAAATCGTTCATGAAATAGCAAGTTGCTAACATCGTATATAAATTTAAATGTTTGCAAGTCTTTTCTGTAGGAGTTCGTCTGGGGTGTAGTACATGTGAAATCACATTAAACAGTTCAGGCAAGATGAGAATAAAAGCTTTGGATATGTGGTACTACAGGAGAATGTCAGACTAGTTGGGCTGACGTGATAACAAATATAGAGGTGCTGAATGGAATTGGAGAGGAAAGACATTTATGACACAAGTTGACTAAAAGAAAGGAATGTCTGATAGGACACATTCTTGAACATAAAGGAATCGTCTGTTTGGTTGTAAAGGCAAGCCTGGAGGGAAGAAATGGGAGAAGAATACCGAGGTTTAATTGCAGGAATGAGATTCAAATGGGGGTGTGGTGCAATACCTAGGCAGTGATGAATAGCCTCCCAGAGAAGACTAGCATGGAGTGCTGCTTCAAACTTGTCTTCGGACGGAAGACCACTACTGCACAAGCTTACGATAGCTCTCATAATCGAAAAGGTTAATCAATATTCGGTTGTAGCTAAATCGCGAAAGACAGCAGTTATGATAAAACTCTCGTTTTGAACATTAGTATTTATTTTATTTCTTTCATCCTTACGCGTTTGGGCATTAAGCCATTTGCAAAGGAGCAAAATCCTCTTGACACAATGTATCGCGCCCAACTTTACAATAAGAAGCAAGTTTGAACTTATATTTAATACATTTAAGTTTGACTCCACACTTCGTATCAATAGGATTTTGTTGTTTTGGAAATGACGTAGTACGGGGTGGTCAAGATGAGAGTTTTGTTATAGATGTAGACTATGACCACAGCTTCTCACCAAGCTTTTATTCAGTATGGAGGAAAGATAACATGCTGACGACAAAATTAATCGAGACTGTAACCAGACGACATAAATCAATAAATAGTAAATGAACGGTGAAAGTCAAAACATCAGCAAAAACTAGACCGAAGAACAATAAGAAAGAGAGTAGTAGTATACTTTCATAGTAGTCACACAAAATGCTATCTGTTTTATCACCCTTCGACTGAAGCCATATAACAACTTTCCGGCCATAGCCCACTCCCGTGACTGCCACATAAAAGGCAAGATTGGTCGTATCGCGGAAACGTCAGATGCCATAAAAATGGCAGACGCTTCACTGTCGCCAACAAATCCGTAAACACAATTCGCCGTTGGAGACCGCGTCCTATCGAGAGCTATTAACGCTCGTCAGTCGAATGATTGACTGGTTGCTCCCTGTCGTACTAATTGCGTTGTTTTGACCAAACAAAGCTGTCATCGTAGTAATACTGGGTCCACTAACTTGGATCTATCTGTAGAATCTCACCCACTTACCTATGTTTCGGTTTTCAGAGATTTTCGTCACATTACATTCGAAATTTAGTGTGATTTGTCTAGTGGACATCAGATGTGGCAAGTCGTTCACCTTCATGAAATTTCTGTCAGTGGGACGTAGAAATATCTAACAGAAAGAAAAACTTAATGAAGAAGTGGCGAGTTTTTGCGATTAACTGCTCTAATTGGAACAGCAGCAGTTTAAAGTGAGTGACTATTTAACAAATCCGAAGCTACCAAGTTGTTTCTTTCTCTTCACACATTGCGACACAATAACTCATTGATGCTACATAACCGTGTCGGTGTTTACTCTGTGTTTTATCGCCATGTTTTTTTTTAATCGTTTTGCGTGGGACCTCCAAAGTATATACCTGGTTTGGTAGTATGTTTCTCTTTTGCCACAATGGATTACGCAAAAATAAAGAGAAAATTCGTTACCAAAGGCACGCTTCCTTTCAGTATAGTGGAAACTATTATAATGTTATGGGCGGAAGACAAGTCATAGCCTTATATCAATCTACATTGAGGTCATTGTAGATAGAGCACCAGATCAGACTGGACAATAATAGTCAAGGAAATCGACTGTAGTCTACTCAGAAAAAAGAACATTGCGTTCGCCTGATTAAAATGTTTATTTTTTAAGTTACTTAGATTACGATGTCAGTAATACGCCAGTTTAAAGACAATAAACTTGCGGACATTTGTAATGGGTATACTGCATCTCAAAGGAGAGATTTTTCTCCTTGCTTGCCAGGTCAAAACTGAAAATACTACCGCTAATTTTCAGGTGTTACCAACAAATCCTTTTCCTAACTTCTAGCAGTTGAATTCTCTCAGACAGGTAAATGCGTTTATGCCCTTCCAAACAGGAAGCTTGTTTTACATAGAATTCGCTATTATGAATGTGGGCTTTCTGTTCGAAAGACAGCAGTAAATTTTAAACATTGATTTCGGTACTTGTGATCCCTCTAACGTGTGTAGCTATTAGTGTAATTAGTACCTAATCAAGATAAGCTCCCAGCATTTGTCACTTTGGAAAAGCATTGGATACTGTGTACTGGTGAAATTCTGAGAAAAATTGGAGTAAGATCTACGGAAAGACTGGTAATACACTGTTTGTACAAATACCAAAAGGAACAATAAGCATGGAGGACTAAGAACGAAGAGCTCGTATTAAAAGAGATGTCGGATATGGGTGCAGTCTTTCGGCCCAACTGTTCCATCTATACACCGAAGATGCTATGACGGAAATAAGTTTAGCCGGCCGAAGTGGCCGTGCGGTTAAAGGCGCTGCAGTCTGGAACCGCAAGACCGCTACGGTCGCAGGTTCGAATCCTGCCTCGGGCATGGATGTTTGTGATGTCCTTAGGTTAGTTAGGTTTAACTAGTTCTAAGTTCTAGGGGACTAATGACCTCAGCAGTTGAGTCCCATAGTGCTCAGAGCCATTTGAACCATTTTGAACGGAAATAAGTTTCAAGAGCGATAAGTGAAAGGATATCGGTGATAACATTCACTGACACCTTTGCTGTCCTCAGAAAAAGTGAAGAAGAATTGTAGAATATCAGTGTTAAATTTCGCGAATGACATTGCTATCCTCAGGGAAACTGAAAATCAATTATACGTAGTGTTAAATGGAATGAGCAGTCAGTCCAATGAGTACAGAATATGGACTGACAATAGCCTGAAGAAGTAATGAGGAGTTGTATAAATTAGGTTAGTGATAAATTAACAATTGGTGTCCGCGTAGACGCACTGAAAAAACTCTGCTACTTTTGAAGCAAAATAATAAATCACGGTTAAACCAAGGACATAAAAATCAAATCAGCATAAAGAAAGGGGGCGTTCCTGGCCAAGAGAAGTCAACTAGTGTCAAAAACCGGTCTTAATCTGCGGAAGAAATTTCTTAATATACACGTTTTGAGCACAGCACTGAGAGGCAGTGCGACATGGACTGTGGTAAAACCGGAAGAGAAGAGAATCGAAGCGTTTGAGATGTAGTGCTACAGAAGAACGTTGAAAATTCGGTGGGCCGATAAAGTAAAGATTGAGGAGGTTCTCCGCAGAATCTGCGAGGAAAGGAATATACGGAAAACACTGACACGAAGAAGGGACAGAAAGATAGAACATGTGTCAAGCCATCAGGGAATAACTTCCATTTTGCTAGAGGAAGCTGTAGACGGTAAGAACTGTAGTGGACGATCCTGGAACACACCTAACAAGTAATTGAGGACGTATGATGCAAGTGCACTTTGATACAAAGAAGTTGGCACAGGGGAGAAATCGTGGCTGGAATCCATCAAATCAGTCAGAACACTGATTACTCCAAAAAACATTTCTCTGAACAAAACACGCCATGGGAAATTGTGTTCCACATACAGATATCTGCGTCATTTCTTTAGGGGATTGAGCTTAGCATTTATAAACAGTTAAAAATGTTTGCAGAATCATAAAGCGCAGTAATCATCCAGCTGAGCAATCTATGTGCGCAACGGGAACAGACCCAAAGTAGCTTCTTGTTACACGACGCTCACTATATTTTTCGAAACATCTAGATACTGTACGTCGATGTTGTGGATTAGTACATCCAGGAAATAGGTTACCTAAAGTTCCCCATATCACTTACTTATTAATGTCACAGAACGAATTTTTCGGAGGCAGGGTTCTGTGCTATTTCAATGTAAAACGGTACTATGTCCCCGGGGCAAGTTCTGGGGACACGGGTATTCGGTCGCCATTGTCGCGCTGAGAATAAGGGCTTTTCTATTTGACAGCACGTTTGTTTTTGGAACAGTTGAAAGTCGAGTGTAAGATAATGAATAAGTTGTTGCACAAGAGAAGGCAGGCAGAATCCTAGCAGTACAAAATTATATTGAATAGTGGCGAACATTAAAAATGAAGTAAATAGCAATGTTAAGGAGGGGAAAAGTGCAGCAAAGGAAGAATAGTAATTAAGGAATTACAGGAAAAGAGAGTTATCAGATTTTAAGGAAGTCCCGTTCTTCTTTAAGCAGCTCGAGTTCTTAAGTAATTTTCGCAAGGAAGTTTCAAGAGTGGCCGTGACCTGAGTCAAAGAAAGCTGCAAATAGTAATGACGTATGCGAGTCCATTCTGTTGTTTGGCTGAAACTGTGACCGCAAATACAATTGAGTATAGCGATAAGTGTCATTCGTAAGAATTATTGATGTATACCATGAGCACTCCGTCATTATGAAGCAGCAGTATAATCAGGTTGTGTTAAAATCAAATATGTGGCTGGTGACTGGCACGGTCTTCATATTAAAATCTCTTAACCTTCACTGACGGTCGGAGTGGCCGAGCGGTTCCAGGCGCTACAGTCTGGAACTGCGCGACCGCTACGGTCGCAGGTTCGAATCCTGTCTCGGGCATGGATGTGTGTGATGTCCTTAGGTTAGTTAGGTTTAAGTAGTTCTAAGTTCTAGGGGACTGATGACCTCAGACATTAAGTCCCATAGTGCTCAGAGCCATTTGAGCCATTTTTAACCTTCACTTGTTTTCCCGTGTCTGAGTTCTTCCCCTCCCCCCCCCTCCTCCTACCTCTCCGTTCCAAAAGATAATACCCGATTGTTCTCTGTTAAATTTGCGTCCGCTGATGAAAATCGAAATTAACCGAGAGGGTCTGCAAACGCACAAGTTGGAGACCCCGATTTTTGTTAAACACATTCTGATATAAAAATATTTCCAAATTTTCGTGTTTGTGTGTGGTACAGAAGGATTAGACAAACGCGTCCGTAATTTACTGCTGTCTGTTGGATAGAATGTCTAAATTCACAAAAGTTAGTTCTATGAAAAACAGGTTACCTGACTGACAACTCACTGGCGCAATTCGTAAGAGAACCCAAATGCTACAAGTATGCGGAAATGTCTGATGCTCCAGCTGAATTTTAGCTGCAATATTAATAATTTTGGAGAGTAAACTAGGAAAGGAAGTGGTCCATCTACATACTGTAAGGCCGACAAGTAAGTCAACATTAAAACTAAAATAAAAAGTATTCGCTGGACAAGCATATTAAGAGCAGTTTGGATATTCTAAATAAACATTTTTCACTCGAAAGAATACCAGCTTTTTATCCTCTGCTTTTTGAAACAGTATCCAAGCACCTGAACTTCGATTTGGTGTACAAAATACGCTGTAAGGAAGAAAAAGAACAACGACGAAAGCACGAAAACGACGCACTACGAAGGAATAATCCGAATGGGACGGAAATCGATAGATGTGATGTACAGCGAAATAAATAATAATTTCAGAAAAATTGAATGACTTATTCAAGAGAAAGAGCTTAACAGAGTGAGCAAGGCAATAACGCGTTAGTCCACCTTTGGATCTCATGCAAGCAGTTATTCGGCTTGGCACTGACTGATAGAATTGTTCAATGTCCTCCTCCTAAATTCGGTTCCATTGGCGCGTTAGATCGTCAAAATCACCCACCGCTATCCGAAGCGTCTCCAGACATGTCTTTGTTGGTCATCAAGGCTCATTTCGAAGCAAGACTGAAGACTGGAGAAATTTCTACTCGAGTCAATGAGGTTTTAGGCAGGTGACTCGTCTGGAGACGCTCCGGACGGCGGTGGGATACCAGCCTGTCCGATAACCAGGAGTGATGGTCGGGGGGTGCCATTTCTTTTCGTAGCAGGAACCCTCTGCTTTCATCCGCAGCACCCTTACAGCATAGCAGTACGTTGACGATATTCTACGCCCAATGTTGTTGCCCTTTATGGCAAGCGTTCCCGAGTTTCCATTTCAGCAAGATAATGCACGTCCGCACATGACGCGAGTTTCTGCTGCTTGTCTTTGTGCTTGCCGAACGCTATGTTACCCAGCAATATCACCTGATCTCTCCCGAGGTGTGTGTGTGTGTGTGTGTGTGTGTGGTTTGAGGTTTTCGGGCGCTAAACAGCGTGGTCATCAGCGCCCAAACGCATAGAAACAGGAACACATGCAGTGAAGAGACGAAGACGGACAGCGAACAAGGAGAACGGCTAAAAGACACAGACCTGACGCAGTTACAAATCCTCACATACAGAGGCAAAACAAGAGGAGAACAAACGCACTAAAAACGGAAAGGAAACGCAAGGAAAAGAGAACAGAAATCGAAGTGAAACAAGTAGGTAATCGTGACTGGCGGACCTCTTACCTAACGCCTGGGTGAGCCAGTCACCCAGCAGCACATTAAAATCCTCTCCCTAAAATCCGAGGCAACAAATTGGACAGGACACAAAACCGTAAGACCTTAACCACAGTCGTTGCGTCGTCTTGCAAAATAGAGGGCAAATCCGGTGGCAAGGAAACCATCGCCCTCTGGTCAGAGAATAAAGGACAGTCAAGTAAAATGTGGCTGACAGTAATCTGGACGCCACAAGCACTGCAGATTGGGGGGTCCTCCCGCCGGAGTAATAAACCGTGCGTTAAGGGACTGTGCCCGATGCGGAGGCGAGTGAGGAGAACCTCATCCCGCCTGCATGACTGGTAGGACGTACGCCATGGCCGCGTGGTGGCCTTGGCCAGACGCAGCTTATTTTCACCGACTGCCAGCCACTCCTCTTCCCATTGACGCATAACACGAAAACGCAAAAGGGAGGTAACAGCATGGAGGGGGACGGCACATTCAACGACGTGAGGGAGGGAACATGCATCTTTGGCAGCCACATCCGCCAGTTCGTTTCCCCTAATACCCACGCGCCCCGGCACCCAGCAGAAAGAAACCTCCTTCCCCTGCCGTTGCAGGTGGAGTAGGGCATCACGGATGTTCTGGACGACCGTATCCGCTGGGTACAAGTGTTGCATGGTCTGAATGGCACTCAGGGAGTCAGAACAGATGAGAAACTTAAGACTGGGAACACATCTCATCTGCTCCAATGCCCGCAAGATCGCAAACAATTCGGCATCAAAGATGGTAAACGCTGCAGGAAGCCGTAACTTGACGACTCGATCAGTGAAAACAACAGCACAACCAACAGCGTCCCCCTGTTTAGAGCCATCCGTAAATACTGGTGCATGCTCGGCATGCTGGTTTAAAATATCGTAAAAGAAGGAGGTAAAAACAAACGCAGGAGTGCAGCTCCTCCGGTACTCTGACAAGTCTAAAAGGACGCTGGGCCTCTGGAGCAACCAGGGAGGCAGGCGGGTAAAACCCTGGAGTTGGGGTGCCACACGCTCCACACCAAGGGACTCAAGCAAATACTTGGCACGAATCCCAAATGGTCTCGTTGCCCTTGGACGACTGGAAAAGAGACGTTCCATAGGCGGTCGGGTAACAGTAGGGTATGCAGGGGAGGTGGGACAGACAAGGAATTGACACACCCGTCGCACCATGAGGAGTTTCCGCCGGATGGCGAGCGGCGGTTCCCCTGCCTCAGCACACAGGCTGGGGATGGGACTGGTACGGAAGGCACCAGTGGCCAGCCTGATACCCTCATGGTGTACTGCGTCAGGAATCTTCAGATACGAAGGCCTCGCTGACCCATACACAGTGCATCCATAATCAAGACGCGACCGGACGAAAGCCGAACGTTCTCGCAGTTGGTCAGCGTTCAATCGTTTATTATTATACTGATTCGGAAATAACTTTTCAGATTCCTCGCACGTATGACAATTCTTAGCTACTTCTGCCGCCAAAACTGCTACTTTTCCTGCCGTTTTGGACGCAATAAATTGTAATTTGTCTCTTGAAGTATCCCCAACTCTGTTATTTCCGTTTTTTAGGTACTCCACGTCGACGTCTGCTCGTAGACACGTATCGTCGGTAGGTTTTCCGGCTTTACTTCCCGACGTGACAGCGACGACTCTGCAGTCAGGTGCGGGCCTTGTGTTTTGCTGTTACTGCGAGTCTTGTAAATATCGCTTTTATTTAGTAATTTGCCCGGCTAAAACTATCCCCTTTTATCATAGCATTATGATTAAGACAGCCTGCGCCACCTTTCGGAGGGAGTGGGGACGTCAAGGAGTCACAAAAGTTCATATTAAGCAGTCAGTAAAACACGTAAACGTTCACTTCAGTTAGCGTGTTCGTTAATGCCTACGCTTTCCGCTAGATGGTGCTTACTGCTAAATAGCTTTGGTTCCGTAAAACATTCACTGATTAGCACTAGGTAAATGAAATAAGTAGATCACTCTTGTATTTCACTTTCACTCTACATTCAAGGATTAAGATGGTGATGGATGATGGTCTATTTAAAAGGTTCCTCGCCTGGAGGAATCTAAATAGGCCGCAAATGCCGATACGCACGCGCTCTACGTCCAGATTCGCAACTAACGGCACACGTCACTTTCAAAAGTCCACACGTTAATATCTGAATACCGGTACCTCTGAATTCACTCGTATCAGCAGATAATTTGAGTTTCTGTCGTCTATATGTCCGTAAAGTTCCAATCTAGCACTAAAGTCCTAAAATCCCCTTAATACTCCGTTGCTACCAACAGTCATGCAACCAACAGTCAAAGATCGTACACTACATCACTTTTAATCTCCGTAATATTCTAGCAGTTTATCGTGAATGTTAACACGATGAAGTCCAATCTAATTATTGTCTCTCTGACTGACACGGGTTCCCCGCCCTTTAACGAAACAATCTAGGAAAAAAGGCGGCAATAATGACGATCAGGCCTTTTTATAGGTTTTTCATCACAAGAGTTTAACGTCACTGCCTTCTTCGTGACGGAGCTTCCGTGGCTTTGCTGTACTTAGACGTTAAACTACTTGCTGATATACTATAATATTGACCTGAAAATACCGAACTCTGATTCTACACTATTTTCCCCTCTAAAAATTCTATTCTTAATTTTAAATTATTCTTTCTATAGCTTTTATCGGGCAGGGCACTCCAACCAGCTCGGAATTTTGACCATCTAACGAGTCAGTTCTACAGAATTTGGCACGATACCCTCAGTAGGGCATCCAAAGACACATTCAATCAAGTCCAAAAAGGATAACTGCTTAGAAAAGGGACAGAGGTTTACCAACAGTCTGTTGATCGGCACGTTCAGATCAAATCCACTGATTTTCATCTCATTCGGATAATTCGTCCGCGGTGCGTCGTTCTTTCTTCTTCTTCTTCTTCTTCTTCTTCTACTTAGAGTGTATAATTTGCTTTCCTATTAGAAACGATATGGTATTCGCACACAAAGAGCTTCTCCACGTAGCTTCCGACTTGTTCATCATCTCCTAGTGCAGTACCGGAAACAACTTCTTGGAGAGCAATAGCCGGCCAGTTAACCGCATCCGCTGGCCAGCTTACGTTATTATGAGGTGTGTCATGCTCAGGATCCTCCAGTGAGAAAGCGCCGGACTTGCCTGACGTCAGCAGCATATGCGATGGGAAGCTCGTGGTTGGTAGCCACTCACAGGTTGACTTCGAGACGATAATAGTTGGCGTGAGTGCTTCGGCAGCTGACTAGAACATGGACAGGCTGGGATGGTCTCACTAAGTGCGAGATGGCAGCGACCTCCCAGCCAGAATAATTAAAGCCGTGAAATGGAGAACGCAGCAGCGTCAACTGCGGTCTAGATCCATCTCTGGCCATTTCCAGGCTTCTCACCATACGTGGCGCAGGATACTTCGTGTAAAACTGTTCACAGTGCGTCAGCCATATGAATATTGCAAACAATCCTGTCGGAGCAACATCCGCAGCTGAGCATTAAACCACAGGTTGAAAATACCGCTACAGTTGTAAGATTCTTTTATTTAACACACGACCGGTTTCGAGCTCTTATACGCCCATCATCAGGTGTCATTACTTGGTGCTGTGGCCCCGAGCGCCGCGGTGGACAAGACGCGGTGTGCTACCAACCTCTGGCATATGAAGATTATTTCGAAGGAAAATAGAATTCGTTGCGAAAATTATTCTTTAATGACGTGTTTCATCTTTTTAGGGAATCATCAGATTTTCTACAGTAAAGAATATTGGAATACATAAACAGCCAACGGCATGGCCCTATCATAGCTCGAAATAAAAATTTCAAAGAACCATCTAAGAACCTACGTTTGTTGTTACGCTGTGAAATAAGTATATATTGAGCTCGTGCTAATAGGACGTGCACCTTATACAATAAGATTTATAAGAAAATATTTAAAAACGAAGAAGAAGAAGTGCAGTGGAGACAAAATAAAAAGTGAAAACATTACCTTCGATGTACATGTGACAACCGGGCCTGCGGTACAGTGATAGGATCTCATTTACAGAGTTGCAGACATGTATCTTCATTTAAACACAGTAAATGGAAATTGACCATCAAACCTAAAGGCGTCAAGCATGGAAACAGTGAAGTAGTGAACTATGCGCCTCCTAGAAATCAGTGGCGGATACTCTCCTAGAAATTAGTAGTGGAAACTCACACAGATGACGTACATGAGAAATTTTAAGATAAAAATTTAAATAAAAGCATGTAATAGAAATTAAAATTAACCCACTGAGAAAGACAATGCAAAGAACGAATGCATTAAAATATCAAATAATTGCATGAAGAGGGTGTGCTATTTCAAAAATTAGAAAAACGATTCCACAGAGCACCAGCAGGCAGTGTGTATTGTAGCCGTTTGTGGCAATTAATGGAGACCTCAACAAAAATTCAGTACATCGTAGATAGTGTAAACTACGGGAATCTAAATGCATAACATAAATGTATTAATAACAAGTAAAGAAAACAGAGACAAACTAAGTAAGTGTTTTGAAAAAGGACGTAACGATGTTGATTAAATTGTCACTTTCACTTATCAGCTGATCATTAAGCTGTTGATCATTTATCGCGCATGTATGAATAAAACTTTCCTATTCTTCCAGAAGATTAATATTCTCAACTTTATGAGCGTTCTGCAATTCCTGGAGATTGTCCAACGTGTCCCGTTACTTTCAAATGCTCAGCAAAGTCAGATTTTTTTTTTTTTTTTTTTTTTTTTTAATGAGCGTTCATTAAATCTGCACTTGAACACCTTGCTGCTTTGCCCTATGGAAAACATTTCACAGATATTAAATCCTAATTTATACGCCGCAGAAGTGGCATATTGATCCTTATAAGACTGCCCATTAAGAATGTAAACTTACTGAGTTCTGTCTTTGGTCGTGTAAGCTTTTCAAGTAAGAAATGTTGGAATAATTTAGCCACTTCATGCGATACCACTCCCAAGCACGGAAGTTTAGCGTATGTAAGATTTGGACCGTGACATTTTTTAGCAAGTTGTTATCGGCATCTGAAATTTCTTTCCATGCACACAGCACCGAGTGATGTCGTTTTCGAAACCACGTAATTGTCTTCCATTGCGAGGTGCAAGTTTGAAATTTGGCTCAAGGGCGCCTGAAAATTCCTCTGTAGAATCAAAAATACAACTTCTCACAGCCAAGATCACTGTTGTACAGCATTTATTGTGATGACGGGATTCAGCGGACTATCTTTCTGTCATTTTTTATTTTGACCGTAAATTCACCATATAAGTTTCAGAACTATTATCTTTATATATTATATTTTTAATAATTTTTATGGGTAACTGTATTCGTCTTTTACTTTATCACAACTGTTTTCTAAAATCGTCATCAAAATTAAAAAGTCTGCTACATGTATTTTACCTAATGTGTTTTAGTCAGATTATAGTTCTTACGTAAACGATGACTACATCTAAGCCCACAGAAGCGACATCTATGAAAGATGTAGGCAGTTTTCTGCTAGCTACTTCATTTCAGTGGGGTTGGTACAATAACGACAGTAGCAAAATAGCTGTGTGGACGATGTGGCCTATTTTACACCGTATTTTATATTTACGTGACAATGCTCTGATGAGTATATTTATATATTTTGACGATGCCATTACGGCCTTCTCACATTAGGACAGGGCGTAGAACAGGTACGCTTTACCTTATTTTATCTGTACATTTCCCAGGTTGTATGATACTACAGTATGCTATGAAATGCTGTATTCTGTTTAAAGATAGACTGCCTACTAGGTTTATATATTTTTTATATTGTAAATCTGAAGATCGTCATCGTCAAACGAATTTATATTGTGATCAAAGACTGGAATAAAAAAGTATTTGAAAGAAGAACTAGGAAAAATATAGAAGGAAATGGATGCCCTGCCCATATTCTCTATATCAAGTGCTGCTGGAGTCTTGTCAACTCGGAAACAATCCTTATGAAAATCTTTAAGTATTTTTCAATATACGCGATAAGAACAGAGGAGCTGAGAGAGTTGTGCTCATACGTTGGTGTCTATCATCAGGCCAGTCAATCTCACTCAAAAAGGAGATGGCTGCCGTTAATCCCCGTAGTGGAGACAGTTCTTAACCTCTGGATTCCATTAAAACAATTTTTTGTCGCCGAAGACAGGCCACCTAAAAGAATTACAGATTTTTTCCGTAGTCCGATCAGTGAAATTTATGTTTCTGTAGTCATACTTGGCTCAGTTTGAAACAAAAATATAAGAAGTGTCGAGAAGAATAATGTCTTGGTAACTGAAATAAGAACTACATCGATCGACACTCAAAGATGTCTAAATGAAAGGAAGACTGCCAATTCTATTGGCATGCAAACCAAGATGAATCTCGACGGATAAAAGAATGAGAGCCCTAACCAAGAAATAATTAATTTGGTTTTGAAATTTGAGGAAGAGAAAATAGCTTTCTATACCGTAGCAATGGTTTACTTGGAGAAACAAGTTGGCTTGTCCAGTATTACGGGGCTGAAACTATTTAAACAGCGCCATGAAGAAAAATCCTGCAGTTTTCCATTGGAATAGCGATCTGATTAAGACGATTCTTTCTAAACGTAATATGAACAATAAGTATAAGTTAGCGATGTTCGAAGTGTTTACTGCGGGTATATAGGGAGTGAAGCGCATAGTGACGTGTACTTCGATGAATAAAGTGTTATTGTCGACTGTTTATCGTCTAATAAACTTATCTTATCATAGATTACGAAAATACCTAAGTGTGGAAAGAGGAAATGTCACTTTTCGAATGATTACACAAAAGAGTCGTTTTTTTGTCAAGAAAGGATCAGTAAGTCATGGAGGTAGGACAGATGTGAGGCATCACTTTCTACGTATAATCATACAAATAGATTCGTGGTAGCATCAACATCAAACCCTATTTCTCTTTTCATGATTAAAGAAGCAGTCCGGGAAGAATTGCTCGTTGCTGCTGCAGAAATAACAACAGCTTATTAAGCAGACAAACATCATCAGTCCTACAGTGCACTTGATTGTACCGTAAAACTGAATGCCGCAATGAATCCTGACTCGAAAGTCACCGCAAAGCAGTCTACAGCTACGACCAAAGTTACAGCGATTGTTAAAAATATTCTTGCACCACACTCTTTGTGCGAATGCATAAAATAATTGCAAGAAGTTTTATTTTACGGAAGAGGCGGCGACGCATAGAACCACAAGGCTGAAAAGATGTTTGCTTTAGTTGCTCAATATTGTACTGAAACTGACAGAATCCAAAAGAAACTGTTGAAGTTTGATTTGCTGAACAGCGAAACATCGGGAACAACTGCAAAGTTTTGTCTAGACACTTTAACACAACTACAGATTCTGTTAGATGAATTAATTGCTTTTTGTGGAAACAGTACCAATACCAATTTCGGATGGCTTCATCGAGGGGCCAGAGGGATGTGTTTTACCAAATTAAAGAAGAACTAGGAAAAAGTATAGAATAAATTGGAAGTTCTGCGTTTATTCTCCACAGTAAAGCATCAAGTGTTGCTGGAGTCTTAACTGTCGACATTGAAACAATCGTCTTGAAAATATTTAATTATCTTTCGATATACACAGTAAGGACAGAGAAGCTGAAAGGGTTCTGCTTTATACGTTGTGTCAATCATTAAACTCTTCTGTCTCACTCAAAAACAAAATGGTTGTCGTTAATGCCCGCAGCTGTGAGAGATATTAAGTTTTCGATTGCATTAAAACAATTTTTAAAGCCGAAGACAGTCCACCAAAAGCAATTTCAGATTTTTTAGGTCGTCGGATCAGAGAAATTTACTTCACGTTTCTGCACTTAAATTTGACCCTGGCTGAAAAAAATATAAAAAACGAGGAGAAGACTAAAGTCTCTATACTGGAATATTGTGTTAATCGATACTTAAAGAAGATGTATAAATGAAGACTGCCAATTTTACTGGCTGCAAATCAAGATGAATTTGAAAAAAAAAGTACGAGAAATCTAGCCAACAAATAATTAATTTGGTTTCGAAATCTGAGGACTAGGCGATGACTTTCTATACCACAGCATTTGATTGCTTAGATAAATGGGCTATTTCTTTTAAGAAATTTCCAGTATTTGATTGTATGGCGATATCTGAAACCCCAAATTGGGTGATGATTGAAAACACTGTTATATACCTCATTAAAATGGTGTGAAGATTTCAGGCGACAATTGTTTTCAGGAATATATGTATCTGAAGATCTTTTTAGAAACTAAACCTGACTCGGAAGAACAGAAGTCTCAACATTCTGTGGAAGGAAGGTGGATTTACTTTTTAAGGAAATCGGAAATCGTGAACGCAAATGAAAGCTGCTAAAATTACGTATTTGTATTCTATTCCCGCACACAACGCCACTGTGGAAAGACGATTTTCGCATATATCAGCCCAGTGGACTGATGAAAGAAACCGACTCCTGTCAGGGACTGTGGAATCGATATTACAGCGCCAATTTAACTACAAACGGACTTGCACGGAATTTTATAAATACGTAAAAGGAAAAAAGGACTTGCTGAAATAGGTGAAATCTTCCGAAGAACATGGTGTACCAGCTATTTCTGCCGCGGAAGGTACTATGTAATTATGTTCTAAATGAAAAGCAATTATATTAAACAAATGTTTTGCTTCATTTCTACACCCCGGTCTCAGAGTGTCCCGACGAGGTCCCAGCTAGATATGGCAACCCTAGTCTATTCAAATTTCGCGCCAGTCGCACGAGAGAGGCACTAGTGGCGCCACTAAGAGGTTTTAAATCAGATTTGCTTTAAATACACACTGCAATGGTCGTGAGCGTTAGTTACCTCCTAGATTCAACGTGGTGAGTTGATGTTAGTTAAGGATGCCTTTAAGGCGACAAAGACACTATAATTACTTCACGGAGTCTGAACGAGATCGAGTTCCGTTGCTGTATTGCTGAAACATTGGGCAGGAATGTAGCCACTGCGCATGGTTGCTGACAGCGGTTGTCATGGGAACGTACGGTCCCAAAAAGACGGGGCTCCGGATGGTCACTCGGCACTAACGAGAAGAACGACCATAGTGTTCGGCGTGGAGCTCTGGTGCAAAGTTCTGCATCTGCAGCGGCAGCACGAACAGCAGTTGGGACCACAGCACACAAGTAGCTGTCACAAAACGGTTGAGTCAAGGACATCTCCGAGACGCCCCTTTCGCGTGCATTCCACTGAGCCCAGATCACCAACATTAGCGACTTCAGTGGTGTGAAGCGAGAGCTCAGTCTGTTTGTTTTATGAAAGCTGATTCTGCCTCGATGCGAGTGATGGCCGACTGTAGGTTATAAGGAGACTAATAGAGGGCCCGTAGCCAACAGATCTACGAACTAGACATGCTGGACCATAGTTAGGATGAAGGGTCTATTCCGTATGACAGCGCGAGCAGTCTCGTCGTTATACCACACACCTTGACTGCAGATTTGTAAGTCAATCTGGTAATTCGACCCGTTGTGCTACCATTCACAACAACACTTTAGGGGGTATTTTCAAACAGGATAACGCTCTCCCACATACCGCTGTTGTAACCCAGCATGCTCTACAGAGTGTCGACATGTTGCCGTGGCCTCCAAAGTCACTAGATATGTCTCCAATCGAGCACAAATGGGACATCATCAGACGACATCGCCAGCGTCATCCGCAACCAGCATTAACCGTCCCTGTATTGTCCGACCACGTGCAACAGACGTGGAAGTCCATCCCACAAACTGTTTTGTAGCATCTGCACAAAACAATGCATACACGTTTGCATGCTTGCATTCAATATTCTGGCTGTTACGCTGGTTATTAATGGAACAGCTTTCGAATTTCCAATGGCATATCTCGCGCTTTTACTATCCTCTGATCTTGCAATCATAATCACTTTAATTTGTTATCTAGAGAAATTTATTTGGGAAATTTCGTTACTCTGATTAGTTTTTGGTGTTGCGATTTTTTTCCATCAGTGTACGTCATAAAAGGAACGAATTTTAGCGTGACAAATTCGCGAGTGTTTCAGGATTTTAAGCACTTGGTGACTTCCAGAAAACCTTTGGCATAGCTTCAAGCCTTCTCCAGACCTTCTCCCGCATCCATGCTTAAAGTCATTTACTTAACAGATTAACTCATTCGTAAAGTAATCAGACGTTTAAATCTGTTTTATGCATAAGTTAGGATTCTTTAAACAATCGTGTGTTTACTGGTTGTATACGTTTTACAAGAAAGCGGTCGCACGGGCGGTAGCTCTCGACATTATACTGCGGGGATGCACACATACACACGACACACACACACACACACTCACACACACACAAACACCGCGGCCCACTATTGGGCTGATGGGGCCGACCCCATATGCTCTCTTAATTTTTTTTTTACTCCCGGTTGCTTCCGTCCCGAGAAGGAGATGACGAGCCCCTGAATAACATACTCGAAGGGACAGACGTTTACGGTCGCTATAGCCGATAGTCGCATAAACCGTCATTTAGATTTGATTTTGATAAAATTTTCGTACCTGTAAATTTTAGACTGCCAGAGTTAACGCTTTGAGAAGTTGCAGAAACGCAGTATACGTATGGTATTTACATTACAGTCTTCGTTCCACTTGCTGCACTACAAAATTAATCAACAGCAGAAAAATTAACTCAGTATTCTACACACAAATTGCACGAAGACTTACATTTCCGCCTATGTTTCTCTTTGAAATGTTGTACAAGTGTGATCTACTGTACGTAACACATTTGAAATATCTAACACTCATAATCACAAAACATTAGTAGCGAATACACCATTATTACACTTATGTACTTTGAAAATGGTTCAAATGGCTCTGAGCACTATGGGACTTAACATCTGTGGTCATCAGTCCCCTAATCCTCAAATACGTACCAAAAAATAATGAAATTGGTAGTTATAGCCGCTATATTACTCCGAAAATGTAATAAAGATACGTCGTTTCATACGGTAAATCGCAATAATCGATGTACTACTAAGCGATTTTTTAAATATAGCCTTTACGTAGGATTTAGACGGGACCGTTAGATTTCGCCGTTGTAGCCAACACCTTGTTAAAAGCAATGTCGCTATAAACTGTATCGACTGTATTTGTTTTGAGAATACACTATTGGAATTATATTTGTTTATTGAAGTGTGTATTTGTTTAACAGATAGCTTTTTCTCTCTCCTCTTGCGGCGCTCAACGTACTTACATTGATAGATTTGCGGCCCACGGTACTACAGGGTCTGTACACCCCTGCTACATCGTATACGGCCACAACCAGCATCTCCTTCGAGACTCCGCGTCGTTCGCTTACAATCGGGGGTTTCCGGCAGGCGTCGGTTGTGCAGAATCGTCCTTCGTGTAACAGCGTCTCTCTCTCTTTTTCTCTCTTTCTCTCTCATCTTCAAAGAAGCTGAAAGATACCAGCGACTGCCAGAGCGTCCTCCTCTCCCCCCTCCACCAACCCACAAACACACACACACACACACACACACACACACATACAGGTGCGTGCGGTCGCGTGCGCGCAATGCGTAGATGCTTCCACGTAAGTGCAAGTAGGGAATCGCACATATTTGTTACGGACGCATCGTGCTAATATAAGAGATAATGCTACAAAATTAAAAAGATTTTTAATGTAAAACGTCTTATGCGTTCGATAATTAACTTCATTTTCGAAGATTACAAACTGTTACGTATCAGAAAGTCTGTTGTTTTAGTCTGCCTTATCCTTCAGTTATAATCAGTTTACTGTTACAAAATATCTGATACTCAATGGAACAATGTGTGGAAAATCAAGCCTTATCGTCTGATAATTTACTTAAGGAGTTTCGTCATGAATCTAATACAAGTAAAACAAAATATTTCGTGAATTATCGGCGAGCACTTTCTTATGATGTAGGTGTAGGTGTAATCGAAACGCGTTGAAAATCATATGTGATATAACGGTTACGGTGAATGGAAGTGAAGTGCTAATTTTAAACGCTTTTACACGTAAAAAATGTTTAGTGTTACTCTGTCCCGTCCAATAGAACGTAGTTGGTGTCTGATGGGACAAGTGGGGCAGCGTCGCTTGCAAGCGCAGAGTGCAGGTAACATTCGTAAAATCTTCCACGGTCCCCCCTCCCTTCGCCCCCTTCCCCACTCCCACCAGCCTCCCAACCGTGCGCCAGCAACGATGGTAACGGAAATTTAAGCGTTTCATGGCGCAGCCCGCAGCTGAGACGAATGTGCGCGGCAGGAAAGTGGCTTCGAATACAATGACGAGGTCTACAAAGGATTGTATGCTTTGTTCTAAAACCACTTCCATGCCACTACGTAAAAATTGTAGCGCTGACTGATTCGCCTCAGGTCTTCGTGCACTGAAACTTCCGAAATAATAATGGTCACATTGTACATGTAACTACTCAAATGTGTATTTCCATATTTCCGTTATGTCACGCGTTTAGTTTCACTCACTTAAAACATGGCTAACGGTTTTTCTGTTTTCAATGTGGATGTG
The DNA here is from genome assembly GCF_021461385.2 of Schistocerca piceifrons. NCBI lineage: Eukaryota > Metazoa > Arthropoda > Insecta > Orthoptera > Acrididae > Schistocerca > Schistocerca piceifrons. The sequence goes on from NC_060141.1 coordinate 677,654,959, forward strand.
ATTTATGCATTCAGGTTTCACATGAATTTTCCGCTTTGTCAGTGGAGCTGTGAATAAGAAATGAAATTCTGAGAGCATAACCGGTAAACAATGACACACCATGCTTACATTCAAATCTACTAACAAGGTACAATGTTTTTCGTACGACTAATCACACGGTTCAAGGATTTGTGCCGCGAGGGAGGGGCAAGAAGAGGGGCTACCTTCTGCCCACTGCCGGCCTCACCCTCAAGTGCTTCCTTCTCAGCTACCTGCTCTCTCTCTCTCTCTCTCTCTCTCTCTCTCTCTCTCCCGGCCGCTGTGGCCGAGTGGTTCTACGCGCTTCAGTCTGAAGTTGCGCTGCTGCAGGTTCGAATCCTGCCTCGGGCATGGATGTGTGTGTTGTCCTTAGGTTAGTTAGGTTTAAGTAGTTCTAAGTCTAGGGGACTGATGAGCTCAGATGTTTAAGTCCCGTAGTGCTCAGAGCTATCTGAACCATCTCTCTCTCTCTCTCTCTCGCTCTTCTTAACCAAACAAAATCCAGCGTCTACACAATGCAACTGCCGCGTCCAGCGTGTAATAACAGAGTTCCTCGCCAGCAAAACTCATACTACAATGAAAGCCTCAGATCTTAGCAACAATTTGTGATTTTTTTTTTAAAACGCCTACAGCCAACCACAGCAGATAAACTTAGTGTGGGAATTTGGACAAATGTGTCCGCAGCTTAAATGGCTGACAATCAATCGCAAATGAATGATGATTGTTTTTTTTTCTGGTTGACTGAGCGACAGCTTGTACTTTTCTCCAGAACTTAGCCACTTGCACAACGTCTGCTTACTGCGAGATGCTTGGTCTGTTCAAAAAACGACATTCCCTGTATCGTCTGGCTATAGGGACGGTGATTCGTTCACGTAAGAAAAAATTATCGGCAAGGAGAAAGAGCAAAAAATCAGTGAGTGCTCGTTTTGAAAGCAGAACGTCCACGCAACAGAAACTTTTACCCGTTCTGTCAACAGTTAATAAATTACTTAGAGACCTTTTCCGAAAGTGAGACCGTCGCACCAAAATCTGAAGTATATTTTAAATCTCAGTGAACTGGAAATATTTAGACTCGACCCGACACAGCTAATACATTTGCTGAGGAAAGGCAGTTAGTACTCGGGTTTTTGGCCATTTTTTGCCCGCATCATTCGCTACACTTACCACATGTAGATTTTTGTCCTAATACGTAGCAAATAAAATTTCTCAACAGTGGTCCAGATTACGAAAGTTCGTTACTCCCAACATTATCGAACAGGAAGCAGCTGGGGTGGTTTCCGTAACTCCGAGCTCACTCAGCCATCTGTCGCTGTTCTGAGTTCATATCCAAACTCGTCACCCACTTCAACCTGTCCTGAGATTACCTCCAATGCTCATCACTCACGCTGCTGCTGTAGGTGTACCGTGGCCAAAAAGCCCCGCGCAACGAGCAACGCTTGCGAGACATCCAAGGAAGCAGTCCACTTAGTTGCTGCGAGGTACCTCTGCTGACCTGGAGCCCGGCCAGTGACTTCAGAGGTTTCTGGGTGGCCTGCCATCATCTCTGCTCGGCTGGGGCGGATCGCGACAAGATAAGCAACTTACATATGACTGAAATATGCTGTAAGCGACAGATTACTAACATGATGTTACAGAAATGTCCACAGACCCTGGATGGAGACTTGCATACTGCAATCGGCCTGTAAATGTCCTAGCAGATGACCGCAGATGGGGGCAGCTGACCGCAATAACTTAGCCACCAGAAAGGTTGAGCCACCTGCAGATGTCGGATAGTTGCTCCGAGAAAATATTCTGGTATTTGCACAACGTGATCCGGCGGCTAACCCGTGAAGGTTATTTATTAAATATATTTACTACCAGTCTCCAGCCGTATCTACCTGGCAGTTTATCGGTTCTAATAGTTTTCTTAGCAGTTCTGCTCTTCGAAATACGACGGTATTGTCAGGGACGGACACTGTTTGAGAAAGTAGGTATTCAATCGGCGAAAAGAAAAACGTGCTTTCACATTGCGAGTAAATGCAAGTAACTTCGCGAAGTATGGTTACAGAATACCAGACGGAACAACTGCAATTGTTGCTAACCTATTAACTCGACGCACGTGAGGAGGAGGAAACGTAGCTGTGCAGTATATCAGTGCCGTAAGTGCTGCAGATTTTCTCCCAATGGAGCTGTTCGTCTCGCAGTCTCGCAGTCACGTTTGCGCTGCACAGCCGCTAGTCTGCCACCTTTCTCTCTTCCCCCCCTTCCACAGCTCTCTGCAGCCGCAGGTAGAGGTCAGCCGTGGCGCGCGTCACCAGACTGCAACACTGCAACACCACCAAGGTCACCAATGCAGAAAGGGAGCCAGGGTTGCCAAACGTACGACGTTCCTCGTAAAAATACGAGATTTGTCGTCTGCTGTACTAGTTAGGACACGGTCAGGATCGTACCGTTATTTAGGAGATTCCTACATAGGAAATTGAATTTATATTGTGGTCAACAATTTAGAGCGTAAATTGGTCTTTACACTTTGGTTACATTGGATGTGCTACATGAAAAGTAGACACATTGGGTATGTTCACGGATTTTTCACATTTTAAAGTACCTTTTAAGGTTTTCCAAGTTCTCTTATACACTATGTGATCAAAAGTATACTGACACCCTCAAAAACATACGTTTTCCATATTAGGTGCTGCCATCTACTGCCAGGTGCTCCACCTCAGAGACCTCAGTAGTCATTAGACATCTTGAGAGAGCAGAATGGGGTGTTCCGTGGAACTCACAGACTACGAACGTGGTCAGGTGATAGGTTGTCACTTGTGTCATACGTCTGTACACGAGATTTCCACACTCCTGAACATCCCTAGGTCCACTGTTTTCGATGTGATGCTGAAGTGGAAACCTGAAGGAAAACGTACAATACAAAAAGCTACAGGCTGACCTCGTCTGTAGACTGACAGAGACTGCCAACAGTTGGAGAGGGTCGTAATGCATAATAGGCAGGAGTCCAGCACACGGTAAATCCAAACTGCATCAGGATCCTCTGCAAGAACTGTGAGATTTAGGCGAGAGGCGAGAAAACTTGGATTTCATGGTCGAGTGGCTGCTCGTAAGCCACACATCAGGCTGCTAAATGCCAAACGAAGCCTCGCTTGGTGTAAAGAGCGTAAACAGTAAAATTCGGAGGCGATGTTGTTATGGTGTGGTCGTGTTTTTCGTGGAGGGGGCTTGCACCCCTTGTTGTTATGCGTGGCACTATCAGAACACGGGCCTACGTTGATGTTTTAAGCACCTTCTTGCTTCCCACTGTTGAATTTCAACATGATCGAGCACCTGTTCACAATGCACGGCCTGTAGTGGAGTGGTTAAACGACAATAACATCCCTGTAATAGACTGGCCTGCACAGAGTCCTGACCTGAATCCTAAAGAACACTTTTGGGATGTTTTGGAACGCCGACTTCTTTCCAGGCCTCACTGACCGATATCGGCATCTCTCCTCAGTGCAGCACTCTGTGAAGAATGGGCTGCCATTCCCAAAGAGACCTTCCAGCACATGTGTGGTGTGCGTACTGTAAGACCTTCGGTACACACACCATCAGATTATTTGACTTGTCGCTCTAACGAAGTAGGCGAGAGTCAGCAATATGTCTCGTGGTCTTATCGTGGCGTGTTTATCTTCTGCCGTTAGGTCAGACGATAGAAATGCCACTTGCATGCTTAGAGTAGCAGATTGACGGTGACCAACTTTAAACAGAACTTGATTAATTTTCACACACATTTATTAAAATAATAAAAATCATAAACCTTACTTAACTTGATTCTGGATGCTATTTACAATTGACAATCTGAAGTCCTTTGGTCTTGTTACGTTAATCTTATTCTCACATATTTCTGATACTTGACAAAGTGTCTATACATTTCTCTTCATGGCTATGTACAGGAATATGATAATCTTATTAGGCG